>NW_026775547.1:1364173-2728347 GCF_031216515.1 Neocloeon triangulifer
TAACGAATGCATCAGGAAGGATACGTGTTTTGCATTTTTTAATTAAAAAATAAATTCCAAAGCACCTTTTAGGCTGTAAATTAATAAGGAAATTTATTCCCTCTAAAAGGATGTATATTTGATTTGCACGAGCGAAATTTGCAGGGAAATAGATATGGAGGAGAGGCGGCCTTAAACTTTCATCTGGAGCTAGAGAGAGACGAGGCGAAACTAATCAACTGAAACCACAAAAGTTAATGGTTTGTAAATAATATAGCAGCACCACTTTTGCCGCAAATTTATTACTAGTGCAATTTTCTCATCGAATGATTGAAAATTTTTACTCAGCTTGTAGTTTCAAATAGAAACAGAAAATCAATCAGGACGTGAAAAGCTCCGAGTTATTTTTAGTCCGGGATGTTGGTCGTAAAGTGAATTGTTTTCTAATTTTGAAAGCAGAATGAGCAAAACTTTGAAAGGAAATTGAAGCTATATTTTTGCTCATTGAATTCTCATATTAAACAGTGAATGAACGAGCACGTGTTCAAATGTATGGGCGAATTGAATGAAAAGTGTAATTATGCGTCTCTTTGTGACAAATTTATTATTTGCAACTGGCAAAGAGACGGACGGCCCCGGCTGAGGATCATGCTTCATTGGCAGACTTCAATTTACACAGGGAATCAGACTTACTTAAAATAATCAGGTCGGGGGATTTAAATTTTCCTTGGGAGGTCAGGAAACAAAATCAAAAGTTGGAAAGCAAAAATTAATTATTAAAGGATAAAAAACATGATAAAAATATTTTTAAGTTAATTAAAGCAAATAAAAAAATATAAAATATAATCATTATTTTTCTTTTAATTCTTTTCAGCAGTTATAATTTATTTTTAATTATTATTTTATTTTGATATTTTTTTTAAATAACAAATGTATAAAGTTGTAAAAGAACTACAAAGTCAATATCATAGAATTAAAAAGCAATTTTTTGTACATTTTTATTTAGGTGCTCATTCTACACCTATCTTAAAAATATAAGTTGGAATTTGGAATAACCAGAATTTATCTCGCTGTCAGCTATCGTCGTTTGAATTTGATTTATTAATTAATTTTAGACACATAATATTGCATTTTTCTGATAATTATGTGCATATATTTCTCAGATTAATTTAGTCGTGCTCTGTTTAGGCTAAAATTTAAAAAAAAATTTCTAAGCTTAATTGAAACTTGGAACTCTTCCATTTAGATCATATTAATCGATTTTTGAAAGTATGCCACCAATTTTTTCATTGAATCTGCAGGTAGGAAAATATTCACTTGCAATTATAGTCTGCACCTTTTATTGAAACTCCGTGTCTCATTGTCAGCACGGTCAGCACCAGCAACTTAAATTAAAAATTGTAAGTCCATAATAGAAATAAACTAGTTTAATTAAATAAGTAGCATTTGATTCGCTCGATATCTCCTTTCCGATTTAACAGTTGCTTCCTCTTTATTTGAAAAATGTTTATACATGTTTATAAATCCAATTTAAAAAAAAATCAACAAACTTAATTAGAAAATGATTTAGCTTGAAAAACTGAAATTTCCACTTCAAACAATGAGAATAGCTTAATTCTGCGTCTTCTTTCATGCGATTGAATAGAATCAAAATTTGAAATATAATTTAAACGTTCAAACGAGATAGTGATAAATTGTTACGTCATTAACGCTGAAAGTAAATGAAGTAAATAACAATTTTAAAATGTCAATTGAATAACAAAATTTTAATATATTTTCAATTTTAATGTGTTTAAACTCTTTCACTATTTTTTTTTAATTTTACTATTTTATTCCTTTAAAAAGTTAATTGAAATTTAAAACATTTTCTTCCAATAACCGACGAATAACTATGTTGCACTTGCAAGGAGGCGTTCGCGGTGAATGAAAAGGCAACTTTGCACGTCACTAACCTGCCGAGACCAACTCACTCGTTACTCGTCTCTCGGCAGGGACGGGTTATTCGAATTTGCCGCAGTTTTAATCTGAAATTTACGAGCCATCGGAACTCCTTTTTAATTTGCACGCGGGTCCCCGTTGATAATAATTTAGGCGATTAAGAGAGTCGCTGCTTGGCGGCGGCAACGGCGTTATAGTAAATTTTTATATGAAATGATGGCAGCGAAAGTCGAAAGCAAAGCGGCGGCTCGATTGAGAGGCGAATTTTGTCGCCGGCCGGCGCACACAGTGTATTACAAGTTGAGCAAAGTTGTCCTCGCTGCCGCTTTTCGGCTGGTGACATTTTCATGGGGCCACTCGATCATTTATGAAAATTTTTATAAAACAGCTCACTCTCGCGGCCTGCGATGACTTATGGACGCGCCGGCCGGCGCACTTTCTGCTCTCTGCATTTCTTTCGGGTTCATCACTCATTTTTAATGCGAACCGATAAGATCATGATGGATTGCAACCGCGGCCGAATCATTTATTTTAACGCCGAGAGATCGGAAAATCGCGCAATTGATTGACCGAGGTGCGGTTTCTACTTTTGATGGCCTCGGTACCGAAAGGAGTAACGGTAGAATCAGGGAAACGTGACATTTTGCATGCGGTGTGGAAGAAAGTGAAAATGCCAGCTTTAGTTTTATTAAAAATAATTTTGGGCAGACGAAAAAAAATAAGAAGAAAAATTTGAAGAGGTGAGAAAGGATATTTTTAAACAGGAATTTTGTTTGAAAAAAACAGTAATTAATGTAGATAATGTGTGCGATTCGAGAGAATAACATAATCAAGTTAACTTAAACTGTCATTTGATCAATAAATTTGCGGCAAAATATATACGTTTTACATTATTTAAGCAATAATAATTAAAATGTATGATTTATATAAAATTAATTTTATTTAAACTCGTAGGTAGATATACAATTTACTGGCTAACTCAGCCGCACTAACGCGTCAATGATTGTTTCCTACAAAACCACTACACTATACATTATATTAGCAAATTAAATAAAAATTAACTTTACTATTTTTATGATAAAAAAATTACTAAATTATCCTGGGGCAATTCTAGCTTTTGCCGTTATGAATTTGATATTTGATAAAATAGTACAAATTTGAACAAAAGTGAACAATTTTTAAACAAAATTTCTCATTCGAAAACAAAGAATCCATTAAATATTTTGACATTTGAAACACTTTTCTTTAAAAAAGAGCAATCTCTTATCAATTTTGGTGACAATTTACCAATTTTCAGTCTTAAAAGTGTTTTTAAGGAGTCAATTTTCAAATAGTTATAAATGAAGGATATTAATTAATTATAATCAAGAAATTTTTTTAATTTAAGTGATTCGAAAAAAGTTTAAATCTTATAAAATTCGTTTTCTGCGAGTTTTTAGAGAAATTTGTTCTTAGTTAGGTCAAGAAATAACAATCAATTACAAGAAAAATCTGCACACATAAATATTCTAATTTCATCTGCAGTAAAATTAAATTATGCCATCATTAAAAAATTGCGCAACGCGGAGGCGGAAGATGCGTAAAAAACATCATCAGCGGTCAAGGAGAAGCAGCGTTGGCGAAAATAAAAAAGAAATAACTCCCAAGCAATTATAATTAGAACCCACTAATCGACTCAGAAAACGATTTTCAGGCACGCAGGGTTGCGAACAGGATATTCTGTTTGTTTGTTTTGCAGGCGGGGGTGGGAGGGGAGGAGCAGTCAAAGGTGATAGGCATGCCACGAGGGACCTTGGACGCACCTTGCGGCGGGAAGATGAGTCCGGCAAAATTTATGCTTTTTATTTTTTCGCCCAACGATTAATACGCATGCAAAATAGATATTCTAGATGTTTGTTTGTGAAAAAAGAGACCTTGAAATGTACACAAAAGGTGGTTGGAAAAATCTATATATATTGAAGATCCGGTGTTTTATTTTTTATTTTTAAATGAGAAAAAAAACCTTTTTGCCGAGGAACATAAAAATCGGCTAGTTCTCCTAAAAGCTTCGCACCTCTCGTTAAGTGTTTATGATGCTTGGGAAGCCATTTGAAAAAAACGGACGATAACCATCTCGTGCGCTTCTAAATCAATAAAAAAGTGAGCATCTCATTTTTCTCTCGACTTCAATAAATGAATTGAAAGTGTTTCTTTTTCACAATTGCATCCATTCGAGCGTGAGATGATAATTCGCGAGTTTTCAAAAAGATTTGCTCACGCCAGAGAGCGAGAGAAAAACAATATATTGTCACGGAAAAATGATGGATTCGCTCATCCATTGTTCTCTCGCAACATAACAACGTTGTTCAATGCCGTCGGAAAAAGCCGCGAATTGAGTGATGCTCGTCAAATGTGAAGCAATTCCATATTTGCATTATTAGCATAAATTACCTAATGGAACTCTTCAATAACTGAAAATATTTATCAACAAGATTCATAAAAAAATTTAAATTTTTACTGGACTTGCAAATTTCAGTCGTTTTATTGGCAGAATCAAAGGCTATTTTAGTGGTTTTTAAATAATAAGTTAAAATTTCAATCAAGAAATTAATAGTTAAATTTCATTTGACAATTCAATTCTTCCAAAAGAGAAGGTTACGATTAATAAATTCTTTTCTTATAATTTTTATTCATAAACTTTGATTTATTGGCATTGAAAACGCTTAAAATTTAAATATTTTTTAATTGTTTGAAGAAGGAAGTTTTAAGATAATCCCATAAAATGCTAACAAATTTGATTGAAATATACATATTATTTGACAATTTTTCTTCAAACCTTTTGTCAAATCATGACAACGAGAAAAATGTTGGATTCGCTCATCCATTGTTCTTGGCGTCTCTCAACAACATTGTTCAATGCCAACGGAAAAAGCTGCAAATTCAGAGATGCTCGTTAAATGTGAAGCAAATCCATATTTGCATATTTATATTATACAATAAATGCATAAAGTTGTGTCAATATATTAAAGAATTCTCAGTATATTTCTCTCAAAACAAGGTCAAATAATATTAAACCATTTACGTTTAAATCAGACTTACTTTCGCGCGCAGGAGTAATTTATGTTTTCATTTTTAATTGCACCTTTTTAAGTGTGCAATTTTTTTTAGGCAATCCATGATGCACAATAGAGAAGCATCGACGAACACGCACAAAGTTTCGGGGCAAACTCGTCGTGATCGGACTAGAAATGAGGAGCCAAATTCATAAATTAAGTTACAAAACAAAGGGAGCTTCTTCGCAACTCACTTTCACCGTAAGATAAAAAAACAACATACAAATTTCACCCTTGGGCGCGTGAAAAAAAAACTCGAGCGTCGGATTTGTCACGTCTTTGATACAACACCGGAGGCGACCGCACGCTACTTTGCTTGCTTTCAAATGGGAAATTATCGGTTAATAACATCGGTGAGCGGAATTGACACCATTGTCGGCGCTGATTTCAATAATTCGCGCCATTGTTCTTCGCTAACTACTTTCCGAACTGACCGCGTCAAAAATTAGACAATGCGAAAATTTATCGATTGCATCACGGCTTATCGCCATTTTTGAATTTATTGAGCAATAAATAAACTGACTTACTTACTCAGTATCTCGTAAGTGCAATCAAAGAGAGACTGCCGGTCATTATCCGTTGGCTTTTTTAAGTTAGGCACCGAATTTGCATTTACATGTGCAAATAATCTTGATTGCAGCCGAGACGGCGGGCGGTGCGTTACCGGGTAGGAAGAAAACTTAGTGCACAAGCGTTGCGGGTGATCGACATTTTTATTGCTTCATTTAATGGACTTGCGTTCATTTGTTCGCACAACTTTCATGACCTGGGTAATGAACATGTCTTGAGAGAGTATACAAAACAGTTTTATTGATTTAATTGTATTGAAAGGTGGTTCAAAATATTTTGGAGGTACAAAGTCTACTCATTGAATTATCCCGAAATTTAAAATAAAAATTGCATTGCTTTGTTTTGGAGCAGATTTATTGAAGCATATTTATAATAATAATAATTTAATGATAATAACAATGATAATAATTTTATCTTCTAATCTACAGCAACTTTACTGAAGGCAGTGAACAGAAATGAAGACTTATTAACCTAATAAGTTACGGAGATAATTTCACTAATTGATGGCCACTACAATTTATTTTACTTTATAATTTTACAACAGTTTTAAATAAGGAAATATTACAATTTGAATTTAAATAAGAATAAATTAAACTAATAAATAATAAAAAATTAAAATATTATTAATAAATCAAAATTATTTAAAATACATCAATTCTTTTAAAATTGTAATAAAGGTTAATTGTATTAAAATTATTTACAATAGTATTTATTTTTAATTATTTTAGTTATGTATTGCAAGTCTTACACAACGATCCAGATTTTGAACTTGCAGCTTTCCTTGTCTGAACAAAGGAAAATATTCCAGGAATTTAAGCCCAGATTTGCACTTGCTTTAGTCAAAACTGAATTGTTTTCCTGCGCACGATCCGTTTGACCGTGCGCCAAAAGGAAGGAGATAAAACGCGGAATGCACACGATTTTGGACGAATACTTAAGAGCCATTGTTTTGAATTCGTGTGCTGATGAGAGGAAGCCAAGTTGCGATAGGGCAACAAACCGGCCCTTGGTCCCGGTGGCAAGAGAGAGAGAAATCAATTTTCAGCCACTATCAACTTGATTGGGTCCGAGAGCGACGCCTTTCAATTTCGCCTGCACAACGGGGTTATCGCAAAAGACGAGTAACAACGGTTTCCACGTGCATTTAATTAATAATTATCGCAAAAAGTACAAGCAAGAGAAAGTGTCCCAAGGGGACTCTTGCCTTTTAAAGGGCCGCTCCATTTATGATTTTTTTTTTATTCTTCGAATGGAGAAAATGACCAAATTTCGTGGCTGAAATCAAAATTGAGATCAAAATTTTCACAAAAGGGTGAAACGGGTGTTTATTGAAGGTTCTCCTTTTCCCGCCTAAAGCCTTTTGAACATAGAGGGCAGTGTCGATCTTCATTTCTAGAAAATTACTTTCTTCATTGGAAGAATTTAGTAATTTATCAACCCAGACAGATACCAAGATTCAAATTAGTTTGGCGGAGATTTTGAAATCTTTGTTGAACTTCTTTTTTATCCCTAAAAGAAATGCGAATTTACGATCGCGTTTCATTTTCAGTGATAAAATTGTGTAATCCTTCAAATTCAAGATTAAAATATCATTCGTTGAGGTTCCCTTTAAATTAAGAAATTCTCATTACCTGATTTATTGCGCCGCCCTTTGATATGATAAAGGCAATTAAGAAATTACATAGGCGGTAATAGTTTTCGTTCAATAATTGAAAGCAGTGCTCGATTCCGCCCAAACCAGAGATCCAGTTTTGCTCTATGGAGAGCAATTAAAAAACACAGTCTGCAGAGGCGAGTGTGGGCTGATCAAATTAATTTTATGTGTGTTGATTCAATTAGAACGATGCTTGCGTAAGTTGGAACATTGTGGGGCGATTTGAAATTTGACGCCCGCCGGCGAGGTGAATTCGGTTGCGTGATTTTTTTTCTTTTTGAACAATGGGCGGCGAAAGAAATTAGCATGAAGTCGTCGTGCGGCCAAAATTTGCCCACCCGCGTGATTTGAATTGGCCTTGAGTGCCGCGATAAATAATTTAATGCACCTTTTGCACCCATTTCTCGTGCGCCGTTACATAAAACTGGTGCGGCGGCTTTTCTTGTGTATTGTTTTCCTCGAGAGTGGCAGCCGTGTCATAATTTTATAATAATGCAATTGTGCTCAAGTCACGTGCAACTATCTCTCCAATAATTGACAATCATTGACACCACAGAACTCATAAATGCAATTATTGCATTATTGTGCAAAAAATTTTTTTTACTAGAAATTGAAAACAAAGATTACAACATTAAATTATATTTTTACATCTTTTAATTAAATAATTTTATGCCCCAAGTTAATTGCAGTAAAAAAATTCAATTGTTGTAAAAACAAACATGGTAATTTTAGAGGTAAATGAAGCGCAGAATTGATATTTTTTATCATTTCAGTAGATTTTCCTCAGGTAAAACATTCGTATTTAGAAAAATGAGGCAGACGTAAGATTATAAATGACTTTTAAAACAAAAATAGTACAAATTGAATGAAAATCCTTGTTTTGAAAACCATAAAAAATATCTACTGTATTAACTGAAGCTCCTATAAATATTTTTGAAAAGTTTAAAAAAACATGATTGAACATAAATTACAAAATGTTATTAAGCTTCAATGTTTCCAGAATGGTACAAACTTTTGCTGATATAACTTCTCAGCTGGTATTTGAGAATCTTCAAAATTACTTATAATTGATAGAATTTGATTATAAACAATTTAACAATTAAAAAACAACCCTTTCTTCTCTTTTTTCAAATTTAAAATCTGAAGTACAAACGAGGAGCATAAAAAAAATAATAAGGATAAACATATTTTCAACTGAAGGACGAAATTGTTTAATTTTCCTCGTTTTAAGTAGATGAAAAACCTATACTGCTAGGAAAATGTTCCATTTTTCAACTTTTTATTATTATTTTCTAGTGACAAATAAATAATTTGTTGTAAGATATATTATGACATTTTATTACTGCAAATAATTAAACAGAAATAATTGCAAAAATAATGCAGGGAAATGTCTATAAACATCAGGTGAAATTAAACATGAGCATATTAAAGTTCTGCAACGCCTGCGAGCGTGTTCTCGTTATTGAGGAAAATCCGCTGGATGCATAAGACACGCGCGTTGTCAAAGAGTTATGAGATAATTACGACCAGTTTGATAATCAGTATATATACGAGTGCACGAAAACGAGAGCACATAACGATTTCCCAGAAAGCTGCAGTCCAATTGAGCAGAGAAACTGTTAATAAAACGGTATAATTATGCTGGGATTGCGCCATATTCGGTGGTTTCGGCAAATCGATCAAAATAATTATTCAAATTACGGACTCGTGAAACTTTTCTATAACTCGATAAGATCGCGATTCGCAAATTTGTATCATTATACGATTTTATAAGGCTTGCTGAGAGGAAATGATAGTTTCGAATGCAAATCAGGCCCCTTTTGAAGAAACAAGTGTGGAATTTTTCGCGTTGCTAAATAAATAGGCTGCTGCTGGCATTCGAAGGCCTTTTTGCGCGTTGCCATTAGATAATTGCACGAGGAAATTTCGAGAAAATTATCTTCTCAGTATGAAGCCGCTTTTCATCATTAGATGAGGTGATTTATTTATTTTGAAACTGGAAGGATAGAATTTGCGTCAGGATTAAATTGATCTCTAGGAATTCTAATAGAAAAGGCGAACTTTAATGCAAGAAAATGCAATAATTCTTTTTAACTTCTTTTTATCCTCAAATAGATTGATTGACGATATAAAATTATAGCCTATTCGTTTCTAAAAAAATTTACTTACTGTCAAATGAGCGTGTAACATAAAATATTCAAAGGAATTTAATTAAGTATGAATATTAAAGGAAATTTAAAATTTATATTTGGTTCCGAGGTTGAAATGTATCATAAATTGATGGAAAATGGGATTTTAGAAGCCTTTTTGAATAAATCAATTTGACAAAAATTTATCATTAAGTCTTATAATTCCTTAAATAATTCTTTTCAAGTCTTCCCAGCATATCATTTTTTCAAATTCAATCGAATGTTTTAATCGAAAATTAGAAAGACAGGTCCAACAACGACAATAATATAGAATTCAAAGAAAATTATTTTCTTTTAAATAATTTGAAGTTTTGCTTTCTTCAACAAACGGATTATTTGATTGCAGAATAAATATTAATGGATGTTGTATTTCAGCAGAGAATGCCCGGCGAAAAATTTATAATCATGATTTGAATCTAGAAATAACTAGGTTGTACAAACAACTGTCAGCAGAGACATAAATTTGATGTTCATTATTAATTTCCATGACCAATGGAAATCAGGAATTTATTAAGTAAATTAATAATTTCAGTAATTAGGCAAAAAATTATTTTCTAATCAAGCTTCATCATTCGCAAATATATTATTATACATGAAAATATATACATTTTAAATTATTTAATTAAAATTTGTATAATATTCAAAACAGTAAATATTAAAAAAATTGCAATTAAAAAAATTTACCACTTACAAATTATTAAAAAATATCGTAAAAATTTATTTAATTCTTTCACAAGTGGAAGTGGAGTCGACATCAATGAAACTTTGCGCGCACATGTGCTCGAGGCTGTCCAGCTCCTAAACAATCCGAAAGGGAGAGTGGAAATCGAGGCGCGAGCGTTGACCAGCAGCAGCCGCTGCTCCAATTCGCGACTCACAACATTGGCAACAAACAAAATTTCTCACTTTAGCAGCGTCACTTGCGATTGCATCTCCGCAAATCAATTCGTTTAAGCGACCGGACTAATAAGCAGGTCGTGGTCACATTATCACGCTCGGACCGGCGCTTTGACCCCTTCGACCTCCTCAGTAGTTATCACAGATCTCATGAAGGAAAAGTACTGTCTGTGTACTTTTGACGGAACTTTCTTTCTCTCTTTCGGCGCCCATTTGCATATTAAATTCCCATGGCCTCTTTGATTGTTTCTTTCTTTCCAATTACTCACGCATGTATATAAAATTGCTATTAGCGAATATCTAAATAAACGCATGTTGCATCACTAGGAAGTGGATTCTTTCTCGATGGGAAATATTTCTGAAATAATTGCTTCCACTTTCGATCGCAATGAGGATTTAGCACACGTTTAGAACAAAAAAAAATGCCTTTCTTTCTCGTTCTTTCTCCTTCGACCGATTTTTTATTTCGTTCCGAGAATTTTTGCCAGTGTCTTTCTCTTTTTTTCGACGACAATTTTAATTAAGGATAAGTTATTGCTCGGCAACAAGAATGGCGGCTCCTCGAAATTTCAGCAATTTCTTATTCAAGACTTGTATGCAAATGTGCGCGGCTCACAATCCGCGCGTATGTGCCCGTGATAAATGACCCCTTATTATTATTTGCCAATGTTTACTTCTTGTACAGTTACATACGAGTTGCCACTTTTAATAAAGAAATGTTTCAATGACTCCAGCCAGCAGGCGACAGCAGCCGTCGTGCGGTATCCGGTGAAAATTAAAATATTATGCGACGCCTGACGTTCATCATTGGGGAAAATATGCGCATACGAGACTCCATAAAACCATGCAAATGAATTTCGAGAAACTAATCGAGGTAAAAGTCTTTATACCTTTATAAAAAAATTATTCTTAATCCAAATTTTCCATAACGTTATAAAATCGTGATTTTCAGAAAATATTAAAAAAAAAAATGCAGATAATTATAATATTTTAGTCTTAAACAACAAACAACACCAGGAAAATATTCCGAATTGCCTGTAAAAAGTTCTATTAATAAACAATTATCAAATGATGAGTTGAAAACGTGTTTTTCTATTAATTTTTCAGCTTTTTTTTTAATTTACTTCAAAATTTATTTTGGCAGTCAATATTTTTTTGCAAATGGAATTATTGTAATACAATTTATGAACCTTTGAAGTTAAAAAATTCTAGAATATAAATTGAATTGTGAAAAAATTGCATTTCCTAATCTGCCAGGCATAATGCGTGAATTAATGTTCAGAGCTTATGACGTTAATTAATTATATTTATGCGGGTAAACAAACATCAGTCATGTGCGCGCCCAGAGGTGAAATTTAATTTCATTATTATATAATTCGCCGCAGACAATGCGAGCAACGCCCGCTCATTTGGCCCAAACTTTAACCTGGGCTGGACCGACCGAGTTCGCCCAATTTTCGTTCGATTTTCAAGGTGAGTCGTGCGCGTTCGAGTGTCCGCGCTCTTTATATTTCCCTGCTCACGCAAATTCTGTGAATGTGCACAGAGATCACGGCCGAGTGCATTTTTCCCACACGAAATTCAAACAGCATAATTTAATCGATTTGGGTGTAAAAAAAAACAACGCCCGCAAACGCGATTTAGGTAATGCGGATAAAATTTTTCGTGAAAAATGACACAAGAACGCAGAAGTATCAAGGTTGCTGTCATAAATCTTTGAAAGAAGGAAGTTTTAAGAATGTGGTTATTCTTGAATAATTTTTTTTTCCCGCCATAAAGAAAGAGCAAAGTTAGTAAGAAATTTTTAAAATTCTTTTTAAAATGATACAAATTTTCGCTACGAATTTCCCACGCGTAAATTTATAAAATTAAAAATACAATTTGTCCTACCTTTCGGTTGTCTGCGAGTTGACGGTCCATTGCTGATGAAAACCGGCGGAGCTTGGACTTTTTCCTCCTCATCAAAGTCTTCAACCCTTTGATTTTCTTCTTCGTCCAAAGGTTGACGGAAATCGAACGGTTCCGTCTGCGTTTGGTGACATTTGGTAGGCGACTTTTTTGGTTTGGGAGGAGTGTCTAGGCCCAAAGATATTGAAGATGGGTCAAAAGACAGAAGGGCTGGGGAGGTTCTGAATGGCTCGGGGGTGATGTCAAAGGGATTCAGGGCAATCAGGGCCGCAGGTTTCGGAACGCCACTGACGCGTACGTCCTGTTCGAAGAAGGTGCTCGAGATAATCGTCCGGTTTGCTGGCACAGTTAATACATCTGAAACAAATTAATAATTTTGTAATTACTTGTTACAAAATAAAATTAATAAAAAAATAAAAATTGTTGTGAAATGTGTAGAAAAATTAATAAGAAATAAGCTGGAAATTAATTTTATTATTAATGACCTCAAAATCAAAAGTTATATTAATTTGAAGCATAAAGAGTGGGGTTTAATTAAATAAAATTTAAATTAAAATGATTTTATAAAAATAATTTAATTGATATGAAAGACGGTTGAAACTTAAATTATTAAGTGCAATTTGCACCGTTTTTATTAGACTGAAAAAGAAGTTCATATAGAGTCTCAAAATAGTAAAAAAATCTCAAATGAGTCTTTATTGGTGAATAAAAAAATTTAATCTTGTCTATTTGAAATCAAAATGACAACGTTTGCTATTGAGATAACTAATTTTTGAGCAAATTAAAAAAAAAATAATAATAATAATAAAAACTTTAACTTGTGTAATTAAATTTTGACAAAATATCACATCAAGTTATCCTTTTGTGAAATTGAATTTTAAATTACAACTTTATAATGAAGACGTTTGCACAACAGGAGGCTGCTTAAAAATTCTACATTCAAAGCACAGCAGGAAAATGAAGTAATAATCTAAAAATCCCGCCAAGAAAGTTGCATGGGATCGGCGAAAATGTTCCATCTCGGCAGCAGCCACCGACGGCGACGTACAAACAAACGAGGCAAGCATTATGGAAATAAGTAAGTGATTTTGCATCTCTATGCTTTCACCGTGGAAATAAACGCACGTCTACGCTATAAAAGTGAATCAACCGCAGCACCTGCATTCGAAATGTCAACAGATTAGTAATTTATCTCGGCCGGTGCTGCGGCTGATTAACGAGACACGCTACGTACTCGAGCACAGCATCCATAATAATGACATTAAACGCTGCAGCAGCATCCCCGTTGCACCGAGAATAATTTATGTCCACAACTTTCCAGACGAAAGACGAATAAGGTGCAAGTCGCCCTAAGTTATTTATATGAAAAAGACATAATATGAAATCTTCAATCACCGATTTCAAATAAAAATCAGCACGGACTTTAAATTGTAAGTTGAAAAGTTGTTCTATATTATTATTTTAAATTTAGATAAAACTCCATCACTTGAATTGAAAAAAAAACTATGATTTTTGCATAAAATTTATAGAAAAAAAAATGTCAGTTAAAATTTTTTGGCAGCTCTCCCTTTAATTATTGGGGTGGATTTTAGCTAAAAATTTTGACTTTCCCCCAACTGATTTACGCATATGAGCTCAAAATTAATAATGAATGTTTCTGTGTAAGTAAAATTATTGCAGGACTCGTTTCTCGGAATGAATTGCAGTCTGAAAGGATTTATTCGGCGAATTTTTTTGTTTAATTAATTGCTCCTGTCGTTTGGCAGCACAATAAAGCTGGAATGTCCCTCGAATCGGACTCGGTCGTACCGTTTCTCGGAATTTTTCTAGGGCATGCACTGCTCGCGAAATACATAAGAGAGGCATGGGTTCTTTGATCCCCGCAATAATTATTTGTGTCATTATACATTCGCGTACAAAATAAATTCTTCCTTTCTCTTTTCAGCGAGCGCGTGCACGCAGCTCTCTTTCTTTTCGCCTTCTTTTTTCGCCCCGCAATAATTAAATTCGTCCGTCTGGCTTATTTTTTTTACCCCAATTTCGTCACCAATTTCGTGTCGAAAACGCTGAGATTATTCATTACATAAAATTTAGTTACATAAATGCATGACTGCACGAGAAAAGGACCACTTTTTATATCGAGGTGTCATTTCCGTTTGAGGTTGGAAAATGTTGCAAAGTTTTATGTGACACAAAAGTCATATCGCTGCGTACGATCGCCGCAGAAAAAACGCGACGAAAATAATAATGCGCAAATAAATCGATGCAACTAGCTGTTGAAATTATAGTTTCATGATAAGAAAAAAAGGACAACTTTTACCGGCGCGCTCCGAGCAATATTACAAAGATCTGTCGTCGCGATTTTGGGACGTTTTGAAACAAGCGCGGCACCGGAATCGTAAATTTTCCCTCCTCGACTCCGAATAAATACGTTTTTATTTTATATATTATAGCGGCTGCCGAGTTGACACCTGCATTAGTTATACTTTCATAAACTACGCCGCCGAGAGATAATCTGAAATAAATTAAGATAAAGAAACACACACACAGTTTAGGCAAAGCTTGCTCAATAAATGTGTCTCCTCTCTTTCGGATCGAATGTCGCGCAGACAAAAAATTGTTTGCGAAACTATGCCTTTGATGATTTGCAGGTTTGGAGAAGAAAGTATTATTTTTTTAATGATAAGGGGATTATTTTTGCGGCCAAACAAGGCCAAACATGTTGATTGAAAGTAGGTCTTTTGGTAAAAGTGACAATTTGATGAAAATTAAAACAATCAAATATCGATTTACATTGAAATTAAATATCTTATTTTTTTGGTTACTGGTTTGAATGAAATTAGATAGATCATTATTCAATTTGAGATTGCCCTCGGGACATATATCAGTTTAAGTGAAAATGAAATACTATGATTGTAAAACTTATTCTTTGATAGAGGGAAATGATTAACCCGTAGAAATAAAATATGTACAACAAGACACTATTTTACTATCATAAATGCTACAACTTCAAATCAAATCTTAACTGTAAATAAGTTTTTCGTGAGATAAAAAATTTATTCAATTCAATTAATTTGTTATCTCGCAATAAGTCATACCTAAATGAGAAGTTACATTAGGAGAGAATTGGCAGCCAGATCTAGTAAATAACTTACTGAAACTAATAGTCCCAATAATTTGGAAGCAAAAGTGTTTCCAAATTAAACCTACTCGCCAAGCTGGAACGTAAAAATAATTTATTAGGTAAGTATTACTTCCTTTTTAAGATAACTTATATCAAAAGATGAGTTATTTTTGCAAAATTATCATAATTTTTGGTACAATTTGCTGCTCAATTAATTATCTAAAATGTGATAGTAATTAATAGGTTAATTCAGTGAGAGATTAACAATATTAGGGTACAAAATAGTTATTTGAAATGTTACATCAGATTTAAATTTATATCTTATAAAAGAACGTTATCAAGTTTTTATTTAATTTTAATACAATTATCTAATATTTATTTTTTTCGTGATTATTTTGATTAATTTTTGATATTTAATATACTAAATATATTTTCATTTGAATCTTATAGACATGAAGATAATAATTATTCTTACAAACAGAAGACGCAAAAAATATTATTATTAATATTGTAAGCAATTTCAATTATCCAATTAATGTTCAAGTTCTCCAAGAGAGGAATTTGACTACGCCCTCACATTGTTCAATGTGTCGTGCTGAATTATTTTAAAACATATAGGATAATACTTAAAGTAACGAAATATATAAATTTGGAAAAAAAACTGGCTTATTGTTAGGTGCCTTCAGCTTTAATATTTCTATTTTACTTGTTGATAAAGCTTTAATGTTCATCAAATAATAAAAATCACGCGGTTTGTAAAGCTAATAAGGACTCTTGATTATAATTCATATAATTAATAAAAAAATATTTTTTAACGAAAAATTACATAAAAATGAATATTTCAGACAATAGAGTCAAAATAACACTTCCTTGTTGTGAGGAAATTCAGGGCGTATTATTTGAGAAAGCAGTTCAGACCTCGATATAGTTAGGCACGTTGAGGTAGATAAAAAACGGTCGGACAATAAATATCGCCGGTGCAAACAATTCCATTTGCAGGCGTCATTCTTGACAACTTTGCGCACATCTCGCATCTGGCGACGATCAATTAAATGGAATCGGGGGCAGTGCAATTTTCCAAATATTCCCAGCACAGTCCAATAAGAACATTGCCGCATTCATTAGGAAATAACAACAATTGGCTGTAAATGAAACTCTCTTTGCGGACAAAAGGAGCGGCCGCGGGTTTGTTGATAAACATCTGGCTCAAGAAGTCGAAACACTGCACGAGTACAATCGAACACGATTCAGATCATATCTCGCGCACATCAGAACCAAAACGACACACAACGGTAGGATTATTTGCCTATTTATTTACGGAGAAATATATAACATCTCTCTCGGGGGCAACAGAGAAATTGCCGCCGCCGCCTTTGTTGGTTGGAAAGTTTGCGCCGGTAGTCGAGGAATATATAATAATGCCTGTCAAACTCAACTCGCATAAACTAGCGCGTCGTTATTCACATTTTACCGACGAGTGCTGCGAAGAGTGGGCCATAATTATATCTCTGGGACGGCATTATATCAACACTCTTGCGTGCGATTACCATTAAATCCAGAGTACCGACCCAGAATAAATGATAGAGCGCGTGAGAGACAAAGCAGAATTTAGCAGCAGGTGTTAATGATGAGAGTCAACAGCCTCCGATTTCGACGCCAATACCGATGGTACACATGTGCTTTCAACGGGTCTGATCAAATTGATGGTTGTTGGGAAAAGTGAATTATTATCTAGAGCAAGAAGTTATATTCACAGATTGCAAGTTCAATCCACGAGCATGGTTTTGAGGTAATTTAAATCATGTATTTTAAATTTTAGTGTTTGAATTTTGTATTTTTTTTTTCGTAGTTCACCATTTTTTTCTCTCCATCAATTTGAGAAAAAAAAATGTGTACATCAAAGCTTAGTGGAACTTATGCAAAAGGAGAAAAGTAGGCAACAGTTGGCAGGTGCACTTCCGAGACAAATCTACTTTACGTCTTTGATTATGAATATAAATTTAAATAAAACTATTTGTAAAAAATATAAGTAAATTGAACGTTGAAAATTTTAAGCCATCGTTAATAATGGGAGGAAAAACTATGCTTGTTCATTTATTTTCTGTCACGTTTTTTTATTAAATTAATTAATTCAGGATTAAAAAATAAATATGTAATATGCTTAATTAATTATTAATTAATATTTTTAGTTTATTTTTATTTCATTTATTACTTTTAATAATTCTTATTAATTTTATTACTTAGATCCAATTATTGTTTTTTTTCTAATTAATATAACAAGCGTTTTTGTACTATTAGCTATCCTCTTTTAGTGTACAAAATTAAAACTTATTAATATGTTGGGCAGTCTGGAACTGTTTAAATAATTAAATAAAAATTAAATTCGTGACAGGGTTTAGGATGCCATAATGAAAGTACAGCTTTGAAAATGATAAAAAATATGCGATTATTCTAGAGTAATTTAAGTCATTTGGAAGGAAAGAAGATAGACATTAATTAAAATTAAAATTATCAGTCAATTAAAGGGCTGTAAATCCTTTTAATAAATTTAAAACTTCTGCTAAAATACAAGGTTGATGGCCTAAATGAATAAAAAATTTGCCTCTGTGGCAAATACATTTATATAAATATAATTTGAATGAGAAATCCAGGAGAAATTTCATATTCATCAAAATCCAAAGCGCGGCGCTTTGCATGTCGAGTGTGTACGAATAAATTTTTACACGCTCCTTGCGTGAATTTGAGCCTCAAACAGAAAAGAAAGGCAACTCCTTTATGTACGGTACGTGTTTGTACAGAAAACGGCTGCTTTCATTGCCATTCCCGCAATTTATCAAGCATACACATAAAATAATTTCCCCGACGGATCCACCTGTTTTGATGCCGCACACATGTGGTGAGCATCACAATTTATAAATAAATTGCAGCAGAAAACGAGGATGGGAAGCGGTGGCTGGCGGCGGCCGCCTCCGCCATCCATCTCTCGCCGCGTCCGCAACAATTAATTTTTACGTCTTATTGCTCTGTAAAATTTATTTATAAAAAATTTAAAAATAATCACCGCAGAACCATCAGAAGCATCCGTCTAAAATTTTCCCGCTCAATGTGCAGCAAAATCATCAATCACTCTCACAAGGTATGTTTTTTAAGAGGTTTTGATGAAAGTTGGATAAAATAATGCAACCTGCACAACCTTAAGTGTGTTTGGAAATAGCTAATTAAAATTTTAAAATTTTGTAGAAAACCATTAATTAAATTTAAAACAAAAAAAATTATAAAAAAAATAAATCCTTTAGATTGTGAGAGGTAAACCAATTTGAGGAAGCAAAACAACAAAAGTAAATTAAAATATTCTAATTTCGATCAGAAACCTCAATTTTCACAAAAGAGAATTAAATTTGAATTTTTAGAAATAAGTTTTACTACTTGAGTCTGAACCTGTGTATATCTGATGCAATTAATTAACCCAGTGAGGAAAAGAATTCGCACAATAGGGTTCATTGGTCTCTTGTGCTGATAGTATAAAATTTTCCACATCGGCGGCGACAGGCACGTTTGCAATAAAAAGTCGTGTCCCATTAATAAAAAAAAAAATACAGGTGGCGCCTGTATTGGTGCTGCTTGAGGCGCGTTGGCCAACCGAGCAGTGGCCCTGCCATATAAAGCGTGCGATTTTCATAACAAGATTTGCCGACAAGTGATTTTTATTGAAAGGCTCGAGTGAAATCAATTAAAATTAAATAAATATCTATTAAAGACATAAAGAGAAATTGATTCTCTCGCGATTTGTGTTGAACTATGGAAATTCTTGTAATATTATTATTGTCGGTCTGATCGGCCGCAGGCGTACACTATGATGTTGTTGGACAATTAAACTACTCAGCCAGTGAACAATATCAAAACGTGGTTTTCTCTTCTCTCCTGCAGGCGAATATAATAAAATTGCTCTTTGATTGCTTCCGTTAGAAATTAATTTTAAAAAGGAAGATGAGAAAAGAAGTTTGATAAAAATAAAAATAAATCAATTTCTAATGAGAATGTTGCGGTAAAATAATTACCTGCGATGAAACTGTAAACAATTTTCAACTCTTCAATTTATCCATCAGATTATCAATATTCTTTAAGCCTCTTGAATTTTGATTGAACTAGTGATTTGAAAAAATCTATCAAAGAATAGCAAATATTATAAATTGTGAAAAAAATCAAATAATCAGGAAATTTACACCTTTCTATTATTGTTCATGAATGTTACATAAATTTTTTACAGCAATACCAGATTTGACTCTCATCAAAATAACTTGCATATTTCATCAAATCGAAATTCATAGAAATTTGTGTATATATTTCCGCGTTTGATTATCATTTTATAATGACCAATTATTCGATAAACAACAATATTATTTCGGAGAATTTATTTAGGACAAGGAAACGCTCACAAACAAAACTCGAGACTAATTCCTCTATATGCATCCCGCAGCGCGTGTCGAAATAGAAAATGTATTTTGTGAAAAATTCTTCTTCTTCCTTGCCAATGATGAGACCTCGTGGGTGTTTTGACTTTCGATGGAGCGCCTTGGAGTCTCTTCGATTAATTTGCTGGTCTATTTCCTTGCCTTGGCAATGAGCTTCTTCTCGCGCCAGTTAAATTATTTTTCTCCATCCGCCTCCACGCCATTAAACAACAAAAGATCTCAATATAATTAATCGCCAAGGTCTGCACGCGAGTAATTAGCAACGAGAACCGACGGCTGCACAGCAAAAGACTTGAGGCATTCGAGTGTGTACAATTGCTGCGGAGAAAGAAGCACACGTTTTATTCCAATGAGGATTCACGGCCTGCAGTCACGATGAGCGAATCGAGCGCGCCGATTTATGACTAGAAAGATGTGGTGAAAATTCATATCTAAATCGGGAATTTTGCGTGAATACCGTTTTTAGATGTATTTTTTATGCGTATAACTTTTGCGGAATATTTGGATGTTCTCGTCACGCGTCTAAGATTTATGATTATGATTTTAATTAAACATGTTTTTTCTAGCTGGAAGGTTCCTAATGTGTGGTCGATTTACAATGCTAATAAAATTGTGAATATTTTTTTGTTATTATCAGGAAATGTTTTATCGGTTTTATTAACACAGAGCGAATTTTATTTGCATTCAATGATTAAAATGTAAAGCTAATTAGCCGAAAAATTCTGCCATTAATCTCAGCACTGCAATAAAAATTTTATATGAATAATACTAATAAAAACAAGCAGACATTTATTATCTGTTCATATTCATGCTATTTATTTAAAAAACTTTTGCAAAACTTTTGATTGCACTATTTTTTACTTCATATTTAGCATTCAAAAATCTCAAATAATATAAAAAAAGTAATGAGTGTGACAATCGGATGAATTAAAATCGATACTAGAATTAAGAATAATATTGCTTTTCAATTAAGGAAAAACTATTCCTTTTTAAATTAACTTAATTTTGTTTAAATTTAATGCACTCCCAAGATCCATTCTGCATAATATCTTCAGGAAAAACTTTTGTCATAAAATTACCTTTTTCATATTAAATAGTTTATCAAGAAAACTAGCATAAAAATAAAATTACTGTTTATTTTATAACAAATTAGAAATAAAAAATAAATAATTAAAATTTAATTTTTCGAATGCCCTAAAATTATTTTAATTCATCAATGACCTCAAGATAAAATACGGATCATCTTAATTTGAGCAAATAATTTAGATCAAGATCAAGCAGGATAAAAGTAAAAGATTTTTGGCCTCGGACGAGCGCTCGTGCTCCACACATTAGACCAAATTTAAAATTATGCCCGCATTTCATTATAAACATTCAGCTCGGCGGTGCGGTAGGCGCAAAATAAGCCAAAATCTTGACCTTTCTCCCGTTCGGAGAACAATCAGGATCAGGAGAGGTTTGTTGTTTTTTTCGTCCACCTTGCTCAACCTGCTCGCGCCCGACACGCCCACATCACGACACTTCGGGAATAAAAATATAAATAAAATTTCACACGCACAACGTATATAAATATTACGTAGGGGACGGCGAAACGAGAAAAGCACGTTTCTGTCCATAAAGCGAAATGAATGAGGCCCACAATAAAATCATTTGAAGGGTATGATGTAACATTTTTATAATAATGAGTGAAAGTGATTGCACTGCCCCCTAATGCAAATAACACGTCGGTCGGCTCGCTCGGTCATCCACACGCGCAGCTCAAATTGTTTTTCAACAACACGCCACTTCCTCGTCCACCTGCTCCAAAAGTATCGGGAAGCTTAGCTTGGTTTGCGCGGCCGAGATCAAATCCGGTTTCGTTCCACGCAGATGAATTTATTTATTGGATGGACATCAATGAAAGGGACAGTTTGCTCCGCCGAACAGGTGGACGCAAAACCGCGCTCTATGTTGTCATCGGGCGAAACTGCCGATTTCATATATTATATTATGTGAATAGAAACTATATTTTTTTTTGTAGTCTGAGGGAGAATTGAAAATTCGCTGATAATATAAATCACGAAATTCCATTAAAGTTATAATTACTTTTCGTATTCAGAAGAGGAGAACAATTTGAAGAATTCGCTCCTTGTTTTCAATTGAAGGTATAAATCCTTAACTAGAAAGACTTTCTATCGAGTATATAACAATATACCATTCAATTTTAGAGAAAAGCCTGCTGGACATTGAGAATTGCAAAATAATAGTGCGTTGAATGTGGTTTGATTTAAGGACCTCTCTGTTAATTGTCTCTATTCATTTTCAATTGGTGCAGTCTTGGATTTTCTACCAAGATAAAACGCAAATCAAAACCTTTCAAAACTAAATTAAATCAATTTTTCTTGAAATCCTTTGAATGCCAGTCTAAATTTATCTATTTTTCATTGTTGTTTTTACCATTTTTGGAAAAAAAAATTGCAAAAAATTGTATTGTGAGGGAAATAATGAATTTTTGAATTCATAATTGCTGAATCCACTACTAAAAGATTTCCCAAAACCCAATTCACTGAAGTACAAACTTTTCTTCTGGAAGTTATTCTTAATTATTATTATTTTGAGTAAATTAAATTATTAATTACCATTTTTTAGACTCTTTTATCACTCAAGAAAAAGCACAGAAGTTAAAAAAATATTAATTAATTCTCTTATGGGAAAAATATAAAATTTATACTACAGAGTCTCCTTATTAATTTTGTGTGTCTTGTGATGTCAGATATGGAAGTTCTGGTTTTTTCTTACAAGGATATGACATTTTTGAGCAATATCATTTGCACGTTTTCTTCTCATTAGCCGGTCAGCCACCTCATCTCATATTTAAGTTAAATTATTCAACTCCTTACGAATCTCTCTGCTCATTAATGGGCTTCTCGTCGAGCATCCAAATTAGATTTACGCTTCGGGGAAATGAAAACCGACAGTCGTTGCCCAAAATGAAAAGTATAGAAGGCAAATAAACTACATCAATTTATTTCGAAACCAAATCGATTCGCACTCCTATTTGAGAACTGCGGCACAGCAGTTATATAATTTTTTGGCAATTTCGCACATGGGTGTGTATAATTTTGGGCGATTACGATTCTTTTTAGAAAGCTGATTGAGAGGAGAATTGTAATTGTCTTTAATTTAAGAAAGTGCCAACGATGGTGAGCTGCGAGTGAGTGGTGCAGCGAATTCGATCCGAGCAGGCGACTTCTACTAGGGCACTTACTTACTTACTTGCTTGCTCGAAGAGGAAAGTCACATTTTGCGCGCCGAGCACGCGTGTATTGTAATTAAACAAAAAGAAATGGCGCTCCTCGTTTATGACCCCGGGCGGCTATTTCAAATATATATATATATATAATTTTTTTTAACGCCGAAAAAACGCGTAATGGATTTCGCCGTCGGGGACCGAAAAAAGTGATTAACGCGTGGACTTTTTGCTTTTTAGCGAGTCTCAGAAGAAACTGCGAGGCACTTTAAAATAACACCTGGACTTATGAGCTGATAAAAAAAATAACAAAATATAAATAAATAATGGAGAGTTTCAACTTTCATGATGTCACATGACAAAAGGAGCCTTTATTAAATTACGGACCTTCAACTTGGGCTCTAATGGAATGCGCCCATCCGAAATAAGCCACTCTGAAAGAGAGAATTACACTTATTCATTTTGCAAAGCGCCTTACAAGCGACTGAGTCACAAGCATTTTTGCTTTCCACCGGTCTAGGATGATTCAGAAGCGAAGGAATCCCCTTGACAAAGGAAGAATTGCGGATTTATTGGTTATTTTTTATGCGAGAGGAGTGTTGCTGGTGCCACCTGGCCGACTCACGCATTTTTTTTTTGTAAATTTGACAAGGTGACTAATTCCACCGAATTTTTCATCGCGTGCACCTCAAGTTTCACAATTACAAAATGCTACTTTGCAGATTCATGGGCCGGCACAGGTGTGCGAATACGTGAAGGTGTAGTTTATTTGACAGGAAATGCTTGCAACTTTCTGTTACTTTGCCGAGGAAAAGGGCGTGATTTAGCTGCTGCTGTTCGCCAACACTCAATTGTGCGACTTTATTATGAAAATAAAAAAAACCAAGATTAGAAAGAAATAAAATAAATAATATTATGAAAACAGACTGGAGATGGATTCCATTTTTTTTTTTTAAAACAATACAACATATTTTTATTCCAGACTCAAATTTACTTACAAAAATTTCATGAAAAGCCGTTTTGTGATCAATAAATTCAAAGAATAGTGTTTTTTAACAATTATTTTCTTCCAAATCTCTAGGAATGAAGTTAATTTAATTTTTTGAAATTTATTACGGCACTGACTATCAAAGAATATGAGAAACTTTAATTGAACAGTCATTTCATTATGTATTTAAATTTGAAATCATTTAATTGCTTAAACTTTCTATCTCTATTGAAAAAGTCAATAGAAAAACAAAAATCATGCAAAACGTTCCAAATTAAGTAAGATTATCTGTAAATTTTTTCGCGTGAAACATTCAAACAAGCCTTAGGCTATTATGTACATATAAAAGTTAAAATTTAAATCAAATTTACTTAATTTTATTAACATTTAAGATATGTACATGGTCAAAATGAACTTTTAAAGAAAATCAAAGTTAACCATCCATAATAATAACATTTGTCTTTTATTCTACAGTTTATACATTACTTTTTTAAAGAGGCTTTTACACCAGTTCAACGTAATAATAATAAATTGCTATATAAAAGTATGTAATTATTAATTAAAATTTCTTAGTTTTAGAACAATTTGAGTCTTTCAATCTCATTTCAAAGGTAAAATGTTTAAATTTATGCCTATAATTTAAAATAAGTAAATTTAAACTTTCAAAAACGAAATAACCGTTCATCAAAACAATTTCCATCTCCGGTTACACGATTTGCGATTATTGACATCAGACTTTCTTTGCTCTTTGCCTTTCCCAGGTGCTCACAATCAATGTGACCAGGAACCGATTCATCACTGTCTCGTATAGGAACCAACGAAAACATTCGCACACATTTTAAGCCGCCGCACAAATGAAATACAATGTGTGCTTCTTATTTATGAATGGGCACGCTCATGAAAAGAAATTGCGCTGATTACTTGGTGAAATATTGAGAGAGGCGCGGTTGCACAAAGCGCGGTCCTTGCGTGAGATTTATCGCCGCGTAAACATCCACCGATCGGGCACTAAATTATTCTGCGGCGTCGGCGGAAAACTCATTTCGACGCCCGATAATTCATTCGAGCGAGAGAACGAGTAGCCGCGCGCGAGTGGACAAAACGAACCAACTCTCCTCGCGGGGACAAAACATATATATACGCCTCTCATTATTTCCGTTAATTAACGTGAAATTTCCTGATATGCTCACAATGCAATGCACTGACGGATTTTAATTAAAAATCCTCACCAAATCGGGCTAGCGGTTCATTGTCCGAAGAAAGTTCTGCAATCAAAACAAACGCCCAAAGCTGCAGGTCCCGTATTCGGCCTCGCTTTTTTATGTAAATAATATTGTATTAAAAAGCTGCGGGATTTGTCTCTTGACCTCAGCCAATGAACTGCCCAGAGTGGTTTTGTAAAAGCCTAAACACATACACTGCTAATTTTTATAATTTTCTCCAGCTACTCATTTTTTTACATAACCATGAAAAGTATCCGGTAAGTGGACGTTTACTTTCGTCATCGGGTTACGCGGCGAAGCCACCTGAGAATTATTTCTTTAATAATATACAATCAAGAGCAATTACAATTTGTTGCATTTTAATTTGTCGTTTCCTTCCAACTGGTTGCATCGCCTTTGAGAGAAAAAAAACACCAACACCGAGATCGTTTTCCGCGAGAGAAATCTTGCAGTTATTCGGATAAAAAACAGAGTTTTTTGTTCACCCGTAAATATAAATTACACATTTTCACAAATAGGAAACTCAATCCCATAAGAGGAAATCAAGAAAATTAGTATTGAATTAATTATATGCAAATTCACTTTCTTCTCACATAACGGTTATTTTCTTTTGAGCTAATAGGATTCGAAAGAGATAGAGAAGCGTTTGACAAATCCAAACACAAAATTGCTTCCCACGCTCGGCCGACTTCTTAATTTTCCAAAATGAACCTGAAACGCTCTCGTTAAAAACTGACAGCGCAACGCGTCTGCAATTAAAACATAAATTATCCCGCTTTGACTCTTATCAAACACACAAGCCTTTCTCCGGCGCGGTGTTCTCACGTGTATAAACGGTTGTAATAACGCGCAAAAACAAAAAAGCTAAATGGCTTTTTGCGCACTCGGATTGCACACCGAGAGCAATTACAGCCGCCGTCGCTCCGCAGATGAAGAAATGATGGAAAAAAATTACCAGCTTTCGATTATAAGGATTGAAAATCGCACGGTTTTTCGCGAGAGGTGAAAACTGGCGATAATTTCGAGAGACTAGAAATTGACCCATTAAAAACGGTCACCTCGTAAATCGTCCAAGATTGGTATCTTCAGACGGTTTGATTTGTGGCTAGAAGAGATTTGGGCAAAACGTGTCATCTTTCCTTTTCTCTCCCACACAAGTGCATCCAGAAGAGAGGTGGCCCCATTTTCACTTTCCTCAACACACCTGCGAGACGAGCTCTTCAAAAAGTTTCATTCATTCCGTTCTTTCTACAAATCCATAAATAATTGTGACGCTGCCAGCCATTTCCGTTCATTCACTGCCTCGATTAGTGCAAAGACACACATTCGCGTATTTATATTTTTAATTCGAGTCGATAAATCACTTTAACTGCTTCGCAGCACCAGAGGAAATCCACCTTTATATGTTTCTCTTCTTTTCCCGCGAGCGTCTCGTTTGGTTTCGAGAGGTGCGTAAAATTTATTCCGCTTGTCGCTGAAACAAGACCCTGTTTGTTTTCCCATGCCGATATATTCGGGCCCATAAATATATGCGTGAACAAAAGAGAAATCAAAATGCGTGTTGTTTCGGGAAAATGGTCTCGTTGTAAAAATGTTCGCAGCCAATTCAGTCTTGATTGTGTGTATTTATTGCGGCTGTCAAACGCATTTCCTGCTATATTTAGAATGGCCGATTTAATTGAGCGATAGTTCCAGAAGAATTGTAGCAAAAATCAGCAAAAATAAAACTAAACTTAATAGTAAGATAACAAATTTAAGTCATGAATTATATTAATATTTTTATGTCATTATTAAAAAAAAGTATTTATAATTTTCAAATCTGACGCAATTTTTTTCAGTTAAACCAATTATTTAATAAAATTTTGTGGTACAATTTCACGATCGAGGGATGATTCGTGGTGATTTGAATTTAAAAGGTCGGCTTTTCCTCGATGAGTTTTGTGAGTTGTTTATTGTAACAAACAATATACATATGTTTCTCCATATTTCTGCTGCGGGCTGCAGCCATAATTCATAAGCTGTGAAATTATTTTTACAATAATTAGTACAAAAACCTTTTTTTAAATATTTTTCCTCTCAAATTAACACTTTTTTGTGTGAATAAATTATTTGAAAGTTACATTTTTACAAACAAAATTTTCACTAATTGACAATTTAATTCAACAACAATAAATAAAAGCAGACTTTAAATTCAAATCACTGTTTAGTAAATTAATTAAGCTATTTCTGAATTATCTTAAAATAGTTTAGAAAACTTATTTAAGTTTTGGAATTATTCTGTAATATATTAATTTCAATTGAATACTATAAAAAAATTAATGATAACTGGAATAGTTTATAAATTAATCAAATATTTTATATAACTGTAAATTATATCGTGAAGTTCTTCATTTCCTGTACATAAGACGTAATCAGCAAAATAATAATTTTTTTTACATTGACCACAACAAAAGCCCCTCACTTGTGCAACTTGAGCAATTCACGCTCCATTCATTTAAAGCTATATTATGCTAAAGAATTTAAAAATATGAACCAACAAAGTCCCCCCTGCACTGCTGTATTCGGATCGATTTCCTGCAAACGTGAGCTGATTGATCTCTCACTATAGCTGTTATCCATTGTTTCTGAATGAAAGTGCCGCTCACAATCAAACTTATTGTTTGGCGGCGCACAATTAACAGTTAATATTTTGCATGTCGTTCGAATATCTGTCGAAACAAACGCGTTTCGAACAAAACAAAGTCGGTTGACACTCTGTATAAAAATAAAAGCCTGCTGAGCAAATCAAGGAGAGAAAGTCATACGCAAAGTTTGTGTGCGGCTTTACGAGTGCGTGAGACGTGATACACAACACCGGCGCACGTTGAAAAATATGAAATGAATTTTTGTTTATCAAAACGCACCGGGGTTTGATTTCAATTAAAGCCGCAAAAGAGAGAAAGAGATGCGGACTGTCACTCTTTTTACATGCGGAAACTATGCATGCCTTTATTTCCAAGTGAAATTTTCGTAATGAGAGAGGGATAATTCTTCATTAACGTCGTTTGACTTTCTTCCGTCAAAAGATTCGACTCATCGACCTGTATATTATTTTCGGTTGATGATTTGCGGCATCTTCGTGCCAGAAACAAATAATTCGATATTGCAATGGTGGCAATAAATATTGGCCAAGAGCGGATTATTGCTCGTTTCCATCGAATTTGCGGTCTCATTAGCGAGGACCGTCATTAAGGATAGCACAAATAAATCAAAACATCCCGTCGGCAGCTAGCGAACCGCAAAATATTTCATTATTCGAATTGCGCCAATCGGCGAATTTCGAATTTTATTACTATAGAACCTGATTTCTAGTTTATATAAAGTTTGTCAATATATCTTGAGATGTATGAATGATTGACGCGCGCCGAGGAGTGCATTTGTGCACTTATAGAACTTAATGATGCAAGAAAGCTGCTCGTGAAATAAATCAGTTGAAGGGCCGCGCATCTTCATGACTCGTTTCTTGTTTGAGAGGCGATTGTATCATCGCTTGGCCAACTCAACTCTTCTTCTATGTTATTTAATCAAGAGTTCATTCCCTCTTCATTGAGTCATTCGCTTAATATTTTAATTTGGATTATGAGAAATGTGTCGTGCGTTTAATTATTTAGAGCTGCGTGCGTGAGAGCGGTAATAAAAAAATTACGCCGCCGTAATTGCCGCAACTCGCGGAAAACAGCCTCATTTTCGGTCTCTGCAGCAATTTCTATTTCAATCTCTGAAATAAAAATAAACACCGCCGAGGTTGTCGGTTTATAATTACTCCAAATAAATTCGAAATAAAATTCAACCCCGACGGCTTTTTGAGGCTTCGAATTAACTTTCTTTCTTTCTTTCTCTGGGCAATTTTTTGTTTTTTGTTGCGGTCTCCGTTTATATTTTCATTTCGGCGAGATAAAAATCGATTTACTTTTTGCGTCCATCAAGTTTTGATGATGCGCCGCCGGTTGATCGGTTTCTCTTTCAGCCGAGTCAATAGCTCATCAAAATCTAATCCTGCAAATACAATTCCGGCACAATAAAAAATAAATCGATCGACTTTTACACGGACCGTCAAAACCGTTGTTATGTACCGCACGGAGAAAGCGATTCATTCCGAGAGACTTGACCACCCAAGACAACCAAAGGTATAATATTTTGCTCACCTCTGACACCGGACGCCAATCGCACAAAAGTGCCGCGGCAAAGATTTATTTAGCAGCTGCGGTTTTTCTTCTATTGAATTATTGCGTGTAATTTTCGATTTTCTGCTTCAAACGAAAGTGAAATTTTAGAGTGTAACTTCCCTCGCAAATATCATTCAGTTTATTGCGTTCATTTCCTTCTTCAAATACGACCAAAAAGTAATTAAAATTAAGCTGGAGAAAAATATGAAGGGAAAGAAAACCACAGAATTCTTCCTCAATTCAAAGCGATCGACGCAATCCGGATTGTTCCCACAGTCGTAACGACATTAGGCGGCGTGTAATTTTTTTGTTTGCAGAAAGAGACTCGGACGATACTTTGACAATTTTCCACACTCTCACAAGCACAAAGACTCCATTCTTTGCTACTTTTCTTATCCATATTCAGAATTCTGCACGCTTTTAGCGAATTTGTTTTTCTTGAAAATGTTCCGTTTATTGGTGCGTTGAAAATTGATTTTTGAATTGAGAAATAAATTGTACGTTTTGCTCTGGAAGACGTGCATCTATTCTATAGAAAGAATTTCCAAGTGCGTTTTAATGTAATGATAGAGGGCAATAGCATAATGACTTAATATACCCCCAAGTCGTGGGAACTGCATTCTGAGAGATATTAGAGCGAGTCATGGAAAATGATCATGTTTCGTTTTGAACCTGATTATTTTCCATATTATCTTTTCTTCGCGGGATAAACAACTTCATTGGTCGGGGTTAAGCTTGCAGATTTTATCGCTAATGGAGACGCGACTGCTGCTGGAATGGATTTTCAAAACGTGTTATTGTCGCTTCGATGTATTTCCTCCTCCGCGAGCGCAGAACAAAGGCACATTTGTCAATTTTGACAATTGCCGATAAAATTGAGTCGCGCCGCGTTTCGCACTCTGAATATTATTCAATCTGCCGTTCATTTTCATTCTGCACGCAGCGGGTTACGAAATTTAACCTTCGCCGTTTTCAAAGCGTTTAACAATATTGGGAAGTTGTTTAAGTTTTTTTACAATAGTAATTTACGAAATCTAATATAGACACAGAGATGAATCATCAGAGAAAATCACTTTACAACACGGCCCTTGAAACTTGAACCACTCTATTTAAAAGAAACTTAATTATTAATAATGTTTTGAATCATTTTTAAGGGTCTTCCTGGCTATAAGCCTTGTAAATATTTTACGACGGCTCTTTTCCTCAATCTATTTACTATTCATAAAACCTCATCAATAAAAAGAAAAAATGCATACAATATTTAGAGATAGAAAGAAATGCCAGAAAAAAATTAAGTTTTTAAAGAAAAATGAATTTTTAAGTCTTTTTTTAATTAAAATTTCTGATATTTAATTTGTTTTTAGTGATGTTTAGTTTGTTGGTTAATAAGTTGCAATTAAATTTGAAGTATAATAAAAGAAGTAATTTTTTAAATACAAATTTAATTCAAAATTTTTACATTTTTAGTTTTTTCTGTGAAATCAATATTTTTTTTATTATTTAATTTGCAAAAAGCTAGGCCGCGTGTGTTTAAGTGGACGTCACAGTGCGATGCAGCCCATTCATTATAGCGCGGCCGCTAGACGAGCCACGCGAATTTTTTTCGCTGACAAAGTGGAGCTATTCGCGTTTGGGGAAATTTCAGAGAAAGCCATCGTCGCTATCGTGTATTGGGCGAGGTCCTTCCTTCCTAACATTAAGAGCACTTTATATGCAAAGTTATATCGTCGCCAATGGCCGAGCGGCACCTCAGGCTTCACGCGGCACAACTTGTAGCTCGGCGATATTTAAATTCATCAGCACCTAATGGTGCATTGAAATTCAAATCGGAATCGTTCTGCCGCACGAAAATTAGAGTTATTTGATGTTAGAAGACGAACTTGCACCGCAATTGATAAAATTATAATAATTTTCAAATTTCTCCTACAGAAAAAAAGGAGAAATTCAAGTTGGAAAGCTTAGTTCAATTTTTAATATGTAAACAGTCTTTCATAAAAATAAAAAAAGGGATATTGGTACGCATTTTTTACTTTTTTTTATATGTGAGTAAAAAACAGGACTATTTTTTGTAGATGATAGTATTTTTCAAAAAGAAAATGGCTCCAAAATTCATGAACCCAATTTTCAATCCACGGAGGTCAAATTTGAGGTGCATTTCTTCCCTAATCTTTGTTAAAAAAAATTAATTATTGACAGCTGAAGTTGTTTTTCTTCCTTTCCTGAAAATTTATGTTGCTCCTTAATTAGACAAGTTAATCTAATTTGATTTCATCTGGTAGGTAATTTAGTGTAAACAAATTTGTGTTGGAGAATTGAGTTAAAATTGAAGCAGATACAAAAAGGAACTATAATTTAATAAAACGGAGTAAATTTTTTTATTTATTTACAATTGGAGACCTTTCGTGTGTCTTAAAAAAATTGAAATAGCCAATTTTTTAAATTTTCATTAAAATTAATTTAAATCTTAAAAATATTTTATAATTATTGATTTTATTCAATATTTTCTTACGGTTCTTGGACCATGACGCTTTCCCTAATAGTCTTGGCCTTCGTCTTTTATTTTGAATAATAATTAGCATTGTCTCCGGCTAATTTCACGCGTGCTCACGCATGCAAATTATTTATTTCTCCGTTAAAATCTTTGTCCCAATAGTTCGAGCACGGCGGCCTCCTTCCAACTCTCTCCAGTCGAGCGTGTAAATATTTTGGTTCACCTTAAGTGATGCATGTGCATACGGCGTCATCAGCCCAGTACGGACGGTGGAATTAAGTTAAGCTAATTTGAATATAATTAAATTATTTCCTCGTGGACATTCGGTCCTTTTTCTCATTAAAAGCCGCCGCAGCTCGACAAAAGGTTCACTTTCACATCCTGGAAAATTGTGCTGCTGGAAACAAATGCACACTTAAACACAATACCCGTGGAAGAAAAATTCCAGCAGCTGTTTGTCCCTTCAGGTGCGAGAAGTGAAGGAAGCTTTATTTGAGTATTTTATTCAAACATTTCTAATCGATTTCCTGCGCGAGTGACAGGCCGAGGCAGGCGATCTTGCGAGAATTATAATTTTCTCCTCTCAGCGAAATTACATAATTCGATCATTAAGCACCGACGGCGCTTTGTATAGTCCGCTAATGAGTTGGAAACCATCCAATAAATGTCGCCGCTGGAACACACTTTATGACGCCGACCGTGTATTATGTCATCAAAAACAAGCAAAACATGCACCTGCGCCGCCGGCCGGACACTGTCGCGAGGCCCCAAAGTGGATAAAAATAAATTCATATCTCACAGCTGCTCGGCTTTGTTAATAAATTAAGGCGTAGCCGTGTCGGCCCCTATTAAAATTCATGTACTCTATTCAAAAAAAATCGGTCGGTCAGGAAAATATTATTACATGCGTTCATATTAATAACATATGAAAATAAATCGGCTCTCCGTTGGAATATGAAATTATAAATCCTGCCGTAATAATAGTAATAAATAAAGTTATGAGATGCAGTCGGTCGAGTTGCATACGTGGCTGCCGGCGAATTACTCCACTTTTCTTTCTTTCTCTCTCTTGCTGGCGCGCAGATGTTTTTGCCTCTTACATAAAACAAATCGCCGTCGGTTACACGCACAAATATGATTTCATATCTTCGGACGGATTAATTTATTTGATTAATTCGCCCTCTCATTGTTCAATGTGTGCGTGCCGAAGTTAAAAATCTAGATCGTATATATTCAAATAGGCTAAAAAAGGCGTACGCTCTAATGTTATATAATGCATTAGACGGTTATTGCTCCAGTTTAGACAGCCCAATTGCACGTAAATGGTAAAAGGGAAAAGCGTGAATGCAGAGTGCGCGGGTCGCGACCACAAATGGACCTCAACTTTGCTTAAAGAGAACCTGAAACCTGCGCGTGTGTTAATAATACAGGCGCGAGACAACACCCTTCAAATTTAGAACAAACAAGATATATCTTTAAACTTGTTCATTAAATCAAAGTTTTTTCTAATTTCGAAATTAATGTGTTAAAAAATACAAAATGACCTCTGGATTTTCCCTTCAAAATTTTGCGAATTTCTTATATAGCATTACAACGGTAAAAAATGTTGTGTAATTAATACAAAAAGGTGGCATTTTGGCAGAAATGTAAGCTTACAAAATCCCAGGTTAGAGTTTTTTTTTTACAAAAGGTACATTGTTTTTTATTATCTAGTAGAAAAATCAGTGAAGGGGATATTTCTTGCCTTAGAATTGTGAGAAGCGCAAAAAAATGGTTTTTTACTAATTTCATGTCTATTGTTTTTTCTTAAACTATTAATGAACCACAAATCCCATCGTTGATGAGCTGACTTTAATTCAAAGCACTACATTTTTCTTTCTTATAATTTATATTTCAATTTCAGTTTTGAATCTTCATCTAATCAGTCTTATTAGCCAAAAATACTCAGAATTTTATATTCAGTTTTGATTAATTTCTAGAGAAAGCAAGTGCCCCATAATATACAAAATAAATTTTTCAAATTTATCTTCAAACATTACAAGATATATAAGCAGTTAGCATTATATTATTTTAATTTCGATAGTATTAAAATTATTAAGACTTGAAATAATGTATTTTGAAAAAGAAAAAAAAAATTATTTAAAAAAAAAATAATACTGTTTTAATAGTTTTGCTTTTAATTATGTCACTTTATTAACACTCACTTATAAAATAAAAGCAGCAACTTTGTTTGTTTTTTTAATTGATATAATTTTTTTAACAGTTTCCAATTCAATGTATATTTTATGGTGTAAACTTAATTAGTATTATGTGGTATTTTTATATGAAAAAGTAATTTGACGGCTTTTTGCGGCGCAGGTTAAAGCCACGTGCAAAAACGATAGGACAGGTGGACGTAATTAGATAAGCCGTGTTTCGAACGCATTTACACAAAACCGAAATCAATAAACCAGCACATAATATATCCGACAAACACACACTGCCTGCTGTGGTTTATCTCGAGCACTATTACTTAACGTTTTTGTGCGTCAGATAAACAATTTACCACCGCGCGAGAGAACGAGTTTTCAATCATCAATTTTCCTTTCCACCGCAAGCAGGCGACAAATTTGAGGTTCTCGACTCCAGATCCAAACGTTGAGAGTAAAAAAGTTTCTCACTCGCCGACAGGTTGTGGTCGCGGGTCCATCAATACTCCGATTTTAAGAGTCTATAATGTCACTTATCCGCGCGATGTCAACTCGGCCGACGGAGCGAACGACTCTCGATCAATGGGGCGCCGGAGAAAAGCCCAAGCGCCTCTTTTACTACTTTTCCTTTCACTCGCTCGCACTTTTTACACGCCCGGATTAATTTGATTATTATGTTCCGGATTTTACGATCCGCGGTTTTATTTCCACTCGGGCCGACTTTTGACTTCTTGAAGCTTGTCATGAATGAAAAGTTTGAGATGATAGGTCGCGTCAAAGATCGAAGGATTTTATGCTTGGGAAAATATTTTAAAACATGGTCGATAGCAAAAAATCACCAAACTCTAAAAATTTATGGTTGCGAAAGTTTCTAAAAAAGTTTCATGCTGAATTACATTCAAAACGATGAATCTTTTTAATTCTTTTACTGGTAAAAATGTCAAACTTGTAAAAAAAGAAAAAAATTGCTTCAAAAAATGACAACTATTTGGCTCAAATTTTAATCTAAAATGTCATTATAAAAAAAAAAATTTACCGAAGGAATTTTTTAGATTTTTTTCCCCAATTATTTAGCAATAAAAGAGAAAAGTCTGAAGACTGATTTTCATAGAAGAATATTTCAAATACTCAGTTTTAGAGAGGAAAATCAAGAAAGTTTCCAATGAATTTGAAGAAATTGGATTGAAGTAATTTTAACTGTTTTCCATTAAATTATTAAAGCCTAATTATTATCAAAAATTGAAAAGAGTTTGAAAGTTTTCAAATAATGATTCACAAAATCTAATTTTCCATTGCCAGTTTTTGTAATTTGCAAAATTTACTGCAAAAATATCAATTAATTTAATTTTTATTTAATATTTTTAATACACTCCTATGGAATGAGGTTAAATTTGATGGTCGTCGTGATGCATACAAATTACATCAAAAATTGTTGCTTCAATATATTTTTCTCGCAATAAACACGTGCAAGGTTTATTGTTTCATTCTCTAATAAATTGCAAAATTCTATTAGAAAAATTTGTGTGCAAAAGGTTTCACCGATGACCACGCGCGCGACCCCCGCGAGTTTTTGCTTCTAATTGCCGGTGGAGGAATCAACAGGCGGACGCAATTATAATCGCATTAGCGAGCCGCGAATCAATCACCCAGATGGCAAAACCACGAGAGCCAAGTGCTTGCGCAGACCTTTGCTTTGCGAGTACTGCACGTGTACTTATGTGGCCGAGTCTATTGCGCCAAGTAATCCGATCTCCGATGGGCAATAATCTGAAAGTCAAGTGGGCGAAATTGGATCATCGTTTACCACCAACGCGCCCGAGCGCTACCTCTTAATTACCTACCCGCTTCATTAACATTCAACGTGCAGATAAAGCACGTGAGAAAAATCTAAATCCACGCATTTTTTGTTTGTCTTCTTTTAATTCACTCGAAAGTTTATACTGACGCAATGGATGCTTGGAAATTGCGTCATTTTGGTTGGAAATATTGTGAGATTAAAACAATTTTTTACTCCAAAAAAATAAAAAGAGATTTTATTAGAAATTTCTGGATTTTTTTTTTCATTTTATGAATATTTTCAAACTCCTTGCAATATCTGGATTGTGCACCAACTGTTTTAATGAAACTTTTTTTAAATTTTATTAAAATTTTAATGTTTACTTCTCTGTCAATGATTGGTTAAAAAAATTAAAAAAAAAACCCCGGCAAATTTTATTATAAGCTCGAAATCACTGGGAAAACGGGAAATAAATTATTTTTTGAACTGTTTAATTCGCATGGTGTAATAAATTGATTTTTTTAAGCATATTATTATCGATGCAAATGCTGTCCCTGCTTGCCGGGTTGATGATAAAATTAACATTTATTAGCTGCAAAAGGTCACTTGACTCGCGCAGTCGCGAGAAATTTTACATTTTTCTCATCCAACTCGTTGATAATTTACGAGTTTTCTCGCGAAAATGTACACGCCGCTTTTATGAACTCCAGATGCACACCTGTACTGTACGTACGTGTTTAAGTATGAAGAATTGCCGGCGAGCAATAAAACAAACGGGCACAGTTTCACTTACGACCGGGCACTCCCCTAAAGAAAAAAAAAGCTTCTTTTCTTCCGAGTGAATCGAATTTCGAGACTCATTTGTCTGCAAAAATTGCTTCAATTTGTTCTAATTGTGCGAACTGGAGGAAAGTATAGTGTGATGCGAAAATGGTTCCATTTTGAACGAGAAAAGTGACCCGGGAGCTTTCTTTCATTTTCAGAGTAACCCACGTGCGTCATCCTCTATCATCATTGTGCACACTTGACCGCGGGCCTCAACAGTAGAAACTCTCTGGGTTAGGAAACGATATCTTTCGTGCTAGAAATTGATGACTAGGCAGCTTAAAGCACCGGTATTTGTTTATTTTTAGAGGAAGGTCTCGTTTGTTATTGAATTTTTTAATCATATGCTTCAAGTTGTAGAGAGATGGATGAGCCAATCTGCAAACTTTACAATAAATCGACAGATTTTATTTTACGATTTTTGCACTTCTTGTAACAAAAATTTGAAATTTATTCACAACTTTTGATTTTGAAAAAATAAAAATATTACAATATCTATCACCTGTTTGATTAAAAAAATTATTTGCAAAATATTTTAAAACTGCAACTTTTATCCATATTTATATCTTTTTTTGGACCAATTTTCTAGACTTTTAAATTGCCTTTTCTCTCTCTATCCGCTTTGATTATAATTGTTGCTTAGATGCCCAAATTGTTACAAATAAAATTTTTACATGCAACTGTTGCAAACAATTTATTTGAAAAAATGAATTGTAGGACAAAACGGCACCACCAATAGCAAGAATTTTGCAAAAAACTTTCAAGATCAAAAAGATCCCTTCCACCGCAATTAGCCTCGTTAATGATTAATGATGTAAGGGAAGTTTTTTACTTCTTTACCTTCTTTAGCAATTCCTGTTAGGGCTGGGATGAATGATAGAACATCATCAACATTTGAAGATAATTTCAGGTTTCGCTAGACTAAATTAATAGTAAATTGCGCACATCACCATTTGCAGCTCTAGTTTCGATTTTTTGCTCTCATTATGCATAGAATATCTACACAATTTTCACTTCCTATTGCGAAATCATGAATTAAGTTTTTTTTCTTCATCGCAAATAAGCACCTTCCTTAAGTGGCGACGCATTAACAGTCTCATCAGCTCGCGCAACATTTAAATTAGGCGCTCGTAATGTTCATCATTTCTCTCTCGGCGCACCGAGCAAGACATTAATTTCAATCTTGGTAAAAAAAGTATCTAAAGAAAGTGGGTGCATGTTGCAAAATTAAGCAAAAATTGAACAACAGTACTCGTCGTCGTAATTAAATTTTGAGTATAAGGAAAAGATTTCTCGTGTCCGTATTCGGAAAAGGTGGCCGCGGCCATTACCTAAGACACGCGGAGGGACGACAAAAAAGTGGTGTAGCCGCAACCAAAGGACACGCACACTAGATCAGTGCGCGACCGCAGTGCGAGATCACTCGGTTTTGGCCGTTCACCTCGCTTTGGTGACACAATCCTGGCCTGCAGGTGAATCGGGCCGGCTATGAATGGTGGCGAATATAAGCGCAGATCAACCAGTCTGCCAGCCTCCCAGCATATATACAAAAAAAGAAAGAAAACTCGGTTACGGCTCTGTGTGTGTGTACATTAAAACAGGGTGGGGCAATCAATGTTCTCCCAGACTGACCTACTAATTTTATATAATTTCGCTACCTGAAAATATAATAAATTAAATTATAAATTTTATTTATTTAAAATATTTTCCGGATAATTTGTTGATCAAGTATGGAATATTGATATAGACCCCTCCACTGAGTGATAAGGTCTGCCTCCCTCCACCTGCGCCTCAGGTTGGTGCGTTTTGGCCAGCCAGGTCTGGCCGAGTGACTGTAGTGGAGTGAAAGTTAGTTCCCTCGGCAGCCGCCCGCCCGCCATAGCCCGCCCGCCCGCCTGCCAATGCTGCAGACACCAGTGCAGACCGCTCGCGCCGAAGGATAAGAACTGCTTGCTGCCTACCTCTGCGTGCTCGCCCCATCGATCTCTTTCTTTTCCTCTCTTTGTTCTGCGCCGGCAGGACTTTTACACAAGTGCGTGCTGGTGAACTGACATTCGATAGACCATGAGGCGCCGCGTCGCCGTGCTGGTGCCAAAATCGCCGCTTTGGCTCCTCTTGTTACTCGCCGCCGTCGCTTTCGGCGCCAAATCGTCCCCCGACAAACCACCCTCCTTCGTCTACCCCACGAGGAGTACGACGTCGACCACCACCCCCGCGCCCTTCAACGGCACCTTGCCGGAAAAGCCCCGTCCTGGATCCAGAAATAGGTACGTTTTTTTTATTATTATCTGAATATTTTTTTGTGATTTGCGAGAAAAGGAAAGGCAAAAATTCATAATTTGTATATGAGATGAAATAAGAAAAAATTAGAGTAAAAAACTGTGCAAAAATAATATAAAAAATTTATAAAAATATGAAATAATTAAAAAAAACACGATCTAGAAATGAATATTCCTCAACACACAGAAAACTGCAATTTATCTAAAAAAAAAAATCATAAATTTTAGTAGATTTTACTTCATTTTTTGCTTCAGTTATATATGATTTATATTAATCTACTAATATATAGGTCAGTAAATTTATTCCATACTTCTGCATTTTTTGTTGCGATTTGCAGATTGGCTCAATAATCTTGCAATCTTGCAATATTACTCTATCATAAATTTAAATTGCAGAAAGTACAAGTGATCGCGTCTCAATCGATCCGTGAAGCTCTAAAATCCAATTTATTTGATTTATTTCCTCGCTTAACTCACTCCGAATGTCTCTGGCAGGACAAAAACGAAAACGAATCCAATTGCTGCGCATTATTTACTTCTTATAATTCCTAAACTGCCTGGCATTAAAACGTGACACTGAATGGAGCCGAGTCCACGGCCAAAACAATAAAGATGAAAGAGACGCGTTTATTTTTATGTTTTTTTTCCGTCAGCCAAAGAAATTCGACACTGTGCGAACAAGCAGCCGGACGGAAATAAATTCTCGATTAATTGTAATGTTCAGAGTACTTTGGTTTTCCTCAATACCCCGTCGAGTGTGTTGTGTTGCTCGAAATGTGGGTCTCACGCGAGTAAATCACCGGAGAGACTTGAGCGCGTGCAAAAGCCTGGAAATTATGTATGTAAGTGTGGCTTGAGCAGGGTCAGGCGTGATGTTTTTGTCAAGGTTTTTTAGGGAATTTCATTTTCGTCTCCAATTGTGCTCTTTTGGTGTGCACAGAACACCCACAATATTCGCTTTGGCACTAATTATACGATTTTTATTTATTTTATTGAAAGAAAAAAATACTAAAAATGGACTCGATAAAGTCATAGTGGGTGTTGTGCATAAATCATTTCCGTAAAAAAAACGAATGTAAAGTTATAAGAAAGGTGAATTTAAAAAATATGCGAATATAAACAGATTAAAAATCACATTCAATGTGCTAAAAACACATTGAATTTCGGTGAAGAATTAATTCAAATTAATAATAAAATCCTCTCTTCTGCAATATTAAAAAAAATTGAAATGAATACGAAATTTAATTTGGTGTATTTTGATAAGGAAGAATTGAGTCGTTAAACTCTTAAAGTACGAACACGGAAGAAAGTTTTCGGAGAGACCAGCTTGTGCTTTTGAAAACGAAATTTGTGCGTCTCTCTCTCTCGTCATGTAATTGGATGCAGGGAGCAGTTTTATTTTGACATTAGCATCTTTTACGGGCACAAACTTAATGACATGCACAAGCTTAAATTCGGATCACGTAGCCCGCGAAAATTCCGTCACATATTATAGAAAGTGAATACAAACGTGCGTAACAAGTATGCACGCGGCCGCATTAAGAAAAAAATCCACGTCTCTCGAGGCTCGGACGGAGAGTGAAGAAAAAAAAATTTAATTTGGCCGCTTCTTTCTCTCGCCGGGATAACCACCAAAAGATACGCTCTCCGTATCGTGGTAGAACAAGAGGGATTAACAGGGAGTTGCTGCCAAAGCCGATTAAAAGCTGCTTTATGTATATTTATTTACATTTGCCCACTGCATAGAGAAAAAGAAATCGTGCATGCATAATAAAATCGCCGCTTTTAGTACACATTATTAGCGGCTAATATATAAAAAGTCTGGCGCGGCCAACGCACTTAATTTTTGGCACGTGCAGCGATCTCGAGACGGCGATATGAAAAGTATACGCGACGGAGAAGAAGAACGAGAAGTGGGTCAATTTGGCGCAATTTGTCTCGATTTGCGAGCATCCAAAACTGAGAGAAAGAAAGAAAGTCACTCTCTAATCAGCGGCATGTAAATTAATCAAAAATATTATAATTTTGTTCGGAAAAAAATCAAAAATTAGAAACGTTGATCACTAAATCAGGCGTAAAATTAACATGGAAATTATTTTGTCAAAAATAACGGAAGGATTAGGACGAAAGGAACTTTCTTTCATTTCCTTATAAAGAACCTTCCGAATTTCGGCTAAGCCTTCGATTAATTTGCTAATCAAGAAGTCGCATTTTCATCACAAAGATCGTCGTTGCCCAACTTGGTTGGTTAATTTAATTGACAGAAGCGCAGCAGGTTCTTTCGAAGCGCCCACTTGGAGATTTTGACAAACACACTTGACACTTCTTCTTCTCTAGCGGGTCACCCTGTTGAGAAAGCAACTCACTTAATAACGAGAAGCATGTGTTTTTGCTGCATGCGTCGTGTGAAGTAGACCGTATCTCTCTTCATCCGCATTTTAACTCGGTACATTCATCCGCGAGTGCACTTTTCTGCACAATCACGCGCCATTCAATGAGGCGCGGCAGTGTCAAGGTCGGCGCGAAAAGCAACAAAAGGTTATCTTGTCGCGGGTTAAACGGCGAGTCGTGATCTCGGATAAGAATTTCAAGCTTCCTCCGACGCCTCGTGAAATTGATTGGGCCACTTTGGAAAGAAAGAAATTATTATTTCCTCGTGGCTTGCAGAAGGCCGGCGGTGAGTTTGGCACGGGGCCGAGCAGTCGATTCAAAATAAGTCACGCTGCCCGCAAGTTTAATAACCAATGCATTCGATGGTTCAAGTTCATTTCTCCTCCGAGTGACTTGAATGCCAATTCGGAATTGAGGCAAAAAATAAATAAGAAAATCAGAACTTGCAGAAAATTATTTGAAATATGAAAATTTTGTTCAGAAAGGACAAGTTAAATTGAGAGAAAAAAAGTGAAATTAATTACTAACGACGGATTAAAAAAAAGGAAATATTTAAGAGTAATAAAAAAAACCAAAATGAATTATTTTAATTATTGTTCTGTTATTATTTTATATAAAGAAAGTAAGGTCTTTTTGCTTGCAATTTTTGGAGTTTCTGGAGGGAATTGAGAACTAGGAAAAATTAAAACACCGAGCTTCTCCAATTAATTTACTAATTAGCTAATTAGTGAGGTTGCCGCTCGCAGTCTTGCCTCACGTTTTTTGATTCGCGCGTGCAACTGACATAACCACACACGCACCCAGCAGTCTAGATGCGATTCATCTCGGAGATATCTCGTTTCACATTTGTAAGTAAGCGAGCTGGAATTAAGGCGCGTTTTCGTCCACTTTCTATGGGCCGAGTGGCGATTATTAGCGGCGTCTTATCTCTGTCGTTTCTTTCTTTGCACTCGAAAAGCCGTCGCCGCCGCGCACTGCTTGATCAAGATATTAACTAATGATCGGTGGACGCGCGCGAGAGGCCAAAAAAAATTATAAATACACGCGGCGCGGCGTATAGAAAGTTGTGTGCAACCGACACGTACGAAAATATCGTCGCGATTCTGCGGTGTCATCATTCGGTCTGCTTTTTCCTTCTGTTCCAGTAAGTGCCGTGTGTGTACGTCTCCTTTTTTAGAACGTACAAAACGGGAGCCGGTGTTTGTTCAGATGCGCTTTTCGATTCCTATTCGAAGTACCACTTGAATTGAAAGCAGCTCTAGCCCATGTGCAGAAGAAGAAAAGAGAAATAAACAAACATTGAATAGTGATTAAAGAGAAAATAAATTTAGAAACCCAAACAATACCCATGGATTTTTTAAAACAAGTATTTTCATAATTATATATTGAACAGCCAAAGTAAATTTTTTTAAATTATTTTCGTCATTGAAATTATATTTTATTTTTATTTTATATTATTTATTTTAAATTTTTACTTTCTTGTTATATTTATTATTTATTTTAATTATTTTAATATTTTTTCTCCTGATTTAATATCATTCTTTAATAATGATAATTATTTCAAAATTATATTTATTTATTAACCTCTAAATTACTTACCAATTCTATAAAACATTCATTAATGAAATTTTGAATCAAACTTTATGAACTTTGTAGTTATTTTAAATTACTCCAATCTTTTACTTCATTCTTTCATATTATAATTTTTGTTTCATTAATGCATTTTAATTATTGGTATGCAACCCGGCGAACAAGGTTCCCCTTCAGGTTGCATAACCTCGCTCGAGGGGGTAAATCGGCTCAGGAGCGACTTTATTTTAAAATAATGTTGCAGTGCAGCGCATGCAACACGATAGATAATAAATCAATCGCGCAGCGTCAACCCGCTCGAGTGTGAGTGAGTGAGTGACCACAGGAGTTGAAGAAAAGTGAAGGCTGGTTATTCGAATCCACTCTCGTTCGCTCACCAAAGTGCACTCACACTCACGAGCAGAGTGCAATGAATGAAATCGCACACGCGACATAATATTGACACTCGCTTCTTCTCAGTCTTTACTTTTTTTTTACCTTTTAATGCCTCGTACTTTTCTCTTCACGCGAGTCTCCCAAGTGGGGCAGACCGGCGAGCGTGCACATTAATTTGCAGAGACCGTTTTCGATTTATGACCGAGCGGCAAACTCGTATATTAAAAAGCCACGGTCCGTTCCATTACACACAGACAGAGAAAGACGGCGCGGCTACTCGAATGGGAATTGCGTGACCCTCTCAAATGCAGGCCAATGCCTGTAAAAGGAAGTCTGATCTGGAGACAGATTATTTACTTTTGCAACTCCAGAATTCCACTCACTGAATTTGGAGCGAAAAAACACATTAAATAACAAAAAAATCATGTGGGAAAAGTATATTTATAATTATTTTTGACTATTTAACAATTTCAGTTGCAAGATGTAATAAAAACGTAAACGGAAATAAACATTATAAGTTAAAGAAAATATTTTATTTAAAAATATTTGTTTCTTATTTAAAGCAACTTTACCTTTCATAAGGACGATATAAACAAATTAAAAAAATACAAAAGTCCAAATCAAGAATCTAAATATTTTATGAAAGCAAGAAAATACTTTAAATTACTTTAAATCTAAATAATTTTGCAATTTATTTCATCAATCAATTTTCATCGTTTTTTTTTTTTTTATTAATGTGTTTAATAATTTTGAATTAATGATATCTGAAATATTTGTATATTTTAAATATTAAAGCCCGGGTTGAAGAAGGTTCTGAGACAGCCTGGGAGTTCATCTTCAGATACATTTTCAAATCTTTCTCGCGGAAACGTAATTCTCATATTGACACGGTGTATCATTACATGTTTCGCAACAAACAATCGACTCGAATTCATGCTCGTCTATTTGCATACCGATCTAGTGCGCTTCGTTGTAAAATCTTTTGCGAAACCTGGCCGCGCGTCTGCCTCGGTTCAGCAGAATCGTGCTCGCGAATCTACGTCTGCCGGGTGAGCGCGCACGTTATTTAATTTTTGTTCCATCCTCTTGGTTAATCGCACGTCATGGCGCAAATAATTATTTCGTCTTATCAGCGGACGTCTAGAACAAAAAGAATGAGAGGAAGCGGCTTCTACGAGTGCAAAAAAGGTTGAACCACGACGCGTGAATTCAATTAAGACTTCAGTAATAAAAAAAGTACTGCACAAGTTCGTTCACCTCTCCTTAGATATAAAAATTAATTGCGCAAGAAATTTATTATTTGGCGGAAACAATAAAATCCTGGGCGTGTTTCAGATCCGCGGGGCAAATAAAATTTTTGTGTCAAATCGAGACCGAAAATGCGCTGCCGGTCACAATTAGCGTCGGTGCAGCACTTTCTGCAGATCATTGCACCGAGCGGCTTGTAATAAAAGCGTCATTCGTGGATATTTATTTGCTCTGATTTCGCAGTCGAAGAGAAGGTGGGCGACGTCTGGCGCTCTAATCGATCGCGATGGGTGGTCCGGCGCGTGAAAAAGATAAAAGCCAGTTGGCCGAGTGTGTCTCATTACCCGCAGCTTGTTTTATTGGCGCCTTTGATGGGCGGCCGGAAGTGCGCCCAAATTAATCCGCCGATTTTTTTCTTTATTTTAATAAACGCCCCGTGTACTTTCGATCTCGTTTCAAAATTCGCCCCAGGCATTGTCACTGCGCGCGCTAATGAGGTCGATCGTCGGCCGCAAATCGCGGATAAGATTGCGAGTGCGCAAAACCGCGCGACCGGGGTGCATTTCACAGACCCTGATAACACACGCAGTGAGAAGAGAATCGCGAGCGAGGCAGCCTTGCACTCCCGATGGAAAGTGGAAGTGCACGTGTATCAATTAATTGTTGTTATCATGCACGCAGATGAATTTCTTTCTAGCTTATAATCCACGTGCTCTGCTCTCAAGCTGATTTCACTCGCACAGAGCAAAAAATAAAAAGTGAGCAGCAAAACTACTCGTCAATTTTAATACCACTCCCCGTGCGTGTTTGTAATCGAAAGGATAAAAAAAAAATTGTGTATGACAGGCGGTGTGAAATGGTACCGACGGTGCTGAAATAATTGCGACGAAATGAAATTGAAATAAGAAAGGCCTGTGCAAATTAATTAATTTCACAAATTCGTGCAGGAGGAAATCCTTTTTTGGGCAATTATTGCATTATTTAGTTAAAAAAAAAAAACAAATAGAATAATTAAGAATGTTATTTAAAAAAATTTATATAATTTATAATTCTTTTCAAATTGTAGTTTACTTCTGAGAACATAATATGCAGCCTGTTTAACATTTAAAATTTCTAACTAAATAGTGTTTAAGTTTCTGCATTCTTTTAAGAAACAAAGCTTCTAACAAATAAATAATTCAATTAAATTTAAACTTTTGTTTCCATTCAACATATTTTTAGTAAATTCGGAACATTTTATAATAATTATTGATGTGTTTAAACATTCTGGAAAAAAACAGAGATGTTGCTTAGATTGTTGAATTAGAGTGTGATAATAAAAAATAAATAAATGCAAACACACAAATGTAAAGCTTTGGCCAAATTAAAGCCATGTTCAAAACTAGTGAGAAGAATTCAATACAAATTCTACAGCTTCGTTAAATTTGCTCAAATCAAAAGTAAATAATTTTGGTTAATGCAAAGCAGAAAATGCAAATTTTAACAATTTGATAATTAAACTTTTTGAACAATCTTGATTAAAAACGATCCAGACTTATGAGTCTCTTTAGGAAATCTCTACAGATTGTCTTCAAATTTCAGAATTTTTATCAACAATCGATCAAATTTTAAACCTCCCCAGATTTAAGTTTTTTAACGATTCAAATAAAATTTAATTAAAAAAAATTGTGTAAATAATTGTTGTTTTTTTTAATTAACCACAGCTAAATATGAAGAAAAACCTTCATTTAGTCGCAGCACTCACAAATGAAAATGGCTTGATTTGCAAGACGAAAAACGCGACCTCCTGACGCAAGTAGGCCAATTTGGCGTCGAAATCGCACTTAAAATCCGGCGCGAGGTGTACCTTTGCCGCACTGCGTTATCTAATTGCACCTCGAGCAATTAAATCTAGCAACTAAACACAATTATTAAAACCAGCAAACACTCCTAGTTAGCCAGCTGCCCTTGTTCCAGGTTCGCGCTTTCTTCGCTCGGTCCGAAAAGTTTAATGCGGCACTTGTGCATATCATTACGCAACCCGTTCGCAACAATGGACAGCATTTGGAAAAAGATTTATGACACATATAGGTCCATAATCACACCCACACGACCGAAAGCGTGAATAGCTGATAAACTAGCTGGCCGCGGCGGCGGTTTTCTCACACAAACTCTCTCGCCACGCCTCCCTCTGAGCGATGCAAAATTTCTTTGCCGATCCAATTACTATGCCCGAATTTTTCCCAAGCCAGTTAGTTGTGTAATGCGGCATGCCTCCTCGACAATGCTGGAGATCATATATTTTCGAGCGAATTAGGAACAGACACGCCGACATATCCACTTTGAGAACCGTCAAAATATGTGCATAAAGCGTATGTAATAAAATGCGCGAGCGTGTTTTTTTTTTTTTCATATTTGCATATCGTCGAGATTGCTGTTGTGAAAAGTAAGTGCTCGCATGATTTTAAAAAGATAAAAAGTTGGCTGATTAAAATGTACTTTTCACAATGAATCATAAAAAGGAACTGTATAAAAATACATTCCTTGAATACCAGTCTGACTTTTAAAAAACAAAAAAAAGTTCCGAAACTAGACCGACTGCAAAAATTCATAATGGTTTTAAAAGGTATTAAAATAAATTATAAGCAGGCATTAATGATGATATTTTTAAATTGATTAAACTTGCTTTATACATACATTTATAGAGCATATTAGAATGCGATTAATAAATTCATATTACCCATTATAATGTTGTTTAAATTTCTATTTTCTAGTAAAAGGAATAGCAAAAGTGAGGAGATCAAAATCAAAAATACTTATAACAGAATTTTTTAAGAAATTATTTTGCAAATTAACTTGAGAAAAGGAAGTAAATTAATCTCAACAAAATCATTGTTGCCATGAAAATTGAATTTAAATAAAATAATAACAAAAAACTCCGCATTTAATTTAAAATAAAATTAATAAATATATAAATATAAATAATATAAAATCTTAAAAAAAAATTATTACTGGTGAAGAATTCAAGGATTTCATATCTCACATGGTCAGTTAGTGAATGTTGAAATCTTTCCTTTTGCATTAGTTCAGAAACACAATTAAGACGCCACTTAAAAATTCAAGAGAAAGAACAGAAAGGCATTATATTTTTTCCAAACGTTTTTGCCGAGGTGAGAATCGTCTTTAATTACCGCGAAACGCGGCTGTGACGTGCGGATCATAATATTCATGAATCCGGCTGCGATATTTTTATGGGTCCGTCAGCTGACCCAAATTTTGGCAAGCACAAAAACACAGAAGAAGAAGGTTTTGTGTTTTATCAACCGCAAACGCGCACATAACACCTCTGCCGGTTGCGAAACTAAATTACGTCAGTAATTAACACCACGCATGCATTAATATTGAAATCGAAAGACTGCATAGTGATTGAGGTTAATTATGTCGATTTTTATTATACGATAATTGCCGGCCATTATTATTTGCTGAATTTGGAGCAGTTCTTTTGGAGTTCGTGATGAATCGGAAACGTAAATAAAAACAAATACAGATGCCGCTACCATAATTACCCAGAACTAAATAGGCTATTAACTAATGACCTCTCCAAGTGAACAGCCGTAATGAGAAAGCAAATTTTGTACACCAGTGCATTTTATTAACTGGAACAATTGCTTTTACAAGCCGCCGTTTTCGTGGAAAAAACGCACAATTTGACTGACAAGGAGGAAAACTGCAAAATTAAATTCTAGATTCGGTAGATGCGTTGCAATGAGCCTCAATTTGCGATAATTACATTGTAATTATACAAGCAAGCACTTTATTTCGTGCACTTCTGACCAAATTTTTCCTTTTCGGACAAGAGAGATTTTTAATGTGAGGCAACATCTTAACCAAAAGTGTTGCCACCAACATGCAAACTTACGTTGAATTGAGGTGCTACTTTTTAAATAATTACTCTCTTGTTAATATAAAAGTTTAGAAATTTAGAGCACTTAATTTAGCCTATTTTTGTGCACCCAGTGTGAATTTTTTTTTAAGATCAACGTCCTTTTTAATTTGTGTGATGACGCGAAAAGTGCGTGAATAGTGACGAGCAAGCGTTGAAAACTCTCAGCGTTAATTGCATGCAGATCTTACAGTCAAGAATGAAATACAACTTGATTGTTGTGAAAACCGCGAAACTTACGACAACCTGGTAGGCTTTCTCTCTATACTTAAGTATATGGTGCATCCTTAATTAATTGCCGGGCTTAAGCATTCCCAGATCACGCACTCTGGACCTAAATAGGAAAGGCGAGGAAAAAAAATGAAAACAGCAGGATTGCGGTATAGAGCGTGTTATTAAAATTCGCTCGACGAGAATTAAAAGGTAAAAATCTTCTCACAAGGGCGACGAAACCTTCGAGACACCTTACTCTGAATATAATAAGAACGGAATAAACATAATATCGGTATTTGCGTTTAGGTTACTAGGTCGTTGTCGCTCATAATTACCGTAGCGAGAGATTATGACTGGGGATTGTGCGCCACTCTTGATAATAACAACATTCGCGTTTCTTTGTTTTCTCTAACACCTTGTTCGGAGATGATTAGTTTCGATTAGACGTGCTCGACAATAAGCACAATCAATCCAGTGGGATGTGACATGTACACAAACAAACGCCAAATATATTTTGACGAGTGATTTATTGTTCTCTTTTGAAAGAATTTGACCTCGATAAAATTGTGAATTTATCTCTTAATTTCAATTATTCCTTCCAAATAACAAACATATTTGTTTACTCTTTTCTCATTACTCATCACTTGAATTCAATTATTCGCGGTCTTATCACCGGTCGCGATTTCTCTCCGCCGCGAATCTAATTACAAACCGAGGGCTATTAAGAGGGGCGGTGCAAGATTTTAAAGATTTATGTTTTCATTTGAAAGCAAACGGACTCATTCGCCGCTAATTAACTCGAAAAGCGGCGAGATTTATTGCGCGGCAGTGATCTCTATCGGGTCACAATTCAATCTGCATGAAAAGTCCGAGACCGCGTTTCTCCGCCGCGATATGACAAGTCAGCGCACCTGCAACAATTGGTATAATTCGAAGGACTCGCTTTTCTTTCTCCCTACCGGTGAAAAATGAACGACAGTTTTATGAAGGTTGTATTATTGTTGTTCAGAAGGGAGCTGCACCTGTTCACTCGGTCCATAACAGCTTTAACGAGATGTTTATTCTTTTTCTCGTAATCCGCCTGTTGTTGCATAATAGCACAATAAGTAATGAAATAATTAAGTCAAGCAATTTGTGCAATTTGAAATTATTTTAATTTAAAATAAAATAATTAAATTAATATCAAGTAGTTTTGTATATACATATTTGTTAATTATTTCAATAGGAATTTTTACTTAATCTGTTTTAAAATTTCAACAATTCTTCACTAACTATATCATCTGAACAAAATAAACAAAAATAATAATTTTATTTTATATAAATTAATTTTTTTGTGATTGTCACATAATTTTTTATTTGTAATAAGTCGCGTTTTGCTTTCCATTTTCAATTTCAAATTAACATTCCTTTTCAAATTCAAAGCATTGATTTTCTCGCTCACTTTCTAGTAAAATGAAAGATTAAATTTTTTATTTTAAGTGTAATAAACACTTTTACCTTTAATTCCACTGAGAAGATTAAATTGATCAAATTTCCACGACACACAATATATGTAAATTATGTATTATTTTATATAACGACATCATAATTTCACCCGCTGAGCAAACTCCTCGTTTGCATTTATTTCGAAGTCGTTATTATTATATTATACATTTTTGCTCGGGGCGGTCTTCACGAATGCATGCAAATGAATTTTTGCACGCGGCCGACGAGAAAGTACGTATGAATTTTCAAAATTCATCATCTGACTGGCAGATCTATCTCTCACGCGGCCACAATTGAATAATAATTTAATATTTCGGCGATCACTTGTTTTCGGCATTCCTGTTCAATGTCCCACGCTCGCACAATTCGTGACACGAGTGCCATTGAAGGACCTACCTGCCGATCATTATCTGCCAAAAATGTTTTCGGCATTGACATAATAAAGGGACATTCAAATTCGCAGGTAGCGAGGACGTGTGTAATTTAATCTTTTGCACTTTTCTTTCATTACGATAACAAATCGAATGCAATTATGTGTCACGAGACAAATGAGCAATTGTGCAAAGATCAGAAAGATACACTAGTTTTTATACAAAGAGCTAATCAATTCGCATGTAATTTAATTAAACTGGATGACTGATGCATTTTGCAACATCGGCGAGTATGAGAGACTAATTGAAATATCACCGAGAAATGATTTCTGCTCGCGGCCATTCAAATAAATAATAAAAAGCAGTCTGGGCGCTCTAGAATCGGCCGAGATCGTGTTCAATCAGGTAAATCACATTAACAGGCCCGTATTCATTTCATCAGGTTGGAAGGAAAGTGAACTTTTTCGAGAAACGCCGCTCTATTTATTTATTAGTTCCATCGAAAGGATAAAACCTACACAACATTTGACGACAGCGGCTTCCTTAATGACATAATAATTATAGTATTAATGCGCACATAATGCAAAAAAAGGAATTCATCGCTTCCTGAGAGGCTTTCTGAATTTAATGGTAATCGCGTTATGGAAGCTTCGAGGTTTGAGCAAGTCTATTAGGCGAATTAAATAGCGTGACCGGCCGAAATGTACATTTTTTTTTATCTCTATTCGAAAAGCGATAATTAGAAATGAGATTTTCACAGCATTGCAATAAGAAAAGGGAGCGGCATCTTGAAAATAAATTTCTCTTGCAGTCCAGATTCGAAATCGAACCCTTTGAGGTACAAACAATTATTTCACTGGTGAATTATCTGTACCGGTCGGTGCTGCAGATTTTGCTCGTTCAGGCCGAAAGATAATCGAGATGCTTTCTGCTCAGGCGCCCGTCATTGAAGGGCACGCGCTCGTTTTCACCCACGCCCGTAGGAAAATCGCACGCGCATTTCCCACAGAGAAAAGAGGAAGTGTGTTTTCGCTCTCTTGATTTATGTATTTCTCCGCAAACAAAAAGCGTGAGCATTTGTCGCTCACACGTTTATTTATCTTAATTGTCAACAACAACAACTCTCACACGTGTGAAAACAGCCGTTCATTCATCTCTCTTTGTTGCTGCAGCGAGTATTGATTCTCAATTTAATATATAATTCAAAGTGCCGAAAAGACTTTCGATTTCGCAAGTGACCAGGTCAATGCTATTATGCGCGCGAGTTATCGATCTTGTAAGCCTATACTTAAGGCCTCGATATTTCCTGCTACCTAAATATGGGCGGTGATCCGAAATTGAATGAGCAAAAACTGGCTCCACTGACTTTGTGCTGACTTGCTTGTGAATAATGGCCGCGAGAGCAAATTTATTTCCAACTGCATGTCCCGTGTGACGGCAACACGTAATGAAAATCGCAATTTCCTCCGCATCTGGTTCAGATCGACGACGTTATGCAACACGTCTGGCAACCTGAAAGCGCCGGATGCATAATTCCGAATGGCCGCGGCGACGATTCCGAGAATTCAGCACCAGGTTTTTTTCAATGCCGTCCTTTTACACAAACTAATTTAAATTACAATCTTTAGAAACTGTGTCAGATTTAAAATTTGAATGAATTTTCAGAAATATAAATGTTGATGGAAAATATTAATTTTTTTCATCACAATATTTATTCATAAGAGTAAAATCAATAACTTCTGATTGGAGTTGACATAAATTAGTATTAGAAAGGGAAATAAATGAAAACTAAACTTTTTAATTCAGTTTCTCCTCTCCCAATACCACAAGTAAAAAGAGGAGGAAACAATTTACAATAAATTAAAAATCTTTCAAGCTTTACATGATTTTATTTTCAGTCATGGTGGTTAGTTTTCATGATCAAGATTCAATTCAGTTACATGAGCTGATTTTTCGCTATTGGTTTCCATTCGATTCTTTTCCTTTCAGCGAAAAAAAGGTATAGAAAGCTGGCGAGTGTTTATTGTGTTAATTCCATTAGGGATCTCTCTTCTTTTTTTATTATTTTCTATGCGCGCCGCCGATGAAAAGAGCAAACAGTGCGATGTTGTTGCTTTTAAACACAAGCTCGCTTTCCACGTGTGCGCCTTGAATACAAAATGCACTGAAGAGAGAAAGAAACAAAAGCCGGCCGGTTGATTAGATCGGCGTTTTTAACCGAGTTATCCGACACAATCGTCCTGTGGAGAATTGTATGTACGTTTCCTTATAATATCAACCCCGATATTACCTTTTTTGTTTCAGTTTCACTTCATACTGGTATTTTTATGGCATTGTTACGTCAAAAAAGCCTCATTTGCCGAGATAATTAAACTTTTTCTCTAGAAGGCAACTCCAGATGTTCACGGAAAAGAGGAATAATTTGACCACTGACCTCAAAAATTTATTATTTTCAGCGTCATTGTCGTTTAAAGGATAAAAGAAATGAGGCGAATCAATTATGCCTGAAAAAAAGATGATGCCAAACCGCACAATTTGTAAACAATAATCTCCTTTTGAAATGCTGAGTTGTTCTCGATTCTGAACTCTCGAGTGCGTTTCATCACAGAGACGCTGACGGACAAAAATCTTTTAGAAATTAACTCTTCTTGTGTGTGCCTCCGAAATCAGCGTGAGCGTCGAATTATCTCGGTTTTGCGGCTGGTCAAGCGTCAAACCGATTGTTCTTTTACAAATAACTGCAGTTGAGTGAACGGGCGAGCATTATTTTGATCTCAACGCATTCGTGGTTCCACGATTTAGATCAAGTTGCTTTTTTACGAGAAATGAGAAAGTAGCTCTCGATTTTTCTTTCATTTAAATTGAAATCAAATACTTGCCTCTGATTGATTAAAAAATTTTATAATTGAAAAATCGAAGAGAAGAAAGGAGGAGGCCGCGTGCTCTTTCGAGTTGGTGACCTGCAGGTTAAATGCCTCCATTATTGTTTTGTGTTATTGTTCGGGAGGATGTGAGCCATAATAATAAGCGCGCGAGTGCCATGCACGGGCAGATTGCAATCGGCGGCGCAAAAAGGTGTGAAGACCGACGACGGCGTTAATGCTGGTGCGAGATTGATGCCTTCCTCGCGTCAGCCGCGCACAATAAAAACGGCGCATAAATCTTGACAAAAACAAACAAGAATAATTGCACTAATAATGCAAAACATGACACGTGCATTTTATTCATTATTTATTGTTTCCGAATGTGATGCAAAAGTGTTAAAAGCAATGTTAGAGCGAGTCAATTGAGTTTTAAAGAGAAAACTAATTAACCTGTGGGGTCAAATTGACTTGTAAGAATGAAATTAAAAAATTGATTGATAATAATATTAATAAAAGTATATTTAATAACTGTAGAATAAATTTTTTTTATATTTCATGATTTAAATTATTATATTTTTATCATTATATAAACTTTTTTTTAAAAATTTCTTTAAGTGTTAGTTTTTGAATATTTTAAAATTCTATAACAATAAAAATTAAATTTACTAATGGCCTTTCAAAGAATTTATGAAATTTTATAAAAATTAGACTTTACAGTGAATTATCACATGAAATATTGTAAATTAAAATTTAATACCATGTACAAAGTAAGCGTGAATCATCCTTTACATACTATTTATGCAGAAGATTTCCATGCTAAAGTAACCAACAATGATCATAATTATATTATCCAAATTAGTCCAATTCTAATAGAACAATTTCTTAGTAATATTTCACTGAATGAAAAGGCAAACTCTACAAATGACCAAATGTTAAAGATGGGTGCGGGAGGACGAGCCACACCCATCACCAGTGACTTATAACCTCCCGCAGAACAACAAAACTAGCCCCCGACAGAGACCTTGAAGGTTGAAAAAAACGATTCGCATACACAAATAAATAATCATATTATACTTTGTGTTGTTATAAACACACGCATGAGCTTTACTGGGTGTGGTCCAGAGAGGTCTGTCTGCTGATCCGACTGAAATCATCGTCGCTAGTTTTTCCCGTCAGTGAAAGATGGAAAGAAAAAAAGAAAGCCTGCGTGCACTTTTAAGCCCATCTAAGCAAAAAGTGACATTTTACCATAAAGATTGTGAAGATTAAAATCGGCTGCGTGTATGAAATATGGACAAGATGATCTTTGGTCGTTTGTCCAGAGTAGTCTGGCCAGTTGTGTACATAATGCAGTAAGTGAGTGTTGCGGTAACTCTTTGGGTGCGTTTCAACACGGAGTGAGCAAAAAATTACGCGGCTCAAAATGCCAGACTGAAACCACTTCATGATCGCTTGAAATTTGAATTTCGCGTGACTACTTTCTTATTCGGCGAGAGACTTTTGTTTTTCTTTAATTTAAGGAAGAAAATTATCTTCCGTGGGCAAAGCACTCAATTATGCACACAATCAGTATAATAGTCAAAGCCTGCTGATTTGCGGCTGGAGAATTTCTAAAATTTATTGCACCCACCGTCGGTGAGATTAAAAACTTAATTCATTATATTTGCACGCCCCGCGAATCTGCTGGCAGAGGAAAAAGCCGCTTTTTAACCATCTCATCACGAGACGGCATAAATAATAACAAACGAAATTTCATCTCCACTTTTCGCGCGTGAAAGCAGCCCCGTTGACCTTTTAATAGGATCCTCTCGCGGTTCGAAAACAGAAAAAATAATGATATATATTTATATGCGTGTGTAATTTACGACGATAATTATTCGGCGCACACAATGGCCGGGATATATTGTTCCAGATCATCGACATTATTTTCTCTTCCGCCAGGTGTTCCCCGGGTGATATTTTCTTAATAGCTCGAAAGAAAGTCAATCACCGCGCGCTCTGACAATGGCAAAAGGATCAGACGAAACTTTTTCGGCATCACCGCCAGAGACAAAGGCGGCGACTGCATCTCTCGCGGCGGAGCAAGCGGCCAACGCCTAACCAACCTTGCCCTTCATTTCGCCAAGGATATCTGCTCGCATGGGCTGATTTTATTTGATAAAGCACCCTCAACCTGCCAGGGCAGGTTGGAGAGAAGCTCAGGAATCCACACTCGGCATCCTGGTTGACATCCGTCGTTGAAAATATTCAATGGAAATTAATTATAATTTTACAAAATCAATTTAAAATTTTTAAAAAAGAAAAGTTAGAAACTTCTAAGTAAGGAATTTTGTGCATGATATATTTTATTTTATTATTCTTCTCCGTCAATACAAAAAATTCTAATTTTAATTTATTTCTAATTTAATTTTATACTCTACTTTTTCATGCTTCAAATATATTCAAATTTTGATATTTTCTCCTTTTTTTCTTTAAAACTAAATCAAAATATGATCAGAAAATCATAGATATGAAAGATTTAATTTAATTGAAACAGACAATATTTACTAAAATCTGCCAGAGACAAATATTTTTTGTAATATCATTAACCTTTTATGAATTTCTTTAAAGATATGTTTCATTTAACTCAAGTCATTTCAAAATATTTGCCCAACACAAAGGAATATGATTTTATTGAGTATATTTACAGCTCAATCACGTTAAATTTCAACTGCAGCAGGAATTTAATAATAACTAAAATGCCCATCTCGAATCGTCTATTTGCTCAAAATTGAAGCGCGAAATGTGGAACACGTTCAATCATTTTGTTGCACGAGGAAAGGCGAGCATGAAGCTCGAAATTGAACTGCAAACGACGCATAATGCATCAGGTGATACACTTTTAACGAGCTTTTTATGAATCATTTTGCGGGTCGGTCGGCTGGCAGAATTGAGATGTCAATCACGATTTGACATGCGCTTAATTACAGGCGAGCAATTGAGCCAAATTTTAAGGGCGAGGCATTTGCAAACCGAGCGCTTTTTGCTCTCGTTTCACAAATTGTCTTTTGCTCTGATGAATTATCCTTGGCAGGACCGGCTTGCAGATGTCCAAACGACGCTCGCTAATTGAAACATATCATAATGCAAATGCCAAATTTGCGGCCCTAATTAATGCGATTTCGAAACCGCTTTCACTTTTCGGCGGCGCTTTTTCCGCTCGTTTTTCAGGAGAGAAGCGAAAATCCCGCGGCTGTCAGGAGCGTTTTTAGCACCGTCCATAGATACGGATAATAATGACAATAATTGCTGGAAATTCAAAACGCGAGACGAGACAGCGCTAAGGAGCGCATAATGACTCGTAATGTGCATGTCGGACCAAAATAATTGAGAAATTAACGTTCGGCAAACCGATTTGCGTCCATCACCTCGAAGCGTGTAAAAAATTATTAAATTTTTCTTTCAAGTCGGAAACCTTTGACTTTTCAAAGAGAATATGAGCATGCTGACCGGTGCTACGTATATATTTTGTAACGATTTTATACGTTTTTCAGTCTGGCGGCGAGAAACCCGTTTTAATGACATTTTCACCCGGATGATAATTAGCTAATGAATGCCGCGGCACTGCACCGATAATTGCGTCTTCATGATTCTAAATCCAACTAGCCGTGTGCTTTTTGTGCGTGCGCTTAATTATGCAAAAGTGGCGGAATGATTGCATAACGCTGCTCCACATTCTTTATGGCGCTTTTTGCGCGCGCACGACGAAATAAAATCTCGTCGCTCGGCAAGGTCTATTAGAGAGAGGGTTTATATTTTTGAGTTTAGTCACGATCTTTATTATATACTCAAAAGTTTTTGTGTACTTTTCGCCTCCTCGTCAGCGAATCTTACCGAATTCAAGTGATGAATTTATTGACCGGTGCGGATTGGATCTGCCGATGATTCATACGTAGACTTTCTATAAAATATCAGTAGAGTGCAATTAAACACCTGCTTGTGTCGCGCCGCGAGTTACATTATTTCTCGGCGGGGCCGGCCTGGGCGTTTGTTATTTGAATGTCCGTCTAATTATTTCAAACAGAAATCGAGTGTGCACGGTTATCTAACTGACAAGTTTGCATCACAAATGTAATGTACTTGAGGACTGGAACCAGGTCAATGGATATTTCTGTTCGAACAAAGGCGAAATGTTTTTCTAGGTTGGTCAAAAATATAATAATATGCGAGTTGAACCAGATTGCATGTAATCTTGATCTCGATAATTGTTAGATTTTTATCTATCTAGAAGTTTCAGAAAATCAGGTGTCTTTGAACTCTCGGAGTTGTATGCAAAACGGCGAAAATTATCCTCCAACTTGATTATTCTTTAATTTTATAATTTAAATTTATATACTAGGGGGGCGTGTGTGATTGTATGTAAATGTAGCAGTCGACGGGCTGGCTGGTTGAGGCGGCCCGCCGCATTACTGGTGCAAGGACATCCAGTCTACGCAAGGTGGCTCGACTCGACGGAGAGAAGCAAAATAAAGCACAGGTTGTCTGTGTGTGACCTCTAACAATGAATGGGTCAACAATTGGTGCATTGAACGCGGCGCCGCCGGCTCATGTTTAGCTACCAAAAGATGCAAAGATAAAGAAAGAGTAAGGTGGTGGAAAAAAATCCCACTAGCTAACAGTATGTGTCGCCAGCCTTGGACGGATAATTACAATTAAAACAAAAAGTGCACATAATCGTGATTTGAATCAATCTTTGGGTGGGGCGACTAAACTTGTTTCTCCCGAAGGTAAAAAATATTGAACTTTGAATTTTTTCTTAGAGACAATAATCAGCGTCAATCAAACCGAACCTTGAAACCGCAATTTCTTATTTTAATTTCAATTTAAAATTTTTAAATTATTTTCTGGCTGGAGTTTTCTGTCCCTTCCATAGATTCAAAATAAAATTTAGGGTCTGGTAATTTTTCACAGTTGGCGACCGTTCATAATTTTATTGCCGGCTAACACGATCACGCGAGCCAGTTACGGTCGATTTCCAGAAATATAACGCAAACTGACCATGAAATCAGCGAAATTAGCGAAAGAAAGTTGTCGCAATAATGAAAATTCTTCAGTACAATGCAGATCCGAAATAATAGAAAATTCGTTTTACTTTCGAATGGCCGCTGGCTATTTTTTTGGGCGGCAATTTTTCCTCGCCAAAATGATATTATTCCAATTCAACACACCGGCGTGGCCTTTCGCAAGATTGATTTAAAAAGGCTTTGTAAGGCAACTTTTATTAATTCGACCGCAGCAATATCGCCAAGGCCGCGCACATGTGCCGCCGCGCCTCTATCAAAGCAAAAGTACGTGGTCCGCTCGTTAAATCTGCATGACCAGAGAAGCTAATTATCGCTGCACCTGCTGCTGAATGTGCTACTAATTGGTACGAAATCACGTCGGTTTCCTGCCCACAATTAAAACTCAAAAGCGACTATCAATCTAACGCTCCAGCAGCAGCAGGAACTTGATAACAAAAATATGTTTCCGAGAAGCAAAAAGTTCACCTTGACGGAGATGATGAGGCCGAATCTCTTTACTACCGATGCGAGTGCGTAGGGAAAAAATATCTTTGTCGGCGGCAATAAGGCAGTGCAAAAATGCCTTTGAAAGAAGGACGGATGCCGAGAGAGAGAATTCGCGAGGCAATAAAACGTGCAGAATTTGATATAATTACGCCGGCGTTTGCCGAAGGTCGGCGCACTTAACCCTTGAACTGCGTGGGAAAATCGCTTCGGCGAGCAAATTGCGGCGATCCGTCATTTTATTCGCGGTTGCCAAAAGCTCGGAAATCGACCTGTACCCGTAGGAAAAGGTAAAGCAATGATATTCCAGCCAAAACTGGCGCAAGGTCTCCTTATATTGGAATAGTTAAAAAGCATTTCATTTATTACCAACGGAAACCTTGTTTAAATTTTAAAATCAAAGTAAAAGAACATAATACAAATATCTGTTCAGACTTGAATTTAAATATAAATTTTTATTCATTTAAAAAATTAATATATTTTGATAAATGCATTGCATGAAACTGAACTTTAATAAATTATAATTTATCTGGAGCGTGGAGTTCGATGGCCGATGATGCGAGTAAACAGCAAAAGCGCACGATCGATCGTAAAAAGAGAATTTTTTCTCATATTTTCTCTCCGAGGAAAACACATAAATCTCTCGCGAAAATCGTCCGCATTTATGCAAATAACGCCGCTAAATAAAATCAGTTATTAGAAAGTTAATCGAGCTCGTAAATTTCTCGCGCCACCGACACTTTGACAGTGATTTTGCCGCGCACAATCAGAATGCAAATTCACTTCGCGTTCGTCTATATCACTCGAAACGGATTATTATTTTGCCATCAATTTTGCACGCGAATTAGTCACGGATAATTTCTATTCAGGTAGCTAGAGAAGAGAGCAATCATTTATAAATTTCAAAAAATAAATAGAGAGGAAACGTTTTGGGTGGGGCAAATTTTTATTATTTCATCTGCAGATAAAAACAAACAATAATCGTGCGCCTTGTTTTTTACTTTTTCAAAGTCACTGCGGATTAATTTGAGAAAGGCTCGCTCAGACCATGACCACTGTGCGCCGTTTCCCGCTCTGGGCGGTGCACTATACCATCGCGTGAATGGCTCGGATGCAATTTTTCTTTCTCGTGGAAATAACACAACTCACCGAGATCGATTATTTAGTTCTTTGTTTTGTTCCGTTCGGGTGAATGCGGCCGAGAAATGTGTTTCGTTATTTCTTTACGAGGCGAGGCAAATGATTTCAAGATCGATCTAGTTATTGGAATATGAAGCAATTATCTTTTGATGGCGGTTTTACATCTCGGCACAAGTATGCTTGCTTATTAGGCAGGAAAGGTTGAAAGAGAAGAATGTGAAAATCGTCCACATAAATCTGAAATAATATATTATCGGAAAACTCTTTCTTTATTTTTGCTGCGGGCAAAAATGAAATAATAATAAACGCTGGAGAATTATTCCCTGGAAACAACCTTGACTTTTGACTTTCGGAACAAATCAAACAAAAGTGGCCTTGGATTTGAAAATAATTGCTCTTAGCAATGCCTTTTTAATTGTCACCTCCAACCGACATTAAAACCTAACACTTCTTGCAATATTTTGTGGAGTTAAAAAACCAGCCAATAGTAAAATGTTTTTCATTTTTCTCATCAAGAGTAAAAAATGACAGAAAATTTATAAAGAATTAACCGTGAATTTGATTGGTCATACAATTAAATTTCAAAAATTTAACTCCTTAGAGCGAGTTTCAAAATAATAAGAATAAAAAAATCACAAAATAAAGAATAAAAATAACAAAAAATAACAAAATTATTTTTTCACTACTTATTCAAATTATTTTTTATAAGTGTTTGAAAGAAATTTCCATTTTATTTTTTTATACCAACTTACTTTGAAAAAAAAATATCATCCACTGTCAGAATCAGTCAGAATAAAGTCTGGTCGAATTTAAAAAAATTTATAAAAAGACTATTTCACTGCAGTCTATAAATAAATTATGTAAAATTACTTGGTCTGAACGATTCAAAATATCAAAATCTTCGTGGAAAATCAGATATGGCTCAAGAATAAAAAATCTGCAACTCTTTCAAAGCCTCTCGGCGTTCATTTTGCTATACAAAAATTAACTCGCAATGATTTTTTGCAATTTTTTTTTACGGAGAAACGTCGAGGCGCCTGCCATTCGGGTCACGCCAATATCGCAAACAATCAATCGCGCCACAAAGCTTTCAAACAAACCAACAACAACCGCTCGGTTTCGTTTTCCGCCTCAAAACGGGTTTTTGGCGGCGCTCGGGAAAAAGTACCGATGACCGCTGCCGGTCGCGCAGAGAGAAAGAGATGATCAACCTGTTGCAAAGATCAATGGATCGCCAGCAATCAGTGAAAGGTGCACACACGGCGAGACACGACGCGCCAAAATAAAGTGACGTAAAGAGGATAATTCCAAAGCAAACAGGTCTTACCTGGTGCTGGCATGTGACAGCGGCGCTGACTCGGCGCTTGGTACGTCGCGGCGGCGCTCAGCAGCAGCGGAGGAGATTCTGAAAAAAAAAAAATAATAATTTATCGCCGTTCAATCAAAATGCAAATCCGCGCCAATAAATCATAAATAGTGAAACTCTATCAGCAATTAAACTTGGTGGTTTAGAAAAACTAGGTTGTTGGTCAAGACGGGCAATTAGTGGCAGTTAATAGAGTGACGCACACATCTTCCGAAATCTTCTTCGACTTTAATTACTAACTCCTATAATAGATACTTCTCAGGGACAAATTCAATAAAAAATTGCCCCATTAGAAAATTAAATATTGCATGCATACTAAAATCTATTATAAAATTGACAATTTTTTTTACATAGAAGATCCAAATAATATATTAAATAATCTATTATAGTTTTTTTCTTTCAGCTTTTTTTAATTTTTGAATGTTTCATAAGTTAAAATAAGAAATAATACAAAATTTTATAAAAAATCTAAATATTTGTCACAATAGTTAAATTTTGATTTTTTTTTAAATAAATTAATTTTAACATGTAATTAATAATATTTATTTGAAACAAAAACAATGTCAGCTGTGGCTTTTTTTTCAAGTGGATGGGATCTCTGTTTGATCTTGTTTGATCTTGGAACTATTTTGTACAACATTTCAGTTTCCCTAAAAATATATTTTTTTCTTTTAATGTTTCAAAAACATTCAAATTTTTACTAAATTTGTAAGTGCTTTTAATTAAAATCAATTTAGTAGTAAATTTTTTAATATTTTGTGTGTAGATATTTCAAAATTTAGCAACATCTCTCAGACTTGGCTGGTTTTAAAAGGGATTTTACGTAATCAAAGAAACAAATCAACGTTTCCGAGAGCTGCGCTCGATCTCATAAATATTATTTATCTGCTTTAATGGATTTACAAAAGCAGGACGCATTATATCTCAGCAGTGCTCGTACTTCATGCACGCGGACGCCATAAACTTGCCAATTAAACTTTCATAATAAAGGCGGCGACTGCATTTATTTTGGCTGGAAATCCACACGACCTGCGCGCACACACATAAATAAAAGATAAACCGAAATTTACGAGCATCACCGAGAGAGAAGTGGTCCGACTTTGCACAATTTCCTCTTAAGTCAATATACAAATAGATTTTGTTTGCAGAAGAAAGGAATTTTGCGCGCAATAGGAAGAGAAATCCCAGAATAATTTTTTTCTCGGAACTACTACGTGACTGCTGAAGAAAGGGCCCTGCAGGTGCTTTAAGCGCCACGAGAAGTTAATTCATAACGGCTGCCCATATTGGGCAGCACGGCCGGTCAATAATTTGCAGTCGGCAGCGGCGAGATAATGCTTCATGACACACTTTGCAGACTGGCTCTCTTGATTTTCGTAACACGCTATCGAAAAACGGCGTAATTAATTACACGGGCCGTTCGTTATTTTATTCCGATCCGAAGCAAATGAATGATTTTTTTTCCTTGCCGCGTAAATACGTGTTTATTATTTAGATGTGGCGCGGTAATGAGAGTTTTTGCACCTTCGGACCAAAATTCACGCTGCGACTTCAAAGTCGGCGGCTTTTTTATTATTAAATTATTGCCTCACGCCTGCTTTCGGTTTTATTATTCGGGGATCTGATTTGTGAGTTTTATATTGATGCCAGATTAAGATTATCAAACGAGTGGTCGGCTTTCCAATTCACACGCGGGGCTTAAGTAAGATAAGTGTTCCGGCTCGATTAATCGAATTGTGGTTTATTGGCCCGCCGGAGATGATTAGCATATGGACATTTTTCTGCACCGGCCCGCGGGCGACGTGTCGTATTATCGAACAATTTCAATTTATGTCCACGAGAAAACTCGCCGATTGAGACGTTAATTTGATATAAAATTCGGTCGCGCACAGGAAAAAATCAAGCCCGAGGCGACAATCCGTTGAAAATTCTTTCACTTTTTTTATCTTTGAAATTCGGCGTGCTCCATTTCGGATAATTTTCCTTCCAGCAAATTTTAATGAATGGCCTATGCTGTTTTATGACACCTAGTGCATTTTATCAAGAGTGCCGGCGGCCACACCTTCATGCGAATTGCTCTTTATTGAAGTAGAGCGTGCGTAATGAGCATGCGGGGTTGCAAAAACTGACCATGACTTGATCGCCGCGTGTTTGCCTCGACTGACTTTTTATTTAAATATCTTCACCTCGCCCTCCTCACACAGGTCGTTTTTGGAAACGGAAAGCTAATTAAATTCAAAAGTTGCCCCGCTATTAATCATTTTAATAGGCGCCGACAGAGAGAGAAAAAGGCACAAATTCCTGTTAATTTCTCCAAAAAACGACGTTTTCTTGTAAAGCTATAAATCTCACGTTGGGCAATGTTTTAAAATGTTACACTCATTTTTTTCACGCTTGTGGGAATTTCAAACGTTCCAAGCTAATTTCTTTTGCGACAAAGTACAAGTTGTAACGCCGATGATAGATGAGTCTGCTTTTGCAAAGAGGCACAAAGACGGATGGATGACTCTCTCCGCAATGGCACACACGGACTGAAATACCTTTACAAATTATTTGATACGTGCTGCATGTGTGTTTGGTACACCATGTAAAACATGTTCATAACGTGTCATCACTCGCTGCTCGCGTCCGCGAGTAAAAGAGACGCCGTTTGTATCAAAATTTCATTGCGCGCCCGAGGGCCGCGTCGTTTTCGCTCGTTATGATCTTTCGCAGAAAAAAATATCACATTACCCAGCCGACCTTTGCAATTCCTTAATTATTCAAGCCAGAAAGAAAAATCGAGTCTATGTAATTTTCTAAGTGGGAGGAACATTTGGGTTTATTGCCCTGGAAGTTTCTGGCAAAATCACAGGGTATGAAGCTATCGACTAATGCTTGATTAATTTCTGCAATTTTGTTTATTAAATTAAATTATTGCAACTTAATTTTTAAGTTTTTCTTAATTAATCAAACTTAGTTTTAGTTTATAGACGACAAAACCCTATGTTTTTAAAGTACCAGCAGATCGTCATTTAGGTTTTAGGGTCAGTTGTCCTTTTCAATTTTCTCTTTGCGATGAGAAAATCCACCTCTAGTATAAGTTTCAACATGAAAAATAATTACTGAACCTTTTCTATAAGATAACAAAATTAATTTTTAATATCAAACTATAAGATTTTTTTATATCTGGGACTTTATTGGGGTGATGCAAACTTAATATGGTTAAATTTGACTCATTTGGTCGGGTCAATTTTAAGAAAATAATTTATTTTCAAAATTTCAGCGCTCCAATGAATATAATTTATTTTTTAACACATCACCTTGGAAACTACAGGTAAAATGTGCAAAAAATTACCATAAAAATTAATCGCACAGTTTTTTGAAGCAGAGCTCAGGATATTATTTCTTTCTTTACTTAGCTGACTTGCGAAATGCAAAGAATTATGATGTTTGAAACATGTTATCAACCCACCGATCTGTCATAATGGTGTTTTATGGCGAACGTAAGAGAAACGTGAGGCTACCTAAGCAGAGCGTATAATTTTCGAGAGATGATGTTGACTTTCGTCGTGTGCTGGAAAAGTTCCCATAATTTCTTTCGTCAAGTCGAAATCGTCTTCTTCCTCTCTCCCAGGCGCGAAAAAAGACGACGCTATTTCCTCTCCGCGTGTCGATTTCCCTTTTCGAAATCTGCGTGGTTGAAATGGATCACAAATCATCTCGTCCAAAGTTTTATTTGTTTGCGGAACATAATGTGTAATATATCGTACCAGCATGAGTGAGCGACTTTATATTTTCTTCTCTCTCACTCGTTATTTATTTTTATACACGTATTTCTATTTGTAACAAACTCCCTACACGAGTTTGCGATTGCCGACAAAAGCGTCTCTAGCGTTAAACAGGACAAGCGACCACACCTTTGTTAATCAAAAATAAAAAATCGAGAGAGCCACTTCTTGTGTGTGTGATGCGTGGGTCCGAGGTAATGATGCTTTGGAAACAATAATTATTATATATATTTTCTGGAGCGATTAAAACGACTAATTTGGACAAAATTAGCCCAATTAGCGTTTGCTCAATGCGAGAAAATAAATATATAATGAATCTCAATTGCTGAAGGAAAATTGAATTGCGAAACTTGGCATAATTGCGGTGACTGATCTAAATCATCCACGTCGTAAAAAGTTTAAACAATTACGAAACTTTTTATTTTTTATAATTTTTGGAATGCGACGGGAAATGAACGCGAGCGGCCACTTTTATGTTCCTTGTGATGTAATAAAAGGTCAATAATCAGCAGTAAAAAACGGACTGGTTCTCCGTTTCGCATGTGCGCACAGCTGATCAGTACATGCGTGCAACCCACCACGTTGAATGAGAAACAAAAAAGTTAACGAGGATTTTTGAATACCGCCGTTGGCCACGAGTATGAGTGATATAGTATTTATATATTCAGGCGCACGGCGGTGCTTTCACTTTCATCTAAAAATGCTGCCCCTGACTTGCTGCAAATTCGCAGTTGCGCTAATAAGGAGCCTAGAAAATATAATTGCTATTAATTGTCGGGTACACACAAACGCGCCCAGCGGAAACCGCGGCCCGATTTTTTTTAAATCTCGACTTAGGATTCCTGCCGGGCGGTGATTTGTTTCGATTAATTAAGAGTTAACACTCTGCAACTATAACTGGTTTAGTAGATTTATGACGCCCTTCTTTTTGAAATTATAGAGGTTTTGGGAAAAGCTTTAACTTTACTGCACGTCAGGAATGCAAGAAAAATTTACAGAAACTAAAAATACAACTTAAATTAAAATACAGTTGCGAAATTAGCAGAATAGAAAAAGAGAAATTTACCGTTATAATTTATCTGGTCAACAATGAAATAAATTTCATTGAACTAACTGTAAGATAAATGAACATAGGCAACCAGCTCAGCAGGACGATGAGATGATGTTTACAATTTTATAATTAATTAAATTCTTCAAATGAATAAATCTATTTAATATCAATTTTCAAGTGCAACAGTGAAGAAGAAATTAAACTAATAATTCAAGTTGATTAAGCGTTGAGAATAGAATTGTTTTAATTTCAATTTTTAATTTACTTTCACTGTTATTTAAAACTATCTATTTAAAATTGATTTAAACACTTAAATTTAATATTACTGTGATTGAAAACTTAAAAATTTACTATTTTTCACACATTCAGAAAAAAATTCAATATAAACCTTTTAAAGTTAAAATGTAGAACAAAAAACCGAATTTTCCTCTTTCACAAATCCGACGCGCGCGACACAGTAAACAAATTGTGGGCAAATCGTGCGGTTGATTTGCATGAAACACAGATTTGAATCGTGCTCGTGCTAGAATATTAATAACCACTCGGTAATTACGCGCCCGCCGTTTACACAAAGTGCATTAGCTGCATGTTTCGCTTTTTCTCGGTGTTGTTTCCGAGACGGACATTTTCAGCGTTCATAATGTTATGCAAATGCCACCGAACGATTTGCATTATTGAATCTCGGGCATGTTCATGTACCGTACACGACACAGGCGGTGGAGAAAGAAACAATTGAATCAGCACATTATTTATTACACGTAACTTCCTTTTCGGAAGCCCCAAGGCCGACGCCGAGAATCGCAATTTGTAAAAAGAATAAAAGAGCCGCCGAGCCAAAATATTAGAGGCAAAAATGACAGAAAGAAAGCAAGAGGCACAGGAAGCAATAAAGTTTTAAGGCCGAAATGCTCGCAATTGTCGTAAAAATGCTTGATGCGTGCTCGAAAGGACCCGAGCATAAACATAGAGAAAGAAAGCAGCGCAAGGTTGTGCGAAATTTTTACTCATCACTCGCCCCAAGTAATGAAAGTAAAAACAACAACAGTTTTCAAAACGAAAAAATAAATAAATGATAATTACCGACAGTAAAATAGTGTTTAGGTTTTGTTCGAGTAAGAGAAAATTGTAAAATAATTTATTCATTTTTAAACAAGCTGGAGAGACTCGGTGCTAATTAGTAATCAGGTGACTAATTGAGCGGCGGAAGAAAATCAGCACGAGACAGATTTTGGCGAGCGAGGAGGCGAGAGAGCTGCTCTTTATAAGGGAGTCGTCGCCGAAACGCCTGTGTCATTATGTTAAACATAGAAAGTGTCCACATGGGCTTTATGCAAAATCAGCAATAAAGCAGCTGATGACTGCACTTCATACTTCATTCATTTTTCAAAAGCTCGCTCACTCTCGTTGGCTGATGATAGAAAGTTATCACAAAGACGAGTCCGCGCGGCTGTTTTGCATGCGCGACTCCCGAAACCGAAATGAATTAGAAAGCATTTACGCGGCGATTACGATGATGAGTTGGATGTTTTGCCCGAATCGATAAATCAGTCGCCGGTGATTAATTACTATATTCTGAATTCGAAAGGTCACACGCGCAGAAAGCGGCCAATTTCGCGGCGCATTAATTAGCATACAGGTGCGTTTTGTTCTTGCGCCGCGTTCATTCACTCGTCGCGAATGAATAATCGGCCGCACGATTGTCCATAATATTTACGTTCTCGGGCGGCACAATAAACTACTGCTGCTGAAAATCTCGCTCCTTTCTTTGGCCGCATTAATTTACTTGACGCCTTGCTGTTTTGAACACACACTGCCGACTCCCGACCGCGGTGATTTATATGCGAAAACAATATATTATATCGTCCTGTGTGTGTCGTTTTGCACCACGCATGTGTATAAAATAAATATACATATATATTCGCAAAAACTCGCTCGCCGGTTTCACTTCCTTTGCCCGCTGCTATGTCACCTAATTCGCGAGCATAAACAGCAGAGGTGAAACACCTTTGCCAGACCGCGCAGCTTTCGGCCGATGACAGCGGCGCATGGTCTAGGTAAAGGTTGGACCCCCGCCAGAAAGCTGACATACACACGAGGCGACTTTTAATTTGAAGCTCACAATTCAGGGAACAGATATTTAATAAATAATTGTGAATTGTAAATTGAGAAAATTGGCCACAATTTTTTTCCGCTTTGTCACACGGCGCTGAAAATTTTAATTAAATTTTAAAATAAAATAAAATAGATATAACAATATCATCTGCAGTAAATTTATTTTAATGCAAAATAATCAAAACACTTTAAGGAGTCATTCTTCTGGAAATAATAACATTTGTTTCTAAATTTTAACGCCAAAGATCTTGTTCTTCTGCTTAACTAATAAAAATAAACATTAGTAAATTTTAAATGGATTCCAGACCCAGATGTTTACAAAAATTTTTATGACTAAAATTGATGAGTGAAATTATGATTTCAAGTTTTTGATCACTACAAGCTTGACTTCCACAAGAAGCTAATAACACTGTAAATACTTGTAAAATATAATTTTCTGAAGACAATTTTTAAATATTTTTAGGTACTCAAGTTTTGTAATTAAAAATAGAGATAAATATTTGAAATTTAAAATTTGAATCCTAATCAAAGAAATTAATCAAATCTCAGCTCCTTATTGTACTTTTTGTTGATATAATTTCTTTCAATCGTTAATTTATTAATCTATTAATTCTCAATTTGTAAGAGGTGCCGAATTGGCAAACGACGATTTGCGGTTTCGTCGCGCAGACCGGCTCGCTGCTTGAATAGAGAGGATTTTAGAGAAACGGCGTCCGAGAGTGGTCTACATTCGCAATATCTCCTACACCTGATGGCCGTAAATGGATGATCTCGATTCCCGGTCTGCTAATAAACAGTGACCGCGCGCGTATAAACTGAAGTTTATTTCTTTCTTTCAATTTTCCTCAAATATATACACAAAACCCTCGCGTGCTATGTATAAATCTTGATCCTAGCCGCGAGCCATTTAGAAATCACCTACTTCTTCTCGGGCAGCCGACGAACAATTGATATACTGGTCGGCGCGAGTGATACTCGCGGAGTTAATTTCACGGCATAACAGTAAAAATTAATATCGGCCTACACACAATCTGTCCCTCACTCAATCAATCAGCTTCGATTTCTGTGGAAACTAGCTCGGCTGAATGCTTCAAGTCTCCTAATTAAGGAAAGAGAAATGAAGTTTGTTTTGTTTGTCCGTAGCGGGTTGCGTTAGCCATTGTTGCCCATTCGGAGAAATTTACTTCGCAAAACACGGGCATTAATTATTTCCCCTCTCGAAAGCAGATTGATTATTAAGAACGAGGTGCATTTAATCCGCGCGAGAAATTTTATATGGCGCATAGTGAGCGTAGGTGTGGCACCTACACAAGGTAAAACTAGCCTTACACGCGACACAAGCTGCAATAGTTCGCACAGCCTCGCGTTTCACGCCGAGTTTCGGTTTCAGAACTCGTTCTTTGCCGATGTAACCGTAGTGGAAGGAGGAAGTTGAAACAATAATCATTGAAGTAATTGCTCTTTGGCGAATAAGTTGTTACAGGTGAAAGGGCATAAATATCGGACCGGCTGTGCGCCGCCACACAATCGCCCGCCGTATATTTCTTTCTTTCTGCTTTCGGTCGCAAGTTAATAACAAGTTGCTGGCGATTAAATCGTTCTCGCATTGATTTATTTCATGCAGAAGAGTTTAAAAAAAAAACGCTGCTCTCGGTTTTACAACATCCCAGACGCATATTTCTATAATTTGAGTCGTAAATCGAGACGGCCGTTTATATCAATCTCAAGAATCGAACAGACAGGCCGCGTGCGATTTCGGTTTCGGGCACTTTCAAAAGTCACACAAGTCGCTGCCGGCGGTGTTAATTTCATTAAGTTCACTGCGCCTAATGAAACAAACGACTAAGCAAGCACCTGATGCTGTCAGCTTGACTAGCTTGATTTGCATTCCGACCTGCAGCGGCAGTTGCATAATTTTCAATTACCTGTCCGGCGGAGAACAACGTAACATGCACATAATGTTGCAATCATAACGCCCTATTATTTAATTTTAAATCAAGAATAAGTTTCACTTTTCTTTCAACATATGATTTTATTTAATAAAAGTTTATTTAGCTCGAAAACTAATGCAATTACATACATTTTATAGAAAATTCAAATCAAATAATTATGTATAAGAATAACAATAAAAACATAAAATTTTATTTATCACTACACGCTTATTTTTTTATTCAATTAATTATTAGCAAAATGTTTTTTGCATTTTCTTCTTCTTAGAACAACAAGTCTCATGAATATATTTTAGCTTATCACATATCATTAAATTAATATTCATTTATTTTGTTTTCAGGGAGCAGTACCTGTTCAACGTCTTTGAAGTGATCGTGTCCACCCTAGAGTCAAAACTTCAGAGGATAGAAAATCTGGATAAGGCCGTGGAGCACCTGATGCGCCGAGTGGAAAACCTTGACAACAGAGTAACAGACAACTTGGACAAGACAGACTCTGTGATCCAGAAACTCCGCTCTTTGGATCTGCGTCTCTTCCAGGGAGGTCTTCGCAGCTCAAACAGTGCGGAGAGTACCCTGAGAGGGCCCAACACCAAGGATGCCGTCGAGTCGCTGGACATGAGGTTGGTGTCGCTCAACAAGAAGGTGTCCGACATAGATACCAAATTGAACGGCCTCAAGAATCAGCTTGACTCCAACTTCTTGCCTGCCGACGACATCAACGCAGAGGCCAGCGAGAAGAAGACAATGAGCATTGACATTTCCAAGGCCATCAACACCGAGGTCATGCAACACATCTCACGGGAGTTTGACGGCCTCAAGAACACGGCCAGCAGTGTCGAGCGCAAGTTGCAGGTGCACATGACCACAGTCCACGACCAGATGAACCGGGCCCTCCTTATGATTGGCGAAATCAGGGAAGCAGTGGTTGAACCTGAATCCAAGAACGCCACCCTCCTGAGGAACAGCAAGCTGGATAAACTGTCTCGCCAGATGTCACCTATTCTCGGAGTATCCGAGAAGATGGATGAAGTTTGGGACATGGTTGTCGGCACCAAGAGCTCCGTTGACGGTCTGGTTCCCAAATCAGACGAACTTCTGACCCAGACGCAACGCCAGGAACGTGCCATCAATGACATCCACGCAGATTTGCGCGTCAAGACTAACAAGATAATTCAGAATTTAGATATGGTTGAGCAGAGGCTGAAGAAGCAGGAGGATATGGTTCAACGACCTGTACCCGCCGATTTGCTCCTCGACCCAACCATTGACCGGCTTGTTGAGTACGACCCTGCCAGGTACACCGTGGAAGGCGCCCTTCCAGCACCGGATGAGATTGTGCAGTTGTCTCCCCTGACCACGACTCCAGTGCCCACGTCAGCGACCCCAACGACCCCCGGCGTGCCATCAACGAGCGGCCTTCCTGTAGTGCAGGTGACGGCCGCCTCGAGCAGCTTAAACAGAGTCGGCCCTTCGAGGAACAGAATTATCTTCCCCAGTGTCAAGAACAAGCCGTCCCCTGCTAACACTACATTCACTTCCGAAGTGATTGCCAACATCAAAGACGTTAAAGTAAGTGAAGCGAATAGACTTTTCAAGTCAGGCGTGAGTGGCTGATAAAAAGCTCGCTGAGAGAAATCAGCCTATTAATTTGTTTAATGGAGCAATGATCAGAGCGAGTAAATTAATGTTAGATTTTATTCTCGTGAGCAGGGAAATAAGATAAAAACTAATAAATTCTAACAGCACACTCTTCCTATCTCCATAAAAAGTTTCAAATTACCGTTAAGAAAAATAGAATTCAAATAGAAAATATTTTTAATTTTTTTCGATTAGGTTATTTAAAATGTTTTATTATATTTAAAACGGTTTTACATAACAATAATTTTTCAATTTAAATTTTCAGTTGATTTTTTCCATTTCTAATAATGAAATAATTTAATCTTTTTAATTAATACGATTTTATATTATAATAACTTTTAATTTATTTTTTCCAGTTAATTTAATGTTGTGTGATTTAGGGATACTCTTGCGTGGACCTGATGAACGCCGGCATGAGGGACTCGGCGGTGTATTACTTGCAAATCCGAGGAACAACCTATTGGTACCTGAAGGTGTACTGCGAACAAGAGGTCGCCGACGGCGGATGGACAGTAAGACTTAATTACTTTGCTCTCTTTGATGTCGGCCGAACCGGCATTGTTGGATAGTTGCGAAATCATATTTTACTGGCCCACACACTCTCGCCGTTTTACTATCGGCCGATCAATCAATCGCAGAATAAAGCGATCGGGGGCCTTGATAAGTGGATAGTGCTTTCAAATAAAGATTATGTATCTCTTTCTCTCGGCGCAGTAGTTAGCGTCAAATAATGCAGGTCACCGTGCGCGCGATTCGCCTATTAAAAGTGCTGATTTATATAATGTGAATTAGCCATTAGCACAAAAAGAAGCAACCTAATTACCCTCGCGCTAGAGAGAGCCGACAAGCCGCGTTATTAAAAGACATTTAACCTTTTTTGAGAGAAGCGCCGCGCGTCTTCATTTTTTGCTCAGTTTTAAACAATTTAAAAGATTTTAGCGAGTCGCCGTTGCGCAAGGGCAAGGAAAAAATTCACTAGCCGCGGTGAGATCACCGCCGGGTTATGAAACAACCAGAAGAAAAATTGGACGCCGGTTTATAAATAAATACTACTGGTTCCTCTGATTCGGCGCAAAAACCTGGCGGTGTTTTGTTACGAAAATATCATTTGCAGAATTTGCATTCATAGGCTGGATATAACGACGATTTGATTGCATTTTAATGGAGCCTATGAATTTTCGATCAAGATCGCGGATGAATCAAAATAATAATTATCAAATTAAAACTATTGCCTAGAGAGAAAGAGAGGTATCGCGATAACATCTGAATAACATGTTAGCCGGCGTTTCTAAAGTGAAAAATTGTTGTGATTTGATGAATCAATTTCTTTCTAGGTCATCCAACGACGCGACGATTTCGGCGAACCGCGAGAAAACTTCAACCGAGACTGGAGCGACTACAAAAACGGATTCGGCGACCCGAGCAAGGAGTTCTGGCTGGGCAACGAAAATATTTACATGCTGACCAACAACGAAGAGTACATGCTCCGAGTCGAGCTGGAAGACTTTGAGGGCAACAAGAGGTGAAGTTTTGCATTAAAAAAAAGTAAAAAGAGCCGAAGAATAAAAGTAATTTTTTATACAAACAGGTACGCGCAATACTCGCACTTTAAAATTTACTCCGAAGCCGAGTATTACAAACTGGAAATCGACGGCTACGAAGGCAACGGCGGCGACTCTCTGAACGACCCCTGGTACGGAAGCAACAACAGTCCCTTCTCGACGTACAACAAGTGAGATTCTTGTCTTTTTTTATGTGTCGGTACTCATTCCATTTTGAATTTTTTAGAGACAATGACAGATCAAGTCTGAACTGCGCGTCGATGCTCAAAGGAGGTTGGTGGTGGAAGTCGTGTGGAAGAGGCCTCAACGGCCTCTACCTCAATGACCCGCAAGACCTCACAGCCAGACAAGGTAAAGACGGGCGGTGCACAATTAGCTTGTTCGTTTTAATGTGAAGGTTTTCAAATATTTGTCCAGATTCCATTTAAAGCTTCCTATTTTATTTGTATTTACGAAGAAGGAAGAAGAAAATACAGTCAATTTGGTGGAATAGTATAAATAATTTTTTATAAAAAATGATTAATATATCATATATAATAATTTTTATTTAATTGTTTAATAACTATTGGAAATTTGCTAACTTTTTCTAACTTCAGCTGGGCAAGAAATAAATATAATTATCTTGATAGACAAATTTGAAATTAAATAAATAATGAAATCTTCAAATTTTTTGATTAAGTGTCATATTTTGCTTTCAGGTATTGTGTGGTTCAGGTGGAGAGGCTGGGACTATACATTAAAGAGAGCAAGTATGATGATCAAGCCCAAAGGTGCAGTCACATCCCCTTGAACGACAACAAATCGCTGCCTCAGATAATCGTACTATTAGTTACGCAAAGCACTTCGCATCACCTCACAAACAACGACGAATTTAATGATTAGTTTCATCCCCGTTACCGACACATCATCCACTAACTCCTATCTCATCGATTTTTATTTCCTTTCTCTCGACTTTTATTGAGCACCAGCCACAGAAAACCAATTTTCGTCTAAAAATTGAATTCCAAATTCTTGAGGCACTTCAGTTTTTCTGCTGAGCGAAAAGAAATGATACAATTCGTTGGCTCTGGACGGAGCCAGCCATCCTAGAGGCTATGAGAACCTACTCTAATTTCTTCGTTAACACCGCATCCAAGACAAGAGCTCTCTTCTTAATTTTATTAGAGACTAACCTTTAAAGTGGCTAGTGAGACAATTTGTGAAAATGGGCGTTTATTACACATTTTATTGCGTTTCGACACCCGTAATATGTAAACGTATATTTGTAATGAAACACTAAATATTATTCTATTTATGCATTCTCCGCGCATCTTAACACGTAGGTGTGAAAAGCAAACACGTAGCCGCAGCCGACAAACGCAATTTCATCGACGCATCGGATTTGATTGGAGTTAATCTCAATTAACACCATGTGCCTTTAAATGAATGAATTTATGTACAATATAATTTAAGTTTCATCCCCAGCCCTACGTGTTTGTTACCAGTTTCAACTTCATCATCATCATCCCAGTAATTTTAGGCTAATTTTAGAATTAAACCTGGAGGATAACGTTTTTCATTGTATTTTTCGACGCGCCGGAAAACATGACTTTTGGGGTGTGAATTTACAAAGCGATTCTGACAATTAAGTGCTGAGTGCTCCTCGAAAGAATAGGACGCCGCGTCTTCCCGAGTTTATAAATCAAGTGGTGACGGTCTACGAATTGCGATTTTACCACCATCGATCAAATTTCCACTTTTGACTGCGTCCCAAACGGCAAACATTTGACTCGATAATTTAAAAAAGGCAAACAAACAAAATTTGCTATCTGTACTGGTTGTTGTAAATACGCTGTATAAATAAGTTTTTTTTAACAACACGAATCTGTCTTTTGTTTTATTTCTCGAGCCCCTGTCAAAATAAGAAAATTTTAATTTACTTACCATTTGGTTTGATCTCCTTTTCATTCCATGGACACATACAAGTTGAGGCGTGACCATTTCGCAGACAATCTTGCAATCGTTTCTCAAGAGAATTCAACTGAAAGTGGAAAAATTATATAATTAATAGAGAAAAATAATAGTTAAATAATATTATTTACCTTTCTATTGAAAGATTGCGCCTCCGCCTCAAACTGGTCCAGTGTGTTGCTCCGCTTTTTATTCAAATCAACATAGAAGGACATCTTTGGAACTGTGTAAAAAAAAAAAAAAAATAGTTGAGTAAAAAGAATTACATTTAATTTTTAAAGAAGCTTGATAAATAAGAGAAATTGTGAAATTTTCTTTAATTATTATATTAATTTTTAATAGGAAGTCACTTTTTATAGTAATTTTTTCAATCAAATTAAATGTGACGTTATAAAGATAATGCGATTTTAATTCCACCCATAATTATCACTTCAGCGTTCAGTGTGCCGCACTTTGCACTTGAATGTTTGTTCCAACATTACATAACAGCGCCTAGTGAAGTGGCAGCCCTGACTGTTGTCCCGGCTGATTCACGACTGCATACAATTCGTAGCAAATGAAATACTACATCCTCGCACTTTTATTTCTGCTTCTGGCTTGGTACGTCGTCCGAGAAGACTCAGAAATTCCAATCGAAATGGAGATTAAGAACGTCGCCTCCAACCTGATCAAAAATGTGGCCAGCGGCGAGGTAAATTTCAACCAAATTCCACCTTCAGAATTAAGCAATTTAATTTTATAATTCTCTCGCTTTTTCTATTGATTTTATTTGTTGAAAATTAACAAATTTCATCATCCTTATGTAACCAGTCGGTGGCGATGTCCACCCTTTGGGAAACGCAGCCCACGGTGGTCGTCTTCTTCAGACGCTGGGGCTGCCTTTTCTGCCGCCTTTGGGCCCACGACCTCAAGCAAATTGCCCCCATTCTCAAGGAAAACAACGTTCGGCTGGTGGGTGTGGGACCTGAAGACATTGGCGTCGAAGACTTCGTCGCCGGCAAATTCTTTGATGGAGGTATGGATGGCAAAATAAAATGATTAAAAATTTATAAACTAAAAGTTAATACCTGAGATGGATTTAAAAAGATTAAAGAAAAATTTAATTTAACTTTCATTTCTAATTCAGGTTAAATTTTCAAATTAATTTAATATTTAAATTTATAGAGCTCTACATTGACACGGAGAAGAAGTCGTACAATGGACTTGGGTTCAAAAGGTTCAACTGGTTCAGCGTGATGGCCTCTCTGATCACCAAAACCGCTAGGGACGCTATGGGTCGAGTAAGATCTTTTTTTATTTTGGGCAACATTTTCCTAAATTTCCATTTAATTTTAGGGAAAGGCTAACAACCTTGGTGGAGACATGAGAGGAGATGCTCTTCAGAACGGAGGTGCCCTGGTTGTCGGCACAGGAGGAAAGTTGCTCTACAGTTTCCGGCAGGAAGGACCGGCTGACCAAGTGCCCAACAGCACTATCTTGGGAGTGAGTCTTTTTTTATATAAAATTCTAAATTTTCTTGTACGCTCAAATCACTTTTCAGGCTCTTGGAATTAAGGTGCCTGAAGGTGTGGACGTGGATCAGAAAAGCCAGCCTGACGCCCAGTGCACGAAGGACGCCAAATAAAATAAATACCTCAAGTTTAATTAAACTCTGTGGTGACTGGGATTCTGCACAAGACTGATTGAGTTTTGAAATGGATGAATTAAATTAATCATTGCAATTAAAGGAACTTATCTTCAAAATACTGTTAATGAGTTGAGATATTGATCGAATTTTCAATTAAATAAAAATACGCCACTTTTGTTACAAAATAATTGCGCATCTCAATATTATCCTAATAATTTGTTAGTAAATTACCAAAGCTTAAATTTATTTTGCGGAATAATTCTAGTGGAATTACATACTTCATTGTCATTTCTCAATACTGCGAACAAAAATAGAAATTAGGAAGTGCATTGATTTTTAAGACCACAGAAAATCCATATCAAAGTTTATTTTTAGAATTGTTTCTAGAAGTTGTATGTATTCTTTGTACATTGTTAATTTTTTACAATCAGCTGAACAGCTAATGGTTTAATTTTAATTAAGCTGCGTAAAAATAAATTGAATTTTAATGTCATAAGTTTAGTTTCAAATGAAGTTTCTGCTTTGATTTGCTAAGAGGCTTGCTGAGCATTGCAAATATTCCGCTTTTACGACCACGAAGATTTGACTGTCGGCTCGGCATTCTCCGAATTTTCGTCGTGCATTGGAAGCTTATCTAGAAAACCTCGCCTCAAGATTATCAAACGTGACTCACCCTGATAGCAGAACTAGGTGGTGACACTGGTGACGGAATCCAGCGGCGAAAATTCTCACTGACAGTTCGATTGTTTACATTTTACACCATGCCGAAAACACCACAACACGCACGCCATTATTCATGTTTGCCGCCTTCAAAGCCGCCGAAGAAACGGCAACCACGCCCCTTTTCTTTGTAGTGCGACTTTCGCCGCTCTCCCTCAAGGGCAGCACCGGCCTGCAGATAATGCAGAAGATTTTGTTTTTCAATGAATGGACGAGCCGTTTCTAGTTGGGAGCTGATGGAGAGGAAAAGTTAATCTGATATCTGTGGGAAGCACACGGAAAAGTTCCTAATTTCCGCATACGGCGAGTGGTTATGGACTTGTGAAAAAACTAATACCTCGGGAAGATCAAAGGCTGGCAGAGCTTGAAGTCCAAAAATCAGCACTTTGTCAGGAGCAATGTAACTGCGGATGTAAAACTTCCTGCTCTGTCAAAGCCTATCAATGCTTGAGGAGACGATATTCATGGTAAAATTTGCTATAACTTTTTTATATCTATTGATTCTGTTGTTTTTACAATTTTAAAACGAGCCTTTAATCGCAAAATATAATGTATAATTCATCATTCATCTTAATTTTATAATCATATTTTTATGTCAAGAAATAGTAATTCCTTTCACCATGATTTTTTTTTTTTTAAGTTGCATGAATTTGTAATTTTCTCGTGTCTGCAGGTGTCAGCCTCCTCCTGAATGAGGTTTTTCGACGGCAAACTTCAGGCAGAGGTCATCCGGAGGCATGCCTGCAAACTCAGCCTCTAAATCGGGTCAGAGCAATGTGTCGGCCAATCAGTCATCCTGCTGTATTCGCCTGCATATTTTTTACAAGGTGGTTTCATTATGGAATATAAAATGACATCGTTGGTCACGCACAATTCTAATATTCACATCCAGCTGCTGATCAATTATTCATTTCACCTCGGTCTCAGCACAACAACTCACTTATTTAGACTTTCACCCCACTCTTTATTCCACTTGAATATATGACGGAAAAAGCTATTATTTATTAACCTTTAAATATTTAATTTTTTCACAGATTGTGATCGCGGCAGTGGTGATCCTAGTTATTCTCCAGTATTGCTTCAGTGCCATATCCGAAGGCCAAAAGCTCGAGCCACTGTTCCATATTGCACATAATAAATTTTCCTCGAGGCCAATCGGAAGAATTATCGCCTCCTCGTCAGTTGGCAGTCTTTTTGAAAGACATGAAAATGCATCTCAATCGTCAGCAAACGACAACGCAACAGTTTCTAATAATATCTTACGCAGGTGCCCGCCTGTGCCACCAAATTTAGGTAAAATAAATTTTGAAAAAATTCTCTTAAGCTAAATGCACTGTATTTCTAGAGGGCCCTATTGTGGTGCACAAAGAAGATGTAGCCTCGGAAGTTTTGGAGAAGAAACTTGGCCCATTCCTTCACCCTGGTGGCTTTGGCAAACCTTCCAACTGCCAGGCTAAAGAAAGTGTGGCCATCGTCATACCTTACCGGTCGAGAGCAGTTCACCTTCGGGTTTTGCTTGCAAACTTGCACCCGTTGCTCCGTCGACAGCAGTTGGAGTATGCAATTTTTGTGGTCGAGCAGGCAGGAAATGGGCCATTCAACCGTGCCATGCTGATGAACATTGGCTACAAAGAGGCCCTTAGACTGAAAAACTTCACTTGTTTCATCTTCCACGATGTAGACCTTCTGCCGGAGGACGACAGAAATATTTACTCTTGTCCAGAGCAGCCGCGCCACATGAGCGCCGCAGTTGACATCTTCAAATACAAGTAAGATTTTTGGTCCCAGAAAAACGATATTCTTAATTTCTTTTTCATTTTGCTGTAGGCTACCTTACGCAGAAATATTTGGAGGTGTCAGTGCAATGCGCAGGGAGCACTTTGAGAAGGTGAACGGCTTCTCTAATGCATTTTGGGGTTGGGGAGGTGAAGACGATGATATGGCTAACAGAATCAAGTTCCACAAACTCCACATCTCTAGATATCCTACCAACATAGCTCATTACAAAATGCTTGCTCACAAGAAGGAAAAGGCTAGTCCTAGCAGGTTGGTTTTTTGTATAAATTCTGTTTAAAAAATTAAAGTTCAATGTTCTTTCCGCAGATACAAGATCCTCTACACAGGAAAACGGCGCTTCAAGACAGACGGTTTGAATTCATTGAAATATAATGTAAAGAAAAGAGAACTGAGGCCCCTCTACACTTGGCTCTTGGTAGAACTGCTCAAGGGCCCAAACTCTAGCTGATGGCACGCTTGGGCTGACAAAATTTTGGGCCACCTTGTTAGCTAAAGAAAGTCAAAGGATCTGAATTTTGATCTGAAAAGTGATGGTCTGAATTGTTCAGATTTTGGACAATATTGGACTGGCAAAGTCATCACCTACTTGCTTAAAAGTGATTTTTGTTGGGCATAAGTCTCAACCTCAACCGTGTTTTTGATCAACCCATAAATGCTTCTCGTTATAGAATCTCGTATGCAGAATGATAAAGATTTTAGATTTGTTGAAAATCTTCCGAAATTCAGATCAATGTTTTGGGAAATTTCGTTAAATAAATCCTGGTTTCCCCTGATCAGGTTTGTGATATTGACCTGGGCCCCGCTCGAAATAATGTGCAGGCTCTGTAAGTTTTGATCCTGAAAATGATTGACAAACTTCCATAAAATACAGATACCACCCCGGCTTGGAGTTTTACATTTATCTGATAAAAAACATAAAAAATTCCAAGTTTATTTTAATATTTTTCCGTGATGGTTGCCATTATTTCGTTTCAGTTAAATTGAATAAATCATTGCTAAATTTAATGTTCAATGCTCAAATCAGTGGTAGGCTGTGTAATTCTAGGTCAGATAACCTCTGAATTTGGTGTTTATTTGGAATCCACATCAGATTTTTAGATCATATAAACTGTCGATTGTTTTGATGGTACAATATTTATATTTTTTAATATAACACATCCCATTTTAAATTTATCTCATTATTTTTCAGTAGCATCTCATGTAGTGGCATTGCTTCTTAAGAATATCATAATTATAATATCCATTTGAAAAAAATGCCATATTATTCATTTAAAACCTACAAAATCCTGAGGCAGCTACTGCCTTTGGTTCCTATGATCTGAAATTCTCACAAATGTAATCTGGTAGTTTTAATGCCGGTGTGCTGCTATTTGCTGCACACCTCTAGTCATGTATAAGTGGCTGAGGGGTTTTGTTACTAATATGAAAATCGGAGGAAAATATGTTAACTTTGCACTTGGACTAATTATTGTAAAATTTTGGGAAACCAACAGCCCTGGTGTATCATTATCATTCCAAAGATTAGAGGAATACAAATAAAAAAATTGTTACGCTAAAAAAAAATACATATTTAATAACAAAATGCACCCATAACACTATGAAAACTAAGGTCCAAAGAATAGTAAAATTAATAATTGCAACTTAAAAAAACTATATTAACATTAATAAATCTCTTTCAAAAGTTGTGTAAACTTAAGCTATATTTAACCATAAAATGAAAAAAAATTGAACAATAATAATTTTGAATAAAAATCTGGAATATGAGCAGAATTATGAGAAAAAATATAACTACATATCTAGAAACATATTATGCTCTTTTTTCAGTCCAGAGCGCTTTAAATGCAACAAGGTTTTTATAATTTTTTCGAGAATTAAATAAATTGCAGCAATCCAGATGCGCTCAGACTTGCCATGGCATTTTCTTCCCAGTTAACCCGTCCTGAGACATTTCGAGGGCTTGGGTGCGGAATTGAATAAACCTATAAATTGAATGAATTAAAAATGTCTTGAAAATAGTGGTAAAAAAAAAACTTGCCAGAGCGTTTAATGAAAACTTCTTGACCATTAAATCTGCTCGTTTTTCTGCAAATTTTCCAATGCACAATATTTGACTGCACTGCAAGACCCTGAGAGAATGGTAAAGAGCAGTGGAGCACAAGTTGAACAGCTCTTCCTTTTTGTTGCTTGCCTTAAAATGTAAGAAAATAATAAATACTCCTTAGTCTGTGACATTTTTGTTAATTAATATTTTTACTTTGAGTTCTTCAGGCGTCAGATTGCATCCGGATTCCTTTAAGAAAATGAGAGGACAAAAATTGTGAACAATAATATTGGCCAAAGCTATTTCAGCAGGGCAGTAATTAGTAAGTTTCTTTACAAGTCCCCACAGTCTAAAACATAATTTTAATTGCGAGTTTTTTATTATCTTATATTTTAAATTTTAAAAATATATACTTTGTTCCACTTGGCTCCTTTCTATGGCAATCTAGACCGGTTACAATTTTTGATGGATGCTGTTGTGTGGGCTGCCTTATTAAAAATCCAAACTCCGCCAGTCCTAAATAATTTTTTACCGTGTCTACGTCACCAAATGGGATCTGTGATTAAACATTTTTTAATATTAATAAATCAATTTCCCCACAAATCTGAATTTTTTTATTACTCCAGTCTGGCCCATTCCCCAAGGGCCTGGGTTCATTCCTAAAATTAGCAGATGTTTCGGCGACCTGCAGAAGCGCTGCAAATATTGAAAATATATTCCTCCCGCATATTCCACTGGGTCGTAAACCATGAAGACGGGATCGCTGAATTTCAACAGCTTCAGTTGTCCACTCAGCCATAACTGGACGCTGAAAAATTGGCTTGCAGTGTCGTAATTTCCTGGTGCCATCGAGATGAATTGTGAACTGCTGCTGACAGTAGAAAACTTATTTTCCTCAGGTTCTCGATCCCCAGCATTACTGTATTGCTGCCAGCTTGCCATAGCACTAAAACAAATAATAATTAAAAAAGAGTTATTCTGTTAATATTACAATTTTTATCAATAAATTTGCCAACAAAAAACTAAATTTTTTCCAATATTTATAAAATTTTTATATTAATCAACATAATGAAATACAGGAAATACATTTTGCTGAGGTGGTTCTCAAAAGTCTCATTTGTATTGCAGCTTAGAAAAGTGCCAAGTCAAATCCTAGATAATCTCCGTCTCTTCACTTACATTTAGTGTTTAAATCCCAAGCATTTTGGAACAAATATTTAAGCTCATCGTGAGTGCAATTCAAATTGTGTAATCGTCAACCTCGTGCAACACGAACTTTGCTCAAAGTTTCTCGACTTTCGCGTTTCGCGCGCTCACTGCCGGCCAATAGAAATGACGATCGAATCTTCTCGCGAACACTTTGGCAACACTGTATTGGTCTGCTTGCAAAAAAAAGTAAATAAAGCATATTGCATGCGACTCGTTCAATTTTAATTTTTTTTCTTGACAAATCAACAGAATCAACATATTTTTGGATTTTCTTGCTAAAAACTTTCAAAAAAGGAATTAATTTTCCCTCAAGAATTTGATGGATACCCCTGAGATTGATCAAAGCCTTCGAAAACACAGACTACTTCGAGGAACTCCATCAAACCGATTCTCAACGTTTCTGTCCCTTGGAATTTTAGGAGTTGCCAGTCTAGGTGCTGTAATTTGGCAGTAAGTTAACTTATTTAAAATCAATTAACCACGTAACTTATTTAAAATCAATTAACCACGTGTATTCTTAAAAATAATTTATTATATTAATTATTTACGCATTAATTGTTATTTAATTCTGACAATTATGTAATGATTGCCTAGGAATTAATTTCGCTCTACGTACTTATGTATTGTACTTTAATTTGGGCATTTCTGCTTTATAGTTTTTCCAAAATAGGACAAAATACATTGAGCAAGCTGAAGAACAGCAGTGATCTCATGAAAACTTCTGAAGCTCAGCTTCAGTTGCAAGAAACTATGAGACGCCAATTAGACGAAGGAATCGTGACAAGATTAAGGAGCACAGCTGAAATTAAGGAGAGGTTGGCTGCAAGTGAAAAAAATTATCCTTCTCCCGACTCGCCTCTATAATCGTAGCAGGGCTGTTGGGCATCAAAGAAATAGCTTTGTATAAATTTTAGTAAGGAAATGTTCAGTAGCGTTCTACCTAGTCTAATGAGTTGCAATAAATTTTTGCAGAGATAATTGGATTGTGAGTCTGCATTTTTATTCGATAAACCCACATTAAACGACAATGAGTCTCAAATTTAAAAAGGGGCCTAACAAGCTATCCCTTAAGTACTCCCAGCAATTGAGTCAATCGACCTCACATATTGAACAGAGACGTACACTGAGGTAAATTAATTAATACATTTGATTTTTTTATAATTTACTTATATAATATTTTATTTGATTCCAGCCAACCTGGATCTATGGAAAGTGGTGATGCAACAAAGAAGGAGGTCTGTCGCTCTCAGTCTGTGCCAACAGGAGCCTCTGAGCCTGACCAACCTCTGAGGGAAAAGCCCAAAGAGAAAAATTCTCTTGACTTTTCAACAGATTCACCTTTGAAATTGTCAGAACCAGATATTATGACATCACCTGAAGACGTTTTCAAGCCTACAAGGTCCAAAAGGGCAAAACCTGCTCCAGATCTGACCAAGCTGAAGAATACAACGACTGAAGATATATCTGAGAAGCCTAGTTTATCCAGTGACACCGATACTGTAGAAAAGGAGCCCCTCGTGAAAAGGGCAAAATTTGAACAGCTTGCAGCTAAACTAAAGTCATTCGAAAAGGCCCCTGTGAAGAAGTTTCCCATAAAAACCTCTGATGAAGTGAAAAATGAAGCTGAAAATGATGACAACCAAGTTGAGCCAGTTCCGTCAACCAGCTCCACTGTTGATCCTCAAATGCCAGAAACACGAGTTCCGGCTAATGCAAATAAGGAACTTCCGTGTGTAGTTTGCAACAAGTATTTTAAGAAAAATCTGAGAACCCACATGAAGGCCTGTGCAGGCAAAAATGGACTAACCACAGAGCAGCTTATGCGAGCACTGGAACTTCAGCGTAAGCAGGTTGAAGAGCGAAAAGAGCTCGGACTGCCTTTATATCTTCAGAACAAGAAATCAGCAACAAGTAGAAAGGTTTTTGAAATTTAATTTTATTTTAAAATTTAAGTTCTGACTCGAGTGCTTCTCAGAAAAATGGAGTAGGTGCTGAAAGTGATCCCAACATTCAACTAGCTTTGGCGCTTTCAAAATCATTGAAAGATGCCGAGGAGGAGGCTTATTTAAGAGAGGCAAGGATGATCTTCGAAAACCAGGAAGGAATGACTGAGTCACAAGTTGACGCCACCATTCAAGCCGTCATCCAAGAGCCAGAACCATCGACATCAACTGGTGGTAAGAGAGAGAAATAAAATTAAATTGTAGATTTAAATTTATGATCGGAAGGTCGACAATCAACTCTGACTCTTGGACAAGAGGGAACTCTTGTAGTGCAAAAATCCAGTGCTGCCGGTAACGCTACAAAAAGTGCCATCAATACAAAAGCAGCTCCTTTCATGACTGTGTCGGCTGAAGAGAGGTTGAGACGAGTCACCGAGAAAGTTGCCATGTACTTGCTGGACGAAGACGTTGAAGAACCATTCCCAAAAGCATCTGCTCTCAGACAAATAGATATAAATAAAGTGCTGCAAGAGAAATTGGAGAAGGTAAAAAATTACGAAAAATTATAATTATGTTAAAAAAAATCATACTCATTTAATTTTTGCAGGGAGCTGATCTATGGAAACTAGCTTCCAAGTCTCCGAGCACTGAAAATAAATCTTATTATGTTAAGGGAATCAGAGAATTTGTCTCACCTTCTAAGAGCAATTCTGGAGTCTTGCACTTGGAACCCCAGGAGCCTGAATTTCGAATGCTGAAAGAACATAAAGTAAAAAAACAAAAAGCGCAAGCAAGGCCATCATCTTCCCCAGTGAAGCAAAAAGATTCCTCATTGAGTCGAGATTGGGCATCTTTGTTGAACTCCAGAACCATGAGCGACATCCTTGTTTACTGCAAAGAGGACAAAGAGATTCGAGCACACAAGCTGGTACTTTTGGTCAGGTGTCCATCTATTTTGAAGGTGCGTTGATTAAAAAATTGTCTTTTTTTTCAAACTTAAAATCACATTGTACAGGACCTTGCATCTGAGATGAGCCAAGACGGAGCCACCGTTAAAGAAGAAATGCTATTGTGGAGTGAATACTCGGAAGGTGTTGTAATGGCAGTTTTGGAGTTTATTTACTGTGATACTACCTGTAAAGCAATGAGATTGAGTGATGCAGAGTTGGAAGACCTGGATGCCATTTCAAAAAGGTTTTATTTTAAATTTCCAGTGAACTTGTTATAACTTTTGAATAATTTTCAGATATGAAATAGCTGGACTGCAGACGCATCTAAATATGCTGAGAAAACTTCGAGAGGAAATCAACCAAGAAGACGAGATGGAAAAGTCACCTACACCTGAAACTCCGCCTGCAAGGGAGGCAGCCGTAGAATTAGTTCGAAAATCCAAAGTGGAAGAAAAGTCTCGGCGTAGTGATGGGTTCAGAACTGAATTGTCCTTTTTAATTAGCCAAATGGAGAAATCAATACCAAGTCTTGTACCCACGCAATCAAATCATCATTCTGTCCAGCACCCCATAATCGATCTGAGTGCTAGCCCTGAGTCTTCCACCTTTAAAAGCCCCAAAGCAGATGAGATGAAAGAGCAGACTGATGAAAATGGAAACACAAGTGATGAGGACGACATTTTCAGCAGAAAAAGTAATGTTGAAAAAGACGAGACCATCATTGAAAAAGTTCAAATAGACGAAGAAATTGTAAACACAGATGATGACCTGTTTGCCTCCTTAGACGATTCACTATTCAACAAAAAATATGGCAAAGAGGAGCCAACAACTAATGTTAATAAGTCAATTGAAATTAATGAAGATCGAAATGATGACTGGAGGGGCCTCAATGATCCAGATTTTATGAATACAACACCAGCAAAGTCGATCAGCTCAATTGTCACCACACCAATTGCAAACAGATTGTCTTGCATTGACGAACTGCCGAACGAGCTCATTTCTCAGATTGAGACTTCGCCTTTCAGCTCTCCAGTTCGTTTGAAAAATGACACACTACCATTGGAAGTTGTGACTTTGTCTTCAGACGCCAGCCAGAAGTCTGCACTAACGTTGAGTCCTAAAGCTGAAAGCCCGCTAACCCCAGAGCACCACCCTTTGGACGACTCTTTTGAGGTGCCCGATGGAGAGCTGACACACTTGGAGCTTGCTGCACTAAAGGCTTATGAGAAGGTCATGACGCCAATGGCAGCCTCTGTTGCCACACCGGGGTCTTCCAAAATCACTCCAATTCAAAATTACAGCCTAATGGATTCTCCTCAGCTAAAGGTTCGTCCATGATTTTGTTCCATAAATAATATTTATTTTTAATCTATTTTCAGAAAGAGCTCGACAAGTATGGAATCAAACATTTGAGGCGGAACCAGGCTAAATTAATTCTTCGACACATTTATGATGAGCTACATCCCAGGGTCTCCAGTACACCGTTGGCCAGGCCACCTAAGAGATTGGCAGAGAAAAAAACAAAACAACGGAATGCTGCAAAAATGTCACCTATAAAAGAAAAAGCTCAGACGCAGCAAGCAAAAGCACCTAAAAAATCACCAGCCAAGAAAACTGCCTTCAGGACCCCTGAGAAAACGCAGCCTGTTAAAAGTGCACCTCCTCCTCAAGCTACAAATGAGCAGGGCTATGATAGTTTTGATGAACTCCTCTTTGACTTGCCGAAGCCAGGACCCAGTGAAACACAGCCAGTTTCCCAGCTTAGCTCAAACTCAGAATCGAGTGGCAGCGATTCTAGTGATAATGAAGGGTAAATTGGAATTGATAGAATAATATCGTTTTGTTCATTCCATGCAATTTTTAGATATGGGAAATATGGCGGAGATGATGAACTAGAGGAAGTGTTTACACAAGTGCCTGAAACTCAGACTGATGTGACCGAGCAAATAGAGGAGGCCATGAAATCAGATCCTGGTCTTTACCACCGGATTTTAACTTTTGAGCCCATTTGGTTAGAAGAAATCAAGGATTTGCTTAAAGAGAACAAAGTCAGAGTGAACCCAAAAGTTCTCCTTGATTATCTTGACGATCAGGTGCTATTCAGTGAATTGGTTAATAAACAGTTTTTTTGATAACCTCAAATTTTCAGTGCATCACTTACAGGACAGAGCACCAACGTCCAACAAAACGAGCAACTCAGAAACGAGGTTGGACCCAAAGTCAGCGTGGCAGGAAAAAATAAGATTATGATGTTGAAAATAGAATAAGCTAATTTTTTTTGTAATGTATATCTTTTTTATTTTTATTAAACCAGATTATAGTGAAAAATTACTTTGCCTTGCAAACCTTTTACATCAATCAAAGTAGTCTTCGATGTCTACGTCTGGGTTGAGCAGATCATCTCCTAGCGCACTTACATCAAGTTGGTTCAGGATCAAATTTTCACAAGTTTCCTCAAGCTCTGTATTGCCAATCAACACTGCTCCGTGAACTTTTCCGTTCGAAATAATAAGCTTGATGAATTCTTTCCCAGGTGTAACTCGAACCAAAGCCTCCCAAGTGCTTGGGTCCATACCTTGTCCATTGTACAGTCCAAGAAGCACAACCTTAAAAAACAAAATTAGGATGACCATGATTAAAAGTATTTGCAAAACATTTACTTTGAAGCCAAAGAATGTTGTAACGTGGGCAAAGAGTTCAAAGCTGAAATCAAACATTGCTGCACTAGATGGGGTTGCCATTGACCTAGCAGCTTGCGAGCCCATTTGTCTAGCTTGTGTCCAGAGCCTCATTTGGAACCAGTGCTTTTCTTTAGGCCAGTCAGCAAACACAATGTCACCCGCAGCAAAAACACCTAAAATTATTTATTTGTATATAATTTTACCATCAATATTTAAAAATGTTCTAAAACCTGGAGCAGATGTCCTCATGCCCTTGTCAATTTTGATTCCAGTACCAAGCTGTGCATCAGCCAATTCTAAGATTCCTTCAAAGGGTTTACAATTGGGAACTACACCAATCGCATTGACGACTAAATCACATCCAATAAAATTTCCATTGACAAGTTCCAGCACCATAGGCCACTCATTGTGCTTCTTGGGAAAATCTGGGTTAAAACAATTAAAATAGGGAAAAAATTTAAAGCAATATAGGTACCGCTGTCTCCTCTTCTCAAAATTTTCTTCACCTCTGTCTCGTATTCAACCTTGATATTTGGCATTTGATCACCCGCAGGCCCTTGGATGTTGAATTTCGAATGCCAATCAGGGCCCAGTGCAGCACCTTGACATTCTTTCTTTTCACCCTTGAAGGATTTGTAGGTGAGGCGCTTGATGATGGTCTCAGGTTTCTTTTGGCCTGCCTCAGTCAAGGCTCCGGAGCTCATAAAAAACTGGGCTGCTCCTGGATCGACAAAGGCGGCCGAGATGTGCTTGTCTCTCACAATCCAAACAATATCCTAAAAATTATTTATTTAATTAATGACGTTGGGAAATTTAGAAAAATAATACCTGTACACCCTTTAGGGTGTAAACCAGCTCAGTAGCAATGCCTCCATTTCCAACAACAGCAACTTTCTTGGCACTCTTCAACTTTTCCATGAGCGAAGCTACTGATTCCATGTCTCTGAGGGTTAGAACAAGGTCTGCAGCGTTTTCAGATCCACACAGTTTCTTCGGGGAAGCTCCGAGACAGAGACAAACACTTCTCTCATAACTGTTACAAACACCAATTAATGTAATCGTTAAATTAAAAAAAGTTTTTTTTACCAAGCAACTCTTCCATCACTCAATTTCAGTTGCTTCAATTCAGGATCGAGAGAAACTAAGGTGACACCAGTGACCACCTTGAGGCCAGGACAACTTTTCTCTAGCTCAGAGGCTGTTTTCTCTTCTACGTCAAACTGGACGAGCGCCTGGGTGAGTTGGTTGATATTTGTCGTAACCCTGACTACGTCGGACCCTGAAATGAGTAGAATCGACTCTTGGGTCAAGGTGTTGAGGGTCTCGACACAGGAGATGCCGGCAATTCCACCTCCGACTACAATGTAAGAGGCTTGCAAGTCCATCTTCAATTTTCACTATCACTGAACTACGTTAATCACTATTATTTTAGTTCATAAATGCGGTCTAGTTTTTATTGCTTGATCTTGATGTACTCAGAGTAGTTGTACTCGCGATGCTGCACATCAAAGGTTAGAAAACCGCAGTCTCTTGCCCTCTCGACGGCAACCAAAAGCTCCCTGTGTTTTTTCTGACAGAGACCAGTTTTTCTAAAAAATTATGTATATTTTTTTTTATTATAATTTATAATAAAAATAACTTACGAATAACTCAAGACAGCGCCTGTGTGAGGACAAATGAACTGCTGCAAAAGCTTAATGTTACGATAGTCGAGCACCAAGTATTCGTCTCGGCAAATGGGACAGGGGTTGCCAGTGGAAATTTCTTCCTGTCTCTGAAAAGCGAAAATTTAAAAATTAATGGCTTCATTTGTGGCAATTTAAAAATATCCATACAATGCAAGTTTTCCTTGTTTTTGGTGGAGGATAATGTCCTTTGAAATTTCTCCGGTACTCTTTCCAAACAGGGTTCGCTCCGTATGTTATTTGGTATGCTGGAAATGCCACACGAATTTTAACAATCTGGTCACAAATTTCAATTCTCTTTACGGACCTTCACTCTCGAGGTATTCGATACTTGTCTCGACAGGTATAACCTGGTCTCTGGCTTTGGTAGGATCACGTTGCTTGGCCACAATCTGCGAATCGTTGTCATCGGTAGCCTCACACCGCAAAACGAAAGCCGTGTGAAAGCTCTGAGAAAAAATGTACAAGAGGTTAATTATGCCTGCAATGGAATGGTAGCAGTTTGAACCTTCTGCGGCAACGTTAGTTTTGGTCTCTGAAAAACAGCAGTGCTCGAAAATCGCGTCGAAACAAGACGAGAAATGCCAAACAAAAGCCCTCGTGCAGCCATTTCTTATCACACAACACAGCTGGCTCTCCCTCCCTCCCCTTCGCCATACAATACACCCACGTACGTGCTCCAAATCCAAAAGAAACAAATTTTTTGCAATTCCCTCTAGTATTTTATGAAATATTAGTAATTTTACAATTATTACAATTTTTCTGGTGAAAAATGTAATAGTAAAATTATAAACATTCAATGTTTTAAAAAATAACAATTAATAATGGAAAATCAAAGAAATTATTTTATTAAACTTTATTTTTTTTATACGAGATTTCTTTTTACAAATTGAAATAGAAAAATTTTATTTCTTCTTCTTCTTTGATCTGTCAATTTTATTCAGCTCTCCTGCTTGAGTTGCCAACGATCCAAGAATATCCTTGACTTTAGCCTTCCTCACAGCATCACTAATTTTTTTTTTGTTAATTTAAAAAATGAAACATAAAATATAAAGACAAAAATCATACTTCTTCATTGTCTCCTTGAGCTGGACCTTTGCCAAGAAATCCCTGTCGCGCCTGATTTCTCGAACAGCACCCTTCATCTCTCGTTTGTATTTGTGGACAAGCTTGACACGCTCCCTCTTCTTCTCGGACATGTTCACTCGTCGTTTGCCATCATAGCTGTAAATTAAAAATTATTCATTTTACAAGTTCCTTCCCTTAGTTCAATTAGCTTTACATCTTTGCTTCTACACGGGGCTCGTACAGCTTCAAAGGCTTGGGTCTCTTTTTCTCCATCATCATCACCTCAAGTTTTCCAGGGTTTAGGCAAATTTTCTTCAAACCCTCAATAGCCTCTGCAGTAGCTGCTCCCAAACTAATTTTTTAATTTTATGTATTTAGCTTATCAATTGTAGATTATATTTTTGAAATTATTACGCTTTTAATCTTTGCTGACGAACTCTGGAAAGAGCTTCCACAGCAGGTTTGAGAATAACGGGTAGGGATGGTACGTTACTCCTGGACTGCTCTGCCATTTTATGTAAAATCCTTACAGATGCAGAAAGAACCTCATCTCCCAAATCAGACGGGTCCAGTTTTTCCCTGTAAAAATTTACACAATTTAAATCATGATCTAATAGAAATAAAATTCAGTAAAATTACCCAAATCTGGCGTTTGACTCTTTTTCAATCAAGGCGCAAATTATGTCAGTCAAAAACTGATAAGCTTCAGGCAGAAATCTTTGAGACAGTGTTGTGTACTATTTACAAAAAATTAATGCTTCATTTAATTCATTGAGACAAGTCATTACCTGAGCCACCAGTTCACAAATAAACAGTCCATTGGAAACATCTCGAAGTGATTGAACAACAGCATTGTTCAAAATCTCAGCCATGAACACAGCAGCAGGGCTTGTCACAGGGTGGCGGAAATCAGATGTAGGGAAAATGTGCAGGATTAGTTGGAAGAAAATAACCTGCAATTGGTAGGCTTATAGCAATTGGCTTTACAAAAAAAAATTAATATCACTGTGTCAAGAGGGGGTATTTTCTTGGCTCCTTTCTTTCTCCACTCCTCGTGCTTTTCGGTTAGGACAGCAGCAGTGCATCTTCTTGCATTGCCGGGCCCAGAAAGTTGGACGATTTCAAAAATGTGAGGCAGCAACGTATTTAAGAAATCTTCATTTGGATTTGATACTAAAAATACTGACGTTAAGTATCACATTAATCAAAACAACCTTTCTTTTACCAAATGCATTGGCTGGAGGTTCAATAGTATTGTCGTTGATCCACTGAAGAAGAAATGCATACATGGCTCCTAGTTTGGCTGTATTGTTGGCCCCTAAACTTGGGTGGTTGCATTTGACCATTCGCTCCAGAATGACACTCTGCTGTGCAAGAGCCTTGTCTTCAAAGAGTTCTATGAAATCTGTGTATGTTTCTGGAACTATTTTATGCGTTTCAATAAACAGGAAATTTCACAGCATTTTTTTTTACAGACCAGCAAATGTGTACGGTAACTCTTTCCTAGCCTTATCCATCATTTCCTTCAGTTTTGCCAGGTCAGGGGCAGCTGAAACTTGGCTCTTTTTGTTTTCCTTGATATTTTTATCTTCATCCTCATCACTCTCTTCATCATTATCGGAGACTTTGAGCCGCAAATCACTTAAACTGTCAGCGTCATCATCTTCTTCACTTTCTTCCTGACGATCTTCGTTATCCTTGTCTTCACACTCTTCCTCTACCTCCTCGTCCTCACTTCCAGACTCTTCAGCCAAAATCGTGCTGCGAAGTACGCCATTATTTACGTTGCCCTCTTCATTGTAACTCAACATTTGATCGTCCTCTTCATACTCAAACCTAACAACGTAATTAATTATGTGTTATTTTACAACAGCTCACAAATTACCCATCATCAAGATCATCAGCACTTCTGTGCTTTGGAACAGGCTTCAGTCCATCATATTTTCCATGCATTCGTGCTAATCTTTCCGCCTCCAATAACTCAAGGCGCTCTTTCTCTTCTTTGGCTACTTCGTCTTCTGACTTCAACCTATCGGAGGGCTTTAAATTTTTTTTTTAGCCAGTTTAACTTATAATTGATGCAAACTTACAACACCCCTTGATTCAAAAGTTAGTTGTCGGACGGCCTTGTCGTAATCATCTATTTTAGGCTTTGGCTCATTTTCTTCAGCAGGATCATTTTTTTGTTTCTTGGTCTGAAACATTTTTATTTTCAAATTTGTATAAATTTGGGGGTTTCTTTCATACCTTGCTGTTGTAAACTACAGCCTGCAAATCTTTCCAATCCGTGTCTAGTTTGGCCGTGAGCTCTGCAGTTTTCTCGTTCTCACGCTGTTTCTCAGCTTTCCTTTTTTTCGAATCGGCAATTAGCTCTTGGATCAAACTTTGCCGATTCTGGTTTGAGCTTTCAGTCTCTTCCTTCCTGCTCAAAAATCCACCGAAATGCGCATCACCAACAAATTTTGCTGCATGGATTAAAAATAAATTGGCTTAGAAACAATCTATGTAAAAAAAAAACAAACCTTCCAATTTTCCTGACTCGCGTTCATCTTCGTCCTCCGAGTCACTTCTGGGGTCGTCAAACTTTTCAATCTCATTCAAAGACTGCCCTCGATGGGTTAAAACTTCGTCATCAGCAAGATTGAATCTCGACTTTTTGCGATTCTTGTTTCTCTCGGCTGTGAATCGCGCCACAATCCTATCTTCAGCCGTCATCCCTTTATTGTTTTCTCCAATTCGTCGATCCACAAACTCATTGGCCTTGTTGTGAACTCTGTATTCTTGAAGAAGAGTTGCTTTTCTCTTAATCAATCAACATTATTAAAATTTCATCAAACGAACAAAAGAAATAAAAAACCTTCTTCAGAGCTTTGGCTCTGGACACTCCAGGAAGACCTCGATCATTTTTATCTTTTCTGCCAAGCACTTTGAACTTTTGTCGATTCACGTGAACTTCAAAAGGATTAAGAGCTCTAGGTTTATCTGACACATTCCGACTTTTCGCAGAATCTGCTTTCTTCTTCTTTGAATTCGATTTCTTTGCCATGGTTTTAATTAGAAAATCACAAAATGCACCGTCTGAAATTATTTAATTAAAAAAGGGATTCTCCACACGAAATATAGTTATTATTTTGCTATCATTGACAATAATCTTACTTAACGTAGATTTGCGCAGCTACTTTTGGTAAAATTTTCTGTCAGTGGTGAAAAATCTCAAAACTAAACACACACAGAAAGACAGATCAAACCATGCCGTCCGGCGCCATGTGTTTACACTCTGAGCGCTGCAGTCGACGAACTAAGAAAATTCTTTTTATCGGGAAAAGCGCGGGATGGACTTGCCAATCCGCCGCGCGCCCGGCTACGAAGTGCTCCGATTTTTTTTATCCTTCTGCCAGATCTGCTCAAACTTTTATCGCGACTCCATTTGTGAAAAATATAATTGCCAAATATTCTACTCCACAGGTAAATTTTAATTTATTTCGTCCAGTATTCTATTATACATTATTTTTTTTAGAAAACATTTATTATGGCCAATCCTGTTATTTCTATGCAATTTATTTTTTAGAAGGGAGAAGATGGATTCAAACGAAATTTCCGTACAGGGAGATTTGTTGAAATATTTGGAATCTGAGGGTTACCTGCAGGATTTGGCCACAACTGGTGCTAAATATTTGCAGGCTATCCTTGAAATGCGTTCAAAGGGCTTGCTTGGTCCTGCACTGTGCTTTCGTCCAGAGATTAATTTGACCAAATTGAAAACCATGTCGGGTATATTTCATGTTAATTTACAAACATTTTTCCTCTTTTTAAGCAATAATTTATGTTCCATGAAAATATTTTAAACTTTTTACGAAAATAAAGTTAATTTAATTTAGTGCCTCTTTGGAGGATGTGCGTGGAACAGCCAGCATTGGCAGAACGGCTATTGCAGCAGTTGACTATGTACATTTTGGCGGAGTTCCTTGGTGGACGACAATTGTTCAGTGAATTCGATTGCGAGCAGATTTTCACGCCGCTTCGATTATCCCTTGAAGCTGACGATTTAGAAAAAGAATCTCTGCAGAAAAACTCCAAGCAACAACTTGTGCTGATCAAAGGAGTGTTGTCCTCCTACGTGTCACCTTCAAAATACGTGTAATTCATTATTTTATTACTTAATCAATATCTTTTAATTTGTGAAAAAATATTGTATCAGGCGCAGCTGTGTAACAAGGTGCAGAAATGGTGAATGTCCTGGCGCACAGCTGAAAAGACGTCCTGGTTCATGGTTCAAGGGAAGACTTTGCTTCTACTGCAAAACGGAGGAACTTGAAATGCCTGAAGAACGAGATGTCGGTGAAGAAGTCCTAGTGACAATTCTTCCACTCCAAGGATTAGATACTGCGGTCGGAGGGAAAACTTCTGCCATCCAGATTATTTTCAAAGGTTTTTTTTTATTTAAAAAAGTCTAAAACATTTTAATAATATTAATTTCCAGATGATCTTTCTGCTGGCCTGACTATTGGAAGCACCATCCAGGTCCTTTGCAGACCTGCTATGTTGCAAAGAGCGCCTAATTTGACTTTAGAGGCGTGCTCCAGAGTAACAACAGAGCTATCCTTAAGCCAAACAAAAATGATTCCACTCACTTTTCATGTGGAGGAATTTTACAGCAGATATGAAAACTCTCCGTGGGCAACAGTTGCAGCTTTGGCAATGCATTTTGGCAGAGACATGTTACCCTATGGCTGCTTATTCAACGTCAGAATGAACATGATTTTGAGTTTAGCATCCCAAGTAAATTAAAAGAAACAATGAAAATATTTAAATAATTAGATATAAATTAATTTCAAATCAGGGCTCGATCAGACCACTTCCTTTGTTAGTACTTGGCCAAGAAAACGTTTTGGCGTCGAGGATTATGGAATCTGCTGCAAAATTGTCCTACAGAAGTTTGATCCATGGGTGTCAAAATACCATCAGTGGAGTGGCTAGGAAGTGGGAGGACAACAGGGAAAACCACTGCGTCGAAGCAGGGTCACTCGTGTTAGCCTCGGAAGGGGTTTGTCTGGTTGGCGATTGGACGGGTTTGAAAAATGAGGCAAAGACAGAATTTAAAAGTGGCAAGTTCATAAAAATTAACCTCTAAAAACCAGCTAACACGGTATGATAATTATTTTAAAAGCTATCGAGAAAGGGTTTGCTACGGTGAAGCTTCCGAATAAACCCTTGGAGTTTCCCATGAAGGCATCTGTCTGGACACACTGCAGTCAGCTCGACAAGAAAATGCTGAAGCCAGTGATTGAGTAAAATTTTGAAAATAATTTGCCTGATTTAATTAATTTCTGAATTCATTTACAGCGTCTTTGGACTGCCTGCCATGGCGGATGTTAGTGATGAAGGAAATGTGAACTTGGCTAACTACATTCTGAACAAATCTCAGACGCACCAGGAAGTTTGCATTGAAGATTATTTGACTGACACGGACTTGAAATTGGTATTTATTATTAATTTGTTTAGATTTCATAATTAAAAATATCTGCATTTTTCATTAGCTCATCAGCAACTTAGGAACAAGGAAAGTCACAGTGACAGAAAGAGCTGGCAACTTGATTAGAAATTACTTTGTGGCAAGCAGGCGAGCCAGAGTAAATGGTGGGAGTACTATTGAGCAGTGCTTGCCCATCGGAGCTGTCCAGAGCATGTGAGGAATACCAAGTTAAATAGTAATTAATTTTGACTAAACTAAAAATAGGACAACTATGGCGGAAGCGCATGCAAGACTCTCTTTAAGGTCAGAAGTTCTTGCCGAAGACGCACTTGTAGCCATTGCACTGTATGAGCAGTCAATGGTGACCCTTTATGGACCAGCCTTTCAAGCACCCCCTCCGAGCTATTTTGATACTTCTCTGAGCTACGAAAATGTTCAACAGAGTGTTGATGACTACATGACGACTGTGATGGCCTGGGCTCAGAACTACATCAAATCTCTGATCGGCATTGAAGAATGAATGATTATTGATCCATTAGAATATTATTTTTATTTTTCAGCTTAATAAATACACAAGTCGGAAATTGATCAAATCTAAGTTCTTTCTTTTTGCAGCAATGTCTAGTTGCTGAAATGGTTAATATCAAAATTGTATTGCCTAATCTACAAGCTAATTTGTATTTCTCCGATCACAAAATAAACACATTGGAATGATTAATTGTCAGTTTCAAACTTACTTAATTTAAGTCGCCTAGCTGATTAGTTATTCATTTTGAACTTTTGTATATCATCATAGTTAATAAAATTTAAAAAGTTACTTTAGCAATATATCCACAAAAAGTAGACTAGACTATGTCAATAGTCTGGCGTAATTACGACGAGAGATTTTTGTGACTGACCTTCCCTTGAAGCAAAAAACCACTCAGGTGGGTCTGGGTTTCAAACCGTACACGCTTGGCTGCAGTAATTCGTTGCAAATTGCGTCAACCATCTCTTGGAGGATTTTGTGCAGCGCCTCTTTGTCCCTTAATTATAGAAAAACACATTAATGACCACATAATTATTAAATTTAATTGTAACTCTTACTGCTGCTGCGGAGAGGCACAGAGTTCTGTGTAGTATTTGATTTTTGGCTCCGTTCCACTGGTGCGAAGCGTAGTTACTAAACCATTTTCAAATTCTAAAGTGATCATTTGACTGGAACGGGACACTGGCAGGATCGCTTTATTGTCAGGCTGAGTAGAATCAAATCCTGTGGTGAGATCACGAACTCCGACTATTTTGTATTTCCCATTCAGGATTGACTGTGGATACTGAAATGAAAAGTTTAATTAACTGCAGGCTCTAAAAAATATATCTCAAAAATTATTTACTGAATCAGTTTTTCCTTCAATCGTCCTCAGTTTGTCAAACAACGTCTTGATGGTAACAGGATCGTAACACAAGTAGTAAGAGTTAAGACTGATATGATATCCGTACCTTTATAAAAGAAATGCTAATTGTCATATTTACAGTATTTATATATCATCCTTACTGAGTGTAGATTTCGTTGAGTTTTTTCAATAAAGTGGAGCCCTCCTGGTCGAGGTAAGCAACCAGCTCAGCTGCTCGAACGGCAGCAGATATCCCGTCTTTGTCAACAACAGTCGTTCCGCACATAAAGCCAATGGCTTCTTCGTAGGCAAACAAAACAGTGTTTCCCTGAGCTTCTAGTTCTATTGCCTTGTTGCCCATCCATTTGAAGCCAGTCAAAGTTTCCTGAAAATATTTTTTATAATACAAATAAAAAAATTTATAAATATTCATACCACAAAATTAAATCCTTCTTTTTTGGCCATGGACCTGAGAAGTTTGGAGGAGACAGTGCTGGCTAACATGTAGATTTTGCTCATGTCAGCTTTGGGGTTTTTAGTACGATAGCTGTAGAGCGTCCACCATCCAAGCAGAGCACCGAGCTCGTTTCCACTGAACACATGCCATTCTCCTCTGGAAATGAATCATTTTTGTGTGCTTATTTATTCAATATAATATTGTAAGGTAGCAATCACAGAGGCTAAAAAAAAAAAAATGAGATGCACTGATTACCCTGGGCCTTGCTCTGCAGCAGCCAAGCGGTCCGAGTCAGGGTCGTTGGCCAAGATCAAAGTGCACCCTTCCCTGTCAGCAGTTTGGAAGGCCAAATCAAGGGCACTTTGTCCTTCTTCGGGATTGGGAAAGTCAACGGTAGAAAATTCTGGATCGGGATCCTGCTGTTCTTTGACTGACACAAATGGCTGAAAGATTTTTTTTAGTTATGAAGTTTTAATTTTATTGCAGAAAAAGGAATTATTACTTTAAATCCTGCGACTTTGAAAGCCTCGACCATGTATGTGTACCCAACTCCATGCATGGCAGTATAGACGATTTTCGTAGAGCTCGATTCATTGCTGTGGCGATCGTGCACACCTTCAGATAATTTTGCGTAGTATTCCTTCATAACCTTTACTCAAAAATTTAAAAGGATTGCTTTTTTGAAATTATATTCTAAAAAAATTACCTTTGAAAGTGGATCCTGAAGTGAAGGGTAGCTTTGCAAGCTACTTGTATCCCATGCTTTTTCCCACGGCGTCAGATTATTCAAAATACTGTTCTGGATGTTTTTGTCATGCGGAGATATGATCTATGAGAGAAACAGACAGACAATATCACAAACTGCAGCTGACCGTTTAATGACGACTCAAGAAAGACTACTTGACCCTTGTTGAACTTATTTGTTTGCCCCTACTTGATCTTTGACTTTGGAGCGCACAAAAATATTGACCCAACACTATTTCATTTGTTTCTAAATTTTTACCTGGGCCGCATTCTCCCAGTAGACTTTGTATCCATTGTCATCTTTTGGATTGTGGGAGGCAGTGACCATCACACCTGCAGCACAGCCAAACAGGTTGACGGCAAAAGGAACAAACGGGGTAGGACACAGCTGCGAGTACAGATAAACAGGGATGTCCTTTTGCAGAAAAGCAAGAGAAGCCAGCTCGGCAAACCTGTAGAAACAATTTTTGTAAGACCAAATATATAATAAAAAATATTTTTTTTTTCTTTTCTAAAACAACCTTCGGCTGTTGTGTCGACCGTCGAAGCCGATGACCACTCCCTGCTTTGTCGACTGGTCATTGCATGACCTGATGTACGAAGCAAGCCCTTGGCTAGTCTGGATGATGACTAGGTCATTCATCTGTGAATAGCCGGGACCCATTCTGCCTCGGAGACCTGCTGTCCCGAACTCCAAACGGGCCAAAAGCAGCTTCTCCAATTTTTCATTATCGCCTGCTGTCAACAACTTTTTCACCTCAGACTTGGTGTTGTCATTCTAAACACAAGAAATGTTAAAAATTGAAATTTTAACTGAAGAAAAACCAAACCTTGTCCCACTCAAGCCACTCGTTGATTTTGTCGGAGAGAGCCATCGAAGTTTCCATGATCTCGAACACTCGGTCGGCCTGAGAACGTTTTCTTTTAATTGATTTCGCGGAAGTCCTTTTAATGACACCTGCTGTGCAATCACTGGGTACGTTTGTATCTTTGCGGTCTGTAGAAGGCAGCAAGAGTGCTCTGCGCGCTGAAAAACAAGACAGATTAGATCACGACGAGTATCCTGTGGTGGAGGTTATTGGAAGACACCATTGAAGCGGGATTAATACATATTTTACAATAATTACTCCGCAGGCTTGAGGTCGTTTGGCACAAATATGATCAATGAGATTCGAAAAGTACGAAAATTCAGCTTACACAATAAAACACTGGTGCTTAAAAAATTTCCCAAGTTTCAGTTTTGATTGCCAAATTGTACAGCAAAGGCTTCGGTGTGTGCGACTCCTCTCGTCCCCGCAGCAAAATTAAACAAAGGGGGAGGAGGGAGGAGCCTCTTCTTGTAGCCGAGTCGAGCACGCAGTTGCGGCGTGAGATTTTGAAGGCCACGAAATCTGATTCGCTGAACTTGCGACTTGCGAGTTGTGAAGTCAGGGTGTTAGCAGAGGAGACACAATTTGACAGCTATTTATAGACAAAATATCTAAATTAGGGTTTTATAATAAGTGCAAAATTAAAAAACTCATAATAAAAACAAAACTTATCAAGAAATTTGAAACTTAACTTGTTTTATTTTTTAAGAAATAGGGGAAGGTTTCTGAATAATTGAAACTCATATACTCACTACTCAGCCACGCCTACGCGTCCCGGTGTTTCTTGTGTGTAAACAAAAGTCTCCCTGTCATTTTTCACTTCTCACCGTCTTTTAATATTTATGATGTAAAATCGACATATATTTGGCAAACAGAGGTCCATTTTCAAATCAAACCAATTTCTTAAAAGTTAAAATGGGTCTGCTGACTGATCCTGGCGCAGGGCGAGGCAAATTCTCGCAATATCTAGTCCACTACCACAGCCGTCTTTGCCTGCTGATGTACTTGGGCTGCATAGTTTGGTTCCTGCTCCTCGTTTATGAGCCTTACAATGCAGGTGAGCACTTATTATTAAACTGAGGTTTTATTCAAAATTGATTCACTGAAAAAATTTCCAGGAACGTATTTTTCTGAGAACGCACTACTACCCGGTTTAGTCAAAGGAGAGTTCAACGACAAGCATGTTGCCAAAGGTCTTTACGAAGAGCTCAAGACTGAAGCCGAAAGGTATCCAAACGATATGCCCTACACATGGCTTAGGTCGAAAATGAGGCAAATCGGACTAGACGTTTACTCACACGAGTACTCCCTAAATTATCCAATGGGTCTAGGAGTTGTAAGCTTTTATTATTTGACACTCTCAAAAATGGAAATTAATCTCTCTTAAATCAGAATTACACCGGGAAGAATATTTATGGCATCATTAGAGCTCCTAGGGGTGCTAGTACGGAAGCACTGGTGCTTTCCGTCCCATACAGACCTCTGGCCAGCGCCAATCTTGGCACTCTTCCAGGAGTAGCTCTGTCTCTTTCCCTGGCCAAATATTTCCGAAGTAAATAATTGTTAATTTTAATTAAATCAGTAAACTAATCCTGCACTCTTTTCCACAGGACAAAAATACTGGGCCAAAGACATAATTTTCCTGTACACGCAGCACGAGCAACTTGGAGTTCAAGCCTGGTTGGAGGCCTATCACCAGGTCAGCTGCGGGAAAGGAATTTTGCAGCATAACGACTTGAAAGGCAGGTCGGGAGCAATTCAGGTATTTGTCCTCCCTATGTCATATTGAGTGATTTTTAATTAAATTTATTCAGGCTGCCATTAATTTGGAACTCTATGGTGAAGTTATAAGCCACTTGAATGTAAAAATCGAAGGGCTGAATGGTCAGCTGCCTAATTTGGACTTAGTCAATTTGGTCCATCGAATGAGCTCCAAAGAAAATGTCCGTCACACATTCCACAACGAAGTAATGTTTATTACTTTGAGACGTTGATGAAAATAATATTTGGCTCATCCTAAATCGCAGGAAAGCTGGGAGGGCTATATAACTTTTAAGTCTTATCTGAGGTCGTTGAAAACTCTGATGTCTATGGTGACGACTCAAGCAGCCGGAGTTCCAAATGGCAATCACGGCCTCTTTCTCAGATTCGGCATTTCTGCTGTGACAATAGAAGGTTTTGAAAACAAAGAAAGGCAGTACGGCCCAGGTTTCTATCAAGTTGGGAGGTATGTTCAATATTCTTTGGACATTCATTTTCTCTAATATATTTCTGAAGGATTATGGAGGGCGTTTTCCGAAGCTTGAACAACTTACTTGAGAGATTCCACCAGTCATTTTTCTTCTACCTCCTTCCCTCAAACAACAGATACATTTCCATAGGTTAGTATTTAAACTTAAAAATTGATATAATTTTGCATTGATGTTAATTATCTTCTAGGTTTGTACATGCCGTGCATTTGTCTCTTGGCTGGATCTCTCCTTATTAGAGCATTTGCAATGTGGCTCAAACTGAACGAGTCGATCCAAGATGAAAGTTCTGGAATTGCGACTGACTGGCCTGCGGTCGTGCAAAATATCGGCGTTTCGTGGATTGCGATTCATCTGCTAGGATTCGTTCTTGTGTCCGGAACAGAAACTTTCAGCAGATTGGGGCTGGAGTTTGGCCTAATGACAGTGGATTCGATCTCATTCGCATATTTTGCTTTTTCTGCGCTGTCCCTGTTGTTGCCATTTTTACTGCGACTGTGAGTTAATCTTAGATCTTAAATTAAAAAAATATTAAGTTTATGTAGTGACAATTTTATTTGTTAATTTAAAAAAAAATATGTTTCAGATACAAAATTAACATGACGAGCAGTGCCCCACTGTTGCACATTTTGACCCTGCTCGAGTTTTCGGTGGCCATGGTTGCTGTTGGGATGCATAATATCTCTCTCGCTTTGCTGACGGGAGTCTTGTTCACACCTGTCGCGCTGTTCATAGACGCATACAGTACAAATAGGTAACTTTTAACTATTTTTATTATACCTGATTAGAAACTAATAAATTCAATTTCAGTGTAAAGAAATTTGCCCTTCGTTTACTGATGCTTGTGCTCCACCCGATTGTACTTCTGTCCATCGCAGTCACAGTGACAGCGGCTTCTGCATTTGCCTGGGAAAACTTAACCATCGCCATGATTTTTGACGCCATGAAGCAGTCCATCATGTTCAGCACCATGGACAGGTACATCTACGGCAATTGGATCATGACTGCAGGCTGCGTCATACTATTTCCAGTGTGGATGATTTTGTGGTGTATATTGAATTGTGCTCCACCTCCCTCAAAGGAGCAAAAAGCCAAAGCCGAATGAATTGTATTTAATATTAATTTTTGTTAATAAATATCTCTTGTGACTTATTTTGGAAATATTTTAATTTTAATGGTTAGGAAATCAATAGTTTATTAAAAATGTAAACTTTTTTAAGAAATAAGATGATGCTTTGAATGAGATTGACTTTTAACTAAAAAGCACTTAATTGCATGATAAGGTGGTCTCCATGGCAACATAATAATAATCATGATCATAAAGAGTTATCCAGATTCTGGTTTTATCCATTAACACTACAATGGTCATTCAACATAATCTAGCGCTCAAACCAAATTTCATTTACGGTTTGAAGTCGAGCACGGCACTGAACGTTAATTTTGCGTCTAATGAGGACGTTATATACCCAGCGGGCGGCGTGCTTGTCTTGCACAGTCTTCAGAACCCACGCAACCAGAAGTACATTCATCTGCACAACAAACTGAAACCACTCAACGTTCTCTGCATAAGTCCTAATAAGTAAAGAACCTCTGTTAACTATATTTTGCACAATGCCCTTTGATAATAATTTTGTTCAAGTACTAAAGAAATTATTTATATAGGGAGTTGGTGGCCTGTGCAGAAGGCGGTGGAAATCCTCAAGTCTCTTTATATTCCACGACCAGCTTGCAATATATCGCGAGCCTTGAGATCCCGAATGAGAATAACGCGCGTGATATTGCCTGCATTCAGTTTTCTTGCGATGGCCAGTTGTTGACCGTCATTACCGGCGAACCAGACTGGATGCTCCTGTGCTTCAATGTCGCGTCCAGAGCTCTTGACAGCAAAACCAGGGCTAATATGGCAGCCCAGCCAAACGTGCCAGTTAAACAGGTTTGAAGTAATATTTTTTTTTTATATAATGCGGATATCGAAGTAATAAAAATTTAAAAACCAAACTTTTAAAAATGCAAAACTTATTTAAGTTTAAATATTATGCAACCTGATTGACATATATGCAAAGCGGGTTTGCATACGTTATATTTCTGCAGGCGTTTGTAAAAATCGCTTCAGCAATAATGAAAATATTATTAGGATTATTTTTTAAATTGATTAAAAATTTGCTATTAAAATCAATTAGAAATGAAAAGTTTATATGTGGTATTATATGCAAAATAAAATTTATTTTTTATTCCTTATTCTCCAATAAAATTCAGGTGGCATGCAATCCAAGTGACGCTGCAACTTTGGCCCTCGTCGGCCCCGACTTGTTCCGTCTGCTCCAACTGGTGGACGGCTCTTGGCGGCAGTTTGGCTTCTACAAAGCTCAGAGTTATCCCCTGAGCAGCGTGGCTTGGCTCACCTCAGACCGCATCCTCGCGGGAACCGACGATGGAAGGTTGCTGCTCATCGAATCCAACGAGCTGAGGGCTGTTTTCCGCGCCTACGGACTTCAAACTGTTGCTCTACCCCCGAAAAACGAGTTGGATTAAAAATATCAGCTGAATTTTAATATTAATTAGAACAAATTTTAGAAACTGGGAAGAGAATATTCCGAAACCTTCAAATGAAAATGTGACGTCGATCGTGTCCTTCCGCAAAGGATTTCTCGTTGGCTTTGGAAATCCCTGCCAGGTCACTCGATTCACCCTCGAAGAAGGTCAAAAGTATCACCTAAAAACCACCTACCGCCCGCAAGAAAATTCTGCCTCTGCTGTTTGGGCACTCGCGGCCAGCCCTGATTGCTCCGTCCTCGTTTGCACTTCTAAAGAGTCGCAATTTTTCCGCGCCCAGGTTTCATCTGTAGGCGAAAACGAGAAACTACAACCCTTTGGAGAACATTTGCATCAAGGGCCGGTGGTCAGCCTTTCCGTTTGCGTATGGAGGCCTATTTTCGTCACTTGCGGAGCTCTCGATGGAACAGTGCGCGTTTGGAATTACGAAACGGGGATGCAGGAGTTGCTGAGAAAGTTTGACTCGCCTCCTGTCAGCGTCTCCATTCATCCGCTCGGTGTGTGAATTTTATTTTTATTTAAGAAAAAATTTTAATTTTTAAATAAACAAATCTTATATTATTTATTATTCAATTCGACATTGTGTGGTTGTTTTAGGTTTATATGTTTTGGTGCTCTTTAAGGAATGCGTTTGTTTGATGAGCATCGAATTAGACGATCTGAGAATGATTAGAACTGCTGCTGCTGCCGATTGCTATGAAGTGCAGTTCAGTCCCGGTGGCGATTTGTTCGCAGTCGTTTACGGAAATAAAGTCGACATTGTTTCAATTGTCTCATTTGTCAGCAAACTTTCACTTCTGGGGCACCGTGCAAAGGTAAAACCTGTAATATATTTTAGAATTTTTTTTTTGATATATTTTCTAAATTATATTTTACTTTTTTCTAAGTATTGATGAATATATTTTAAGACTGCAGTTTATAGATAAAAAAAAAGCTACTCGACAAATTTTTAATCAATCATCAGAAAACATAAAAGCTAAATAGAATAAGGAAAAAAAATTTGACGTTAATTGGCACCTCTCCTGATTTCACAATAAAAATTCTTATTCCGCGATTTCAAATCCAGGTTGAAAGTATTGCATGGTCTCAGGACGGCACAAGGTTAGTGACCTGCGGTGCTGACGGCGCCGTTTATACGTGGGACTCTGCTAGTGGTGCGAGGCTGGAGGAACTGGTGACCAAAGGTTGCCACTTCCTGGGTGTCAGCACCATCAGCAGCGGCAAAACCAATTTCCTTACAAAAGGTGACGAGATAGTTCAGGTCGTCAGCGAGAATCAGGTTTGCGCAAAATGTGGAATTTTTTGTAAAACTCTGCTCGACACGGTGTTGGCAGGTGGAGCGAGTGGTGCAGGGGCCAGAGGGCAAAATAGCGGTCGAACTCACTGTGACGAGCGTGACTCGGAACGACAAAACTTTGCTGGTGGGAAGCAGGTGCGGTTCGCTGATTGCTTACGCGCTGCCCTTCAATGACGACGAGCTAGTCAGTGCATTTTGCTGCATTCACAGTGCTCCAGTGACAAAGGTAGTTTATATTGAATTTATCAAACTATTTATAAATAATTTAAATAAATGAAACTAAAAAATTTGCAAAAAAATTAATTCAACAGAATAATTTAAAATTAATCAATGCAATAAAATAAAGAATACAATCAAAATTTATCTACAATTCAATTATTTAGCAGATTTTAGTTCAATAAATATATTAAATTTTTTATTCAAACAAGAATAATTGGGTTTTTGATAATTAAATTATTTAAAAAAACAAATATAATTTTTTAATTAAGTTTTTTTATCTAAAAAAATTTACTGGAATTATTTATTTATGGAATAATTAGAATTTGTTAATTAGATAGTGAGTTCCTACGATTGCACAATTTTGTTCTCCTGCTCCGAGGATGGCTCAATTTGTATTTGGAATTTGGAGGACAATCGGGCTGAACGCTCCGAAGCGCCGATAGTTTCGGTGGAGAAAGTCCTGATCGGTCGGAGAAATTTGCGCGACCTGAGCGAATTGAACAAGAGCTTGTCGTCGCGCCTGAAGTACCTGCAAACGGAAAAAGAGGACACCCTCAAGTACCAAGAGATGATCTTTGGGAAAACCACGGCCGAGATTAGCGAGCTGAGGGACAGAGACGTGGCGGAAATGAGACGGGAAATGGAGCTAATGACGAACAAACACGCTGAAGAGCTGCGCGAGAAAACAAGGCGATTCGAGCTCGTCCTTAGTGAGCACGAAACTACGGTGGCGAAAATGGATAATGCGTACCACGAGAAGCTGATTGTTCAGTATAAAAAGGTCGAGCAACTCCAGAACGAATTGATGCAACAGGAAAATCATTACAAAGAGTTTGAAAAATATTTTTATATATACAATTGTTCGAAAACCATAAAAATTATTTTTGCAGATTTGTGTCAAAAATTAGAGAAAACGCAGAAGAAGAATTCCAAGACATGCAAGCAAGGAATTCCCAAAATGTTTTAAAATTACAGGAACAAATTAAAGAAGTACATAAATATTTTGTTCTATTCTGCAATAAAAAAAATATTATTTAGCTACTTGAAGATCGAGAGAAAACTAAACTAAAACATATAGAAGTCGTGCGTGCTATGGAATTTGATACCGATAAAGAGGTGATAGAGTTGAAAGTGCAGCATGAAAAAGCGTTGAGACAGCAAACGGAGGTTTTAGAAAGGACCCTGGGCCAGCTCCAGAGTGCCAAAAAGAAAATATCTGGGTAACTTTTTTCATTGTTTTCGATTTTCAAAAATTCAACAATGCCATTTTGTCAACAAGCAAACATTCTTTTAATTATTATTGGGTACGAAAACAAAACTTTTGGTGTTTTTAAAATTTTTAGAAATCAAGAAGTGATCATGGAGTTTGAGCAGCGCATCGAGGGTCTCCTGGCAGAGGTCGAACAGCTCAAGGGCACCGTGTCCAGTCTGGAACAATTCATCGAGGAGCAGAAGAAGTTGATGGCGCGAAATAACATCATCATGGGGAACAAGGAGAAGGAGCTGATGAGCACAAAACGGCAGGTCGAAGAGCTGGAAAAGGACAAAGCCAACGTCAGTCTCCACCTTGACCTCATGACCAGGCACATCGAACCCAAGGACGCGGCCATCAGGGAGAAGATCCAGGAAATTGAACAGGTTGAAAAAAAAATAAACTTCAATTACATGATGTTTAAAATTATATTTAGGTGTAAATTGTAATGAGTAAAAAGTTTTAAAGTCGAGATTTTGCTTAACAAAGGCCAATTAGTTTTCGATTTTTTATTTTTTTATTTACTGTGTAGCAACAGTTTGTGGAAGATATTTCCAATTTAAAATAATTAATTGATTTGATCAAGTGGGATTGAATTTTTTTAAAGTTAAAATTGCTCCTATTATAGGAATTTTCTTAAATTAACTATATTAAAATGAATGAAAATTCCACAAAAATCATCAAAATATCACCCCCAATTAATTGAGCATTAATTAAATAAATAGGAAGCTCCGTTTCAAAATTTATACGTATTGTGCTTATGGGTAATACTATTTTTTTTTTTTTTAGATAACAAGCTTCTTGTTAAACACAAATGTTCAAATTATTTTAAAAATAACTCGCATTGAAATTTTGCAGCTGACCAATGAGCTGAAGGTGGAACGGAGCTGGAGGGCTCAGCTTGAAATTGACAAGTTCAATTTGCAAAACCAAATCAAGCAGAACCAAAAGCAGGCCATCTGGGAAAAGACCAAACACCGCGACACCCTGCGCGACATGCAACGCATCAGGGCCAGGGTGCACGAACTGGGCGCCGCCCTGCAAAGGCCTCGCCGACTCGCCGAACTGGCCTCGGTATTTTGTGATCACTATTTTTGTTTCTCCAAATTTGATTGAACTTTTGAAGGAATTGTACCAAGACTACGGTCGGCAGAAGGACCCCCTGCAGGACGAACACCCTGTCGAGGTGCTGTTGGAGATGAAGCGGCAGGTGGAGACGCTGCAGACGCTCAACGCGTCTTTGGTGGAGAAACTGAGGGCGCAGGACGACCTGCACCGGAGCGAGAAGAACGCGCTCAAGAAGGAGTGCATTAGTCTGATGAAACAACTGACCAAGGCGCAACAAGAGACGAACGACGCGCGAGCCGCGAAAGTAGCAGCCGAAGAGCAGGCGAAGGAAAAAGAGTGAGAAAAATGAGAATGTCAAAATTAAAAGTGGACTAAAATATCTTAACAGTTCATAAGTTTCATTAAATTCATTTTGGGAGTTTTTTTTTTAAATGATGGTGCTTTTGAGAGAATCAATTGAGTCTTCTGACTTGTCTCTCCACACCTTTATTTAATTATAATCAAATGTTAATTTATTTAAATAGTAAAATGCAAAGGGGAAATTATAAAGATAAAATTTATGTGAAAAACAGCATCTTTTTTTATAGTAAAGTATTTAATAATAAAAAATAGTATTTAAAAATGTAATACAATTGATGAATTTTACAGTTTTTATAAAGTTTAAGAATATTAAATAACATTTATTAAATTTGTGCACTTTTTTTTAAAGTTTATGTAATTTTTAATAAATAAATAATTTAAATATCCTAAAATTGCAGGAAATATATTTGATATTTAAATTAATTTTAATCTCCTTGTTAAGTGTATTTATTATCTATGGTAAAAATAGCAATAATTGTGCTCAATTTTGCTCCCATCATTTATATAATTATTGAGGAAATTATCACCACTACATTAATAGAACGTTAATTTTATCTCAAACTTGGAGATTAAGGCAAATTGAAAAATCACTTTTTCATTAAATCATTTGATAAAGAAATTAAAATCGCAGTACAGCTGAGATAGGCCCCCTGTGTGGTAAAGCCGAAGAAAATTGACCGAGCTCGGGGAGACCAATTAAAAGATAATGCTCCGATAATTAAGTGGAACACGGAGGGCAGAAGCGATGCGGCGTCTTTTGCAGCTTGTGTGCTTTGGGGTTGTTTTCGCTCATAAGCCGCGTGCGCGCGTATTTTGTCTGCGGCGGCAGCGGCGGATTCAGAATTAATTGAGAAAGGCTGCGTTTAATGAGAATTCGCTCTTTAATGCCGGTGCACGCCGAGGAGCAACTCAGTCAGTGTTTCATGGAGTGGAAAACTAAAGGCAAACACTGCACGGATTTGGCTGCGCGCAATTGTCGGACGACCAATAGGCGAATAAGCTTGGCTATTTGTGTCTGAAATGCTCGGCGGCGGCGGCGAGTGATGCGTCCGACGAGATCACGGCGCGGTGAAATTGCGTGAATGCTGCGCTGGTGGAGGAGAAGAAAGATTTATACCGTCGGGTGAAATCAATCGACAGTGTTTCTTCTGCTCAGCCTGCCTTTGATAGCTTCCGATTTATTACACCAACTGAGCGTAAAACAGACAATAGACACACAATTACGAAAGAAAATCGCAAAAGAATATTAAACGCATTGAAAATCAAGTAAATTTTGCATTTTATTGAAATTTAAGATAACTTAAGACCCTTACAAACTATAACTTTTTAACCAGAAATGAATTAAAAAATAGAAACTGAATTAAAATAAAAAAAATTCTAGGCTACTGTGTTTGCTTGTAAAAATCAACTGCAAATAAAATTAAAAACAATAAGATTATCTTTGAAAGGATTTTGTTAGAGAATTTTCATTTTTATAACGAACATTTCATTTTTATTTGTGGCAACAACAATGATTACATAGTCCATCAATAAGTGCTGTTTTAACATGTGTGTTCGCGTGTTTTTCCCACCTTACTTAAATGATATATCAATTAATTAATTAATTAATTGTAATGCGTGTCATAAGTATAGTGGAATTGCATTTAATATTGTCTTTTATTCGTCGTCCGTGCGGATAACGAGAGATGAATGAAATTTCTCATTTTGTTCTGATTTGGATATGTTCAAAATTGGATAATTCATTTATAGTATATTATGGAAATGATCTTGTAATTGAAAGTCCCGAGTGAATTGTTAATTCCCATCATTTTTTTTAACAATTAAAAACAATAAGTCAAAAATCCCTGATGGATTGTTGGCATTCGTTACTTTTGTTGGGGGTACAGTAAATCTGCAGTAAATATTTTCTTTCCACATTTATATCCCGCTCCCTCAGCGTTCATTCTCGCAAATATATTCATCACCGAAAAAAGGCGCGACATAATCTAACAAGTTTATCAATCTGCACGTCTGAAATTGCAGCAGACATTCAGTACACTTTAGCGTTTTAAGATTTTTATCTTTTATGATTATTACATCGGTTTGTTTAGTTTACCATTTTTAAGAACTTTTAAACGATTGAGAGTTTGTGTTGATTGATCGTAATAATTCTTTTTAAACTTAGGCCATTGATTAAAATGAAATATTTATAAAAAAACTTAAAAGTAAAGAATTATTATTTCAGATTATATTCATTAAATAAAAGATTTTTTCATAAATTTATTTCAATAAAAAATTGGTTAGAAACAGGGTTTTTTCTTTTTACATTTTAACAAACCAATGGCCTACCATTAAAATTTTTATTTCCATTACAATTTCAAATAGTGAGAAAGGAATGCACTGAAACCCTTAAATGCAACGGTCATAAGAATTATTATTGTCATCCTGCAGGAACGAAAAGTCGTCAAAATTCCTTTTCATATTTTCTTTTATATTTTAGAAAAACCGCGCTTTCTTAATAAATTTTTCCGTTTTCCGCCAATTTAAATTTTTACTCCTCACGTGTCTCAGTCCTTCTGCCGTCGTCGCACAGACACACACAGCCCCTGCAATTAGGGGTTGAGAATTGCGTCCGTCGGCACCTTTTATGCGGAGAGCAGTCGAAGGGTGGCCAGGGCCGCGAGAGACAGCAGCGCCGCAGGAAGACTGGTGGCCGCCGCGCCGACCTCGTTGTGCATCACCCACGGGTGTCGCGTCGTCTTGGGGGCGGCGTCCATCGGAGGCGGCGTCGGCCGCATCTGCTCCGGTGGCGACGGCACCATGCTGGTGACCTCCTCGGAATCTTCATCCTCACCGCTCGTTTCGTCCACGCCGACTGGTTTCGGCTTCTTCGGCTTGCGGCGCCGCTCCTTGTGTTGCTTCACCACCTTGTGACTCGGCGTTGGAGGCCTGGGCGGCGGCAACGTCGTCGTCGCCGGAGGCAGTTTGAGCTCTGAAAACAGGAAAAAAATCTCATTATCTAATTGGTTTTTATAAATAGATTTTCCATCAATGTGTTTTTTTTCCAAAGAAAAAACTGAAAATAATTTGAAATTGAAAAAATCTCTTCTTTCAAATTAATAATGATAAAATGTTTAAAATGAAATAAGAATATATAATATATTTAACTTTAATTTTGGTGTTATTTGCCTAATTGTAAGCTTCTTTGCTGAGTTTTTTCTACTTTTTCGCCAAAATTGAAGAATTAAACTGTAAATTTAGTTTGATAACCAACTTTAAATTTTATCACTGTTATTATTATTTAGACTGTGCAAGAAAGCAGTTGCTATTGATTTATTTTAAATTTTAATTGGATGTGGTAAATGGTCTGAAAGTGCCTGCAAAAAGTACATCTATATAAATATGGAAAATTTTTACTTTCACGTCACTTATTTTGTAACTCTACGAGAAATTTAAAATTCTGGAATTAAATTCCTAATTTCTTTCTTGGAAATAATAATAAAATCTGATATCCGAATAGTTAGTTTTCGTCAATAATACGTTCTATTCAGAATTACGTTTCAACAAACTTTTGGCCGCGGTGACTAATTAGTTGCTCCACATTATTTCAGGCCACCCCGAAACTTAACCTGCCAACGGTGATTTACAAACATCCGCTAAATTATCCCGAGGCCGCGTCACCGCGGACCAATTAGTCGGCCTGTTTGCATTTAAAGCGCGCGCTGATTTGCGTGTCACGTTACAACGGTGTGTTTATGCAGCGGGGGCAAATTAATTTAGCAAGCTCTTAACGGTTAAACGTGACGAGTTCTAGTTTCTTCGATACTTGATACGCCCAAGAAAGGGTTCGGCTAATGTTGTACGAGTCACACGCCATCCGGTTTCTGCGAGGGTGGAAATTGAATATGGTAATGTCAGGGTTGGTTTAATTAAAAGGATTAAAAGCAAGCCAAATTAATGAAAATGACGATTGATGGTTTCTTATGAAACGTTAAATTTGTAATCAATAATGAAAAATTAAATTTAAATTGGCACAAATTAGATTTGTTGAATTGAATTATAGGCTGTTCCTTGTTCATAATTTTTGTATTAATTAAAAATAACAACCTTTTTTCCTTTTTACAAATGTTATTATGTAGGTAATCAATATGAAACGCTATTTTGAAATCTTAGTTAAGAGTATAACTCTATTCACATTTTAACCAAATTACATACTTATAGTGCAACTTTACCTTAAACTAATTTAAATTTTGATTATCTACTAATATTGACATAATTATTACCATTATTACAAACAGTGCTCGGATGTACAATGCAATTTTCATTTCAATTTTCAATATTAAACGTAAGTGTCGGATCGAAATAAAATAATTTTTTTTAAATATTAAAACACTTGAAGAAAAAATTACAAAAATACTGTAAATTAAAACTATTAATAAGTTACAAGTAAATAATTGTTATGATAAATTTAAATATTTTTGTTTGATAATTAATATTAATTAAATTTTCACACGAAAAACACAATTATTTTAAACAATAAAATTTTATACAACATACTATATTAACCATATTAACAAACAATATATAGCTCAAATTTTATTAAGTGCTAAACTGGTTGCATAATGTCTGCAACTGTTTGTTGAAATAAAGCAGACTGCCTTGATTGGAGCGTCATTGACGAATTTTACGAGTAAATCGATTGTGAAGCGGGGTGCACACGAAACAAAGCATTATGGAGGCATCTGATTAAATTGTCTCGTGAGCATTACGCTTTTTGCGCGACGGGCCGCCGGGAGGCAGAAAAAGAGGGTAAAAAACCGTTCAAGTGGTGCTCGTTCGTTCACTTGCCTGCGCTCTGACGGAGAACAAAAAATAGCAAAAAGTGGCTCTTTCGCCGAACGCAGCGAGTGGCGGCAGTAAAATTTTTATCTCGGCGAATTGTTTCGTGCATTCCGCAAACTTCATAAATTTCGAGCAAATCGTTGCAGGGAGATAAAAGCGAATGGGCCATTGTGTGCAATACGGTGGAGCAACGTCACAAACATACACTCACGCAGCCTCCAACCCCGCATCGGCCGGGCAAAAATCGCTTTCCCAGTTAAATTTGATCATCTTCGGATTCCGCGGGCTGCACTCTCGCTTTGTTTCGTCCGCTTACCGATTGTGCGCCCACGTATATTTGGACTAAAGCACTTTCCAGGCAGAACAATTGAGAGAGAGAAACTTTTGAGCTTTTATGCCGAGAACATTTTTACGGTTGAGAGCACACGCGGGAAATTTAATGCGGTTGTGATATTTTTAATATACCAAAGGTTTCTTCGTTTCATTCACAAGAAAAATTGTTATTATTAAAAAAAAAATAAGTTTGTCAATTAATTATTTAGTGAAAATTAAAAGACAATAATTGTTTAAAGATTTTTTTAATTAAGAATAAGTGGAAAGTTTGGGGGCGGATAGAGAAACCTTATTTTATTATAATATAAATAAATTTTCAATTTTTTTCTGCAAGGAAGTTTAATTGGATTTCTTTCCAGGCAATGAATATCAACGTGTGTACGTGTGACGTAAATTTGCTTTGGCGCACAAGAGCACACGATATGAAATCTTTCGCTCCAATTGTCAGCGTCGAGGTTCTGGAAAACTGTTTCGAACTTTAATGTAATCTACTTTGGAATGCACCGGAATGCTCTATCAACCAACGACTAAAGGAAAAACGTTTTCAAACTAACGCTGAAAAACCATTTTCTGCCTACAATTATGTTCTCTTTCTCTTTTGTTTATTTAATTTGGTTGAATTCATTTATATGAGGTAAAGTTGCGCTTAATTCTGAGTCCAAGAAATAAATGCTATACTTATATTTTTTAAATTTACTAATTCAAATTGATTTTCTTGCCATCTCTGTGTATATGGAAATAAAAATGAGTCATTCATAACAAAAGAATCGGAGCAACGCATTAAAACTAAAAATGCAAAAACAATGGAAATTCCGGCTTTCACATTTTTTTTTTTTAATTGAGGCTATTTATTGGAAGAATGCGACATATAATTGAATTTTATTAATTTTTTTTATAACTAATTGGATTTTTTTGCACAAATTATAAATTATGCCAACTTTTTCTCCAAAATTCAATATAATGTAATTATAAACATTTCTTGTTGTTGGATTTCACGTTGGCATGAAGTAAGCGGCTGCGGCTAAAGCCCAAATCGGCACTCTCGGCCGACTAATTCCACCTGTCCAGATAACGGATCTCATTTCGAAAGTGGAGAAATACGGGTGCGTATTAAAAAGCAGGGGCGCGCGCAAAAACCGTATTATTCTCCCCTGGTTCGAAAGCTGCCCTTGTTAGTCCTTTTGTTTGGGGAGCATCGATTGAATTTCGGCGCATATATACTCTGCACCGAGACCGACTCTCAGCCGAGTTTGAATTTATAGACGGCGAGTTAAATGGAGCGGAGCAGCTAGTAAGCAAGCGAGCACAGTTTAAATTACACGGGGCGCTGTGTTTTAGTTGCGAGCAACAGCTGCGGCCGAAAAATGGCGAATGCCCGCGATTTTCTCCGTCTCCCTCTCTCGTTTTATTAAATTCCGACGCTCTATGAAATTATTTTCCAGGGGCCGAGCGTTGATTTAAAAAATATAACAGAGTTTTCTATATAAATTGAGAAAATCGCATGTGCGCGATTTTTTGCCCTCTGACGGGCGACCCGGCGATTTTTTTTTTATCTCTCTCTCGTCTTTTTAGTTTTTGTTGCTAAGAGAATATCTCGCAATCGGCACGCAGCTGTTTTTTAATTATGCTCTCGTCGGCGCCGAAATGGGGAATCCGAAGCATTTAGACCTGCAAGTTTTCATATGAGAGGGAAAAGCAAAAGCTCATGACTGAGCCTTTAAAAGCGTTTGGATTACATTGGGGAGTGTTAAAATGTTTTGAAGCTTAAAATTGTATTGATTTTTTTTATTACTTTAATAATAATTTTTAATAAAAATATTTTTAATTATAAAATTGCAATGTTTACAGCATATTATTATTTTAAATTCATGCATTTATTGCTTTTTTTAGTTAATAATATTTATATTATATTTATAAGTAAAATTTTTAATCCAAATGTAAAAAAAATAAGTAGTGCCAAAGCAAAGATTTGTTCTAAATGGGCTCAACCTAATGACATTTCAATTTAAGTTCTAAGTACTAATTATTGTTGTTTTGTTCATAATATTAGTTTTTTCACAAAAATATATTCTGATGGCAATCAACCGAAAAAAATAGGAATACTATATATAATTACATAGAAGATAAAACAAATTCAAATGAAAACCTTTAAATAATTAATAATGAATAATAATTGGCTCTAATTTAAAATAAATTTTGGAAAGCCGCTCATGTTATGCCATATTTTTCATAAGAATTATATACGGAGGAAAATTTCATAAATTTATTTATTTAATCTACCATCAAATGGTAATAATATCAACATTAATTTATAAAAAAAATGAAATGTTTAATAATTAGGTTCATATCTCAAAATACTCTTTTCAGCGTAACGCAATGCAACAAATTTAAATATAAAAATACTTTTTTCACTCCCACGCCATTTTCACATTTAAATTCTCATTCCTTTCGCTCAAAAGCACCAACATTAATTTTTGCACTAACCTTGCAGTCTAACACCCGCCTCGACCCTGCCGAGTGCGTTGCTGGAAAAGCAGAGGTAGCCGCCGAAGTCGCGTTTCTCCAAATTCCTGATGGTCAGGTTCATGTAGAGCGAGTACGGGGTGATTGCGTTCTCCGCTATCACGTACTTGTTGGCGTTTTCCATCAGCTTCTCGCCTGTTGACAACACAGAAAGAAAATTTTTACCCTCGTTTCGTTGCGCAAAATGCACGTCGGTTAATCACGCCGCAGCAGCGACAGAATTAATTTTCCCACGGGCACTGGATTCATTAATTAAGCGTAATGGCAGCTTTGCGACTCCCCTGGCGCTTGATCGACTGCATTTTGTCACGCTCAATCAAGTGCAGATTCGCCTCGTGATCACGCCGTTTCTAATCAGGGTGACGTGCGGCTCACGGGATCACAGAATAAAAACTCTCCAAAATTTTTAAACGGCACTGGCTGCAAGTCACATAGTGAATGTTCTTAAAAAATATTGCTATTTATTGAAATTATTTTTATTATATATATATATTTTTTTGAATCGTTACAAGTATTAAAAAAATCGTAAAATATTTTATAACTTTGTAATTTGGGTGTTTTTAATAAATCAAAGATCAGATACTAGACAGTAATTATGATGAGCGGTTATAAAAAAAAGTATTTTGTAATAATTTCCGATAGATAAATAAATTACCATAACATAGCAAAAATTATTAACAGTGGCAGTAAAATTGCATTTATGTGACTAGCAAATTAGATTAAGTTAATTTTTCAGCTGCAGAATAGAAAATATAAGCAAATTTTTACTTTCTTACGTAACTTTTTTACTAGTGCAAATAAAACCCTAATTAATTTGGTTTTTTTACGCTATACTTTGATTGATTTACCCAGTCTTATTGAAAATGGAGATTTTAAATAAACTAATAATGACGTTTATGTGGCTTAAGATTGCGTGAATTTTGCTCATTTTATGATTTTAGTGGATGTCCATGTACATCAGAAAATATTGTAGATTTACTAAAATTTGAAAGTGTGGAAGAATCAGAACTTGACAAAATATTTACTTCCCCGAGAGGATTAAAAAACTTTCAGATATAATAATAAAAATGAAAATCAGACGACCAAATATAAGTTCCATTTCGTCCAAAGAAGTAAAGAGTATAGAAATGTGTTTTCTTTATTTACTTCACTTTTATGAAAAGTATAATGCAAATTAGATTTAGAATACAACATTAGAAAATAATTTATATTTAATAATACATTAATTAAAAATTCTTTAAAATTAAATAAAAAAGTATAATAATAGAGGTGCAAGTCGATAACGATTAATTGGACAGGCAATCATTCGACGCAAATAATGTGAGTAAAACTAGAGATTGCCATCAAGTCATCATTTTTCGAATGAAACGTGACTCTGGCGTAAAAAGCAGAGACCATTAAAAATGATCAACAATGGCTGGCGCAGGGAACAAAGCGAGCGAGTGGTGTCGTTGAACACGTCAAACGCGATTTGATTGCAGAGAGTGACAAGATTCACTTGATCCAGGCAGAGTAGAGATGAAAGTGGCGCTGGAAAAGCAAACACGATGGAGCGAATTGAAACAAAATTAATAGGGCGGGCGCGAGATGAAAACGGCGGCGGCGGCGGCACATTAAGTGGCGCGAGCTAGCGAACGAGTGAGCCGCCAGCTGCACTTCATTAAAACACAACTGTGTGGCGAGAATAAATGATTGAGCTCTGCTGGATAAGTAATTAATTTCGCCCGTCGACAATGACTGCAGTCGCTCGCCATTTAATTAAGGCTTATGCAACCGGCGCTGCATCGACGCTCGACTGCTCCGAGAAGCTGCAGCCAAACGACTCTTGCTTGCACTTGGCCCCTTGTAACAGATGCGCGCCCAACTGGCCCGACGGCAGTTTGCGGCCGCAGCTCCTCGAATTGAAATTGGTGCGAAAAGCCCGGACCAACTGCCGCTTTAAATCTATAATCTAGGCCCTTCCCTCTTGCATGCTCAAATTGGCTCTAACCAGCTTCCAGTGGATTTCATTTAGTTGATTATAATCTGACTGCGGTTAAGAAGTTTTACTTCCAAACAAATAAGATGTGGTCTTTAAAATGTTTGCATTTAAGTACAAAAAATCTTTAAAGAAAATGATTTTCTTTCAAATTCTATGTAAGTAAAATTAACAATATTGTAAGTTTGTTTTAAAATTCATGAAGTATAATATGATTTCGGGAGAGAAGAGAATTGGCAGCCAGCTCTAGTAAACAGCTTACTAAAATTTCGAAAGGTGGCAAGGTACTTGTTCAGATACTGATATGTTGCACAACTTTAAATAAGGAGAAAACAGTAATATATAAAGTAAAGAAAGCTCAAAACAAATTGCATAATTTGTTCGTGAAATATTCCAAACATGTCTTTCTTATCACTCTTAATTATATTTTGAATGAGAAAGTTGTCAGCTCTATAGATTGGTCATCACGTCGTCAGAATGAATTTTTTGCTGAATACAGTAGATCAAAAAGACGTTTTTACACCACTCTAATTATAATTTATATTTTTAATTTTCAAAAGTAATATTTCTTTAATTTTTATTGTATTAACAATAAACATCAGTAAATTTCCTCCCCTTTGAAACGTTTTGATTTTGAACATTTTAAGTGAGTGACGTAATTGGGCAATATTTTCAGATTTTTGTCTAATTTACAACAACAACACGATTTCTGAGAAATGGATGTGACTGGATGTCGTCCACTTTTTCTGAAGTTTTTCATAATTTATATTTATGCAATGAAATTTTAAAAGTTCAATATATTTTTCTAATGTGTTAATAATTTGTTCCGGAAAAATTTGTACATCAAATGAAAGCTTCTAGGTTCCTAGAAGGTAAGAATGTTAATTAATTATATTATTTATAATATTTCATATAGAAATTGCATTCCCGCAGTGTAAATTTATAAAAAAATTAGCTATTAAAAATGTATAGAAGTTGCACTATATCTTAAAAGTGCCATAAAATCTAGCAATTATATTACTAATGTTATTAAGAAGTAACTTAAAAATGAAAATATAGTATACTTTAATTTTATTTATTAATTTATATGTCAGAATAATTAAAATAAGATTTTTTAGTAGATTAATTTAAATAGCATTATTTTATAAACTAAAAAATTCAGTGACCTTTGAATATTGCAACGTCGTCTCTTGTTTCCAGACGACTCGTTTGAGACCCAGAGAAAAAAAAGGAAGTGCCGCCTCGAGCAGCAGTTATCGAAAGTTGAGCGTATATGCATGCGCCGGGGGATTTCGGGCGCATTTCAGACGAGAGAATAAAAGTTGGGTCGTCGTCAATAAAAAAAGGAGTTGGGAGGAATATATAGGAAGAGCGCACACACAAACACACACACGCCACATTATTAGGCGGCGGAGCAAGAGAGAGACCGATTGGAAATCGAAGCAAAAGTAGTACCAGCAGCGTTTTGATTAACCCGCACCTATTTTTGCTGACGCGGGCAATAAATAGTGAACGGGTATAAAAAGCAAGCAGGGGTTGTGGAAAATCGTCTCTTTCTCTCGTTTGTTGACCGACCTGCCCCCATCCATCCTCCCAACGCCAATAAAAGATCTCATATATTTATTTTGCTCCTTGATACAACTCTCGTTCTTTTTTTTTTTGCGCCACAACTGAAGAAGAAAACAATCAAGGGCAACCTGTTGAGTCTCACCTGCGAATGGGCGGCGAAAATCTGCTACGTGTTCCGATTGGCAAACTTTGTGCACGGCTGGCTCCGGAAAGACCCCTTTTTGCTCAATGTTGCACGCCGCCATAAATTTGGAAATTATTTTTTCGCTCGCCAAACACGCGCGCACAGATGTTCAATAGCCGCGCGTTTTTGGTTGTTGGTGAATTATAGGAGCACGAGCCATTTCTTTTTCGATTTCGCATTCAATTTGCCTCCAAAAGTTTTTCCTATTTTCCCGTTTTTATGGTCCTTGGAGGAGAATAACATAAATTTCGGAATGTGTAAGTGGTTTTTTAATGCCTCCAAAATTTTACTCCATTCGTATTGCATGGTAAGAAATTTATGCATTTTTGATCTAAAAATTTATTTAACTCTTTTAACTCATAACACGTAATTGAATATATAAATTTTGTGTTTTTAATTTCCTTCAAACCAATTTGATATACTTTTTTTTTAGAAAATGAACGCATTCTGGAAAATACTTTGATTTTTAATTATTTTAATTGGTTTCATCATCATTATTGTGCTGTGTTTTAAGCAGATTGTTCGAAAAAAATTACAAAGTTAATTGTTATTTTTGTTATGGCCCAACTAATGAACAGAAAATAAAATAAGCTAATTATTTTATTTATAAATAAAATAATTGGCTTCTCTGCAAAAACACAAGGCCATGTTTAATATTATCAGGAAGATAATTAAAGCCATTTAGTGAACGTCTTATCCCAATAATGAACACTAAATTCCTCAAAATTTGTTATAATTAGCCAATTATCTAATTGTAGTAAACTCGCCAAGGTTCTTTAAACTTCTAAAATTTCATAACCATTGGCTTTGGTCTCATGTTTTTGTAAACAGTAGAATAATTACTAAATCATAGAAATTTAAAAATGTGCCACCTATAAAATTCAGTTTTTTCATAAAAGAGTAGCTCTTGCAAAATATCAGAGAATTTGTTTCAAAGCAACCCTCCCCCTTAATAGATGGTGAGCAATTCTGACTGGCGTGAATTTTTCCTGGGTTAAAACAATTCTTTCGTGAACTATTCAAATGCCTGTAATTTTTTAAAGTAGGCAACCTGTGGTACGCCTGTCATTTTTTAACAAGGATAATTTATGTTATTTTATCGATAAAATTGACCAAATCAGCAAAACTTTAATTTTTTTTTTTTAGATTTAAATATTTTCGTTCAGTTTGGAGGAAGAAAATTATTGGACTTAAAAAATGCTTCTCACCTGTGTCTCTGTGCCAGCTATTCATAGCCTTGGGCGAGGCCTCCACGTAGCACTGGACAGTGACGTCGCTGCCTGCGGGGGCGGCCACCAATTGATTCGAAACCTTGATCATGGGGTGGACTGCAACAAAGAACGAGCGTCGACTGATTAATCCGCCGGCCAAATTTACGACTTGGCGCCTGCACCAATTTAAATGAAAAAAAAAGAGAAAAAAGTTTCCAACGCTGCGCTAAAATTCCATTGTGTTTCGCATTTGGTATAGAAAGAAAAAAGAAAGCAGCAGTCGATATACGCAAACACGCAAAAAGGCTCCGTTATCATTACTCGGAGGAGTCCTACTGCGGCGCAGCGCTGATTGAGCGGCAACGACGCGGATGCGAGCGAGCGAGTTTCTCTCTCGTTGTTGCCACTGCTCAATTTACTAATTGCTCCCGGATGAACGGCGGCGACCAGGGGGAAAATTAAAAGTATGCTGCCGGCAACCGCATGGGGGAAGAAAAAAAAATGAGAGATAATGTGTGCAAAAAGAATACAAAAGCGGCGGAGAATTTGAGTGAAACCAAAACCTAAATACATAAATTGAAGATAATAATTGTCCCTTTTTTGTTTTTAAATTTACTTAATATCATTTATATTAAATAGATTTGAAAAAAAAATACGCATTCAAAAGGATATTTTCAATGGCCCTCTTCTGTTCTTATTCTTGAATTCCAAAGATCACAAGATTTTATGCCTGAGCTCAGAAAATTTTAGCACATAAAGGTTAAAACCAGGGCTCATCTAAAGTTCTAATTTTCTTACCAAAAGCATTTTGAACCTTATCGTCAATCAAGGTTGTTAAAACAATAGATTCAATACAACAATAAAAGTTCTAGTCTAGGTTCAAAAAATGCTTTTGGCGAGAAAACGTTCAATTTTACTCATTTTCAACCCTTTTTAATGCGAATTTTATGATTGCCATTTCAACTGCAGTCAAAATATTATATTTTATGCTATCATTGCTATCAATTTCAGGAATAAAAAAATTATTAACTGGAGAGGCCTTTAATAATCCAATCCTACAATTAAGGAACATAATTTTTTTAATTAAAATGATGACAAAACTTGATAAATAAAAAAAAAACACGTGTATAATTTTCAATAGAACAGAACCTTTTGAATGGAGTTCCTAAAAATCACTCACAATGGACGTTGACGGCAAATCGCCTGCTGACAGAGGGCGGAACACCGTTGGAGGCGATGCACAGGTAGTTGCCCATGTCGGAGCGCACCACGTTGGTCAGCAAAAGCACCTCGCCTTCGACAGTGCGCACGACTGCAATCACAAAGCATACAACACTCTCGTAAATAACTCAAATGGACGTGGCACTTCACTTGCACACCCTCACACACACACATATCAACAACAAAGCACTGAACGTGCTCTATGCTCTCTCTAGCCAACACTAATAACTCCAGAGTGCAGAAAATAATGTGGGTTGCGATGAAATTTATTCAAATAATTACTCTTGAAAATTAAAACAAACGTTTATGCTGTTTGTTAGCAAAAGAAGGTTTTCAAAGTTAAAAGAAAAAAAAAGAAAAGATTTATTTTCCAAATAAAAAGTTTAGAGATTGAGAAGGTCAATATTTAACATATTATTGAATAAAAATTGTGAGATTTTAAATCCTACACAATTACAACTTTTTTTCAATATAAATTTACTTATAAGCAAATTTTTTCATTGAAGTTACTTTAATTGTCCCGATGAATTCAAAATAAACACAAAACTTTTTAATTTAAGTGTTGAATTGATGTTAACAGCAAACGTTAACCTATATTAAAAACATATTATGTATATGTTTATTTATAAAATGTGTAATTATTAGAAATTAATCTTACCTCTAATAATTAAGACCTTTTCGAGCGTGCATTACATTTAATTTGGGGTTGAAAATTAATATATTTGAAGTCAAAATTTATTTTTACATAGTTGCAAATTGTGTTTATATCGTTTATATTATCAATTTATTTAGGTTTTGCAATGCAGTTATGCTTGAAATCGCAAAATGATTACTGGAAATTGTAATAATCAATATTTAAAAATTAAAAATTTAAATCAATGCAGGGATTTCAAGCACCTATTTAATTCTCACTCAGTCAATTGGAAAATTTGTATGGGTCTAAATTGAAAATTTCTTCGTGTTTTCATTGCTGTGTTAATCATAATTTAAATACTTACAATATTTCAAGATTATTTTTTATTTTTAGTTCAACTTTTATTTAAAAATAAAAAAATACCCGCAAACTTTCACTTTAATAGGCATCAAAGAGGAAATATAACTTAACAGCTTCTCGCAAATTTCAACATGAAAAAATGTTTCCCTGCCTGAAAAAAACTTGAGCAAACAAAACGTACTATATACAGCATCGGATGGTGCGCACGTACGTTTTTCAGAGCAAACAAACACGCGGAATCGACGTAAATATTGCCGCAGCCGCCGTCGAACAATGCGGCGGCTTCGTATATACGTACGCAAAGCCGGCACTAATTGCAAATGGACCGTGTGCGTGCGTGTGAGCGCGCGCGCGTGTGTGTCGCATTGTGTGTGTCACTCGGATCAGATTCGGAAAGATTGGCTTGCAAATTCGGCTCGCAGCAGCTGATGTGGTGCGTCCGAGCAGCAGATAAATCAGGACCCGGTGGTATCAGCTGCGTCCAAACACGCGCCCACCATCGCACACCATTTCACTCTCGCTTCGCATTGTGCTCTGCGACGAGAGAGGAGCTTTTTATTCGCAGGCAAAAATCGCTCTCATCATCATCATCGTCGTCGTCGCCCAACGTCGTGTGTTGTTTGCAAACAGGCCGAGCGCATGCTGGGAAATAATTGCGCTTCACTATCACCCCGTGATTAACAACGTTTTTGCAGCCGCCGCGCCAATATTTGTCCAAGGGAGAGTAAAGCCCCGTTAATTTGCCTGTGCCGGCCTAATCAACCGCCACCATTTGCCAACAATGCACGTAAATACACTTAGCGATGATCAAACGGTTTCAATGCAGATTCGTTCTAAGTGAATTCGGGAAATTTTGAACTTATCAAATTTAATCACTATTTCATTTCAGTTGATAGAAGTTTAATTGGGAGAAAAACCACGAAAAATGAATCTTTTATTTAAATTTTGCATACAAACAAATAAATTAAAAACACGAGCTTTCACCTTGATGAATAAACGTTTTATTGATTTTATTCACAAAAAACGGCATCGTCGATTATGATCTGCAATCTGCAACTTGATTCTCAAGAAATAATACAAAAAATCAGCAAACTTTGATTTTTTTAGTGCTCTTCTTGTTCAAATATTGATTATTTTTTTTTATCTAAAATTAATAACCGTGATATAGCCTATTAAATAAAATAAATTGAATATTTAAATGAGTTTTTACTGCATAATCTTGTACCGAATAAAGTTTGAAAACGTTTGATCATACAACTTTCTCCTCGAGTACTCACTTTTAAGAATATTTTCAAAAATTTTAGAAGTTGGTTATGTTGATCTGCGTTGTGATCTTTAATATTCGTACAATACAAGAGTAAACTCGAGCTTAATAATAACAAGTCTATTTTAGTACCGCGTTGGTTGTTCTTCAATCTTCCATTGAATCACTATAAAAAGGAATATTATCCAATTAACAGAAATTATAATTATGAATAATACCAAGGTCAAATCTGTCAAATGATTTTGACAATAGAATATCTTTTTTGTCAAGATATGAATATATATATTGAAACAGTGTTGTAAGGAAATATTTATACATAAATAAAACTAGTCAAATATTTTTTTTTTTATGTCTTAATAGTTTTAAATTCTATTTATCAATTTATTTTACATAAATAACTAAAATATAAAAAATTAATTTATATATAATTGTAAAATTATTTAAAAGATTTTTTAGTCTTTGAAATTTAATTTACTGATAGAGTTTGTTTATTAATATTATTTATTGTTTTATTTAGTGCATGTTAAGAAAATCATGCATGTAAAAACATCATAAATTAAATTACTCTTTAGGAAACTTGATAATGAATAATGTGACATGGACATCTGATAGTAATAAACTTTTTAAACTATCAATTTATCTATCTATCTTTAAATGTGTATGTATCTTGTAGCAAATGTACATATTTTCAGCTTGTATTTTGACAGTAATTTTCATTTTTTATTTGTCTACAATTAAAAATATTTTGCAATCATTAGTAGCCCTATCATAATTAATACCGCGCAAATTGCAGTACATTAAATGTAAAATAATTTATAAATATATACTTTAGTCGCTACAAATTTCTTTGCTCTTTTAACGCACAAAAGCGAAACCACCAACCTAATTAGTCTGCATGTCTCATTATTTTATTTTGTCGCTGGTTGTAATTGCTAAAATTGCAGTTAGAAAAAAAACTAGGCATTGCGAATTCGGAGAGAGTCTGGGCGCGACTCGGCGTTGTCGCGCGCAAGGAGCTTTTCTCGGGTGCTGCATTAACGCGAGTGGCCGTCCAGCTCTGCCTCTCTCTCTCTCATTCTGCTTTTCTTTCTTTATTATTTTAAAGTGGAGCAGTCGAGTCGCCGTCGTCGTCGGCGACGGCGGCGGCGGCGGCCGGCAGCGTGTGTTTGACAGAGATTAATGCGCGCCCGAGCCAAACTGCGCGCTGCGGTTTGGGCGCGCGAGAGCCATAAAGTGCCTTCTGGCCGGGCCTGCATTCAGGCCGATTTCGGCGCCGCCGACAAAAACGCAACAAAGCGCCGATCTTGGGCGACACGACTCTTCAATCAGCCTGTTGCCAGCCAAACAGAGCTAATTGCCGCTCTCTCTGAACGCCAAAGCCAGAGCAAGCACCCTTTTCCACCCTCCTCCGCCTCCTCCTCGTCGGGGGTAATTAAAAGCGGAGAGCCCCGATTAATTTCCTTGTAAAGAGATTTTGCGGCGGCCAGTCCGCCGTTTTCGGCCTTTTATTTCTCGCGGAATTACGCTGCCCTCGGCTTCATTACACGCGGAGTGTATTTTTTCTTCTCTTTCACTGAAAAGAGAGAGTATCGGGGGAGAGATTCTTCGGCTCCAGATAATGGGCTAGGGTCGGGTGATAAATTGCGTGTTTACTACTTAATCGACTTTTGAGCTCATTCACGGATCGATATAATACGCATTTTAATGATTAATATGCCAAATAGTCCATTTTGTCCCTTGAGCACATATTTTTCGGAAAAACAACAAAATTTCATCACCATGACTTTGTAACAAAAATATTAAAAATAAATTCAATAAAATTGTAATATTCAAAATTACAAAATGCATTTTAACATGATAGTTTTGGCCAGTTTAGAATTTTTATCCTGTTCTTTACAGATAAAAAAAATACTGAGTAAAATATTTTATTTAATACATTTAATTAATATTAGCATTAATTTTTTATGATTAAAGAAAGAAGTTCATCAATTTTGATGATTTAAAATTTCTTTTTGCTCATGAAACCATAAAAAATGAGGTTGCCTATCGAGACAGAAACCAGTAGAGCTGTTATTTTTTTATGTAAAACCAATTTTTTACAGACAAAGCTCGTGTTAATATCATTACTATTTTCTTTGACCCTAGTAAAGTACTTATTTTTTACATTGCCTAATAATTTAACTCGGCTTGTGGACTTAAAAAAAATTTTTTTTAAATTTTTTCACAATTCTAGTTACAAAAATATGCAACTGTTTTTGTTGTAAAATTGCTACTTTGTGACAGAAATAACTGAAATCATATCAATAAGATTTTCCAGGGAAGAAGATTGATTCCATTCCTTTTAATCAGCAAAAAGCTATGATGTTAAAGGAAAAATGTCAGTTCCTCAACCATAGTGAATTTGAATATTCACTCTGCTATCTGTAAATATAAAATCAGCGGAAATTCTTTCTCAAGTTGCCGACGCATTCGAACTATTCGCAGAATCGCGATCGATGAACATTTTCAATTATTCCGGCTTTGCGGCAAATTCACGGCAGAGCGCGGTCGGGCGAGGTGTCGCAGGTGCAATAAAACTCAAGACTTACGGCCGGACTAAACAAGCAAGATTAACAACCGCGCGCACCACTTGTGCAATCACGTGCGTCCAGTCAAAAATTATGCAGCAGGTTAAGGTGAAAAGTCGGGTTGGCTAATTAATGCCGCCGACCGAACACAAACAGGCAGATTGCGCATGCAAATTTCCACCCCTCCCTCGACTCGGCGAGGACCCCGAAAGTGAACAACACACTGCAGCCGTTCACGCCCGAGCGAGAAAAAGAGAAAAGGAACAACGACCGGGTCTTAAGGCGAGAGAGAGCAGAGGGCCTTATTTACACGCTTACTTTATTTCCATTTCAATAAAAGAGGATTTGGTAGCGAGAGAGAGCAAGAGCAGTGAGCCTTTTTCCATCAAGTGGATTTATTTGACATTAAAATTTAACTCGGCGAGTGAAGAAGGGAAATTGAAATGTCACGAGCGCCGCCCTTCGGTCCACCCGCCACGAGGGGAGCATTTTTCTGCACCGAATATTTTCACCAGATGATTTTCGTCGTGGTGATATTTATGCAACGCGCGCAACAGATTTGCTCAACTGGTCACATAGCTGCTCGGCTCGCCTGTCACTCTCACTCGCTGCCTCCCTGTTGTGACGCACGTCATGTGCCTGCTTTTGCATCCTCTCGCGAATTCAAGGTGCGCCTCCGTCGTGATTGTTGCCGTCCACTTTTTCTCTGCTTTCGACAAACACGTTTATTTCCGGTCGGCGAAGCGCTCGCTCCTTTCATCCAATTTACAGAGTTGCAAACAAGACGTGGGAGAGAAAAGCCTAATTAGGCTGGAGGAATTTATTTCCTCCTTATTTGGTGAAATTGATTTCTGCTTCAGATTTGAGCCTGGAGTTTTAGAAATGGAAGAATTATTTTAACAATCAGTAAATAAAATTTCTTTACCTCGTGAAAAGTTTTCATCTATAGGACTTGATTTGTAAAGAATTGAGAACAAATACAATTTTAATTTTAGCAAAACTTTAAAATTCATAAACTATTAACTTTACAGTTTATTTTTTATTTCATTATTTTGTGAATAAAAACTACTTTTTACATTTATGTTTGATAATATTATATATATATTTTTATTGATTTAAATAATTGTTGTTTATTGTTTAAGTTGAATATTAAGAATGTAGAGATAACACAATTTACAATATTAGCTGTAAAAACTACAGTATAAATAAAAATTTTGATGACGGCAGGATTAAGTATTCTTTTAAGTTATAATAAATTATAATAGCATCGCTTTTTCTGTCGGGAAACTAGAAAAACAAGTAATAATAATAATCAAGTGATTTAAAACTAAAGCAAAATTGAATAAATATCGCCATAAAATTTAATTGTACATTGACAAATATTGGATGTGGAAATAACACATTCATTTACTACAGAATAGAAAATAATCATTTCCAACGCTAGGATATCTATTTGTAAACATAGATTAAAGTTAGTTTTAATCTATTATTATTGTATAGAAGCTAGAACGAGCTGTTGAAAAAGCTGCTCTCACCATCAGTTTTAAACTGTTTTAATTAAACCATAAATAGTTTGAAAAACAAATTGAGATCTTGATGAATTTTTTGGTTAAATTTTTAACCTATTGTCAACATTCCCTTATTCTCAAAAAATATAAAAATAAAAATAGATTTGGGCTTAACCTTGCTGATTTTTTTTTTATTTAAGATAAATTTGAAAACTAGAGTTATTTTTTTAAAGTTATCTAAACATTGCATGGAAATAATTCACGTACTTATCAAAATAAAATGTATATATATTTTTCCACTCTCTCTATACTTTTGTTCGATCAATCTCACATTGTTCAGCAAAAAAACAAGAAAATCGGTTTACACTACCTTGTTTTTCCCGACTGCCGTCTTGTCTGAGAACGATGCTCTTGGAATCCTCTCTGCGCCAAGTGACGGTGGGTTCGGGTAAGCCGGTCGCCACGCACTTGATCTGCACCGTGCCTCCCTCTAGAGCGACGCCGTCTTCGGAGCTCTCCTTGTCCAGGATGTCCGGAGGAATCGTCACCTCAAGGTAGCCGATCTGTCAAAAAAATTTCAAAAATTTCAAGTAAATATTTGATTTGAAAACTTTCTGAAAAGGAAATATTTTATGGCATATGATGAGAGAGAGTATAATTCTTTGGCGACGATGAAAGCAGCTTTTCTCATTATTTGGCAGCAGCAGAAGGAAGTCTGTGTAGGAAAAATCGGTTTAATCAGCGGCGACATTTCTCGTCGAGTAATTAGCGTCTTAAAAAGACTGCTGAATAGCGTCAACTGAAAACTTTCTTCTAATGAAAAGCAAGCGGGCGAGCAGCGAGAGAAGAGAGCGGCCCTCCTTCTTTTCACATTGCATTATTTTGAGCTCATTGATTCAGTAAACTCTTGGCTGCGCCGACGAGCGAGCGAATTTAAAAAGTTTTAATGAAAATTAGCAGGCGCTGGAGCGACGCTCAAAGTAAATACCCGATGGATTATTATTATTTCGCCATCGAACCGAAAACGCAGGAAAGAGGGGGATTTTCCGAAAAATCAATTTCACCATCGGTCAATTTTCAGATTAATCTTTTCCGGTAGGAAAATATGCGACTAAAAGTGTTTGGAGAGAGGCGCAAAGTTCTTTTGTCACACCGTAGAGCGGCTTATCTAAATAACCCGCCGTCAAATTTATTCCATTTTCGGCGTTACAGGTGGAATTTTTCCCTCGGCCCCGCTCTGCCTATACCTCTCGCTGCAATTTGAATAATGTGATTCGCGGTGCTGAGAGGAGAAAAAAAACTGCCGAAAAGTGGCGAGTGCAAATTTTATTTTCCATCAAGTTTGCGTCTTCCGTGCGCATAGCCATGCCCTCGCATTCTTTACACATCCGATCAGGATTGAAAATTCGCCTGGAATGTTGATAGAAAAGGCCAATACAATTTTTTTTTCACAAAGCTTAGGGAGTTTTCTCAAATATTGCTATTAAAAAGGCATGATTTGAATTTCCTACTTCGATTCCCTGGTTATGAATTAATTTATTTATTTTGGTTTTGATTCAATTTAAGTCTTTTTAGTTCAAAACAGGTTAAAAAACAAATGAAATTATTGATTAAAACCACAAAAATTAAAATAGCGAAACTAACACCGACCTCAAAAGAGACTCTGCCACCTCAGAAAACCCACATTATAGGTCAAAAATCCCCCATTATTTATCACTACTTTGTACATTTTTCTATTCTTTTTATTAATTATTAGTAAGATATATTTTGCGTTTATGTGTAGTAAAAATAAGTGTTGTGATTTTTTAGCTCACAAGAGAAATCATTTGAGATATTTTTTCAAAAAATGATCTTCAATAAATTGAAAATATTAAAATAAAGTATCAGTTTGAATGATTAATGCGGAAATTTTGCATTTCCAACAATTAAATTTAATTTAAAAGGAAAGACATTTATTACAGCTTCTTGATCCTACTTGGAACCGTTGGAGCCGTTGAAATTCTAATGTGTATAGTTTTGATTGATGATAATTTGAAAATTAATCTGCCAGCCGTGAGGTGATTAAGGATTTGCAGGCGGGAACGGAGCAATTCAGAAGCGAATAAATGTTTTAATGATCCGTTGGAATCTCGCCAGCGCAGTGAAAGCAAGCAACATTCGCCCAGAGTGCACGTTCAGTGCGCGGTAAAGCTGTTTATTGAAATGCATATTATTGAATAGATTCAAAAGCGGCCGCAGAGATCAAAAGGGCTTTTGTCGATTCGCGATGGGATTTCTCGCCAGTGCAATCAAATCGTCCGACCGCGCTTGAAACCGCGCTGCTAAACGCCATTAAACGCCTGAAATCAGTAAAAAAAGACGTTGATTTTCATCTCTTTAGCATGAAGACCAAACAAAAAATAAAATTAGAGCGGTAAAGAATTAAACAGAATATTCAACAAGTAAAGAGTCAAGGAAAACTTCAACAAAAAAATATTTATTCAACTCAAAATAAATCAAAATTATTTAATTTCGTTACATTACAGTCCTTATACACATTTACATATTCATAAACCATTTTTTTATGCAGCAAAAAATGTTATAAATTAATAATTTAAATACAATGGCTTATAAATCATAACATTTAATTTTAAACTTATTAAATTTAAAAATGGGCTTTTACTATTTTAATTTTTTCTGAATAATAAATATTGATTGTTACAAATAATATATTTACGAAAACTTTGTTTCATTATATAATGAACGTGTCGATAAATATAAATATTAAATAATTTTGCAATGATCCAGCAATCTAATTACTAACCTTACTAAAACAAAATACGTATTATGTGTCCAGTTTGAATGGAATATCTGTTACAGGATATTTAAGAATCGCAATATTCATAATATAATTCAATATTTGTGTTCTAAAGAAAAATGTAAATTACACTGCAATAAAATGCTCATCAATGTCCATGAATAAGCAGAAATTAAGTGTTAAAATAAAAACACATTAAAGACTTTAAAAAGAATAACTGCAGAAAAGTATGTAAATGTTAGTTTCAATGTAAGAGACTTCAGCCCGAGTATAAGTAAAAAACCATCTTTTGATCCACCTTCTTAAATACATTGTAATTTAGAAAAATTATGCAATTTGATATAATTATAAAATATCTTTGAGTCTCCTGCTCCAAATTAAATTTTTAAATTGCTACGTCTTTGTATATAGATTCTTTGTGGAACAAAGTTGCCAACAATTCAATTCAATAAAACACATAATATTTACGAAATAAATTAATATTACTACCAAACACAGGAATAAAGAATCCTACAATATAATCCTATATTTTAAATTGAAAACAGCTAAACTAAAAACTGAAAATTCCAAAGTCTTGATTGGAGGCAAAAAACTTACATTTTGTACAAAATCAAGCCTATATTAAATCGGAAATGTTTCCTGATGCCAAAATTGAGGAGTCAAGTTGAATTAAAATCGATATTAGGCTCCGGCAATGTGTTTTTTTTTTTAACAAACACGCGGGTGTAACTTTTTTCATTAAAAACGTGCGGAGACCGTTTAAGCAAAGCGCGTCTCGAGACTAAAACTTTGCTAAATGGATTTCGAGTGAGCGTTTTCTGCTTGAAATTTCGGCAGTCCCATTTTCGTTCCATCGTCGCGCACAGAAGACGTCGCGTCGCTCACTGCGCTGTTGCGCATATTTAACTTATTACAAGTGAGAAGAACATCCGTCTCTGTGCGAGAAAACACTTTCGCCGGAGAGAGAATTCATCGCGCTCGTTTCTCCCTTTTCTTGTGGCAATTACTCTCCCTCGTTGCGGCACTTCTGCTTTCGCCAAAATGCACTCGCGAAAAATTGAAACTTTATCCCCACTTAATAACTTTCAAAGCAGTGGGAATCAAAGAGACTGCGAGATTAATTTCTTACTTGCGTCTTCATGGGGTCCGTGTTGATCTGGCACATGTACTCGCCCGAGTCGCCGCGCTGCACGCCCTGGATGTGCAATTTCCACGTGTTGTGCCCGTTGTGCGTCACCGAGAGTCGGCTGTTGTGCGCCACCATGTGGTTGTGAATGCCCAGGATCGCTTTCGTGTCCGCTTTGATCCACGCAACCTGAAACAAAACAGTTAAAAAATAAGTTGGTGCAAAAAATTTCCACAAAAAAAGACATATTTAAAGATTTTTTAAAAGTTTCCAGGAGGAAAAAGAGACTCTTTTTTTATATAGAAAATTTTCATTTTAATAAATGTGACTGTTTGCCAATTTTATTACAAGCTTCGTAAGAAATTTAGAGCCAATGATTTTTATGATGAATTTATGTGAAATTATTGTTTTGTTTTAAACTAAATTCATTGTCAGTGCCGTCACTGCCGTCGTTATAATAATTTAAAAGGCAAGTTAAATTCGCGCCCATGGCTTTATTTTCTTATACAGAATTTGGAAAATGGCAGGCCAAAAAGTACTGAATAAAATCTGCATTGAAATTGCTTTTGAGATGCTTTAAATCTCAATTTTTCAGGGAACTTCCTAATTGTTAGAGCTAAAATTTTCAAGATTTAAGTCCCCCTTTTTAAATTATAGATGTTCACTAATCTAAATATCATAAAATTGGTCTGGATTTATTTGTTTAATGAAAGTTCATTTGGCTTGAAAGCTTTTACAATTACATAAATTTCACATAAAAATAACTATAAAAACATACATTACTATTCGTAACGCTAAAATTGCATACATTTTTATTTTCTCTCATTATAATTGAATTTGATTTTAATGTCATCGGAATATTTCAATTTTTTATTGTATGAAGTATGTCATAATAAGTTTACATTTATTTAATTAAAAATGATATTGTGATCTCAAAGTTTCTAATAAAAGCATTGGACAAATACTGCTTATAAAGTTCACCTTATTTCAAATGAATTTCAAGATATAAATTGTCATTTGATAGAGTTTGAGAAAAACAAAACAAACGATTTATTTTAAAATTCACCGGCAAATTGGAAACATAATTAACAGCTTATATATTATTATTATTGAATGAGATGTCAGCATTAACGTCAGATCTGTCATTCAAGAGTTTTTGAATATATTTTGTTGATAAGATATGATACAGGCTTTTTTGTACAATAGTCACCAAGCATTTGGTGTCTAATTTTTAAATAATGATATAGTTTTTAATTAATCAACATATAATTAACGCAATCAAGGATCTTTTGACAATATTTTCTAACAAATGGAGCTAACTTTTCCTAAAATATATTTATTTCTATACTTAATATTATAATCATATAATTATGACAAAAAAGATAAAAAGAACTAAAAATCTTCATTATATGAAAATTATGTATTATTTTTTAATAAAATTTAATAAACAAGTTTCAATTATTATAAATCTATTATTATAAAACTTTTTATTTAAACATTTTTGTAAATATTAACAAATGTTAGAATTTTAAATGCACACAAATAGACCTTTGGAAAAGGGGGTTGCGCCGTGAATGTGCTTTTGGAACGCGGCGTTGGTGCGGAATAATTAATAAACGAACGAACAAACACGACGAGACTGCAAAGCGCAATTGGACAAGCCGCTCACGTTCGTCCGACTCTTGGCAAAAAGCGGAGGGCGACGTTCCAGAAATAGAGAAAAGCTTTTCGGGCCGCGCGGCTCCAATTAATATAAAAATAAAACAAAATTGAGACTATATAGAAGGGAGGAACAATGGCGGGCGCGTGCGGCCAAATAATGTAAATTAATTAAAAAGAGCAAAGTGCGGGCGGGCGCGTGTATGTGTGTGTGTGTTGGGGGTGAAAAAACGGCGAATTTCGGACGCGGCCATCCATTGTGCGGCGACGTGCGGCGGCGAATCTGCAGCCGCTGTGGCGCACAGAAAACTTCATTTTCTGGCCCATTTAACGAATTAAGAATGAAATGTCACCCATTACAGGGTGATCCTCGACAGCGGCGACGCCGCAAGCGAGCGGTTTTAATTGCTGTCAGGGGGCGAACGACTATAGGGGTCTGTCTCGCTCTCTGCGAAGACAAACGAACGGCACCACTAATGAAATGACTCGGCGCTATTTGTTTGGCTGCCTCGATGTAAGAAATTCGCTAAATATTGGCACAACTAATACGAGGCGCATCCATAAATGGAAAACGCCCGCTCTTTTATGGCCGAGCAATATTGCTTTCAATGGCAGACGCGCAGCGAGGGGATTAGCTTTTGTTGCGCGATATTAGCCAGATTCGCCTCCAATTCTCAGAAAAAATTTGTTCGGCCGGTGATTTTTATATTCAGGAAAACGGATAAATTGGAAAAAAGAGCCGAAAGATCTGAATATATTGCCTGAATTTTGATGGAATACCTTTATTTTTTTTTTACAAGTGCTTGACTTTTGAGGAAAAGAGTCTCAAAAATATTTATTATTAACAATAATGGAGATAAATATCAGTATTTTAGTTTCCTTATTCGTTCGAATCCTCTAATATCTTGATCATGAATATAGATATAAAGTTTACAAAATTCAAGATTAAAAAATATTTGGATTATTCCTCAAAATAATCTCCTTGGTTTTTTTTTTTAATTTTTGGAAATAAAAATATATTTATAAATCTATGACCTAATTTTTAGATTAAATCAGATTAATTAAAACAGTTATATCGCAATTTCATGTTATTTTGCGTATTTTAGTATTTTTGAAATAATGCTCGATAAAATTTAATTCATTAAAAATAATTATTACATTTCTCACATAGTAAAAATTTGAAAACTGTTTTGAAAATCAATTTATATATAACTCAACGGAAGTGGAAAAAAACTAAAAATTTCTTATGCCTCAATTTGAGTATAAAATCCATCACAGCATAGTCAAGTCGCGTTATTTAAATTTCAAAACTGATGTGTTTTATAACCACAGCAAATTACAAATTAAAAAACCGAGAAATTATTACATCGAACTTGATAAAACACATAATAATTAGCCTGGTTCAAATTTTTGCTCCAAAGAAAATATGAGGCCTGCCGAATCACAAAGAATTTAATTTTTCCGCTCAACGTGTCTCAACACACATCTACACTGTAAATTTTGTAGCAAAATGTTTCATCAAAATTAAACTTTAAAAGCTGTTGTGAAATTTTATATATTACAATTAGCCTGATTTTGTGCTTAAAATGAGATTTAGAAATATATCCACAAAAAGGAAAGATTATATTTGAAAAATTAAACATCTTATTATTTGAAAATGACAAAAAATTACAGTTAATAGGAATAAAAATTCATCAAAATCAGTCGGAACGATTTTTAGCTGATGAGACCGTTTACAAAAATTTGATCTCTTCCAAGTAAAAATAATCAGCAATTTTGCGGCTCTCAAGCATTTCCCAGGTGTCGAGTTGACGACGGCCTGCGTCAGCGTTGGCACAAAAAGTGCAAAAAGTGGCTGAGTCAGTCGGCAGTCCGGACCTGGCCAATATTAACCGCAAGAGCCAGATGTGCGATGCAGCGAGATAAAATTTTACGGCGGCGATGAGTCTGCATCGGCCAATAATGGGGCGAAAAAAAATCACGTCGGGCGATAATGAAAACGACACAGAGACAGACAGAGAAAGGCCGACCATGGGTTTTTCCGAGTACAGATGTGCCGAGCGAGTTGTGTGTGTGCGTCTCCGAGACAGCTTGTAAGCCCCAGGCCAGACCGACTCGGAGGAAAAAGGCGCCTTGGAAGCTGCTGTTGGGAAAGAGCATCCTCATGATGTGCTTGCCATCCATCCATCCATCCACTCGCGAGCGAGCGAGCGACGAGGACACTCACTATATGTACCGAACCGTCTCTCGCTCGCTCTCTCTCCAGCTCGTTCGCATGATGGACTTTTGTTGTTATGATGGAGTTAGTTTTGTTGTTGATGGGTATCAGCAGCATATGCGCGCTCGCTCGGCGGTATTTAACATTCGAAATTGCCTTTTCCGGCAAAACAACCCTTGATAAAAGAATCCCTCCCCGAAAGGTCCCGTCGCTGCCATTTTTCTCCCCGAGCGTGGAATTTAAGACCGCTTTTGACAAAAATATATGCAAGCAGCCTCTCGAGGGGCCTTTTTTTTAAGTTGCAAAAGGAGGACAAAGACTTTCTCAGCAACTACTTTTGCATTATTGTTTTGCAAATATTTTAATATAGTTTTAAATTATAATATTATATTTTTATATTTATTTTAATATTATTCTATTTATATATATATATTTTTTTTTAAATTTCAATTTGGTGAAAAAAAATTTTAAAATATCAGGTGAAAGTCTTTTGTTTATTAATGTTTTACAAATTTTTAATTTTTTTTTTTATGTAAATTCATTTTTGTAGGAAAAAAATTGAAATATGAAGTAAAAGTTTTTTGGTACAATTTACTCTGCTGATAATGTTTCTGATATTCAAATTGACTAAGGTTATTAATTACATATTTTAAGCAGTTCCAAGTCAAATTGCAGGTCTTCATTTGATCGCTTTTGCAGGCTGCTTTTTTATTTAAAAAAGTCAATTTTAAACTTGGTTTATTTCCCTTCAAATGCATGAATTTTTTGACAATATTTTAAATTTTTGATAAAATTGCAGACTTCTTCATTTACTTACATAATCACAGAGATTAATTGAGTCAATCTGTAAAAATTTGGACACAATCTTATTTTTGCTTGATTGTGAGAAAGACCAACAATAAATCCTGTTATAACAAAAGCTCCTTTTTTAGCCCGGAACCTCTGATATTGGCGAGGTCGAAATGAAAAAAGTTTTTCAACTCTTTTTTTTTTTATAGATTCCGAGTTTTGTATGAAAATCGAACTTCAGGTGTGGAACTTCTTTCCCTCGAAGCCCGTTAATGCTATCGCTATTTTACTTCTGGGGGAGCGGCGAGTTCATTAAAGGGGGCCTCTCCAGACTGCGCCGCCGAACAATATTAAAAGCAGCAGCCACGGAAGCTGCGAACCTTATCTGCGAATGTACAGCGGCGAAACGGTGCGAGCGGAGGATCGGACGGATTTAAACTTTTTTCAATTCGAAAAGGTAAATCCCGGCGGCGAATATCGGATCGGCCATCTCGGCCGAGCCATCGATTCTCTTTCAGACTCAAATCATTATTTAGCGCCGTCAAACGGCGAAATTGAATCGCAACCTCTCGTCTCCCTACACTTTTCCGATTTCGGGGCTTCGACTTTTTCCTTTAACAGCTCACTCAATTTCCGGAGCCACTGCAATAACAATACTGAGGATGAGTTGTTTAGCGCGAAACCTTTCCTTTCCTCTCCCTCGTTGTTTTACTTTCCGTCTGTCTTTTTCCCCCGACGCGGGCAATAAAAAAAGTGTTCGTTTTGTTTCGCAAATAGAAACGAGACAATCAAAGCCAACTTGCGTCTCACCTTGTACTGGCCCAGGTGATTGACTACGCAGGTGAAGGAGACCTCTCTGCCCTGCGGCACGGTGTGGTTCTCGAGGGGCGCCAGAAACTCGGGCTCCAATTCTTGCTGGTGCGGGTACTGGCCTGAAAACAAACAGGCAGAATGCAATTTTGAGAGGGAGCTGGTCAAAAGAGAGTAAGACGCACGGGTACGAAAGCAATCAAAGTTTTACTTTGTGGCAAGGGAAATGTTTTCCAAGTGGCTCAAGAGAGGTAGATTTACTAATGTAAAAATAATCTTAAAAAAATTTTAGGCATTTCTACATATTTCATACGTCTAAAGAGGGAAAATTACATTTTCAGATTAAATAATAAATATAATCAGCTTAAAAAGTTAATACTTATTCTTTTACTTAAAAATTTTTATTTTTTTATTTTTTAGATCTTTTAAAGATTTACAGTTTTAGGAATGTAGATATTTATATTTAATAAAATTAATTTGAAAATATTAAATTATTTCACAGACAGAATTGAATGAGCTTGATTATAAAAAATTTCTTTAATAATCAATTGAATTTAAAAAAATTTATGTTGTTCTGAGATCATATTGTGTTAATTATACCCTACATTTCAAATGTATTATCAAGAAGGAAACAACGCTATTGCAAATCAATATTTTATTCGGTAACAATATCAAAGCTACGAAATGTGAATATTCAATGATTTATAAATTCAAATGAAGGAATTTTCAAGCAGCTGGAAATTTGAAAATATCTCTTTAATTAATGTGGAAATTAATTTTTTTTTCAGTTTAGTTCTTAGCACAGGCATCTACACACTAAACTTTTCATAACGTTTAATGTCAATTTAAGGCTAAGCTTCCCCATAATTTTAATTAGGAAAATTGAAAAAAAAAAATGAATTTTAAGACAAATCAATGCTGGGTTATGATTTGTGATTTTCCAATAGAAATGAACCGTACAATTTATAGTTAATACAGAAATCGATTTATCACACTTTATTCTCAATTTTAATTTAAATATCTAAATTTGCTAATTCAGATGCAGCAAAAAACATCATCTTTTTAAAGAAAGACATCGGTTTGGAATAAATAAAACGCGCCGAGACGAAGCGCCGCGTTGCTTAACAAGACTTTCAGACAGATTCAATGCACTACTTTGTTGTTTCGCCCGGCACACTTTTCTTATAATATATTCCATCTGATTTCTCAAGCAGCTCCTTTCCTGATAAATATTGATCGAATTCAACTGACGTTTCCACTCGACTTGTCAGCAGACGAGTCTAATTTGGCTGCACGGATGTGTTTGTTTTTATTCAAGAGCAACGAGAGAGAGCAGCGACGTCGGTGCATCGGCTGTGATTAAACAGCTAATGGAGTGGAACAAGATCTGCCAAAGATAACACACACGCACGCCGACTTATTAGCGCCGGATATCGGATTACACGCCTTCAGTGGCTGCTTTTCCGCCACTAATCTTGTTATTTGCGCGCACTCGTTCGGCTAAAGGGTGCGCCGCCGCCCCGCCGGCAAAAAACCCACGGCTTACGACGACCTAGACGGAAAATCGAAAATCAAATCAAACATCCCGTCGCAATCACTTAACTCGGCCACTTATGGCCTGCTTCAGTTTCATCTTAAACAATGTAACATGGAAAAGTAACAAATACGGTGCAAATTGGGAATAAATAAATAAATTCAAAATATTTTTAACTAACGCAGTGGATGAAAAGATATACGAAAATGATTCTCTGGAATTTTTCCCCTAACTTTAAGGCTCCTGCTTAAGGAGAGTATGTTTAATTTTGTAATAAACTTTAATGAAAAATTAAAAATTTAGCCTATATTTTGTTTACTAAAAGTGGCCACCAGTGCCAAGATTCTCTCCAAAATTGATTCCATTTTTACTCTTTTTTAGACTTTTTGTGAAAGAAATAGTTAAATTGAAAATTGATAATAAAACCTTATTATAATAATTTTGGAGTTTCTAAATTTCTTCTTAAAAAAAGTTTTTTGTTTGCTTGTTAAATGTTTGCCACTAGATAACATGTTCCTAATTCACTCTTCAATAATTGCAAATTTAATCAGATTTTGAAGCAAAATGTATTATATTGATTGATAAATGTTACTTTTGAACATTATTTAGAATGTAAATAATATTGTAGTTTCAGCTTCAATAAAAGTTAAGTGAATGAAAAAAAAACTAGTAAATTCCGGTTTAAATTCCGGAAAATTCAAAAGGAATATTTTAAAAAATTTTTGCAATAGAAATTTAATTTTTTAGACGGAAGTTTTGGTCACAATGTAGCTAATTTTAAAACTGGTTTCACGACTAAAAATTTGTAATTATTTGAAGATTTAAGGCAACTAAATGACGTCTTTTGCCAAAATTTGCAAGTCCGTGACTGGAAATTCTCAAGAATATTATAAATGAAGTTCTTAAGTGTGACAATTTTCCCCGTTTTTCAATGTATTTTTTCTAACACAAAGTTTTCTACTTCTTTGTGCGAAACTAGCCAGAAATCAATAATGCATGGGGAAGTAAGTGCAAAGTGCACTCGTGTCTTTAAGGGCTTGAGTGATGATGAAAACGGTTGCTCTTTATTTGCGGCTATTATTCGTCGTGTGCGCGAGGTACAAGTGCGGCGCGTGCTCGATTGAAAGCGGCGGCTCGGGTCTGAAAACGCGCCGCTCTTGATTAATAGAATTGTGCAGCGAGCGAGTCGCTCTCTCGCTTTTTGCGCTTTTTATTCCGCACTCTCTGCACCGCACGGTTCTCTTTCTCCGGCTGAAATATCGCTCTCGCGAATACAGATTGAGTCGCGAGCGAGCGAGCGAGCCAGCCTCACTCTCCCTCACACACACACATGCTTTTCGCTCTACGAGGCCCAAATCATTCCGACGGCGACGGGCAAGCGCGCGGCCTGCATCCTAATGACCCCCGCAGAGCAGCTGCATATTTGTTGCTCTGCAAAATAACACGCAATTTTCGCGCAAATATGCACAATCGCCGTCGAGCGAATAATGAATGTGTTCTGCTTTCACTGGGTTGGCGCGAAAATCGAAATAATTTGATTATTTTGTATTAGTTTTGTTGAGCAGGCTGGTAAAAAGTTTATTTTTTTCCAAAATAGATGAATTTTTAGGCTCAAATTTAAATTTTCAGATAATATTTATTTATTTATCACTGTCATCAATCATATAATTTCAAAGTAAAATCCTTGAGATGATTTTGATTTCAAATTATTGCAATTCTGGACTCCTTAAATTTATTGGAATCTCAAATTTGGATTGTGTCCGAGGATTAATAATTTTAACTTTTTGTACTAATTTTTAAATTTTAAAGATTTCGCTTTTCTGGTTCTTTACATTTATAACAAGCTGGGCCCGCATCCGGGGGACAAGGAGCAGCCCAATATCCAATCAAATGTAAAACATTTTAAAGCATCAATTATCATTTATTTTTTATTAGAAGAAACTTTTTGTAAAAAATAGTTTGTCATAAACTGGCAGTTTTTAAAGCTGACGACGACGAACCAAGAGCGCACACTCTAAATTTTCAATCCGTGTAAAGTCATTCCTGCTTTAATTTCATCAAAGTAACTTTAGCAAGTTTAAATGTCAAAATTATCTGTTTGGCCGTCATATAACTCTCAGTTAACTTCAAACTTTGAGAATTATTAAAAAATTTTACTAATTGTAATACAGGCTAATCGTACAGACCAATATATGTATGTTAAGTCAAGTATCTTTATTATTTAAATAAAAGCGTACAACATGACAATACTCCAGAGCTGTAGAATTGTTAAGAAATAATAGAAAGTCGTTGTGTACAAACGCACATGACTTTTATTTATTTCAAAAGAAATTGTATTTAAATTAAAAATAAAACTTGGCTACCTGCAAAAAATTTAAAATTAAATATCTATTATTATTTAAAAAAAAAAACCATAAATAAATATTTTATATTTTTATCATTTAAATTTATCTTAAGCGCTTTAATTTTATGATCAGAATTAAATTTAAACTACTTATTTTTAACATGTATTATTTTCATTAAAAAAATTAATTTTTTCCTAAGTACTTAATAAAAAACACCATAAATTGTTCATGTATTTCGTCCACAAACGGGCAAGGTGTCGTTCTCAGTTGAAATGGCGATCATCAAATTGCAAAACAATCACAACGAGAGCGTGTGTGTTCCGCCAATGCATCACACTCTTTCAACTGCGCCGTTTGATAAATTCGAATTTCACAGTTCATTTATCGAGCTAATAAAAAAGCACCGAATCCGTACACAAACGAGAGCAGCACACGCGGGAAATTTAATTACCGGCTGATTTATTTGCAGCGGCGTCGTAAATTATTTGGCAGCGCGCGGGAGAGAGCATTTTTGCCAGATTATTATTGTTGCACTGCACGAGAGGAGGGAAGTGAGTCGGGCACTGGGACGGGTATCAGGTGCGCTATCGCGGGCCAATAAAACGTCGCTGCAAAATGAGTTTTCTTGCAAACTAACTTCTTAAAAGTCGTCGTCTTATTCGCCGCCGCCGCCGCGTCTTCATTTGGCCGCCCTCGTTTTACGAGCAACAATGATGCGCCCTCCGCAGGGGCCATTTTTATATTATGTATTATTTTTTTTTCATCCGGCGGCGCAGTTTGTGATTTGCATGTGAAGCATGGCGCGGCGTGCAGATGGCCTAGCTGCTCTTTCCTTGCGGCTGACACTTTTTGCGCCCGAAGAGAAATTCGCCCGAGCCACCGCGGTGACAGTGAGTGACAAGTCCATGTGCTCGCGGATGCAAATAGCCGAGGCCATTTTTATTGCTCACTTTGTCATCGGAAAAAGAGGAGCGGCAGGCGAGATTAACAAGCGGCACGTTATTTTTCAACCGCAATTAATGCTTCCAAAGAAAGCGCTCTGCTTCCTTAAATGTTTCCGCCGCCGACATGTTCTGCTTGACAAATGAATAAGGAACGACTCGACGTTGATGACATCAACAGTGCCGGTTTCGCCAAAAGTTACATCCCCAAAACGTTTGCATCCTTTTTTCATCAAAATATTTAATGTGTTTTTAGGGAATGAACAAAAATTAAATATGTCACAATGCATCTCATTTGAAGTAGCATGCAAGGAAGTTATTAGTCAGAAAACAACCACTTTATATTTCAATTTAAAAAAAATCAAGGCTCTTTTGTAATTTTATATTTGACAAATTAAAAATATACTGCAAAATTCAATTTTAATATTTAATAAGAGAAAATTAATATTCTTATTATAGAAAAAGTAAAATATTTTAAATTAAATTAATCATTTTGGGTATTCTGCGTTTCAACCGCGTTAATAAAATTTTTAAAATGCATTATTTTTATTTTGTTTTTTAAAGTAAGATTTTTCACGCATTCTGCGTTCTTTTAATGATGGTAAATAAATTAAAAGTGATTTCTCTGATAATATTCAATGAGTCAATTCCCAGAGGAATTAATCTTTTTACAAAAAGGGAAGCGAAAATTTTCTCGTTATTCCAAAAAGTACAGTTGATATGTGTGCTGGCCTCATTTGTGTTTACTCAAACGGCAAACAAAAAGCTGAAAAAAGTATCCTGCCAGTTTTACGAGGATACTTGAAAATCTGCAGAAAACTCGCAAGCACCAACTGCCAAGGGTGCAATTTTTCCCAACTAATTTATACAGTACTGCAGAGATATTGATCTAAATGTAGAATATCTAATTATGTTATTGCCGTAGAAATAAATATTATTTATTATTTCTTTAAAACAATTTGTTACTATCAATAGTTTGTTCGTTGGAAAAGGTTCAATTTCGAGTTTGTTATAGGGCAATTAATGAATGGAAGTTTTTATTGATCCGATGCCTTTCTAGGCATTCCCTGAGATGATTCCTGACTGCAATTACCTGCAATGTGTATTTGGTCTGTGCGTATTTTTATCGCAAACCTTAGAACCCAGTGTGTATTTGATCGCAAAGGTTCAATTTTGAGTTTTTGTGCCGGGGCAATATATGGATGGCCGTTTTTATTGATCCGATGCCTTTCTAAGCATTTCCTGAGATGATTCCTGACTGTGATTACCTGCAATACGTATTTGGTCTATATGTATTTTTATCGCAAAAGTCCCTACCTTTGAACCCAGTGCGAATTTTGATCGCAAAAATTTAATTTTGAGTTTTTGTGCCGGGGCAATATATGGATGGCCGTTTTTATTGATCCGATGCCTTTCTAAGCATTTCCTGAGATGATTCCTGACTGTGATTACCTGCAATACGTATTTGGTCTATATGTATTTTTATCGCAAAAGTCCCTACCTTTGAACCCAGTGCGAATTTTGATCGCAAAAATTTAATTTTGAGTTTTTGTGCCAGGGCAATATATGGATGGCCGTTTTTATTGATCCGATGCCTTTCTAGAAATGATTCCTGACTGCCATTACCTGCCATAGCACCCTTACTAAAATTTTGAATTCTTTTTTACGAACAGTTTGCTAGGAACGAATGCTCTCCATTAAGTTACCGTTTTTCCTCTTCCTTGGTCACAAGGCATTCTGTGACAAAAATGTATTTTTTGACAATTTCGATTACAAAGGCTTCTTGTTTGGTTGTTGGAAAGGTTCAATTTCAAGTATGCACCAAGGATTGCACCAGAAATTCCACTTTTTCACTCTTTCCAGTTGTAAAAAAGCATAGATGATGCAATTAACCAAGTTATTAAAATTAACACGCATGTTTAAATGGCAAAAATTTCAACAATTTAAATAAAATAACAGTTGATCTTCGTCTAAAGAAATTTACGTATAATTAAAAACAACTGGGCAACGAGTGCGTTTCGCAAACTGCAAAACGCAATTCCGCGAAGAGAGAGCACCGGCGGATCCACTTTTGGAACGCAGCCGTCTGGAATTTCATCATTGCGGTGAGAAGAGAGAGGCGGTGAAAAACAGCGCGGAAAACAACATTCTTTTGATATTAAATAATTGGCAGCAACTTTTGCGGGGCCGCTGCAGCCGGCCGCGAAATGCTTTGCAAAATAAGCATCTGGCGGTGGCGGCCGGCGAGCGAGCGACGACCCATTTCAGAGTGTCAGCGCGGCGAGAAAGGGCCATCCATCCAGGCATAATCCAGCCTTGAAGTGGCATTAAAGGTGAGCCCGAGTGATCTTTTGCCGACTCGATGGTTATGATAAAAGTAGCGCACGCCGCCGCCGCCGCCTGCTGTTTATATTCTGCTCGGGTATTAGAGTTGCGGAGGCGGCGCGGAATCGCGCGCTCTAATTAAATCTGGCGAGAGAGAGCGAAACGCAGATTATTCATGTACACACCGTATGCATGACACTAATATTTGTCTCGCTGTTAAACGCTGCTCCTCCGATTGTGGAATTCAGTCGCTCAGATGTGCATTTTGAATCTTGTATAATTAAATCTTGTCGTTGTAAGAAGTCGAAAAGAATATAATCAAAGTTTATTTTTTAACCATTTTATAACGCGTCAAATGATCACGACCCTTTTTTAATTTTAGTTAGGTAAAATTAATTTAAAATTTCTCAATTTAAATCCTCGACACTTAGTTGCAATGGCAAACAACCAATTTTCACTTTCACAATCTTATGAACCATGCAGCGATAGTATTTAAATATATTTATTATAAAAAAGTGGTTTAATAAAATATAAAAATAACCACGTAAATCATTTAATATGACAAATAATATTATAACTTTTGTAAAAAAACAAAATAATTAAAAAATGTTTGTTAAGTGTTATTTTAGCAGTTAATAAAATTATATTGTGACATATGACCCTAAACAAATGTACTTTTAATTAAACACTAAAATAAATATGTATGATATTTAAGTACATCAATAGATATTATTATTACTATAAAATAATAAAAACCACCTCAAATAAAGAGAGAAAATTAAAAGTAAAATTTTCATACCGTGACAAAATAATTACACATTAAAAAATAATTTTACTTAGCATTAATTATTGAAATTAAGAATATAAATATATGAAATTTAGCGTGGCGGTTCTAGTTCATTTTGATTTTTGAGAAAAAATAAAATCCTAAAATGTGGCTATTTATCAAACATGGAATTAAATTAGTAAAATTCATTTCAAGCCATCGTATGAAAAGAATTAATGTAAATGAATTAAAAAAAGTAAATTTAATGCCATCCTTCAGTACCTATTCAATGTAATTATCGCTTTAGACATGAAAAAAAAAACGACCATTCTGTTTTTCATTTTCAGATTAAATTTTAAATGGTGAATCATTCTAAAATCCACGACCCCGTGTTGGTTAATTGCAGTACTAACGCAGGCAGGTACTTTTCTTATTTCCACGTTCATTTGCATATTAATGAAACGGTCCGTGAGAGAAAACGTGGGTGAGCAAAAGCGAGCGAGCACCGCCGCCCCGGCAGGCGTTTGGATGGAGCACACATTCAAAGTTATGCAACTCGCTCGACGCATCTGGTGAACGCGTTGCATACTCTCTTAATATTCTATTCTCTTGAAGAAAGTAAGTGGAGCCCGTGCGGTCGTTTGAATAAATTTCAATGAAGATTCCAAATAAGTGTTAAGGGTCGCTCAAAACGGAGTGATTTGAAACTTCGTTAAAGTGAAATCCTAGTTTGTTTGAAAGATTTTATGGAAAAGTAATAAATGAAACAATTTCATACTATTATTTATTGAGAATTTCACAACTTCTTTACCCCTTCTAAATAAAATTGTTATAAGCTTTTTATTAAATCAAATAAAACGAATTAAAAATCATGAAAAAAATCATCACTAAAAAGGACTAAAAATAATCACTTATTTTGCTATAAAAGAAAACCCTACTGACATCGGCACTTATTGATTAAATTACTTTAAAAAAAACGCCAATAAAATGGAATTTTAATACCAAAAATAAATTTTTTTGAAATTAGGAGTAGAGATGCTTTCCAACGCATCTCCTTGACTTAAGGAAGTTGCGGCTGCACGTTTCGAGAGCAGCTGAATCGCTGAGCAGCCATCTCGCGGCGATAATTTGCTTACAATTAGCGAAGCCTCAAACGCGGCGGGCGCGAGATAAAAGTGACGAAACTTGGCTGACTCACAAAGCTCGTTCGCTCGCACGTCGGGCGAGCGGCGAACGAGCGCTTTGAGCTAATTGCCAAGCGAGGGCCGTTCATCAAGTCACTTGCGATAAATCTCTGCTGCTAATAACCCGCGCTCATTCATAAATAATTTCCAGCGCAGCCTCTAATATTTTAATGGTAACGTCTTGAGCTCGCTGGAGCGCGGCTTCGCCCCAATATTTCATGTTGCGGTGCGCACGAGAGCGGCACCGCGAGCGTGAACCGGTCCATAGCTCACAACGGGTTCCAGTGAGGAATTTCAAAATTATCTCCATGTATTTTCTCAATTCATCGTGGCAAATGTTGCTTTTTCAACTCAAAAAATTTGAAATATTGAATTCTGTTTAAAATTCCATCGTATTATAGCAAATACAGATATTTTAAACAATAATAAAATTTTGGATCCACTGTCATCAGTCATCGAGAAACGATATTTATATTAGCTTAGCTATTAATAGTGTCATCAGTGGCTTATACATATTATAAAAATTTTTTATTGAATATATTTTACACAATAATAGACTACATTTTTTTAATTTTAATCTGTATATAAAAATTAAATAATTCCTAAATAAAAAGTTATTGTTTAAACATAATAAAATTTTTATCTACCGATATAAAATACTTTTTTACTTAATACGAATCAAACAATTTTTAAATTATGTGTTTTAGATTTTAAAGTTTTTTAAAAAGGCAAATTTTGCTTCTTTAACTTTCTTTTAATAAGGATGAATCTTATCAAATTGGTTGATGAAAAATTAAGATTTTAAAGCGCTTCAAGCAATGCTCTGACTGAATTCTCAGTTTTTATTAAAATCAACGATCTGCGGTAAAAAGGGCAAAACTATAAAAACTCTGCTTGCGCTGCGCTGAATCATGTGTTGATGCGGCTCTTTCATTTAATTTTATAGCTTATTTTTTTATTTTAAAGTGCTTCGAGTTTTGCTCTGGCTGATTTATCAATTTTTAATAAAATTAAAGATCTGCGGAAGAAATGGGTGAAACAAAAAAACTCAGCTTGCGCTGCATTAAATCATGTGTTCAGGCGGTTCTTTCACTTAATTTTAAAACTTATTTTCTAGAATCCATATGGATTAGAATTAGATCTCCGAAGAAAATATTTTGCTGAAACTTAAATATTTTTCTCAAATTTTTCAATTTTAAAATTAATGTATTAATTAACTACACTATGGAGGAGATTTTTTAATCTGTGCTGGACTTTTGATGCATATTCAATAAATAGAAAAATTATGTAAGACCACAGTGCACAAATACATAAATTACACACTTTAGGTACAAAATTTTAATTAATTTCAATAATTCATGTTAAAACGCGTTAAAATGGTAATAAATATCCATATTCATCATGATTCCTAGTTTTCTCTCTCTAAAATCGCAGAAAAGCCTTGAAGGTTTGAATAAAATAAAACCTTCCAGGCTTGTCAACATCTGAGCCAAACGCAATTTATTATTAATTTTTTTCAATCACCTGACTGTATAACGAATCCGCAAACGTTGACAAAAAAATCAGAGCGTTGTCAATCAAGAGGGATCGGCAGTTCGGAAGCTAATTAAAATGCAGCTCTCGGTTGCCTTCTCGAGATTTACTCCGGAGAGGAGCAGACAGCTGCCTGCATAGCACGGCGAACAATTTATCTTTGCCGGGTAAACGACTTTTAAATAAGATTGTTCCTGCTACATGCGAAAATCGTTCGAGTAAAAACGCCCGCCTATTGAGATGGAGCTTGATGGATTGCAGTCTGCCGGCTAAATGAGATAGAAAATGACTCACAGTGCGCCATTCAGCCCGTTCGCAGCCGCCGCCGACGGCCGGAATTTTCCCTTTATCTCAATTAAGATTGCGCCGCGCAACACATTAAACACTCCCTCCCTCGCATCCACTCCAAATGTAGCGGAATTTCTCCAGACGATTTTTGCTCGCCGAGGAAAGAGAGCAAAAAAATAAAAAGAATATCACAATCCCAGCTTTTACTCGCGAGCATGTGTTCAAATGGATTAGGATAAATTATGAGATGCGCAGCCATAAAAGCAAGATGGAAACAGCATTGTGAGTGCTTTTGCTGTCCGTCATTCACATGCAAAACTAAGTTGATGGATGATGCGTTGTAAAATTTTTAAGAATCCCCTGAATATTTTTTAAACGGGATCAATATTATAGGCTTAAGAAAAATTGTTTTAGCTAACAAAAGGATATAAATAGGTGCTTTTACGAGAAAACGCTTGATTATTTCTGCAACAAAATTCAACGTGTTAAGCATTTTGTTGATGAAATTTTATTGATTATGTTATTTTTTCTGGAAATTGGTTATTTTAGATGAAAACTTTTATTTCAAAATAATTGACGAAACGTAAAAAATCTAAAAAATTGATGATATTGACAAATTTTTTCCCCGTCAAATAGAGGGATTTAGGTTCTTGTAAATCTTCAATTTTAAAATATTTTTCTTCTTAAATCATATGAAAAATTCAAGATTTCAGAGAATTAATTAAACTATAGAAATCTCCATAAATTTGAAGAACTCTAAATTAAACTATTTTTGGTTGAGGTCGATCTTTGTTTGAATCAACTCAATTGAGCAGATTTACCTAAGCCATCCTTTGAGAATATAAACGCATTTAAAGCTTCGCATTCATCAAACGCTTACTCTCACAATTCACTTTCCGGAACTATTTTATTATTTTAAAAATTGATGGCCAAAAATTGTCTTTGTCTGTTCGTCGTCAGCCGGCCGCAAAACTGTGCAGAGAAACTCCTTCATTATTTTGGGTGCGACCAGAGTTATTGAGGAATCTTAATTGCGCAACCAGTTTGCATACAATTAATTAAATAAGCGGATAATTCGCCGCTACAGCCGCTCGACGCGCACAATTTTACAGCCAGACACATTCCTTCTGCTCGACTCGCTTCGCCCGAATGGGACCTGCTTTTAACTATTTCGTTTCGCCCATTAATTAAATCTGCGAGCAGCTGCCCTTTTTGCAGTTTGATTTAAAGTTCGCACTGACGCGTGTGGAATAATAGAGAAGACGAAATTCCTTCCAAGAAAATGGAACGCGTGACTAACAATTACGCACCCAAAGGACCAATCTCGGAACAGATTTTTCACTGAATTTCTCATTTGCAAAATTTTTAATCTTTTTTTTTGTTTAATATTTTTTTAACAGATTATTAAAAGTTAACAATTTATATAAAATTATATTTAAATTAAATTTCAATTGCAACTTTTTATTTTATTTTTTTGCTTAAATAGTTTAGATAGGTGAAAAACGTTTGTGTTTTGTTTTTGCAACAACGCATGTTTCTTTATTATCAATATTATCTTTAGTTTGAAATAATTCTTCATTAAATAAATAGAAATCAACTCGTAGAGCTTAAAATAAAAACTATCAAATTTGAAAATTGTGCTGGAGGGATTTTTTGCTATCATCAAATTTTTTCCTAAAAAAAATTGATTTTTAAAATTATTCATTTTGTTTTGAATCCACATTTTTACAGATGCAGCTGACTTTCTCGAGTCCAAGAAACACGAAAGATATTCAAACTAGCGGAGGATGTTGACGAGTATATTAGATATTATTACAGAGAGGGTTGGCATTGTCGTATAGTAAATGCGTTTACAAACAAATTATGTTTTACAAGTAATTTGCTCTCATTTCAATCCGCCAAGTTCAGATGTGCTGATATTTAAACTTTTAGATTTTTAAAATAACTTATAAGGATCTGATTTATAACAACTCTATATATCCCCTTGTTATTGGAATTCCGGCGTCGAAAATCGTACCACGGACGTCCTTTCGGCATCTCGTCGCAATAAGAAGATTAATTTCCTCCCCGTTCTTCTTGAGCGATTCAAACTTGAAGAGCGATCGCGAATTGCGAAACAAAAGCCCCGGTCGCACGAGGGGAGGAAACGTCGGCTCTAATCACTCGCAGGTGAATCGCTCTCGGCGCGTGATGAATGGAGTTTTAATCCCGCACTCTCGACGCGATTATTTGCCTATAACTGCGGCGGTGATTGGGAATTAGCGTGTTTGCTGGTCCCTTCAACTCTGCCTGCAGCCTGCTGATAAAGAGACGAGTGTGTGTGAGAGAGAAGGCACGGCCTCCGATTGTCGAAGGCCGTCCTCAAAAGGCGCTGATATGGATTGATTTTAATAGGCCTGCAAGGGTTAATAAAAATATCTAAAATATCCATTTATTTCTAGAGCGTAATAATTTTTTGTTTGTTTGGGTTTCAAATAGAAAAATTATTCATTTAAAATTAATACATTATGCTAATAAGCCTCAAAATTAGGTCGAACATCAAAAGAGTAAAATAGTATTACAATCTGTTATTTTCTTTCCATTAAACATTTGAGTTGTGTTTGTATTATGAGATGCTGATTATTGCTTTGATCGTCTAACTAACAAGTTGCATACGCTGAACATAGGCCAATGTGATGATGATTGATGATTTATTTAGGTTTGAACTATAATTTGCTTTAATTATTCTCAAAACTTTAATTTCAAAAACTAGCATTTTTGTTTAACAATTTTCTTTCATTTTCTGTAAATAAAATCTGTCCCATCAAAATAATTAAACATTTACAGCTCAACTTTCTATCATAAACTGAGTTTGCAAAATAAAATTGTAGGTTAGTTTGACCTTAAAATTTACATGGGAACCTTTTGTACCTAAAAAGTGACAAATTTACTTATGGGAATTCCATTTTACGTATGGAGGGCGTGCATTGTCGCAATTTGTAGCACAATTTATTGAAAAAAAAAAGTTCGTGATATGAAGATTTAAATAAATAAGTATTTGTTTTATATGAAAACTAGCTTGTATAGTACTGTATATTTATTTTTTTACAATTTCAAAAGGTTTTCATTTTATTTTTTAATATAATTTTCAAGTTATAACCCTATAATTAATAAATATTTATTATTATTTATTTTATTTTGGAATTTTGTATACTTGAAATGTAAACAAAAAGGTATCACAAAACTTTTGATTATTTTTTTTCATTATATACTTGTAATCCCAAAACGTAATATTTGACAGTAAATAAATGAAAATTTTCTGCAATGCGCGTGTTTATTTCGATCGTTAATTTTTTTCTCAACAAATATTATTGAATCAAAAAAAATATTAATCCAATTCAAAAATAATTCAATATGAAATCTTATTTAATAAAAATGCTCATTGATTTCTTGCGTTTTAACAAATTAATCTGTAACATCAAACTGTCCTTAATCTTCAAAATATTGGAATTTGGCAGATCAATAAGTAATATGCTTCATATTTGAGAAACTTGAGGAAACAAAGCCTCCGTCTTGAAATGAGAAATCCGCTTTCCGTCGTCGGCAGAGTGCAAATGATCGCAATGTGTCGCACTCTCTTTGGCTTTAAAGCCGACTTGCACCTCTCGAGGCTTCTTTTGTCGACGGATTTTGACGAGAGATGCAGCTATTTTGAATTTCAAAGGCGTCGCGTTTGATATCGGTGGCGGCGGCGGCGGTTGTATCTGAAAATGACACACACTCACACGCCAGTGCTGATGGCATGTGGCGTGCATTGATTTTTTATTATTTGCATCGCGTATCACACGAAACTCGCCGGCCGCCGCAAAATTTCCAGCGCCAACCGCTGCACCAGATGTTGCATTAATGTGTCCGACAATCAGGCCCGGCACCTTTTTTCCCCGCGCTGGTTTTGCTCCGATATATATGTCCGTATGTGTGAGCGCCCGATCGATTGGCCAAAAATTAATTCGCGCGGACGCTCCATCGAACGTTCGAGGTGGACCAAAATTGTTTTTCAGCACGCCTCAATAGCCTGATTTTCCGAGTGAAAAATTGTCGGTGGTTTTTTATGAGGTCCCTCCCTCCTGGCAAAATCAAAGAGATTGTGTAGGATTTAATACTTGATTTGGTGACTTTTAAATAGAAAAATATAATAAATTTAAATTAATATGAATTTTATATAATTTTTCTTTTAAAATTAAAGAAGTTCCACAATTAAAACCATGAACAAGTGATAAAATAATAATATGCGTAATGAAAATGTTGAAAAATGCAACACAAAAAGTATGAAAAAATGTTTAAATTCTATAGTAAAACAATTCAGAAAGAAATCTTCCGCAAGCTCAAATAAGGGCACAGGCCGGTAATATGCTTTCTCTTGGCCTGACAAAAAAAATTAAAAATGTACTAAATAAAGCAAATAAACGTTATTTATAATAATGATAACTAAAATAATATAAATTAGGAGACAAATGAGGAATTATTCAATTTATAAACAAATTATAAAAAAAAATATCTCCTTCAGGGCCCCTTTCTATTCTAAAATTATGATTGCTTGTGACTTCATTCAAGAATTACATTTACATTCACAATGAATTAATTAATGAAATTTGAAAAGCATAAAATCCAATAAAATCGCTGTATTAAAAAAGGTGCTAAAGTTTTTAATTTTTTTATGTTCGGTTTCAAGGTTTTTCATTTATAAATTTATATTTTTAATTTAAGTAAAATTCCATGCTAAAAAAATTTAATACAATGCTTATTTAAATCCAAACTGGCAAAAATTTCGTTTACATTTTATCGTATTTTGCTAAATGGAAAGAAAAATATATACCAAGTGAGATAAATCTCGGCAAGTGCATTGGCCAACAACACTGCTTTGTCATAAACAAGGTTGTACTCTTTTGTCGAAGCACCCAGCATCTTGTGCAGTTTGTATTTAATCGCCCTGGTGTTGTCAGACGCAATGTAGCAAAGAGCACATTTTTCCACGCGCCGGGATTTTATTATTATTTCCAGACGGGCAGGAAAGCATGGCCGCCTCTCTTTATTTCTTGTTAAGGAGCGATCGCTTGACTGGCCGCTGGCCAATATCTGCGAGCGCAGCTGGCTGGCGGCGAACGAAACACACACTCCGGACAAATTATCGGATGGGTTTAAAAAGAAAGGGTTGAGTCGAGCCATTTGTTGCACTGCCATAATCGCGCGCGCTACATAAATTCAGCGGCTTTTCATTATTTTCCCCGGGTCAAGGCTTGATTTATATTTAATAAAAAAAAAAGGGAAGCCAGCGCTGGTTAAGAGAAATTGAATCGAATTACTCACCTTTGACTAGCGGCATCAGGGACAGGCAAAACACAAGAAGAATCCGACTTCTAGTATGAGGCGGCATTTTTGCTGCTGGCGATCACATCTGCAATCAGACAAAAATAAAATAAAATAAAAGGTATTTTTAAATTCAAAGAGAGTTCTGTCAAAAACAGTTTAAGATTTTGTGACAGTCGGACTTGCCAAGATCATAAATTATTAGATTTTATTTTATATTTATCAATGAAATTATCAACATCATGTGTAAGACTGCTTCAGTTCTATTTCTAATTCTAACCAATAAATTGAGTGATGATGATGATAACCACAAATATTTCCATATATATTTTTTTTTAACTGAAATTTATACATAGAATAATGTAAATAAATTATAAATCGAAAGTTGAAAATTTTGTAGTAGAATTATTTTAAGAAAAATTAACTAAATAATAATGATTTAAATAAAAATAAAAATAAAAATTTAAAAAAAGTGATAAAATTAAAATTTTTGTTCAATAAAAATAGTAGTAAACGTTTTTAAACTAATTTAATTTTATATTATTATATGTATTGGCTACTTATGAAAGTACTAATTTATCAATGATCCGATCTATGATTCCAAATTAATTTTAATTTTAAAACGGAAAATCGCATTAAATTCACAAGTTAAAAAATATTTTCGTTTTGCTGAAAGTCTCGTCAGTCGCTTTGATAAAAACAGTTAATTTTTTACATATCATTGAATTGTTAACTTAAAACAATATTGTAAAAAGTCACAAATATTAATTAAAATTATTGCATGACAATTTCATTTTTCCCTTGAGAACGTCTAAAAAGTCTTTCATTTGGTCTGTTTCAATTGAAAATTAAAGAATTAGTGATTTTAGCTCCTTGCCCATTGTCGTAAAAATCACCTTCTTCATGCAGAAAATATGCTTCCGTAACAGTCTCACAATGAGCTGGTCTGACTCATAACATAATCAATTAGATCAAAGATAAATTGCAGGAGTCGTATTATAAAAAAAAAAATCAATCATAATTATTAAAGTTTTTGCATCAGCTTGCAGTATTTTTCCTATTTTAGATAACCAAATTTTTCAGAAATATATTAATTAAACTTTTTCTAAATTTTTTGACCCTTAAATGTCAGATAATTAAGTTGAGTTAAGCCCGATCGCTTCATTTCCTTGATCATCTCCTCGAGTGTCAACTTCTTCAAAAAAATATTATTTTATTTTTCATTTTTAACATATTTTTAAGAAATTCATCAAAACAGTAATGAGTAAAAATCTATAAATTCAAAGCTGATCATCTGTTAACGTAATTTCTAACTTTTGGGGTTGAAAATTAATTAAAATTTCCAATATATGCCAGAGGTGTTGGTACCCCTTTGAAAGATATTGACACTTTGTCGGATGCACCTGACCATAAATGCAATTAAAAGCGGTGGTCTGACGCAGTGCGGGGGTCGGGAAGGGTGCGAATTTTGAAAAGTGGTGGTGGCTCGCGGCGGTGCAGAAACGGCAATGCATCTTGTTTGTCTATTATTTGTCACTGGGTGCAATATTGAATGGAGAGCGGCGGAGAAAAGATGAAGTGGACGCGCGGCGCTTTGGTGTTTACAGGCGGATCCTCCATCACTGTCAGGAGATGCCAATTTGCGGCAGCTGTGCCCTTTCAATGAGAACGAAGAGCCGCCCCAGCGACAAGTTGCACCCCTAACTCCAGCGGCACCACCATTTCTCCTTTGCCTGCCAAAACAAAAACACTCCTCCGAGCAGCCCCCCAGTTTCATTATTTATCAGCTCAGCCGGCGCTCGCTGCGCCTCATGGTTGCTGCATGTGTAGCAAAATTAATGCGCTACTTTTGCCGCCCGCCCGCGCCAGACACACTTATATTTTCGTCTCTCGCTTCCCAACTTCTCAAAAGTTACGACTGTCTGCTTCATGAACACCAATGCAAAATCTGGCTCTCTTCAACGACTCTCCTCAAAATTTTCATTTTTATTTTTTAATACCTTGTTAAATAAAATGCAGTTTGCTTATTTAGTAATGGTTCTCATTTTTTTTTATTCCAAAGTAATTATTATTCATGTGACTTGTATAAATATCACTCCCAATGAGACATAATTAAATTAAAGAATCACCCTTTATCTGCAAAAAATGAACCTTGAGTGACATCAGTCTATGTTGCTAATTGCAAGTCACCAAATTTGGCTAAATAAACAAGTTATTGCATCTTGAAAATTAGATCGAGACACTCGTATCAAAAAAATGTTTTTGTCAGTTAAGGTCGATGAACCCCTTTCTCAACCTGTGAGAAATTTCTTGTGCAATGTCAAATTTAGACATGATATTGTTTACTTCAATTTCAGGAGTAAAAATTAAAACTGGAGAGGTCCGTTCATTTAAAAAATAAAAAAGTAAAATATAAATATGTCTCTTTTTTGTAAGTTCAGGTGAAATAATGATAAATTTTAATTTTACTTGATGTGCCAGTTGCAAGTCTTTGAAAAACAACTAGACTAGATTGATAAAAAATTATATTTGAACTCAGTCCCATATGGTCTAGCGGTTAGGATTCCTGGCTTTCACCCAGGCGGCCCGGGTTCGACTCCCGGTATGGGAACTTTTAACGTCTTGGTTGTATTTTACATCGTTTTGATGGAACAAATATGGCTGGCCTTATAAAAATAAATCCCAATGTTGAGGTATAAAATTAATTGATTCTTGGTCATAATTTAATTTTATTTTCAATTAATGAGAGTGAACTTCAAAATTCACAGTTGATATTCTTGAAAACACTCCACTTTTTTAACAGGATTTAATTTTTTACCTCTTGAAAATATTGAAAAATTTCATCTAAAATAGAGAAAAAAAAATGGTTAAATGATTTTTGTCAACCAAGTTTTTTTTTTTAATTCATTCAGGTGAAAAAGTTGTGAAATGAGTGAATTTTATGCAAATAAACGATTATGTGGGAAATGTTTGAATTCAAAATTGTTAATTTTAGGTGTTTCTAAACCTAAAAATTTGACCTCTTAATGAATATTTAAGTTCTCAGTATATTTCCAACAAGTGGGTCACTTATTTTTGCCACATCTATATAGTTTTGTCTCAAGAAAAAAACGTTGTGTAATCCCCACTTTGTATCAATCAAAACTGCTCCCGCACAGTGGCATTTAATCTTCATGGGAACCGTCAAAGAGTCGTCCCTTTGTTTTGGATTGTGCACACAGACAGGTATGCCGAGAGAGCTGCTAATTGAATCGAAATTCGCAGCATTGAGTCGGCGAGAGTGGCTTTGTGGTTAGGCGGGCGGCGCCTAAGATGATTTAACTTGCCGTCTAGGAATTAATCTCGCGCGCCGCCTACATTAATACGGCCGTGCATTTCGCTGCTGCTGCTTCTGCTGATACACGCACACATGCAGTTGTTATACACATATGCCGCGAGTGCTAAATCATTGTCGCGAATACGAGCGCAAATCTGCAGGCTGGCAAACGAAACACCATAGTCTGTTCGCCGAGCGATAAGAATTAGAACGGCGGGCACTGCGATATTGTAATGACGTTACAAATTTATTCGCGTCATCGCGTCGTTTGACTTAACAGAGAGCCGCGGTTATGATTTTAAAGCTCGCGCCAAATACTCATTCATTTACATAATGGAATGAATATCACGACTATTGTACATCGTAAACTTGTATTAAGCTCAAGTTATAAAGCAAACATTATTACGTACATCAAAAGTCATTTGAATTATAAATTTAAAATCTGCGCATAAAACATAAACTTAGAATTTGGAACTAATAAAATAATCTTATTCACTAGATTCTAATTTTTTTTTTATCAATACATACAAATCAAAATAGAGATACATAATGGCGCTATTATCTTGACTTCGTTCTCCCAGTTAAAAAGATATCCGTGTGACAATTTCTGCGGAAAACCATATAAAAATTTTTCAATGGACAATTGCAACCTAGGAAATTAATACTAAATTTTAATTCTTGGAAGTACTTCATACGGAAAGTGGCTTTGATGTGAATTTCAAAGCCAGAATACTTAAGTTGCAGCCTATTAGCATTAAAATTGTATGGTGAATATAGTGAATATTAAAATTTCAAAGATTAAAATAGACCAACTGTAAGCCTCAATTTGATGAATTTTAAACTATCTGAGGTTGATAATACAATAGAAATTAGAGCTAGAAACTTCCTCTCAGCTTATGCATGGTTTAAAAATGAATGTCTGCTATTGAAGAATTTTAAATTGCTGGAAATGAAAGGTTCCATAGTCAATCCAATCGGTCGTTTTTTTTTTTAATAATTAAAATTATATCAAATTTTGCTATGTTTTTTTATTCAAAATTATTATTTATGAAAAATTATTTTGAAACAAAAGTTTTAAAAAAGTTTTTGAAAATGTATTTAATCTATTTTTACAATAAATAAACGTTTATTTTTAAAATGGAAATTTTGAGCGAATTAAAATAAAAGACTAAAAAATGAGTTACAACGATCAAATTATTGGCAAATTAAAATAAGTTGCATAGCGGTATAAATGCACCCCCACGATGCAACACGTTTCTGCAGCTGGTGTGTTCGAATCAAAATTCTAAACGCGCACCCGTGCCACTTATTCGAATTCCCAAAATGAAACTCTGAATATCTACGCAAAACGCTTTTCCCGAGCCACACTTGTAACAAAAACAAGCGGCGGACGTGCGAATTGCATTCCACTGAGAATCAGTTTACGCGTCCCTTGCCGAGACACGACTGTCAGGCCCCTGGAGAACGTTCACAGGCCTATAAAACCTCCACTCTCACCAGCATGCATTACCCACCATGCAAATCAGGAGAAATTCGAAAAAAAAAGTAACGTGACCTTTCCGGGGGTTGTTTTCGGACGTGTCTAATTCTTCTCTCTCTCCCTCCCTTGGGGGGCCCGTCTGTGTTTAACAAGGAAAAATTACTTTTGCTTTTTCCACCCCTGGCTGGTGAAATTCCTCCACAAATCCGAGTGTTATTATTGAATAAAGAGGAGGAAGAAGGGAAGAAGAAGGTCTCCCTAAAACCATCGTCTGGCCGTTTTCACAAAAGGTGCAAGCGACGTGAAACACGGCAACAGCTGCGGTTGTCTTAAGGTGGTGACTCAGCACCCCATATAATAATAATAACGACGCCGGGGTCGGGGTCTGCAGGGGGGTGTCTGCCGACTGCTGGCGCGCGCGTTTTTCTCTCTTCCGATGGCCACCCTTGGCGCGTAATGAAATTATCTGCTTTTGGCGACGGACGGGGGCGCCCACCAAATATATCTTGCCAATTACATTTATTTTCATGCGGTCATGCGTGATGTAGATTTGATGGTGAACATGCTGGTATATTATTACGTGTATTTATTTTTCTTTTTACGACACGGCACTAAACTTTTTGTACAAACGGGGAAAGGACGCGGTCGTAAATCATATTATTGTTCTGGAGGAATTTCACCTCTTTATATTTTTTCTGAAGAGGAAATTTTCGAAAGTTAACCGTTGTTTATTTTATAATTACATAAATGTCTTTTTGGTGGAAAAATCCATTTTTTTTCATTTATGCTAATTAATGTTCGCAGCTATTAACTTGAAATAATTTAAAATATAAACTCGATCAAAAGGGTGATAGATAATCTTCAACAGATTTTGTAGTTTTTGATCTAGGTAAAATAATGCATGAAAGTTAATAAATTTAGGTGGAACAGGAAAAAGATGGTAATTATAAAAAAGTACCTATTGCACATAATAATTTACTGAAAAATAATTATTAAGCCAGTGCATGATCATAACTAGAAAAAAAACAATTCTTAAATAAAAAAAAAATAACATTTAGTTATTAAAATAAATTAAACATTTTTAAATTATTATTGCATTAAAAACAGAAAGAAACATTTATTGATTTTTAGCATTTAATAATTTTAATTTTTTTTTTATTACTTGTTAGCTTCATTTTTTAATAAATTATAGTATTATGTTATTAGCTAAAATTTAATTTTGTGTTGATTTGACAAAAATTAATAAATAAATCTTGCCAGGTCAATTTGATTGTACAAGGAGACTTGAAAATTGCCCTCGCAGACTCTCGAAATGCAGTTATGAGGCTATTTATGTTACAACTTTTTATTGTTTGATACTGATTTTTATATTGAGTTTGGCTATTAAAAATTAAATAATAGAAGACTTGTTATACACATATATATTGAGAGTAAGAACTTGTTAATTCCATTTTGAAAACAAAATAAATGAAAAGTTTCCAAATATTTCTTGATAATTTAATTCCTTTCCACTTTTTGCAAATCTGGAGAAAACTGTGTTTTTTTAAAACCTCCTCTTCAGCATAATCAAAAATGCAAAAAGTAGTTTTTCCGTACATTTGCATTTCAATCTCGTTAGTATAAAATACATAAATTCAGTTCTTTGCTCCCTTCAGAATGTTTGCTGAAAAAACCAGAAGAATAAACGTAAACAGAGATTAAGCCCGGCCACAAAAGTTTCGGGCCGGTTCATTAGTCGGCACCGGTTCACCCTTTTTCCTTCCCTATCATTGTCGTCGATGTCTTAATTGGGGCGAAGATGGCGATCCGGTTGGCATTACGAGCAAAAGGGCACCGGATTCGAGAGCCAATTTTAATTGCTGCAGGGTTTGCAGGGCGGCAGACAGGACGTGGCGGGATTCTTGTGCGCTTTGGTGGGCAGCCAATTATCCGTCCAAGACCAAGTTTAACTGAATCCGGTGGCGCACAATGCGCCTTATTGTGTCGCTCTCCTCTAATGACCTCCTGACTGACCAAAACTCCATCCAGCCATTCTCTGTGCCGTGCGATACAACAACAGCGAGCAAAGATTTTTTTGTTCTTATTGTTAGCAACAGCAGCAGCAGCCGAGCCTCATTAAAAACTTTGGTCTCTCCGATATGCCGGCGCTCTCTGTGGTTGATGCAGCAAAAGGAAATCCACGCCGCCGCACGCCATCCATTATCCTGATGATGACACGGCCAATTCTGCATTATGTGAATTATATGCAGCTAAGCCCGTCATGTGCAACCGAGGCTGACCCTCCCTCCATCCCCAGTGCACATTCGGACAACGTATGCGTTGCTCGGCACAATGGGCCATGCACACCGGACCGGATGTGAAATCGATGGCGCTGGATCAATCTGTCTGGCAATGGCCGGAAGGTGCAAACCTCTCAAATTATCTTGCTCTCGGTGATACATCAAATATTTAAGATATATTTTTCTGAAGTTTGCTAATTTTAAGTAATAGAAGCAATTTAAGACAATTATTCTAGGAAATCTTTTTTTATGAAGATTTTTTTGGGAATTTGAGTTGACTTAAAATACAGGAATAAACAAGGTTCACCCGGTTTGAATTTATTCAAATATAATTAATCATATAATTTATATTTTTGACATTTTTATAGAATAAATTGACTAGTTCGGCAGAAAAATTAGCAAAGTAAATGTAAGCCTTAATTAAATTTTTAAATAGTGAATCTGGTTTTTAAATATTATCTTATATTAATAAAAAAAAGTAAGGCGTCTTTCAAAATTGAGAATGAAACGCCTGGAAATCTTTAAAATATTAATATTTGGTTTAACTTTCATTAAATTGCTATTTCAAAGCAAAATTTAACTAGTTTGTCGAATCTCAAATAAGAGAAAGTAAAAATAATGAGTTTTAAAATTAAATTTAATTCATTTCCTCTCTGCAAATTTCTTTAGCTGTAAAAATCGAGTTATTTTCTACTCTCCAATTGTAAAATGGTTCATGCAAATGGTAAAATTTTAAATGCAGAAGGATTCTTCAATTATTATAAAAAAATTCCTCTCTCAAGTGGGCAGGAACATTTGCAATTCTGATTTTGAGAGAGACGAGCAGGCAGACTGTGTGCGTTTGTTTAGACTGCGGTGCGGCCACTCTCTGCTGTCGTTTGAAAAATTTCTCAAAGGCATTCTGGCGAGGAGTCGAAAAAAGATACAAAGAGATCCTTCACCGCAAAACGCACCCGCGGGAAAACAAAAGCTTTGCGACGGAAGGAGAAAAAGAGGAGCTGCAGACGACAAATAATAAAAAGGCGGAACACCGAGAGAGAAGCAGAGACGAGCACTAAGTAAGTAAGTAAGACTCTCTGTGCACGGAGTGGCTTGTAATGCCGCAGTAAATTGTTTCTTATCGCGAATTAATGTCATGCATCACCAGTCGCCATCTCCATTAAGCGAAATTAATGTGTGTGCTCGGCTTGAGTTGGAAAACGAGGGCCGCGGGGTCGCCGCAAGGAGAAAAGGCCATGCAGCTGACGAAACGTTGCAATTCCTCACAGCTGGCCAGACCGCACAAATTTATTCCCCGAGGCTGTAAATTTTAATTGTTTAAATCTTAAGTTTCAATTCATAAGGGCAAGATTAGTACTTGTTTGAAATGAAACTCGATTTGATTGTTGTTTGAGCTTTATATGATTGCGTACAAGAAAAGCATAGCCCGATCAGAACGCTTGTGAACAATGCAAATTTGTTCCAATTAATTAGTGAGAAATTGAAATGCTCAAAGAGCTTACGGAAGTTTTATCAGTTATAAAAATAAAAAGTAAGCTCATTTTATAGGATAGTGGTTATAGAAGAGAACAGAAGAGACGAAGCAGGAAAAAAAATTAAATTTTCGATCTTGAAATTTACGTTCCTAGAGTGTATTCTATATCCGTCAATTAATTGAGAATTGAGCTAATAAAAAAAATCATTGCTCGAAGCACTTCAATATCTAAAAAATTGCTTTAAAATAAATTGAAAGAGTAGCATTAAGACTTATTTTTTCTCGACGAAAGCTGAGATTTTTTGTTCCGCTCATATTTTGCGGATTTTGCGCAGATTGATCAATTTATTTAAAACTGAGAAAATATTCATATCATTGCTCAAAGCACTTTTATATCTAGAAAAATAGCTTTAAAATGAAATGAAAGAGCAGCCTTAATAAAGTAATTTTACGCAACGCAAGCTGAGATTTTTTTGTTTCGCTCATATTTTCCACAGATCCGTCAATTGATCAAAAAATAAGAAAATAACCAAATCATTGCTCAAAGCAGTTCAATATCTAAAATATTTGCTTTAAAATGAAAAGAAAGAGCAGCCTTAAGACTAAATTTTACTTGACGCAAGCCGAGATTTTTTGTTTCGCTCATATTTTCCGCAGTAGCAAATAGATGGAAAGATTTGAATTAATAGCTCTGGACAGTGTTTTATAATCAATTTAAATATTTTTCCGCTTTAAATTTTCGTCTATAAAACTTCTGTTTTTTTCAAGATGAAACTTGTCTCTTATTAATTAAGCACTTGCAGCATCAGTCGTGGACGGTACTGGGGTTTAATATATGTCTTTGCAGAATTGTTCTTGAGAGAAAGCCCGAGGGCCACTCGAGCAATTGTGTGCGGCGGCCAATCTCTTTGGCTAATTAATGTCGCACTTAGCGGTTGCTACTTTTTGCAGCCGGATTATATAATGCATAGCTTGAGAATAGTTTGCGGAATGCGACGAAACTATTCCGGCAACTTTGTTGTTTCGCACGCGAACAAAGGCCCGGCCGCTCTCTATTGTTGATTGCACGAACCCAGCACTTGACAATCGAAAACAAATGCACTTCTTGACGCGCATTATTTTCGCGGCAACTCACTTACTTAGCCGGAAGTTTGGGAATTGACCCGAACAATATAAAAGTCTTGGGCGCTTTGATAAAAGTAAGTTTGCGGCCGCTTAAAACGCAAGTCTTGTCGGCCGGCAAGATTGTTTAGCGCATGAACTAACTTCTCTTCAGTCGGAAAAAAGGATTTCGCGAGGTTTGCGGTGCCTTCCTTTCTTCTGCCCTCTTTCTCTTCTAATGGAATTAGCAATACGAGCGGGATTATGGAAATAAACGAGAGGCGCAGCCTGAAAGGGAGGCCAACTGGGTTACCAAAAATGTGTTTAACTTCAAATATACGTATGGTCGCCAATTTTTGTCCCAGAACAAACTAACCACAATCCCAATGTTCAATTTAAATTTTCAGTTATTTGCATTTTGTTCCATTTAAATTTTGGTAGGGAAAATTGGTAACATAATTAATACTCATCAAGTTTCAAACATGAGATATCTTATGCAAAAAAAAAGAAAATATATAATGTTAAAAAATTGAAGTAAAATACATTTTTATCATTGTTCAAAATTGTCGAAACCATGGACAATTTTCATAATTTTGTTGATCTCAAATGACAAAGATTAATTTAAAATTATTAACTCCTCTAATGGAGAATAACTTTTTAATTATAAAATATTTTTAAATGTTCTTGAACTAAAAAAAATAACAATTATTTTTTGTTTGTTTAGTTTTCCTGGATAAATGGGAAAGAAAATTAAAATTTTTAAAGTTGATTATAAAGCTCCATATTGGGCCAACTATCAATTAAAAAGTATGAAAAAAGTAGCTGCCTTTTGAATTGCTTTCTTGGAGTTTTGAAAAATCCATATTTTTTATTAAAATTATTATTTTCAATTTAGTATCATTAATAATATTATACTGAGATAGCCTGTCTTTAATTACATAATTTTAAAGATGGTGTAATTGTATAAAAAGTTCTATACCAACAAAAGTTTCTTGTCAATTTGAGGGAAATGGTGGTTTCCCGTGCCTTTTTTGAAATCCACGCAAAGGATCGTGGAAATATTAATTGAGGCCTTGCATGATTGCGTCCAATTTGTTAGGCAACGCAATAAGCAGGAGGCAAAAGGGCTGACGCGCGTTTCGTCGACTGTCTTTCTGTCTTTCTCGAATTAAAAAGTTAGTTACGATCGCCGGCGCTGCAATAAGTTATTCGCCGGCCAAATTAGAAAACAGGATTTGGCGAGCGCCGCGCGAGGGGGAACTTAAAGGATTCCGCTGCCAGTGTATAATAAAATAAGCCGCGCGCGCACGAGTAATCCACACGGCAGCGAGGCACATCCTGAGGACGACGGATCCCGAGGCCTAATAAACCCGGCGGACCGAAAACGCACTGCTGCGCTGTCTCGAACACTCTGCGCACTTTATTGCCTCGCCGTCGCCCTGTGTGTGTTCCTCCAGCTTGCCAGGATTACCCTCTTCTTTTCTAATATTTTCCCTTCCTTAAGACCGACAAATGTCTTTCATATACCACATTTATTCCAAATGATGCTCTCCACTGCGGCGCGAGGATTGAAATCAAACGACCGCCCTGACGTAAAAGAGCGATGAACTCGAAAAACTATAAAAGAAAAATTTGTTGAATTTATTATACATAATTGTTTTGAACTGAAAAATTACAAAACAAAATGAAAATGATATTATTCGGTCTCTCAAATAAAGTGAAAAATTAAGAAATTTTTACAGCAAATAAATTTCGTTGAACTTCTTCAATTTAAAACCAAAAAAAAATTAATTTTATGCAATTCACGATACAAATTTAATTTAAAATTGAGACAAAAATTAATCTATACTAATGGGACAGTATAAATTTAATTTAAACTATTATAAAAGAAAATATTAATTTTCTTTTAATAATTTCTTACATTTATTTCAGGTGAAACAAATTTTAAAATTTTCACATAATTATTTAATATTTAGGTAACCAAAGTGTCATTTTCTGTTGCTACTGTTTGATAAGTTTGCCTGCATAACAATCCCGCAGAGTGTGTTTCAATCACCTAAGTAAAGCCCATGGCGTGAAAACTCACGAAACAATGTGCCGCTTTTTCTAAGCATTTCACAGAAATGAAAACTAAACATAAAACTCGTATTTCTACTTCCCGATAAAAACTGTGCAGTGTTTTTAATCTGCTTCATCAGAAACGTTGATAACATATTACCTTGCAGTAACAATAACTCCTGCTTTCATCGGTGCAGTGAGTGCGTTTGAAAAATATTTTGCTTTTGCAAAATGAATGCACTTCCAATGAAGCGCATCAGCAAACTGCGCCACGTATCAGACAAAGGAAGGAAAATTCTAAAACCAGACGCAACTCAATCACATGCACGTGTTGTTAGCAAAAAGCCTTGCGTGGTTAGAATGCATTCTTGATCAAAAGCAGCCTAGATTGCAGATGAAAAATGTGCAAAAAATTTAATTTCAGTTAAAAATGCTCTGATATTTGTGCTTTTTTTTAGTCTTCTGTTCTGAATAATCTAATTGTAGCTTACTTGCAAAATTATTAGATCAAATTAATGGTGATAAAATTAATTTCAGAGGAAAACATAAGAATTAATAAACCAGTAATTACTGTTAATTGAATAAGAACCATTTATAATATAATTATAATTTAATTTAATTTAAGCAATTTTGTGTCGTTAATATGAAAATTTCGTACTGTTTCGCATCTTTTAATTTAAATTAAGTAAATAAATCAACAAAAACACAATTTTCAAGCCTAATATTTTCCACCAAACATTTCGGTCCGAATGCATCTTGACTGAACATTGCTTCTCGTCAACAACATTTGCATGCAAAATTCATCCGCCTTTTTGCCGGAATGGAATTAAAAAGCGGCGTCGGCGGCAAAGTGGGCCGCGCCACCCACCTTTGCATGCATGTGCGAGGGGCTTTTTGTTTATCGCCGAGGCGGACCTACCGTATTTGTTCAGCTCTGAATTATAACTCGTGTGCACACGGAATGATAGCGGCGGCGGCAGAGCCAACTTTGCGCGCATTCATGGACCGTTCGTGGATGATGCGATAACAAATGTGTGCGCGGAAAAATGGCGAGCAGAGACAAATAATAATAATACACACGGGCGTGCTCCTTTATTTTCCGGCGCCCCGGGTGACGTTCTAATGAGCACATCGATACTTTTGCCGCCGCCGCCGCGTCTTCTTCTCTGTTTCCATTTCGTTTCGTTTTGTGCATTCTCGCCGCCGAGCCAGCCGGCAGCCACCATAATGCGCTCTCTTGTGCTTAAATTTTATTTCTCTGCACTTCTGCGCCGCTGCCTCTTCTTATTCTCATTCCCATTCATTCGCTCACAATCCTTTCTTTCTTTCTTCAGAGGAGCAAAAATGCTCCGAGCGCGAATTTCTCTCTCGCGTCGTTTGCGAGAAACAGAGATGCAGCGTCAATTGGGTATGAATGCAAAATAACAAATAAAAAGGCAGAACAATGGCGGCAGTTTGCCACTTTTGCTCAAATTGCACCCTTCATTAAGCACTCGTTTGATAAATTGCTCTACTTTTCCAATCACACTTTGACAATTAAATTTTTTCTGTTTTAACTGCTGATTATGGAATCGAACTTCTGCATAATAATAAATTTGAAACTTTTTAATACTAATTGACTGCCTTGCAAATTAGTACTGGTAAAAAAATCTTGTACTTTAATTAACAAAGAATATTTTTTTAAATATTAAATTATGCCAGTTTATTATCTTCATATAATTATTATATAATTAATTTTTACACAATCAAAAGTCTCATATGCAGCAATGAGGTCTGCAACAAATGAAAATTTCTACTTTTTCTTCTTGATAACTATCTACTCATTCTCCTTGTTTATTTATTTATAATACTTTTAATAGTCAAATTTTATTTCTTGAATCAACATATTAACCTAAAAATAAGCTTTAAATATCATAAAAGTGTACAAAAAATTATAAAAAAATTTATAAATGTGAATTAAAATATTAAATAAAGAGTGAAGAGTGAATTTTAATTTTGATAAAAATTTAGCTACAATATTATTTACAAGTTTTTTTTATGTATTTAAGATTTTAACTATAATTAAGCAGATTGGTTTAAAAGAAATTAATAAAATGAGCTATGCAGTGTTTAATAATATAAAACAAAAACCTATATTGTGATGAGAAACCACAACAAAAGGCTTTTTCCAATAAAAATGATGGGTTATTGTTATTGTTTCAAAAGTGCAGCACACAACACAAGAATAACAATCCATTAAAAATTATCAGTACGACAGGCTCATTATAATTTTTAACTGCTGAACAATTGATTGTATAATCTTTTTCAATTTGATATTGAACTGGCTTTGAAATAAATTAAACCACATTTTTGTGCACTAATATTGTGTTAAAAAAAAAGAAGTGATCAAATATCAATTAATTTCACATAAATAAATAAAAATTTCTACCACAAGCACACTGTTCATTTTAATTGGGTGTTTGATTGAGACAGGTTATGAATCAAATTTGAAATGCTCATATTATTAAGCAAAAATTTTGATAACAAAGAATGTTCCAACTTGTGTTGATAATTTTCTTTCCTTTTAAAAGCCTTTAAATAAACTTTTACTCTCAGCAAATATTCTAGTTCCACTTTGAGCTGCCATTGTGGTTATGCAAAATTTCTCTCTCTTCTGACTAGAAAAGTGCTAAATTTGCAGGGAAAAGAGGCCGAGCCGGGCCTCGCACTTTTTCAGCGCTCATTTCACGCCACATTTAATCAGCAGGCAGCAAGTTTGCGGCGGAATTGAATTGCACGTCCGAATTGTGCGCGCTGCACTATTACCCTGGCGTCCTCCCCCGCCAATTACATTTTCACTGGGCTGATGGGGTGCTCGGTGCAATTCGCATTCCTCGCAATTCTGCAGCGCAGTTCTGCGGCAAACACGCCAAGAAGTCGCTATTTATCGCTCGGCTGCCCTCTGCGCTTTTAATTGCGATTCGGCACTTTGGATTTGTGCATTTGCGCTAAACGCCGTTTGCATTTTGTGCGTAAATGAATCTGCGGAATTTTTAATATCAAGCAATATTTCCTATTCAGAATAAAATTGTGATAAATAGGCAACACAGGAAATAAAATTACATCACTATTTGAACTAATTAATTTTTTTACGAATTGTGATAGGATAATTGTTGACCAGTTTGTTTGTAATTAAATAAAATGTAACTAATCAAACCAAAATATTCCTTACAATTAATATTCAAATTGAGGTTTTATGCATTCAATAAAATAAATTCACCTACTTAATTAAGAAAATGTTAAATAATAAACTAATTTCACTCAAGATTTTTCACTTGAAATACAAAATTTCACCTCTAATAAATATTTTTAGAAAAATTAGATTGTGGCTAATTAAAAATTTAACTTGATGATAGCCTCATGCAAAAAATTTCCAAGCAAAAAATCACTTAATTTGCTTCATTCGCTTATTCGTCACTTATTTTGAAATCGCCAGAAGGAGAGTGTAAAAAGAAATTACAAGGAAAGATAAACTACTTTCAAACACCAAAAAAAAAAAATCGAAAAATACTAAAAATACACCTATAATTCATTTTATATTCATATAAATTTTGAATGAAATGAATTTCAAATATTTTGAATGCTGACCCACTAAAAAAAGTATGAAATTTCCTTATTTAATTCATTTTCTATGTATGCTTAATCCTAAAAAATGTTCATTATAAGGATATTCGTTATTTATTTCTACTTTTTTGCGTTTAATTCCACAGATAAAAACGCTTTCGGCCCCCAAGGAGTCAATATTATGACAGTTGGGAGCAGAGAGCGCGCCAGATTAAAAATAATAATACGCAAGAGTAGCAAAAGTGGTCCCTGCGGACTTAAGAGGATTATCGCCCGGCAGTGCATTATTCAAATTACAAGAGGCTAACTACGAGATAACACAACAGCAGCCAGTGCACTTACAGGTCCCGAACGCCCCCCAGGAGCATCTCTGGACAGCACTCAACTTGTCCATTTGCACGTCTGGGGATTTGGATCAGCGCCTGACAAACTAACTGCCGCCGGGATCTCAATAAATTTCAAGTCGAAAAGGCACAAACGCTTGGCCTAAATTTGCAAATGGACTAAAATTAAAATGCAATAGAGCTCGTTGCTAAAAGCAATAATTTATTTGCAAGAAGTTCTTACTTTAATTACTTTTGTTAATTATAGGACCTCATTGAATCTGGTTTAAAAAAAATGAATAATTAACCAAACTGGTAAAGAGGTAGTGATTAGTGCATAGTGTTTCCATCATTCATTTGTGGAGTTCCACTCAAATTTATTTTTGTAGAAGAATTGGAATTAATTAATTATAAAAAGTTTGTATTGGCGTTTGAGAAAGTCAAATTAAATTTAAATAAAATAAAAATAACTTTCATAAATACAATTATCAAACAATTACACAGAACTACCATAATGATTAAAAATGAATAAAAGAAATAAAATAAATTGAAAATAAATGTAAGCTTTAACAAAATTACATCAATACATTTATAACTTAAGTTGTAATCTATTTTTTATACTTAAAAACTAGCGCGTTAACCTAATCTTATCATATTGTCCACGATTTAAAAAATATTTATATTCGTTTATTTTTTATTCTCAATATGGAAACTGAATAAAAAGTCATTTATTAAAAAAACTTGCTTTTGCGCTTTAAAAAAACACATTATGAAAAAAAAGGAATAAGATATTTTTTGTGTATATAAATTTTGCTTTCATTGATTTCTTAATCGTTATATTTTATAAATCTTTTCGTCCCTCCATCGATTTTGAGCGGTTGCGCCTCAAAGGAAGATGTGTGCACCCTGCGTGGGGTGTCAGCAGCCGGTGGCGTGAGAGAGACGATCGAGATGATGAGCGCGTCTGTTTCTGCGGTTGTTCAAATATTGAGCAGCCTCGCTCTTTTCAGGCTCATTCTTATCTCGCGCGCCGGAGGATTAAACACTATGGGAAGGTCCCACGGGCGGCTGCTGTTTTTCTCAACCCCCCGTCCAAGTGTTTTAAGTGAGCTCGTCATTTAATAGCTCTGGGGTGACGGCGGCATATTAAAGAAGCAGCACCAATTACAGCTCATTGTGATGCAGCGCGCTGATAAAAAGAGTTCTACACACACTCCAACGCCAACCAACGTCTCTATTAACACTCAAGGGGCATTTCATTTGTTTCAACCACTTTCGTCGCGACGCGCTCAAGAAGCAATTCGTCACCCCAGGCCGCACGTCATCTGTCCTACTTCGCGAGTTTCCGCAAAGGGAAAAATTCTCTAATTTTGACATGGGTGGTTGAAACAGAAAACTCGAATTCTTTATTTTTGTGTTAATTTTGGAGGAGATAAAATTCAATCTTGCAAGTTTGAGTTGTACAAGCGATGAAGAAGAAACTGCATATTTACTTATTTTCTAATTAATTTTTATTACAAAGGGTTTTTCCATCTAATCAATTCAAAGAGGTAAATTTTTTTATCTTTTTTCAGCCTTCCAGGTTATTCTATGCAAGAAATTGTAAAACGTTGTGTGCTTAATTTTTAGCGGACTTTTGATGAAGAGAGGGGAAGGCATGATGGGCTGATCAAAGGTGAAAATTCTTGTCTTGGTTTTAAAATATTATTTTTTTTTTCTTTTAGAAGAATTTACTCAAATTTCTCAATCGGGTGATGATTCATGGAATTTGAGTATATAATGAAATTCGGAATTTCCTTGATGGGTTTTCTTCGAGTCGTTCATTGTTTGGTAAAAAAAAAACAGGTAGTTTTATTCTACAAAATAATTACTGAATCAAATAACAATCATCAGGGAAGAACAGATTTAATTTTAAACACCGTGTTTAATTTGTGGAGAAGAGGAAAAAAATTAAATATTTAATTAAAAACGGGAATTTGTTGAAATATTTAAAAAATAGTTTCCTTAAATTAAAAGTTAAAACAATATAATTTATATAACTTGTAAAATATAGTTATTATTTTATTTTATAATAAAAGCCAAAAATTTTAATTTCACAATTTTAAATATTTTTTGGTTCTCAAACATTATATTACAATTATGCTGTATGGTAAAAACATTTTTAGTGGATTTGTCAAAATTAGAAAAAAAAATACTTTTTTAAAAAAAATTTATTCACAACGGTGCATTAAAGAATCTTTGATGTAAAATTCAATAATTATTAAAACAACCAGAGTAACAGTCAAGCATGGGGTCGATTATTATTACTAATATTTATTTTAATGAAATTTCCACCCATAAATATAATGTCAAATGCTATGTAAAAAATTAACACTCCACACTCATTTTCAAATGAATGATTCAATTCAATTTACTTCGTAAATAGTTCTCCGAGTACAAAATGAAGTAATTCAATTTGTATTCAGGTCGCGTACAATCTGCTCTGGCAAATGACTTTTTGGCGGCGCTCGCTCAGGAATCAAAAGACGCACTCGCTCTCTATACCCAAGCAGCACTTCTAGTTCTCTCTCTCTATGTGTGTGTGTATTTAATATTCAAGCCGTCTTCTCTCACTCCATCTCGTCTTTATAAATATTATGTGTGTGTGTGTCTCTTACACGTTGCTGCTTTCGAGCTCAAGAGGTGTAAGCACGTGAATAAGCGGTTCGATATTGAATTATCGTCGTCTCTGGCGAAAGCCATAATGTATAACCCTCTCTCGCTATTTACGAGGACGACGATGGCGGTGGCACTAGATCCGTACCTGCAGATACGCGCGCCTTTACCTTTAGATCAACTTTGAGCAGTGACGAACTTATTACTCTTCGCATAATTCAACGACACACATGCCACACTCTTGACGAAATGATCCCTAGTGCAGAATATGCATCATCTCATCGCTCGCAAAATTTATTGAGTTGTTAACCCGATTTCAATTCACACCTAGTTGGTAAATAAATAGTGGAGCAATTCAAAATAAATTTTGAAAGGGGGATTAAAAAAGTAAAGAGTTTAAAAAAGCTTATATAAAAATTCTTAAGTGCAGTTAATTTAATTTAATTTAATAGTAAAAGGCGGAATTTTAAGTTATTGAATATTGAATAATTCTTTTTATTTCAGACAATGTGACATGTTTTTGTTTTTAAATTATGTCCTCAAATCAATTTTCGAACAGAAACAAAAATAAAAATTCAGAAACAGAGCGAAAAAGAATCTATATTTTTTTTATATCATGTATTGATGTATTTATGAAATTTCCAATTTATTCCGTCATCATCATCCGATCACCATTAATTTTCATTCTCAATATTATTTTTATGTTTAACAATCCACTGAAATAAAAAGTTCTTATCTTATTGCTAAAATCAAGAAGGATTTATATTGTAAAAGTTCATTCCGATAATAAAATTAAACAATGTGTCTTTACAATTTTATTAAAAGCTTTAAGCTAGACTTTTCCAACTCTTACTTAACTGAGGTTATTTCTAACTAATATTTAACATTTGACAATTTCCAATTATTTTAAAGCGCGTATATATTTTCTAGATCAGTGTCAGAAAACCAAGTTAAAGTTGCACCTAAATTGAAAAATGATATTATAAGTTAAGAACTCCTTATTGACATAGTCAAATCAAGTCTTTGCAACAATAGAAGCCATTTTGGGCAATTATTGGGAAAATAACAAACCATTGTTGTAAAGACTTGATTAGACTATGTCAATAAGGAGTCCTTAATATTAATTTTTTAATTAATAATTTCGGAGAAGGAACAATTAAATTGACATAAAAATCTTCAAATTACTGTGATTTATTTGATTTTGAAACGGGTGCACTCATTACACAATCAATTATAATTGTTCTGCGGTCATCGAGTCCAACAGTCGTAACTGAATTGCCTGTGAATTACGTATGCTTTTAACATTGTTCACGGGCGATTTAATTCAAATCCGCAAAGCGTCACACTACTATCAAAGCGTTCCGAACGTTGACAGCAAATTTTTGAAACCATTGCCGCGAGGGAATTACACATTTATTCCATAAATGCGGTATGCACATGTGTGGCGGGAGAGATGTAAAATAATGTTTGCTTTCGCCACCGGCAACAAAAGGCTTTGCAAATATTGACCGAGTTTTTAATGCACTCACCCGTTCAGAAGCAGCAATCGATTGCACAAAAAAAAAATGCCAAACTTGCAAATAATTTACAATACTTTAAATAAAACTTTGGTTCTTTTCCAGAGAAAAGGGAGATTTTTCGATATAAAAAAAACGGCTAAAAATTGAAGAATTTTACATAAAAATTTCTCACTAAATATGGGAAAAGAAAGAACAAGAAATTACCAACTTTTAATTAATCAATGTAATGAGTCCAATTGAAAGTAACCTGTAGTGACTATTACACTTTACAGTGGTTTTAAATACATGAAAGCATTAATTTAAAATGTTTCATAAAGTAAATAAATTACATTCTTAAAAAATAGATTAATTCAAATGGAAAAAATAATAAATAAAGGTAAAAATATTTTACAACATTAATTATTAGCAATGTAGTAATTTTATCTTTTCAAATATTGGATGATTTATAGCTGTCAATGATCTCATAACTCAATAAGCAAAATTTAAGACGCTTATTAAGCCTACACCATATGTGACGGTTAGAAGGTCAAGTTAAAAAGAGTGACGAATCCAATTTACTCAATTTCCACCGAATCCCGTCCCTCGTTATTTTTGAAAACTCTTAATTTATACGTGTCTCTCTCTCTCTCATGTAAAATAAAAGATGACGTGGCCTTAAAAAAAATACTGAGAGCCCTCATTTGAGCCTATTAGGGCGCGACACAGAGGGTGACTGCGGGCGTTATCGCGGCTCGTCTGTCGGGAAAGGCGTGCAATTAAAAACCGAAAAGCGCTTTTTCCATAATGTTGAATAAAAATATAAAATGAAATCTGCGGCGGGTCCGCGGGATCTGGGGCGCGGCGGCAGAATGAAATAGCGAATATAATAAAGCAGCAACTTTACGACTCTCGGCGGGGCGAGATTTGAAAAAGCAACAGCGGCGGCGGGTGGCACATGTTTAAAGCGCGAGATAATTTAGCTCTGGCAAGGTGCGCGCCATTATCACCGAGAGCCGTTTTAATTTCTTACTAAAAACGCATAAAACCGCCGCCTTTCATGGCTGAGTCGTAATATGAAAATTTCATCGCCGGCGCTTGTTTTTGTTGTCAATAAAACGGCTAATAACACTCACAACGCAGCACAAATTGTAAATTAAATTACGAGCCGGGGCGAAGTGTATAAATGCGCGCCGAGCGGCGGCAGCCGGGTTATTGCTTTAATATATCGAGCGAATTAAATCAGCAACGGCGGCACTACCATGTGTATAGTGAGTGGCCCTCTTTCTCTCTCTCTCACTAACTCGGGCCAAAGGCGGCATTTTCAGAATTCTCGCGCGCCAAATTGCGCAACAGACCCCGCCGATCTCCATTTATTATTATTCGCAAACCCTCCGACAACGCTAGTCGCTCACAAAAGAGGCAAAGTGAGAGGGGTAATTGCTTTTCCTCTAATATGTCATCGTAATTGGCAATCGCACTTTCCCATCCAAGCAGCTTTAACGCCCGATTTGTGAAAGAATTCTCGCTCAGCCTTTAAAATCAGATCGTCCTGGAAGAAGATCCATCGTTGAAATCCTATAGCGTCTGCCGAATACACGGAAAGTTTATTCGGTCAAAATTGTTCAAAGGTCACTAATTTTATAGTCCTCTTCAAGATTTTTTTCCGATTTATTGTTATGTGATCTCAAATGGACAGAAATAAAAAACCAAATGTTATGAAATTTCAATAAAATACAACTTTTAATGCTCATATTTCAAAAAAAAAAATTAAGTTTATGTTTCTAATAAGTCTTTTTTTTTTATTCTTCATCAAAGAAGGCACTGATTTTGACAAAAGATAATTTACAATTCTGTAGATGAGAGCAGATGGGAGTTTGGTAAATAAATATCGCTAAGTATATATTTTAGTATAAAATTAAAATTCTGCTAATATTTATGTAAAAAGATAATATTTTAAAAATAAGTAATATTTAAAAAAAAAATTTAATATAAAAAAATTGTATCATGTCCAAAATTTAATTTTTAAATTCATCAATTCTTAATCAAAATGAAAACTTTTGCACACATTATTTGTCTATTAAAACTCAGATTAAATTTTAATTTAATTTTAATAAAATTAAAATTCCCATTTTGGTCACAAGGCTCTAATTATTTAGAAAGATTATTAAATTTTTAGTTAACTACTTCTTTGAAATAAACAAGACGAGCCGGAATATATTAAAATTAATTAATTTCAAACTTGGAAATTTTCAAACGTAGCTCTACAATTTTGTATACTTTTTAAATAACCATAAATTTAATTTAAAAGAAAAGAGTTCATTTCCAAATGATGTATTTTTTAGTTTCAATAGAATTTCCTGAAGTTTGCAACGTATGAACCGACGTATTTAACAACTTATTTGTTAAGATTCATGACAAAAGGCAAATTACTGAACGATCACCTCGAATAACTTGCCGATTAAAATAGTAATATATTTGCTTTTTAATACAAGCTCTATGTTTAAATTTTTATTTTTAGATCCGAGCGCGTTTTCAACAGTTTCATTACGAGTGTCCGCACTGACGTGACGGGTCGTTTTCCGAGGCGAGGCGAACTTTAATTCAATTCGGAGCGCAATTAACTGCGTTTAGCTGCGAATAAAAAAAGTGTATATTATATAACTGGTGCGATTATCGACACTCGGCCACTCTGGCGCGTTTTTCGCTCTCTCTGCAGCAGCCGAAATAATTTTATCCGGCGGAGCGCGCGAATTATTAGAAGAGGAGACACTCGAGCGTGCAGTTTTATTGGGCAGCGCGTGTGTGTGTTTGTAGCTAACACATGGCCGAAGTGGCCATAACCCTGGCAAACGACAGCACTTCGAGCTGCATCTGAACATGACACCCCGACCCGGAAAAACGAGGACCCACTGCAGCATCGGTTCCGCCCGAAAAACAGACAAAGACCACTTTTATTCTTTGCTTCCCCAACACTCGCGTTGTTAATTCGCTTGTTATCGCCACAGTGGCAAAAGTGGCCAGAAGCAGGAAATTAACGCTTTTTATTGCAATTTGTCATTTCACTCTCGTTCCTTAATTTTTGTTTGTGTTTTCTATGTAAGTAAATTTTATATAATTACTGCAAAAATTTATAATAATATTTTTTGCAACAAATTATTAAAATCATTAAAAAAACTGAATTAAATTTATTGATTTTGTCTTTTATTCAATAATTTAATGTTTCTGGTTGGTTTTAATGCAGATTTGCTCATTAAAAATTTATTTTGACTAAAAAAGCATTTAAAATGAGATTACAGCACCTGATTGCAATATATCACGTAAAATGTAAATCCCACTCATGAATCATGATAGAATTCATTATTTTAATTCACAATCTGCTTCTCATAAGTAGTATGTATGAAACCATCTTGAAAAGCATGGCATGCAAGTTTTGCCTGCAGCAACGATTCATGAGCTGTTAATAATTTAGTAAAAAGTAAAAATGAATACATACCATTTAACTCAAAAATTGTTGTTTAAAAAAAGGTTTACAATGTTTACATTGAATAGATCCTGAACAAAATATGAAATTTATTATTTGGCTACCTAACACGGAAAGCCCGACCCATAATAAATCTTTAATTTTTGATAAAAATGAATTTGATACAGTGCTTTAAGGCTATGTGCTTACCTTTCTCATCTGCGGATATGGTAATTTTCTATGAAATTTTAATTTTCAATAAAATATAAAAAAAATCCACTGAGATGAAGCTAAATTTATAATCAAATATCAATATAAGCAACAATCGCGAATTTTCTCCTCTACAAAATTAATTTCCCTTTGATGAAAATGATAAATATTCAATGGATTAATATTTTGTTATTTAATCTTCATTTAATATTAAACTATGTTTCCATTTGCAATGTATTAAATAATGTTCATAATTAAATTAATTTAAGTTTTGGGAGTCTCAAAATTTCTTGTTTTTTACTCTATTGTGAGCTAGCTTGAGACCGATATCAAATCTCTGCAATTCATCGTGTCCTTTCACTTTCAAGAAACGACATAACAGAAAATTTGGGGGCCGAGGGTCTGTATGTATGTAATGCAATAGATTAAAGATTAGCACCTTTAAAGCGGCGCTTGTATAACTCGGTGCCAAGATTTATGTGGCGTTTCAAGTGCTATTAGGGCAGAATTCCATTGAGAGCAGCTCGGCATGCATATGTATGTAGTTATACGGACGCTGGACGAATAAATAATATTTCTTGGCTTCTCGCCATTTCGCGCACTCTCGCTCGCCTCCCCACGGTCAAGCCCGAAGCGGCCAAAGGGGTAATTGTCGCGCGCGTTTATGACCCTCTCGCTTCTTGGCCACATTTTATTAATAAAAACGCCGGCCCTCTCGCACATTATCGCCCGGTGATGCACGCGTACTGGAGAGAGAGAGAAAGGGGCTTCTTATTTCCCTGGGCTCAGCATTCGTTTTTGCCTCTGAACAAAAATCGTAGCCTGGAGAGAAAGAGATGATATTCGCAGTTTGCGCGACACTCTCAACTTATGCAACCGGCACGACCGGACTCGCAATTTCGCCGAATGGCCCCGTCTGCTTTTGCCAATTTTCCGATTTGATGTTTTCTTATGGGCACTGCGTATCACTTATCTGGGTTTGATCAAATTTTTTTCATAAAAATTTAGCTGAATTATGGAATTTGGCTGAAATTGATCATTTTCTTCAAAATCATCATGTCAGCTCAATTAAAGTGCTATAAAAATATGACTAAAAAGTCCAGTGTAAAAGACTTTGTGGAGGATAGAATAAGAAGATCATATTTTAATTTCAATAAACTTTTATGCGCGATTGAGAATTAAAATAAATTTTTTTTTTATTCAATGATACATTTTTTTTATTTGGTACCCAGCAAATTTTAATTTTCATGTATTTCTTTATTTAGAACCTCGTTTAAACTCATCTGAGATTGGCAATATCAACATTGAAATTGTTATTAAGAGCACAAAACCAATATATTTTGCTAAATTGTAGAAAAATCTCCAATTCATATTGTTCCTAACCTGAATCAAACTATACAAAAATTGTCATCTGATCTGTATTTGATTCTTTACGCCAAGTTACTGTACAGGTGATAGAGCAAAACTAATATCTTGATTTTCAAAAGTCAATTTCCTATCATTTTCGTTATTTATATTATATCATTATCATTAACAATTTATAATTTCTTAAATTTTTAAGCGACATTACGCAGATCAAAATGGTTACAATGTTGCATTGATAGTTGTGTAAAATGTTAACAAAATATAGACTTCCCGTACTTTATAAGTATATTTAATCAAACACTTCAATGATGTTTGGTGTAAAATTTATTTATTTATTTATATGATTGGAATTTGTTTTAAAGCTTCCTTTTTATTATAAAAATGTTAAAAAAATGAAATAATTTTTAACGTTAAAATTAAACAAACAATTCTGTTTAAATTAAAATTTATTACGATTTTTATTAATAATGTTAATTACTAAAAAATATTTAAAATTACTCCATTAAAAATTACCAGACGGCTTTTTGCATCAACAGGCCGCACTCGAAAGTACTTTTCTTCTCCATTTAAAATATCCACTGAATCCGCTCGTCGTTCACCATAATTTGGCAAAAAAATTCATAATCGCATTAAAATCTCGTCAGTACATCAGTGCCATTCTGCGTTGCGAATTTTCGGTCGGGCAAAGTTTTTGGCTTCGCCGCCGCCACCACGCACTCGACGGGATGATAATGCGCGCTTTTGTATCCCGCGCCGCCGCCGCGTGTATATTATATTTTGTCGCGAAAATCATCAATCAAACACTTGAGGTGTAATTACGACGTGATTAGCGCACTGCAGACTCGTCAAGAAACAGCCGACGGCTGGTCGGGGGCTGCCGCTGCCGCCTCTGATATTATTCGGGGGGCTGGAGGGGGTGCACATGTTTTATCTATCTTGGAGAGAGAAACACACAACTCTCATAAACTCATTAGGGCGGCGAACGATGAGCGAACGAGCGAGCGAGCGAGCGAGCGCTTTATTATTAAATACCGAAAACAAAACACACGCCATGATACAGCTTTAAATTTCTATGTACTCGGCTGGTGAAAATGGGCAAAACAATGACGACGTGACGATTGTCGCAGAAATTCGTCCGCATCAACGGGCGGCGCGGATTGGCGCTGCTTGTTCAATGGTGTTTTTTTTTTATAAACACAGCACTTCCCTTTTGACTACGAAACACTTTTTGCCTCCAGAGGAACAACTGCTCTCGCGCCTGTTTTTGTCTTTTAAAGGACTTGTTATTCTTTGTGTTTTGCTATTGTAAAGATTTTTGATGAATGATTTGATTATTGATTTTCCTGATTGCAATTAAAACTTTAATAATTGTTGTTAATTGTGCGCCCCAGTGATTCATCTTGAAAAAAAAACATGAGTAATTTTCTGCTTTTCTTAGCTATTTTCTTCTTCATTTTAGATCTTTTTTTGGCGATAGTAACGCAATTTAGTTAAATAGCCTTTTTAGGAATTTTTTGGGGGTAAAATATAACATCAAGCTAAATAGCTGAAATCAGCTGATATCTTAATAACTGTAGAATGTCATTTACAAATATCAATTTATTACAATAAAATTAATGCATTTTAGCTGTATCGCTATATCGTGTTTTGAAGATTCTAATCAATTAAAAAAAATCAAAAACCATAAAGGGATTTCCAAAACTTTTGCATGTAAATTTATAAAATATAATGTATGGTATTTGGGCAGAGAATGCCCGGTGATACATTAATAAACATGATTTGAAACTAATTTCTAACTGATTATTTGTTAAAAAGGATATATTAGGTAAAATAATATTTGCATGTTTTTCACGCGTATTTGTGTTTAAAAAAAAATTAGATATTAGGATTGATTTGTTAGATTAATCATATTTTATTAAATATTGATGATTATTTTCTTAAGCAATTCCAATTTCAAGGAATCAAAAATTTCAAAATTACTTTTTTATTTCGGATGGAAGCAAAAATTTGATGAATAAAGAGAGACTGATGAATGCAACATTATTTTAAAATTAAGTTTTAATCAAAGCAATATTATTTTAAATAAAGATAACAAAAACCGTTTGAAATAAACTAAAATCTGCGCACTTTCCGATTCAGAAAAGAGAAAACTCGGATATGAAAAAGAACTCCTAAAAAATTTGGAGAAACCAAAGGAAATTTGAGACTTAAAATTGAATAGGACAAGAAAGCAAATTACAATTCCATTCTTAATTATTGAAACACACAACAGGGCCGTTAAATTGTTCACTTCTATAAAGATCTATTTTCTGACTAATTCACACCTTTTCACCGACGGGATGGAAATATCACGAACATAAAACTAAAAGGCTTGTTTTCACCCAAAGCAGGAATTATATCAACGGCTGCACTTAGAGACAAAAGAAAAACAAAACACTCGACATTCCTCACTAAAACTGTTTACAGCACGCGTGGAGGGTGTGTGGGGAATCGGTGCGCTGGAGATGTTCGTAAATGGAACTCGAACCGGAGACCATCGACTGCAGAAAAAAGCAGGGCCCTTTTTGATGGCGCGCGCCCTTCGGGCTGCGCTCCCTCTAATTTGAGCGCAAAAGCAGCAGCGCGCCCTATTTAATGAATGCAAATGACTCTTGTGCCGGAACAATGGAAATTCCTTTGTCTTATTCCATCGTCGGCGAGGCGGCATGGCTATAGTATTATTGCAAACACGCTCAAGACGACGCGAGGAAGCATCAGGCTTTTTACTGCTCAATTGTCGCCGCCGCCGCCGCCGCTTTTCGAATATATACGCATAATGGAGGTCAGGAACAATGAGGGAGTTGGACGGAAAAAGGCAGTGTTAATTCAAAGGGCCGCACCAGTCATCCGGCCAATTAGACTTATTGCGCGCGTATTATTGTTTCGGCCGCCCTAATAGGTAGTCCACGATTGAAAAGTCGCGCGAACGAACAAAGTTAATAACATGTGTGGCCCATAAAGCGTCCACGATCAGTTCGCTGGGCGAAATTTCTCAGTTCGCGCGACTCGCGCGAAGTTCGCTGGAGTTGAATCGAGCTCTACTCTGGCGAACTTCGCCAGACCCGCGTCGAGCGAAAAATCTTGCGCATGCGTGCTTTTCATAAAAATTAAAATAATAAAAAAGCTCATGGAGTTATTTTTTTTTTAATTATTTAGATTTTTTGCCAGATCTCAATTTCGTTTTTTTTTTTTATTTTACAGGAAAATTTTAATTTTAAAGCCAAATTAATTAATTTATTTATCTCATTTCAATATATTTTGATTACATTTTTGGTACCTTATAACTTCATTTTCATAGAAATTAACTTCATTGTTTTAAAGACAAAAAATTTTTGTTTTAAATATATTGATACATTGATATTTTTAATTAGATTGATCAATTGAGATTATAAAATTTAATTTAATTCTACATTACCCTAAACTATTTTTAAGAAATTTAAACGAAAGCTAATTAATCTAAAATGTCTATCATCGCTGTTTTATTTTTGCAATTTTTATTAATATCAATTCTATTGTATTGAGAAAATCGTTTTCAAAATTTGATGAATAATTATTTTTCTAATTTCTAAGTGGACTCATTTTGGTGGATGGAAGTTTTAGCAAAATTCTTTGTGGTGGTGGTGCCTTAACAATTCAATATTTTCCTCCCAACAATTGATTAATTTTCAATATTTTAGCTGTTTTGTAACCATTGAAAAAAAATTTAATATTAAAATTATTGACATTTTATAGTACTCTTGTAAATTACTATAAAAAAACGCATGAAAATTAAATATTTTATTTTTATTTATTTACATTTTTTTGCTGAATTTTCAATTAAATTTTTTGGTCAGTTCTCAAATATATAGTTTTTTTAACTTAACAAGATAAATTTAAATTTTTAATTTATTTATTAGGTACTTGTGACGTATTAGTGACGTAACTTCGCGCGAATATTGTATTTCAATCGTGGACGCTTCAAGCGAACGAAAAAAAAGTTCGCGCGAAGTTCCCTGTTCGCTCAGCGAAGTTCGTTCGCGCGAACTTCAATCGTGGACTACCTATAACAGGACCGACGGCCGAGCGGGTTGTTTGACCGTGTCAAACAAAGAATTATTGCTGCTCCCCTCGCTGGTGGGCAACCAGCAGCTTTGGTCCGATGTTTATCAGCCTGATGCTTTTGTCACACACCTTCGTTCGCACCCTCATCATCAGCAACAAATCCCGTATATTATGAAATAATAAAAAGAGCAGTTAATTTGTCAAAAAAATTAATAAATAGACGAAATTGATCAAAAGTCAGTATCTGTAAATCTTTTACAACACAAGGTAAATCTAGTATTAATGTTAATAAGAAATTTTTTACAAAATTCCAAGGAAAACGCACACAAAAATAAATTTATGCAGTTCAAATAATTTCATGTATTCTGATTTCTTCTGTGATTTCGTAAATATTTAAAATAAAAATAGAATAAAAAAATATATTTATGACACCTCATATATTCAAAAGTCAGCTAAATTAATGAGGACAAGGAAAAATTTGGAAACGACTTTAATGTAAGGTACATGTAGAAACTGCATAAAGCTGTTAAAAAAAACTACATTTTTTTTTTTTTAGATGACTTCATTTAAAATGAGTATGTATTCAATAAAAGTTTTTGAAATTTTTAGAAACTAAAGCTTCACTTTCAGCTTACTAAAATACCAATTATATTGATTAAATTATGCCAAAAACAGTCAACGAAGGAATCGAATAATGCAATTTAAGAAATAATACAATTTGCGCTCGTCTTATTGTGATTTGTTTATTATAGGCGAATCTGGTGTCTGGTCCAATTAGAAAGAAAATTAGATGCTTCTAATGCGTATAAAGGGCATTGAGCACTTTTTAATTTAAAATAAATATAATTATTTTTTTTTTATAAAATTGTACATGATATATTTTATTATTATGATGACAATATTGATTAATATCAATAATCAAATTAGCTTTTTTTATTTAAATATCTAATTAATATATGTTTTGAATACTTAATAGCACTTACTTGCAAAATATTTGTTGATATTGTAAACATTACTATTATTAACAATTATTGTTTGTAAATATAAATATTATATGACACAATTCATCAATCAAAATGAAAATGATTTCAATTAACCTTCCCAATTGCTTTGCCATTCGCCACAACTCAATAATATTATTGTTTATCCATAAATAATTTCAGCTTTCAATTTAAAAATGATTAAGGGATCAAAATGGGAAAAAAGAATCCATTTAATAATTCAAAAGAAGCCTAAGCATATTTCTTTTTTTTAAGCACACACTTTTTCCATATCGCTGTCTCAAGATCTAGTATGGAAACTACCCCTCAGCTGACGACCCTGCCCGCCTGTCTATGAGAGAAGCAGCTATAGGCGCTGATGGAATTGATGAATGGAGCGTGAAACAAGCTAGAGTTTAATTCGGGCCCGGAATAATAAGCGGCGGCCGGGGGTGAATGGCAAAAGTCGATGAGTCGCGCGAGATGACCGGCGGCGCTTTGTGTTTTCGTCAGTCGGTGCGGGTGCAATTGAAATTCGATTGCAGCTCTCGCGTTATCGCAGGCCTGCAGGCACGTCACAGCCACCCCCGTGCATTGCCACCCCCCGCTGAACTTGGCACCCTGCATCTGTTTTCCGACACTTTTCCACCGGTTGGCCATTTATACAGCTGTTTGTTTCGAACGAGAGAAATAATCAACAAATTTAATTAAACATTGACTCTTGAATTATATAAGCTCTTCATAAATATCAAATTATTCACGGTTTATTCATTTTGTATTCTAATTTTATTCCAACTCTGGTGCAAAAGTGGAAAAAAACGTTGCTATCAATTTTGACCTATATTAATAAAAGGAAAACTGTCTAGTTTTAAATTTATGTGTACAAATTTTTTATTTTTACAAAATATGAAGTGGAAATATTAATTTGTAATGAGTGCATTTTATTGATATTATTTTTCAACATCAGCCGAGTTTGGATTTTTCGATTAATTGTTATAAAAATTGAAAAACTTCTTTCAATCTATAATAAAGGAAATTAGAGTTAAATTATTAATTTTGATAAAAATAAAAATTCAATTTAAAATAGTTTCTTTTTTTAATTGATATATTTAGAAATTTTTAATAATGGTATATTATTTTATTTACATTAATAAAATAATATGCCCAAATTGTTAGACTTCAGCTTCGATATATTTGCATTTTAAAGAGTTGTAAAAAGCTGCCAAAACATTATTTTCCTGCTGGTAAAATATTCCATCAGGGCGGAAATAAATTAACTCTCCTGCGTGCTTTTGATCAAGTACTGCCGGAATTGGACGCTAATTAGCAGAATATTCACGAGTGAATTTTAAAAATTTCCTGGTTTTGCAGATGGGAGCAGAGAGGGTTGCACAGGGGCCGCTCACTGGCCGCTCTCCTTCATTTTAATGTGATTCCGCGGCAGCTCCTCGGGGTGAAATTCAATTTCCTGCTCGCCGCTTCCGCTCTCGCCAAAGGAAATCTGTGCGTACCTGCCATTTTTTCTTATGACATTCGTGACAATTTAATGCTCTCTCCTCACTCTGGGAAAACATAATTTTCAAACATAATATTACGGAGTGCATCTTTTGCAAGAAATGACCGGCTGTTCTGTCGACGACACTTCTGTACTGCATTTATGGACGAGACATTTCTGCATCGTCGCGCGGGTATAATTCGATTTGCTTGGGATGCAAACTTGTCGTCTGGAAATGCAAAATAATGAAGGAATTTGCCGACAAGAAATTGCATGGAAGGAAATTTAATATTCTGGGAAGTAAAATATAAATATTTATTGTGATTCCCAGAATGCAGATCAGTCTCTTTTGAGTCTCATATAACAAAAAAGGAAAAAAAAACAGCCTAGGCCAAAATTTCTAGTCAATAAATAAGATTAAATTTACTTTTTTCGAATGATTCAAACTTTAATTTTTTAAATAATAGTTTTTTGCTACAATTAATAAATTATGGCACTGATTTTCATAGATGAAAAGGTAAATAAATTAAAAATTTAATTTATTTTCTAAATATGAATCAGTTGCATGAAGATTATAAAATGAATTTGTTCAACTAATATAAATCAAATTTTAGCTAAATAAAAAAAAATGTAACTGATCGAAATAATTTCTCAAAAACTCTATAAAAAATCTATTTTCTGACAATTTACGGAAAAAAATAATGTTCAGTCTCACATGCTTTCAATCAAATTGACACAATTTGCCAAAATCTGTTTGTCAGAATGAATTAATTGTGAACAGAATTTAAAAATAAAAAATATTTTGTTTGGCCTGGTTTTGTTATCTTTATAGAAAAGTGTCTTAAACTGATATAATTTATTATAAAATCTTCCAAAATTTTATAATTTGATGATTTTTATGGTTCATAACCATCATAAGAATTACTTAAATTTGAAAGATAACTTATCATTCAAGGTTAATAACCCTTGATGCTTCTGCGCAGCAATGTGCGACGAGAGCACTGCTGTATAAATCAGCGAAAGGGAAACATATTAACGCTCCGTGTTATTCCATTCCATATAATAATACTCTACATATGCGAACAGCTCGAGCGAGGATGCTGCGCCGCCGAGCTGCAAAGAGACGCGAAATTGGTGCTGAATTACATGACAGGCGCGCAGTTAATAAATAAAAACACACTCGGCTTGTGCACATTTTGTCGTCGTCCACTTTGCAATCTAGCTGTCACTGTGATATTGCATTCCTTGAGCTTTATTACCTTCGCATGTGTCTGATCCGCCTGAAACCGCACCCAGGAAGCAGATTCCCTGAAACCATGAACTGCCAACCGCGCACTTGTAATAAATGCATTGTTCGCTTTTAACCCTCGAACAACAGGGAAAAACGTAAAAAATATCAATTTTTTTAAATAATAAAAGCACGATTTATTTTCTAGTAATTCTTTCTTTTAAATTCAAAAGAACGCAAAATTCCTTGTCAGAAATTGGTATTTCGGTCAAAATATTTGTAATTCTAATATATCAACCAGGGATTCGTCAAAATTTCCTATTTTATCTTCAAAATCTCTTTAATCTTGCAAGAAGAGTGCCTTGGTTAAATCACAAAATTCGAACAAATAAGCCATAGTCATTCAAATCAGCTTTTTCCCTCGAGATTCAAATTATTTTGTAAAGAGTTAAGATGTTCCCCTGTTTCAATCCATTGTTAAGGAAATCTTTCTATTGCAAATTTGACTTATATTGAAATTTTGCTTCTTCAATTTCAAGAATAAATCATTTCTGCAGAACTCATACATATTTAAACTCACATGTGATAGAAAAAGAATAAAATTATTCCCTTTTTTTCAATCATTTTCAGAATAAATTAATTTTTTTTTTACCAACAAAACAAACTCGCTTGGTGGGATTAAAATTATTAAAACCATCTGCAAAAGCGATCTACTGGGGCAGATTGAGCGTTCTGAACGAATTTTTCATACAGGCAGTTTGTTCAACTGGTGGAGGTCCGCGGGGAAATACATCGGCGGCGATGAATTCAAATCACGTAGAAATGAGATCTTATAAAAAGCAAAAACAAGTATTGCCGGTCATAGAGAAATAAAAAGCGCGCGGCGTCGCCTATAAATTGCCGAATAACAAACAAGAAGAACTGCTACAACTCTCCAATAGAACAATAACGCAAAAAGTTTGTGCATTCCGATATAAACCGCACCGCGGAAAATTGCCTCTTGCGTCGAATTGGGGCTTATCAAAAGTTGCAAACAATAAAACGGGATAAACTATAGTTTTTGGATTTGCTGCTTCCGAGATCCGATTTTTATTTCCCTGCAGGCTGTTCTATTCGCAAGAGTCATTCTTTAGTAAAATGAAGCGATAATTTTGAATCGCGCCCATTAGTGCACTTCTTTAATTATGTCTGAGTGAGAGCTCGTTCTTTTTCAGTCGCTTTGCAAGCGAACAAGAACTCGCTAATGAAATTAGCGCCAGACTGTATTACGAGACGATTCCGCTTAATTTATCAGAATCGCGCTGCACAATTTGATGAGATCAAGCGCCGGCTGGATTGAATTAAACCGAGTGAGCGAGTAATTTGCAGTACTCATGGGTATTGGTATAAAGAGACCGTTGAAATCACGCTTGCCCCAAACCGAGCTTTCAACCACAATTATTTGCAATATTTCAAAAGCTTTGATTTGAATAATGGGGGCAAACAATAAACGGTTTTTACAATTTTTTTCAATGTATCAAATCAATTATTTTTTTTTTTTAATTTATAAACATGTAATTTTTTTATACAAAAAACAAATGGCTCTAACAGTTTCAGTCACGGTCTGCGACCCTATTTCACGAGCAAGAAAAATACAAAAAAATCAGCAAATTGAAAAAACACCGCTTTTCAACATAGAAAATTAAAATCTTAAAACTTAATCTCCTCAAGTGTCAACTTCTTTAAACAAATATAAAAATGTGTTATTAATTAATAAAATAGCTTGTCTAGTAAAATAATGATAAATAACAAGTTAACAATGGCTATGCATGTGCTTGAAAAAAAACAAACTTTGTATTAACAATCATTTTCAGCTTTGATATGCTTTAAACATTTCCATGTACATAAAATTTTATGTTTGAATTTTCCGAATTTTTACATATATTATTTATATTTAAAGAAGATAATATTTTCCAAATATTTTAATAAGTGAATAAAGAGAAGGAGGTAATGTATTTAAATTACTACACTGACACATTTTAATTCTTGTGCACGCATTAGTCAATTTGTTGAATTTTTGTTGAAAAAAAAAAATAACAGAAACGTGTTACAAAGGAAAAGGAAAATATAACATTAAAAAAATGTGAAAAATATTAAATTAGAAACATATTATATTAATAAACAATAATAAATATAATCTAAATAATAACATTATGTCTTAGTTGAACTTAATATGATTCCAAAACTAATTTCTAAAATTTATGTCAGTAATAAATTTTTTATAACAATCTTTTAATTTTTTTCTGTATTTCAGTTTGTGTTAAATGATTAAAGGACATGAATTTTTGCATAATTTAAAAATTTGATTTTATAAAAATTCTTTCCTTAATTCTATCCACAATTGTCAGTAATTTTAAATTAACTTTTTAAATTAGTTGAATAGACCGTTAAAAAGGTCACATGAAAAATATGAAATAAACTGGAATAAAATATTCATTTTGTTAATTTTTGGTTGAAAGACGTGGTGGAAAAAATGCGATGCTAGCTTTGAAGTACAATTTTTTAAACAATTTCTGCCCTCTTTTTCATCATTATCATTTTTATTTGCTTATCAAAAATTTATCAGTAATAATTTTTAGTTAAAAATTACTTTTTTCAGATTCCGCCGGAGAAATTCTAAGACTACGCCTAAGGTAGGAAAACATTTGGTACTCACACTACGCGGCAACTGCGAGAAGAGTCGTGGACTCGGGAGATGCGTGTCGAGAGAGCCGGGGGTGCGAGAGATGCTGCGGGCGCGCGTGGCTGCGATGCACTGACTGCCCTGTTCGCTCTCGGCGGGGCAGACACGACAGTCCACCCTCCGCCCAGCGCCGCCGCCGCTCCTGCGCTCCCCCGAGGAATCCTCCGCCCTCGCCGGCGCGCAAGAAAAGCCAAACATTCTGTTGCTCTCTTCTCGCTAAAAACTAATTTATCTGCCCGGCTTCATTAATCACCCTCTGCATTCTCGCATTGCTGCGCGCATACAACGCGAGTGACCGTTATTTGGCCAAATTTACACGAATTTCGACGCGCCGATCGCTCCCCTGCCACTAATTGGACAACGTCAGAGCTCTCGGATAAAATGCACGCGGTGTATGTTATTATCGGCGCGGTCAGCGAATTTCGCCTTTCAAAAGATGATTGAGAGGTCCCAACAAGCAGCCAACGTCCAAAATTAATGAATTATTAGCGCACCGCGCTTTTTGGTATTTGGAATTTTTCAGCAAACGCTCGTGTCATCTAATGAGGATCAAAAGTGTGGTAATAAAATAGCAGAATGACATTTCAGCAACTAAAAAAAAGAAGGAAACACAAATTATCGCGCCACTAAGGAAATTAATTACAAATACATTGTCATATTTATGATACTTTATTTTAATGATTCATAGTTGATATTTTTGAGTTATGGAAATTAATTGGGCTCTTAGTGATTTTGATGTTTAATTTATTCTCAATTCCAAGAAAACTTAAATTGAATTAATTTTAACATTGATTTAATAAAATGTATTCTTATTTTCACAAGATCAAAAAATTTTGTATTGAAGGCCCTTCGTGCTCTTTTCCAGAATTATAAAATTGCACAAATTAAAATAACATCTAGTGCATTTGACCATTGAAAGTTATTTATTTTATTTCAAATAAGAACTCGAAATTTATTAGTTAATGAATTTAAGCAAATTTTTTTTTAATCAAAAATATTTTGATTGATTTTTTTTGGCAAAAAAAATCACAATTTAAGCGCAAAATATGGTGGATTTGATATTACATAGTGCAAACACAAATAAATAAAAATATTAATTAATTTTGCTGAAAGTTACTTCCCTCTATACAATAAATTTTTCCTTTATCGTTTTAAATACTTCAGAAAATCCTAATAAATTTAAATGGTTTAACCTGCGTGAACCCTTGAATGATTATAAATTATAATTTCACGGAATTACTTGTTTTTTGTTCAACTTCAATTTTACCTTTAAAAAAAATATATATTCTGAGCAAACATTTGCCTGCCCATTTTCGGCAAGTGAGCACCGTTGGCTTGTTTCGTTTGACAGCGAATCGGATCGCACTTGGGAGCAACACCATTACGGACATGTTGCGCGCAAGTGTCCTCGCAGGCCAATTTGAGGATTTGTCTTGCACTGCCGGCACAAGGGACTCCATTTAAGGCATTAACTTTTAAGATTACACGCTTTGGCCGAGAGACTGCTTTCGACACGGCCTTTAATCAGGAAGGGATTGCCGCCCCGGGGCCAGTAAAGCACAACTTTGGGGGCGAGAGTCAATAGTGCGGATGTTTTGTGTGTGTCTCTGTGTGTCGCGCCCGCCGTGCACGATGTCAGCAGCCAGTGTGTTTTTGAGGTTTCCAACAGTTCGAGTTGATGGTGTTTGTTAGCTCCAAGTTTGACAAAGACACATCCATCGAACGCACACTGCGCTGCCGTCCTGTTTGCTCCAGCGCGTACAAACGAATATCTTTCTGCACTCCTTCGCCTCCTCCTCCTCCAGGGAAATCAAATAAAGCAGAAAGCTGAAAATTAAAAATGCCTCCTATGCAAAAGCAGTTTGTAGCGTCGAGCGGCGATGGACCGCAAAAGTTAAAACTCCTGCCGCCGATCCGCTCGCTGCCAACATTCATATACAAACACAGCGGTCCATTGAAAAGTTGTTTTGCGTCTCGTCCTTTCTCTCCCCGCGGACCGGAGAGAGTTGGAGGGACGCTCGAATTTTTCCAGCAAACCGCCGTACGTCTCTTGCGGTTTTTGCTAAGCAACAAAAGCACCTCCGCGCCAAAAATAGTACATACACATATATTGGCACACGATATGTTGTCGTCCCTACGCTTAAATACGCGAGCAAAAATGTTTTCTGCCTGATTTATAATGTAGAAATTCCAATAATTTAAAAAAAAAAAACGAATGTTTTTAATAATATTGAAACATAAGACCCGGATTTCAGTTTAAAAAATAGATTTTCATAATTTTAAATCCTAAAAGAAAGATAAAATGTGGGCAAAAGTTTATAATGATACATGATTCTAATTTCATAAAATGCTTTATAGCATTTTCTCTACAAAAAATATTTGTTTACAATTATAACCATATTAATAAATTTTGGGATAAATATGCATATATGTTGAACTTTAATTTTTGATGCGTTTTATATTGTGATAAAATTTCACAGGTGAAACTTTGTAACACTTTGCAAGGTAGGCAAGGTTTTTCATATATTGATAGATATTCTCATGACGGCTACCATATATAATGAAGATGCTGGGGGTCAGGAGAATGTTAATAAATTAGCAACACATTATTTTTACCTTTAACTTAATTAAATTATTGAAACGTATTTCAATTCATCTGAAATCATTTATATATAAATAAAATAATCAACATGGCCCAACATTGAAATTATTTTTTTTAATTCATTTATTCAGAATTGGAGACAACGACAAAAATATAATTTTATTTTGAATGAATAAACTTTAGTATCGGTTTATCATCTGTGATTTTTATCAAGTCAAATTGCAGTAAATTACATAACACTAAAATTATAAAAAATAAATAATAAATTAAATAAAAGAATAAAAATTAAAAAATAAAATCAACAATCATTGAAATTTTTTCAGATAAATTTTACTAATCTTTTGCTAAAGTTATTATTATTATTATAAAGTTCTTTTTATTTAAATATTCATAAATATCGTCAATATTACTTTCTATCGTAAAACAGTATTGTATAATGTATAATTTATTTATTTATTACAGTTTTATTAAAGATTTTTTTATTTTTTAAGCAAAAACGTGCACCAGTTTTGAGCTCTTATCAAAGGAAATTTTTAATAAATGACCTACTTTTCCCAACTTTTAAAAACTTTGGTGTTCTCCAACAGCGTTTGAAGCGCAACAGAACAAATTCGTCCGGCTGATGCGCGTGGCCATAAAAAGCGTGTGCGTTTTGTATCGCGAGAGGGAGAGCAAACGGCCTCTTGTATTATTGTTACGGCCGGCGAATTTTTATTGCTAATAATATGCGAGCACGTATGTATGTTTTTTATCAAATGAACGCAGCTCTGGGTAGCGAATCCGGTTTGCCGATATTCAAATTTTACAGCTTTTAAAGCCGGCACTCCTTCGTTGCGCTGTTTTCCTTCACCTGAGCGCAGAGAAAGAGTTGCACGCAGAGATTCGAAATTGAGATGCGCGCGCGTTATATAAAATTTATTCCATCTGTTAGAGGTGGCGTGCTGCGATAAAAGAAAGCAAATATCATGAAGCATCTCGCCCTCTCCGTGGCAGGCGGCGCGCAGGGCCCTGAGCCGCCGCTCTGCAAACACCAAGTTTCGCTCTTATGGGATCAAAGTTGAACTTGATTTCCATACAAGAAGTTGATTTTGTGTCCTCTGGGCGACAAGAACAAAGGATTTCGGCCTCATCTCTCGTTCTTATCTGTTCGTTCTCCGCTCTTTTTAAAGAAATCTCATCCAACGCGCTTCGTTCGCTCTCTTCGCTCGCTCTTTCCGCCGCGGCGACTTTGCCTTTGCATTACATAACTCGGAGCACTTTCTCTCTCTCGCGCCAACCAAAGTGGCTCTCGGTCGTTCTCTTGGCGCTCCGGACCAGCGTGCTACATTAAAATCGTATCAATCAAGGCGGAACGAACGCCTACTGCCAGCGCCGACACGCGTTCTCTGCTCAATTATCATTAACGGCGCAATTACAACTTGATGCATTACGCGCGTGTGTACTGTAATTGAAGCGAGGAAATTGCTTTTTTCCGTCTGGATTGACAACAGTTGGGCAGAAAAGTTGAAAAAAATATAATATGCTTGTAACTAAAAATAAGCAGGAACAAAGTAATATTTTCTCTGTATTTAGTACATAACAAAAAAGTTTGAAACAATTAAGTAGCCAAAGGAAAGATTATTACAATTTTTTAGTTCCCTCATTCAAATAAATGTTTCGTCCGGTTTCAAAACAATAAAATCTGAATTTTTACCTTAGAGACCATAAAATTTGATGCTAAGTCTAGATTTGCATTAGTAAGTGCTATCTTATTCAAATTTTTATTGGATTTTCAAGAATTTTTCAGTGAGAAATTAAATTTTTTTTTCGTCAAAAATTTCAAAACCAAAAAAAAATTAGTAATTAAAAATATTATCGAATAAAAAAATCGAGAAAAAAAAAATAATATTGTTAGGGCTGAGCGTTTTAGTCGATCAACTATTTTTTTCTGATCTTCGCAGGATGTTAGGGTTATGAAATGAGCACGAATCATGCAATTTCGAGTCGATTAAGCTATAGGGTAAAAATCGACTATTTCGACTAAAAACAGACTAAAACCGACTAAAATAGCTGAAAAGTCCATTTTTTTTAGCTCCAAGTGAAAAAAAAAATTTTTTTTTGGCAACCATCTAAAATTCTCGGACAAATCATTTAGATCATTTCATGCTATATTTTTTTAAAATTTATTCTACCCCTCACCCCTAAAGGCTGGAACCCTGGCACACCCTTGCGACTGTCGTGACAGAAAAAAAATGTTTTTTAGCAACCATCTAAAAATCTTGTAGAGACCATTTGAATCATTTCTAGCTAAATTTTTTGAATCATTTTTTTACCCCACACCACTGGAACCCTGGCCCACCCCTGTGACGGTCTTGACTGAAAAAAATATTTTTTTGCTACCATCTAAAAATTTCGGACAGACCATTTGAATCATTTCTAGCTAACTTTTTAGAAACATTTTTTTTTACCCCACACCCCTGGAACCTTGGCCCACCCTTGCTTTGACGGCCCCGACTCCCGACAAAAAAAATTTTTTTAGCACCCATCTAAAAAGATTTTTCAGACCATTTGAATCATTTCTAGCTAACGTTTTGAAACATTTTTTTATCCCACACCCCAGGAAGTATTGAAATATTGAGATCTCAGTCAAAGTATAGCTCGTACTGCTTCAAATCTAGAAAAAAAGCTTTAAAATAGTGTGAAAGAGCAGCCTTAACTCTTAATTTTACGGCACAATTGCAGAGACTTTTGCAACTCTCGTATTTAGCACCAAACATGGTATTATTGAAATTTTGAGATCGCAGTCAAAGTATAGCTCGTACTGCTTCAAAATCTAGAAAAAAAGCTTTGAAATAGTGTGAAAGAGCAGCCTTAACTCTTAATTTTACGGCACAATTGCAGAGTCTTTTGCAACGCTCGTATTTAGCACCAAACATGGTATTATTGAAATATTGAGATCGCAGTCAAAGTATAGCTCGTACTGATTCAAAATCTAGAAAAAAAGCTTTAAAATAGTGTTAAAGTGCAGCCTTAACTCTTAATTTTACGGCACAATTGCAGAGTCTTTAGCAACGCTCGTATTTAGCACTAAACATGGTATTAATGAAATATTGAGATCGCAGTCAAAGTATAGCTCGTACTGATTCAAAATCTAGAAAAAAAGCTTTAAAATAGTGTGAAAGAGCAGCCTTAACTCTTAATTATACGGCACAATTGCAGAGTCTTTTGCAACGCTCGTATTTAGCACCAAACATGGAATTATTGAAATATTGAGATCGCAGTCAAAGCATAGCTCGTACTGATTCAAAATCTAGAAAAAAAGCTTTAAAATAGTGTGAAAGTGCAGCCTTAACTCTTAATTTTTCGGCACTATTGCAGAGTCTTTTGCAACGCTCGTATTTAGCACCAAACATGGTATTATTGATATATTGAGATCGCAGTCAAAGCATAGCTCGTACTGATTCAAAATCTAGAAAAAAAGCTTTAAAATAGTGTGAAAGTGCAGCCTTAACTCTTAATTTTACGGCACTATTGCAGAGTCTTTTGCAACGCTCGTATTTAGCACCAAACATGGTATTATTGATATATTGAGATCGCAGTCAAAGTATAGCTCGTACTGATTCAAAATCTAGAAAAAAAGCTTTAAAATAGTGTGAAAGAGCAGCCTTAACTCTTAATTTTACGGCACAATTGCAGAGTCTTTTGCAACGCTCGTATTTAGCACCAAACATGGTATTATTAAAATATTGAGATCGCAGTCAAAGTATAGCTCGTACTGATTCAAAATCTAGAAAAAAAGCTTTAAAATAGTGTGAAAGAGCAGCCTTAACTCTTAATTTTACGGCACAATTGCAGAGTCTTTTGCAACGCTCGTATTTAGCACCAAACATTGTATTATTTAAATATTGAGATCTCAGTCAAAGTATAGCTCGTACTGCTTCAAAATCTAGAACAAAAGCTTTAAAATAGTGTGAAAGAGCAGCCTTTACTCTTAATTTTACGGCACAATTGCAGAGTCTTTTGTAACGCTCGTATTTAGCACCAAACATGGTATTATTGAAATATTGAGATCGCAGTCAAAGTATAGCTCGTACTGATTCAAAATCTAGAAAAAAAGCTTTAAAATAGTGTGAAAGTGCAGCCTTAACTCTTAATTTTACGGCACAATTGCAGAGTCTTTTGCAACGCTCGTACTTAGCACCAAACATGGTATTATTGAAATATTGAGATCGCAGTCAAAGTATAGCTCGTACTGATTCAAAATCTAGAAAAAAAGCTTTAAAATAGTGTGAAAGAGCAGCCTTAACTCTTAATTTTACGGCACAATTGCAGAGTCTTTTGCAACGCTCGTATTTAGCACCAAACATGGTATTATTGAAATATTGAGATCGCAGTCAAAGTATAGCTCGTACTGATGCAAAATCTAGAAAAAAAGCTTTAAAATAGTGTGAAAGAGCAGCCTTAACTCTTAATTTTACGGCACAATTGCAGAGTCTTTTGCAACGCTCGTATTTAGCTGCAAACATGGTATTATTGAAATATTGAGATCGCAGTCAAAGTATAGCTCGTACTGCTTCAAAATCTAGAGCAAAAGCTTTAAAATAGTGTGAAAGAGCAGCCTTAACTCTTAATTATACGGCACAATTGCAGAGTCTTTTGCAACGCTCGTATTTAGCACCAAACAAGCTATTAATGAAATATTGAGATCGCAGTCAAAGTATAGCTCGTACTGATTCAAAATCTAGAAAAAAAGCTTTAAAATACTGTGAAAGAGGAGCCTTAACTCTTAATTTTACGGCACAATTGCAGAGTCTTTTGCAACGCTCGTATTTAGCACCAAACATGGTATTATTAAAATATTGAGATCGCAGTCAAAGTATAGCTCGTACTGATTCAAAATCTAGAAAAAAAGCTTTAAAATACTGTGAAAGAGGAGCCTTAACTCTTAATTTTACGGCACAATTGCAGAGTCTTTTGCAACGCTCGTATTTAGCACCAAACATGGTATTATTGAAATATTGAGATCGCAGTCAAAGTATAGCTCGTACTGATTCTAAATCTAGAAAAAAAGCTTTAAAATAGTGTGAAAGTGCAGCCTTAACTCTTAATTTTACGGCACAATTGCAGAGTCTTTTGCAACGCTCGTATTTAGCACCAAACATGGTATTATTGAAATATTGAGATCGCAGTCAAAGTATAGCTCGTACTGATTCAAAATCTAGAAAAAAAGCTTTAAAATAGTGTGAAAGTGCAGCCTTAACTCTTAATTTTACGGCACAATTGCAGAGTCTTTTGCAACGCTCGTACTTAGCACCAAACATGGTATTATTGAAATATTGAGATCGCAGTCAAAGTATAGCTCGTACTGATTCAAAATCTAGAAAAAAAGCTTTAAAATAGTGTGAAAGAGCAGCCTTAACTCTTAATTTTACGGCACAATTGCAGAGTCTTTTGCAACGCTCGTATTTAGCAGCAAACATGGTATTATTGAAATATTGAGATCGCAGTCAAAGTATAGCTCGTACTGCTTCAAAATCTAGAGCAAAAGCTTTAAAATAGTGTGAAAGAGCAGCCTTAACTCTTAATTTTACGGCACAATTGCAGAGTCTTTTGCAACGCTCGTATTTAGCACCAAACAAGGTATTAATGAAATATTGAGATCGCAGTCAAAGTATAGCTCGTACTGATTCAAAATCTAGAAAAAAAGCTTTAAAATACTGTGAAAGAGGAGCCTTAACTCTTAATTTTACGGCACAATTGCAGAGTCTTTTGCAACGCTCGTATTTAGCACCAAAAATGGTATTATTGAAATATTGAGATCGCAGTCAAAGAATAGCTCGTACTGATTCAAAATCTTGAAAAAAAGCTTTAAAATAGTGTGAAAGAGCAGCCTTAACTCTTAATTTTTCGGCACAATTGCAGAGTCTTTTGCAACGCTCGTATTTAGCACCAAACATGGTATTATTAAAATATTGAGATCGCAGTCAAAGTATAGCTCGTACTGATTCAAAATCTAGAAAAAAAGCTTTAAAATAGTGTGAAAGAGCAGCCTTAACTCTTAATTTTACGGCACAATTGCAGAGTCTTTTGCAACGCTCGTATTTAGCACCAAACATGGTATTATTAAAATATTGAGATCGCAGTCAAAGTATAGCTCGTACTGATTCAAAATCTAGAAAAAAAGCTTTAAAATAGTGTGAAAGAGCAGCCTTAACTCTTAATTTTAGGGCACAATTGCAGAGTCTTTTGCAACGCTCGTATTTAGCACCAAACATTGTATTATTTAAATATTGAGATCTCAGTCAAAGTATAGCTCGTACTGCTTCAAAATCTAGAACAAAAGCTTTAAAATAGTGTGAAAGAGCAGCCTTTACTCTTAATTTTACGGCACAATTGCAGAGTCTTTTGCAACGCTCGTATTTAGCACCAAACAAGGTATTAATGAAATATTGAGATCGCAGTCAAAGTATAGCTCGTACTGATTCAAAATCTAGAAAAAAAGCTTTAAAATACTGTGAAAGAGGAGCCTTAACTCTTAATTTTACGGCACAATTGCAGAGTCTTTTGCAACGCTCGTATTTAGCACCAAACATGGTATTATTGAAATATTGAGATCGCAGTCAAAGTATAGCTCGTACTGATTCAAAATCTAGAAAAAAAGCTTTAAAATAGTGTTAAAGTGCAGCCTTAACTCTTAATTTTACGGCACAATTGCAGAGTCTTTTGCAACGCTCGTATTTAGCACTAAACATGGTATTAATGAAATATTGAGATCGTAGTCAAAGTATAGCTCGTACTGATTCAAAATCTAGAAAAAAAGCTTTAAAATAGTGTGAAAGAGCAGCCTTAACTCTTAATTATACGGCACAATTGCAGAGTCTTTTGCAACGCTCGTATTTAGCACCAAACATGGTATTATTGAAATATTGAGATCGCAGTCAAAGTATAGCTCGTACTGATTCAAAATCTAGAAAAAAAGCTTTAAAATAGTGTGAAAGTGCAGCCTTAACTCTTAATTTTACGGCACAATTGCAGAGTCTTTTGCAACGCTCGTACTTAGCACCAAACATGGTATTATTGAAATATTGAGATCGCAGTCAAAGTATAGCTCGTACTGATTCAAAATCTAGAAAAAAAGCTTTAAAATAGTGTGAAAGAGCAGCCTTAACTCTTAATTTTACGGCACAATTGCAGAGTCTTTTGAAACGCTCGTATTTAGCACCAAACATGGTATTATTGAAATATTGAGATCGCAGTCAAAGTATAGCTCGTACTGATTCAAAATCTAGAAAAAAAGCTTTAAAATAGTGTGAAAGAGCAGCCTTAACTCTGAATTTTACGGCACAATTGCAGAGTCTTTTGCAACGCTCGTACTTAGCACCAAACATGGTATTATTGAAATATTGAGATCGCAGTCAAAGTATAGCTCGTACTGATTCAAAATCTAGAAAAAAAGCTTTAAAATAGTGTGAAAGAGCAGCCTTAACTCTTAATTTTACGGCACAATTGCAGAGTCTTTTGAAACGCTCGTATTTAGCACCAAACATGGTATTATTGAAATATTGAGATCGCAGTCAAAGTATAGCTCGTACTGATTCAAAATCTAGAAAAAAAGCTTTAAAATAGTGTGAAAGAGCAGCCTTAACTCTGAATTTTACGGCACAATTGCAGAGTCTTTTGCAACGCTCGTATTTAGCACCAAACATGGTATTATTAAAATATTGAGATCGCAGTCAAAGTATAGCTCGTACTGATTCAAAATCTAGAAAAAAAGCTTTAAAATAGTGTGAAAGAGCAGCCTTAACTCTTAATTTTAGGGCACAATTGCAGAGTCTTTTGCAACGCTCGTATTTAGCACCAAACATTGTATTATTTAAATATTGAGATCTCAGTCAAAGTATAGCTCGTACTGCTTCAAAATCTAGAACAAAAGCTTTAAAATAGTGTGAAAGAGCAGCCTTTACTCTTAATTTTACGGCACAATTGCAGAGTCTTTTGCAACGCTCGTATTTAGCACCAAACAAGGTATTAATGAAATATTGAGATCGCAGTCAAAGTATAGCTCGTACTGATTCAAAATCTAGAAAAAAAGCTTTAAAATACTGTGAAAGAGGAGCCTTAACTCTTAATTTTACGGCACAATTGCAGAGTCTTTTGCAACGCTCGTATTTAGCACCAAACATGGTATTATTGAAATATTGAGATCGCAGTCAAAGTATAGCTCGTACTGATTCAAAATCTAGAAAAAAAGCTTTAAAATAGTGTTAAAGTGCAGCCTTAACTCTTAATTTTACGGCACAATTGCAGAGTCTTTTGCAACGCTCGTATTTAGCACTAAACATGGTATTAATGAAATATTGAGATCGCAGTCAAAGTATAGCTCGTACTGATTCAAAATCTAGAAAAAAAGCTTTAAAATAGTGTGAAAGAGCAGCCTTAACTCTTAATTATACGGCACAATTGCAGAGTCTTTTGCAACGCTCGTATTTAGCACCAAACATGGTATTATTGAAATATTGAGATCGCAGTCAAAGTATAGCTCGTACTGATTCAAAATCTAGAAAAAAAGCTTTAATATAGTGTGAAAATGCAGCCTTAACTCTGAATTTTACGGCACAATTGCAGAGTCTTTTGCAACGCTCGTATTTAGCACCAAACATGGTATTATTGAAATATAGAGATCGCAGTCAAAGTATAGCTCGTACTGATTCAAAATCTAGAAAAAAAGCTTTAAAATAGTGTGAAAGTGCAGCCTTAACTCTTAATTTTACGGCACAATTGCAGAGTCTTTTGCAACGCTCGTATTTAGCACCAAACATGGTATTATTGAAATATTGAGATCGCAGTCAAAGTATAGCTCGTACTGATTCAAAATCTAGAAAAAAAGCTTTAAAATAGTGTGAAAGTGCAGCCTTAACTCTTAATTTTACGGCACAATTGCAGAGTCTTTTGCAACGCTCGTACTTAGCACCAAACATGGTATTATTGAAATATTGAGATCGCAGTCAAAGTATAGCTCGTACTGATTCAAAATCTAGAAAAAAAGCTTTAAAATAGTGTGAAAGAGCAGCCTTAACTCTGAATTTTACGGCACAATTGCAGAGTCTTTTGAAACGCTCGTATTTAGCACCAAACATGGTATTATTGAAATATTGAGATCGCAGTCAAAGTATAGCTCGTACTGATTCAAAATCTAGAAAAAAAGCTTTAAAATAGTGTGAAAGAGCAGCCTTAACTCTGAATTTTACGGCACAATTGCAGAGTCTTTTGCAACGCTCGTATTTAGCACCAAACATGGTATTATTGAAATATAGAGATCGCAGTCAAAGTATAGCTCGTACTGATTCAAAATCTAGAAAAAAAGCTTTAAAATAGTGTGAAAGTGCAGCCTTAACTCTTAATTTTACGGCACAATTGCAGAGTCTTTCGCAACGCTCGTAAAATTAAGCACCAAACATGGTATTATTGAAATATTGAGATCGCAGTCAAAGTATAGCTCGTACTGATTCAAAATCTAGAAAAAAAGCTTTAAAATAGTGTGAAAGAGCAGCCTTAACTCTTAATTTTACGGCACAATTGCAGAGTCTTTTGCAACGCTCGTATTTAGCACCAAACATGGTAATATTGAAATATTGAGATCGCAGTCAAAGTATAGCTCGTACTGCTTCAAAATCTAGAACAAAAGCTTTAAAATAGTGTGAAAGAGCAGCCTTAACTCTTAATTTTACGGCACAATTGCAGAGTCTTTTGCAACGCTCGTATTTAGCACCAAACATGGTATTAATGAAATATTGAGATCGCAGTCAAAGTATAGCTCGTACTGATTCAAAATCTAGAAAAAAAACTTTAAAATACTGTGAAAGAGGAGCCTTAACTCTTAATTTTACGGCACAATTGCAGAGTCTTTTGCAACGCTCGTATTTAGCACCAAACATGGTATTATTGAAATATTGAGATCGCAGTCAAAGTATAGCTCGTACTGATTCAAAATCTAGAAAAAAAGCTTTAAAATAGTGTGAAAGTGCAGCCTTAACTTTTAATTTTACGGCACAATTGCAGAGTCTTTTGCAACGCTCGTATTTAGCACCAAACATTGTATTATTTAAATATTGAGATCTCAGTCAAAGTATAGCTCGTACTGCTTCAAAATATAGAACAAAAGCTTTAAAATAGTTTGAAAGAGCAGCCTTAACTCTTAATTTTACGGCACAATTGCAGAGTCTTTTGCAACGCTCGTATTTAGCACCAAACATGGTATTATTGAAATATTGAGATCGCAGTCAAAGCATAGCTCGTACTGATTCAAAATCTAGAAAAAAAGCTTTAAAATAGTGTGAAAGTGCAGCCTTAACTCTTAATTTTACGGCATAATTGCAGAGTCTTTTGCAACGCTCGTACTTAGCACCAAACATGGTATTATTGAAATATTGAGATCGCAGTCTATGTATAGCTCGTACTGATTCAAAATCTAGAAAAAAAGCTTTAAAATAGTGTGAAAGAGCAGCCTTAACTCTTAATTTTACGGCACAATTGCAAAGTCTTTTACAACGCTCATATTTAGCACGAAACATGGTATTATTGAAATATTGAGATCGCAGTCAAAGTATAGCTCGTACTGCTTCAAAATCTAGAAAAAAAGCTTTAAAATAGTGTGAAAGAGCAGCCTTAACTCTTAATTTTACGGCACAATTGCAGAGTCTTTTGCAACGCTCGTATTTAGCACCAAACATGGTATTATTGAAATATTGAGATCGCAGTCAAAGTATAGCTCGTACTGATTCAAAATCTAGAAATAAAGCTTTAAAATAGTGTGAAAGAGCAGCCTTAACTCTTAATTTTAGGGCACAATTGCAGAGTCTTTTGCAACGCTCGTATTTAGCACCAAACATTGTATTATTTAAATATTGAGATCTCAGTCAAAGTATAGCTCGTACTGCTTCAAAATCTAGAACAAAAGCTTTAAAATAGTGTGAAAGAGCAGCCTTTACTCTTAATTTTACGGCACAATTGCAGAGTCTTTTGCAACGCTCGTATTTAGCACCAAACAAGGTATTAATGAAATATTGAGATCGCAGTCAAAGTATAGCTCGTACTGATTCAAAATCTAGAAAAAAAGCTTTAAAATACTGTGAAAGAGGAGCCTTAACTCTTAATTTTACGGCACAATTGCAGAGTCTTTTGCAACGCTCGTATTTAGCACCAAACATGGTATTATTGAAATATTGAGATCGCAGTCAAAGTATAGCTCGTACTGATTCAAAATCTAGAAAAAAAGCTTTAAAATAGTGTTAAAGTGCAGCCTTAACTCTTAATTTTATAGCACAATTGCAGAGTCTTTTGCAACGCTCGTATTTAGCACCAAACATGGTATTATTGAAATATTGAGATCGCAGTCAAAGTATAGCTCGTACTGATTCAAAATCTAGAAAAAAAGCTTTAAAATAGTGTGAAAGTGCAGCCTTAACTCTTAATTTTACGGCACAATTGCAGAGTCTTTTGCAACGCTCGTATAATTTAGCACCAAACATGGTATTATTGAAATATTGAGATCGCAGTCAAAGTATAGCTCGTACTGATTCAAAATCTAGAAAAAAAGCTTTAAAATAGTGTGAAAGAGCAGCCTTAACTCTTAATTTTACGGCACAATTGCAGAGTCTTTTGCAACGCTCGTATTTAGCACCAAACATGGTATTATTGAAATATTGAGATCGCAGTCAAAGTATAGCTCGTACTGATTCAAAATCTAGAAAAAAAGCTTTAAAATAGTGTGAAAGAGCAGCCTTAACTCTTAATTTTACGGCACAATTGCAGAGTCTTTTGCAACGCTCGTATTTAGCACCAAACATGGTATTATTGAAATATTGAGATCGCAGTCAAAGTATAGCTCGTACTGATTCAAAATCTAGAAAAAAAGCTTTAAAATAGTGTGAAAGTGCAGCCTTAACTCTTAATTTTACGGCACAATTGCAGAGTCTTTTGCAACGCTCGTATTTAGCACCAAACATGGTATTATTGAAATATTGAGATCGCAGTCAAAGTATAGCTCGTACTGATTCAAAATCTAGAAAAAAAGCTTTAAAATAGTGTGAAAGAGCAGCCTTAACTCAGAATTTTACGGCACAATTGCAGAGTCTTTTGCAACGCTCGTATTTAGCACCAAACATGGTACTATTGAAATATTGAGATCGCAGTCAAAGAATAGGTCGTACTGATTCAAAATCTAGAAAAAAGGCTTTAAAATAGTGTGAAAGAGCAGCCTTAACTCTTAATTTTACGGCACAATTGCAGAGTCTTTTGCAACGCTCGTATTTAGCACCAAACATGGTATTATTGAAATATTGAGATCGCAGTCTAAGTATAGCTCGTACTGATTCAAAATCTAGAAAAAAAGCTTTAAAATAGTGTGAAAGTGCAGCCTTAACTCTTAATTTTACGGCACAATGGCAGAGTCTTTTGCAATGCTCGTATTTAGCACCAAACATGGTATTATTGAAATATTGAGATCGCAGTCAAAGCATAGCTCGTACTGATTCAAAATCTAGAAAAAAAGCTTTAAAATAGTGTTAAAGTGCAGCCTTAACTCTTAATTTTACGGCATAATTGCAGAGTCTTTTGCAACGCTCGTACTTAGCACCAAACATGGTATTATTGAAATATTGAGATCGCAGTCTATGTATAGCTCGTACTGATTCAAAATCTAGAAAAAAAGCTTTAAAATAGTGTGAAAGAGCAGCCTTAACTCTTAATTTTACGGCACAATTGCAAAGTCTTTTACAACGCTCATATTTAGCACGAAACATGGTATTATTGAAATATTGAGATCGCAGTCAAAGTATAGCTCGTACTGCTTCAAAATCTAGAAAAAAAGCTTTAAAATAGTGTGAAAGAGCAGCCTTAACTCTTAATTTTACGGCACAATTGCAGAGTCTTTTGCAACGCTCGTATTTAGCACCAAACATGGTATTATTGAAATATTGAGATCGCAGTCAAAGTATAGCTCGTACTGATTCAAAATCTAGAAATAAAGCTTTAAAATAGTGTGAAAGAGCAGCCTTAACTCTTAATTTTACGGCACAATAGCAGAGTCTTTTGCAACGCTCGTATTAAGCACCAAACATGGTATTATTGAAATATTGAGATCGCAGTCAAAGTATAGCTCGTACTGATTCAAAGTCTAGAAAAAAAGCTTTAAAATAGTGTGAAAGAGCAGCCTTAACTCTTAATTTTACGGCACAATTGCAGAGTCTTTTGCAACGCTCGTATTTAGCACCAAACATGGTATTATTGAAATATTGAGATCGCAGTCAAAGTATAGCTCGTACTGATTCAAAATCTAGAAAAAAAGCTTTAAAATAGTGTGAAAGTGCAGCCTTAACTCTTAATTTTACGGCACAATTGCAGAGTCTTTTGCAACGCTCGTATAATTTAGCACCAAACATGGTATTATTGAAATATTGAGATCGCAGTCAAAGTATAGCTCGTACTGATTCAAAATCTAGAAAAAAAGCTTTAAAATAGTGTGAAAGAGCAGCCTTAACTCTTAATTTTACGGCACAATTGCAGAGTCTTTTGCAACGCTCGTATTTAGCACCAAACATGGTATTATTGAAATATTGAGATCGCAGTCAAAGTATAGCTCGTACTGATTCAAAATCTAGAAAAAAAGCTTTAAAATAGTGTGAAAGTGCAGCCTTAACTCTTAATTTTACGGCACAATTGCAGAGTCTTTTGCAATGCTCGTATTTAGCACCAAACATTGTATTTTTTAAATATTGAGATCGCAGTCAAAGTATAGCTCGTACTGATTCAAAATCTAGAAAAAAAGCTTTAAAATAGTGTGAAAGAGCAGCCTTAACTCTTAATTTTAGGGCACAATTGCAGAGTCTTTTGCAACGCTCGTATTTAGCACCAAACATTGTATTATTTAAATATTGAGATCTCAGTCAAAGTATAGCTCGTACTGCTTCAAAATCTAGAACAAAAGCTTTAAAATAGTGTGAAAGAGCAGCCTTTACTCTTAATTTTACGGCACAATTGCAGAGTCTTTTGCAACGCTCGTATTTAGCACCAAACAAGGTATTAATGAAATATTGAGATCGCAGTCAAAGTATAGCTCGTAATGATTCAAAATCTAGAAAAAAAACTTTAAAATACTGTGAAAGAGGAGCCTTAACTCTTAATTTTACGGCACAATTGCAGAGTCTTTTGCAACGCTCGTATTTAGCACCAAAAATGGTATTATTGATATATTGAGATCGCAGTCAAAGTATAGCTCGTACTGATTCAAAGTCTAGAAAAAAAGCTTTAAAATAGTGTGAAAGAGCAGCCTTAACTCTTAATTTTACGGCACAATTGCAGAGTCTTTTGCAACGCTCGTATTTAGCACCAAACATGGTATTATTGAAATATTGAGATCGCAGTCTAAGTATAGCTCGTACTGATTCAAAATCTAGAAAAAAAGCTTTAAAATAGTGTGAAAGAGCAGCCTTAACTCTTAATTTTACGGCACAATTGCAGAGTCTTTTGCAACGCTCGTATTTAGCACCAAACATGGTATTATTGAAATATTGAGATCGCAGTCAAAGTATAGCTCGTACTGATTCAAAATCTAGAAAAAAAGCTTTAAAATAGTGTGAAAGTGCAGCCTTAACTCTTAATTTTACGGCACAATTGCAGAGTCTTTTGCAACGCTCGTATTTAGCACCAAACATGGTATTATTGAAATATTGAGATCGCAGTCAAAGCATAGCTCGTACTGCTTCAAAATCTAGAAAAAAAGCTTTAAAATAGTGTGAAAGTGCAGCCTTAACTCTTAATTTTACGGCACAATTGCAGAGTCTTTTGCAACGCTCGTATTTAGCACCAAACATGGTACTATTGAAATATTGAGATCGCAGTCAAAGAATAGGTCGTACTGATTCAAAATCTAGAAAAAAGGCTTTAAAATAGTGTGAAAGAGCAGCCTTAACTCTTAATTTTACGGCACAATTGCAGAGTCTTTTGCAACGCTCGTATTTAGCACCAAACATGGTATTATTGAAATATTGAGATCGCAGTCTAAGTATAGCTCGTACTGATTCAAAATCTAGAAAAAAAGCTTTAAAATAGTGTGAAAGTGCAGCCTTAACTCTTAATTTTAGGGCACAATGGCAGAGTCTTTTGCAACGCTCGTATTTAGCACCAAACATGGTATTATTGAAATATAGAGATCGCAGTCAAAGCATAGCTCGTACTGATTCAAAATCTAGAAAAAAAGCTTTAAAATAGTGCGAAAGTGCAGCCTTAACTCTTAATTTTACGGCATAATTGCAGAGTCTTTTGCAACGCTCGTACTTAGCACCAAACATGGTATTATTGAAATATTGAGATCGCAGTCTATGTATAGCTCGTACTGATTCAAAATCTAGAAAAAAAGCTTTAAAATAGTGTGAAAGAGCAGCCTTAACTCTTAATTTTACGGCACAATTGCAAAGTCTTTTACAACGCTCATATTTAGCACGAAACATGGTATTATTGAAATATTGAGATCGCAGTCAAAGTATAGCTCGTACTGCTTCAAAATCTAGAAAAAAAGCTTTAAAATAGTGTGAAAGAGCAGCCTTAACTCTTAATTTTACGGCACAATTGCAGAGTCTTTTGCAACGCTCGTATTTAGCACCAAACATGGTATTATTGAAATATTGAGATCGCAGTCAAAGTATAGCTCGTACTGATTCAAAATCTAGAAAAAAAGCTTTAAAATAGTGTGAAAGTGCAGCCTTAACTCTTAATTTTACGGCACAATTGCAGAGTCTTTTGCAATGCTCGTATTTAGCACCAAACATTGTATTTTTAAATATTGAGATCGCAGTCAAAGTATAGCTCGTACTGATTCAAAATCTAGAAAAAAAGCTTTAAAATAGTGTGAAAGAGCAGCCTTAACTCTTAATTTTAGGGCACAATTGCAGAGTCTTTTGCAACGCTCGTATTTAGCACCAAACATTGTATTATTTAAATATTGAGATCTCAGTCAAAGTATAGCTCGTACTGCTTCAAAATCTAGAACAAAAGCTTTAAAATAGTGTGAAAGAGCAGCCTTTACTCTTAATTTTACGGCACAATTGCAGAGTCTTTTGCAACGCTCGTATTTAGCACCAAACAAGGTATTAATGAAATATTGAGATCGCAGTCAAAGTATAGCTCGTAATGATTCAAAATCTAGAAAAAAAGCTTTAAAATACTGTGAAAGAGGAGCCTTAACTCTTAATTTTACGGCACAATTGCAGAGTCTTTTGCAACGCTCGTATTTAGCACCAAAAATGGTATTATTGATATATTGAGATCGCAGTCAAAGTATAGCTCGTACTGATTCAAAGTCTCGAAAAAAAGCTTTAAAATAGTGTGAAAGAGCAGCCTTAACTCTTAATTTTACGGCACAATTGCAGAGTCTTTTGCAACGCTCGTATTTAGCACCAAACATGGTATTATTGAAATATTGAGATCGCAGTCAAAGTATAGCTCGTACTGATTCAAAATCTAGAAAAAAAGCTTTAAAATAGTGTGAAAGTGCAGCCTTAACTCTTAATTTTACGGCACAATTGCAGAGTCTTTTGCAATGCTCGTATTTAGCACCAAACATTGTATTATTGAAATATTGAGATCGCAGTCAAAGTATAGCTCGTACTGATTCAAAATCTAGAAAAAAAGCTTTAAAATAGTGTGAAAGAGCAGCCTTAACTCTTAATTTTACGGCACAATTGCAGAGTCTTTTGCAACGCTCGTATTTAGCACCAAACATTGTATTATTTAAATATTGAGATCTCAGTCAAAGTATAGCTCGTACTGCTTCAAAATCTAGAACAAAAGCTTTAAAATAGTGTGAAAGAGCAGCCTTTACTCTTAATTTTATGGCACAATTGCAGAGTCTTTTGCAACGCTCGTATTTAGCACCAAACAAGGTATTAATGAAATATTGAGATCGCAGTCAAAGTATAGCTCGTACTGATTCAAAATCTAGAAAAAAAGCTTTAAAATACTGTGAAAGAGGAGCCTTAACTCTTAATTTTACGGCACAATTGCAGAGTCTTTTGCAACGCTCGTATTTAGCACCAAAAATGGTATTATTGATATATTGAGATCGCAGTCAAAGTACAGCTCGTACTGATTCAAAGTCTAGAAAAAAAGCTTTAAAATAGTGTGAAAGAGCAGCCTTAACTCTTAATTTTACGGCACAATTGCAGAGTCTTTTGCAACGCTCGTATTTAGCACCAAACATGGTATTATTGAAATATTGAGATCGCAGTCAAAGTATAGCTCGTACTGATTCAAAATCTAGAAAAAAAGCTTTAAAATAGTGTGAAAGTGCAGCCTTAACTCTTAATTTTACGGCACAATTGCAGAGTCTTTTGCAACGCTCGTATAATTTAGCACCAAACATGGTATTTTGGAATATTGAGATCGCAGTAAAGTATAGCTCGTACTGATTCAAAATCTAGAAAAAAAGCTTTAAAATAGTGTGAAAGAGCAGCCTTAACTCAGAATTTTACGGCACAATTGCAGAGTCTTTTGCAACGCTCGTATTTAGCACCAAACATGGTATTATTGAAATATTGAGATCGCAGTCAAAGTATAGCTCGTACTGATTCAAAATCTAGAAAAAAGGCTTTAAAATAGTGTGAAAGAGCAGCCTTAACTCTTAATTTTACGGCACAATTGCAGAGTCTTTTGCAACGCTCGTATTTAGCACCAAACATGGTATTATTGAAATATTGAGATCGCAGTCTAAGTATAGCTCGTACTGATTCAAAATCTAGAAAAAAAGCTTTAAAATAGTGTGAAAGTGCAGCCTTAACTCTTAATTTTACGGCACAATGGCAGAGTTTTTTGCAACGCTCGTATTTAGCACCAAACATGGTATTATTGAAATATAGAGATCGCAGTCAAAGCATAGCTCGTACTGATTCAAAATCTAGAAAAAAAGCTTTAAAATAGTGTGAAAGTGCAGCCTTAACTCTTAGTTTTACGGCATAATTGCAGAGTCTTTTGCAACGCTCGTACTTAGCACCAAACATGGTATTATTGAAATATTGAGATCGCAGTCTATGTATAGCTCGTACTGATTCAAAATCTAGAAAAAAAGCTTTAAAATAGTGTGAAAGAGCAGCCTTAACTCTTAATTTTACGGCACAATTGCAAAGTCTTTTACAACGCTCATATTTAGCACGAAACATGGTATTATTGAAATATTGAGATCGCATTCAAAGTATAGCTCGTACTGCTTCAAAATCTAGAAAAAAAGCTTTAAAATAGTGTGAAAGAGCAGCCTTAACTCTTAATTTTACGGCACAATTGCAGAGTCTTTTGCAACGCTCGTATTTAGCACCAAACATGGTATTATTGAAATATTGAGATCGCAGTCAAAGTATAGCTCGTACTGATTCAAAATCTAGAAATAAAGCTTTAAAATAGTGTGAAAGAGCAGCCTTAACTCTTAATTTTAGGGCACAATTGCAGAGTCTTTTGCAACGCTCGTATTTAGCACCAAACATGGTATTATTGAAATATTGAGATCGCAGTCAAAGTATAGCTCGTACTGATTCAAAATCTAGAAAAAAAGCTTTAAAATAGTGTTAAAGTGCAGCCTTAACTCTTAATTTTACGGCACAATTGCAGAGTCTTTTGCAACGCTCGTATTTAGCACCAAACATGGTATTAATGAAATATTGAGATCGCAGTCAAAGTATAGCTCGTACTGATTCAAAATCTAGAAAAAAAGCTTTAAAATAGTGTGAAAGAGCAGCCTTAACTCTTAATTATACGGCACAATTGCAGAGTCTTTTGCAACGCTCGTATTTAGCACCAAACATGGTATTATTGAAATATTGAGATCGCAGTCAAAGTATAGCTCGTACTGCTTCAAAATCTAGAAAAAAAGCTTTAAAATAGTGTGAAAGAGCAGCCTTAACTCTGAATTTTACGGCACAATTGCAGAGTCTTTTGCAACGCTCGTATTTAGCACCAAACATGGTATTATTGAAATATAGAGATCGCAGTCAAAGTATAGCTCGTACTGATTCAAAATCTAGAAAAAAAGCTTTAAAATAGTGTGAAAGTGCAGCCTTAACTCTTAATTTTACGGCACAATTGCAGAGTCATTTGCAACGCTCGTATTTAGCACCAAACATGGTATTATTGAAATATTGAGATCGCAGTCAAAGCATAGCTCGTACTGCTTCAAAATCTAGAAAAAAAGCTTTAAAATAGTGTGAAAGTGCAGCCTTAACTCTTAATTTTACGGCACAATTGCAGAGTCTTTTGCAACGCTCGTATTTAGCACCAAACATGGTATTATTGAAATATTGAGATCGCAGTCAAAGTATAGCTCGTACTGATTCAAAATCTAGAAATAAAGCTTTAAAATAGTGTGAAAGAGCAGCCTTAACTCTTAATTTTAGGGCACAATTGCAGAGTCTTTTGCAACGCTCGTATTTAGCACCAAACATGGTATTATTGAAATATTGAGATCGCAGTCAAAGTATAGCTCGTACTGATTCAAAATCTAGAAAAAAAGCTTTAAAATAGTGTTAAAGTGCAGCCTTAACTCTTAATTTTACGGCACAATTGCAGAGTCTTTTGCAACGCTCGTATTTAGCACCAAACATGGTATTAATGAAATATTGAGATCGCAGTCAAAGTATAGCTCGTACTGATTCAAAATCTAGAAAAAAAGCTTTAAAATAGTGTGAAAGAGCAGCCTTAACTCTTAATTATACGGCACAATTGCAGAGTCTTTTGCAACGCTCGTATTTAGCACCAAACATGGTATTATTGAAATATTGAGATCGCAGTCAAAGTATAGCTCGTACTGCTTCAAAATCTAGAAAAAAAGCTTTAAAATAGTGTGAAAGAGCAGCCTTAACTCTGAATTTTACGGCACAATTGCAGAGTCTTTTGCAACGCTCGTATTTAGCACCAAACATGGTATTATTGAAATATAGAGATCGCAGTCAAAGTATAGCTCGTAATGATTCAAAATCTAGAAAAAAAGCTTTAAAATAGTGTGAAAGTGCAGCCTTAACTCTTAATTTTACGGCACAATTGCAGAGTCTTTTGCAACGCTCGTATTTAGCACCAAACATGGTATTATTGAAATATTGAGATCGCAGTCAAAGCATAGCTCGTACTGCTTCAAAATCTAGAAAAAAAGCTTTAAAATAGTGTGAAAGTGCAGCCTTAACTCTTAATTTTACGGCACAATTGCAGAGTCTTTTGCAACGCTCGTATTTAGCACCAAACATGGTATTATTGAAATATTGAGATCGCAGTCAAAGTATAGCTCGTACTGATTCTAAATCTAGAAAAAAAGCTTTAAAATAGTGTGAAAGTGCAGCCTTAACTCTTAATTTTACGGCACAATTGCTGAGTCTTTTGCAACGCTCGTATTTAGCACCAAACATGGTATTATTGAAATATTGAGATCGCAGTCAAAGTATAGCTCGTACTGATTCAAAATCTAGAAAAAAAGCTTTAAAATAGTGTGAAAGTGCAGCCTTAACTCTTAATTTTACGGCACAATTGCAGAGTCTTTTGCAACGCTCGTACTTAGCACCAAACATGGTATTATTGAAATATTGAGATCGCAGTCAAAGTATAGCTCGTACTGATTCAAAATCTAGAAAAAAAGCTTTAAAATAGTGTGAAAGAGCAGCCTTAACTCTTAATTTTAGGGCACAATTGCAGAGTCTTTTGCAACGCTCGTATTTAGCAGCAAACATGGTATTATTGAAATATTGAGATCGCAGTCAAAGTATAGCTCGTACTGATTCAAAATCTAGAAAAAAAGCTTTAAAATAGTGTGAAAGAGCAGCCTTAACTCTTAATTTTACGGCACAATTGCAGAGTCTTTTGCAACGCTCGTACTTAGCACCAAACATGGTATTATTGAAATATTGAGATCGCAGTCAAAGTATAGCTCGTACTGATTCAAAATCTAGAAAAAAAGCTTTAAAATAGTGTGAAAGAGCAGCCTTAACTCTTAATTATACGGCACAATTGCAGAGTCTTTTGCAACGCTCGTATTTAGCACCAAACATGGTATTATTGAAATATTGAGATCGCAGTCAAAGTATAGCTCGTACTGCTTCAAAATCTAGAAAAAAAGCTTTAAAATAGTGTGAAAGAGCAGCCTTAACTCTGAATTTTACGGCACAATTGCAGAGTCTTTTGCAACGCTCGTATTTAGCACCAAACATGGTATTATTGAAATATAGAGATCGCAGTCAAAGTATAGCTCGTACTGATTCAAAATCTAGAAAAAAAGCTTTAAAATAGTGTGAAAGTGCAGCCTTAACTCTTAATTTTACGGCACAATTGCAGAGTTTTTTGCAACGCTCGTATTTAGCACCAAACATGGTATTATTGAAATATTGAGATCGCAGTCAAAGCATAGCTCGTACTGCTTCAAAATCTAGAAAAAAAGCTTTAAAATAGTGTGAAAGTGCAGCCTTAACTCTTAATTTTACGGCACAATTGCAGAGTCTTTTGCAACGCTCGTATTTAGCACCAAACATGGTATTATTGAAATATTGAGATCGCAGTCAAAGTATAGCTCGTACTGATTCAAAATCTAGAAATAAAGCTTTAAAATAGTGTGAAAGAGCAGCCTTAACTCTTAATTTTAGGGCACAATTGCAGAGTCTTTTGCAACGCTCGTATTTAGCACCAAACATGGTATTATTGAAATATTGAGATCGCAGTCAAAGTATAGCTCGTACTGATTCAAAATCTAGAAAAAAAGCTTTAAAATAGTGTTAAAGTGCAGCCTTAACTCTTAATTTTACGGCACAATTGCAGAGTCTTTTGCAACGCTCGTATTTAGCACCAAACATGGTATTAATGAAATATTGAGATCGCAGTCAAAGTATAGCTCGTACTGATTCAAAATCTAGAAAAAAAGCTTTAAAATAGTGTGAAAGAGCAGCCTTAACTCTTAATTATACGGCACAATTGCAGAGTCTTTTGCAACGCTCGTATTTAGCACCAAACATGGTATTATTGAAATATTGAGATCGCAGTCAAAGTATAGCTCGTACTGCTTCAAAATCTAGAAAAAAAGCTTTAAAATAGTGTGAAAGAGCAGCCTTAACTCTGAATTTTACGGCACAATTGCAGAGTCTTTTGCAACGCTCGTATTTAGCACCAAACATGGTATTATTGAAATATAGAGATCGCAGTCAAAGTATAGCTCGTACTGATTCAAAATCTAGAAAAAAAGCTTTAAAATAGTGTGAAAGTGCAGCCTTAACTCTTAATTTTACGGCACAATTGCAGAGTCTTTTGCAACGCTCGTATTTAGCACCAAACATGGTATTATTGAAATATTGAGATCGCAGTCAAAGCATAGCTCGTACTGCTTCAAAATCTAGAAAAAAAGCTTTAAAATAGTGTGAAAGTGCAGCCTTAACTCTTAATTTTACGGCACAATTGCAGAGTCTTTTGCAACGCTCGTACTTAGCACCAAACATGGTATTATTGAAATATTGAGATCGCAGTCAAAGTATAGCTCGTACTGATTCAAAATCTAGAAAAAAAGCTTTAAAATAGTGTGAAAGAGCAGCCTTAACTCTTAATTTTACGGCACAATTGCAGAGTCTTTTGCAACGCTCGTATTTAGCAGCAAACATGGTATTATTGAAATATTGAGATCGCAGTCAAAGTATAGCTCGTAATGATTCAAAATCTAGAAAAAAAGCTTTAAAATAGTGTGAAAGAGCAGCCTTAACTCTTAATTTTACGGCACAATTGCAGAGTCTTTTGCAACGCTCGTATTTAGCACCAAACATGGTATTATTGAAATATTGAGATCGCAGTCAAAGTATAGCTCGTACTGATTCAAAATCTAGAAAAAAAGCTTTAAAATAGTGTGAAAGTGCAGCCTTAACTCTTAATTTTACGGCACAATTGCAGAGTCTTTTGCAACGCTCGTACTTAGCACCAAACATGGTATTATTGAAATATTGAGATCGCAGTCAAAGTATAGCTCGTACTGATTCAAAATCTAGAAAAAAAGCTTTAAAATAGTGTGAAAGAGCAGCCTTAACTCTTAATTTTACGGCACAATTGCAGAGTCTTTTGCAACGCTCGTATTTAGCAGCAAACATGGTATTATTGAAATATTGAGATCGCAGTCAAAGTATAGCTCGTACTGATTCAAAATCTAGAAAAAAAGCTTTAAAATAGTGTGAAAGAGCAGCCTTAACTCTTAATTTTACGGCACAATTGCAGAGTCTTTTGCAACGCTCGTACTTAGCACCAAACATGGTATTATTGAAATATTGAGATCGCAGTCAAAGTATAGCTCGTACTGATTCAAAATCTAGAAAAAAAGCTTTAAAATAGTGTGAAAGTGCAGCCTTAACTCTTAATTTTACGGCACAATTGCAGAGTCTTTTGCAACGCTCGTACTTAGCACCAAACATGGTATTATTGAAATATTGAGATCGCAGTCAAAGTATAGCTCGTACTGATTCAAAATCTAGAAAAAAAGCTTTAAAATAGTGTGAAAGAGCAGCCTTAACTCTTAATTTTACGGCACAATTGCAGAGTCTTTTGCAACGCTCGTATTTAGCAGCAAACATGGTATTATTGAAATATTGAGATCGCAGTCAAAGTATAGCTCGTACTGCTTCAAAATCTAGAGCAAAAGCTTTAAAATAGTGTGAAAGAGCAGCCTTAACTCTTAATTTTACGGCACAATTGCAGAGTCTTTTGCAACGCTCGTATTTAGCACCAAACATGGTATTAATGAAATATTGAGATCGCAGTCAAAGTATAGCTCGTACTGATTCAAAATCTAGAAAAAAAGCTTTAAAATACTGTGAAAGAGGAGCCTTAACTCTTAATTTTACGGCACAATTGCAGAGTCTTTTGCAACGCTCGTATTTAGCACCAAAAATGGTATTATTGAAATATTGAGATCGCAGTCAAAGTATAGCTCGTACTGATTCAAAATCTAGAAAAAAAGCTTTAAAATAGTGTGAAAGAGCAGCCTTAACTCTAAATTTTACTGCACAATTGCAGAGTCTTTTGCAACGCTCGTATTTAGCACCAAACATGGTATTATTGAAATATTGAGATCGCAGTCAAAGCATAGCTCGTACTGATTCAAAATCTAGAAAAAAAGCTTTAAAATAGTGTGAAAGTGCAGCCTTAACTCTTAATTTTACGGCACAATTGCAGAGTCTTTTGCAACGCTCGTATTTAGCACAAAACATGGTATTATTGATATATTGAGATCGCAGTCAAAGTATAGCTCGTACTGATTCAAAGTCTAGAAAAAAAGCTTTAAAATAGTGTGAAAGAGCAGCCTTAACTCTTAATTTTACGGCACAATTGCAGAGTCTTTTGCAACGCTCGTATTTAGCACCAAACATGGTATTATTGAAATATTGAGATCGCAGTCAAAGTATAGCTCGTACTGATTCAAAATCTAGAAAAAAAGCTTTAAAATAGTGTGAAAGTGCAGCCTTAACTCTTAATTTTACGGCACAATTGCAGAGTCTTTTGCAACGCTCGTATAAGTTAGCACCAAACATGGTATTATTGAAATATTGAGATCGCAGTCAAAGTATAGCTCGTACTGTTCAAAATCTAGAAAAAAAGCTTTAAAATAGTGTGAAAGAGCAGCCTTAACTCTTAATTTTACGGCACAATTGCAGAGTCTTTTGCAACGCTCGTATTTAGCACCAAACATGGTATTATTGAAATATTGAGATCGCAGTCAAAGTATAGCTCGTACTGATTCAAAATCTAGAAAAAAAACTTTAAAATAGTGTGAAAGAGCAGCCTTAACTCTTAATTTTACGGCACAATTGCAGAGTCTTTTGCAACGCTCGTATTTAGCACCAAACATGGTATTATTGAAATATTGAGATCGCAGTCAAAGTATAGCTCGTACTGATTCAAAATGTAGAAAAAAAGCTTTAAAATAGTGTGAAAGTGCAGCCTTAACTCTTAATTTTACGGCACAATTGCAGAGTCTTTTGCAACGCTCGTATTTAGCACCAAACATGGTATTATTGAAATATTGAGATCGCAGTCAAAGTATAGCTCGTACTGATTCAAAATCTAGAAAAAAAGCTTTAAAATAGTGTGAAAGTGCAGCCTTAACTCTTAATTTTACGGCACAATTGCAAAGTCTTTTACAATGCTCGTATTTAGCACCAAACATGGTATTATTGAAATATTTAGATCTCAGTCAAAGTATAGCTCGTACTGATTCAAAATCTAGAAAAAGGCTTTAAAATACTGTGAAAGAGGAGCCTTAAACTCTTAATTTTACGGCACAATTGCAGAGTCTTTTGCAACGCTCGTATTTAGCACCAAACATGGTATTATTGAAATATTGAGGGTGATCGCAGTCAAAGTATAGCTCGTACTGATTCAAAATCTAGAAAATAAGCTTTAAAATAGTGTGAAAGAGCAGCCTTAACTCTTAATTATACGGCACAATTGCAGAGTCTTTTGCAACGCTCGTATTTAGCACCAAACATGGTAGTATTGAAATATTGAGATCTCATCTTGCTTTTGACTGAAAAAAAAATGTTTTTTAGCAACCATCTTAAAATTTCGGACAGACCATTTGGATCATTTCTAGCTAACTTTTTGAAACCTTTTTTTTTAACCCCACACCCCTGGAACCCTTGCCCACCCTTGTGACGGTCTTGACTGAAAAAAAAAATGTTTTTTAGCAACCATCTAATTATTTCGGACAGACCATTTGGATCATTTCTAGCCAAATTTTTTTGAAAAAAAAATTTTACCTTCTTGCCTTAATTATTAAATTTTCAAAATCGTCTAAAACAGACTATTTTTGCTCGAAAAACGACTAAAATCGACTAAAAAAGTCGACTATTTTGACCTTAAAAATAGACTAAAACGCTCAGCCCTACATTGTAAACCTGCAAGTACAATAAATACGCAAGGGCTTATAAGATTCTCGCCTTCACTAAATAAAAAAATGAGATAAAAATAAATTGACTTCCATTAAACAACAATTTTCTATAAAAAAATATTAGTGTTTTTTTTTTATCCTCTATTTTAATCGTCTTTAGGGTGTTTTACGTTTATCCGTTTCTATAAGTCTCTATCTCTCAACAAAATCAGCAATTTTTCAACTGCCTATCTATCCGTAGAGGCATTTCACTTCTTCTTCTACTCCACTTAGGGAAATGTCATTCCTCATTTTCAGTTTAGCTCTCTCTCCGCCACCGCTCGTCTTTTCCAGCGATAAATGCGCGCGCGGTATTGTCAGGTGGAAAATATGACAAGCGTCGAATAAAAAGAAAATCTGCCTGATTTTGTTTGCTTGGTTGTGACACCCGTCGTGCGTTCGAAGTGTGAATCCATTAAGTAGCGCATTTGTCTCTATCTTGAATATAAATAATAAAAAAATATCCAAATATAAACGTCGGCAGGAGAACGGTTTTCCGACTTGCTTTTTGAGCGAGACAGGTTTTGAGAAGGGGTCCTGATTTCCCAGAGAATTCCAAAGTGTAAATATATTGCTCGTTATATAAATCATAGAAAATGAAAATTAATTAAAAGAGCACCCCATTTATTGTAGTACGTAAATTCATAATTTTTCAACATTCTAAACAAATCCCAAAGAAACGAATTCCTTCCCAGGACAGTAAAAATTCAATTCAAAAGGTCAATTTGTAAAGTGAGAACTTACTTTTCCGCCGGCGCTTCTTCTCACGCTGCACTTCAGCCGATTTTCGCCTTTTTCGGGCCGAATTTGGGCTCAATCTTGATCCCCGGCGGGACACGATGCACTTTGTCAACAAAGAAAAACATTACTAATCATAATGGGGTGGGCGTGTCCGATTATTTTGTAGGGGAAAAGCGGGAACGTGTTTAGCAATCCGACAAAGTTGTCACGACGTAATTAATCAATACTTTTTATAGCTCTGATTTAAAATTTTTGCGATAAAAAAGTATCTGGAACATTGAAGGAATGAGGAAAATAGCGGTGTAATAATTTATTTTTCGATCTGAGCAGCCGTTGTTGCGCTATGAACCCTCCTCTGCACGTCGCTTTGCTCTGCTCTCTCCTGCTTGACTGCAATGATGAATAATTTTATTGATGACTATAAAGATAAAATATTACAAAAATAGCAAATAAAATAAAATAACAAATACCCTAATAATTATAAGATTGGAGCTTGCCTTCCGCAAGCCTAAAAAGGGCACAGGCCATCAGGCCAATAAGACTCTTTGTCTTGACCAGATCCTAAAACAAAAAAAAAAAAAAATAAGGTGGGGAACAGCTTGGTTCATTGAATTGCGAAAATTAATTTTTTATCAGTTAGCGTAGAATAAAAATTTCAATTTATAATACTGATCCGAATAGCTTATTAAATTTCAAAATTTGTAACTTTTTCTAATTATTCTTAGAAAAAATATATCTAGAGCAGAAGTTGTTTTCTTTTCCGCGAGAATTTTGTTATTTTATTTTTCAAACCTACTAAAATTTAGTTAGTTAATTAGTTAATTAAATAGTTAATTAAATTCTCTACAATTTCTTTTGTAAGCTTGCAGTTGTCAAAAAAAATTTGCCTGCGGGATGATCAAAGTCTCAATTTTACTTTTTCTCGTTGGAAATTTTTTTAAGATTTTTAGCCAATGGTATGAAAATTTAATCCTGACCTTGGAATGGAACTCAAATTTCAGATTAAATAGTAAGCAAGCAATCACGAGTTCAAATAATCTTTTGGGAAATTGCAACATTATTATATAGTGAACAATTTCATTGATTTTGTGCACTTCGATCTGTCAGAATCTGAAAGTGCATCAAAGTGGCTTTGGCATGAGCGTCTCACTCGAGCGTGTTGACAGTCGCGAGACAATTTCTCTCAAGGATCGAAGACTGCAAATCCGGGCTCAGAACTGTGTGGCGGATGATGTGCATATCAATTTGCGGCGCGCAGATATCCGGACGCGACGGCGTTTTCTATATTCCGAGGAAGGCGCGTTTAAGAAATATATATAAATTTGAATATATCGGGTTCATATTTTGCTCCTCGGATCTCTTCAATCTTTCGGCATCTTTCGTGCAAAAAATATCACCCTGTCAGTCTCACGCGCGGCGCCGATACATATTAAAGTCGCTATGTTCGCTATTTCTTGATCGCGCCGAGTGAAAAAAGGGCCGAATTCATTTTTATTGCACACGGCGTGTGCGAGCGGCAAATTCAATTTTTACACTTGAGGGATCATCCAAAGTGGAAGGGCGCTTTGTGGCGAGTTTTACTGCAATTGGTCAGGATATATAGGTACGATTTTGCACAAGAGAGAACCGCCGCCACATCATAAAGAATGGATTTTGTGAGCAGAAAAATTCCTCTTTATTATTCGGCGCGCGTTCGGCCGAGCTGATTTCCCTCACTTCTTCTCTTATCACTTTGCCGGGCTTAGCACAAAGTTTAGCAATAGCCGTAGAAAGGCTGCGCTGCTTTTATTGCTTTATGGATTGACTCTCTTAGCGGCGCGCAATAATAACCGTGTCGCGCCTTCCTACGTGAAGTGAATTCGCGGCCGCCTCTAAATCAATTAAGTAGGCATTTCGAACGCGATCCTCGACTAGGTATGCAACCACGCAGCACATACACACGCACTCTGTGAACCAACTCTTCCTTCCTTCTTCCTTCGCAGCCCCAATATAATATCGGATTTGCAGACGCAAGAAAAACGTTCGACGCAGTGAGAGAGTCGTTCTCGTTCTACGTGATTTCTCCATTTTCATCGGCAGACCAAACTTTAATTTTAGCGCTTTTATTGAATTCCAGTTAAATTTTGGTCGTATTTTGAACGAGACACTTGAGATTTTATTTGAAAGATAACGATCTTGATATTCACATGGGACTGGAATTTTAAAAAAAGTGGGCTTATTGTAAGTTATAATATGCATTCATTATTCAATTAAAACATACAGTGAATTGAAAGAAATTAAATTATTAAAATCTCTTATAACTTCTGCAAATAGAATTTAATTTTATATTAATCATGAAGATGTTAGTATTTTGAATTTAAAAAAACATCAATAATTATTTAAAAATATGAAACAAACTATTGAAGGAAATAAAAGGGCATAATTAAAAAATTATTTTTAAGATTAAAGGATCAGAACAGAACAATTAATAAAAAAATCTATGACTAGGGCGAACCTATCACCGAGTAATATACCCTCCGTCCCATTGACAGGTCGACAAATCAGTAGAAGAGGATTGATAGAAACTTGGTGAACTTATTATCCTGAAAAATAAATAAGAAGTTTCTCTTGAAAATTATTTTCTTAAATAATACGTAAAATGTATTATTATTATTTGAAACTGACTGTTCAAATACTTAAAAAATATCAGTGTTACCCTCTGATTTTTATAAAAAAAAAAAAATTTAATTATAAAAAGTGAAAATACTATAATCCAACCTGACTGAGGAGTACCTAAAGGCAGATGGATTATTTCCGACATGAAACGCGGCGCAAATCATTGCATTGCAGACAGATAGCCAGGCAGCACCTTTTCTGTTTCATTTTTGTTCTTCTCCAACCTGCAGTTTTTCTTCCCCTCATGCCGAGAGTCCCCCACCCCCTCTTGAAACAGATGATCAGATTCATCAGATTTCGTTTGATTGTCAATTTGGCCATTTTGAATGATACAGAAAGTCGCTAGATAAACAGCGGTAGCTTCATTAATTTTTCCACCTAATCAGAAAACTTGATTGATTCGGAAAGTGCGGAGAATTTATTTCGCATTTTTGTCGCCACATTTAAGAGCGTTTTTCTCAAAGACATGGAAGAATTCTTCAGATTTCATCGTTTACCTCTTGCAGGTTTGGAGAATAGAACTTTCTTTCCTCCTTTTTTCCTTCTTTTGGTTAATCATCATCTTTCATAATTTCAGTTGATGTAGAAAACGGTTTTGATCAAAATCTCAAGCCAAAGAGTGAAGACTGCAGCAACTGGTCTGGACTACCCGAGAGAAAAAAGAGCATTCGAGAGATTGTGTCCAGCCCTCACATGGATTTTGATCCTTACTGGCACCCAGCATTGAAATATTTCCGCAGAGAAAAGCTTTCTGTCTCCAAAATTCGATACACAGGCCTGAAAATGTAATTCTTGAAGAAAAAAAAAAATTGAAACTAATTTGAATTCAATTCCAATTTCATTTCAGCACCGTCAAAAGGATTCTGAAAATGGACCCTGAATCTTCACTCATTGAAATTTCAAAAGACTTTGCTCGACTTGGAGACACCAAAGCCATTCTCAACAAGCATGACAAGCACTTTTTGTTCTTGTAAGAATCGTCGTAATCGTATTTGCTTTTGAAATTAACTTTTCTAAAATCTATAGCATGACCCGATGCTTCCTTTTGCTGGTGGACAAAGTTCCGTCACGAGTTCAGGCAAATCTGCTGCTGAGTAAAGACATCTTGCACCCCCTCTTCATTGGATGTCTCAACTACGCCATGCAGCCTGAGGTCCTCGCCCTCAACACTCCATGGCTGCCTGTTTACGCCAGCAAGCCTGAAGATGTCATGTGCCAGACAAGTTTCGACTGTGAGATTTATTTCTAAAGTAAAAATTTACTTAATTGATTTCAAAACAGGGCGAGATTTGGAACTGGATCAAGTTCCAGTTTGGTGTCACTTCTTCACGAGGATCACTTGTGGCAAAGACTTCATGTTCAGTCAGTTCGTCAACTGCCTTTTGCATGCAGTTGCCACAGCAAGGATGGTATGTTGAGAGTCCATCCGTGTTTGAGAAGCCACAAAGGTCTAGGTAAAGTAAAAATCTTTTGTTCTGTAATTGAAATTGGGAAAAATGTTAAAATTGTATAAATGCAATTTCAATACCTTAGGTTGATTTCCACAAAAGTGAAAAATGCTCACATTTTTATTTAGTCAAATTATTTAAATCCAAAGTTGTATATAAATTAACATCAAATGTAATTGGAAGCTGGGGAATTTGATTCCTCTAAATGGAAATTAAAATTTCTTATAAAATGGCAAGTTTTTTTTATTAGATCATTTTATGCTTCCTTGATAAAGTTAACAAGTTTGTGAAATTAAATTGGAACATTCTTTTGACTTCCGAACAATTCAAGATCTTTTCCATACATATATATTTCAAGGAATTTTTAGCATTTTACTTTTGAAAGTAGACATTAAAATCCCACTGAAATTCAATATTTTCTTTAAAATCACTCAGCTGCTTTAGGTTTATTAATGTATATAAATTAGAAAATTCTTACAAATATTTTGATAATCATGCCTGATGCCGTGAAATGAAAGAAATATTGTTATTCCCTATATATATTGAAATTTATCATATAGATATAAAAAAAATCATTATATATCTGTTTCTTCTATACTAATGTCTTTATAAAATGTTGAAATTGGAGAATTCGAAGCACAAAACATATTTTTATTTTTTCATTAGAAATTATTTTCGTGTAAAAATTTATTTATTTGAAAATTCTGAAATTTGATATTATTTTTTACCAAACCAAGAGAAAATTTTAAATCATATCCCAATCAACAGAAAAAAATTTATTATTGAATATTTTAGCTAAAACAACAGACTGGAGGTGGAGGGAGCGAGTGAGAGATTGGCAGGATTACGGTGCGCTTCTGCCTGCCAATAACTGCTGCCGAATAATAAAAGATTAAAGAATATTGGTGAAATTAATTTACGCGCTGTGATTCATGACAGGTGGATAAAATCCACCGATGTAACTACTATCAGCCGCGGCGCACGAGAAAAAGCGGCGGCGGCAGAGTGAGAGAGATTTTGTAACAAGGACTCGCACCCGTTCGCTCGCTCGCTCGTCCGCCCGCTTGCTCTCTCTCTCTCTTCGCTCTCCGCGGCGGGTGGCATTTGTAACGCAGGCAGAGAGGATTTTAGCATGCTGCGCTGGTGGGTGGAATTCATCAAATATTGATCAATGTAGCATCCGTTTTTAATCACAGCAGCTGTCACGATAATTTTCCACTGCGGCTGGCTGCAAAAAAATCTGTAAATTATCAGGAATGGTGGCTGCGGACATTCCAGTGTGTGACTGGGCAAGCAGAAAATACTGATTTTTCAATTTTTCATCATTTTCGCACGTTAATCTGCTTTCACCACCTCTCACAAGCAAAATCCTGGGACTTAAAACATTTCTAAAAAAATATGACTCTGATTAAAGTCAATGTTTTGACAAAAACATTCAGTCGCTACATTTTTTGTAAAGTAATTAGGGGTAATAAATGGTGCATTGAATGTCAAAAAAATCATTTAAATCTTGTTGATTAATTTGTGGATCAAATTAGATTTCAAAATCACAGAAATACGTAAGATAGATTAACAAGAAAAATTAAATATAACGGAAGATTTTAAAATATGTGGATGTTAATATCATCTGTCAACATGTCAAATAATTGTACATAACTATCTTTTTTTCCGACTTTAAATTCAAATCAATAATAATTATCTTTTTAATTAATAGAATGAAAATATATTATACAAAGAAATGATTCACCAAATTTCACAAAATAAAAACAAATCAAATTTCCACTTATTCACATTCAACTGAAAGACTGAACTTCTAAATTAATATAAAATCACAAAAATAAAGCAAAATCAACACTTCATTTTAAACAATCTTAAACATATTCTGTCAAACAAGGGGTGATTCAATTGAACGGTATTAGACTTTTTGTTGGAGTTTTGTATTGATTATTCCAAATTTGGCAATAGATTTCAATATTTTCGTTTTAAATAACTGACAAATTTATAAACGGAATTGAAAATTTCTATGTGCTTGAATGCTTAATTTTAAAAAGCCGTGCAAATTAGCGGTCAGTGAAGCACGCTGCTTTGAAGACGGAGGAATGCTTTTGGAAATCGTGTGTTCTTCAAATCGGCCGCAGCTGCACCAAAACCAATATTCTCGGCGGGCTCTTTGAATTTACCATAAAATTATTTGCGGCCCCTCGGGCGAAAGTTTCGCCTTTGGATGCGCGCGCGCGCGTCTCAAGATGCGAGCGAGCGCATTTTTCGCCGCGCGCGAGATTATGCGGCCGCTTTTTGGCTGAAGGTGGAATCCGGCGTGGATGTTGTCAAGTATGCGAGGCACGAGTATCAAAGGTAAACCTCTGCCTGCCAGCACTTAACATTCCGACATAAAGAGCGCAGCATTGCAAATTCTCCCTTTATGTCGGCGCGGCGCGGTCGTCGGCAAACTCGCTCGTCAAATAATATTGTGTGCAAAAATTTATTCACCATGCCGGCGTTCGCTCGGATCGCACGCCGGAATAATTCCGACGCAATCAAAGCCAATAAATTGCGAAATTGCCCATCGGCCAAAGGTTTTTGCTTTGTTTGCTCGCGGGGGGAAGTGGAGATTTTTCATTTTCCTGCAACTTTTATTATAATATTCTGATATTTTTCCCAAGTAATGAAAACTCGATAGCGAGATTTTATTAGACTTTTTAAATGAAGAACTTTTCCTATTGATAAATAATTGATATTGTTTCGTTTGAATTTAATAAAAAATTATTAGTGATATAGTAAAATTGAGCGCAAAATATATTTTGATAAAAGGATAAGACTGCCTCTTTTATACCACTTTTGAAAAATTCAAGGCCAGCCGAGCTTCTTCGAAAGCAATTCAAATACATAAATGCTTCACTTACAATTAGTGGCTGAAATTTGCAGCTCAAATTGAATTGTAAAATAAACGTCTATTATAGAAACAGTCGCTGGTGTGATGCTCTATTGGCCCCCAAAATTTTCAGAAGCAGATAACTATAGATTTTCTATTTTGATTATTTATTTTTAGTTGTCCGCTTAAAACGGAATGATTTTTTAGATGAGGAGGACCAATTTTGCTCTATCATGTCAATCTGAACGAAGAAATTAGCTTTTAAGAGAGAATGGATTCTCACTTATCCTCTTTTTCAACCTATATTGAAACTCTGAAAGGAGTACTTGCATCGGAAGGGAAGTCAATTTCAACCACCCTTGCAATGTTCAGAGATATGACTATGCCAAAAAGTTCTTAAATTGTTAAAATAGAAACGTCATATTTCAGTTTTAAAAGGCAGGCGTAATTAATTATATTTTTTTATTATGTTTATTAGCAATTTGAAAAATTTCTTCTTAAAAACTTTATTTCATCGTTGTGCTATAGTTTTTTTTTTCAAAATAACTTTTAGCCGTTTATTTATTATAGTTTGTTTTACTTAAGACACTTTAACGCTTGTCGCTTTTTTTTGTTCTGAAATAATATTTGGAATCGAAAATATTAAACCAAGGCGAGATTTATTTTAAAATATGAAGCAAAATTATTACGCGCAACCAGAAGCAAATCACACGCTTTATGGAAAAAGTAATACGCATCAATTCAATTTGTGTTTAGAAATAGCGTCTCCCTAGAAGCCATTCAAAGCTTCCTTCAAACTTTACTAGCAAATAAATTCTACAGAGAACGCACAATCTGATAACTTTTCAGGATTGAAGTAAAGTTCATTCTGACGAAAGTTGCGCTGCATTGATTATTTCTGCAGGGTAAATAATGCAGTGGCATGCAAAATGGAAATTGTTCCCAAGCGAGATTTGTCAAGAGGGCAAAAATTATGATCTCTGCAAAAGGGGGACGCCATCCAGTAAGAAATAGAGACAACTCGTGATTAGTTCACCTGCACACACGTGACGATAAATCGTGTGTCTTGGTGCTGGGTGGGGGCAGGCAATTGAATATGATATTCCACGCGCGCCGCGATATTTTATATCCGAGAGAGCGTTTTATTTCACGAGCCATTTCTCGGCGGACCTGCGGTTGGGGGCGGCGGGGGGGGGGGGTGCGCTTTCCATCTGGCCGTGTCACCGAGGGCCGATAACTCAACCCCCGGTGCTTTTAATGCACTCGCCGCTCTTTTTATTCAACATGTGGTGTGATTGCAGGGCAAGGAGCCCATCGACAAATTGATTTATCAGCCGCAGCGTCTCTGCCCGACGTCGCTGACCGGCCTTCCAAGCCCCCGCGAAAGCTGAGGAAAAAATGCTTTTATGACCGCCTCTTGCTCCCGGTTAATTTTTCTCGCTCTTTTTCCGCCCGCTGGCGACAGCTTTTCCGCAAGAGAGTGTGCGGTCGGAATTCAGATTACCTGCACTCGGCACATGCAGGCTGCTGAGATTGATTCTGTAAGGGAGACTTTTTTACTATTTTTCATCCAACATGAGGTCTCTTAAAAATGGTTCTGAAATCCTAGTGATAGTGAATTAATACTTATTTTTTATTAATTTTAAATAAATTGTAAAAATTATCGACAAATTGCACTAATTTTCTAGTGTTGTTGGTTTTTTTATTTTTTTTTTGTCAAATAATCTGAGATTAAAATAGTTCAATCTTGTAATAGTTAAACAAATTTAAAAAAAATCAAAGTTTTCTACTTTTTGCTTCATTTTATTCAAATTGTAAATTCCAAGGAAAATAACCTAATAAAAAAATTAATACTAATGCCTAATTGATAACATTTCAGTTTTCATAATGTTTAGTTTTTATTTCAAGAACAAAATTTAGCCGAACTTTCTTTTTTCTTATATTTTCATTATTTTTTCCCTAAAATCATTTACCCTAAAATTTTCGCTGCCGTTCTGAAAACAGAGAGGCTGGTGTTTTTAAAGTGCGTCAAAAGCGAAGGCTGCCAATTTAAATTTTCAAATGAGACTTTTCGCTCGAACTGCACTGGCCCGTGAAGGCACTGTAAGCTTCTTTGAGAGAAATGCCGCCCGGCCGCGCGCTCTTCTCTTGGTCCGCAAAAAGACACAGGCAGCTTATTGACGCAGAAAATTCGAAATGAGAGCGACCTCTCGCGTGTTTCTATATATAAATCGCAGGAAAGGGCGAATTTTCGCAGACATTTTCTCTTTCTCAGGCACCTCCCCAGGGACAAATTTGAGTCGAAAGTCCACTACCGACTGAGCCGAGGTGATATTTTTGCCGTTACTGGTCACAAGAGGGCGGACACAAGCAGCTACTTTTCTGATTTTCTTTCCAGATTAAAGAGGTCATCATAACCGCGCGCGGCAAAAACCGTCGGACGTGCAGAGTCGTTGTCCAATTTTTTGCCTCTCAAAGCGAAAGAAAGAATTCCGCGCGGATGAATGGACAAAGAGGAAATGAGAGAATTATTTGCTCAGAAGAATGTTATTGTTCCTTCTGCACATTCTCACCGCATTTCCCTCCACAAAGGTCCACGGTGAATTATAAATTATAATATGTTGCGGACACACTTCAAAGTGTGGTAAAATGCTTATTTGTTAATAAAAAAGCTGATAAAAAATCTATTTAATCTGAAAGTTATTGTTTAATATTAATTTGCAAGTATACGGATAAGTTAATTAGTGAAAAAAAGCTTCAAATATCTCAAAAAAAATTTATTACTGGGAGTGAAAAAGTCCAAAATGATAAGTTTTTAATCTTACAAAAAAATTATTTAAATGGATTTTATTATAAAATGGAATTTTGAGAGTAACTTTTATACATTTTCAATCACACCTTTTACAAAAATAGACTTCAACTTAAGTGCTGCCTCCATCACGGAATTTCTCCATCGAACATGTTTTCCGCCTTTTCTGAGAAAAATCTCGACGGCACCTCCGCACCCCTGTTCAACTTGATCAAGTGTTGCGGCTGCGGCTCTTGCTCACTCGCCTTAATAAAATTTCAAAATAATCCTCGGCTGTCATCTTTGCCGGCAGCCAGCAGAAAAAAAACACGGCCCTTTTCGGCTTTTGAGAGAGCGGCGGCGGAGAGAGCAGGCGAGACTTTTGGCACAATAGCCCACTAATTCGGACACAAGGACTCCAATAAGGTGCTGAATAGACAGGGTGATGAAGCGCCGACACGCCTCCGAAACCCACCCTTCGATGCCGCACCCCACCACAATCAGTACAATCATCCCCTGCTCCGGCTTTCTTTTTAATTCCGCTCTCGCCTTTTGATTACAAAACAACAGAGAAAAAGACGCAACAAGAAGGAAAAAGCGCCGATGACTTTGATCCCTTTTTCTTTTCATTGAGCCGGGGCGAAATTTTTTCCCTTTTCTTCTTCAGCCCGTGCGAGTTCTCAAAAGATTTCCAGGGATTGACGGATTTCGGCAAAATTTATGAGCTCTCCGCTTGGTTGATTTATTTCTAGCGCCTGGGAGCTTCGTAGTTATGCAACCTGCGCGTCGTCCGTGCCGCACAGATTGCTGGCTGCGCCAATCCCAGTGGATTTAAAATTATATCGGAGGAACGATCGTTTTAATGACAACTATTCTCTCCTTTTTTATGTTCTGGCCGATCGCTCCGCTGTATGGTCGATTCTCATCGTGACTCTCGCGTGACAAAAAACTGCGCGCATAAATTCTGGCCGCGAACACAGTTAACCTCGCACGGGGATGAGCGGCTGCTGCGGCGTCGTGTTTTTTTTTTATTGCCAAATTTAAGCCTTCATCGCCATCAATCACGATCAGCCTAATAATGTCGTGTGTCGCAAATCTCTTGCTCGACAAGCACGAAAAACGCCTCTTCCTCATTACGCTAATGCGTGCCTCCCAAGCGCCTGCTAATCAAGCCAAAATCCACAGAATCCAGCAAATTCGAAGAGAGAGCATTAATCACTTTTAAGCAACTTTTCCGCTAATTGAGATGTTCTGCTGATATTTCACAGTAAACAATAAGTCAGTCGACTCTGATTTATTTTAAAATCAATCCACTTATTAAGTTTTAATTTAATTAAAAATTAATTTCAAATTAAAGGAAAACTAAAAAAACTCAACTTTTAAGTAATTGTATGATTATCCTTAATATTATTATTGGAAATTGTGTTTTTTAAGTAACATTATCAAGTCTAATACTACTTATTTCTAAACGTTTATAAAAAATTTTACAGCAGTGAATTTAAATTGTTTTATAATTGCGTGTTATTAATTAATTTTTGCAAGAAGACTTGATTAAAGAAAGAGGAAGATTACAGATGATTAAGAAATTTTTTGCTTAAAAAACTTTTTACAATCTTCTACTCCAACATGACCAAAGTTTTTTTCAATTAAAATTGAAACCTGTAAAGTCACTTTAATTAAGGAAAAATGACACTTTTTGCTTTCCATACAATCCATAAAATGCTGAATATAAAACTTGTTTGTGTGTACAAATAAGAAAGATGAATTTTGAAGGGCGGGTTTATTTCATGAGCGGTATATTTTCCATTTTCCGTGTTTAATACCGCGTAAGCAATTTCGACACGGTGGGGTGTTCTCGGTCGGTCAATTTTTAATTCCAAAGTTGGAGCGTGCGGGAGAGAGAACGGAATAGGGAGACGATAAGAAGAAAGCGTCCCGGTGCGAGAGACTGGAGAGCGAGCACACACACTCAGCCAGAGGCTCACTCCTCTTGCGTGATTAACAGCTTGAGAGGCTAAGTAAGTAGTTCTCCGGTTGCCTGCTGTGCACAGAAGTGTGTACAAGAGATAAGAGGAGAGCAAGTGAGCAAGGTGGCCTCTTGGCGGGCGCAAAAGCTACGCGCAGATTGTTGGACCGGCCAACGCTAATATGTACGGGCACGTTTCAAAATGCAACTCTCCTCCACACTACATAGAGGCGCTCATTTGAAGCGCCTTTTAAAGAAGCCCGGTGATAAATGGCTTGCTGAATATCGACAGCACCCCAAAAGCACCGCCGACCCACCGTGACGAACGAGCCCTCGCTCCGAGTAGACCTGTTTGGTCAAGGGTGGCTTTTTGGAATGCATGCCCAAAGTAGTTTGCAGGGCCCCAAACACCAACCATTAAAGTGAATGTCAGACCTCACAATTTATTTCATAATTTCTATAGGTTTTTAAAGCAAACTTCTCTAACTTTTCTTATTTGTAAAGATTTTAATTACGAAACTAGAGAAATAATTTAAAGAAGAGAAATCAATCAGTAGTTGTTGTGCATTTGGTAGCTGTAATTTGGGCCCAAGCTGAACTGCTGGAATGTTGGCGACTGCGACTCATCTTTGATGGCAATGTCCATGGGTGTTGGGTTGTTGGCAGTGAGAGACTCGACTGTGTAGGTGAATGTGAGATCCGTTGAATAAATGACACCGTCGTTGCGTACTAGTGATATAGGAACCTGTATTTTATCAGTTTTAATTGGCTGTTTATATTATTATATAGAAAGTATAACCTGCGCTATTTGAGAGTGGAAAGAGGACACGTCTGGAACAAGGCACAAAATACTTTCTTGGCACCGGTACATCGTTTCGGCTTCAACATCGCCAAACCATACTGTCAATTTTGGTGTGAAATTTTCACCCGTGAGCTCCAGCATTTCAGCCTCTCCTCCTCCATTTAACTGCGAATTTTAAATTTTTGTTAATTCATCAATTGATTTTTAAAATAAAATTACGTGGAGAGATGTTGCCAAAGGTATCGGGGTCACTGGGGTGAGGACAGGTCCCATTCCTTCGTAAAACTGGTACTGCACCTTGTCTGTGCTGATAATGGTCCAGCAGGCACTGTCGGTGATGCTTTCTTTGTTTGGATCTTTGGGACTCGGTGTAGACTAAATTTGAAAGTTATAATATAATAATTATTGAAAAAAGAAGTTGAAGGTTTATTTAAATTACCTGAATTTGCATTATTTTATCTTGAGCAAGCCTGAGGTACATGCGTTCGGTATCTTTGAGATAAAAGGCACATTTGTTGAGCTGGGAAACAGCATCGCTGGCGTCCAGGAGGACCATCTGCTTGTCCACTTTTCTTATCACGAGCCGAGGGAGGGCCATTCCGGTTTCACTGCAAACCAGTTTCACGGTGTTATTGTAATGGATGTAGCCATCACAAGTTACAAATTCATCCGACTCCACTTCGTCATCCTCAACTGAAGAAAATTAGTGAGAAATGTTTTTTAAATAATTTTTTAAGCTTACGAAGGTGAATTGTAAAGGCACCCCATTTGGTTGAGCTGGCAACAAAATTGCCCTCGTCCACATGCAAATATCTTGTGCTGACAGTTTGAGATCGGAGTCGGTTGAAAAGGGCAATTGTACTTCTACTTGGCACGCAGACTGACAAAAGAAAAATTAAAATTTCATAAAAGTGTGAAATGCAAAACTCACGATCAGGATTCTTTATTGACTGCTTTTTCTTTGAGGGTTTTGAAATGACTTTGATTCTTTTGCTGTGGAAAATTCCAATATCGTAGCCGACTTTGTGGAACATTTTCAGAGTTAGCATGAAATGTTTCCGCTTGTCAGAGTCTGAGATGCTCAGAGTTTTGGCTGCACAGTAATCCTGAAATTCAAATTTATATTTCAATATTTGGTGAAAATTACGATCAATTGACTAACTTTGTTTTCCGTGTCGAGGATCTGCATGTCCTTCTCAGTACTGCCAATTCCGATGAAGGCACAAAGCTCGGCACTCTCCTCGGAGTAACCTAGTCGCATGAGCTCCTGCTGCTTGTTTTGCCATCCGCTCAGGTAGATGCAGGGAGGCGGACAGAAAAACCTCTTTTCCGTGCCGTAAGACTTTTGGGCCACTTTTGGGTGGTAAATGGTGATGGACAAGTCATTCCGCTCCTGAATGTACTTTGCCATGGCCTCACGTGTGAGCCGCTTTAGCTCCATTTTTGCTCACATTACTGTTGACAATTAAATTCTCAAAAATAAAAATAAACTAAACATTAAAAACTAAAATTTCTTTAGTAAAGAATAAATAAATCATAAAGGGTGTGATTATTAAATTATTCCCACTTATTTCAGACAAAAATTATTTCTATATTTGATCAAGCCACAGTGTGCAGTGCAGGGAAAGGATTTTGCTTGCTGACAACGAGCTTGTTGTGCTGGTGGGAAATGTAGCCCTTGATCTTGTTGTCGTTGATCAAATTTGCCACCAAGCACTGCGTTTCATCCATGTCGGCGTCCGACACTCCCGAAAACTTGAGAGCCACATTGAGCGCCGCAATGTCTATCTGGTGCGAGTTGAGAATGTGGTAGACCTTCTTGAACAGATTTCTGAACGCAATCATTCGGAGTTTCTCCAGCATAATGTAGACTCCGTTCTTGATGAAAAAGGCTTCGTGCTTTTCAATGGCGCGGCTCAGGCCGTTGGAATTTCCCTCTCGGATGGCCTGGGCGGCGGGCCAGAAGGCCATCAGGTCGTACTTCTCAAGGAGCGCCCTCTTCGGCATGTAGCCCAGCAGCATCTTGACGGGAATCAGGTAGATGAGGATGCGGCGTTTGTTTTTCCTGCTCTGGATGTGGCAGTGCTGGAACGAGTACTCCAAATACTCCTCGGCCAATCGGTACTCACTGTCGAACATGGCCTTACGACCTGTGTAATAACGATATGTGACCTGAAATTAGATAGAAAAGATTTGTTTAGTTTTAATTTATTTTTAAATATAAGGAGATAATTATAATAAAATTCAAAATAGAATTGAATTACGTTATTTTAGATAAAATATAATTTCAAGTCAAAGTCAGTTATTTTCCTGCAAAAATTTTCACTAATTTTCAAATATTAAAAATGTAGTGTTTTAAAAATTTAAGAAATTATTAAAAAAAAAATGAAATTGTCAAATGAGAAAGTAAATATTAACAAATTCCATCATATAATGATTGCAATTCAATATTTAAAATGATACAAAATTTGTATTTTAAATGCTTTTGCTTATCTTAAGATAATCCCTTTTTTAATTAGATTTTTAATTATATACCTGCTGTCCAAGACTGAAGTCTTCCTTGAAAGGTGAGCTCTCGATGGCTCTGATGAGGGGTTTGCACAGATTGAGCTTATTGATGCGGAAGTAGACCTTGAAGAGCTGGTTGATGAGGGCCAACATGCCCCAGCGTTTGGTCGCCTCCTCGGATGTCCGGTTGTCCGAGGCACAGATGCGGAAACAGGCCATGAGACAGTCGGCCGCCTTCTCGAGGAACTCGACCTGGGCGCCGGAGTGCGACCTCTTCTGCACCCGTTCGGCCTGCAGGGCCAGGAGACGCAGCTCGACGCAGGCGGTGTGCATGACCGGCAGACTCCAGTTCTCGTCCTTCTGCAGCTGCAGCCACTTGGTGATGGCGGCGACCATGGCGCACTGGTGCTCGAACGCCTTCAGCCAGTCCGAGTCGTGGATGCTGTTGGCCGCGTGCATGTGGGCCAGCACGAATTCGCCGACGGGTGGTGACAGGTAGGAGTCGACGGCGTCCTCGTTCACCGCCGCCCTGTTGCGCACGAACCAGCGTGGGTTCTGCAGAGAGACGAGTTGTCCGAGTGCGTTGCCGTCGGCGTTCTCGGTCGCCTCGTACACCGCGTTCAAATACTCATCCAAAAGTTTCTCCCCCATTCTACACACAGATATGGCTTTTTTTAAGATCAAATGAGATTTAGGTAACAATTTTTATCTGGGATTTACACTCGGGTTACGTACATTACAAGGGTCGGCTTGTTCAGGCGTTTGGATCGGCTCAAGAACGGAAGAACATCACTCTTTCCAAGCAAAATTTTATACAATTTGGTCCGGGGATGATTTCCTTTAGTTTTTTTATGCCAAGTTTAGTGAAATTTCACCCGAAATCCAGGAAAATCGGCGGCGAAAGTCAGTTTGCGAAGAATTGTTTGTGGATGTTAAAGTTTCTCTGCTTCTCCTCCAGGGGTCAGGGTCACGACGAGAGTGTATGTGAATGTTGTGCCACCTATTAGATCAATTTTAAGCTTATTTTTTGCCATGGCTGGGCGCGCATAAAGACCTATTTTATTGAATTTGTTGAATTTTGGAGGTACTACTTAATTTTCCTGTGTTTATGATTTTTTTGAAAAAATTAATTAGATTTAAATTGAGATTTTTTTTAAAAAAAATCGTATTTTTGGTAAATATTATTATTTAGGAATTGGAAAATCATTATATAAAAATTTAAAAAAATTTTGACATCATATTTGAGCCTTTAATGTGTGATATGTGTACAAGAAAAACAAGATATAAAAAAATACAGCAACTTTTAACTACTTAATACAGCTTAATGATCCACATAAATATCCCTCAAATATATTTATATGTAATTTAGCATTATTTTTTTTTTGTGACACAGAATACAAAAATATTTATGACCAAGAGTATGCAGAAAATTTATAATATCATCTATAACGATTTTGAGCAGCTTGATATTTATTTAAAAATACATTACCTATATTATAATTATGTTCTACTCCATCAAATATAATTTAACCTAATTAAAATTTTTTGTACTATTAAAAAATGAAACATTACAAATAAATTATTTACTTCACAAATAATGGAATTGATTATAACTTAAACATTGTCTGCATATTAATTTAAATTCACCTAGATTAACAAAGATTTATTTATATTCATTTTTTTTGCAATTTTTTTAGACATATACGATTATTAACAAATTTATGAAAAGAAATTAAAATACATAAGACCAGCGAACAAATGATCACATAACATTATCAAAATCAAATCAAATAGATAAATAAGAGGACTGATTTGAAATACTTAATGCTAATTTTAAACAAGTTACAATTAGCAATCGCTGCAATTTTGTGGTTCTCTAATTATAATTATTTTATACATATTACTGGATTTATCTCCACAATATAGGCACATTAGGCATCATTCGACTGACTGCAGCTCGGAATCTTTCACCATCAACCAAAGCATTCTGCTTCATAATTGCCAATCTTGAAACATATTATTTAGTTATATTTTTTTTTCTCTCCAAATATGGTAAGTTTAAATTTATTAATTTACCTGTTGTTGATTTTAGCCCAAAAGTTATTTTGAGTTTGCTTTTTTCGGTTTGGCCTAGAAAACGTTGAGCGCTGTGTTGTTGTAGAAGTGGTTGTCGCAGTCATAAATAACGGCACCATATACTGAAAGGAAAAGTTGGGATTGTTTTCAATCGTCTGTCCAGGCATCGGAATGGCAAATATGAACGGCGAAAAGCAGAAGGTGGCGGAGTTGACCAGGAAGCAGGCGTTGACCATCACCTGCACGTTCATTGTCTCTACTCCTCATTCATAACTATCTCAGTGCCAAGTGCAGCCGAGTGTCACTTGAGGCAATTAAAAGACAGACACCGGTTCCTCTCAAGTGTCATCAAGTGAGTGGCGTGTTTGCACGCACCAAAGAGAGCGTCACTTTTTATCACTTGATCTTCCGCCAATTCAAAGCAATTGGAATGAAAAAATTCCGCAATTGATTGCTTTAAGTGGGTGTTGTGGCCCCATTCTGAAAGAAAACAGGCTCCATTTTTTTTCACTAAACATGCAGAAAAACTGTTTATTTACTTCAGATCAGGATAGCAAATGGGATATTTCTTACAGTTAGACTTGTCGATAGTGATACATAATATTGCAAAAGCATATTTCTCCAACACTTGTTCACGGATTATGTTGATTAAATAAAAAGAGTTCCAAGACTTTCCAGCACGAACAAACTCCCATCCCTTGACCTCGTCCTGGTCCTTGTGTGTGTCACGTCCGTCGCATTGCTTACGGTAACTTTGACTTATATTATAACCGTTTAGTTTGGCGCACGTTTGGGTTTTGAGCTTTGATTAATACAATTTAAATTAATATTGCTCATGACACTAGACGATTAATTTAGTTCTGAGTAAAAATAATATCTGGAGCAAGGCGTTAATCCTAGCCATTTTTTGGGTTGCACAGTGCATTCATGAATGTTTCCATAAAAGACATCAAAATAAATAATTCGATAATCCACGATTTTGATTTTCTCCGTTTTACAAAAAAAAAAAAAAATATGCGAGTCGTAGATACGTACGAAGATGATCTTCCTAATAAAGTTAGGAATGTGTGTGCAAAATATGCAGTGCTTTTCCAAAGCTTGAAAATATCCATTAAAAATGCAATATTATTTATTTAATTATTATTTTTTCACTTGAAAGGCTCAACTCAAAACTCTCACGGTCAAAGTTACCACGCGGAGAGTCCAACCACTGCCCACACACTGTTACATTCAGTTTGTAACTCAGATAGAAAAAGAAGCTTCGAATATAGAGCCTGACTGTTAATCTCCACTTGCAAGCTAAGTTGCGTTGGCAGCGGCGGTGCCTGCTTCCTCCTCCCAGCCATCAGATTCCTCAGAGTCCGAACCGGACTCGGAGTCTGAGAACTCGACTGCCACTCGTCGTGCCAGAATCGAGGCCACGTCGTGCAAAGCGTTCGACTTTTCAACCTCTTTCATTTCACTCTTCTCCACCTTTCGCAAGGTGATACCTGGGAATAAATTATATTCAAATTAATTTCATTAAAAACAACGCTAGTGAACAAAGTTTTTTAAAAAAGGGGGAAGAAACTCAAGCACAAATTCTCAATCCTGATAAGGATGGAAGTGTTTCTTGGAATTGAGATTGGAAGAATAAGTTTTTTAAGAGGTTTTATTAATAATTTAAAATTAAGGATTTACCATCCCGGATGGCTTTGAGCAGGTCAGTCCGGGGATCGATTGGTTTGGGCGCCGGCGGTGCTTTTGATGGTGCCTTCGTTGGTGGCGACTTGAGAATTGATTTGCTGACATCTCCGTTTGCCATGATGTGGTGTGGCCCAGAGTCAGGGGCACCTGCAGGAGGAGGTGGCGGTGGGGGCGGCGGCACTGCAGCCGAGGGAGGTGACGGTGCTGGAGGCGGCGAGGGAGGCATGTTGTGCTCCTCCGGGGCAGGCGGCGGCGGAGGCAAGTCGTGGTCCATGTGGTGGTGCGGAGAGGCTGTGCGTGGCGGCGACATGGACGAGCGAAGTTGCTGGCGCAAGTGCGCTGGGATGCCGTTGCTCTGTGGAGGACTCATCATGTCATTCGGAGGCGGCGGGGGCGGCGGCAATGTGTCCCGCGTAGCGCTCATGCTCCGGCCGCGTGTTGGAGTTCCAGATGCGGACAAGGTTGTTGGCGTGCTGAAGTATTGTTAAAAAAAATTAATTTACTAATTAAAAATTATTTTAAGCAAAATTCAAAGCAATGCAATGAGAATTTAATTTAAATTTTAAAAAAGCGTTATTTGTTTTCATTTTAAACTTAAGTCTCACAACAGACTACAGATTTTACTTTTCTTAATTTTCTAAAACACCAATACTTACTTTGTTTCCGAATTGCTGTTGCTTGGAGGAGCTGGTGGCGGCTGCGATGGCCGCTGACCTGGAGTGCCAGGTCCATTTTGCGTAATTGAGTTTGACCTGCTAGTGTTTCTGTGATCCATAGCATGTCCGTATGGATCCTGCATGTTCATCCCTCTAGCATAAATGATGTGCTGTTGCTGCTGCTGCTGGATGTACATGGCAGTGTGGTCGTTGTACCCTGACTGATAGTGGCTGCGACTGCAAATATAAACTTGGAATTGCGAAAAGGAAAATATTTTAATTTCAATTTATTACCCATAATGATCATTTTCCTGTGGAAGCATATGATGTGATGGGTGCATGCCCTGCGAGTTATCCCCATAATTGGATCTCAGCTCGATGCTGCTCGGTCGAGGAGGTCGTTGGTCAACCATGTCCTCTTCGTACAGGGCGGTCTACAAAAAAATTAGCATTTTGAGTAATTTTTTTTTATTTTAATGTTTTTAATTACTTTTGAGTTGCGATAAGGATTTGCTTCGGGCATCAAATATTCCCCTTGTCCCATGGCAACTTGTCTCTGCCTCTCTCGCGTGTTGTGAGGCTGTCGCACTCGTTTCTTGTGTTGACGGCCACCTTCTGCCCCTCTCGGGCGGTGCGGCTGAGAAAATAAACAAATTCAAAATGTGTTTGTTTACGTTAGCCAGCAGCGCGCTCACCTTTTTTCCTCTATCGTGCATCATGCGTTCAGTGTCCTTAAGCATTTCTTGCCTCCAGAGGTCGAAGAAGTAGTTTGGATCGGTGTAGAACTTCAGCCCGTCTTTGCCATCCTCCCTGGGAATTTGAACAAAATTAAAACAATTGATGAATTTTTCAATTTTGTTTAATAAATACCTGTATGGGTTGAGTTTCTGCAGAGGTGGCGGTTTGTCACACTGCATGTACTGCTCCAACATAGCAGAGGGCATTGTGTCTCGTGACACGACTTGTTGATCGAAAATGACAGAACTCTTGAACGCCTTTCTCAAGTGCATGTCTTGCAACGAAACTGAGGAAATAGAACATAAAGCAACAATTAGATTAATTTATTCATTGTTTTTGTGAGATGATTAATGATTACTTTGGCAAAAGAGACTACGGAAATTAATGTGCGAAAATTATAAATCTACTTCTACACTAAGGTAGCGCTAAACAAACAACCAGTTTGTTTATGTAAGAAGACCACCTAAAGCAATGTAATGAGATTGGCATGATCATGATTAAAGCTACTGGGCACATCTAAAGCTTCATACAACCAACTACACAAAGGAAAAGCTTGTTTGAAAAATAAAGGTCAGGCAGTCAAGAGGAGGCGAGCAAAGTGTTTTTAACAAACAATTAACTTTAAATGAAAAGTTAAGCGCGACTAGAAACGAAAATTAATGTGCACAAGAAGAGAAAAGTATAAAGTGCTTGAAGAGAGGACACCTCGTGCACCACACAGACTCTCACGTAGGGGCTTTTGCTGATGATGAGGAGGTAGAAGGTCAGGCGTACCCTCCTCGCCGCCCGAGTCCAACTGGGTGACCTTGACGGCCAGCCGGTCGATGCGCGCCTGCACCGAGGTGGCCCTGGCGGCCAGCGTGGCCGCCTCCTTCTGCAGCTCGCCGAACAGGTCCTCGGCGTGTCGGCTCAGACTAGAAAGCTGGCGCACGGTGTTGGCCAGGGTGCCGTTGGTCACGGCCTCCAGCTCGCTCGGCACCGGCATGTCGCCCGGCAGGGTGTTCCGGGCCACGTGGATCGGCTCCACCTGCCGCTTGGGAAGAGGCATCTTCACCGCCTACCTGCAAAATTTCCAGTGAAACAATTAATTTGTGTAACTTTTTTGGTAGGATTTTCAAGATCGAGAGTTTATTCATGGTGATTTGAATTTAAAATTGATGGGTTTACCTGAAGAACCAAATTAAGAATGATTTTTAGTCTTTTCACGACCACCGCCGAGAAAGATACGCTCAATACACACGTTTCAGCATTGTGACCAAAATTATTAAAAATTAATTAAAAATTTTTTAATTCAAATAATGTCAAATTTATGTTTAAAATCGTTAGTGGTGAACAAAAGAGTTAATTTGAAAGATAAATCATTTTTAAAAGATTGACCCACAGCCAAAACTTGTAGAGCAGGATATTGTTTTTCTTTAAACAATAAACAACTTGCAAAACCCATCGAGGAAAGGACGACTTTAAATTTAAATCATCATGGATAAATTTCTTTTTCATTCGATCAAAATGGAAATGTCGGGATTATAAATTCGACTTCAAATTCTCAAACTGCCGAAATTGGTCACTTTAATGTTGAATCAAAATTTTAAATGATACTCCATATAATTTTTTTTTGTTTATATTTTTTATTATTAAAAAAGTGATAACTTTGGTCGGTTCATTTTTCACAATCAGAGTTTTTTTATTGTTATATTTTATTCCTAAATTGAATTTGGGAGAGCATTTTCCTGTTTCTCATAATACCCAGCTTCCGCACTTTTAAATATAAATAATAATAAATAATTAAGATTAAAAAAACCCTGATTGTGAATCAGGAAGTCATGCAAACAATTTTTAAAAATTAGAAGAAAAAAACGAGTTTAAACTTTTATCATGAAGAATAAAATGCTCAGTCTCTGAATTTCAAGTCAAACTTCACTATAAAGATCTCAAATGCGTTAAAATTTTTATATTCAAAACTTTCTGGAGTCATTTTTAAGCAAGTGCATCGAAGTATTTAAAATAATCCCTGCTCGCTTTGTGACCAAGTGCGGGAAGAAACACCCCTGTTGGTGACAAAATCGGACAGACATCGCGAGAAACAGAAGCTGAAAAACGGGCGGGTGGGCGCGCGCGATCAAAGAAAGCGAGCGAGTGGCATACAAAATAAGCCGGCGGATCGATAGCGCGAGGAGAGAAGCGGGCGGAGCACCCTCGGCGAGTGCGCCAGGAAATCCTCAATTACAAACCGCTTGCCATAGGCGGCACACGCGCCTCTCTTTCAGCTTCGGCGGGGCCCAAGTTTCGGCGTTGGCCCGATTGAAGGCCGAAAAAACAACTCATTTAAGTCCCAACGGCACATTGGCAGCCCGACCGGCGCTGCTCTTATATTGATCACCGCGTCCCCAGGGGTTGACGAGCGGGGATGGCGAAAATCGCGAGAAAAGAAAAGAGAGAGCTCAAGCCGGCTCGACGGAAAGTTTCATCAGAAAAAAATAAGGGAGATAAAAAACTAAATAAATTAAAAAATCTGATATTTTTCTCCAATAACTACAACATTATGCTAAATTTGCAACAAAATGAAAAAAAAATTGTAAAGTGAGAATTTTATACATTTTTTTTTTTTTTTTCAATTTTGATTGTAATATTTTGATATTTTAAATCTTCATACATTTCAGTTCTTAACTTTTAATTCAATAACAATTTTAGTCAGCCTTCAAGATCTATCTGATCAAAATAGAGATAAATCTTCTTATGATTGATATTATTATTATTTTTTTTCCATTTAGAAATTGATGATATGGGTCGAAGAGGTCAATTTGACTGCTCAAACTATTAAAACATGCTTAGACTTTTATTATCACAATCAAATTTGAATGGAATGCTGATAATTTAAGGCGTTTAGTCCAACACGGAATAAGGACCAAATTCTTTAATTTTTTATCTCTTTACAATTCATTCGCAATGGAAAATACTTTTCCCTCTAGTTTATTAATCTATTCATTCTATTTAAGAGCGAAGTTAATCGGGAAGGAGCTCAACCTTGCATAACCTTCAATGAGCTCAATGATTGTGAGAGAGCGTTTTGCGCACTTGACAGCTACAATCAGGAACGCCTATTTTGCCCAACACCCGACTTGTGTGCTCTGCTTTCGCCTCGTCGGACGCCACACTTTTTTTGATAAAAACGTCAAAGCAACTCTAATCACGTATATATAATTGCACACAAGCGACTTGCGAAACGCCCAAGGCTGCCGTGTTTGGCCAGTCCTTGAAAACTAAATACAAAAATTCCAACATTTTTTTGTTCACACAACTATTTTCATGCAAATGTAATTTTTACATTTTAAATTAATGACTAATCGATTAATGTTGGTTGGAACAATAAAAAAAAAAAAATGAGTCAGAGGAAAAATTCCTGCGCTATCTTGTTCTCCACGAAGGCATCGGAAGTCTCAATTTCAACTCCTTATCAGAAACACGCACTTCGTCATTTTCAAGAAGATCAAATACGAAGAAGTAATCAATGATCAAATAAGCTCGGAGTAAAAAAAAGTGTAAAAAACGCACACGTCTAAATCCGTTCCAATTGAATTGCTGTATATGAAAATAATCTTCCTCGCACGATACTTTTCATGGGAATGGGCTCGTAATATGTGTCATACAACATTCTCAGATTGCGTACGATGCGACGCCCCCAGGGCCTCAACGTTCTCTTTTAGGGCCGAATTGACCCTTTGGGGAGGAATCTGGTTTTAATTCGGAAAGGGAATTTTGAAAGGATTGAAGAAATTGCTTCGGTTTGAGGCGAAAGGACGACGTAGCGGGACAGGATGAGGTCTGTGGGGTCTCGGCCAAGTTGGGCGGAGACGGTCCTTGTGAGCCAAGCAGCTCTTTTCAGGCCCTTCGCCTAGCTCACCTAGTGCTGCGTCCGACAGGGAAACAAACTCATCCTAGGCTGCGAAGGTTCGAGGGCTTCAGGGTGCCGGCGAACGACGAATTGGCAGATTATTTCCACGCTCAGGCCTAAAGAGAAGAGTTAGCAAAACATCAAATTGAACACACACAAGATGATGGGTGCTTTTACTGCAGTCACGGAGCGGCAGTGCCGGTGCGCATTCTGTCGGCCGTCGCCTCAACTAGAAATGCAAGCAATGCACTCCAAAAGGCCGGTGGCCCGTGTGACGTCACAAAAGCAAAACGCGATTTCAGATTTTTAACGTTTTGTATTCCTTTGTGAGTGTTAAAAAAATTTACATATATTTTGAGATTGATTCGAAGCTCATTTAAACAGATTTAAATCAAATTATATGCTAAAAAATTGATGAAAAGTTTTAAGAATTTTTCCATTTTTTAATTTTGGCGCCCTCTCAGGTCCATTTTGATGACAACACTGACGCAGGTTGGCCAAACTTGCAGAGTCGTCATCAACAATCGAGCAAGTAGCAAGTCATCAGCGAACCGAAATCCAGTTTCAAACTTTTTGTGATTTTGGAATTCCTGCCACAAATAGAGGCTCTTTAGTCCGTTTTGTTGTGAAAAGCTTACCGATCTTTGATAGCCGTCGAAGATTCTCTGCTGAATTATGCCGGCCGATAAGAAAAAGGTCGAGGTCGCTGCACCGGCGCCTGGGAAGAAGGTTGAAGAAGAAAAGAATGATTTGGTAAATTCTTTGAGAAAATGTTCAAATTTTCAGACTGCACCAGAGCATATTTTTGTACCAAATTAAAAAATATCAACGATAATTCTGACAAAACTTTGTTTATTCCAGTCCGAAGAAGACAACTTGCTGCAGGAGGAACTGAACATGTGTGTCGAAAGGCTTGTGGTACGCAAATTTTTTTTAAATTGTTTCTTTCCGAAATTTCAATTGATGAATTTTAGGAAAACAACTCTGATCTTTACATGGCTGCTCTGGAGAGCTTGAGGACCTTGATCAGAGCTTCAACCACTTCCATGACCAGTGTCCCAAAACCGTTGAAGTTCTTGAGACCACACTTTGACACACTGAAAGAAGTCTTTGAGAAAATCCAAGATGTGAAGACCAAGCAGTTTTGTGCCGACGTCATCTCCGTTTTGGCCATGACCATGAGTGAGACCAGGGAGTGCTTGAAGTACAGACTGATTGGGTCTGAGAATCAGATTGGAGAATGGGGCCATGAATATGTTCGGTGAGTTATAGATGAAAAATATATGAGCGAGGCTAATAATGCTTGATTTTAGGCATTTGTCTGGAGAGATTGCGGCCGAGTGGGCTGATTCAGATGACGAGAAGCACGAAAGACTGTTGGTCTTGGTGCGTCAGATCATTCCCTACAACATGGCCCACAATGCAGAGGCTGAGGCGTGCGACCTTTTGATGGAAATTGAACATCTTGGTTTGCTGGAGCAGTTTGTGGATGAGGGTGCATACCCTAGGGTCTGCCTTTACCTCACAAGGTAACTTTTTAAATTTTAAATAAAAAAAATGACGATTTCACTTTCCTGAAATTTAAAATTTTCAGTTGCGTTCCTTACGTCCCAGATCCAGAAAACACAATTCTGTTGGAGACGTCCCTGAAGCTCTTCCAAAAGTTCAACCAGTTGCCACAGGCCATGCGTCTTGCAATGCAGCTTAACGACATGGAGAAAATTAGAACAATCTTTCTGCAGTGCTCTGATCCGTACGTGTAACAATTAAATAATTGAGGTTCTTCTTTAAACAAATATTTGCAGGTCAATGCAAAAGCAACTGGCTTACATGCTCGGAAGGCAGCAAATTTGTCTTGAAATTGATGACAGTGACGTCAAAGACAGCGAAGAGCTTATCGAGATCATGTCCAACAACCACCTCAATCATCACTTCTTGAATTTGGCCAGAGAGGTTAATAAAATTAATATCTTTAAATTCATCATAAATAATTTTTTGGTTTGTAGTTGGACATCATGGAGCCCAAAGTGCCTGAGGATGTTTACAAATCTCACCTGGAGAATGTGAGGACTTCTTTTGGTGGTGGCCAAGTTGATTCAGCCCGTCAAAATTTGGCTGCCAGTTTTGTCAATGGCTTTGTCAACGCTGGTTTCGGGCAAGATAAACTTCTGATGGAGGGAGGCACCAAGTGGCTCTATAAGAACAAAGAGCATGGTAATTTATCTCAACTGGGATTTTCTTTTTAAATTTTATGACGATATATTTTTTAGGAATGATGAGCGCCACTGCTTCTTTGGGAATGCTACTGTTGTGGGACATTGATGGTGGGCTCACTCCAATCGACAAGTACCTCTACTCGGCTGAAGACTACATCAAGTCTGGGGCCCTGCTGGCCTGCGGAATGGTCAACTGTGGTGTACGAAGCGAGTGTGACCCTGCCCTGGCACTTCTGACTGACTATGTGATGCACTCAAGCAGCGTTATGAGACTGGGCTCTATTCTTGGTACAAATTTTTCTTCTAAAATGAATTAAAAACTTTTGTCAGTTCTTAATAAATCATATCATTAATCTCCTTGCTAGGTCTCGGATTGGCTTATGCTGGCTCCAACCGAGAACAAGTTCTGAAGGTTTTGGTGCCCGTGCTCTCTGACCCAAAGGCCAACATGGAGGTCATTGGAGTGACTGGCTTGGCGTGCGGCATGATTGCTGTGGGTTCAACCAACTCAATCGTCACAAACGCCATCATCCAGACCCTGATCGATCGTTCCGAGGCCGACTTGAAGGAAACTTATGCCCGTTTCCTTCCTCTTGGCCTGGGTCTCTGCTACTTGGGCCGCCAAGACCAAGCCGACGTCATAATTGAGTCACTTGCAGTGATATCAGAGCCCTTCAAGTCGATGGCAATCACCATGGTTGAGGTTTGCGCCTATGCTGGCACTGGAAATGTGCTGAAGGTCCAGAAGCTGCTCCACATTTGCAGTGAACATTATGAAACATCTGAAAAAGTGAGTAATCAAAAGCAAATTACCAAAGATCTATGTAGCAAAAAAAAAAATCGTCTATAAAGAATTGGAATTAAAACGTTTTTAAAATTAGGATGAAAAAAAGCACGACCGGAAGAAGGATGACAAAAAGGATGATAAGAAGGATGACAAGGAAGACAAAGAGAAGGATCTCACTGCCAGGCAAGCTGTTGCAGTGATTGGCATTGCACTTATCTCCATGGGAGAGGACATTGGCGCTGAAATGGCCTACCGCACCTTCGGCCACCTTGTAAGTATTTTTTGTATTTTTACTTTCCATCGAAATGTATATTGTTATAAATTTTCATTTTCAGCTTCGGTATTGTGAGCCTGTGATAAGGAGGGCTGTTCCTCTTGCCCTAGGACTTATTTCTGTGTCAAATCCTAAACTCAACATTCTCGACACTCTCAGCAAGTTCTCACATGACAGTGATGCTGAAGTTGCCCACAACGCCATTTTTGCCATGGGCATGGTTGGAGCTGGAACAAACAACGCAAGGTAAAAAATAATTTTTTACCATTTTTCATATATTTAATTGTATTCTATATTTAGACTGGCAGCAATGCTCCGTCAATTGGCACAGTATCACGCTAAGGACCCAAACAATCTGTTCATGGTGCGCATCGCTCAGGGTCTGACTCATTTGGGCAAGGGAACCCTCACCCTGTCTCCATATCACAGTGGTCAACAACTGATGAATCCAGTGGCTGTGGCTGGTTTGATGGCCACTCTTGTCAGCTTCCTTGATGTCAAGACAAGTAAATATACAATGACGAGTGATTTTTATATTTTATTAATATGGTAATTTAGTTATTTTGGGCAAATCTCATTACCTCCTTTACACTTTGGCTGCCGCCATGTCCCCAAGAATGCTTGTGACGCTGAGCGAAGAATTCCAGCCCTTGCCTGTGCCAGTCAGAGTTGGCATGGTATGCTTTTAATTCTTAGTTGACCATTGTAAATTAATACAAATCGTTTTAGGCTGTGGACGTGGTTGGTCAAGCAGGCAAGCCAAAAACCATCACAGGCTTCCAGACTCACACAACCCCAGTATTGTTGGCTCACGGAGAACGAGCAGAACTGGCCACAGAGGAATACATACCTCTCAGTCCCATCATGGAAGGGTTTGTGGTGCTTAGGAAAAACCCGGATTACGAAGCATAATTTGTCAGCACTCACGTAATTTAAGGTGTGCATATTAATATTAACTAATAGGATGTCATTTCAAGTATCAATAAAAGATTTCTTTCTTTTGGAAAACTGTGCTTTTTATTTCAAAATTTACTTAAATTTAAAATCATTTGTTGAATTCATGAGTAGGAAATTTAATCATCATTTGCATAAGCTGAGAACCATTGAGAACCTTGAAAAATATGGTCACAGAAAGCATTATTGATTACCCTCTGATTTAAGAGGATCAACATTTATGACAACAGTTTCCAAAGTTTCTTCATTCTCTACCATATCAACTAATGGAATATCTGGAACAACAGCTTTAAAGGGCAAAACTAGTTTGCTGAATGGTATCTGAGGTATAACAGCAGAGCCACTTTTCATTGTTTTAGGTTTTTTAAGGACCCCCTTTTCAATGACCCTCATCAGATCTGCTTGCTTCTTCTTCTCCATTTGAATAATCCTGTGTCTATTGGCAAGCTCTTTGTTTGCAGCGTTCAATTTCAAGTTGAGTTGCACTGTTTTGGCATTTGACTGAATATTAGCTAGTGTAAGCTGAAACTTCATATCTTCGATCTCGGATTTCAATTCTGCTATCAGCTTTTCGTCAGCCTCGCGAGCTCGAGCCTTCTCACCTAAGCGTACTTTCAAATCCACATTTTCTCTCCGAACTGCTTCAACACTTTCACTCAATATCTCAAGTTTTTTCTCCTTATTTTTGGCCTGAATTTTCGCTAGTTTTTCTTCGGACTTTGAAATCTGGAACTGTGCTTGCAAAAATTCAGTAACTTGCAGCCTCTCATCTGGCACAACAATTTCATCTCTCATCACACTAAGAGCCCACTTCTTGATTCTCTCATCTAAATCTTTGACTGTCCTTTTCAGCTGGCCAAGTTCTCTGAATTCAGCTAACATCAGTGGCTGCCTGGTGATGCATTCAAGGCCTTTGATTTTCTCCTCAAAATAATCCCTCATTGTCAGTAAAGTCTTCCTTCCCTCGTTTGAAACCAAATCAATCGTCTCTTCTGTGGCTGAATCAGTCTGTGTTTCAACTTCTCTTGTACTCACAAGAGCTTTTTGCTGTAAATATAAAAGATATAAAATAATTTTAATATTGACTCTGTGAAAAAATTAAAAGTTACTTTTTCAATTGGGCAATCAACGGGATCTTCCGATATCTTCCTCTTGGTTCTTTTTTCTGCAATTAAATATGGTACCAGGTCCTTATGTTTTAATAGCCTTGGAGAACTCTCTCTGTAATCTGTTTTATCAAAATGGTCTGAGCACACACGGATGGTTTCCAAATTGGTAGGTTTCCAGTCAGGTCCTCGCACTGATTGAATGAACTCAATCCATTTCTCCCGTGTCTCAACCGCTTGGGGTAGCCTGGAATGCGCGCCAAATTCTTCATGATCAATCAGTCAACTTATTAAGGGTTTTTCTAAGAGATCAATTATTTTTTCTGATAATTAAACTACATAAATTATAACCGACATACCTATGGAAATGTCTACCCAGTTTGCCACAAACAGCAGGGTTGTACACACAAAAGCAGACAGTACAAGATAACATACTGCTTTGGTCAATCTCTTAATTCTGAGCGCCCTGCAAACATAATTCAATTAAAAATGTTTAAAATTCGTTTGTTAAGTTAAAAGACATTTTGTAAAACTAATTTGTGCATGATTTACACAAATTATTACAAACAATTTTAATGATAGAGTATTTTGAAACACAACTGACCAAACAACAAGTTGTTGAATTGTTTTGTACCATGTACATATTATGTGATGAAATACATTTATGTAATCTCAGTTACATATATATGTAAATTATATATAGTTCTATATATTACAGTTTACACTTAACAGCTATGTATAATTAAAATTTTGTTAATTATGTATGTATCGCACTGTTTAGAATTTTCAAAATTTAGCAGTGTCTTTCGTTCTTTCTTCTTTCGTGTTCTCAAAAATCTCAAAGGGGGTGTGTCTCTTGCAAAAACAAATGAATCCGAGCAAAATAAATTATCGACCAATCGGATGGTCTTATTTTCAGATTCAGAAAACTAAGCCAACCAAAGCTGAACCAAAGGTTGCCTATCATTGCGTATAGTTTACGCGCTAAATATGAATTGGCAAAATCAACGTGTCGAGAAAGTCTGATTTGTTTACTTTCTGTTCTATTTCGATTTTCGATCTTCGATGTGCCTATTTTTTGTATTATTCCACAGACTGTTCTAGCTTCAGGAATCTGAAATATTTTCATACGTAAGCTTATTATTAATCCGTTGGATTATTATTTCAAATCAACCTGTACTCAAAATAATATTATTTCAGAAAGTCGAAAGGTGAATAAAATTATTCGAGAGAGCAGCCTGGAACTGTTTGCGTTGGTTCATATACCTATGTACTGCACAGAGCATAACGAGAAAGGAATTACGCTTACTAAGAACCATGATTTATTGTATAGCTTGCGGTTGTAGATATCAAGTCGGATGTCAAAAGAAATTTCACTTGTAAGTATTTGTTGTGCGAGTTTGAAGTTGTGATTTAGGATTTGTTGATTTCTATGGCCTCGTCTGACATATCACTCTGTCTGTATCTGGTCATTAAATTGTATTTTTGGTATTTTTATGAATATTTTTGAAACCCTTTTTTTCTTTTGTTTAGTAAAATATTATGTTTAACATTATTATTCTATTAGGTCCAAATAATTTTACTGTAATTTATTTCATTAAAAACTTTAATACTATATATATTTCTTTTTTAAACTTCCATTTCTATATCATGTGTCTTGGACATTTAATCTGCTAATTAATCATTCATGGAATAAATTAGATTGTGCTGAATTTTTGTTTTGTTTTGTAAGATTGCTACTTTTTACAGATTACCCCGCCTTCAGTCAATACAAGAGAAATGGAAAGACTTCATCCGATTAGCTTGGGGATCTGCTTGGGAAGAACCTAGGATCTGGGGTAGGAGGCATGTCTGCGCAGACCACTTTGACAAGACGGATTACAGCGTTGATAAAATTGGCTATCTAAAGGAAAATGCCGTGCCACACATTATGAAGGCAGAAAATGATCTCAGCACTATTCGAATCAGGAGGAAATCAAAAGATACAAGCCCAAAGCAGCGTGTTCCTACAAAACCAAAAGTAAATGATAATAGCTAGGGTTTTAATCTGGTTTAAAAGTTAAATATTAATATATGTCTTTTTCATTTGCAGTTAACTGAGAAACCTGCTGGCCCAGATTACATGAGTATTACAGAAGGTGAAATGCAGACGGAGCCAGTAGAATTTCCAGCAATGATCAACGATTTAGATTCACCTCTCCAAAAGAATATTCTTGTGGCAGCCATGGATAGTTTCAAGAAAAAGATTGAATATCTTGAAATGGCCTCAAAACAGCCTCTAACAAAATCTGAATGTACAACACTCGAACAACTCAAGAAGAACGTCAGAGATTTGAATGAGCGACTCCAGCAGTGGGCTCTTGGAATGATGACTGAAGAAGTAGTCTTTCCTGAAAAGCATACCCAAGTGTCTGAATTTGTGCAGGCTGAGTACCTTCTGTTAAAAGCGGAAGGAAAGCTAGCCAAAATTCAAGTCCAAAACAGGGAGGCCAAGCTGAAGACAATGAGAGAAGAAATAAAAGATGCTGAGAAGAGAGCTGAGGAGGCTGAAAGAAAACTCGCAGAAATGATTTTGGCTGAACAAAAACAAATTGACGGCTCTGACATCAAAGAGTTGAGAGGAAAAGTGAAAGAAGCTGAAAGGAAAGTCCATTCAGTTCAACAACAAAATGAAAAATTGAGACTGAAATTGGACGAGATGTCAAAGATTTATAAAGCTAAACAAGCTGAGCCAGGCGTAGCAGAATTAAGGGCTGCAAATGAAAAATTGGAATTCCAACTTTCACTAGCTCACAATACAAGCGAAGAATTGAAGTTCCAACTCACGCTGGCTGAGGTGCAGAGCAGCGCCAAAATTAAGGTCCTCAACTTAAAATTGAATGCTGCTAATAAGGAGCTTGCCAATAGATACAAGATTATTCAAAAGGAGAGAAAGAAGCAGCAACAAATGGAGATTCCAAGGAGAATCAGGACATCAAAAGTAGTAAAAACCAAGGTAGAATCAAAGCAAATAAGAAGATTTGCCAGCAAAATTGTTTTGCCGTTTGGCTGTGTCAATCCCAATGCTCCTTTAGTTCCAATGGATGTGAATGGAGAGACTTTGGAGCCATCAGTTGTAATCATGTTGCCTATTAAATCAGAAGATAACCTGTAAATTAAACATTTTGTAAAGCCATACAGGGTCAGTCTGCTGAATACGGCATATATTTTTCCCAAGTAACTCAATAAAATCATATGTGATTGATAAAAATACCGAAAAATATCAGATATGCATATTATATCATTAACTGACATATCATAATTATTTTGCATTATAAACAACAGTAAATAAAAACAATGATTTTGGTTAATAAGGATTAAGCATTGCTTTTAATTTAATAATAAAAAAAAAATCGAAAAAAAATCACTCTTCTCAACATTAATATTTATTTGATTTATTTCACAGGTAATTGTTAGTGTGCGTGTGCGTGTTTTTTCTGTTCAAATTAGCGCAAATTAGTGTAGGTAGAGTAGTGTTTTGTTTGTGTTGTAAAGTGTAAAGCAGTTTCAGAGGGGTTTCGCACAGTTTCATTAAATCCACGGAAAAACCTCTTAAAAAAAATTAATGTTTATATTAGCATAGCATCATTTCCCTCTGTCAGTGCGGGCGCATTGATCCTCGCAGAATTTGAATTTCGCGGCATTTTAACATTTTTTCCCTTGTTGCGATTGGTGACTCGGATTAACTTCATTTGTTTCTGATTTGTTTACAACAGCATGAGAAACATTGGATAAGTTTAAGTTTCTCTGTTTGGAAAATCTAAATAAATAGATTATTAATAAGCTGAAGGCAGTAATTAATCTACAGGTGCGTAGCTTAAGATTTAATCAAACCCATTATTTCTACTTTATAGCAAAATTTAAGCATTTTTCTTGCTCTTCAAACGAAACAAAAAAATAATATGCATACATCCATGCATAGAATGCCCTGGATTTTTTGCAGCAAATAATAATCGTTATGTACAATTATTTTAAGGATTTGTTGCTCGCTCAATTTTTATTAAGTTTTTATTTTTCTAGGTACATACAATGGACGAGCTGCAAAAGTTAGAGCAGCTTTCCTTGATATCCAAGGTCTGCACAGAGCTCGAAAACCATCTCGGCATGAGCGACAAGGACTTGGCCGAATTCATCATCGCTTTGGCTAAGAAAAATGCCACATTCCAGGCTTTCAAAAAGGCCCTGGCTGAAAATGGTGCAGATTTTTCTGTATGTTTGATTAAACTCAATGAATTTTTTTTACGTCTAAAATTGTTTCATCTTCTAGGACTCGTTGATAGGAAATTTGCTGCGCATCATTCAGCACATGACCAAATTTTCTATTGCAAAAGAAGTTGTGGATGAAAAGGTGGACAAAGATCTTCTTTCAAGCAACTTCCCCTGTCTGGCAATCCCGAATGACCCTGATTATTATCAGAAAAGTAAAGAAAAGTCTCCGAAGAAAGATGAAGAGGTTGTTGATGCTATGGCCGCTCTTTCAGCTCTTGCTCCTTCTATTAAGTATTCAAATCAATATTTGTTTTTAGCTAAAGTATCAATTAATAAAAAATTTCTCCAGAATTAAAGAAGAAGCTCCCGATGATGAAGATGACTCAAGGCGAGACAAAAAATCAAGTAGAAAGAGGAGTAGGAGTAGGGAACGTGACAGGAACAGAAGTAGAAGCAGAGACAGGGATAGAAATAGAAGCAGAGAAAGGGAAAGGAGGCGCAGTAGAGACAGGAGACGAAGCGGAGATCGACGTCGCAGTCGAAGCAGAGACAGAAGGCATCGGAGCAGAAGTGATGAAAGGAGGAGGGACAGAACTGACAGAAGACGCCCTAGAAGTCGAAGCCCCAAAAGGGAATTTGCTGGAAGAAACAGGAGCAGGAGTCGCTCTAAGGAAAAGGAGCTACCTGACGTCCCTATTCCAGGACAAGTAAGTAAAAAAATTATTAATTGTCAGATGATTTTAATTTAATTTTATTAATTTTCCAGATTTACAATGGAAAAGTAACTAATGTTGTGGCATTTGGTTGCTTTGTCCAATTGGAAGGAATTCGCAAGAGGTGGGAAGGCTTAGTGCATATTTCTCAACTGAGGAAAGAAGGTCGAGTTACAGAAACTTCAGAAGTAGTGCAACGGGGACAGAAAGTCAAAGTATGTATTTTATTTTTAAATTTAATGATCTATGGATATTAATTTCATACTTGGTTTAAAGGTGAAAGTTTTAACTTTTACTGGGCAGAAAGTCTCCTTGTCCATGAAAGAAGTCGATCAAGACACTGGTGAAGATCTCAACCCCTCAATAGTTTGGAAACCAGGGAAAGAAGGGTACAAAAATTATTCTTCGAGTCTAGAATTTTAATTAAGTTTTTAATTTTTAAAAATCTTAGAGAGGAGCTTATGAATAGAAATCCTGATTTGCCAGTCTCTTCTTTGGTTGATCAGTCGATGGCAAAGCCGAATGAAACTGGACGAGCTCGCAAAGTGCAGAGGATGACCTCCCCAGAAAGATGGGAAATCAAGCAGATGCTCTCTGCCAATTGCATAGACAAGTCAGAGCTTCCTGACTTTGACGAAGAGACTGGTTTGCTTCCCAAGGAAAATGAAGAGGAGGCTGACATAGAAATAGAGTTGGTTGAAGACGAACCTCCCTTCCTGCAGGGCCACGGACGAATGCTTCATGAGCTTAGTCCCGTTCGAATTGTGAAAAATCCTGACGGCTCTTTGGCGCAAGCTGCAATGATGCAATCTGCCCTGGCCAAGGAGCGGCGTGAAGTAAAAATGCTGCAAAGAGAGCAGGAGATGGACTCACAGGCCACGGGATCGAACAAAAATTGGACTGATCCATTACCTGAAGGTGAGATTCTCCCGATCAAAACCAAATAGACCAAATTTTATGTGATAACATTAATTTCAGAGGAGGATAAAAACCAAAGTGTGTCATCCCGAGGCATGGGTTTGATGACTCAGGACTTGCCAGAGTGGAAGAAACACGTCATCGGAGGCAAGAAGAGCTCTTTTGGTAAAAAGACAAACATGACCATTTTGGAGCAAAGGCAGAGCTTGCCCATTTACAAACTTAAAGATGACCTTATCAAAGTATGTAACAAGAAAAGTAAAAAATTTTCAGATCATTTTAATTAAAATTTTAGGCTGTTACCGACAACCAAATTCTTATTGTCATTGGTGAAACCGGCTCTGGAAAAACTACGCAAATTACACAGTACTTGGCTGAAGCTGGATTTACCAGCAGAGGTGTGTAGAATATTTTTTTTATTTTTTAAAGTGAATCTTATAATTATAATTAATATTGTCTGAAATTCACAGGAAAAATTGGCTGCACTCAACCTCGACGTGTGGCTGCTATGTCAGTTGCAAAGAGAGTGTCTGAAGAATTTGGTTGTCGTCTTGGCCAAGAAGTGGGCTACACCATTCGTTTTGAAGACTGCACAAGTCCTGAGACCGTCATCAAGTACATGACGGACGGCATGTTGCTGCGAGAGTGTTTAGTGGACATGGATTTGAAGAATTATTCGGTGATCATGTTGGATGAAGCTCACGAGAGGACCATCCACACCGACGTTCTTTTTGGTTGGTTGACTTAAAATTTGCATTATGTACATAAATAAATTAAAATCTGCTTTCAGGCTTATTGAAGCAATCTGTTCAAAAGAGGCCAGAGCTGAAGCTTATTGTGACTTCGGCAACATTGGACGCTGTCAAATTCTCACAGTACTTCTTTGAGGCGCCAATTTTCACAATTCCGGGAAGAACTTTCCCAGTTGAGGTTCTCTACACCAAAGAGCCGGAAACTGATTACTTAGATGCATCACTCATCACAGTCATGCAAATTCATTTGAGGTTTGTTTAAAAATAATTTTTTATTTCAGTCGGAGATTAAATTTATGAATTTTCAGAGAACCACCTGGAGACATTCTTCTTTTCCTCACTGGTCAGGAAGAAATCGACACTGCCTGTGAGATTTTGTATGAACGAATGAAGTCACTCGGACCCGACGTGCCAGAGCTGATCATTCTCCCTGTGTATTCTGCACTGCCATCAGAAATGCAAACCAGAATCTTTGATCCTGCACCTCCAGGCTCTCGAAAAGTGGTCATCGCCACCAACATTGCCGAAACATCTTTAACCATTGACGGCATCTACTATGTCGTTGATCCTGGTTTTGTCAAGCAGAAGGTCTACAGTTCCAAGACTGGAATGGACTCACTGGTGGTCACGCCAATCTCACAGGTAAGCTTACAGTTATTGTTCGTACCAAAATTTTAATTCTATATCAAATCAGGCCCAAGCTAAACAGAGGGCAGGTCGCGCTGGCCGAACAGGCCCAGGAAAAACCTATCGTCTCTACACAGAACGCGCCTATCGAGATGAAATGTTGCCAACTCCAGTCCCTGAAATTCAGCGCACAAATTTGGCCACCACAGTGCTGCAGTTGAAGACGATGGGCATTAATGATTTGATCCATTTCGATTTCATGGACGCACCTCCTGTTGAGTCCATGATTATGGCCTTGGAGCAGCTTCACTCTCTTTCGGCACTGGACAGTGAAGGCCTTCTTACCAGACTGGGCAGAAGGGTGAGTTTTGAAAAAATGGAATGACTTTTGCTGAATTTAAATTATGTCAATTATTTGCAGATGGCTGAATTCCCTCTTGAGCCCAACTTGTCAAAGTTGCTCATCATGTCTGTCCACTTGAACTGCTCCGATGAAGTTTTGACCATTGTGTCCATGCTGTCCGTTCAAAATGTGTTTTACCGGCCAAAAGATAAGCAGGCCCTTGCTGACCAAAAGAAGGCCAAATTCAACCAGGCGGAAGGCGACCACATCACTCTTTTGTCAGTTTACAACTCATGGAAAGCTAACAAATTTTCCAACGCCTGGTGTTATGAGAACTTCGTACAGATCCGAACTCTGAAACGGGCGCAGGACGTCCGAAAACAACTTCTCGGTATTATGGACAGGTATATTAAAATAAATAATTTAAAAACAAATTATTCTAACCCTTATTAATATCAGGCATAAACTGGACGTTGTGTCATGTGGAAAAAATACTGTCAATGTGCAAAAAGCAATTTGCTCCGGCTTCTTCCGAAATGCAGCAAAAAAGGATCCGCAGGAAGGTTATCGCACACTGGTTGACAGTCAGGTGGTGTTCATCCATCCCTCAAGCTCCTTATTTAACAGGCAGCCAGAATGGTATATTATTTTATAAAACAAATTGACCAGTTTTCTTAAACATTGATTTTTAGGGTAATTTATCACGAGCTGGTGCAAACGACCAAGGAGTACATGCGCGAAGTGACTGCCATAGATCCAAAGTGGCTTGTCGAGTATGCGCCCTCGTTCTTCAAGTTCTCTGACCCGACCAAGCTGAGCAAGTTCAAGAAGAACCAAAGACTGGAGCCGCTGTACAACAAGTATGAGGAGCCAAATGCTTGGCGTATCTCTCGCGTCAGGAGGAGGCGGAACTGAAGACCTGCTGTGGCTGTTGTTTTCAAGGTCAATAAAATACATCTTTTTATAATATCCAGACCAAACTCCAGCTTCTCATTTTCCAATGCTATAAATTAATTTATTTCTTTTTATAATAAATTAGATTTTTTATTAGAAATAATAATGGCATGAGTAGTTAGCAGTCATTTTCCAACACGACGATAATTTTGATCTCGCTGTTGACTTCCTCTTCTCTTAGTCCGGTTCTGAGCCGCTTTCTGCGCTGCCTTTTGCGCCGCCTGTTTTCTTCTCTCTATGGCAGCCTCGCGATTTTTTTGCGTGTTCGGGAACCCTTGAGCAAACGGCGGATTTGCGTTTGTTGTTAAGTAATACTCTCCGCGCGCTCTGCAATTTTTTTTTTTAATTTCTTTATCATAATTATTAATGTCAACTTACGAGTGTGGACAGTCTTCACCCATTAGAATGTAGTCGCTGTCCTTGGATTCGCACAGCCCGAATAAGTAGGAAAAAAAATTGGCGCACCGCGACGCGTAGAATCCCTTTTCCGTAATTATGGACTCTATGAAGTAGGGGGTGACTTTGGTGTGATCACATGAGAGTGTTTCTGTAGACAAATTATTAAATTGAAATATATCTCCAGCAATAAAGTTAAAAAAAAACGTACGAAAAATTGTGCCTCCGCAACCAGGCTGAGAGGTGCCGCCGTTGACATAGAAATCAGCATGGCCATTCGGGCCCCACTGGCCGAGAATTCCAGCGCCTGTATGAATTATATCCACAAAATGGGCATCAGACGCGTCTAAATCTCTGGAGCTATTTGAGCCTTGATAAAACACAACGGACGGATCCAGCCCTAAAATTAATTTACAAATTATTTTAAATTTTACTTTTTTCATTGCTTAAAATAAAAAATATAATTACTTATTTTGAAAATAAATCTCAATAATAAATACCTGTAATTCGTCCAATTTTTCCAAAATTAATGTAGTTGGCCGCAAGTCCTGCAATGTGGGCTCCGACGCTGTAGCCGACGAGGTGCAGCGAGTCGGGTGGGGTCCCGCTGACTTGGTCCAGGTAGTAAAGCAATTGGGCGATGCAGCGTGCGCAAAAACGAGGCCCCCAGCCAATTTGACTCAGACACGGCTCCTTAACTAGCGTGCCGTAGTCGACAATGATGATATTGTATTCGCCGCGAATAAAGTAAGCTGCGCGGAGAAAACAAAAGGAGAATTAGAATGAAAATCGGCCGATTGTGAACATTTTCACTCTCCACTGCCGCCGACGTGATCTTGATCATGAAAACACGAAAACCAGTCTCGCGAAACTGCTCATCGCGCGCTACAGCAATTTCACTTTTTTCTCACCTTCTCTCATGTCCGGACTGGGAGATAAATTCCTGCCGCCACCGAAGCCGTGGATGACCACCTTGGTCGGGTTCTTCACGTTGAAATGAGAGGCCACCAAAGACATAGGGTCGTTCACGTCTATTAGATCAGGATCGTTTTGCGTCTCCCTTTGAAAAAAGAAATTAGAAAATTAATTTCAATTTCAATCAATTAATATTTTTTTTTTTTTATAAAAAAAATAATTAAATTTTAAAATTAATAACTTAAAAATGTTTTGTTGTTACAAACCTGGTGTAAAGATAAAATTTGATCCGTGGGTGCGGACAAGTGTATGGTTTGTCAACGCATGAACCGGTGATGAACAGGTCAGTGACGGTTTGAGGCTTTTTGTTTGCATCAATCGCATTGTTGTTTTGTCTCTGTGGCCTTTTATTGGTACGAGTGGTATTATTTGCTGTAAATATAAAATACATTTTCGTCATCAATAAACAGCAATATATGAAAAATATATTTTAAAATCTTCTCCAATACTTTATTTTTGAATATATAAATTTAATTAAAAAAACTTTCCGACCAAAATGCGTTAACTTTTGTGGAAAATAAAACTAGTTGTTTTTAATTACCACCAACAAAATTAAATTTATTTGAAGTTAAATTAAATCATACAATTAATGCAACCTATCCACTCTCTTTTTAAGAATTATTTGTAGAAAACAAACTTTAACATTTTTCGGGATATTTTTATTTTTAAAATTGCAATTGTTCAAACTTGAAACTAGGGCAGGTTACAAAAATTTGGCCGACGTTAATAAAAAATTATCTAATTCGCATAATTTGTCTGCGTCAGATTTCTTTACATAACACTGTTTTTGTGTGTTTCGTAATACACGCGGCGCGCGCGTCAAAATTTTCACAACCGCGCGTCGCCCGAAGACAAACGCTATTATTTTTTGCTCTCTGCACCTTTTGTTCAGCAGGAAGCGCGAGGCACACGTGCGTTTGCGACTTCGCATCTCTCTTTCTAAAGGAAATAAATTAACTATTAATTTATCCACAAGCAAAAGTCGACGATGACAAAACACGTTACATCCGCGGCGGTTTTCCCCGAGCGACTCAACGCAAAAATAACGTGTATGGTATTTGCGTATTCACAGATGAGATCGAGCGGTGCGTGATCTGTGAAAGTGTTTTCTCGGCGCCGGGCACTGGAAAGAAACTCTTGTGGCATTATATTTTCAAGAGAATGAAAATAAAAAAATTATGAGAATTGCGGCAATAATACTTATACGAAATTTCCTTTGTACAGTGGCTTTTACCAGAAAAAAAAACTTGTTCGCTTTTTTAAATTCAACCCAACTTGTAGGCATGACCGGGAATTAAAGTTCTTCTTCCATAATTTTACTGTTTAGTCTGTCATTTAACGGTGCGGTGGATAGTGTAATGCGGACAATTGCTGGTAACCGCGATGCAAAGAAGCTTTCTATAAAGTATGAGGGTGATCTGGATTTTAATATTCTTTATGAAGGTCTTTTAAAAGTAGTTTGTGAACAATTCACTGCAATCGCAACCTCAAGCCGTTTTAAGTCACAAAATATAACTATAATTTCTATATTGATTAAATCTATAGATGTAAAAAATACCAATTATTATTATTCTCCCTCTAGCAACAACCTTTTTTCTATTATTTATTTTACTCTTTAATGTATAAAAAAATTTAAATTTGCAGAAATGTGCCAAAAATAGCAGATGTCTGCTAAAAGGCCCAACGTCAAAAGAAAAGAGAGACACGGTGTACTAAAAATTAAAATAAATATTATTAAAATTTAAATTATAGCCCACGTTTACCACAGTTTACTTCATTATTTTCAGAATTATGCAAATGAAATGAGTTGAATAACATAAAAAAAAAATCATTGATGGCACAGTTTTCTATATTTTAGTAGTCAATATTTTCCACGGTCTCCACGGCAATGACATTTTAAGGCTTTGTAAATAAATTAAAGTGACAATAAGCTTGCCTTGAAATAAATAGCGCGTATACAAAAAGCTCTATGACTTGACGTTTTTGAACTATGGCAGGTCGCCAGAAAGAAGAGAAAAAGCGAGAGTAGAATACTTCTGCATTACATGGCGAATTCGAGAAACTTCAACTTAAAAGAAATCTTTATAAAGAAACAGGTTTGAAAGACTTACGTAGAGCACTGATTTGTCCAGCTAGAGCGGCCACCGCGACCAAAACCAAAATCCGAGTTTCCATGTCCGATGCACCGTTTTTCGACACTGACCTCGAAAGCGGTGCACGTGCTTTTGATTGACACGAGAAATGCGCCGACTCCGGCCGTTCAAGTCTCTTCTTCTTTCTCCGCCGACACTCTCTGGCTTCACTGCAAAAGTGAAAGTTGCGTATTACTCTATTTGCTTCAGCGCTCTTGAGGAGAGATTGAGAGTCGCGAGACGTGGTGGGTGCTCGAGTAGAGGGAGTGTTTGTTTCGGACGCACACTCTTGATTAATATAAATGGAAATAAAAATTACACGGCAAACTGCAAAAAGCATCGCAAGAACAAAATGTAAGAAGTTTAGAACAGGAGCTTGTCGCCCTTGAAAAAAGCCAGTCTCGATCGACATGATCAACCAACGCCCTTCTGCGAGAATAAAAACAGGAACAAGCAACTTCTTTTTTTACCTCGTCTGTCACGCTTGATTTTTTACATAGGACTTTTTATTGGAATTTATTCTTGATAAAAGATTTTCAAAGTGGTGTTGATAATTTAATTTTATTTGAAATTTAAAACTTGTTAATCTGAACTTTTGTGAAATGCGCTTTTGATCAAATATCAAAGGTTTATAAATTATGGAAATTAAGAAGTCGGGCTTTTCCTCGTTGTATCGTTGTAGTTTTTATTCAAAAACAAAATGATTTAAAAAAACAATTTTTACAACGAGGAAAAGCCCGACTTCTTCATTTACATGATCATCTCCTCGAGTGTCAACTTTTTCAAAGTTTATAAATTAATATGACAGTCATATTAATCAATGAAATCCAGTTTTTACTTTCACGTATATATATGTAATTCCACTTTAAAACCTGACATAGTGTGTTGAAAGTTGAGAATGACGTTGCAAACTTTACCAATGCCGTATTCGCGTACATTAAGCTTAAATTTGACAAGAAAAGGTGCTAATCCCACCTGCCAAGTAGTTTTTGCCCTTTTTTGCGTCCTTCACTGTTCGCGTGAAATTTCTTGCCGCCTGTTTTAACTCTGGTCAGATAGTTGACGCTACCATTGAGCAGATGACGCCACCAACTTGACTTTTAGAATCCTCTATCAAGTACCCAAATCTTTCATTCATTCCCATCCTCGGTTTAATTAAGGCGCGTTCTCTTGCAACAACAAGATAAATCACCAACATGTTATAGTATGAATATTTATTTAATATACGTACTGTATTACTGTATTTTTTTATAAATTAATGCAACTAAATAAAAATAGCTAAAATCTTCAGTTTGGATCTGGTTTGGATTGAATTGCGTTGCAAATACAATACATAATATTTGCAGTGTCAGTTTTTTTTAGTTTTTTTTTTATAAATAATGTTAAATTTTTTGAAATAATTATTTACTTTAAATTTAATATTGTATTAATATATGATTTAATTTAAAATAATTCACTATATATTGATTTTTTTTCATTTTCTTTGTTCGCAATTTTGCCGAATATTTTAGTGCATTGAATTTTTCAAAAGACTAAACTTTTAATTCGAAATAAAATAAAAATCACTCGCTCTAAAATAGACTAGAATCTCTTTTTATTTCCCCTGCCTGGGATGTACTTTGGAGATTAAGATATTGAGGTTCCACTACGGTTGCGCTCCAGTGTACTCACTTGAGAAGAAGTGTAACATCGGAATGGACATAAAACTCGCCCTCATCGTGACCCTAACACGAAAAAATGTGGCCCTTGGGAAATCAGCTGATCAGACCGCATGCCCATTTGTGAAAAGAAAACCCTTTTTCGTCGTGCTTTAGTGTCTCTATGCGGTAGAGACAGTGTCGCAAAAAGCACAAGTCTTTATTGGCAAGGATGTAGTTTTTCCGTGTCTCATCAGTCATCACTAATGAATGAACTTGTCTAGTTTGAAATGGAATAGAAATCGATTGGTTTGCTATAAACGATGTTTAAATTCAATGAAATAACGGAATTTATTATGAATTAATTTCTTGATTTCAGATTTAATAAATTCTCTTTTTTTTGCAAATTTTGATGAAAACCAACTACCAAATTTCTCATATTTAAAATTGAACGCTTCAAAATATGATATTAATTTTTTTTATAACTTGATATGTTTGTATTGAAAAGCAAAAGAGTATTCTATTCTGTCTTAATAAAATAAAAATATATTTAAGCTTAAGAAAAAAACTGAGGGAGATGCAAATTGATTTTAAATGGCGAGATTAGCGTTGCTAAATTTGCTAAGCTAGCAAGCTAAGCGATGGCTTAGCAAAATTAGCGTTGCTAAATTCGCTAGTGTAGCTAACTTAGCGACTGCTTAGCAAAATTAGCGTTGCTAAATTCGCTAGGGTAGCTAACTTAGCAAACTTAGCGAATGCTTAGCGAAATTAGCGTCGCTAAATTCGCTAGGGTTGCTAATTTAGCAAACTTAGCGAATGCTTAGCAAAATTAGCGTTGCTAAATTCGCTAGGGTAGCTAACTTAGCAAACTTAGCGAATGCTTAGCAAAATTAGCGTTGCTAAATTCGCTAGGGTTGCTAATTTAGCTAACTTAGCGAAATTAGCGTTGCTTAATTCGCTAAGGTTGCTAATTTAGCAAACTTAGCGAATGCTTAGCAAAATTAGCGTTGCTAAATTCGCTAGGGTAGCTAACTTAGCAAACTTAGCGACTGCTTAGCAAAATTAGCGTTGCTAAATTCGCTAGGGTTGCTATTTTAGCTAACTTAGCGAATTCTTAGCAAAATTAGCGATTTTCTTAGCAAAAATAGCGTTGCTAAATTTGCTAGGGTAGCTAACTTAGCAAACTTAGCGAATGCTTAGCAAAATTAGCGTTGCTAAATTCGCTAGGGTAGCTAACTTGGCAAACTTAGCGAATGCTTAGCAAAATTAGCTCCTAGCCATCTAAAATGTGTCATTTGAGGCTAAAATCATTAAACCGAGACGAAACTTCTACCATGCTACAAAAAATGTTGCATGGCAATGTTGCATTTATAAAAGTTTTCAGAGTATTTAATTCAGTTTCAATATCTTCTCTCTTTTACGATCTTTTGTGTTATTTAAATATTATAATTCCACTTTAAAAAAATTAACTTCCTTTTTGTTTATTTCTTTTCAAGTTATTCTTGCAAGCATATAATTTTTTTTTTATTATTATCGCAAAACGTCGAGCTTGAGTAAAGTTGGAGTCAAGAGTGTATGCAGAGTATTTTGATAAAAATTTCAACGCACTGCGCCTCCCTCGGAAGATAGCATCAAAATTTCACGATCCCTTTGATATGCAGAGCGCAGGATTTGTGTATTATTTAGAGAAAGCAGCTCGGCCGTCGTCTCTGTGCGCTCCGCTCCCTGCTATTATCTTTAATCAAACAGTGCCTGAATAAATCATCAGCCGGCTGCCATTCAGGTTGTCCGACCTTTGAAGCGTGCGTTTTTGTCTGCGTAATTAGCTGCTCTCCCGGAAAGAGAGGCGCTAATCCAAATTTTATCCGCGGAAGAGCGGAAAGGGCATCAATAAATAATCACCCCCTCCCTATACGTATCACCAATAGGGCGAATTTTTTTGGAAAAGCCTGTGAAAAATAACATTTAATCTGGGATAATAAAGGAACAAACAGATGGTGCAATTGAATTCGTCAATTTGAGCCGAGTGATGAATTTTCGTGCAGAGGGACAAATTAAAATAAATTAATTCAAAATGGCAGTCTAATTAATTCACATGCTGCAATTTGAAAAATCCGAAATTGCCAGAGAAATTGAATTTATGACTCGGCTGCACAAGTTCAAACACAGTGGACAGCATGGACACGTAAATGAAAACTATTATAGTGCCGCCGTATAATTTTCTATGCGCTGCAAACCGATCCGCACGCGCGCGCATTTGCATTAAATATTCAATTTAAATGCCAGAGGAAATAAAAGGGAGCGTGTGTGTATAAAAATGCAAAAAGGAACGGTTATTGCACGTGGAGAGCGAATATTTTCACATTTTTCGGCCGTGGCCATAAATTCAAACGGGACACCGTCCATATAAAAGTCGCCCGTTTGATACACGCGCTATAAAATAAAAGGGTTGGGCCGAACATATGATATGGGGACGGCGGAGCGGAAATGGTATAGGACGGTGCCCGAGCCACCCCATAATTCAATCTCTCCTGTGCGGCAGTCAAATGGACACCGCCAGTTGCAAAACTAACCGGTGTCGCATACACATTTCAATATTTCACTTCTATCGACAAAAACAAAACTTTTCCGAGCAAAAATAATTGTGGCAAAAAAGCATTTCAAAAATTATTAAAATAAAAATTTTATTAGTTAGACTTTGGGGAAAATCTGGAAAATTATATTTTTGCTTCGCTTTATATTAAGGGTCTGCATTTTTTTCGAGTTTAATTCCTGCAAATGGGCGCATTCTTCGGGCGTCGCCTTTAATTTAGCCACCATTCATTCGAATAACAGGAGACGCATCATTTGCAGCTCGCAGTCTTTATTTCAAACAAAAGGCCCCTGTGCAATTTGGAAATTGCACACGCCTTGCTCCCCTCTCTGAAAGGCAGACAATCGGGAGACTTTGACTTGATGAGGGGGATTAATGCGCGCATTCCGAATGTGGAACAGTCAATTTCGCTGAGGCTGCATTTTGATTCCCTGCTCGAAGGGAAATTGCACGACACTGACCAGTAGCAATTTGCTCAATTGAATTTCCCCCTTGTCACCTTTAATCTCGTGGCTACCGTTTAATTCAAAATGCAATTACACAACTCACAACTATAGTAAAATCTCATTGGAACACTAATGCAACTATAAAGATATAACCTGGCAGCAAGTTATACAATAAAGTTTAAATTGTAAGTACCAGAAATTTGCAGATTAACATGTGGAGTCAGTTAACGTTTTTATTTTCATGAAATTCCACTTGGTTATAATTTTGTATAATATTTTAAATTAAAAATAAATAACTAAAACAGAATTTACTTCAAAAAATTATTAATGTTTTCTTTAATAAATCAGTTAAATTTTTTACGACCATATTAATTTTTTTATTAAAGCCTAGATTTTCTTATAATTGATTAAAAATTTAAAATTCTTCAAATTATTCACTCACTTGATTTATTTTTATTATTTTATGCTAAAAGAAATTTTCCCATCTTGTAGAAGGAATTTGTTGGGAATTTTGTAGGGAGTCTTTGAGGGTTGACGCTCATCTCTTTTGATTTCATCCATTTTTTTCCTGCGCCAGAAAGGGATGCGATTAGAACGATAATGACATTATACTGACCATTTATCAAATCGCTGTCAATGCACGCGCAGCCTATATAAGGGGGCCAGTTAGACCCTTGAACAGGCACAAAAACGCGGGTGTCTGTCCTCTCTTCATTCATCACCTGATGCTGGATCCTCGTTTGCATCTCTCTCGCCCGTCGTCATATTTCACGCACAAAAAACGCTGCATGTCGCAGAACACGCCAACCGACTTTAGCCTGCTTTTCACGCGATAAGCAATTTTTGTCGCACATAGTGTGTCATGCGAACGTGGAAAAAACACGACTCGCGCTGAGCCAGCGTGTGGGGAAAAATCGCCGCCTGTCAAGGGGCAAAAACTGCGCGTTTTGCCCTGTATTCAAGAACGCGCGACACCAGCCAGGGCATGAAAGGGAAAAGGGAGGGAAAACGCTGTTTTTGCCCCAGCGAATTTTGAAAAAAAATATTATAGCTTTAGTTAGGGATGGAAGAACGCTCTTTTGGGGTAAAATATGGACTACATCATTGAGAAATAATTTTAAAAAAAAACAAAAAAAACATCAAGGCTTAGAAGAGATAGAAGTTCAAAAATTGTATAAGCCGAAACACTTTATTTACTGATGCATTATTGCAAGTTAAGATTTTTTAAATTGCGTTTTGAATCAGGCTCAAATTTATTAAAAAAGTCACAGGTAAAGACTAAAGACATTTTGAAGCCAAAAGAAGATTATATTTTCCAAAGTGCCAGCTGTAAAAATGAAAAAATTTGCGGAAAAATCAATTTAACGATACCTTTTTAAAATTTAAAATTACTATTTAATTTAATGAAATTAATTTTTTTGATGGAATTCTAGTGTTTTGCTGAGAATTTTCTGTTCATAATAATTTTTGATAATTAAATTATTAAAGTAAATATTGTAATAAATTTATTATTGTAATTTTTTAATAATTATTCATAATTTTTGCGTTTTACAATTAGTGTTGAGTCTTTTATATTTTCTATTCATTCTCTCCTCGCCGGCATTAATCTTCGTCTGCCAGCAAAATTGCTTAATTGCACGCACACATCAAGCCGCCGCTTTCCGCCCATAATATTTCTCGCGATCATTGTTTTCGCCTTCGCCCTGTTTGCGAACGTTCGCTGTTCGCACGGCCGTGCTTTGTGCGAGTGAGATGACTCTTATTAGAGTGCACTCATTAAACGCTGGCGCGCACGCTCCGCCACAAAGGCCCGGCAATAAATCGCGCACAAAACGTCCCGTTTGACAATGAAAACGTTCGTATCCAGCAGACCAGTCTGGCAAATCACGTGCCCATTGTTGACCTCTTTTATTATTGGCCCCACACGTGAGAGACAGCGCAGGAGTGATGCTGTGCACTAAAGTGGAAATTTTATACCCAGACTTCAGCCTTTTTCCTCTGGCGAACGTATAAAATATATTTTCCAGAAATTGCTTTTCCCGGGATAAAATGCATATATAAATGCAGAAAGCATTGCTTTCCATCGCTCTGCTTCACATGCATATTAAAATGCACACAGAAATTGTGTATACTTTCATCACTATTCTTCGTGCTCATCATCCCGGGAACAAATTATTTTCTGGGTGTAACAGCTCGGAAATTCTAATTTCAGATGAAAGAGCGAGGCTCATTACTCTCTCTCCTTGTGAAATAATTCAAATGGCTCTGCTGGCGCAAATCAAACAGAGGCCAAAGTCGCTGCGAATCCCAGTGTGCCGGCATAATTTCGCGTCCCCCCTAGCTTGCGGATTGAAACCACCCGCTGTGCCTGAATGCAGTTAAAAATCCACCGCACAACTTCCTTAATAAGCCACCCGGCTATTGGGGCGTGCGAAAATCGACCATTAATGAACCTGGCGGGGTTCCGCGCAGTGAAGCCTGTTTATCATAATTTTAAACTTTAAAAAATAAATTATATATATTATAATTTACACATTTACTGAATAAATATGACATTACGGCCGAGCAATCCACTGATCGGAATTCAGAATGTAAGCACTCCAACCACTGAGCCACCGGGCTTGGGGCGGTGCCATTGGGTATCTAGGCCAGATTCACGCAGTTTTTTTTTTTTCAAATAACTCGACCGCCTCGCTGCAATTTGGTAAGAAATTACAATAATTGATACAGTCTTCTAGGGTTGCTATGCTAGTAAACTTGGCGTTGCTAAATTTGCTAGGGTTGCTAATTTAGTAATATTAGCGATTGATTAGCAAAATAAGCGTTGCTGAATTTGCTAGGGTTGCTAACTAAGCAAAATTAGCGATTGCTTAGCAAAATTAGCGTTGCTAAATTCGCTAGGGTTGCTAATTTAGCAATCTTAGTGATTGCTTAGCAAAATTAAGAAGCCTAAGGGCAATAATTTATTTTACAAATAATAAACTCTTTTTATTATTCTTTATTTAATTTAATTTTTTTGTTTCTAGGGCATGTACGCGCTTCTATTCGCCTTATGTGTAACAACTGAGATTAAAAGCATTTAACGAGCCATATTAAAGTGTCCGTTTCAGGGGACTGAGTAGCCAAAGAGAAAAAACTTAATTATCGACAAATAATTATATTTTTATAACTTTTATCTCATGATTTCCAACATAATATATATGTCCACGCTTCTAGCCATCTAAAATGTGTCAATTAAAACTAAAAACCTTACACCGAGTCATAAAAAAGTGTCCGTTCCTGGGAATGAAGGAGTCAAGGAAAAAAAACCTAAATTTTGACAAATAATTACACTTTGAATATGAATTTCTATTTATTTCTTAGATAAGTCCGCGCTTCTAGCCACCATAAAAGTATCAAATGGGGCTAAAAGCATTTAACGGAGTTATTAAAATGTGTCCGTACCAGGGGATTAAGAAGCCAAAGAGCAACTTTAATTTATTTGACTAATAATTATACTTCAATTTTTTTTCTTTATTTCTAAGATATGACTGCGCTTCTAGAAGCCTAAAATGTGTCAATTGAGGCTAAAAGCATTTAACTGAGTCTTAAAAAAGTGTCCGTACTAAAGGATTTAGAAGCAAAAGAGAGAAAACATTAATATATATCATTGAACTTTTATTTTATAATTAGTAAAATATATCAAATCAAATCAATTAATTTTATTTTTCTCCAAAAAAGTCAAACAATCAATTGTGAAAAATTGGTTGGGAGAAAAATAGTGAACAACTCACTGAAACTCTTAGCCGAGTATTTACCAAGAGGCGATAAATACCCGACTACTCGCTGCACTGCAGCCTAAACTACGGGAAAAATCCGCGTTACTAGCCGCCTTAAATGTGTCAACTGAGGCTAAAAGCATTTAACCGTGTAATAAAAACGTGTCCGTACCAGGGGATTAAGAAGCCAAAGAGAACGTTTAATAAATAATTACTTTGAATTTTTCTTTCTACTTTATTTTTAAGATATATATGTAGCTGCCTTAGCAGTGTAATCTGAGGCTAGAAGCATTTCAACGAGCAATAAAAAATGTGTCCGAACCAGGGGATTAAGATGCCAGAGAGAAAAATTTTAATATTTATCTTTGAATTTTTATCTTGTAATTAGTAAATTATAATATTTATATTATGCGCGTTACTAGCCGTCTGAAATGTGTCAACTGAGGCTAAAAGAATTTAACCGAGTCATACAAAACAAAAATGTCTGTACCAGGGGATTTAGAAGCCAAAAAAATACTGTATTTTTAATAAATAATTATATTTTGATTTATGATCCGCGCTTTTAACCGCCTTAATAGTGTTAACTGAGGCTAAAAGCATTTCACCGAGCAATGAAAAAAATTGTCCGAACGAGGCGATTAAGGGGCCAATGTAAAAAACTTTTATTTTGACAAATTGTCATATTTATAGAATTTTTATCTTATGATACCTAACAAAATATAAGTCTGCGCTTCTAGCCGCTCTAAATGTGTCAATTCAGGCTAAAAGCATTTAACCTAGTCTTAAAAATGTGTCTGCAACAAGGGATTTAAAGCCTAAGAGAAAAAACTTTAGTTTTGACAAATCATTATATTTTGAATTTTTATGTCCTTATTTCTAAGATATATATGCGCTTCTAGCAAAATTAGTGTCGATAAATTTGAAGGGGTTGCTAACTTGGCAAAATTAGCGATTACTTAGCAAAGTTAGCGTTGCTAAATTCGCTAGGGTTGCTAACTAAGCAAATTTAGCGATTTATTAGCAAAATTAGCGATTGCTTAGCAAAGTTAGCGTTGCTAAATTCGCTAGGGTTGCTAACTTAGCAAACTTAGCGATTGATTAGCAAAATTAGCGATTGCTTAGCAAAGTTAGCGTTGCTATATTTGCTAACTTAGCAAACTTAGCGATTTGTTAGCAAAGTTAGCGTTGCTTAATTTGCTAAGGTTGCTAACTAAGCAAATTTAGCGATTTATTAGCAAAATTAGCGATTGCTTAGCAAAGTTGGCGTTGCTTAATTTGCTAGGGTTGCTATCTTAGCAAACTTAGAGATTTCATAGCGAAATTAGCGATTTTTTAGCAAATTTGGCGATTGCTTAGCAAAATTAGCGATTGCTTTAGTTTTTTTTTTATTTTAAATCTAAATTTGGATATATTTAGGACGCCAATTTTCTTTTTCATCATCATATCCTTTTATTATCAAAATCGGCAACAGCTTGAACTGATTTGGTTGATCTGTCCAGGATTTGCAAACGGTTGTCCACTGCCCACGGTCGACTATATTAAACAGAGGTGTGAATTTTCCATCAGAGACTGTATTATAAAATATAAAATTTTATTTCGAGTTATTCTAGCTGAATAATTGAATTAAATCAGATAATATTCCATAGGCGCGTTTATACGATTCGCTCGTGGAAACGGAAACAAAAGGACGCGAGAGCTTGGAATTGTATGCGGGGACTTAAAACAAAGCTCCTCTGGCAGTCTTTGTGTCGGTCTCGCCATTATTGTGATATCAGCACACCACGGGCCAAGACAAAAGCTATGTGTGTGCCAGTAATTCCGGCGGTGTGGCGGCAGAGTTTTGTGTGCGATGCGATAGATAAGGCCTCTCTCTGCCCGCGAATGAATGCCTCGCATTTGACCAAACCGAATATCGCCCTCAAATTGTTTTACGGGCACGAATACCTGTCGACCAAATTCCAGCCACAAAACTTTGCTAATTGGCAAAATGAAACGACAAATAGTTTGTGCAACCCACTATAATATAATTAATTAATTTAGAGAAATTTAAAATATTGAGAGGATGAATCAATTTAAACAAAAGTGATTTTAATTAATTTTTCATGTTGATTTTAATGAAAATATAAGTTACAATTTTTAAGATAATGCTTATTTCATGAAATTTTCTACAAAGATGGACTATTGATGATTTTTCGGATTTTTCATAAAATTTTTGAATATTTAATAAAGTCTATATAATTTTTATGGAATAATCAAACGTTAAATTAACCAAACAAAAAAATTACTTTATTTTAAAATATTTTTTCTAGAAATTTATTATTTGTATTTTGAGCTGATTTAAAAAATCTTCAAAACAAAATTGCTGTAAACACATTTAATTAATCTGATTATTCTAATAACCAACAGAAATGCCATAAAAATGATTTCAAAACCAAACATGCCGTGACAGGGCTAATAGGCAAACACACCGAGCACGTTAATTATCGCAAAAACTAATTGTCCTTGCCTTGCTAAGCTGATTACGGTCAATTAAAGCAGATCAGTGTGGCGCGAGGGTGGGAAATTATGCTGAATCAGAGTCGGCGATAATTCATTCACGGTAGCGGCGGGTAAGGTATATCAAAGGAGAATAATGAGAAAGGGGCTCGGATTTGCGAGTAAGCACTTCTGCCGGCTCGATAATATGCCCAGCCAACGACGCGAGCACCAACCAACCTTTCGCGGGTGTCTGTCTAGCAACAACGGCGGCTCACCCTATCAATTGTTTGTGCAGGGCGCATAATTGCCAGAGATTATCTCGACAACATTAATCAAAGGCTCAAGCACTGTGTCAACTTTATTGTCAAGCAAAGGCAAACAAACACCAGCTTGATTATCTCATCGTCTGTAAAAAGCATATATGTATATATATTTTTTTAAATAGAATGTTGAAGATAGGATTTTACAATAATTAATGAATTATTTTCTAATAAGTTGTTACGGCTCTTGCCAGCGCCGCACTTGGAAAATTCAGAAAAATTGGAAGAATTGGGATGTTCAAGCGCGAATTGATTAAATATCTAGATAAAAAGCCTTAAAATTTGATTAATTTGTTATTTCTTACTGATCAATTTTCGTTTGAATACAATTGGAATTTTAAAGTTATAATAAATGTTGGATGTTGGATCTTGGATTACTAACAAAGATTTTGGTAAAAAGAAGTCCACAATAAAATACCATCCGCAATGAAATTTATAAAAGGGTTGGTCAAATTCATATATTTAATTAAATAATAAAGGAGAAAATTAATTTCCAATGATTTCTCTATTCCATGAATTGGAACAAGGTTATTTTTGGTCTGGAATTTTGATCTCTCTTGTTTGTAAATCAGTTTGTTTTAAATATTATTTGATGTATTAGGGTTGAGATGCTTCTTAATAATTTCAATAAACTCAATTTGTAATATTTCAATTTAAAATTATTAAAATAAGTATCTTTAAATTGTTTAATCCTGAGAAAAGTTGACTCTATAAAGTGGATTTGACTCAATTTTTTTTTTGTTATTTTAAGAAGAAAAAAATCTCTAGTACTGCCACCTGAACAAGAATGTTTCCAATATCAAATAATTTTATTTTTTGGTGAAAAAAGTCAAAAGTCTTCTTCCGGTACACTTTCTTTTTCCGAGAAAGAAAGATTTCATCTCGAGCTATTACACTTAAAAGGTGGCGGAATTTCAAGTCTCGTGCCCTTTTCGAAGCACTTTCCGAGTCATTTAACGCGAGATTTCAAACAGTTCTCGTCGCTGGCACACACTGCACGCACGCGTTTAAAGGGACTCTGGGGTCGGTGTGGCGGGTGATTACTGCAGCCGCCGCCGCCCCATAAAAGAGAGACTCACCCCTGCCGCCTCCCAAGCTATTGAATTTTTCAAACAATTTTGCCGTTGCGCCGCCACAAGTTGCCAAAAATCGATCTCGGCACCACGTTTTCAATTTTCCTATTTGCCTCTGCACTATAAAATATTCAACGTGCAATTTCTGTGTATACCCTTCTGAAAAAAAATCCAATAAAAAAATATCGACGTAACTTTATTTTTTTTCCGAGGCAAGTTAGGTATGCGCCCCGCGCGCCCCCAACAACAAAAGGATACCTGGGAGTCAAAGGGATGATTTTGTCCCTGCTGCTTCGTCGCTGTCATACAAATTAAGCGTGCTGTCAGACTCATCAAAGGGTTGTATACCTGCCGACTAACGAGAGAGGAATGTGCCGAGAGGATGCATGTCATCGGCGCTTTGTTTTCGGGAAACACGCCGTCAGCGCGCCCTCGACATATCAAAACCGACCCGCCCGCCCTTCTCCCCGAGAATCACGCTCTCGGAATTGTTGTATCGGTGTGCAAGCATGATGAATATTCTCCGGCTTGATTGGCATTTCAGCACTTTGATTGGAAGCAGCGAGGAAACTGCTTCATTGTAATTTCGGGAATTGTTTACAAATCAGAGGAATTTCAATATTGGACCCAGTTAAAAAAAAATTAATGAGGACAAACTTGTCTTTTAATGCAATAACGTTTCTTCAAGTGACTACTTTTTTACTCAAAGACCTCAAAGTCTATTTTAACATTGATAGGCCAGTAACAAAATGATTTTTCTTCAATTATAAAATAATTCAAAATTAAAATGTAAATAATAATTTGCACTTTCAGGGGTTGAATTGCAAAACAGCACGTCAGACCAAAAGGTCAATCGTTGGCCGACAAAAAGTCTTGAATGTTGAGGAACTGCTGACAATGAGACTTGAATATTAATTATTTAAAAATTTCACAGTGATCCAAACCATAATCTTGATCAGCTGGTCTCAAATGAGATTGATTATAGACCACAATGATTACTACGCGCAGGTCTTATATCCGCAGGAGTGTGATTAACAAAGAGATATTCAAATATTTTTTTCTGTTCTACGGAAAAAGTGCATGGAGCATTTTTTAATATATTTGTTCTAACTTTAGCACACAGTAAAACGTAAGAGTTAAAATGATTCTTAAAAAAAAAGAAAAAAAAATGAGTAAAAGAGTCCACGAGAAAGTGTCCAAATAATTCATAAATGCAAAACATGCAAAAGTCCTCTAGCTCGGGCGTTATTGTTTTATTAAAAAAAAGACTCGGAAACAAACTTAAAATTTTTTAATATGAGGACACATTTTTCAATTAAGAAAGGAAAAAATAGTTTATTATTTAAACATTTTTTTACTAAACCATTGGAATCGTTTTTTTAAAAATATAAAACGTAAGAATGAATTTAGAAGAACACTTCTAAATGTTTAAATGAAAACTGTTTTACTTGTCTAGAATAAATGATTGTTTTTAATGACAACTAAAAAAAAATCACGATGTGACGAAGCATGTTGGAAGTGTAATTTGTCAAAAGTCTTCAGACTAACTTTCTGCGACGTGTCAAGCCGAACTTGAATTTTCACGCCTTTTGCTTTTCACTCGCAGGTGGCGTATTTTCTTGCGATTTGCAAGGGTGGTAATGAGTCGAATTTTCTGGGAAGCGCGGAAAATTAGCGCCCGAGCAAGTCGTCAAAGACCCTCGAGCATCTCGCTGCTAATTAAGAGTGTTTAATTAAAACCTCGCGTTGCGCGCAAGGTGCAAGTCGGATGATGGATGCTGCGATGTAATTTTAATCACTCGGGCGCATTGTGTGCTCGGCAGCAGATGTTGCGTAGACGCCGGATTTATTCAGGGGCAAGAGCAAACAGAGGGTTGCATACTTACTTTGTGTTCGCCGGAAAATTGCCAAATCCCCGAGCGCAGCTTTCTGAATAAATATTATGGACTACCCTGTGCGTTTAAAAACTGGTGTTTTCAGCCAATCCATCACGGGATCAGGCTTTGTGAATAATAAAAAAAGCAGCTGCCTGTTTCCAGATTAGACAATTAAATTTTTAAATTATGCAAATCTCGAGAACGCGCGCGCGGCCGGAATATTAACAATTTTTCCGCACGAAATCTTTCCGCCATTCCCTTCGCTTGCAATTAGACGGGGAAAAATCTCTCCTTTGAACGTTTTTACGACTTTTCTTATATTGTTCTGCCGAATAATTTTATGGTCCAGAACCCGCGCAGAATGAGGATTTGAATGCGAGCAGAGGAAGTTTTTCAGATAAAAATTTGAATTAAATCTTGGTGGCTTTCATTTTTTCTCGAGATAAGAAAACTCTGGTACATAAAATATTATTGCAAGTAGCAACTTCCTTGTTTTTTTTTATTGTGGCTCAGGCAAATTTAGTGCTTCAGAGATCCTGAAATAAAAAATAATAAAAATTTTACTAAGGAAAGAAAACCAAGAAAAGTTTTGCAAGCAATTTAAATTAAGGTCAATTTGTTTTTGATCTCGTCATTTTGAAAGGAAAAACTAGACTCCTGCAGGACAATTTTATTTAAATTGATAAAAAAAACTCATTTGCATTCAAGTTTGGGCTACGAGTTTTAATAACTTGCTTACTAGAAGTGGCCACCAAACCTCCCAATGTGATTTGCAATTAATGTTGAATTTATTTTATTTTTTGTGAGGGTTTAAAGGAATTAAATTAAATTTGAGGATCAATTTTTAGATTCATTGTTAATTTAAGTTAATAGTAAAAAAAGCATTTTTTTTTTATATTTGCTGACTAAATTTCCAACCTTCCAAAATATTTACACTCTTTAATTGTTGTATTTTCATTCATTGTTTAATTATAATTTATTTCAGCAGAAAGTTATGCTGTAAAAGTAAAAGCAGAATAGATTTAATTTGGTTTTTTATCTTTTTTTTTATTTATGCAGTACTTTAAAAAGTTAATTCGAGGAGGTCGTGTTGCGTGGAAAATAGAATTCGAATCGAATTGTTTCCGGGCGCGAGAGAGTGCGTCGGGGGCGCGTTTGCGATTTCAAGCACGTAACTTGGCACGAGGTGCTCTTCTCTCTTCTCTCTCTTAAAGCTTAATTCTCATCCGGAGGCAGAGCAGCACACGCCGCCTGGTGCTGCTGTCAATTTGCGCATCTAAAACTAATCAAACAGAGGACAAGGTAGACAGCTTCTCTAGTTTGTATTCGGCAGGCGGCGCCTCGTTCGCCCACCAGACGCCCTCCAGCTTTTCGCCGGAACACTCGGGCCTAATTCTAGGAGATTGCGATGTGTCGCTTGAAATTGAAATTTATTCATTAGTGGATCTTGCGGTGTACTTGTTGAACCATTCTCTTTGTTTGCAATGAATAGAGAATGTAGTTAAATAATTGTCTGTTTCCAAATATATATTAGCTCAAATTTTAGTTAAAAACAGAATTATATTTAAGCAAAAACTAAAAAAAGGGTCATTTTCAAACCCTATAAAAAGTTAAGTAAAATTAAGAATATATTTTTAGTTGCACTAATTATTATTAATGCCGCAGTGAAAATTTGAAGTTTCATCTATTAATTTTAATAATTTCAAAATTTTAATATATTGTTGTTTAATATACAGTATTGTTTAACAAAATAAAAACAACAATATATTAAAATTTTGTAAGAATCTCCGTTGGTCAATAATGACAAACAAAAACTTGGATTGTTGCAAATTTTTTGAATTCGCCATCAGAATCTTTCCGAAGAACGTTTCTCGTCGGTAAAGTAAACGCGTCTCGGCATTATGAATCGCGAATCAAATCAACTTCTGGCGAAAATGTACGCCCGGGAGGCCGCGTGGCGCGTCAAGGAAAAGCGAGAAACGGACCGTCGCGAGCAGGAGCGTCAGGAACGCGAACGAGAGGAGCGCGAACAGCAAAAACACCAGCCCAAACCTCGGCAGCGTCAAAAGGTGGCGAGCAACACGGACGCCGCCCTGTTCGCCGCCGAGCAGAAGAAGATCAACGACGAAAGAAAGGCCAGGCTGCAGAGGGAGCTGCTCGAGAGGCAGCAGAAAATCCTTGATGAAATGGCTCTGGAGGATGAAGAGACCCAGAGGCGCAGGGAAACGGAGAAAGAGCAACTCCAGCAGAGCCTCCGTCGAAGGAGCGAAGAGCACAAAAAGTAAGAATTTTGACAAAAATTAATAAATTTTTATAAAAAAAGAAAAAACCAATTTGTCTCAAATAAGAAAATAATGATATTTTAAATTTTAAACAATTACATTTAGGTAAAATTGACTTTAAATCTGCATTCTGAATCATTCAGAAAGTCTGTTCAAGGAAAGTAAGTTATTAATTGAAAAAACTGTGCTAAATTTTACACACATTATAATAAACACTTATATAATTAAACTCTATTTTAATTTTATAAAATTTCAAAGAAATCACTTGGTTAATTAAATCTTTTGAGATATTTTTACAAATCAATTTAGTAATTTGTTATTTCTGCCCTTATTCAAATTAAATATCAATAATCATATTTTTAATAACTTTCCATTCTCACCTTGATAATTATTTTTTTTCAGCTGCTTCAGGACCACCACTGACCACGAGCTGGCGGCCCAGCGTGCTCTGCAGTTCCAGAGGGAACACCCTGAGCTGTTTGAACGTCGACAGAACAGCAGGTCCGTCCACAGAGCCAAGTCCCTGAAGGCCGATTCCCTCCTCCCAGGGACGAAAGAGGCCGCGCTCAGGGTGCGCAAGTTCCTTCGCGTGGAGAAGGAGAAGAAGCTGAAGGCGCAGCAGCAACAGGAGGAGACGCGCAGGGCTCGCAAGGAGCACCACAAGGAGGTGATGCAGAACATCCGCAGGCAGAGGTCCCTGTCGACCGCGTCGGCCCGCGAGCGACGGCAGACCGAGTTCTTGTACAAGAGCTTCGACGAGGCCAAAATGGACCAGCAGCTCGAGGAGATCAAGGCGAGGGTCGAAAACGCACTCGGAAGGATTCGCACGGCCAACAAGGCTCATTAAAGAGGAATGAGATTTTACTCTGATGCAGATGGAAGATATATTTAGAAATAAACTATACTAAATTAAAATCTTTGTATGATATAATTCATAATAATTCTGAGAAAAAATATCATTTAGGTAAATTCCAAAGCGCGTGGCTGAGACTTGAGGGAAAATGGTTGATTTTTTAAACAAAAAAATAAATATTCTTCTTTTTTTAAATTTATTTGTATTTTTTCAAAATAAAATTAAAAACAGTTTAAAAATAACAACATTTTGTTACATTTTTTTAAATGTTATTTTGAAAATTATTAAAAAAATTTAATTTTTTTTTCCATTTTAGTATTTAATTTTTTATTGAAATTAAATTTTTACAGATAATAACAGCAGAAAAAAATATTTTGTAAATTTAGAATTTAAATTAAATATTTATGTCAGATTCAGGGTGATGAAATTTCTTTGTTAAAAAAAATCTGTGTCTAGGATTTCAGCAGTTTTAGTTTATGCTTGAAAATTGAAATTATGTAAGAAATTGAAACATTGAAAAAAATTTAAAAAAATCAGCACACAGGAAACAGGTTGTTCAAAAGGAAAAGTTGTATATTTTTATTCAAAAATTCAAAAACATAATATATATTTCTTGCCTACAGACTAAAATAAATGCTTGAGTTTTAATTTGTAAGTTCAGCGGACCCTTTCCACACCAGGCGGAACAAACTAGTAGATCACCGAGGGTGGGCTTGACGTTGTGGGAAAAGAAATGCAATTACACGAGGAAACACAGGCAAACACGTCCGAATGCAAAAGTGCGTGCGCCGTCGAGGAGAGCATATCGTCGGCTACGCGGCCAAATGGCCGATCTGGTAAATACCCCTTTGGGGAAAATGGCTAGTAGCCACTTTCCCCGTTGGGGAAAATGGCAGATGAGCCTTTTTTTAAATTTTACAGGAGAAGCAAAAAACTGATTATCTGCTCCAATTTTTAATGTTCAGATTTCAAAATTTGAACCAAAGTTCAGCATGTTATTGCAGATAATTTGGTAGACTTAATTTTCTTTTAAACCTTAATATACAACTGTTGTAAGAAATTTAAAGGGAATTAATTCCACACTGAAAGAGTAAAACGTACAATACAATCGAAATTAAACCACTTATGCGATTATTTCCTGCTTTTCTTTGTTCAATTTAACTTGATAATTATATTTTATAATATAATTTTATTTTAATTCATCGTATTTTATAATATTTTTATTATTTTATTTTATTTAAATTAATATAAATTTTATTCTTTTATTTGCACAATAGTAAACAATTTTGGCATTAAAAGCATTTTTTTCTTATTTCACATGACCCGGCGTCACTTCTAATTATAATCTCATGAATAGTTTTACTAATACTTACTATAAATTGCAATAATTAGTGAAGTAAAATCTAGCTCGGATACAACATAAAGCTTCTGGTCGCATGTCAAATATTTTAATAAAAAAATCTATTTTTTACTATTTATTTAATTTTAAAATTATATCTATTTTAAAGAATTATTTGCATTATCATGCAAAATGCATGAAAAAGCTGTCACTTTGGAAAACAATATTGACGAAACTACAGCTTATTCTGATATTTTACTTCCTACTTAATGTTAGGTATTTTATTAAATTTATTAAAATTTTATTTTTATATTTTTTATATTTTCGATATTTTCATTATTTTTAACATTTATTGCATTTAAAACAATTTTGGCATTATTCAGCAAGCGGGAATGCTGCCTGCTTGCTGTGGATCTTGGTATAGGGGGCGTGGCACTGCCTTACTTTTGCTCCCTGAACTCGCGATAGTGAGACATCTACTGAGAAAGTTGATACTTTTATGGTTATTTCTGATGCAGATTTTTACACTGAATGCATTGGAACAATAAAAAAAATTTGTCCGGAAATGCTCATCTGCCATTTTCCCCAACGGGGAAAGTGGCTACTAGCCATTTTCCCCACAGGGGTATTTACCAGATCGGCCATTTGGCCGCGTAGCCGACGATATGCATCACGCTCGGGTCGCGTGCAAGGCAGGTTGCATAAGGGGGTCCAGTGATGTATCGACGCCAGAAAGAGGACCGCATTATGTGCTGGAGAGTGTTGCACTCGCTCCCCCGCTGCTGCCTTGTTATCTCGCCAAGACACACGCGAAATGCAAACGAAGAAGCGATGGACCCCCTTGCTTTCCTGCTTGTTATGCAGCCCCCCTTACACAGATACATCCTCTTTTCGTTCGGGCTCAATTATTTCACCTTATCGTGCGCTCGAGTAAATTGATTTTTGCCTCCGCGCGCCGAAAGTTTCATTTCCTCTTCTAAAATGGATGGCCATGAAATCAGGTAGTGGGAAAAAATGGCCTCCTGACGGAAAATATGGAGTTGAAAATGTGTGGCGCACACGATGGGAATGGAAAAGAATAGACAGAACAGAAGGTTTTTTTGCAAGAAAATATGCATAACAAGGCCTTAAAATTAGTTAAAATTGTTGCTTTTAATCATTGCAGCTCTCAATGCAAGCCTTATTACATGCCCACGCTGGACTCAGACAATCGGAAAAAGGGAATAATTTGGAAGTTCTTGCTTGCCCTTATTGAATTCCTAGATAAAAAGAAATTTCAAAAGTTCTTCTGGAAATATCTAAATAATATTTTTTTCATTTATCATTTATGAATGAATTGAAATTGAAGTGTTTATTATATCATACACCATTGATTGGGCTTTTGTACACTAAATCACCAAAACTAAAAATCAAGTTAGCAGAATTTGGAAAGAAAAACATTTTTTTTTTTAAAGATTTTTGCTGCTTGGTTCGTATTAACTAAGATCACTTTGTCCAGTCAAACAAGTTAACCTTCTCGCCGCACTTTTCACGTACACATTTATGTATGGCTGGTGTATAATATCGTCACTGTCGCGGTATTTTGACTGAAGTCCCACTGTCGCAAATTGGATATTATGACCACCAGTCATAATATCCAACAGTTATTTTGACTGGTGAGAATTTCCATGAATTTTACAGGAGACACAAAAAACTTATTACCTATTGAAATTCTGTAGCTGAGGTTGATATAACTTCATTTACTAACCAAAAATATTACCTAAGAAGAGTTGCAAAACAAAAATTAGTAAAAAACAATAAGAATATAAAAAAAAATTAAATTTTTAATTTTGGCCCTATACTTGCATGCAATTTTTAATAATGTAAAATTTATTATATAATTTTTTTTTAATTATATCAAATATTATTAATTTTCAGAACAATAATATTAATTTTTATTTTTATAATTAATTATTACATTTCATTAAAAAAAATTAATATTTATTAAGTAAAATTTATTTTATACTGTTAGTTCTCTCACTATAGTCACTTGTCATTACGTTTTCCAACCCTGGGTGCTGGGATATTATATTTATTGGTTAGTTTATTGGAAAAAACAAATAACTTATATCGATGCCAAATTCATGCTGCAGTGGATATTTGGACAAATTGCATTATAAGAATTATTTGCTCTTTAGTTGATGGTTATTTTATAACCAGCCGTCAGCAGCCGTGTGAGAAATGGAAATAAACAGGCTAAAGTTTTGTGGGTCACAGTCACACCGCACACATACTTCAATTAATAAGACTAATACGAAAATTTGTCACAGCTTTATTTCATTGATTTAAAAATACTTCATACTAAGATACCAAGAACCTTTTTGAAGGCAAATAACTGGAGCAACTCGGAAAAATATTCAGATGAGTAGATAACCTTTGGGCCAAAGGTAGCAAGACTGGTGAGCTCAGAAAACAAAAGAAGTTTGAAGGTGTGAAAATGTAGGTTTTGCAAACTGGAACGTTTTGAAAAATACTTAAAAGCACTTTGGTTTATGGTCTAACAACCAATACTAAGTCATTAAATTAGTACGTACTGCGACTAATCGCCTTGACGTGGAATTACGTTCCGAGACAACGAGATATTTGAGACAAAAATAAAAAAGTTCCTGTTGTGATAATAAACAATTTTAATTGAGGGCGAAAATTTCCCAAAATTAAAATTCTTTAAAACCACCCCAATCTGTCCAATTAAAATTGTTTATTATCACAACAGGAATTTTTCTAACTTTTTTACACCAGCTTTGTCTCAAATATCTCGTTGTCTCGGAACGTAATTCCACGTCAAGGCGATTAGTCGCAGTACTAATTATTTAATTATTTCCCGTTTCGAGTGGTTTCTTTGGGTTTTAAATTCTCAATACTAAGTCAGTGATTTTTCTCGGTTACTATGATCAAAATGTATTTTTTTTCTTTGCCTCCAACAATACAAAATATGCCTAATGCTCCAAATGGTCAAGAATACAATTATTATTAAAATTATTTAATCGACTAGAAAAGATAGTAGGAGTTAAGAGGTGATAGAAAAAACGGCTTCCTCCTCGGTGAAAGATGAGCAATTTAATGTTTCTGCATTTGATAACAGAAAAATCCCTGCTGTTATCAAATGCAGAAACAGTAAATTGCTCATCTTTCACCGAGGAGGAAGCCCTTTTTCCTTTCACCTCTAAATATGACCACCTCGAGTGACAACAGGGGTCTCAAAAACCTCTATAGAAACATAGTAGGAGTTGTTAGACCACAAACCAATGAAGTTATAGCTAATTTTTCCAAAACTTTCCTGATTGCATAACCACTAGTTTTTCCAACCTTCAAACTTTTTGGAGTTCACTTATCACGCAAAGTTTGCCATTTGAATATTTTTCTCAATTTCTCCACTTATTGCGTCTTCAAAGAGGCGCTTATTTTTTAAATTTAAATCAATTGTAGGGGTTGAGATCTGGGTAAAAGTAAAACCTTATGAACAGGTCCAGGTCACTCCTTCCAAGGATTTACAATTTCTTGCTTAAAATAAGCATACTAACAAAATTCAAATCCATTCAAATTTGCAGTAATGCAAGGTGCAAGATTCACGAGCGCGCTCAAAAAACGGCACTCGCGCTCTTTGAAAACCTTGCGCTCGCTCTCACTATTTGAAAAATACGGCGCTCGCACTCAATCTGATCATTTCTGGCTAATTTTTGTGAACGCTAATTTTTACACCCTCACCCATAGTTAGCCGCCGAAGGCGCCGAACAAAAAGTTTTCATGTTTTTCGGCGACCATCTAAAAATATCCCAAACAGATCATTCTGATCATTTCTGGCTACTTTTTGTGAACGCTAATTTTTGCACCCTCACCCCTAGTTGGCCGCCGAAGGCGCCGAACAAAAAATTCATTGTTTGCCGCGACTATCTAAAAGTCCTAAACGAAACTTTCAGATCATATCTGGCTACTTTCTGCAAAAGCTTATTTTTCCTCCCTGGCATGATGTAAAATTATATTGCAGAATCTAGAAATATAAAGATTTATTAATTCTTAATTCAGTACCTAATATTTTTTCCACTCGCTTCGCTCGCGAATTGTGTTTTCAGTTTTACTGAAATATTAAATTATATATATTATATTTCAATTTTCAAATGATTACTATTTATTCCGTGCTTAAAAAAAAATATTAAACTTGTTTAAAAATAGCGTAGCGGTGGCAACGGTTCCATATTATTTGCCGGCGAAGCCGGCGCGCTCAGGGCCAAAAGTGGGCCGCCGGCGTAGCCAGGGGCCCGTTAGAGGGCCGTCGCCGGCGAAGCCGGCGCGCAAAATTGGGCCGTTTAGTTGGCGTGGGCCGCCTATTTTAAAAACGCCCGGTAAAATTTTTAGAGCCAGTCCGGCACTGCTCCCTTGACTGGTGCAAGAAACAAAGATTCTTGTATCAGTCAGAAATTAGAACGTTTTGCCCATAAAATTAAGTCTCAAACCAAGCGCTGTAGCTATGTCCATACAGCAAACGAGGCCGGAAATGTCCACTTTTACTTTCTCACATGAACGACTCCTATAGTGCGAAATCGTTTTACGTTACTAATTTACTTAACTTTTACAAAATTTTAACCAAAGAGCTTGTTAGAACCCTCAACTTGATTAAATTTAACTCTCAAAACAGCCCTATTTTTATAATTCATTCGCAAGTTATGCAACCCCAGTGCACGGGTGCTGCACCATGCTGCCTACCTGCCACGGGCTTCCAACCCGATTGGCTATTTCTGCATTATGGTTTTGAAGCAAGCGATTATAAACCTTATATATATGGATCCGTCTATGGTCTTAGAGGCCATTTTCGCGTGAAAAAAATTTCTGTCGGAACTAGACTTCAGTCATAATAACTGTTGGATATTATGACTGGTGGTCATAATATCCAATTTGCGACAGTGGGACTTCAGTCAAAATACCGCGACAGTGACGATATATTATTATTTATTTTAAGTACTTTTTTATATAACACAGTTTATGGAAGCCACAAGCCGGCTTTTGTCAAATCAAGCTTTTTCTTAAAGCTGCGTGACCATTTCATGAGTATTGCGAAATAAAAAGAGCTAAATATCAATTTCTGATAATTAAGTGAGAAGTTTCAGCACATATTAAATGGTTTAAACGTTATTTAAGAAAATTATATTATGTTAAATTTTAATTACAATTAAAATTTATACATTATAAATAATTGATAGAATAGAAATTTATAAAATTAAATATTTATTTTTTAATCTCTGATTGTCCAATTTGACAGTTTAATGTATCTTGATTAGGTTGATTATTTTATAAGCATAACATTTATTTCATTGTAATAACCAACGTCACAACTCAAAACTACACATGTCACATATCAATTAATATATATATTTCATTAATAATTAATATACTATTTCCCGTTATACTTATCGATTCAAAATTTAAAGGCTCTAGTAGTCAATTTCCACTGCATTATTCTTTTTTTTAATTTTTAAATGAAGATAAATCATTAAATTTTAACAGTAAAACTAAAAAAAAAAAAATTTCTTGGAAATTATAAAAATTTTTAAACAATAAAAATTTAAGAAACTTTATTAATTATAATTAAATTTTTTTTTTAATTTTTCCCCTTGATGAATAATTTAAAATTGGTAATTAGGGACATGTCTTATTAATTTTATTTGAATAGCATACTTCAGCAAAATATTTTTGCAAAACGATTTTGAAATTAATAAAAAACTATTCTCTCTTTTCTAATAATTTGGTTGGTTGATGTTATTTAATCAAGCTAATTAAAAATTTTATATTTAAATCTTAAAATTAGACTTATACAATTAATACATGAGATTAAAATGATAAAATAAATTGCAATAAAGCGTGCTAAAATGTATTCGGAACCTATAAAAAATTGGGCATAGTGCTGAGCAGAAATAAATTTTTGGGTCAGGTTGGTGGAATAAATCAAAGTGTTTGCTGTCGTTTGTGCTGTCTGTATAAATTCCAGCGGAAAAAGTCGCAACCAAGCATGGCGTATAATAACAACACAGAAGAGATTTAGTGAAGCCGGCTGAGCTGTCGCACGTCTCTGTCTAACTCAGGGGCACCGCCACAGAGATGCACTCTGGCATTTTTTTCCCTTTCGCCGGCAGAATCAGCTTCGTCAGGAGAAATTGCTGATTTATACACTTGAATAAAAGATCAGCATGCCTTTTTTTACTCGCTGTATCACGTGGATGCAACCCGAAATAGTGCACTCGTAAATTTTGCAACAACTGCTGTTCGGAGGCATGATTGATTGGTCTGTTGCATGGGAGGCGAAATTGTTCTTTCCGCACGAAAATCCCTTGTTTATGCACCATCGACTGTGTGTGTGTTCGTTGCTGATAAGACAAACAGCTTTTGATGAAGTGTGATGGATTAAGAAAAAGAAGTTTCCTTCTTTCAATATTCATGGAGAAACTTTCCGCAAAATGACAAAATAAATCTTTTGTTTAACAATTTAATCGCACAGGCAATTAATTTCGGAGGGAATTGCCGCAAATATCGAACCCCTCTTGCGTGCTGCTTTTCTGTAAAAGAAAATTTCCGAGGAACACCTGTGTCCCCTTTCGCGTATTTTACACGCGCCTGTCTGAACGTCCCGTGGGAAATCCTGCTGATTGCGTATATATACAATTCCCCATTCTATTTAATAATCAAGCCTGTTGTGCGGGTTGCGTGGAGAGACGCACCCCGACGAGAGACGATCTTTTGTTCCTTAAAAGCGCCTTTCACAATATTTATTTAGTTGCTTGCTCGTGAATAATTAAGGCGATTAGCTTAAAACTTGGGCTTATAATTTATTTATGAATTGAGGGAGATCCAATCGGGCCATAAATTCATAGGTGATTACGTTTTATGAATCCCACGTTAATTCATGCTCAAAATGCATAATTAATCTGATTAAGAGTAGGCAAAAAATTTTTCCAATCAATGTAAATAAATGCAAACTTCAATTGAATTACTCACTTGATTATGTAAATATTGTGAACTGGCCTCATTTCTAGGGTATAGTAAATAAAATTGTGTTCACAGAGTGAGGACATGAGATAGAATGTTATGCGATTAATCTATCGTAGCATCAAAAACTTTTACCAGTGTAATGCGAGGTGGTTACGTAGTTTGCTAAACACAAAAAAATTTAAAAAAAATTAAAAATACTTATTTGAAATCTAGCAGAATTGCACGGAGTTATTGAGGTTAACTGTTAACTCCATTCTTATTGGGATATTGAAAATTATTACAATTTCATCTTTATATTTAAAATTTATGTTACTTGGGAAATAAGCCTTAAAAGCCTCTCACCCTACACTGAAAAGATCTGAACAAATTTAAAATTTACCTACGATAGGAGGGTAAGTTGCTATGACTATAATCCTGCCAGGCATGAAAACTAATTGTAAGCAGACAAGAAATCAATAATTCTTTAAATGATTGGGATGCATACAACTAGCACTAAAATTATCATATAATATATTTTTTATCATCTTTTAAATGTCGCACTAAATGTTACTCTTTGTCCTCAGAGGGGTGCATGAATTGTGTCATTTATAAATAAAATTAATAGCTTATTTGACTCGGTATGCTTGTTCAAATATGACTCTTTCGTGCTCTTTAAACTTAACTTATAAGTTATATTTCCTGAAACAAATTCATGTATACATGTTTAATGTTTTAATTGCAAATTTACTATACCAATGAGCTTAAAGTTTAGTGTGTAAATTAAAATATTTAATTAAATTATTACTTTTTAAATTATATTTAATTAATAATTTATGAAATTCCAACTGGTTGTAAGATTTAGTTTTTAGTTTTAAATCATGTTTATTATTGTATCATTCAAGTCTAGTAAAAGTACTGATTTGGTGAAAAAAAATACTTTGAACAAATTACATTGACAATTATTATTATATTTTTATTTTTTAGGAGCCCGTGCTCCAGGAGCGCCGGCTCCTCAGGAGCGCCGGCTCCTCAGGAGCGCCGGCTCCTCAGGAGCGCCGGCTCCTCAGGAGCGCCGGCTCCTCAGGAGCGCCGGCTCCTCAGGAGCGCCGGCTCCTCAGGAGCGCCGGCTCCTCAGGAGCGCCGGCTCCTCAGGAGCGCCGGCTCCTCAGGAGCGCCGGCTCCTCAGGAGCGCCGGCTCCTCAGGAGCGCCGGCTCCTCAGGAGCGCCGGCTCCTCAGGAGCGCCGGCTCCTCAGGAGCGCCGGCTCCTCAGGAGCGCCGGCTCCTCAGGAGCGCCGGCTCCTCAGGAGCGCCGGCTCCTCAGGAGCGCCGGCTCCTCAGGAGCGCCGGCTCCTCAGGAGCGCCGGCTCCTCAGGAGCGCCGGCTCCTCAGGAGCGCCGGCTCCTCAGGAGCGCCGGCTCCTCAGGAGCGCCGGCTCCTCAGGAGCGCCGGCTCCTCAGGAGCGCCGGCTCCTCAGGAGCGCCGGCTCCTCAGGAGCGCCGGCTCCTCAGGAGCGCCGGCTCCTCAGGAGCGCCGGCTCCTCAGGAGCGCCGGCTCCTCAGGAGCGCCGGCTCCTCAGGAGCGCCGGCTCCTCAGGAGCGCCGGCTCCTCAGGAGCGCCGGCTCCTCAGGAGCGCCGGCTCCTCAGGAGCGCCGGCTCCTCAGGAGCGCCGGCTCCTCAGGAGCGCCGGCTCCTCAGGAGCGCCGGCTCCTCAGGAGCGCCGGCTCCTCAGGAGCGCCGGCTCCTCAGGAGCGCCGGCTCCTCAGGAGCGCCGGCTCCTCAGGAGCGCCGGCTCCTCAGGAGCGCCGGCTCCTCAGGAGCGCCGGCTCCTCAGGAGCGCCGGCTCCTCAGGAGCCCATACTCTCAAATTCATTTTAAATTTTATAAATTTTTTTCTAAAACCTGCCAGGCATGAAAACTAATTGTAAGCAGACAAAAAATCAATAATTCTTTAAATTATTGGGATGCATACAACTGGCACTAAAATTATCACATAATATATTTTTTATCATCTTTTCAACGGCATAAATATCAAAAGCATTATTGAAAATATCATATCACTTGTTATAAAGACTGCAAAAAGAATTGGAATATAATATTTGTTTTAATTTAACATGAGATGGTGAGACAGAAAATTATATTTTTAATATCAGTTATTTTAACTAGAGTTTTCTTGATCAACAAAGCTGCTTTGTTCTAAAAAATTTTGTACATACATGTAGAATAGAAAAAAGTTAGAAAAATTTTGATTGTAAATAAGTTTGATAAATAATAATTTAACCTTATATTATTCATTTATAAAATTTAAAAATAATTTTTTATCTATAATAATATAAATTTTACATAACTGATTATTTAAAAAAAGTCCTTCTACATTGAGAAGTAAATTAACTTAAACACCTCTGCGTTTATGAACCGTGGAAGTGCTTTAGGGTCAAAATTGTGCACGACTGCGTGCAATTATATCCAACTGCCGCCCTCTCTCTTTGCACAAAATTCCACGAGCGCAAGCACGCATGCAAAAATACTGCAGCGTTTTTTGTAACGGTATGTTTAACGATAAATGTAATGGTTGTTGCATTCCCTGTGTTTGCGTGTACCCACCCTGTTTAATTTCCTCTCAGTGGCGGCAAAAACTTAATTAAGATCCGCAATCAGGTGCCTTTCTTCAACTCGTTGTGTTGGAAGTAGAAACGTGGCGACCATTATTCTCTCTTGTACAAATTTAAACTTTTATTCAAGTTGGAACAACAAACGTGCGCGGCTGTATTAAATTTCCGGACGCCACGCTTTCAATTAACTTAATGGATGGTTACCTACTTATTGAGAGTGAAAAACGTGTTTTTTTTTCCAGCATTCCCGCGTGTGTCACCGGTCGGCAGATGACGTCCTTTGAGAGAGTAAAAAGTAGCCATTAAAAATAACGTCCGTGCCATTTATTTGATATAATAAAATAGTGTCAGCCGAAATTCAAATAAAAACGTCACTTTGTGCGGTGAAATATTTCTGTCCGCGGACGTGTTTGTTTAAGGAGAGGCTGCACGCATAAATGTGTGCCACTTGTCTTTTCGGAGGAACAGCTGCCTGATGCTCACTTTCTCACCAATGAGGTGTGGGTGTCTGTTTTTAGATATCTGGTTACGCTTTGCACTTAACAGCTTGAAATATTACAAGCCGACGCTATCATCGCCGAACACAACGATTTTTCCCCACAGGAGCGTCGCCACTTTGTGTGTACCGGCGAAGTCGAAGAATATATATTCCGAATATCCTGTTTCCTTTTTTCTGTCAAAATATATGAAACAGATAATATGCTCTTCGTTCTAGATATTTTTTCATATCTTCTGGTACATGTGCTAGATTTCTTGATATTTTTTTACATTGAAACTTGAGTCTTTTCGAAAACTTTTGAAATACTTTTTAAATCATTTTGAGGGAAAAAGTTTAGCAAAATAATTCATTCCTTTTCCTAATTCCAAAAATTTTAAGTGAAAAAATTTCTCAAAATAATTCAATAACATAATCAAATGGTAAGATAAATACATAGTTTTTTTAAAAAAAATTGGTTATCCAAAAATTTTAATTATTTATGTATTTGTCATCAAACTTTGTCTACGTTTGGCTAAAAAAAAATATATACATTAAATATATATTATCACTTCAAATAATTTTTTTTTTTTAATTTACACAGGTCTTAAATGATCTAGAAAAAATTATGAAGAATTTTGTTGTAATTTAAATGTAGTTATGGATTTATTTACATTTTTTATGAATGCCGTGCAAAGTTGAGAACATACTTAACTTTCCAAAGCGTTGGTTTACCATAATGGGGTCATTTAATTACCCTCAAAAGTTCAACAACGTTTGCAACTTTACGATAATTTTTCTTAATGCTTGAAAACAAAAACTTGGGACGGCAGAGAAAATTTTAATTACAGCTCAAGAGGGAGGCATAAATAACAATTAGGAGAGTGCGCCGAGTTACACTTTTACCTTATTGCATCCCCAAAAGGTTAAAGCACATTATATTTGTGCACACCTGCTGGAGGTCTCTGCATTTAACGCCTGCATTAATTAGTTGCACGTAAAAGACTAAAGTGTGTTTACGTGTTTCGCTGTCCTCTGTTGCGAAAATTTATTCCTCTCTGAACGCCGTGGAAACAAATAATAATTTTCTACGAGCCAACTGAGGCCATAATTTCCAACACAAATAATATAAATGGAAACTAGACCGTGCTTAAAATGCACACAGGGCAACAGAAGAAGGTGTGCGATTTGCATCGGTGGAGTGCTTTTTCTATAAACGGCTCTCCAGGGGAAATAAATTCGAATTTTGAAAATTTTCTAATTTTTTTGCTAAACAAACGTGTAGCCGTGTGGGAAATAAGAGACGTATGTGAAAAATTTTCTCTCTCACACGCTTACAAATAGTCGGAGAGAGAAATGTGTATGTCTATTAATGTGGACATATTATGTTGGTCATATTTTACGGCTCCTCAGAGAGTTTGGCGTGCGGTTTTCCAGAAGGGACATGTTAAAAGCCGAAGCATGTTCGGAACTGGTGTAGGGGCGTGAAACCGGGAATGGGACGTTATGATCCAAAAGAGTCATAAAATACGCGAACATTTCCGCGTAGGCATTTCCGAAATTGACGCGTCACCGTCCAAATTCATCATCTCGATATCCTGATGGACCAAAGATATTTCCCAAGAAAAAGAGATCATGAACTTGAGAGAGGCATGTTTAATTTTTTTTTTTTCAATTTTAACCTCATCAAATTTTTGCAGATTCTCATTTGGTTCTTTATTTACACAAAAACAGAGGTGGAAATTGCACATAATTGAAATGATTTTGGAATGCATAAAGCTTGGAAAATTCAAATAATATTTGGAAAAAATTTAAAATCTATTACTTGCTTTAGATATTAAGTTTGAAAGTAATGCATCAAGATTTTTATAGATGGTGATATACGAAAATGAGCCTTCATTTTTTTTTTTGCTTTTTCCAATTGGCTGTAAAAGATTAAAAACTCCGGCGTAAATGCTTTACATGACGATAAAATCATAAGAAGAATAAATTAAAATAAAGTGGAAATATATATCAAAAGAATAAACCTTCAAAATATTAATTTTATTTTATCTATTTTTTATTGGAATAATAATTAAATAATTTTAACAAAATTTTCTTTTATTTTTATTTTTGTCTACACTTTATTTTAAGAAACGAGTCAATTTTTTGCGTATTATCATTGCTTACTAATATAAGTACATATTATTAACATAATCAAAAATTAATAAATTTTCTAATTGTTACTTTAGTTATTAAGAAAAGTGGGGAAAGAGAAAACATCTTAATTTTTTATTTCTAATTTTGACCAAATCAATAAATATTAAAGGATTGTAAATCATATTATAATTTAAAATAAAAAACCCGGGCCCAGGTTCCTATTTTTATTTCAAAAATCGTCATGAGCCTTTTCTGGCTCATAAAACTTATTTTGGATATTTTCGTTTCTTTCCCATAATCATGAGGAAATTATGATAATCCCAGAGGTGAGATTAGGCGTAAAATCGCGTGTCATTACGCACGTCGGCGGCGGTGCTGTGTGAAAAAGGAGGCATCCATGACTAATTAGGCGTGCACGCGAGCAGCGGCGATTTCTGACCTTTCCGCACCGGAATGTTGTCGCCGGGTAATTTAGGTGCCTCTCGACGCAGTATGTCATGTCGGACACAAATGACACGGCCTATTATCTTATTGCTGCAGCCTCTGTAATGATCCGAAGCAGCGCCAACGCGACGCCTCCTCGATTTATCTGATGATTGCAGGACCTCCATCTATGGCTACGTCTCTTTTTACTATCCGAAAATCAAAGCAAGGCACACTGGATTTAATTTATTAAAATTTTTATTCATAACATGTTTTTGTCTAAAAATTTAGAAGATAAAAATGGATAACGTACTGAAAAAACTGGTCAAAATTGTATAGGCACTGATAATTGAATTCATTTTAAAAGATTTACAAAATTCTTGTACTTTATTAAAAAAATCTGGATTGCTTGCATTTAAGGCTTTTAAAAATATTTAACAATTTTTCATTTGAGGAAGAAATAATTAAATATTAATTCCTGTCAGTGTTTTAAAACAATAAGGAGCAAACTTCGATCCTTAATTGTCAAAATCAAGAAATTAAGAAGAGTCTCAAAGAAAATGGTGCAGAAAGTTAAAATAAAGCTTGGAAAAAAAACTTTTTATCCCTTTAATAGTGCAAAATTGTAATCAAGCCGTTTTTTAGTTCGCTCTAACAAATTTTGAAATAGACAAAATTCACAAAGATGCTTCGTAAAAATAAATTTCTTAAAGGAAAGCCTAACATTTTCTCCAGTCAAATCATAAGAAATGCACCATAGCATAAAAGTGGTTTACTCCCCATTTTCCTTTTGTTGAAAGAAAACAAATAAATTTTGACATTAGCTTTCACCACTGTCTCATGCACATGAACTGAAATTGCTGTCCTTTTTTGCTTGCCTGGAATTGGCTGCCTTTTGAATTCGCCACTTCTCTGTTTACAGCGCAGAGGCGAGATGCAATTTTATCGAATGACTCTGTGCTCGCTCGCAGGCGCTCTTTTTATGTCATAGCATATTGTTTTGCCAGCAGCTCATAACAATCATTTTTGAGTGCTTCCAACGCCTCTTCAGATGTGAATATTTTCGGCTGAGTAGTCGTGGGAAGTGTCCTGAAAGTGTATAAGAAAATGCAGCTCATCTAAAAAGGCTCCTTTCCATGTTAAGCACATTTTTTTAAAATTTTCTTCGGCACAGTAATTTCTCCAAATCATGATATTTAGAAAATATATCTTAGTAATTCGAATCAAACTTATTTTCGTAGTAAAAGTTTTGTCTGTTAAAATAAAAGGGACATAAGAAAATGATAAAATTTTTAGTCACCGGAGATTTTATTTCCCAAAATTTAAAATTTTGTCTTGCTTCTCTATTAATTTTTTTCTGTTTTTCTTAGAAAGTTTTAATAAAAAACGACGTTAAGCTCCGTAAGAAAGGCAGATCTCTCTTATTGAGAGGATAAATGAAATTTACGCAAATTTGAGAATACAATAATAAACTGAGAAAATTAGCATTTGATTGAATCAATCTTTTTGTCAAAACATAACTGAAACGTTATTGAAGATAAAAATCATCTCAATAAAATAACTAAATTCTTTTGAAATTTAATTTGATATCTTCACAATTTAGTATTTTAATTTATATTTTTGCACAACTTTAATGTTTTACTCTGTAAATTGTATAAATTTAGATTTATTGCAGAATCGCGTGATAGGTCGGCCGTGTTTGCATTTATATTTATTTTTACACAAATTCGAATAAATTAGCCGTTTTGCGACACTGCTGCTGGAAATTCAATTACCCGACCGCTTGATGTCATTAAATCAACATAAAATATTTTCACCCGAGCTTCATAATTCACCGCAGCCGGCTCGCGCGTGAATTTGCAATTAAAATAAAACACACCGCGTTCCACATTGAAAAGCGTGCACGAGAGAGCGCGGCGCAGACTCGGCTAGTCACGTACACGTCGTGCCGAATTCATGAAGTCAGGGATCAGTGAATTTAGTAATGGGGATTAACACCCTCGGCGCCGACAAACACCGGGCGCGTGTCATTGCGATATTCGACAACAATCGACCGATTATTATTTTCCATACGCTGCACGCTTCTCAGAGCCTGGAGTGTGCGCCTCCCTGCGATAAGAATCTCCTCTGTCTCTACCACACAAACTCGTCGTTTGAATTTTTAACCCTTTGACAAGCAGCCAAACTGTTTATTCACGCACAAGTGCACACCATTATGCATGTTTTTCGCTGATAAGATTGCAGTTTCCGTTTTACAAATTTCAATTGTGCGCCTGTCGCACTAAATGTTACTCTTTGTCCCCGTCAGAGGGGTGCATGAATTGTGTCATTTATAAATAAAATTAATAGCTTATTTGACTCCGTATGCTTGTTCAAATATGACTCTTTCGTGCTCTTTAAACTTAACTTATAAGTTATATTTCCTGTTACAAATTCATGTATACATGTTTGATGTTTTAATTGCAAATTACTATATCAATGAGCTTAAAGTTTAGTGTGTAAATTAAAATATTTAATCAAATTATTACTTTTTAAATTGTATTTAATTAATAATTTAATGTTTATTAATGAATCATTCAAGTCTAGTAAAAATACTGATTTGGTAAAAAAAAATACTTTGACCAAATTACATTGACAATTATTATTATATTTTTATTTTTTAGGAGCCGGTGCTCTCAGGAGCGCCGGCTCCTCAGGAGCGCCGGCTCCTCAGGAGCGCCGGCTCCTCAGGAGCGCCGGCTCCTCAGGAGCGCCGGCTCCTCAGGAGCGCCGGCTCCTCAGGAGCGCCGGCTCCTCAGGAGCGCCGGCTCCTCAGGAGCGCCGGCTCCTCAGGAGCGCCGGCTCCTCAGGAGCGCCGGCTCCTCAGGAGCGCCGGCTCCTCAGGAGCGCCGGCTCCTCAGGAGCGCCGGCTCCTCAGGAGCGCCGGCTCCTCAGGAGCGCCGGCTCCTCAGGAGCGCCGGCTCCTCAGGAGCGCCGGCTCCTCAGGAGCGCCGGCTCCTCAGGAGCGCCGGCTCCTCAGGAGCGCCGGCTCCTCAGGAGCGCCGGCTCCTCAGGAGCGCCGGCTCCTCAGGAGCGCCGGCTCCTCAGGAGCGCCGGCTCCTCAGGAGCGCCGGCTCCTCAGGAGCGCCGGCTCCTCAGGAGCGCCGGCTCCTCAGGAGCGCCGGCTCCTCAGGAGCGCCGGCTCCTCAGGAGCGCCGGCTCCTCAGGAGCGCCGGCTCCTCAGGAGCGCCGGCTCCTCAGGAGCGCCGGCTCCTCAGGAGCGCCGGCTCCTCAGGAGCGCCGGCTCCTCAGGAGCGCCGGCTCCTCAGGAGCGCCGGCTCCTCAGGAGCGCCGGCTCCTCAGGAGCGCCGGCTCCTCAGGAGCGCCGGCTCCTCAGGAGCGCCGGCTCCTCAGGAGCGCCGGCTCCTCCGGAGCGCCGGCTCCTCAGGAGCGCCGGCTCCTCAGGAGCGCCGGCTCCTCAGGAGCGCCGGCTCCTCAGGAGCGCCGGCTCCTCAGGAGCGCCGGCTCCTCAGGAGCGCCGGCTCCTCAGGAGCGCCGGCTCCTCAGGAGCGCCGGCTCCTCAGGAGCGCCGGCTCCTCAGGAGCGCCGGCTCCTCAGGAGCGCCGGCTCCTCAGGAGTTTGCGCGCCGGGAGCCCGTACTCTCAAATTCATATTGAATTTTATAAATTTTTTTCTAAATATGTTTAAATTTTTTCAAAATAATAAAATGATTTATAAAAATATTGAAATAAAAATTTTTAATAAAAAAAAAACTTCTTTTGACTAAAACATAATTGTGGAACTAAAAAAATTTCCGCATGTGAATTTTTCCTTAAACAGAAAATCAAAACTTAGAAAGTTCATGACAAAAAATTATTTTGTTTTGAAGCAGCTGAATTGATAGTTGAAAAACGCAACGGTAAAAATTTTTTCGTGCCGGCTGGGATAAACTAAAATTTCCTCCCGCTCGAAAGTGCTAAAATTTGTCCCGCTGGTATCCTCCCAGGACTAAAGTTCTCCCGGGGAGGATATCTCCAAAGAATGTCCGCCAATAACTTTGTTTTTTCAACAAAATAAATTTCTAACTAACAAAAATTTTTACAAATTATAAATGCTTGCTTTGGTTTTTAACATACGCGCTTGCCTGAAAGATAAAAATTAAATTGGCTCAATTGAATCGATGCTCCCGCACCTCATGATGTTTTCCTTCCTGCCCATTCCACCCTCATGATCCAGTTATTCTCCGTACACAGCCAGTTCCCTTTATATAATAAATGGTGCCGGTCAATAATATTTCCTCATAAATGAGTTGAGTTCTGACACGCCGGGTAATTGGATTTGTTTTGAGCTCGGCTCCTCTGATGCTACTGCTGCGGACGAGTTCGTTTCTCGGCGCAGAGATGAGATTCGGAGCCATTACATGAGTCATGGTCGTGTTTATTATTGCCGTCGTACGTGTGAACCGAGCATGAGGATAAGTCTCTTTATTTCGTCTTGATGCCGCGGCTTCCCCTCTAGTTCTCATTTATTTATTCACCCTCGCTGTGTATATTAGTGCATAAACATTCATCTTGTGGAGCTACACATACGTCTTGTCAAATCTATTGTCTCCCTCTTATGCATTTTTAAATGCGAACGATATTTCTCGTTCAAACAGAAGCCTCGTGGGATCGGTGAACGTAAAAAATAACTCAAGCTCACGATCAATTTAACTAGCTGCGTGCCTGCGCAATCTGCGCGCGGTGACACATTGTATTCGTCCGATTCATGCTGCGTTTGAGTCATACCATCCCAAGCGCGACGATCGCAAAATTGCCTATAGCTCCAGGGTGGTCTTTCACTGTTCTTTGAAGCGTGTTTTGCTTCACATGTCCCATGTCCTAAAACAAACTGTTTCTTTTTATCAAACTTTGCTCGCAAAAAAATTACTTGTGTAAAAATGAGTAAATATTTTTAAATAATTTAAAGTGCTATTGGCGCCCTCCACTAATTAATAATAATTACTATTTTGTGGCAATATTTCAATTTGAAAATAAAATAAAAAATGCATAATTGTCGTTGTGGAAGAGGTAATACATGGTTTTTTTTTTTTTTTGTAAATTTTCCCGTTCTTTTATTTCATTTAAAAAGCAGTATATCTTTTTTAATTCAAATGCATACAAAATTATACAATTACTGAAAGGAAAAGAATATACCCTTCTTACACTATGTTAATAGCGGTTATATGAAGATTACAGTTTGTACAAATATATATCTATTTATAAATTTTTTTAAATTCAATTAATATTTGTTATAATTTATGTGCGCGTATTAATGAAAACACCAAAAAATATTAAGTCAGTTATTATATAAGTAAATATCTTTATACTGTAAATAGTTTAAAATATTCCGTTACATGAGAAATATATTAATATTAATAAAATATTAAATTGTAACTTTTTATAGTAATGAGATTTTTTTTATTAAATTGAATGACATGAAATTTTTTGCCGTAGAATTTAAAACTTAGGTAGATTTTCAGAACGTGGTTTGTCTGCAATCTGCAATGAATATTTGAAAATCTCATTACAAAAGTTATTTAAGTTTGACTGTTTTCAACCACTATCTGAACCGTCAGTTCTTTCATGGAGAGATTCCGAGTGTGATAAGTCGATTCGGACAATTGTTTGAATTTTGCGATTTTTGCTCATTGTTAGATCCTGAAAAGTTGAAAGTCCTTGCATAAATGACTAAAATTTTTATCTCCTTGCCTTTGTTTAATTGGAACTTTATTATGCGCAAATATGAGCGAAATTAGTCGGGCCATTTTTCAGCAAAGAATAAAAACATTTTGCTATTTTCTCATCACATATATATACTAGAGCTCGGTCAAAGTTTTTTACTATTTAAATAGTGAGCGATCCTGAAATTTTATATTAAATTAAGAAAAAATAAATAGTATTTTATTCCGAATGCACACTTCATATTTCCTTTATTTATAAAAAAAGCAAAATACTCGTCCTCCTTATATAGAAAGAAAACATAAAGGAGCTTCAGAATCTTCAAAGCAAGTTTTGGGCGCAGACGATGAAAAATTGCGATAAACCCATCAAGAGTCCGGTCTGCAACCCTTTTCAACCGCTGCGGTTCAAAATGGACGCGGTGGAGCGACGCGATTGGCTAATTACCTACCAGAATACACGTACCGTGTGCAATAATCAATGACCATGCAAATATGCGGCGCTCTCGATATCAGCAGCCGCCCCTCATCAATTAGCGAGGAATTGCACCGCCTGCGGAGTTTGCAAGTCAAGAGGCCGCGTCAACAAAAGCCGCGCCGCCGATCGGCCTCATCTGCATACAACGCCGCTCTTGAATTGAAACTTTATCGGAACACGCGGCATACCTGAGGCCTAATCAAGCCTCGCACAAAAGAGATGGGCCGATAGAACACAGCGCTCGTCGTACATATATCGAGCCAGTCAATCAAACCCGGCAATGCCTCGTTGTAAATGCAAATATCGGCGCCGAAGGAGGATTATCGTGATCACGCGCCGTGCTGTATCTCTGCGGCCCGGCCAACCTGCCACCCTCCTCATGCATAAAGCCAAACTTTCCTTTCCTTTCTTTCTTTTTCGCCGAGAAAAAGGCGCTGCCTCGGATCCCCCCTGGGTACGTCTCATAATACCCTTTTGTAAAATATCCTGCAGTAATTGGCCCCTGCACGCACCTGTGCTCCTCTCTTCTTCTTCCTCCTCCTCATCGTCGTCTCTCTCTCCGGCGGCCTGTATCAAATAAATTTTACAAGGGATTATGTATGCATGCGAAATGAAATTCTGACTTGAGCGGATCATGTCAATTTATAAACGCGGAGAGAGTCCTCCACGCCGCGAGAAAAGAACGAATACATTTTTTACCGGGAGAGAGAAATAAAGCCAACGAGGCGAGGGAGCTTTAAATTTTTATATGCGGTACCGCGTTTCCTTTAACGCTGCCGAAAACTGTGCTTAAGTTCATTCTGCACTCTGCTGAGGAGGAAAATGTCTCAGGTTTTATTAGAAATTTCAACAGAATATTTTTTGAGCTCTGTTAAATGCAAATTTATGTATTTTTCCCCATTAATTTTAAATCAGACAATATATAAACATTTTGAAAATTAATTATGTCAAGTAAACCAGAAAAAACTATCAACTTTGATAGTTTCATTATTATTTCATAGTAAAAACAGTATTACTTTGGACGTAGAAAGAGTCTTATATATTATTAGCCCATGAAAATAATTGAAAATCCATGCCTACTGCGAGCATTTTGCTTTCTGTAATTTTTTCCACTCCTCTGTATCAAATTCTCATTATTTTCAAATATACTCACTTTGGATCAGTATTATTTCAGCACATAATAGTTTAAATAGTTAATATTTTTCATTATTTCATATCATAAGTTGATTCGAAGCAATGCGAAAATTTATAAATCTGGTACTTATACTGGCCATAATTACAAAATATATTTAGAAAATTGACCGCGACTGGACACATTTATACATTCATTCTAAAATGTTAGATATATCACTCAAGCGCAATGTTGGGTATTTATATAATTAATAATTACGTTTTTTTTTTATAATTACTTTTTATTTTTTTTATTTTTTTTGGGGTCAGGCCAAGATAAAGTGTCTTGTCGGCCTGTGCCCTTATTGAACTTGCGGAAGGCAAGCTCCAATCTTTTATTACTTGGGTATTTATTTATTTTATTTTATCTTTATTAACATTAATTTATCATCATTTATTTATTTATATTATTTATTACTCAATAAATAGAAAAAAGCTTCAATTCATCTATTAATGATTTGATCTGTTGTAATTATATAAAGTGAATATAAAATTTATTCCAATTAGAAACACAATATTAGTATTATTAAAAAAAAAATTTAAATTTTTTTTAATAAACTTGCAATAAAATAAAATACATTAATTCAAATTTAAACATTTATAACAAGCATTTATTGACAAGTAACAATTATCTTCATTCAAATTAATAGTGTATTTTACACATTAAGCAAAAAAAAAAAAAAGGAATTTTCACCTATTTTTTGATAAGAATTTTTCCGGAATCCATACGATCGGAAAATCACCCAAAAATGCCGCGAGCAATTACGACGCGGGGAAACGCACGGCCGGCTTTTTTCTATTCCATGGTAGCGAGTGCTAATTCGGCCATTCAGCCACTGGGGGCGCTGCGGCGAGATGGGGCGCGCTGCAGCAGAGCACTCGCCCCTTCACTTCAAGCTTGCGATCTTACTAATTAGGTGTTTAGAGACAATTTTAACTGCAAATTGTAATTCTTATTAGTCGGATTTTTAAAAGATTTGCTTGTTATTCAAATATGTATAATTTATTGTTCCATTTTTCTGCGTTTTAGTGAGAGATGAGTTAAAATTTAGTTATTTTTTAATGGATTATACAGATAAAGAATAAAACTATTTATTTTATTTGACATAATTGATAGGGAAACTTTGTGGAAGCTCATCGAATATTTACCTCTCGTAATCAAAAACTGAATACTTCATATTTTTCCTTAAAAAATTCACATTTTTTTTTTTAATCTTTTAACCCAAAATTCTGGAAATTTTTTAGCAATCATTGCCATCTTTGCAATCATAGCTTTCATTGCAATCATTGCAATCATTGCGATCATTGCAATCATTGCGATCATTGCAATCATTGCAATCTTTGCAATCATAGCATACCCATCATTGAAATTATAGCGATCATAGCAAACATTGCCATCTTTGCAATCATTGCAATCATTGCGATCATTGCAATCATTGCGATCATTGCGATCATTGCAATCATTGCGATCATTGCGATCATTGCGATCATTGCAATCATTGCGATCATTGCGATCATTGCAATCATTGCGATCTTTGCAATCATAGCACACCCATCATTGAAATTATAGCGATCATAGCAATCATTGCGATTATTGCGATCATAGCAATCATTGCGATCATAGCGATCATTGCAATGATTGCTATGATCGCAATGATTGCTATGATCGCAATGATTGCTATGATCGCAATGATTGCTATGATCGCAATGATTGCTATGATCGCAATGATTGCTTTGATCGCAATCATAATAATTCAAATTATAAAATTCCATTATTTAAATTATTTAGTATAGTTGACTTCATTTTAACCCTTTAAATCACGAAAATATTTTACCAAAGTAAACCTAAAAAATTTCCAGAATTTTGGGTTAAAAGATTAAAAAAAAAAATGTGAATTTTTTAAGGAAAAATATAAAGTATTCAGTTTTTGATTACGAGAGGTAAATATTCGATGAGCTTCCACAAAGTTTCCCTATCAATTATGTCAAATAAAATAAATAGTTTTATTCTTTATCTGTATAATCCATTAAAAAATAACTAAATTTTAACTCATCTCTCACTAAAACGCAGAAAAATGGAACAATAAATTATACATATTTGAATAAAAAGCAAATCTTTTAAAAATCCGACTAATAAGAATTACAATTTGCAGTTAAAATTGTCTCTAAACACCTAATTAGTAAGATCGCAAGCTTGAAGTGAAGGGGCGAGTGCTCTGCTGCAGCGCGCCCTATCTCGCCGCAGCGCCCCCAGTGGCTGAATGGCCGAATTAGCACTCGATACCATGGAATAGAAAAAAGCGCACGGCCGCACTAATTTTCCCCGAACTTCCAATAAAGCGTCGATCGACTTGCCGCACATCTATATATGAAACACACAATATATATTTGATCCAGTGCGGCTCCCACGGGCGGTTAATAATTTTTGACAACGGCGGCACGCGCGACAGAGCAGAGCGCACAATTGAGAAATGGTTTCTAATAATAAAACTCGGCGGCGGCGGCAACACGTTAGATTGCTCTTTATTATATGTCATGTGATTGCACGATATTCGCCGAGTTAAAAATGCCAGCGACATGCTCGACTGAACGCACATAAAAGCATAAGGGGTGCACTCACACACGGGGGTGCGAAATGATGATGATGAGATCAGCGCGAGAAAAATTTAAGTGCGCGCGCTGGACCTCGAAAAGGGAAAATGGAAACTGGATTTGTTGTTTACGGGGGTGCGGCGCGAAAGTAATAATGCGCCCGACGAAAGTGCTCTGGGAATTCGGCCTGTTTGTGCCAATGTGTGTGTGTTTTTTTTTATTTAAACGGACTACGCTGTGAAAATTTAAGCCGCTTACGTTGGCTGCCGAGCGCAACGCACAAATTATGTCTCTCGACTTGCTTTTTTCGCCTGTGCTTTAATTTTGAATACTAATTTTGGCGGAAGAGCTCAAAATACAAGAGTCGCGGGGAGCTAATTTGGAAACCCTTATCATTGATAAAACACGCAGCTGACTGTTTTTTTTTCTTTTTAATAAAATTAAAACCTCATTTCTTTGTCAGTTATATTTTAATTTTGTGAAAATACAAAATAAATGAATTAAACACTTTTATTGAAATTAAAATATTTTCAATTGGTTCAAGATTCTGGTTGAGTTATTATTTGAACTTCAGAATTAATTTTAATTTGCTGAAAATACAATTAGAGGGACATCGCTGACATCTGATGAATTTCCATAAGGTTCCATTTCTACATTCAATTTAATTCAATGGACAAATAACTTATTTAAATAAATTATTTTCATACAACCAAGTTCTTGGAAATTTTTTATTTAAAAAAATAATCATCAACCACTTAAAAAGTTGAAAATTAAAGAAAATTGAGAAAATAATTTTATTTATATATTTGTCAATAAAAATATTATCAATAAAATATAACTTCATACAAATAAATATTTACATTTAAAATTATGTAGGTAAATAGATAATAGCTCTTCCACATTCAATTATTATGAGATCTGTAAGGGAAAAGAATTTTTAAGTTTGAAAAATGAAAAAAATAAAAATATAAAACCCTGCGTCGTGTACAATTGGAATCTTTTTTAAATTTAATTCACTGACATTACCTTAACAAAATTTTCCCGGTGATACATTAATAAAACACAATTGCAACTAAATTTAATAAAAATTCTAGTTTTAAACGCTATTATTATATCTGTAAAGGGAAACAGTTTTTAAGGGTGAAAAATGACAAAACAAAAAATATTCATATTTACACCAATTTACCCTTTGTATTATTGAATGTATAATGCAATGTATTCTCTTGTGATAAATCACAAAACTAGTGACTTTGGATTTTGGATAAAATTATCAAATTATTTATCAGTGTTGAAGGTTATAAGAAAAGCAATTTTTTTATAATGCATTTTGCATTTAAAATCCAAGGAGTGTTAAGATGATGATTTTTGTAAAATTAAAATGTAATCTCTCATGAAACTTATATTTTGATAGCAATATATTTGTAATTATTTGATGTAATAATATATTATATTGAATAATCCGATCATATATTAAAAAATGAACCCATATTTTTGCGTTTCAATGAGGAATGAGATGAGAAAAAAATTGGAAAATTGAGCTTATTAGCGAGTGGTGGACTCACAATTCAAATTCATATCCACCCATAGAAACAAATTGCAGGCTGCTGCATAATTAGCCGGAATTTGAAACGTAAGCGAAGCAGCGACAATAATCATAATACCGACCGCACCAACCACATTTTTGCATTTTGCCCGACTTGATGCGCGGGGCCATTTAGCGCGGCCAAAGCTGCACCCTGGCGAGTTCAAAACGGCAAACATCAAAGCAATCCGCAATCTCTGCACAGTCTGATGCACATTTTAAAGTTGGCTAATAATGCGCTCTCCGCACCGCACAATGCGGCGGCCGAGGGCGGCCGAGAGCCCCTGAGCGATATGCAGCCGGCGGGACGTGGAGCGAAAACGACTACCGCACGCGCTATACCTCGCCGTGTCCTCCAGCCCGAAACTCTTAATGCTTCTCTCGTTATTTGGTTTGAATTATGAACTTTTGGATCGTAAAACAATAATGCCGCCACGCTTTATGAGAATTCCGTGCGGTCTCTCTATAGACTCGGCCGACCCAAGTTCGTTCAACCTTCGGCTGCGATCAGATCAATAATCAACCATATTTTTGCCCTCAATACTCAATTAATGCCTGACTGACTACTGGAAAAATTAATAATTAGCTTATTGACTTGCACGTGATTGAAAAAGAATTTCATCAAGCTCAACAAATTGATCCTTTGTGAATTTTAATCTATTAGGGGAACTTCAGGATTAAAATATAAACCTAATTCCACGTAAAGGCAATTGGTACAGTTAATTTTTCCCGTTTCAAGTGGTTTCTTAGGTTCTAAATTCAAATATAAAAAAATTATTATATATTATATCAGGAAATTTTCAAAAAAAAAAAAAAAAAAAAAAAATAATAATAATAATCACCTATTTTGGTATTTTGCACAAATTTCAGCTAATAATTAAATGAATGTAATTCACACATAAAACCTTCCTTATATTTTCCAAGAAAAAATGAGTCTTTTTTAATTTTTCCTATTAGATATTTGATGTATAATCATAAAAATTTCAGTTTTTAACTTATGTGCTTTTTTCCTTTTCAAATATCAGCCCAGTCCGTACCTGTTTGCGATCGAGTTGAGCCCACACTCACTTTCGCGACAAAGTTTGAAAACAAAGGGAGCGTGGAGAGCATGCCAGCTTGTCTATTACCCTGGCGCGACTAAACTTTCGACCAAATAGAAAACTTTGACGTCGGAAATTTTCATAGCCCCGTCGGTAAAGCGGAAAACATACGGTCGCTTAGTTGGAGAGGAAATTACCCAGCAGGGAAGAGAATACTTTGGTATAAATTGAATAGGCAAAGCACGCTAAAGACGTTTCGCAAATTGGTTTAAATAAATTATAAGGGAAAAGTGTTTTCTGCAGTGGATATTTAAAAAAGTTAATCTGACACAAACATTTAAATATGAGAAAAGTTCCTAGTTTTTATTTTATTTTATTTTTGCAAATTAAAATTAAGTTGTAACTCAACATTAAGAATTTCTATGTAAAATCATTTTTCGCTGAATTTTTATAACACTCCAATTCCCCTAAAACGTTGCTGAAAAAAGTTAATAACAATAATAACAAAACAGAATAAAAATTCAATTTTTTTGTTAATTTTTTATTATTTAGGAATGAAGAATAGGGTTCAACTAATTATTTAAAATCAAGATTGCAATTATTTAAAGTTATACACTTAACCCCTTATTTAAAGCAGAGTGTGAACTTCAGGAATAAAATTAGCATTTTTTGGAAGTCTCAAAGAAAAATTGGGAAAAGCCGTTTATAATTTAATCAGATTCGTTTAGTGTTTATTAAATCTTGGACTCCATAATAAACATAATTATTGTTAAACAACACTTAAAAAAATTGTTATAATAAGCATTATACTTGTTATGACGTGGAACAGTTAATGGGTGTCTGAGAATCTTTCCGCTTTTCATCCTCTAATTAAGGAAAAGCACCCCTAGCTCCGCTGCTACACTCAAAACCATAATATTTCCACAAGAAATTTCGCCTCTGCGGCACTTTTCCTAAGAGAAATGATGCGCAATTAAAATAAATATCCGAGAGATTGATGAAAATTGCACGCTCATTATTTTTAAGTAAAAGCCGCCCGCGCTTCTCGAGGGGAGCCGCGCATTATTTCTCCCTCGCCTGCATCCGACTGTGACAGGCACACACAGGTAAAATAAATTTCGAGCGCATCACAGGTGGAGAGGCAATAGAAATAATGAGAGAAGGGTCTCCCCCATCATATCTATCTATCACACCTTTGTTGCACCCTTAATGAATCGCTTTGTTATTTATAAAAGTGGATAAATTTATACCTCTCGTGACACTAAATTATACCGCCATTATATATTTATAGAAAAGAGAGGTCGAAATAGTTTCATTCCCGTTCGAACCCTCGCGATGATATTCTTTGTACCTGCCGCGCTGCCCCGAAATTGAAAAAATGTATAAATGTGTCAGCCGACGTTAACACGGTCGGTAATAAATAAACCTTTAAATGGAACTATGAAATTTATTCTCGGTTTAACAAAAGCTAGGGGCGCGCTTCGCATTGTGCTAACGAGAAAAATAGAGGAAAATAACGTATGCCGGCGTTGAAATATTATTTTATAATTTTGACACGTGGAATTAACGGTGTGAAAAATTATACCCGCTTTTCATCCTGCCGCGCCTGTTATTGGTGCAACTCACAGATATGAGAAATTAATTTAATTTAGATTTCGTGATTATAAGATTGTTCAATAATCCAAATCAATGTGTTTTCAATTTGAAGTAATTAAATAATTAAATAGCCATGAACTAATTTGATGAATGCTTGAGTATAATTAATTATCGGTAAAGGTACATAAATATTATTTTCTGTATTTATTTCAAAAGATTATAGGATTAATGTATATTTTTACTCGAATTAATCTTTTCAAATATTTTATTTATAATTTCTAAGCAAAAAGTGCTGTACAATGAATTATTTAATGATGACGTGTTTGAAACAAATCAAGTTTTGAGCAGACATGATTTTCACAAATTCTTTGTATTTAAATCAAAATAGATCAAATTTTATTCTTTCATCATTAATAAATAGTAACACTGTAATCTTAAGGACTTGCCATTTAAAAAATGTTAATTTTTCAAAATTATTGATTTACCTATACAATAGTGTGTTTTATATTATATAAATTAATGAAATGTAAATACCTGTATTTTATTTTTACACAAAATTTTTATTTCTGAAAAATAAAAACCACAATATTGTTTTATATCAAAAAAAATAATAATATATTAATTCTATAAAATATTTAAATTAATCATTGGCTTAAATTTATTGAAATAATAGAACGTAATAAAATAGATTAAATTAATGTTTTATTATTTAAATTGTTAATTTTATTTTTATAACATTATTTTTGCTTTTTAGTCCAAACAATTAGAAAACTTTGAGTAAATCAATTTAAACTATTATGAAATTAAAAAGTCGAAGTTACACTCAATTATTTTAATTGAGCTCCAGTAAATCTGAATTTTCCTTAACTTTATTTAGTTCAGTCCGTACCTGTTTACAAACTTTGCCATTACAGAAAAAATGTACCCAGCCGTAGTGTGTATGCATGTATTACACGGCCGAGCCACACTCGATCTGCCTCTCTTTCTGTCTGTGGTAACAAATAATTATCCGGGCAGGCGCTGCCGTTGTATTTTCGCCGGCAATTGAAACTTTTTAAAACCAGATGTGGCCGCGCTCTTTTCCCGCACCGAGAGAGACTAAAAAAGCATCGCTGCGCCAGAGAGGGCTTTTAGTGTAAATCACGTGCCTCAAGTACTTGCGCTGCTCAACCCGGCCGTCGTTTAAGTGACTTTCAGCACGGAATGACCTTTAATGATAATATTCCCTCGCATGTGCTGCACCTAAATGCAGCCGACGACACTCATTGTTCGCGGCCAAAAGCGCATTTTGCAAAGAGCTGCGGGATGAATACATTATTTAACTAGGGGAGGTCCATTTCAAATTTTATATACATAACCGGGGTTGCTTTTTATTTGCTTTCGATTCTCATCGCACAGCTGCACTTCTCCTCTTTTATTGTTTTACGACTGGGATTAATATCAATCTCTCTGTTATAGTCGTAAAATCCACCCTTTTCTTTCTTTCAAAGCCGTGAATGCGGCATTTAATTGGAAAAAAGCGCATTTTATTTGTATTCCACTTGAATGATAAAAGTATGCCAGCTGCTCTCCCGCAGGAAAAAAAGAGGGTTTGAGAGGAAGCCAAGAAGTGTGTTTGGAAGAAAAAGTTTGAGAAAGTAGTTGCGCGCAGATATTTGATATATTTATGAAATAGCAACTTCTGACTGAGAGGTTTTGTTTTGGACGAGTGCCATTTGTTTGATGTGATTGTTTTGCGTTTGATTCTAGGTTAAAAAACTTGGTGGACTTGGAACAAATTTTAGAGACCATCAATCTCGGTCTTCCAAACAAGACCGCAGATACGACAAGAGTAAATCAGTGTAACCAAAATTTATTACCAACAATTTTATCAAACGTACTCTTTTTCCACATAACCTTTCAAAGTTTTAACCTAGCGTGCAATTTTTTCTTCAGAAAAAGATGTGACGATAAATTTTAAAGATTCAAATAATGAGATTTAAAATTATAAAACATACTCGTTGGGGATAGAAAATATCAGTGCCATTACTGAGAAATATTGGAAATAAACCTAAAATTTTAAATCTTTTCTTCTATTTTGTCATAATATGAGTTTTGAAATACATTAAACACATTTAGTTTAATAAAAGCATAAAATTTATGTAGTGGGTATTTAAATTTCTTGATCCATGAAATCCGATTGTATAAAGATGATGCTTTAAATATTTAAATTCACAATTCTTCAGCACGAGTATTTTTTTTAATCAATTTCAATCCCATCGATTTTGAAGTTTTTTAAGCACTTTTATTTTGCAATTAATTTTATTTCCTACTTCCTAATTCTATATTTTAAAAAACCACACTATGAGACAAGGTAAATTACACGGACACGGTTCGAATAAAATTGCCTGCGCAAATTGAAATTTAAGAGCAGAGAGCATCATTCCGGACAGTGCGCCGTGCGCCGATCTTGTTAATTATACATGCATCGGCAATACATACATTATGCACACACTCTGTTATGCACCGTGGCCAGGTATATTTATTTATACTCTCGGTACTGTGGAGCACTAAACGAGCAGTAAAAGTAAGTATATGGACAGAATTGTCGGCGTTCGTGTAGCGTAATTTTCCTCCCACAAAGTTTGCCCTGCCATCCGCATAATATGTAAAGCAATTTTGTACTGAGGTATTTTAATTGGACGTTCAAGAATAATATGTGTGTCCCGTACCATTGTGTCGACGTGGAAAATAGAATAACAAGAGAGAATGAAAGAGGACAGAGGCAAACTTTCTGATTTCAATACGGAGATAAAACTTAAATTGACCGAAGAGGGAACTAGTTCAAGCATGGGATTTAAATTATTATTACAATTTGTGATTACAACTAGAGAAATCGCATTACCTTCTTGACTCGATTCACATAAGGAAATAAATTATAAAAATAAACAAATAAGACTTTTCAAATGACGTAAAGACTTGTAAAAAAAAATGATTTAAAAACCTTTGCTTATCAATTGTGTCCGGAAAATTGAGCCAATATAATTAGTTTAATAAAAAAATATTGGTGCCATTTGTATTGCCAAAAATATGAAATATTTAAAAAAATTTGAAGAGAAAATTGGAAAATAAAAAACTCAAAATGTCATAAAATACCCAATAAAATTATATTTTGTTTTTGTTCCAATTTAATACAAATTTGGTCAAGTTTAGGTTGCTTTTTTATGCAATTTTCTAGAAAAAATTGTGTTTATTAAATTTTAAATGATCCGTCAAATTAAATAATTTGTGCTCCATTCAAGAATCAAGCAGCTGGAAAAACCTTAAAATATACCAGACTTGATACAGTAAAATGCTCTTCAAAAACAAATTCAAATTGTGTGGTTTTTCATAATTCAAAGCAGATTTTTGTGTGCGACCTGCAGTCATTTGAAAACATTTCCAATTTTTTGTAATATTTTCTTTATCAAGCAAAATGCTCGATATAGTTTTATCCCACAAATTTCAATTTTTGATCGAATTGAAATTTATTCTGCGGAGTGTTCTTGCGGGTGGAATAAGTAATGGCCTCAAATAAAAAACTTTCGTTCTCTTTCTTGCTCTTTTCGCAAGTCGTGCGCGGCATTAAGGGAAAAGAGAGGGCGGTTTGCCTACGTATCAAACGTCCGAATTCCCACGAGCAGCCGAGAGAAATTTATCTGCGCGCCAATGATCCAAGGGTGAAATAGAAACCCCCGGTGGCTGCGCGAGTGATATACCAGCGGCGGCGGCGGCACCTTTAAGTATTTGCGTCGCTCTTGGTGGTCTGCAAGGGGCGATGATGCCACTTTCCAAGTAAGCCTGGCCCATTTGTAAAACGGAACAAAAAGTCGATAATTCTGCCACCACTAAAAATAACGAGCCGTGAACCTCCAGACCTATTTATTTTTTATTCACACTCAAAATAAATATAACACAATGGCCGAGGCAATTTTTTTACTCGGACTAAAAATTCCGAGAGAAATTTGAAATGCTCGGGCCGTTTATTTCTGATCAATAAAAAAGGAGCACATTAGGCGTCGCGCTTTGATCACGGCGAAAATATTTACGTGTCCGAACGCGCGAAAGAGAATATAATGGCAAGAGATGAGCCTTGTCATCATTTATTGAGGCGGCGTGAGTGTTTCGCTTTGCTTTGCCTGCGCGCCTCTCCACATTTGAATGACAGACAGCTCCATTAAGCAGTCAACACGGAATTGTGATGGGCACAAATATGACGCGAGCTTCGAAAAATCTCTTCCTCTCATCTTCATTCCGAGAGACGCGCGATCGAAAAACGTTTGTTCCAACCGGTGACGTTGAACGCAGGTGTGTGCATATTAAGTGCTGGAAGTGCCGTTTAAATTTCAATTAATGCTTTGTTCAAGTATTAATGGACATTTACAGTCGCGTCTTGATTAAGAACAGAAAAACAGATAAACTATTTTTTTTTTATTATATGTTATTTAATTAAACAAACATGATTTTCTAGTCTCTCTCTTAGAACGTACTTGTGTAATTTTTAGTTTTCAACAAATAATTATAACTTAATCTTATTAAATAGTTTGTTGAATTTAAGTTTAAGGTTTTTTTAAGTATTTTTTTTATTATAAAATATTTTATTCAGTTAAAATAACATTAAATTTATTGTTTCAAATGCTATTACAATCTTGCAATCACAACGTGAAAACACTGATTGAAACCCGTGGTTATTAATTTACGTAAAAAAAATAATTTTTCTCCCTGTATTAACTGAAGGAAACTCTTGTGATACCAACAATCGTTTTTGGTTAAAATATTAGAGAATTGAGATTTGTATTGTTATTAAGATTGCATTTTGCAGCAGATTAAATTTTTATGACTTAATGGCATTCCTTAAAAATAATTAGTAGGATAGATGAGATAAATATTAGTAAACACAGAAATGACAAATGTATGAAAAAAATTATTATTATTGTATAGATTCATTTATTAAAATACTAATGTAGATATTTTAAGTTGATTTAAATCTTAAAATTCAAATTATTAATTTTTTTATATTTCTCCAGGAGTGTTTCAAATTTGTATTATTTTCATTAGTTTTAATTAAAAATTAAACCAGATTTACCTCGGCAAAGAAATGTCTTTGCTTAAAAATAAAAAAAATGTCAAAAGTCAAAATATCTAAAGATCTCGGCAAACCTTTTAGATTTGAACAAAATGCAAACGCTCTTAATTGCATTGAAAGGTTGAATTGTTTTTTGTGATACTTTTTTCAACTTTTCTCCCCCGCAGCCAAAACTGTTTCGTGCAAAGTATTACTCAGATATGACTCAGATTGTAGGGTCACATCATTATATATAAAGGCAACGAATCGAGTAGGTCGGTCCAATCAATCGCTTCGGAGAATCTTTAATTTGTCAAAAATTCAAGGCACATGTCTCGATATAAACGCAGCCTTTCATCGCAGCACTTTGGAATGAAATTTATTGTGTGTGCGAATTTTCGAGGCTCATCTATTACACGCTGCTCTCATGTATTGCCAAAGACGAAGAAGATTTTCGCACAGCACACAAACAAGGCGTTTACAAAGATGGATGATTCAAATATCAGCCGGAGAAAAGTCAAGAGCGCGCGAGTGATCGATTGGTTTTCTGACCACACACGCAGGGGGTCTCATTATTGCATTTCGCCGGCCTCGCTGCTCTCTCGTCGTGTAATTTACAACTCGCTGCACGGCGGCGGCGGCACCCAAAAGAAGGCTCAACCGCGGCGGTCCTCCTCGTCCCTCCTCGCACCACCAACAATAATAACAAAAGTGCGCGAGCGCGTTCAAAATTACATGTGTAGCTAATCACCTTTGCGGGTGAAAAATGACTCTGTATACAAACGCCACAGAGGAAGTGACGACGCTTATTGAGCGCTCTCAATGTGCAGCTGAGAAATTTTTTACCACCAGAGCGGATGGTTTGCAGGCGAAACGCGGAAAAACCATCATCTCGGGGTGCGCAGCGTGGAAAATTGAGTCTCAAGTCGCGCATCACCAGAAATTCCTTTGTGAAAGCAAAAAGGCCAAAAAATATTAATAAAGAGCAAGATAAACATTTTAAGTTAAGAATCGAAGACCTTTTTCTCACTTTAAAGATATAAGCTTTAAACATATTGAGTTTCATTTTGTCACAAAAATTTTATTAAAATTTAGTTTCAAATAATGATTATTATGTAACACGGCGGGCATTCTCTGCTATCGATATCCAAACAAAATTTAAGAATACTAATAATACAGTGATTAATTAAAAGAGAATATCAACTTTTTCTCTTGCCGGCTTTTGGTAGTTTTTGTTTTGTTTAGGAAAATTTATATTACAACAAATTTAATTAAAGATACAAAAACTTACTAAGGAAAAGGGCTGAATTTATGTTCTGAAACAATTAATAAATTTAGTGAAGCATTTCTTATATTTTTTACTACTTTATAAGCAACTTTTCTTTTAAATAATTTAAATAAATAATTTGATTTTAAATGCAAGTTTTACTTTATATTTATAATTATTTTATTTTATTTATTTTTTAGTTTTTGCAACCTAATTTTATTTTTTATTTTTTTAGCTTTGTCAAGGATTATTTTCAGAGGCTCAACTCTTTGTATAATTATATTAAACCGGAAAAGATCAGATTCTCTACCTGTGTTCTATAATTAGATTAATGGAAACCTTACTGTGTAGTATGTTTGTCTGTTGTAAATTTTGATGCATTATAAAAGTTAAAGATATTGAAAAAAAAATAGCGAGTCACAAAATCTGAGGTGCATACTGGGAAAATTAATTTTTTTCCGTCTATTGTAAAAAAATGATGTCAAATAATGAATATTGTTTTTCTTCTTATGTATAATCACAAAAAGCCCCGTGAATCTTGATAATGCCATATTTTGCATTTAAATATTTTTTTTCACTCATGGCCACCGTGAAATAAATTCATTTCAATAACCGGAGCACTTTTGCAATTTTCCACAACACACAACCCGCTGAATTGAACGCGGCGGAAAGGGAAAGTATTTTGGGGGTACAACTTTTGCATTCGTCCCCGGGTGGTTGCAGCCGAGCCGGAGGTCTCCGGAGACCAAATGCGGGTTGTGAAGAGGGTGCATGGCATTCAGCAGGGTAGTTTTAGCCCCTTGGCTGTTTGCTCGCTGATCCTTTTTTTCAGAAAATAATCCGTTGCGGAGGCCGTTTGCATTCTGTTCGGGCCAAAAATGCACGCAAAATAGCTGACGGGGGATGACGGGATGCGCATTTTGAGCGAAAATAAGACCCACTAGCGGATTCTGATCAGATATTTTTGGTGTTGATTGCTAAGCCGACGATGCCCCTGTGGAAATTAAATATGCCCCTCGCTCGCGCGCATCTGTATTGAGTGCGAAACGGGCTCAGCGGGGCGCGCTTGTTTCATATGGACCGCCGGGTAATTCGGTTTCAGTAAAGAGCCGGGGATATCCGGGCACCACCCTCTTCATTAAGAGGCTCGTTTGGATGCTTGTGAAGCGCTTCAAGGGACAAAATCACCGCCGCAGAAACAATATTAAATCTAATTTCATCATACATTATTTTCATGGAAATTAAAATTATGCGTAAATAATAACCCCAAGGAGATGCCAGCCTACTTAAAGGACAATTATGTCTTTTTGAATCTGCTTATCCTCAGCAAAAGCCTCTCACTTTTTTATATTTATTTTATTATTAGAGGAAAAATTTAATTTATACTATAACGAAAACCAGGGGAAATACGGGGAAATATATTTAGCAATTTTTCAAACAGAATATCTTTAATTAAATTAAAAATATTAATTTAGTAGATAATGCAAATATTAAATAAAATTGATAAATTCAGAGTATATTAAAATATATTTGAATAAAAATATGTCTGCAAAAATAAATTTTTAAGTATAAGTTAATTACATAAAATAAACATTCACATTACAAATATTATTTTTTTACTATAGCTGTAGTCAATCAGTGCTTTGATTAAAAAAAAATTAATTAGAAGGTCAAAATATAAAATATAATATTTTCAATTCTTCAACAAGTCAAAACAAGGAATTAATAAATAAATTAACTTGGAAAAAATGGGCTTTTATAATATTTAATTTTATTCTTCTCTGGCCAAAATTTCCAAAAAGGTTTTATGAAATGAAATCAATTAGGATAAAAATTTGGGAGATTAAATTTTTGTTCATTTTATTATTTTTGTCAATCTTTCAATAAAAACTAAAAAAAATCAGTTAAAAAGAGTGAAAAATACTTCTTTGGATGGGCAGTTTATTAAATTTGGCAAAGCAATCTCAAAACTAAACCAATGTATTCTCTGAAAAAAAGGAAATTTTTATTAAAATAAAATCCGTATAGCAAATTTTGAGCGGACTTGGTAAATTACGCACGCAATTTAATTGGAAAATTAAACACGATGTAATTAAATCAACGTCCCCGTGTATTCTGAACGTGCCGGGAAATCACAAACACAAAGCGGGCAGCGAGTCATTCTGCGAATTATCGTCCCTCGCTGTAATGTTAGTTGATAATGAGAAGCTCCTCCATCATCTGCGATAAGAAATCCTTTGGCGAATCAAGCGCGCCCCTTTCCCGACGTTTGTATTTGTGCACATGTTAATTTTATCTCGCTTCCATTCAAGCCCATTGTGCGCGTCCACAGAACTATATCAAAACAATTATTGCGTTGTAACCTCTGGCATTAACGGTACCTTCACCCTTTGTACCGCGAAGAGGGAATGAAACATGAACAATGACTTTCGTCAGTGAAACGGCTCGTCTTCCGCTTTTTAAAGCTCGGGGCTTCAGGGCAGTCGTATAATCGTCTTAATTGGAAAATGTTTGAAGGGGGTGAGAGCGAGAGAGTAAAGTAGCTGTGGGGCGAGTCTGTCACAGTCATGCATAGAATAATAGATTAATTTCCCCTCAGAAATAAAGGCCACAGTTGCCTGCTTTTTTTAAATTAAAATTTTGCAATTTTAATGTCGTACTCAAATAAAAGGCCCATTGTATTATAAAAATATTTGCATTCATTCAAAGTTGCCAAACATTGGGGTGGTTTTTCAATTGAAACAATTTTTTTTCCGCCGGTTGTTTGGAATCAATAGAATCTATAGAATTTGTAAAAAAAAAATACTCGAAAGTTTTGGCAAATGAATTTTTTACATATTTCACTCCCTTTATGTTCCGAGTCGGAAACAAACATGTTCTGACCCTTCTGAATTCACTCACCTCTCACGCCGTAGTGCAGGGAGTGAGCGTGAGGGGGCGCCGGATCGAAAAGGCACGCGCATAACCATAACCAAGCAAGCAGCGAGATATTCACTTATTCAGTGTTTAGCAGCAGCTCGCGAGGAACGGTTGTGTCGCTCTCTGCATTTCGACAGCCACTCACTCGCTCTATCTGTTCACACAGACAATTGGACCAATTTTGGATTTTTTCCGGTGATCAGTGCTCGTTTTATTGTTGTGGTGCTTCAGAGACTTTCGAAAGAAGCCCGACTTCATTTTTTGCTGGTTTCGCATCATCATCAGAAAAAAAGGTGAGAGAATTTGTATTTTTCAAAATAATTACGCTTGTAGACGAAATCGAATTACATAATCGGCGTGTGTGTAATGGAATTGCAATTATCGTCGCACAGGTAATTCGAGTGGGGTGTGTAGTGGCGCAATGATTAGCATTATTCGCAATTCATTAATTGCAAATGTGCTGCAGTCGGCGAATAATTGGCGAGCGTCGGCACCTGAGCCCGAGCGGCACAAACTGTAGTAATAACGAGTAATGGAATTGAACGGCCACTCGGACATATGGGCGCAGATTCCAATTTATTGTTCATGCAGCCGCCGTTCGAGTGGACGCACTGCAGAATTAATGGATTACGCACTTAATGCTGCGGGCAAAGTGTTTGAGGCTTAATTATCAATTCTGTTGGTGCGGCAAAATTGATTCACCCTCGCGTCTATTGAGTTGAGCCGAAAGGCGCCGAAGCTAGCAAATCATGCAGGATTTAAAAGGAAAATCCCAGATTTTCTCGCCTCCTTTTTTAACTACACAGACTGTTTCATTACAAAGGGTCAATAATCAGGTTTAGTAAAAAAATATTTAAACGAAGACAATGTAATACAATATAATATTAATGCAATAATTTATATAATATAGTTATTTTTAATTAATAATTGAATTTAAAAAAAAAATGTGATTTTGAAACTGTAAAAAACCTCAGAGTTTTGGTGCAAAATTTTTTAGAATTGGAAATCGCATAAAATCTAAAAAGAATAAAATTTCTGTTTTTTTGTTAATTAATTTTTCCTTCATTAAAACTTTTTAAATAAAAAGGCAAACCGGCAGCATCATGAGCGCATGACTAGAATGTTTCGTCATTAATTTATATTAATCAAATAAAAAATAAAAATTTCGGCCTTTCTTATGGAACAGATATTAGTAAATTTTATAATGAAGCAATGAAATTTTCATTACAATTTTTTTACATGTTGATTAAATATTCAGATTTGTAAATCCAAGGATATGGAATTTATAATCAAATAATTGGGAGAATTTGACCAAAAGTATAAGTTTGGGATGAAATGCCAGAGATTATATAAAAATTCCCACGGTTATAAAGAGCTAGGCAACAAAACATTCGTCTGCTTTTTGTATAAATTGCACAAACTATAAAAGAGAAAAGTTCTCCACCGCAAGGATGACTGTTTCAATCGTTTTCCCAGGCATTATGTACCTCTCTTTTCGCAATTTGAAAAAAGTAGGGCTCATTGTCCCGCTGCAAAAAAGACGTAATTTGGATGAGACGTTGCCATAAAAAGAAGTTAAAAAGCTCAGCGTGATTTTTTGCAGAAACGGTGCTTCGAAAATATAATATAATGACGAGCATAAGGGAAAGGTTCGATTGTGGCGCAGCAGAAAGAGAACAAATTGCCACCTCTAATACGGACCGGCCGAAAAGCAGCAATGCTTTTATTTTGCGCCTTATATGGGAAATACTCATTCATGCACCTTCTGCTTTTTACGCGCGTCCAACAGCACGAGTGAAAGAAAAGGAGCTAGTCTGGCTGATGGATGTTGGTCCATCAACCTTCCTAATATAAAATGTCCGAAATACAAAATGCATCGGTGTGCCCTTTATCACTGTCACGACCCTTGTTTGTTTGTTTTAATAAAATAATACTGCACTGCCCAAACATTTAACTTCTTATACAAATCGGACACATTGTTTTTTTTTCCTTTGTGAGAGAAAAAATATGAAGAAAATTAATGACAGAAACCCTAAGAAATTTGTATCTGTAAAAAAATATATTTTTTGTTCGTTTTGATTAAAATTCAAAGCAGCTCCACTGGACAAACAAAACTTTTTAGATGAAAGCAGTTCTTTTCTTGCTTGTTTGTTTGTTTTCTCGCTCGGAGCAATAATTAAATTTCGAGAGCCGGCTGGAGGAGCAGATGAGATTTCGGCGCTAATCTATGAAGAAGCAGGCGTGTGATATGCTCGCTGTTGTTGGCTGCTCTCTCGTCTTGGGGTGGCGAACACTTAGCGATATTAGCCTCTCTCGCTCACAGGGTGTACAAACAAACCATTTAAAATAATCCACTTAAGCTAGTCGAGAATTAGCAACACTTATACGTGTGGCGGCAGCTCGTCTGCGTCGCGCCTTGGCAAAGGATTTGGCGCGATTTTGGAAGCGGAAAATCGGCAAAACCTCACGTACTCTGTGCGAAACTCAATTAACACTTTATGTGCTGAAAAGTAAGGAAAGGGTGTGGCTGAAATGAAGTTAAAGAAAAAAGATTAGTTTGTATAGTACAAATGCTTTGCAAATGATTAACAAATTAATATTGTTTAATGCATTGAGCAAATAAAATTTGTATTTTATAAACAATAAAATACAAATTTACTGTAGTTTTTATATCTAATATTATATTTTCAAATTATATTTGTTTTTTTTCTATATTATTTGTAATTTATTTTATGATTTATAAATCTTTTTGTGACAATTTTTAAGTCTTATTATATTATAGTAAAATATAACAATAACTGTTTGAAGATAAAATATTAGCATTTACTGTCATTTATCTGCTCATACATAGTCTCCCCATGGGGATATCAATTGGTACCACGATACACCTTTCCTGCATTTTAATTAAGCGATCTAGCTGTGAATTCCACTCGAAAATATATAAATATTTTAATCTAATTGTACAATATTTTGATTTTTAATTTTATTAGTTAAAACACATTTTACAGCTCTTGAGTTTTCTTCCCTACACTTTATCAGGAGAAAACAACCAAATGTATGAATGTGTTAAATTCATTAATTTCATTAAGATAAATATTTCTTTTTAATGTCTTCAAAATTTTCAGCTATTTAGAAAAAGTTGCATTTTAATTGAAAATCATAATTATTTTTCTTCTTAATTATGGTACAACTAAAGACTTCCTTCCGCTTTCCTGCACTTTTTTCTTCCTCTCAGGACAAATTGCATGTATATCTGTGGAGAAAAGAAAATCGATTGTAGCAACAGCTTGCGAGCTGCAACATTAAGCTAATGCAAAACGAGTGTATCAGTCTGGGTGTCTCTGTATAACGCAAAAGTGGCGGCGGAAACGAGACCACTCTCCATGAATATGTAGGGATCGGTGTGTAAAAATGCCGCCGCAATAAAAGTCTCCGGCGGAGACGAAAAAGTTTTTGGGCAAACAAAATGCACCTGCTACTATTTAAATATTGTAGAGAGAGAAAGAGCATTATGGGCCTCGCGCGCGCAGATGCTGCTCGCGAGCTTTTCCGAGATGAAATTTATTTATGTCCCTGCATATAAAAGAAGTTTGTAAATGCAAATAACGAAAAATAAATTCACCGTGCGTCGGTTTGCTGCGAAAAGGATTAAGCACCGCAAAGAGTGAGAGAGAAAAACAGCCAAACAATGCTAAATTTCCATTTTAAGGTGGTTCATCCGGTATCTGCACTGCAAAAAGTTTCCCATATGATCAAAGCAAATTTAAGGGCCAGGTTGATTTTAATATTTTTCCATCTTGATCAGGGTGATATGATCTTGATTAGGTAAATATTTAAATTATTTTAACCGGTTTTAACCTTTTAATCGGAAATGACTCATTTAATTTTGCTTTATATAAGTCAACCGTGCAGAATTTAATACAACAAAACTCCTTTAAAAAGAAGGAGAGTTAAAGTAAAAAATTTCGCGTTCTTTGTGGCCACTTTGTCCGCTCCAGTCCGCTCGCTCTTTTCCGCCGGAGAATGCAAAAAGCACTGGGGGATGTGTATAGAGAGGAAGCATTGAATAAGAAAGATATATGTATAAAAGAAACGTTCTTTTTCCGTATACAAAAAAGCGAGTGGATTGAACGAGACGGAAAAAGTCTCTCGATCCGCTGCAGCATTTTTGTCGCCCGCCTGGCGCATCAATGTGTAAGTAAACAAGTAGAAAATCTCTCTTTCTCTACCATTCGAAATAAACATTCAGCCAGAGCAGATTTGGCGCTCTTTGTGGAATCGATGCTTTTTCAAAGCGTGGAGAGGAAATCGGGGTTCGTTGATGTATAAGGAATTTTTTCTCCTTTCTGATATCATTATACGACGGCAGTGTCGATTTAAGACGCCGGAGATTAAGGCTGCGGCGGCGGAGTCTTCCTTTCATTCAATGGGGTAGGTTAAGCCTCTCTCCAAGTCGTTTTCAAGTATGGAATCAAATATAAAAGTGACGTCTCCAAACCACACACACACCTCACGCCCGCGCTTTTATATAAAAAATATTGAGGCCCTGCGCGTTCGAATGGCTCTTGAAAAGGTGGTTTCCTTTTTACTCGGCAGCCCAGAGAGCAATAAATAAGAGGATTTGCCTCTTTTTCCTTCCAAAAAGTTCCTTTGAGCAGTTCAACTACTAGCTTGGTGTAACGGGAAAATATACGCATCCAGCAGTACTGCATGAGCATAATTTGTAGAAATGAAATAAAATTGAAATAAAAAGCATTTTTTATATTTTTACCGGCTTTAGACATCTTTGAGTAAAAAAATCACTTTGTAATTATGCATAATATTTTCCCTGCAAATATTTAAAATTCGGTGTGGGGCAGTAATTAATTATTAATCACTTTCATAGCACCATATAATTTCTGGTTTTATTTTAAATTCAATTTATCATTCAAATATGGAAATTATAAAAATACTGCACGATTAATTGTCATTAGTCATTATAATTCAGTATCAATCCATCAAAATCAATAAAATAATATGACACTTTCTGTTGTAATAAAGATTATTTTATATTATTTTTTAAAACTTTACTTAAAATTATAAATTTTAAACATTTTGCTTATTTTAGATCTTTAAATTTTTCAATGATAATTATAAAACTTTTATTAATACAAAATAAGCATTATCAAACAGAAATTTAAATAAGTTATTTGGAAAAGTTTGGAGGCTCTAATTCTAAATATAAGTATTTTAATCCAAATTTAATGTACTTATAGATGAGGCTTATAATACCATGGAAGCCATTTCAATTAAAATTAAATATAGTGCATGTACCTTCTTCGTGCTAAGTATTACATTAAACATTTAATTTTCCGTATTTTCAGTAAATGATAATGATATTGTACTACTAGGCAACTTTTCGGCCTGTCGGAGATTCAATCATTAAAATTTTTGACATTTGTACAAGACACGGATAAATAATTCATGCATTTTACTGGAAGCCCAGGAACATTGCAACTTGCGACCCTGCTGTTATAAAAATAAAAATAAAATATCATAATAAAAGTTGACTTTTTAATCAGCAGTAAAAAAAAAAATAGAAATTTGAGTCATTATGTCATTTAGTCACTTGGGTGTTTGATTAATTTTTCTCACATTTTATTGTACTTTTCAGCGAAAATTGCAAAAGCGGTGCATTTCCAACATTCCTTTTATATTCTTTTCCATGGAATTTTCATGCTTGATATTGCAGTTTGAAATGAGTTTTCGGTGCAGCGATTCTCAGCAACTTATTGCAAACTTTGATCGCGCCGCCGCATGCAATTGCATCCGTAACGAGGATTTGTGCGAGAATCAGCTGTATGTGAAATGATGAAGTAAAACGGAGCGAAACTGGAACACCCCTTTAGCAGCAAAGTGATTTCTTCTGGCCCGAGTCTGGTCGTACATCTCTTTGTGCGCGATAAAGGCGAGCTGAGAGAGAGAGGACGGAGCTCTGATTTATGGAGATATTGCTTTCCTGCACCCTTTTGCCAATCGTGAATTTAGAAAGGGAGCGTTTGCATCTCGTCGCTCTAACCTTTGCGCCCGAGCAAGAGTTGCTCGGTGCCGCCGATATTGGTTTCCAACTTTGTGTGTGTTTGCAAGTTTAAATGTGTATATACGGCCTGGCTGGTCTGCAACCCCCAATACAAATCGGAGGCCAAGTTGGGTGCGGTGAATCAGGCCATGCAAAGAGGCAACCGCGCGCCGGCCGCACTCCCGCACACCTATAAGCTGCAAGGTACATAGACGCCGTGGCGGCGCAAAACTTAATCCCGCCACCCCCGTTTCTCATGAATTCTGCGCGCCCCAGTATAGCTTTTTGGCAAACTTGCCGAAGCAAAGCCTTTGGACAAACCAGGTGCGCGCCGTAGTTTTTATTGATTATTCCAAGAGAGCCACACATCAATATGGCACTCGGAGTTTAGCAGGGGAGCAGCTGCCGCGGTGCACGCTTTGATTGGAATGCGGACGAATGCCCGCGAGAAAATGCAAATTGGCTCGGCCGTTGCATTTTTGGGATGCTTCATTGATTTCCAAAAATTTCAACCCGGGCCATTTTATAAATTTGAACATATAATTTAGAACGAAAAATGGAATTTTATGTTTGAAAAGCTCAATAAAATTATTTTTAATCCAATTAAATAATACCATTTTTTAAGACTCTAAATTTTGTTCAATAATTTAATAATTTTTATCCCTATCGCAAATAAATTATATAAACTAAAGGGGATCTTAAATTTTGTTTAGAACTTAAATAAATTTTTTTATATCTTTCACAAACCGCATATTCTCTCTCACAAATTCATCAGGGTCTTTAGAATCATAAATTATTTTGCAAATAGAGGACCCCATTTTGACATCGTTGATAATATAAAATATTAATTATTAACAAAAATGCTGTTTTCTTTCTTTCTTTCTTCATATTTATCAAATAAAAGTTTTCCAATTAAGGCGAGATTTCGACAGGTGGAAATCTCTCGTGACCACGCACCTTAATAAAGGCTCACTCTTACATCTCATCAGCTAATTTTGAACGCAGAGTGCATCTCTCTCTCTCTCTCTCTCTCTCTCTCTCTCTCTCTCTCTCTCTCTCTCTCTCTCTCTCTCTCTCTCTCTCTCAAGGGGAAAGAGGCTTTGAAAATTAATTAAGCCGCAGGATCGACGAGAAAAGAAAACGGTGCGGGGGAGGCGCGCATCCATTATGGGCATACATTAGTCAGGATATGGATTGTTAAGTGATGATGGTATATTGAAAGTGACATTCTCTCTTCAACCAATGTCAGCGCGATAGATTGTGCGCGACGTGTTTTATTGTCCACTCTCATGAGCTTGTTTTGTATTCACATGCTGGCGGCTCTGAAACGGAAGTTTTCAATAAAATTGCTCAAATAATTCGGCCTCCAAATGTGTACAAAAAAAAAATCTGTCAAGTTTCATATAAGAAGTGGTTCTGTTCAAACTTGAAGAGCATGAGCAATTTAAGCGCAATTTAACCCTCATGTCTGCAGTTGTGTGGCTTCTTTTGAAAAAATTGCAATTCAATATAGCCGCGCTCATGAGGGGCTTTAGCCCTTTCACTCATCCCCCGACCCCTCACCCTGCCTTTTATTCTTGGCAAATTTATTCATAAAAAAATTATGCATGTGTAGAGCTTTCAAAGCCAGACTTAAACGCTTTTTACCGCTCTTTAGCATTTGTAATGATTTTTTTATTGACACACAAAAAATTGCTTTCGGATTCTCGCAGAGAATTTCTTTTCGAGGAGACCCTTTTTTTAATAACACTGCGTTGACGTGCGCCGGTACAAGTGTGTGTTGATATCAGATATCAGAAATAATATGTTCCCTTTTTCGGCACAAACAAACGCATATCGATCTCGGTCCTCTTTCCGCGCCGATATCAGAAAATAAGAGCGTGTTTGTCTGAAGAAAAGGTGCTGCGACTATGAACTTCCTGCGCCGATATATAAATTACTTGTTCTGTGTACACCGGCGTTATCAGTCTCAAAAGTCTCGGGTGTGTCACAATGTTTGGAGTCAATTCGAGAGAGCACAATGAACTTATAATGTGTGTGTGGCGCTGCTGATAATGGGAATGAGACCATTTTTGTTATTGGAAAATATATATACAATAATAATGAATTGACTGACGAACCAATTTTGTGTCACGCCGCCGGAATTGCAACAAGTGACCCAATATTCGCCATAACAAAAGAGAAAAAAGTTTGTGAAATTGACGCAGCTGTCGAACGGAATTGATAACAAAAAAACTGCACATCAATGTTCTAAATTAATGCTGACTGACCTAAATTAGTTTTCTTTTTTCTACATAAGTTATTTAGAAATTAAATACAAAGCCAAAAGTTTGAAATACCAAACTGATTTGGTTAACAGTTTTAAAATATTTTTTATAAGAAATTGAATAATTTTATAGTAAATGATCATGGCCACAAGAAATCAGGCGGATAGATAAAAATATTTGTAAAAATTATATATAATATGCAAAAAATCACAAAAACCGTTCAGAAATTTAAAATAACCTCATATCTTTTGATTTTTTATGACCATGCACACAAATCCTATTAATTTTAATGAATTTTGGAAAATGAGATAAAAATTCAAAAATTTATTTACTTTCTGCATTTTTATTATTGCACAAGTAAAAGTTTTTTTTATGAAATTCTGGAAAAAAATTGGAAATATATTTTCCAAAAATAAAGCTCTTTCTTCCAAAAAGCTCCCCCTTTTCCCTCACAAAAATCTTTCCTGCTCACCTTTCCTCTCTGCACACGTCAAATATTTCAATCTTCGCCGCAATAATGGCATCCCGCGCGCCAGTCGGGTGCTCGGCAGTTTTGACTTATTGCCTTTATAATATTGCTTTCGTCGTGTCGCTGCTGAGCTGCGTTTAAGGTGTATCTCTGTGATGTGTGTCTGCTCGCCACATGTAAACGAATCCCTTTTCTTCTTTTTTTTTTGTCCACCAGATACACATCCATCAAGCACTAATTGCCTCTCTCGCTCTCGCATATTTACATACACAACGCACCACTCTTGCTTTGTGCTCGCGTTTGGGTACATTTTTTTATACTCTATTATAAATTATAAACGAAAATGTAATTTCCGAAGCCATTATTTTATCAGAACCGCGCGTAATGCAAACGTAATTTGGGAAATGGAAAAAGAGACCGTACGAAAAAAACGATGACTTTGTTGATATGCGCCGAGCTCACAGTTCGTTAACTTCTTTATTTTTGCTGCCATCAGAGACGAAGTGAGGAAGAGAGAGTCTCGTCGCGGTGAATACATATATATTTTATGTATGTACTTTTTGTACACGTTTTTCTCTCTCTCGGGAGAAGAGAGACAATGATATATTTTAGTACATATTGCCTGTCTCTTTTGCGCGAGAGCCGAGGCGCTACTTATCAGCCGACGGCAAGCGACGGTAGCGAGTGCAAAACAGATTGCCAAGAGTCAAACTGGCAGGCCGGGCACGTATTTGTAAGATATAGAGTTGTAATAATGAGCTCCATATATTTCTAGATAAGGTCAAACTAATAATGCTCCAGACCAATCGAACTAACAATAAGTGCCAGAGACGCTTTTATTTATATATAAAAGAGAGAAATCCCTTTTTATATTTCGGAGGGATTTAGAAATTACAGGTTTTATCTTATTATATTTTTCGGACCAGTTGCTCCGATCAATTTGCGAGGTAATAAAAAATCTGCAAATGGGATTATCTTGGCGGGTTCGGAAAACAAGCAGCAGTTGTCGTGGTCACAAATTAGCCCCGCAATATCATCGTGGTGCGCTTGCCAAATTTCAAACTCTGAGATGTGTTGTGCCGGTTAATTATGTTGCTCTACGTGCTGAAATATCAAAGCGGAGAACTGAGCAAAAAAATCGTGAGCAATTTTCATAAACAAACTCTCAACGGAAAGAATTAATATAACGTATATTTTTATATAAATTATATGCTTTATTTTTTTTTCGCCGAGCACTAAAATTTGAGCCTCTCTCTCGCAACATGCATGCTCGCGCGGGATATATATTTTTTAACAAGACACATTGCATTCTCAAATTACATCATCTCCCGAGCGTTTTTCTCATGCATGCAAGCTCGAGAGAGAGAGAGAGAGAGTATTTATTTCAGCCGATGAAGGAAGATTTGATATCAGCGCGCCACGGACGAGAAATTATAATTGGAATTTGAAATATTATCTTTTAAAACGCGAGCCGCCGCGTCTTTGTCTCTCTGCGAGGGTGCTCGGCGCGAAACGTATATTATAAAACAAAACATGCGATGCACCGAGACGGGTGTGTGTCGAAAAGGGAGAGAGACGCTTTTATGCATTCGGAGAGACGCACCCTTTCGATACGAGAAACCCTGGGGGGAGGATAAAGTATCAATTTCTTATTCTACACGGAAAATAATTAGATTTTCAAATAATGTAAATGTTTCCCTCCATCTGTTACCGCATCCTTATTAAAGTAAATTATTAAAGAAAATTGCGGACAATGTTTGTGTGCTTTTCTATAATTTCAACAAAACTTATTACAATATATTTAAAAAGAACCTACTGTTCTTCCATTTTTTATTTTATTTCTCCGTTCTTTTAACTTTATTTATTATTTTTAATCAATTGTTTGCCTTCATTCTTAATAACAAACAATATAGGATTTATATTTTAATGGGTTTGAATCCAAAGTAATTGTTTCCACCAAGCTCAAGAATTTCCCATGCAAGATCTTGAAGTGCAAAAGACAATTTTAATTTCCTGTCACCTGTTCAGTTTGAGCTTGTTTTCATTCCACAGAAGTCAAGTTTTTAAATTCACTAATTATTTTGTAAACAGAGGAAAAGGACACTATAAATTCATATTAAGATATGTCTGTGATTTCACATACTAAATTGGCAAGGCTAGAAAATTTATTATATAGGATTAAAAATATAACAAATTTGAATTTTTGCATTTTAACTAAAATTCTTTATTAAAAAAATAGGCAGAAATAAACAACGAAATAAAAAAACAAATTTAAAAAGAATTAAATTAAGATAAATAAATTTAAATCATAAAACTATATACAGGTTGGCCCATAAGTAGTCCGTGATCTTTGACAGCTCGCCACGGGCGAACCGTTGGTCGAATTTGAAAATTCTGCACAGATTCTGAAAGCCCAACTTTCTACAACTTTGCCTGGCATAGTAAGAATTTTGCCAGAGTTGAAATTGTAATTGTTTTAAAAGGAAAACTAAAAAATGAGAAAGTGCCTTATGGGACTTCCCATATAGCAGCATTATGAGTGTCGGAAGTTCAAAGTGAAAATCATGTTTTTTAGGTGAATCGACCCTCCTGAACACGAATCCGTGGTCGGTTTTTTGAAATTCTCATTATTTCTAATTTTTTCCCTCAATTTGCAAATATTTGCAAAATGTGCCAAAAAAACTAACACGTGGAGATAAAAATCTGAAAATTGCTGGAGGGGTGGATCTTGAACATAACAACAACGTAATTTTTCCATACTTGCTATTTTCCGGAAAATTGACCATTTTCACAAGGGGTCCACGTTTTGGTTGATTTCTCGATTTCTATGGGAGTTAAAAATAAAACTTAAAGTGATTCTAAAAGCTGATTAAATTTCCTATCTTTCCTCTGTGAACATTAACTTTCCAACACTGGCTGCTTTTCCGGAAAATTGAAGAAAAAAATTAACTTATTTTTCCCAGAGAGTATGCAACCCGCAACAGAAAGTCGAAATAGCCAAAATGTAGCTTGGTTCTTTGGCAAGACACCCCTAAAATTTCAAAACTTTTCCTCCAGCCGTTTTTCCGCAATCGCCGATTTTCCCGACCCCTTTTGGGAAAAATAAAACTTTTCCGGAAAGGCATGTGTGATGCATCATTCGATTAGGCACGTCAAGGAGATGCTAGAAATGAATTTTTATCAAAATCGGATCATTTTTCAAATTTTCAGAGCAGATTTTGTAAATTAAAAAAAGTTCATTTTTCAAACTGTATTATTATACAAGTCGTTGCTTATTTATAAATTTAAATGCTTGTAAAAACAATAAGACTTAGTTTTGATTGATTTGTACGTTGGTGATAAAGCGTTGACGCGAATCACCATTTTTGACAAAGACCCACCGCGCGGTCCAGACAGCGGAGAAATTAGTTTGGCTCGTGACTAAAGAGGCGTTGATAATCCCCTCCGATTTCTGGCTGCAAATCTGCCTGGCGTGCAATATTGCAGCTGAACATCGGAATAATAAATACAACGCAGCACAAAAGCCAGAGGTTTAATTGTTGAGCCACCACGTGAGGCTCGGCGCGTCGACAATAAAAGTCTCTCTGGTTATTGTTGTAAATAAAAGCGGGCCCGCGCGCTTTTTCCATTTATATGCAAGGGCACCCTCTTTACTCTCACTCGAACACATACATTTATATGTATGCAGTCGGTCGGGCTACAATAATAATAATAAATTCCACTCTTTTCTTTACTTATAATTCTCCACTGCGCTGCGTCGATTCATACAATTGCGACGAATAAAAGCAGCTGCTGATACGCCAGACAAATATGTCTGAATCACACACAGGGTGTATGAATTTATATATTTATCAAAAGCATCGCACCCCCTAGCTTTTTATTTCGCGCTCCTCTTGACTATGACGCGAGACAGCTAAAAATATTACTCTTTATTGGCGGGCACGAATGGCTGGAATTTTTAATATCTGAGACTGTTACGAGTGCGCTTGAATATAAAATTTCATTTCTATTGTTATTCCGCGCCGAGTTGAATTAAAACTTCAGCAGCCTCCTCGAAAGGCAGCAGTCTTAATTAAATATCGGCTTTTCCATCCGCCGGAATGGAATTAATTTGTGTTTCTGTAAAGAAAAGCAAGTTGTATTCAGCTGGCAAAAGAATTCTTGAAGTACAAACTGTAAATTTCGTATGTTTGAAGTAACAATGAGATATTTTATTTTACTTTGGTGAATTTTTCAGCACAAAAGGCTGGAAATTTTTGCTAGTCATATAAAGTAATAATAATCAAAACTCAAAACACTTTAAAATCATACAACATGAATGAAAATCAAAATTTTCTGAGAATTTCTATATACAAAACGAAAAAAAAATCTTGAAAATTTTCACCAAAATTACCAAAGCTATTTTAAGATTTTTTGTAGGCTTTTTTGTAGTAAAATTCCGAGTGTTTTTTTTTCGGTTTTTAAATTCTCAAAGTCAATTAAACGTTATTTTTTTGCTTTTTTTGCTTCTCCATTAAGTGATATATGAGGTCGAAAATCACACGGGAAGTCATAAAATGTGCTACACCGATTTTTAGAGACGAAAAGTTGTCGCGGGCACTTAAAAAATTGTTTGCCCGTCGCGGAGTGAAAGTTATTTTTGAGAGCGGCTCCAGCAGAAGCTGAAACTCACGGAGAAGAGGAATAAATGTATATATAAATTGGGAAACATTCCCACTTGCCCTCGTCGCAACCAACACATTGAAGCAATAATTTTTCCCGACTTTATTGCCAGCATCTCTGCCGCGGCATGTGGTTTTTGATTCGATCCGGCAGCAAAGTAACTCATGTTTTGTGTAATAATCAAGATTACAATCTGGACATGAAAAATAATGTATGTTTTCTCTATTTTTGGCCATTATTGCCTATTAACATATTTTCCACACACAAAACGGCTCGATGACATGCTGATAAAACCAACTGTTCATTCCAAAGCGTGTGGCTTCCATAATTCGCCCAATTTTATGTCCCTTCACCTTTGAAAAAACAACAATGGGAAGATAAAAAAATTTCTCTTCATTTCGCGCATAAAAATTTTAAACGTGTCCAATAATTCCACTCGGTAATTGGATCTTTAAGATATTTCAGCTGGAATAAATGCACATTCGCATATCATTTGAAATAATATGTGTATTTTATAAAATCCGCTCTTCTCGCGCCGAGACGAACTGCTTGCATTCATAATCAATTCTCCGGCGCGAGCACAGAGAGTTCGTGCGCTTGAATAAATTACTCGAGAGAAAGACGAAGAGGTGTTGCTTTTCTCTCGCACCTCTTAATGCACATGTTGATATGCATCAGAAATGGGCATGGAAAACGTCTTATTTCGCCGGTGAAATATCCCTTTGTGCTCGAATGAAGTGAAATAATAATAATGCGGGGCGTTTCTTGAACTTGCGCGCAGACCTTTGCCAACAATCGTGATCCCTGCCAATAAAAATAATGAAATATGGTCTTCAATTTTCTCTCAAAATAATAAAACGAAGGTTAAAAACACAATGAGCGCAAACATTTAGCAGTGCCGTAAAATGTATTTGTTTTTAAAAGTGGATTTAAACATTTCAGAATCGTCGTAAACTCTTAAAAAGGGGGCAAATTTAAAATTTAACAAAAATTCTATAATATATCATGGTTGAAAATCTCATTATAAAAATTTATTGCTTTTTTCAATGAGGGTTCGTATCCTTAGACCAGTCGGTTAAAAAAAATGAAGTCTTATTTTGATATCAATTCTTTTAATTTATGATTTATTCTTTGCCATACGAGTTTTTTTTAACATTTTCTTAAAAACTCTTTGATCTGAATTATCTGAAACTTCATCACTTAACTTTTCAACAATATAATGATTATAATGCTGTAAGTTCAGTTTATTAACCTAAACACTTTTTGCTGTAATTTACTTTATCACTTAAATTTTTTACATTTCTCCCATAATAAACCGGCTGATAAACAGGACCCAATATAAATTTCAAGATAACTCACTTTTATGGTCCAGTGAGAAAATAAACTGCGTGTCGTGTATTTTTGTAATTTACTGCCAGATATCATTAACGGCCATCAAATGAAATTTAATCCCTCTCGGAGCCGCGAAAATTTGATGGTTCGCAGGTGCAATTTTCCGGAACGTTGAAGCAGTAAATATTAAATGCGAGACTTCTTTTGCGTTCAGTTTTTTTCCGAAAAAATATTTTGGGTTTGGCAGACTGTCCAAAGCAATTAATGCCGTATAGTGGCGAGGATGTTTCGGAATTAATGCGGCGGCCGCTTTTAGACGCAATCGTAAATAATTTTTTAATTGGACAGAGCGAGCGGGCGCGCGCGCGTGCAAACATTATTCCGGGTCGCGCCAAAAATTATTTGCTCGGCGATGATTGAAGAGTGGTCGGGGAAATTTATGGGCTTGTACCGAGTTTTAGGATCGTGTAAGCAACGCTAATTTGCGAGGAGATTGCCGGATCGCTTTTTTAGCGGCGGCGGGCGATAATTAAATTCTCAGAGAGAGACGCCGAGAGATTAATGCTTCCTGCTGCGTTTTCCTCCAGACCTGTCTCAGAAATTTCGCACTGACTTTAATTTCTCCGAGTTACGAGTCTCAATCTTGCTCCAATTTTAAAAATTGGCATTGATGTGGATAAAAAGAGCCATAAAAGTTAAGAAAGTTTTAAAAATTAATGAAGCTTCAAATTATATTGCAATCATGATTATCGTAAGTTTTTGCTTACAAAAAAAAAAAAAAAAAAAAAATAAAATAAATAAAAAAATTAAAATTTCCTCATTTTTTTTCTTTGTTCAATTCTGACTTCTTGTTTTTAATATAAAAATATTTTGTTTCTGCTCTTAATATATTCGAGTCATTTGAATATAATTTTTTCATTTTTTTTGAGTATGTAATTTCCTTATGCACATATATGATTTTTTTTAAAAATTTATAGATTCAAACGTAGGCAGACGAAATGAGGAAGCTTAATACTCTCTCCTCTCATTCAAATGCATTGTAAAATAATTCAAATGAATCACGTCGCATCATACCCTGATTAAATTGTGATTGATGATGAAAGTCGCGCCCGAGGGCCACCTTTAAAGTAACCAAAACAGATCCACGCCACAAGAAGAAAACAAGCTTTAATAAATTTAATTAATCTTCTAAATTGGACGCAACTCTGATTAGAACGCTCGTAAACTATTTCTGGTGTTGGTGCACCTCTCGGAATAAAAACCTGCTGGCGGCCCATTTAATCATTTGATTTATGACTTCAGAACAATTTCGATCTCAGAATTCAGACCCACATACCGCAATAATCAAACCAAATTTGTATATTTACATATAGAAAAAACCTATATGTTTGTTTTTATATTATTACAATATAATAAACTGACGCTACACGCCAAGTTTTTATTTTTATTACAGAGGGCTGGCCAATTTTCTGCTTATCGAGTTTGTCGCAAACTCCCCCGACAAAACACACATGCGCGCCTCGACAAATTAAATTTATTTTTGATCTCTTTAAGTTGGACATGTCACTTTTCCCGTCGGAAATAAAAATCTCCCATGCCAACATCTGTATGTATTAGGGGAGACCTGCCTGTCTCATGCCGGTCAAATGCGCACAAAAAGTCGGCAGATGAGACCCGGAGAGCAGACAAAATAATCCAGTTTATATTAGCCGAGTTCAAAAGGAGGACAAATAATACACGGCCTTCGCATGTAGGGAGAGTGAAAGAGAATTTTTTTCTCTCTCTCGGAGAATAAGGTGCGCGTTTGATAAGCTAAGACTCTGCTGGGGCAGAGCTAAAGAGATTTGTTTGGAAAATAAATAAGGTTTTTCCCTCGGACGCTACGCTTTACTTTTTGCACGCGGGTCAGCCATTGATCTGAAAAAATCATCCAAATAGGAAAAATAAACTCACTGGTTCCGAGCGACGCGAAACAGGATTATTGTAAAGTTCAAGAGGCAGCAGCGTTTTTTTTTTTTTTTTTGAATGGGATTTTTTTCCTTCGAATGAGATTAAACTGCCGCCCATTGGAATGACGAATGTGTCCAAGTGGCTCCAGAAATATAAACCAAACTGCTCCCCCTCGCGCCGTGAACTCTGCCAGAAAGTCACATCCCGAGAGCAGTGCACTGTGGTGCATTAAAATTATCTCTCGAGGCCACACAACTTCTTCTTATAATATCAACACACACTGCACCACTGTGCGGGAAGAAAAATGGATTGTGAGCGTGCCGGATTAAAATGATTCTTCAAATTTAGGCTCTCGGAAATAATTACTTAAACTGTAAAGACGCCCACGTGGTGAATGCGTGTAGCTATTTTCGTAACAGAAGATCTGAAATGAACGCATTTGAAAAGTAACTTTAAAATGAAAACACATAATAACTCCCATTTTAAGAAAAACATATGAACTGGAAATATTTGTCAGAACACAAAATTAATATTTTTGTTTCTGCATATTTGCCAAGTATGAACTGAAGTGCTTAATTATTTCAGACCAATTTTTCTGGTATAAATTTGTTCTATCAACAATTTGAGTAAAGATACAGGACGTATTGTCGCTGCCTACTTTATATTGTTATAAAATTAAACGTAAATTCGGAAGAAAAAAAATTAATTTCTTTTTTGTTGTCTACTCACATGGGTCAAAAGTTGCGGAACGGTTTTGAAAGTTATAAATTGAAGTTCCACATTGAAATCAAAAATTGTTACAAATTAAGCAATAATTAATTTCTAAGTACTCAAGAAATTAGTAAAATAATCATTTAAATTCTTTATTGTCAAAAGCGTAATTAAAACTTGAAGCTGTTGGAAATCTGACAATTTTGCAATAATTTGCGATGCAAGCATTTATTTTGTTTTTTAATACGTTATAAAATAATCTTTATTCATAAGAAAATGAAAAGATTAATTTCATTCACTATTATTTGTTCTCGTCTCGCTAATTTGCCCATTGACAGCTGTGTGCTTATTACGTGTCTCTCCATTAAGCTAATTTTTCAAGAGAGCTCCACAGGCGGCGGTGCGAATAACATATGCATACGGTACTCACATCGCCATCTCGTCCTGTCGCTCTTTTTCCTCTTCGCTCTCTCGCCATGTAGCCGAGCTGTCAACACGCAAAAGTAGCAGCAACAACTTTTTTTTCGCAAGGGGAGAAGAAAAGTGGCAAGAATGATGGACAACTCATGAGCATAATGGCCTCTGCTCCTGGCTCCTACCCAGCTGTGCTGCTATATCCCTGTCGTGCGCGTTTGTTGTGTGAGCCAGAAAAGGCATCATTTTGTCCTTTTCCGCGGCTCCGTTTTTGTTTACTCCGTTCCGACCTCCGACATATGGCAAAAAAGAGACGGCGGTGAAAACAGAAGCCATAGAATATATTATTTCATGTAATAGTAGTTTTTGCATACAAAGCAGCAGAGAAAAAAAGATGCATTTTCATGTAAAGAATTCTGTTTGTGAGTAAACATATTTCTCCTTTTTGTTCGCAGGTAAATACATTTGGAAGCCAAACATCTGTCTTTTGAAAGGAAGAAAAAAAATACACGCCGCAACTTTGAGCCGAAAAACAGGTGGAGAAAGTTCAAGGTTTGGTTTTTCAATGAAAATAATTTTTATGTAATTTTAATTTGTTAAATCTCTTTAATTTGCAAACTTGAGACAAATTTAAATTGACAATCATTGTACAGAACTACTGCAAAAATGATAAATGTAGCATTTCGGAAATTTTTGCGATTTATTTCCATGTGGAAATCTGAAAAATATTTAAAAATGTAGTAGAACGAATGCAAATTAATTTATTCTGCTGAATTAATGCAAAGTTCGTACAAATGCCAACAAAGTAAATATTTGCAGGACAATCACTTAAAATACGTCCCTTTTGTAGTAAGTTAATGATTTTAAAAAAAAGTTTGTAAGTTTGGTCCTCATTCCTCATAACTAATTTTTCCTTTAAAGAACCATTCCTTTTTCTATGCTCTATAGAGGAAAGTGTTAATTCAAGAAATGTTTCGATTATGATTCAGGCCGTTTAATTCCCAAAGGCGACCGCAGTGCTGTGAAACATCACAGACAGAAATAATATATATTTATGTTTTCTCTCTTTCTCTCCCAGCGTGCAACTAAGCCTTTTAAAATGAAAAGTAACACGCCTGCATATGCGTGATAGAGCCGCTATGGAGCACATTAAACTTTTTATTCTCTCTGCTCCAGTCCGTCTACATAGCTTTTAAAACACAATTTTTATCTTGAATTATTTCGGACCCATTAATAATAAATAAAAGCACTGCAGCCTCTCTTCCACCGCTTTTTTTTATACGTTTTCGTTATCACTTCCATATGTGTGCGCTGCGTGGAGAGATAATTTCCTATTCAACCGGACTCGCGGGCCAAGGGCCACATTTTACCCAAATGCACTCTAATGTAAATGTGGAATATAATGGAAGTGTGATTTTTATGCCCGTCCTTCTGGGCTTTTTACTCTCGTCATTTATATACCTTTTTCAGACGCATAAAAAGAGTTTTACTGCTCAATCACGGAAAGGAAATTTCCTAATTAGCTGCGTTTGTCAGACCGAGAAAGCTTTCTTCTCGAAATTTCAAACAATATATAAAATTTAATGTCCGGAGTAAAAAGGTCGTACATCATGTACAGGAGAGAAATGAGACAAGCCCGCCGAGCACAAAGAAATAGTGTATAAGATTAAATGGTTGAATAATTTGCTCTTTCTCTCGGCGTGTACCGCAGGGTATTTATTTACGATTCGCCGGGGCATGTTCTGCACTTAAATAATTATTTATTGCTGCACGTTCATGTCATACACGCAGTCGGGAGTATGGATTTAATGCACGAGTGACTTTTGCCTAAATGAAAAAAATCGTACAACAACAGCTTCAGCTAATCATACCCTGTAACAAGTACAAGCAAAAACCATAAAAAATATTAGCTCGATGATATTTACAAAGAGAAATTTACCGTATTAATAAAAAAAACCGAGTGGAGAAAACAAATTTAAACTTATATTTAATATTTAAGTACATTTTTGCAGTTAATTTAAATTAAACAAAAATAGTTTGCTTTGAACTTTCATATAGAGCTTGTGATTTGTGCAGGAAGAAAGAGCGAAAGGAACTCTGGGCTTTTTAGCGTCCTGGCAAGCACATGTAGGGGAAAGAAAAGCAAGTTGCTAACTACATTTGGTTCTTCTTTCTCATTATTAGACGCGTTTCACGCCTCTCTTTTTGCCTCCTCCCTTTGTTCGTGCCCTTAGTTGCTGACCTCTTTTTCTTCTTTTCCTTCCTTTGTGTCCGCGAAGAGAATCGACAAATGCAGTTTCTTATTCTGCTTGGGTGTGGAAAGCGACGAGGCTCCCCTATTGTATAACCTCGGGTCGTAAAATCTGCAACGTAAAAAATTGAAAGTGCTGAAATACTGTACGATTCTTGGTAGTTCATGATTCATGCAGCTTTACTGTCCCATTAACGGCAGAGTTCTTTGATAATGAAAGAAAGATTTTTAAAATTTTTTTACACCTATTCATATTTTAGTTGTAAGACGGGCGAAAAATACTTAATTGTTTTTTTTTAAATTCATTTTTTAATGGAAATAAATTTAAAGATATTTTTTACCATTTCCCCCCCAAATTTCTTAACAGAGCTGATTTATGGAAGAGAAAAGGCAGATTTGATAGTAGCCAATATTTATCTCTAATGAAAAATGTAGAAATAAATTCCAAATATAGCTTTCTGATGCCGTCAAGAAAATTAAAATAATGTCTCAAAAATTAAAGAAAATCGGTTTATTTTTGTTGAAACTTAGAAGTCATTTTTATCGTTACATAATAAATCAAACTAACAAAAATCCTCAACAACAATTCTATTGAATTTGGCACCAAGAAGTGAAAAAAATAAAAAAATAAAGAATACCGGCCTATTTATCATACAATTTGAAATGAACGGTTTCCGTGGCAGCAGTGTCACGCTCGTGAACGCCACTGAAAGCGAAAAAATAATTTTCCCATTCAAAAGTTTTGTGTTGCGGTGCGTGAAATGTATTGATTATTCCCATGGCAGGCGTCGCACATGCATGACTGGCTCATTTAAATAGTGAATAAGCCCGACAACAAAACACACACACATGACTAGTGCATTAAGAGAGTGAAATGTCTAGGAAAAATTCACCGAATGTCTGGAGGCGCGGACGAGAAAGAACGGAAGTTTATGGCTTTACATGTGTGCAGTGCGGGGCTGCCTACTTGTCGCCATTATTCACGCCACTTATTATTCTTGCCTTTTTTCTCACACATGCAGGGAGGGTCAAGGGTCCAGAATACAAGAAGCTGTCGCTGATTTATGGTCGCAACCTTTATTTTCGGAAAGGAAAAAATCGACGTCCATTGAGTGTAACTTTTGTTACCGGGGCTGCTCACAGCATGTCGACAGCAGAAGGCTCCTTTTTTGTCACAAAAGAGGACGGAGATGATGTTTTTTGATAAATTCAAACTTTATTAGGCGCGCCTGGTCTGTAAATCTTCTCCGAAAAACTGGTGCTATTTTTATTTATTTTATAATTAATTTAAATATACACTCTGGTCTTCTTCGAGATGGAAGATTAACCCTATTAATATAAAACGGGATAAAATAAAGCGCCTCCTCATCCAATTAGCAGCATAATTATGGCTATGTTTGTTTTCGTGGAAGAATATTTTGGGGAAAATCCTCCTTCTTCCTCCCAGAGGGTGATAAATTGGAGAGAGATGAAAGATCTCCTCGGATAGCAATCTATCCGCCGACGTTTAACCAATTAAAGCGGCGGCTCATATTTTTCTTCTCTCGTCCCGCAGGTACAAACACCAGAAATATATATAAACGTCCAGACGCATTCTGATTAAAAATCTTCCTTTCTTCATCTCTCACCTTTTTTCCCGCGCGCCAAAGCAATAAAACCACGCGCGCACACCTTTTATTTTCCTCTGCCCCCTGTGGGGTTGTTTTATATTTGTGTTGGTTGTTCATCATTCTGCTGGTACGGTGCGCATCCAAAATTCCATTACATGAACGCGGCGCACTACTATGCCTGAGAGAGCGAAAAGGGAATTACGCGCAAAAAGAGAGAAAAGAAAGAACACCCTGAGGGCGCGGTGCGTATAAAAATTTCACGGTCTCGATATATAAAAAAACCTTTTTTTTTCCGTTTATATGTGTTTATATTTATGACGAGCTGAAAATGCTCTTAGGATTTGCTTGCTCGCCTTCTCCGCCGGCCCAAAGAGAGGAAACAATGTCTTAAATAGTTTATTCGCTCTCCTCTCGGAAGAGATGGAACTTTAAGCGGTGGAAAGTGAAAAAGATACGGAATCTAGTCGGATTTTCCAATTTGTGCTGCAACTGCCGAGGAGGAGCCAAGATTACATTTCTCTCTCTCACTCCAGCACTGGATTTGCAGAGAAGCGCGTCATATTATTCTGGCCGGGGCGCAATCTTAACCCCCTTTGTTTATTAAATTTTAAGAAGGCGCGCGAGAGTATCCCTTGCTCGGTGTGGTCGGATTAAATTTTTCATATAAAAGTCCGCCTTGAAAATTGAAATGAAACAATGAAGGGCTTTATATTCAACTTTTCCTCATTTCTAAGTTTTCAAGATTTCCCTTCTTCCAATCTTAAATTTCAATTATATTAGAATAAAAATAAAAATACCAAAATGATCTTTCAATTTTTTTTTTTAATTTTTTAGTGTTTGTAACCTTTTATTTCTCTTAAGTATATAAACTTAGGAAATTATTTTTTTACAGCCGAATTTGTAGGTTCAAATTAAATTTTAATTTAAATGTTCAGGTTTTGTTGTTGATAGGCAAAAAAAAAATATAAATAAAATAAAATCTAAAAACTACTGTTGTAAAATTCTATTAAATTTAATAAAGAAACTTTCCTGCATGTAGAGTAAACTGATTTCAAAATTCACGAAATTGATTTTTTGAGAAATTTCGCCAGATGGAAGGACTTATTATGATCCCCTCCCGCACCAACGCAATCAATTTGATGATCTTCTTATCAAATTGCAATATGCTTCAATTTTAGATTTTAGCATGACGCGTTCGAGCCCCTTCAATTACGACTGCACTGAGATTCTCCCGCATTATTTATCAATTTAGCACCACCATCCTCTCTCGCTTCTCTTCACTGCAACATTAAGATTTTACTCGAGTACATTCTCATTCTACAGAAAGCAGAGAGGGACGTGCTGCATATGAAAGCGTGGGGGCGTTTTTCAGCAAAAGGGTGGCGCGGTTTCGTGTATGGTGCACGTCCCTCTCTTTCTCCGCACTACGAGGGTGCTGATTATTGCATTATTCTAATTTCCCGCCGAGCGCAACACGCAAAAAGTATAACATCATCAACACCGTCGTCGTCGTCACATCCCGGCCGCGACGCGATATGCAAATTGGCCCGGCAGCGTCAAATTAGATTTGGTGAGAAAAAGCGAAAAGGAAAGAGCGGCGGGGCGGTTTCCCTTCCTGGCCCGCGGAATAAAAAGTTTTCCCATCAAACGAGCAGTTTTATTGGGCATGGACGTTATTATGTTTGAGAGACGTCATAACTTTGATATAATTCGGCAGCTTTTTAAGGGATGCAGGTGTTTTTGACGTAATAAGGGGAGCTATTTGAGTGTACGCGCAGGAATGGTGCAAACGACGGGAAGTTCCGTTTCACCCCCGCGTACACATACACAGGGATGCGTGTCCTTTTAAAAAAATCGACTCAGCCGATTCTGCCTATAAAACGGTTTACGACTCCCACGCATAAATTGATCGAGAAAGTACCGACTGAATAATCAAAATGTGCTCTTTTGACTCCAATTTTTTTTCTTATTTAAGAAAAGAGTAAAAACAAATTTAATATAGAAAAATATCAGGATATTTTATCCACAAAATCTATAGTAAAAAAGCCAATTAAAATTTTATTTTTATTAATTTTAAATCTCGCAAATATTACTTTATATTACAATTAAAATTGTTTTCTATTTCATAATGTTATGATGAATAATATTGCATTTTAATCAATTAAATGTTAAATTATAAATTTGAAATTTTAGTATTATTTATTTAACTGCAGAACACTCGTCTTCTTCATTTTGATTGAAAATTATTGTTTTCCTTTTTTTTAATATAATTTTTAATTATAAATTTTGGTTACCGTCTCTCCTACAAGACATATCAACTGAACCCAGATATGATATTATAGAATGTTTTTGTACAGTAATTGCTGTTTTATTGTTTGCAAAATGAAGTAAATTTAAAAAGAAAAATAAAAATGAGCAGAGATTTGGCGTTGAATTGTTAACTCTGTCTGACTAGTGTCGGTGGCTGGCAACGGGCAGCGTCAACTCTAATAATTCAGAGAGTGGAGCGAGTGAATTTCAGGGCCGCATTGATAAAACATTGAATGTGTCGAGAGGGACCGCTACTCGCTCTACTCGTCCAAAGTGTCAGCAGAACGTACATTTTACTCGTCCTCTCTGCGCCAGCGATGCGTTTCGCGCATATGTACATACGTGCGGTACCTCAAATGAATGAATGAGTTAATTAAGCAAAGAGCAGCTCATCCAGCAGTTTGGCTCCCGAAAGAGCCTGCGTTGTATGTATGTATTTTGGAGAGTAGAATTGTCCACTTTGCATTTTGTCACAAATGAATTGCCCGCCAGCTTAATCAGCACAAACTTAAATTGCCCCAGAGTAAAAAATCGCCGCCGCTTTTTGAATTAATTTGCAAGCGCCGAAAACGAGTTTGCCTGATAATTTATTATCGAAATAGGGATTCTACGAATTTATTTTTTTAATAACGACTTTTTAATACCTTGTTACGTGCCGATTGTTGATTCACGCGCGCGGCTCGGCGTTTTTTTTCTCCTTCTTCATCGAGAGAGGAAACACTTCTGTCGAATAATAATTAATTACATCTAGGTATCTCGGCGCCTCTAAAACACCTGACCGGCTCATGGCCATCGGACTAACCAGCCTCTCCGCTCTCCGTTTGAAAAAATTAATATAAACACGACGCTTAGGGGCAACATCAAAATTCAGGCGCGCTTCCCACATCCCACGCCACAGCTTCGGAATCGATTAAATTTTATTGGGACGTGATTCCCAAGCTAATTAATTAACGCGCCGAAAAGTCAGCACTTTTAGGCGGAAATTTATCGAGAGAGATGAAAAGGAAAACGCCGTTGATTAATTCATCGGATGACTAATTCTTTCTGAATTTCTTCATCCGTTTAGAGATTTGAAAATTTGATAAAGCGGCAGTCACGTTCCGCATCAAAATTAGATGCAAAAATAACAGCAGATGAATTCGAATTTGATTTATCAAACAAAAATAAATAATTAATTTAAATCAAGAATAGTTTAATTCCTCATGAAAGAAATTATTTCCATAACGAAAAGAGGAAAGAAAAAATTTTTGAATAAAAAAACAAATTTGACAAACATTTTTTCTCAATTAAATAACAGAAAATAAATATTTTAGCTGGATTTTTTTATGCACCAAGTTATTAAATATTCTGATTATATAGACGACGGCAAAAAGAGAATGAAAATGATATCTGATGGAAAAACAAAATTCAGTTTCCATGTCGTCGTCATTTCATGAAAAACCACAGCTCACCATTGTTCGTCGTCATGTCCATGCGCGTGAAATCCAATGCAGATACCACCGGTTTTTCGCTGTTCATGTTCCTTTTTTCGCCAGCGCGTTTTATATCCATGATGTTGGCTGTGACTGAAACAAAAGTATCATCTGCGGAAAGCGTGCTTCAAACTTCAAACCTATCATTTGCATGTGCGCTTGATATGTTTTCATGCACACGCCAGACAAATCAAACTGTAATAATATTCTCTCCCTCTCCGTCTGCTGTTATTACAGAACATCATTTTATATATATTTAGTCCAGTTGAATGGGCGTGCTGTGTTTGTCAGTAACAGATGATATAATTTTTACCGCAGCAGCAGCAAAGAAGAGGGAATTTAATTACGTCGGCTGGCGAATTTGTTGCTGAATTGGATTTTGCTGTGTGGGTGTTCGGCGTGTACACAACTTTTGATAGACATCGTTTGCATGCGCGCAACTCTTGAATTATAATTACACACACGCGCGCGCGGCTGTGGCTTTCGAGCTGCAAGTGCCTTTTGAATTAATGAATGAAATTTCCGTGTTTTGTGCTCTTGTGCGGTTACATTAAAACGCAAGCAAGAAGTGAAGCGTACGCAACTAATGCTTTTTAAATTAAAATATTAATTTTTTTATAAATGACACGATTAAAAATAAAAAAATAAACGTGGAAGAAAAATAAATATCAGGAAAAGCATTAAAATTAAACTGTCTTAATTTTATGCTATTAATTTTTTGTAAAGTTATAAATTTAGATTCAGATTGAAAATGTTGAGTCATTACTGCAGTTTTATTATATACACCTATCGCTTTACTTCAATAAAAAAAAAATAGAAATAACATAATACAGCTGAAGTTTCTAATGATTTATTTTTAAATTAAAAACTATACATATTGTTTAGCAAGCAGTTTTAAACTAAATATATTTTCATCATGTTTTTTATGTACCAGAGTTGAGACTAAAGGTCAAATTTTAGAAGTGATAAAAGCTACCGTGATTAAATACATCTTAAAATAAAATATTTATAATAATAATGTAAAATAATTATTTAAAATAAATATAACACAAAAATTGATTTAATAATTTAATCATTAAAGTGGAAATTAAGTATTTTATATTATTAAATATTGTTTTTTATTTATTTTTCGTTTTTAGCACTTTTATTGGTGCGATGCAACATGATATTTGATTTTTATTATTCCGGGCGGGCGCCTCTAGCCGTGGAAAATGATTGATAGAAGCTGTTCAAACACTTTGTTCGGATACCGACACAGACATGGAATTCATTTCGAAGCTGCCGTTGCCCGCCGGGACAACTCCCAAAATATTTTTATTTGTTATTTATCCAGCAGCTCGTCCCTCTCACTCTCTCTCCAATCCATGGACGCACTTGATGAGCGGCTCTTCTAATCTATATTTATATGCTCGCTGCCACGCGTTTATTCCATCCCGGAATAATTTTGGTGGTCCCACCCGTAAATGTGTCATTATCACGTGCACTGCACTGAAAAATTAAACGGCAGAGTCCTTTTTCCGTAGTAATTAACATCCTATAAATTCAGGAACTATTGAAATAAAAGTTTAAATCGTGAACCAGGCCAGTTGCGTTTCTCTGTTGCCTCTAATCTAAAATTTGGAGTTTTATTAGAAAATCTGTATTAATTTAACAGTAAATTAAGTTAATTGACGGAAATTGTAAAAGATATTCAAAAAAATTTGGAGATTATGAAGGATTTCTCATTTTCTGAATTGAGAATTCAATTTTTAATAAATAGTTTACTTTTTAAACAAATTTGGTACATATGATATTTTATTTCTGGTTTTTCCTATTTTCTCTGATGAACAAATTTAACAGTTAATTTGCTGCTCCGGCTAGTTTATAAAATATGGGCTTTAGTCCATTATGTTTGGAGAGAGATAAAGGTGGTGCTGGTGGAGACAATTTTCCCCTATGCGTCGTCGCCATCAGCCCAGCTCGGTACGATTGTCCTCTATGTGCATGTGTATGTGACAGACAACATGATCCAGTGTGCCGGAGCAATATTACAAGAAGGAGATGCTGCAGCAATGTGCGTGCAAGCAAGACAGAGAGAACACCGGCGAAAAAAAAAACTCCCCCACATCGATCAAATCAGCACAGCATCATTTCACGTAAAAAGAGAAGTGACGTGTTGAAAATGAAAATCACAAAAAGTCAAGGGGGACGAAAGAGGAGAAAAGCTAGGAAAGAGCAGAGCAAGCGGCTGGCGACTTCGCAGAAAGTGTATAGAGAGATGATGTCTGATGTTTCAGAGAGAAAGTGACATTTTTATTTCCTCTTTTTTTCATATGGATGCATTTTCCGCGTAATGTTATAATATATTCATATAGTTTTCCTTCAAAAAGCAAAAATAAAGAGCATGCTATCTGATAGATTATTTAAAACAAGATGCATTTAATTTTATAAATTTTAGTTTTTACTTGTATTCTTTTTAGTGACTCTTTTTTTGTAATTACAGAAAATATTTCATAACGTGAAAGAAAACAAAAAAGAAATCCCTTAATATGCCTGAAGATTCAGAAGCAGGACTGACAAAAATACAGTTGAGAATAACTTTTCCTTGACAAATCTATAATATTTACAACATAGGTTCTTTTAGAAAAAAAATAATAAATTTACATTTCTATCTGCATTTTAAGATTATTGTTTAATTTATTAAATTTTATAAATATAAATAATTATTATTTTTTCAATAACTATACAATTTATAATTTGAAAATTTTTAACAAAATATGTATAAATTACAAAACTTAATGTAATAAATCAATAAAAAATAAATTTAATATTGGAAATAAAGTTTATTTATTAATCAACGTGATCATGCAAGAGCTATATGTTAAAATTTTTCATTTATTCAATCCCTGTACGCGTTGGGTCCACTCTGAATTCGTAACTTATTTAATGTCATTATTACTCAATTGTGAAATTTAAAAATGAAAAAAAAATAAATACCTGATATAAAAGCTAGGCTATAATATTGGAAATGCAGGGGCTTAAATTGAGGACGAATATCAACAAATATTACTAAAATATCTTTATTGTCAATAAGAACAAATAGCTTAATGTCAGCTGTCAAACGCCGTCCGAAACGCTTCAATAGTTTTCCCCGTTCACCCCGATTTATTTGGCATAGCGATGATTTACGATTATTGTGACACAGCTTGTGTTTTTGAGGGGACGCGAGCAAGGCCGAAAATGAAATAACAATGATGCGGCGATAACTGACCACTGCGCCATAAGATGATTGCTCTGGTGCTGCTGCTGCTGCATGTGAGAGCGCACAATATAACAGGGAGGGTCGATGTAATGAACATAAGTGAGCAATCCGGCGGCCCGGACGCCGGAACGGAGAGAGCAAGGGGATGAATATTGCGAGCGAGAGAACTGGTATGGCCACTGGCGGAATGAGTGCGGTTTTACCAGTCCTGCCATTAGAGAGCGAAATGGAAAACTTTGGTTAGTCGTTCTAACTAATAAAACACAGCAGCAGAGTATAAGGAAGCTGCTCTCTTCTCGGATTATACATGCAAAGAGAATCCGAGCAAAAGGGTCTCTCTCTCGGCAGCTTTTGAAATTTCTCACAAAGGTTCAACCCTTGCTTGGAACACTTCCAACCAGTTATTGGCTGCGAGTTATCTCAATATTTATTTATACACGCCGAGTTTCTTTGGCTCTCTTCATCTCCTTCAGGGGTTTGTTCGTTCCGGGAGCATTAATGATCATTTTGCTCTTTGAAGCATAAGCAATGAAGAGCGAGGCAATTATGATATTCGCTCTCTCTCTGCTAACTCGAGTGCATTTTCAGACTGAAAGATGCTGTTTGTTGTCGTGCTCGTCTGCCGTGCATAGTCAAAAGGGCGTGTAATGAACAACACTCCGTGCACAAGTATAGTAGGCAACACAAAGCGACGGTCTCTTTTCTCTCTCGCGAATCTGCTCGCGCCCGCGAGTTTATAACGATTAGCAGCTCATTTTGTTTTTTGCAGACAAGACTTGGAAGGCAGCAACAGGGTTGATGAGGAAAACAGACAGTAACGCGTTGTGCAACTAAAATGTATTTTTATTTATTAAAATTTCTGAAATCAAAAATAAACAGAGATAGCAGTTTAAAGCAATCCAAATTTATTATTAAATGTTTCTTAAATTTCAATTTAAATAACAATATTGTGCATTTTATTTATTTTTAGCTTTTATTGCTTTTACGTAACATTATTATTTATTATATTAAAATTACGTTTTCTATTTTACTTGTTCATATATCGTTTTTACAGCGTAATAGTATAATCAACTATAAAAACCCATATAGATTTACCGTAAATTAAAGTATTTATATTAGTGGCAATCACTAAATTTTGTATTAAGCAATCAGTAAAATGCTATCTGTCTCTTAGGTTTGGGACTTTTATTATATTACTTTACAATACTTTCTTCATTCAATTAAATCAAATGAAACAATAAATACAATACAACAAGCTACCTCACATGAATTAGCCATGAATAATAGTTGAAGCGAACTAAAAGTACAAAAAAAAACCATATGATAAAACCTATTAGTAATTATAATCATATTTAATGAAACCAATTTTAATTATTAATTTTTATTATAGAGATCCACTAAATTTGTTTTTTTCACAGACTGCTGCTTTTCTTGCCAGAACAAAATAACACAATTTTTTTGTTTTAATTTGTTCATCAAACTTTGTTAATAACAAATCTCTGGACGGGATGATTTCACTTGCTCGTCTCATCTCGAAGAAAAACAAAACAACGTGCAGCGGTTCTAATTAAACTCTCTCTTTCTCCTGCGCGCTGACGAGATAACATCTCATTAATTTTCAGACGCGCGAGCAGCAAAACAGTTTTAATCAGAGAAATTAAACCCCTCTCTTATATTCAGGCGGGCGTAATTACAATTCAGTCATTCAGCAGCAAGAGAGGCGCGCGGTCAAGTTTGATGGTAATTAATAAAAACTCGCTGCTCTTGATGGAACTTGTTCTCGCGGAGAACTAATCCTGCTGCGTGCAACACTCCACCCATGCAAGAACAATGATGTAATTATTAATTATAAATCTAACAGCGCGGTTATTAATGGCACATGATACGCACGACCGTATACGAAAGCAGTGACACGTCTTATCGCGCTCAATTAATCTGTATTGATTTCTGAATCACACGGCTAATGAAGCGTGATGTGTTTTACCGCACAGAAAGAAAGAATCGTTGTTCTTGGATATAAAAATTAATACCTCTGTTGGAGACTGACCCATAAATTTCTCTCTTTCGAGTGTTAGGAACGGAGAATAGAGCATTTCTCTCTCTTTCTTTCGATGCTGACAAACAACCAAGAGGTGTGTGAGTCTCAATCGGATCGTGAAGCAGATAATCGGGAATGGGATTCTTTTGATTTGGAATATTGGATCAGGAAAATAATTGGAACGCGCCCAGAAAGCCCATTTCAAATGGAATAAATGATCCAGCAGTGAAATTTATTTTTTGTCGGCGTACAATTAATAGGAACATACGTAAGAAATGGAAATTTGATTTTATCGCATGTTGACAATAAGGAATTTGAGGCTTAATTTCAAAAGATTTAGGTGGTATAAAGGTGCAGGATAAAAAAGAATAAATAAGTTTGAAAATTCCAAAATTTTTCTTGTTCTTTAAAAGAAAATTCTAATCTTAAGACATCTATTTCATAGATTTGTTATCATGTTTGAAAATTTTCACCTTAAGGGAGCTTCAAAATATATTAAAATTTTTAATTATTTTCTCTATAGTTTATTCTGAACCCCTGAAACTAATTAAATTTGATATTTGATAAGTTAATTTTTATCACAAAAAATTTACTCTAAATACCAAAAAACTAGTTTACCAATTTTCAAAATATGCAACCTGATCAACAATGCTGTCACGCAGGTTGCGTTTCCTTTGTTACATTTTTTTCTTTCAAGGGAGCAGAGGCCAGAGAGATATTTCCATGTTCTCGTCAGCATTTGTTTCTTTTTAACCAAACAACGTATGGCATCTTTAATCATTCCGTCAAATTCCAAACGGATGCAAAGAATTCTGTACCACCTTTATTGTTTGCATGCAAATCACCCCCACGAATTCTTGGCCCGTAATGCAGATGTCCCGGCGGAAAACAAAAATTTTCTTTTCGAAACCCTCCGTGTCCGTTCTCAGGACGAGGGAAGCATTTTTGCAATGAACTCGTCGTCGTCGTCGCGGAGAAAGGCGAACAGGGGTGCTGTTCACTGCCGCCGTCTGGTATTCCAGATGCGTTTTCAATAAGCTGCCTTTGTGAATGTACATTTCGCTCTCTTGGCGTGCGGGCGAGACCGAGAGAGAGAGGAGTGCACACTCATGCACAATAAGCCGGCCTTGTATATCGATCACAACGGCCACGGGGGCACACACACCAAAACCAACCTTCCTGCTTCTGCCACTGTTTGTCTGACTCGGCTGCAATTTATCAAAACGACCGAGCCAATGGGACGCAGAATTCGTGTTGGCGTGCAGCTTTTAAGTACCGGCCGCCTGCTGCCGGAATAAATTCAGTACACATCCCTCGCCAAATTTAAATATCACAGGGTACGCATTTCCCCGGTGGCTCGCCGGAAAAATGGGAAAGGGCGAGAGAATTTCCGGGTGCGGCGGGATTAATTTTCTGGAAATTATTTCCACTCGGCGCCCACAGTTGTGTTTAATATGGTCTCTGTTTGGAAAAAAACGTACAAGCTGGGGTGCAACAATGGAAATGTTTTATTTCTCTTGAATTTCTATGAACGTCATTCCTGAGTAAAAAAAGTAAGAAAGATATGCTGGAAATGAATTTTACAGTTAGTCATGATAGTATAAATTGAATTCTTACAATTTGAATTGCGAATTTTCTAAAAAAATTCATTTCAACAATCACCTCTGGATTAATTAATTTAAAGATACGAAGAAAAAAATGTGCAGATTTCCATACAAGCTATTTTTTTTTAAATTTTTCAATTTCTGAATAAATTTTTATTTAATTTTATTTATTTCTTTTAATTGCAGTCACAGTTGATGCAAAATCATAATAATTCAAGTTAATATAAGATAAATAGTCAAAATCAAATTATTTTACTTTGTTATGTTTAAATCTAATAAACCGTACTGAATTCCAAACTCCAAATATTTTACTTTCTTCACTCTGATGGACCATAAAATAAAAATATCTTCAGTAAATTTGGTTCGTTGGCCCTTGATTTTATATTCACACAACACAAAAACGAAGCGAAAAGGGTTTGCCGTAGCGACGACATTCTTCTCGTTTCCTTTGAGACTCTTTAAATTTAAGGATTTCCATGTCTTTTCGTTCTCTTTCTTCTTCTGCATGGGTGGAGTTGGTTTACACTACCATAAATAAAATTCATTCCTCGCGCGCCGCGTGCGCTCCTTCTTCTCCGTCCCATGCTTTTCTTTATTCCCTTCTCTCGTCCTCTATATTACAGCTGGAGAGTCATTTTGGTATTGCTCACAAACACACAGCGCGCGGCTTTTCGGAATGTAAATTACAATTTTTAACGTCCCGAAGTTGAAAGGTGTTACACGGCCTGTGTGTTTTAATGCGAGAGAGCGAGTTTATTATTATTATCGCCACACGAGCGCCGGCGCGCTTCGGCACAAGAAGCGCGGCCTTTATTAAACCGAAAACTTTTCTTGGCAGATTAAACTTGTTTTTTACGACTCTTTATGTCGGAATCGTATTTCAGCACACACAAGAGGCGAATGAATTACGTCCGACTCCATTCGACCAAGTGCCATATTGGTGCATCATCGCACACCATAAAAGTTTTCACTTTAAAAATATGGCAAGATTAACTAAGCCCAAAAATAAAATTCTAAATTCACATATTTATCAGTTTAATGATATTTAAAAAATCAGTCAGTATCAATTTTTTTTAAAGTTATTATAATTTTTAAAAATTAATATTGATACATATTACATTAATAAAATGTTTAAAATTAAATTTATTATTACTTTATACAGTGTTTGTTACTTTTTAAAGCTTTAAAATTCATTTCTTGGATAAATGAGGCGTACAAGTTCCTTTACAAATAAATTAATTTGTCTGTGAAAATTAAATATTGTACCCAGCACATGCTTTGCTATGGTTACAAGAGGAGCAATAAAGATATTACTCAAAGGCGGACTTTTTGACGTACTATTTCTGATTACATTGGAACGAAAGGATTTTAAATGATTATTATTTAAAGAAAAAAAATTTACTAATGATCAATCTCATTCGAAATTATAATTCATTTATTTTTAAAATTGTTACTGTACGTAGTTCTTTCAAAACGTAACCAGAGCTGAAATAATAAAGGTCAAAAGTAACATTAAAAATTGACAATTGATACGTCTTCATTGACAAAACTATATTTAAGCCGTTTTTTCTTCGTAATATAAACTGCTTGTTCGCATATCATCTATATGCTCTTCCGTTTTAATTAAGTAATTGCACTCGGTCCAATTAATTTTTTACGATTCCCGGCGGCCGACTTGAAACATCACTCAAAAATAGCTGTGCGCTCATGTTCAACACACAGACAGACCTCGACCGACCAAGCAGCGCATTATTATTTTTATTGCTTGCGTGCTGCTCGAAAATATTCCCTCCTGATTGATGGCATCATAGGCCAACTCTTTAAGACCCGCGCGTACTATAAACGTGGGCTGAGTGATGAGCGGCGCGCCGAACACGAATCCCGGATTAATTTTCCGCGTGTCCGACACGAGAATTTTCAAAAACATTTCAACCGAGAGCGAAAGAAGCACCTGCTTGCATTTTTCAGCCGTACTTAAAACGACCAGACTCTGATGTATCGATCGCTTTTTAAGTTTGCGTGCGCCGCGTTCGTTATATTTGTTGGCAACGAATGCGTATGTTTTGGTTTGTGCGCCAGCGAAATGGATCGCGCCGACTTGACCTCTTTGAGCAAATATCGCGTTTTTGTTCATTAAGCGGCGCCTGATCGACGCCTGCCTGGGTAAATATATTGAATTTCCAGTCGGTACAAAGAGAGAGCGGGCACGACGTGGGTGCGCTTCGTGCTTTTTATGCGTCGGCCCGAGTCCATAAAGTCGGTAATTTGTTTCTTTTTGCACAAATATTATAATGGCGAAATGTAACAAAAGATTGTTAAGTGTCGTTATGGCTTCTAACTCGGAGCTCTATTGTAAAAATGAAAGTATTTCTTTTTTTCTTTCTAATATTCATCTGCTAGAATGTTAACGGCGCAAATGCTTTTACTGAAACAATTTTACTTTAAATAATAAAAATGGTTAAAAATATAATACAATTTATTTATTCTTCAATTGGAAATGAAATTGAAAAGGATAAGCTTTTTTATCCATTAAACTGGTTATAATTTCATGAAGAATAATTTAATTTTTAAACGTTAATTTCTTTCTATCAATAATTTTCAATTCAACTCTTTATCGGAAATAAAATTTTAAGAGACATAGTAATGAAAATCACAATTAATATAGATTAAATTAACTGGGAAATTTGCTGTGTGCGTACAATGGAAATTGTCCCATAATTTGTTTTCTCCACAATTTTTATCATTATATATTAAGAAAATTTTTGCGCCATTTGCAAATTTCAATATCATCAAATAATTTTTTAACTACAGGCTTATTCGTTGAACACATAAAGACACTTTTAAATATTTAATTACAACTAAAATACACGATTTTGAAGCTTTGATATTTGCAGTGAATCAAAATTATGATAAATGTAAATTTCTTATTTTATATTCTAAAATTTATAAAAAAAAAATATTTCATTTTCAAAGCCGATTTTTTTGTAGTTCGCAATACCAATAACTAAATACAGGGCTTTCCCTACAAATTTTTTCCCTTTTCCAAAAAGTTAGACATTTTTTTCAATTCCCCAAAACCCTTTATTTGAACAATGGAGCGTTTAAGCTCACTGCAGCAGCCAAATGCGAGGCAAAAAGTGAAACCACGCCGGCGGCTGATTGCGAACGCGAGAGAGTAAAACGGCGGCTTGTCTGCAGCATTATCATTTGCGCAGCATTATTATATTTTGCACCGGGCCGCAGAGAGACGAGAGGGAAATCATTAGCGTGTCATTGTTCGGGTTTAAAGTGGCTGGCGCGATGATAGCAAGTGACGAGGATGGAGACAGAATTATGCACACCGCTATCGCTCTGATCAATTAAGTCGCTTTTTGTTGTTGGCGAGCAAGAGATGATCAATCGCCGACAGCAGTGAGACCTTGAATGCTAAATGAGCGAGAGAAAGAAAGACGAGACGTGATGTGTACAAGATCATTGTCGCGGTTTAATAGCTGCTTTTGTGCCTGCCTTTCTCGCGCATTGCTTTTTGCTCGGCACGTTGTTTACCGAAGCGGAATGTCTCTTTTGCATTGCTGATTATGGCCGCTCCTCAACCTGCACCTTACGTTGCAGAAGAGACTTGCAAATTTTATTAGGTTTTTCTGCAAAATTAGCAGATAATCTTAGTTTTTCTGGTTTCCAGGCTATTCTTGAATATTTTTTTAAAAATAGGTTAAAATATAAATTTGAGCAAGGAAAATGCGATAAAAAGTCCCATGAGATTTAATGATTCATATTTGCTACAGAAAGAATATTTGGAGATTTCAGCTCGCTCGAGGAAGTCTTTCTAATATTTTGTTAATTAATTTATTTATGCATTTTTATAAAGCAAATATCCCTATATATTTAAGTTGCAAAATTCTTTAAAATGATACGAAATTTCATCAGATGTTTTGCACGTATTATGTATTTCGTTCCATGTATGCTTTTTAGTAGATTTTAGATTCGAAAATTTTATTGAACACAACATGTGTACGACTTAACAGGAGAAGAATACATTTTATACAATTTAGTAGATTTTGTAATTTATTTTAAATATTTTCAGAACATAATAATTTTTAACCATTTTTTAAATTTTAGTATGTATTATGTCGAATTCACCCAATAATTAAAATAAATAAAAGTGAATGGAAATTTGTTCATTAATAGTCAGTGTTTTCTGGGATATGCTTCTTTAAGAAAATCACCGTTCTACACAATTTATATCAAGAATTGGGTTTTTGTTAATACGATTATAAACATATTTCCTCAAAATTGAAATACGTAATCAATATTTTTTAAATACAATACAGCAAATATTAAAAACATTTAAATAAATACATATTAAAAAAATTGCAAATTTCTAATGAAATTGTAATTAAATATATCTTTTTAATAAAATTGTTTTTAATAAATAGGAATATTGTAAACAAATAAATTTCAAACAATATATTTTACTTACGTGTCGATTACAAAACGATTTGAATGTTATATTTTATGCTATTCTAAAATACAGAAGGTAAGGTTGATTGAGCTTTGAACAAGGAAAGAAACTTCCAAACCCATTAGGCCTCGTCAGCAGCGGCTGATCTCGTTTTGAATCATCATCTTTATGTGTCACTCCATTTAAAACAAACTTCAGAACTGATCGCCCACACGCATCTCATTATGATTTTCCTCGCTCGGGGCGATTATTTTTCACGCAGGGACAAATGTGAGTCACAACAAAATTAAGACGCATGCACAAATTAAGGCCGAGAGTTGGTGAGTAAAAAGGTGTGCTTGTGACGTCGACGGTGGCTTCGGCGGCGGCAAATAACCACGGCTTATTATATTATTAAAGCAATAAAGCAACTCATGATTTTTAAATTCATCACTGCGCGGCCGTGTTGTGTCTGATGTGTTTTCGCAGGTCTGACTCACCAAGCAAATTGCTAGAAAAAAGCAACACCAGCATCTGGTGTGCCATTAGAAAATATGATTCGGACAAATCAAAACTCAATTAGCCGCGCAGCAGCCTCGATTGAACGTTGCTCGGACGCAAAAAGAGCAAAGACCCAGCGACAAAACATACACGGCGCTTTTTTCGGGGCCTAATTTCATAATGCTTTCGACGACGACGAGCAAGAACTGAATGTAGCGAGAGGTGCTTTTTAGGAAAAGCAAATTATGTGTCTTTTTGAACTTGTTTCTTGCCCCGTCGTGGGAGCAATGACCACTAGAGCAGCAGAGTGACATACTTTCTTAGTTATATCAGCTACGGGACTGACGCTTTTATTGATTTTAAATCGTTGCAAATTAACATTGAAGTTTCTTAAGGACAGATATCAATAGATTAAAATAGCTTTTGGAAGAAATTATTAACCCTAAATTATAAGTTTTTCAAATATTTACCATTCAATATTAACTTGACGCGTCAAATTTATTCACTCAGAATTTTAATATAATATTGATTTATCCAAAATAATTTCATTTTTAAGAAATAAAATTTGCTAAAATGGAAAAAAAGAAATCTTAAAAAAGTAATAAAATATTTAAAATTTAAAAAAATTAAATGAAAATATCAATAAAATAATACGTTAAATTATTTACATATTTACATGTAAAATACATTTTTTTTATAAATATAAACTTAAAAATTTTCTACTTTCTTCAATAGTTGTAAAAATGAATTGTCTTAATTTTATGTCTGGGAATTTGATCAGCATATTTGTTGAAGCTGTGAGGTAAAACAACCTGTCCTAAATTTGCAAATTTAAACTCTTAAATTGAAATTATTTTGGGCTCCAGCTGGGTCCAGTTTAATTTGTCAGTGTCAACTTCTCATTTTCCTCTCTGCTGCTTACTCGACAAATTATTCTCGTCACAAACATTCATTTGAACCGACGCGTAAATTCAATTAAACCGGCGCTGACCAGCAACAATTCCAGCACATTTTGTGACAGGGTGCTCATCTGGCTCGGGCCAATTTGGAGCTCAATCCTTTAATATTTTAATCCCAGTCGGCCGCCGAGCTAATAAGGGAGCGACTTAATTGCCGGTCAGCCAACCGAGCAATATTAATACCGACGACACATTTCCCTGCGGATTCAAACTCGGGCTAATGTAACGCTGAATGTTTAGCAAGGGAGGCCGAGAGGAGAGGGGGCGAGAAAGATGGGAATAATCGCGGCTACTTATGCGAAATTCCCTGAAGACCGCAGGCGGATATTTCATCTTGGCCACAGATGTTTGGCACGGCACTTGGAATTACTTTCATTGCCTTAGTTAGCCAGAGAGAAAGAGATAGGGTAGCGACCCACGCTTGCATATGAACCACACGGAGAGTCACTTTTAATTTCAACCATAAAAAAAAATTAAATTAAATTAAATACCTCAAAATTTGAGAAAGTTATATAAAATATATGAATGAAAAGTTGACATTTTGTTGAAATTTTACTATTTTTTGTGTTGACAGAGGACATAATTCTATAAAAACTATTATGTCAGAAAAAAATATGTTTTTTTGGGTTGGAACTACTGCATATGCACTGGCTGGTTGCTTCCGGTTTTTACCGGTTTAATTAGGCGGTTATTCTTATCACTATGGCTGTTAGAGGGCGTTTTTCCCACAGCTGATTGTCTGCTTCCTTACAATTTTACTGTCGAGCTACAGTGTTTTTGCGCTCCCTCAAAATGTGTTTCAATTGTGTATCGGTGAGTTTTTTTATGCTCGTTTTGGTTCATAATTAAACGATCAGCTCCAAAAGATAAAAGAAAAGCCGATCTCAAGAGCAAAAACACAGCACGCTCTGTGAACCTTGAAACCGCGGTTCTCCGTATACGTCTGTCCGATTTATTTATATATATTATTCCTTTACCTCTCTTCTTCGCTGAGAGCGAATGTTAATTCTAGCGAGAGAGAAAGAAAGAAATACGAAAACCGTACTGACGACTTGTTTTCTGTGTTCGCAGAAGAAGTGCTGCCGGTGCCACTGATCGCTGAAAACCAACCTCCTGCTCTCGGCGCGCGAGATAAAAAATTACATGTCAGCCACACGCTTATGCAAAAGGTAAGGTGGATTCCACAAAGAGTAAAAAAGCGACACTGTCATTCCTTCATTGAACCGGAGAGGGAAAATTTACTTTAAAAAGAGAGCCGTATTTTTCCAAATTCTGTCTCTCACATTTTCTCTCGCATTGCAATTTAATGTGTATATATTTTCACGCGCACGACGCGCGGAGAATAAAGGGATAAATATATCACACGCGCGCCGGCAAAGGGTTTTTTTTATTTCGATCCGGCTTTAAAGCAGAGAGAGACAGAATCTCGGCGGGCGCAGATGGCCGCGTTGAAAAAGTGTTTTGAATATAATGAGAAAGTGATGTCACTTTTTGTGCATTACGTATTCAGCCCTATTGTGCGAGTGTGTGCGGTTTTTTGAGTCTGATATATCATACGTATACACAACAATAGCGTAATGATAAGCACAAAATAATATGCACGCCGTCGCCTCTGATGTGTTTGTGAAACTCTACCCCCGAACAAAGCTAAAAAGCACTCAATGGCCGCTACAGACATAAATTTCATTTTAATTATTGTCACGATAAATACTTTTAAATTTTCTATGTAGCTGCAAATACAGTTATTCAAATAAATGGTAATTTTCTGCAATATGTTTTTGTTTCAAAAGTCACATTTTAACTATCAAACATGATCATTTTTTTCAAAAAAAGAAAAAAAAATAGCAATATAAATAAATGTAGGGAAGATCTAATTTTTTTTTTCGAAAATAACTTAATTTTCAAAGCAGAAGCAGCTGAGTAACTAAAAATTAAACTATGATTTAAGTGATCGTTGGAGTTTCCAAAGCAATTTTTTTGAACAATTTTTTATTTCAAACATTAGCGACGGTCAATAATTAAAATGTAACAAAATATTAACTTCTGTTCAAAAAGGACTTTTCCCCAGATTCAGAAAAAAGAAAACTACAATAAAATTTCTCTTCCTACATCGTTCTGCGTCTTTGTAACTTATTTGCATGAAGATTTAAAGGAATTTTATACAAAAAATCTGAATATTTCATGCAAAACAAATGCATTTATCTTAAACTAATAATTCATTGGGTGGTCGTAAAACAAAATTGCTAAATCAAACTGATGTACTAATTTTTCAGGCTCCATAACTTTAATTAGCATTTTTTTGCACCGTCCAACTCGCCGTTTTGATTTATGATCCGGCACACTAACATGAAAGCATTATTACGCCACACACCTTACACGTCTAATAACCTGCCAATGTGTCCATTACACCGGTGCACTCTAAATTTAAAACCGGCGAAAGGTCTTTGATTTTACCTGGTGTTCGATTTCACTGTGTAAGCCAATTTGCGACGAAAGCTGCTCATTAATTGAGAGAGTCGTTTTGCACGCTTAATCGAAATCTGTAATTTGCTCTGACATAATTATTAATTGCGATTTGCACGCGAGCGAATTTAAACTATGTAGAGTATAAAATCCTTTTAAGGTTAAAAAAAAATGACGAGTGCTTTTCTCAGGGCACACCCAGATTAGTAATTAAATCTGACCGTTAATTAGCCTCCCTTCAGAGAGATTAAACCGATTAGAAAGAGAAAGATGAAGAAATCACAAGTATATCTTTTGTGCTGGATGAAGATTAATTACTCGAGACACACTGCTTAATCTGCCGTCAAACCCGGTTAAGTGCAATAGAATGTGTTGTCTGCTTTTTCTGATTCTTTTTCGATCTCTCACACATTGCACGCGCAGGGATAATAAATATCCTCTCACGTGCGCGCGTCTTGAAATTGAAAATCTCTCTCTTTATTCGATTTAATTACACAAATGTCAAAGTTTGCGCGGCGGCGGAGTGAAATTAAGGTCAGAGAACCGGCGAGAATAAGAAAAGGCAGCTGCGTCTCTCTCTGCACTTTGATAAAGTGATCGGTTCGAGCATTAATCCTTGTCAAAAGGGCCGCTTTTGCAAGTCGTGGAAATCGTGATTCGCCGGATGATATCTCTCTCGAGCGCGGCTGCAGCAAAAACTCACTTTAATTTACGCACGAGCGCGACTGATTAAATTTATTAAATTTCCAGCCTAGGTTGAAATTCGAGGTGTTTTTGCGCAAAAGTTGCCAAATCCCATTCATCACCTGCAAATCGGCGTTCGTGTAATGAATCAACTTTTACTTTATAATATACTGTGCAGCCCAACTTGATAATTTGATGGTTCGCGCGCTGCAAAAAGGAGACCAGCCGAGGAATTTTTCTTAGCCATTAAAGGGGTCGCGACCTCGGCATTTTGAATAGAAATTATATATATGGGAGGCTATTCTTTTCTTCAAGAGGGCGTTTTGCGAACAGCCGAATTCAATAGCCGGCAATTTCGGAGGATGGCGAAATTTTTTCGCTTTGTGTCTGCGGCTGGAGCTGAATTTAGCAAGAGTTTTATTTAATCGGCGAAACCATCGCTGCTCTTTTATCAATAAAACTCATTGTCTTTCATGCTGGAGGAACAATTGCATAAATTGAAAAGTAAATATATGTATTAATCTGCTGGCGATTCAATTTTCAAAGGTGTGCGACGTAATGAAATCATCAGGCTGGAAAAAAAATAAATACGTTGAGCTCATTAAGGTGCATGAATGATGAGCTTTTCCTTATTAACATGTCATCCGGCAAAAATAAATAGAGAATCGCGAGGATCATCTCTGCCGGTTCTTTTTTCTCCATTAATCAAGGCCTCATTCATTTTCGTTTGCTCGGCTAAACGACGATTATTGTTATCGGCGCAGTCATTGTTGCTGAACGTTTCGCTAAGCGACGCCGTTTTGTTGCACTCTCAGCGCCGCGAGAGTAATAATAAAAGAGAGAAGAAAAACTGAAAGAAAGGATTGTACACTCAAATCTCCTCCGCCTTCGTATAGGCGCGCTTTTGATAAATGAAAGACTTTGTTGGAATGAAAGCTCGACGGGGATTGCGTTGCATATTCCCAGAGTGGCTTAGACAAGATGTAGCTTGGTTATTGCCAGGGACGATGATGTGTCTCAAAACATTAAATTCGGCATTACCTTATTTTTATTTTCATTAATGACATATAATCGCATATAATCCGTTAATTGCATAAGCACATAACTTCTTCATATTTGTGAATACACTTCTTACAGGCAATATGTACTGAGCTAGAAACCTTATAAATTTTCAACTTTTTCATTGAAAAATATAAATGATTTTTGAGTTCTATAAAGTACTATTGACATCAACTAATTTATAAAAGTTTCACAAATAAATCAAATATCATAATATACACTATTGTTATTTAAAGAAGTATAAAAAAGAATTAAAAGATAATATATATTATAATTCTATTGTCCTTGTCAAATTTTTCATAAAATTATGAGTTAAAATCATTGCATTTTAAAAATAATTTTCTATATTTTCTTTACAATTGTTTAAAAAAATTAGAATTTTGGCATTTCAGGATTAGAAAACTGTTTCTAAGTCTGTTTCTGTTATTTTTAAAATTCTCATTACATAAATGAAAATGATTTATTGGATCTTATTCTGAAATTTCTTCTTCTTTTTTCAAAAGAAAGAAAAAAGTTGCAGAGGCTCAGAACCTTTTCATGCATATATTATTCTTTATTCTTGATATCACACCGCACTTATACATATATTTTCCACCTCTTTTTGTTATGAAGACGTTGTTGGTCCGCGCAAAAAATCGCTCCTCGGCCGTTTTTTGCGGTGTGAGCGACAGCTTGGCGGCTGTTTGCGCTTTGGTGATAATGATATAGGTGCTTAAGCGGCGGAGGCCCCTCTGGCTGCCCCAACACACTGCCTGCTTTGCTCATGGTAACACACACAAACCGAAAATTTGGCGCACAAAAGAGGCAGAGATGAGTGGCGTGATAATTATGCGCGCGGCACAAACATGACTCGCGGCGGCGGCGGCGAAAGAGGAAAACTATAAAAAGGAAGCCGCAGATATTTTATGTAATAGGGGCACTTTTATGAATCTCACAAAGAGGAGATTGTAGTTTAAAAAATTTTGGGGGGTTTCTCCACCCCTATGCTGACATCTAATTAAGAAAAATTCCTTTTGATCTTAAAGAGAGAGAAATTATTTAAAATCAAAATTACTTTTTTTTAATTCTTAATTAAAATAAAGAAATTCTCAAGCATGCTGGCTTTGATTTTGAGATTTTCATCCTCGCCTTGTTTTAAATTAACACGCAGAGGCAGGAATTTAATAATCTAATTATCATGATCGTGGAGCGCCTCGGTCTGGAGCAGCACACAGGAAATTTAATTTCACTCGGCTCTCGGCACAATTAAATCTGCAGCCTTTGCCGACGGTATTAAAACATAATATTATGCACACGCGCGAGACCCCAAATAGGCTTAAGCAGTCAAATAATAATAACTCATCTGCGTGGCGGGCCAGATGCGGCTGCTCCCAGAACGCGGCGGACGCGCCACTCGGAGGAGCATTTGTCATTCGACTAATGCCCTCTGCCTGCACTCTCGAATTGCACGCGGTGTTGTTGCACGCGCGAATAAGAGAGAGAGAAAATGCTCGTCGACCCCTATTTACATTGGGATTATGGCCAGAAATTTGTCTTGCCCGCCATAATCCTGAACGCGCACAGCAGTGACGAGCCCTGTTGCCCTTTTCATGCACACGCCAAACGCCCCGTCGGATGAAACCGATTTTCGTAATGCGACACGGCCCTTTGAGTTTTTCCCCGCAGTCTGAATGAGGTTTTATTTGAAGGACACGGTTTTCAGTTGGAGTGGAAAACGAGATTAAAGTGCTTTGCGATAGAAAAAGTACGTCCCTAGAATTTTGCGGCGAGATAAAGGATTCTAAACGCATTGAAATTCCTTTCAAATTTGTAATTTTTGGCAATGACTTGATTTTTTTTAAACAATATTGAGTAAAATATCATTTAATTGTAAATACTTATTCACGTTTATTATAAAAAGATTTTTTTATTGAATTGTGGTTAAATACAAAAAGTTAAACGGCCTTAAATTCCAAATTTCCAGAGGGGAAAAACACACATCTTCCATGAAATCACACAACGAAAACAGATTGAATGAAATGATCATTTTTCTATTTCCTACATTTATCTAAATTATATAATTCTCAAGCCTTTGATGTCATTTTATTTACCTGCATCATTTTTTTTTCGTAAAATATAATTGAAAAAACCATCAATTTCTAAAGCAATGCAGAAAAAAATTAGCCTTTTTTTATTTCTAAGCGCAATTTTTACCCTGAAAAAGTGTTTTACGGGTCAAATGTTATCTTGATACAAAATTTACTGCTCCAAATTTAAATTTTAACATTCGTTTCTAAAAATAGAACTCTCTCATTTGCAAAGAATAACACTTCGGTCGGCTCATATTCTCCTCGGTCCATGTACTTCACGGCACGTTATCAAAGGCGACAGGCGCGGCGAACAACTTCTAATTTTAATTTCATTTCCTCCGATTTCCTTCCTCGCTCTCCTCTGACGTTTATGCAAAACGCCGCGGTGGTGCTCGTTGTCTTGTCTCCAGCAGCAGCGTCTTGAAAACTAATTAATCTTGTGCGGAAAAGAGAGGAGCAAAGAAGAAGAAGAGGAGCGCGAGCCGATTTTAATTAACTGGTTTGCAACTCAAAAGGCTGCCTCTTTTCTAAACATGACGAGAGCGAAACTCTTTTTGCTCTTTTTCATTAAAAAAGGAAAATATTTTTTATATATTTATGAAAAATGAAGGGGAAAAAATGCCGCAAATGGAAAAGGACGGAATTTAATCACCGGGAGTGTTCAAAACACGGTGCTGGAGAGGCGGCCACTGATGAAATATCATCATTCCGCCGTTGACGGAAAATTTTTAATATCTGCCCAGCGTCAGACTCTTATTTGATTGAACTTTGCGTCTCTCTTTGAAGGCAAACTTCCGGCGAAACATCAAATGCGTAATCGCCCAGGGATTTCGATTCCTGCGTCGAGGTTTTAGTTTGCGGCCGCACGTCATTTGCCTGATGGGCATCAAAAGATGAAAAGCGCCGTACGAAATCACATGAAAGTGCGAAGCATAAAGAAGTGAGCAAATGAAAGTACTCTCGCTCCCTCTTGCTCGGATCACGGAAATGCATCCGACCTGCAAAGACGCTGCAGCGACACAGGGGAGCAGCAACTTTTTATGCGAAAATCGAAACTCGCGCGGTGGCGAGAAACTCTGGGGAGGAAATAAAGTAGTGCCGAGAGTTCTTCTCTTGTTACTGACAGCGCGGTGGCGGCGAAAGATCCACGGAGGTGAAAGGGGTGATTTCACTTTTTATGTGCCGCAGTAAAAAGCTGATATTAATTTCGAGAGCTGGCAAAAAGTTGCGAGAGAGCAGAAGTATTGGAAATTGATAAAGATATGGCGAAGATTGATGGCAGAGGCTGTGATATTGGCATCATTTTCCTCTCAGGGGCTGCCTAAATCAAATAGCTAGAGCACTTGAGAAAAGCTGCAGGTCTTTGAGTGTCTTAATGAACCTACGCCACGCGCGCACCAGCAAAGCAAAATTTGTTTTGTGAAACTTTTAATTAACTTCTCGAGAGGCGAAAATTCATCAAAGTATCAAATTGCGTCAGATCGATGCTGCACAAATAAGGCGTCCAAATCAATATGCAGAGAGTGGAAAAAGCCTTTTTCCTCAAAATAGGCAGAATTTAGGCACAAATTTGTTGAATAAATTCCAGATTAAAACATAAGAATTAATTTTTTGTAAAATTGCATTTTCAATTTTAAATTCTATTTACAAAAGCAAAAAATTAAAATAATGAATAAATTACTTTCTTATTGAAATATTTGTGACAGCAAATGGCCTTTCAATGAAGAAATTTATAGAAAAATTTACAATTCCATGCAATTAAAAGTCTATAAAAAATTTAAAAATTGTCTACAAGCCCAATTATACAATCAATTGTTAGTCCCAAACAAATCAATATTTTAACGTGTCTTTGTGACGAGGCCAAAAAAATTTAACAGCCAATCAATATTATTCTCTGCAGAAAATCAGATTGAAACAGTTTCAATGTTGTTTTTGGAGAAAAACAAACCGGCACACGCTGTGGTGGAACATTTCAACCCGATACACAATTTCCTATCAGGTGCGAAATGTCCCAGCCTGACACACGCACCGAATCCATATACGCGCGCGTATCCCTTTTCAAAATGTCAGCTTTGTTTGTTCAGATGTAATTTTGTTATCGTTGGCGCCCCAGCTCGGTGCGCGCAGAACGAAACATAATAATGCGCGCAAAGGTCGACTCTATGCTCATAAAGGTTACATCAACGCAATGACAAGGCAGGAAAAAACTTGAAGTGTAAAAAAGTTCAAGTACCTCGCCGGCGAGAAACGCACGCAGGCTTGCGCTGGCTGGCTCTTGTGGTTTTGGATATAATTCCAGCTGAAGATGATTATTTATCTTGTTTACTGGTTCGCAGCTGACGAGCGTCAACTTGTTGTTTCGATTGCGTTTGGGAATTGTTGTTGCTTGGGGATGATTTGCAGAATTCGGATTTTCTCACACTGTCTAGTTGGAAATTGAGAGATGATTGAATAGAAACGAAAGATGGTGTGCACTTTTTACAGAGAATGAAAATCGTAATTATCCAGACTAATTTCACGTTAAAAAATAAAAATTCTTTAAACTTAAATATATTATATTTATTTGTGTACAAAACTTTTTAAACCAATAAATATTTTGATATATTAAATGATTTAAAAATATTTTACAATATAATTTGTTTATTTTTAGTATGTTATTCAAACTAAACTTCATGTTACAATAATTCTACAACATAATTTTATTAAATATAAGTAAATAAAAAACAAGACAATTTAAATTCCGCTGTTGTGTATAGTTTAGGAGACTAGATTCCAAAATACATTTTAATTTGTCATTGTTAAGCTATTTGAATAGTAATTTGTTTTATTCATAATTAAACAATTACTAATATGTGACTAAAATACTTCTTTAAAAAGTTCAAAAATAGCATAACTCATTTTCTCACAATATCATAATATCATTGCTAATGCCTAATACCAATAAAAGACGTGTTTATCTTGGCAGTTAATTTATTTTTATAATTAACTCCCAGCTTCGTTTTTTTTTGTCCATTCAAATGCATTTCTAAATCCAAATAATGTGCGATTCAACTTTATACATGTAGGAAATTTTCCCTCTTTTAATTTTGAATTTTGTGTAAAAATTCCAAACCCAAGGAAATGCAATCCGACACTTTTTTAACCGATCTTTATCTTCCTCAATCAAATCGAACCCTATAATAAAACATGTAATTTAAACAAGGTGCCACAAGGGTCAAGCGATTGCTGAACGCGGGAGGCACAAATCTGTCCAGAAAAATTCCCTTTGAAGTGACGACGTGGCCAGACACTAACGAGAGGCCGGTGCGTGTCAAAAAAGACGCCGATTAGATCGGCTAAATTAAATTACATCAGAGTATTTATGCGCGCAGGTAATAACAGGTTCGGCCTGTCTAGCCGCTGCATTTTATTGCAGCCCAAGGGATGCATTAATGTATTTTATGCAGCATCACGATTTTTTTTTGTCTGAAACCATAAAAACTATTAAGGCGCGCCTTCCTTCATCCAGCTCATTTCGATTCCAACCCTGTAATAACACTTGAGTAAAAAACTTTTTAGATGTGTACATATTTTATATGTAATGTGTTGAAGAGGAAAAGTACATGGCATAGCGTCTCTCATCACCCTATCAGCCAGATCTCGAGGGAAAAGCTCGTCTCACACGACCCTGTTCTCCTTTCCTTCCCCGCCACTCGGCTATCGGCGTCTTCTCCGGTGCTACGAAGATAATTAGTAAGCCGAGCGACGCGCAGGTACGGTAGATGGAATATTAAGCACCCCGTCAGCTTTTCTTTTCGGGAGAGACGACATTTCCGAGAGGGCTCTGTTCGTTATCGACACCGACCCTTCACTCGCATTTCAGTATAATAATTTATTTTTTTTACCAAAATTCTATACACTCTTTGTTTGCTAATTAGAGGACGAAAAAGTTTTGACGCTGACATTTGCATGTCGGATTGAATGTGTGCCGAAGCAATAAAAAGGCGCGGCGAGAAGCAAACTCGCAGCGCAAACACTCATTTGCAAATCAAAACGCTGTTGACTCGGCGAGTTGGCGCCTCAATCGTCTCTTTCTCTCTCCGTCGTCATTAACAAAACTGCACAAATTCCGTTTTCGCTCTTGCTATGAATACATGTATTATTTGGTGTTGGTGGAGCGGGTAATTTGCCAGCTCCTTGCGCTCGCTGCTCCTTCAAAGACGACGTCGGTAATGAACAAATGGATTTTGTGCTCCAACCCCGGAGCCGCCGTCGCTGCAGCCGAGCCAATACTCCGGATTTGCATACATTACACGGAGAGGCCCTTTTCGCAGCCCAAGAAGAGAGCTAGGGAGGCGAAGGCAAACCGCTCTCGAGTGCGGCTCAAAAGTTGCCGCCGCCACGAGACTGATATCGTTTTAGCAGCCGCAATCGCAGAAGCAGAAACACCGCGAGATGTATATTGATGTGCCGAGAGAGATAAAAGTGCGATTCGCGAGAGAAGGAGATTTCTTTTGGCGGAAGGGAATAACCTCTTTTCGCACTTAACAGTTCGACTGTTTCGATTCAACGTTGAAGACGAAACAAAAAAATCAATACTTCAAAAAAGCTTTTACGCTTATAGAAAAGTTTTAAAATGGACTTTTAAAAATGGCAATTTGTCTCTCTATGGCTCAAATTTTCAAAGCATAATTTATTGGAAAAAATAGCTTTAAGAAAAATTATTTCATGGAAAAAGTATTAATTAAAATATATTATTCTTAATTTATGTTGTAAATTTAATGTCGGATTGATTTCTATAATTACAAAGTGTAATAAAATTATGAATAATCAATTTTTTGAAATTAAAAACTAAATTTTGTAATTAAAGCTGAAGAATATTTTAAAACAGAGTGGAAAAGAAAATTTTATAAAAAAAGTCACAAACCTGATCAGAAATTCCAATTATAATAAAATGCTAAAATTGTTGAAATCAAAAATTAGTTCTAGATTCAGAATGACAATATTTACAAACATTCATATTGCTGGAATGAATTTTGGAGTAAGTTGAAAGCAAAAATAAAAAGACTTTCAGTTTTCGTCAGTATTTTCAATACAACAATAAAAATTAAGTGAATTTTAGATTACTAACAATTCATTTTAAAACAAATCAGGAATCAGGAACTCAAAAAATAATTTATTGCTTGAATTCCAAGACATGTCTTTTGCAAACTGATTAAAAATGTAAAGGGAAAGTTTCCCTATGTATACGTTACGAGACTGCCTTGCCATTTGACCAAAGTTAGCAGACCTTTTGTACTTTGCTCTTTGTCTGGTGCAGGCAAATAGCGCCGAAACACCTCAGCCGAACAACAACAAGAACAACATAGCCGAGAGCAGGGTGTTTGTGCATTTTCGCCAATCGAGTTTGGTACACACGTGTACATAGTTAGCCGTCAGAGTGCTTAGACACAGTTTCCACCCGGTCTGCCACACCTGCATGCAGATTAAACTCGAGAGCAAAACTTTGGGCCGGCGAGCGCAATTTGGCCTCTCATTTCCAGCACGCGCGGCGAGAAGAAAAGCCAGTCCGACCGAGCGGCACCGCACAGCAGCATTCACGGCCTTTAATTAGAAAGTTTGAACTGGCATGAATATATTACAACCCCATGAGATGGGTTAATTGGTTGTTTTGATGCCCCGAACACAACACGAAAATCAATTATCGCCTGGCACGGAATGTGGATTTATGTGTTTTGATGCGATGGATCATTTTTCTTTATTTTCAATAGGATTTTCCTGTTTTTCTTGGCGGAGATATAAATGTTTTATCATTTAATAATATTTAATTTCAATAAAGCAAACCTTCCTTTCTCACAGATGAGGTAGATCGAATAAAATTCCTTCCATTGAGATAATATTCAATGTGAGAAAAATGCAGTTTATATAATTTATGCACTCGCATTTGAAACAAAATTCAACATTAAAAAAGTAATCTGCATAGGAAAATTTCAACAAATCGTATTTAATATAATGAATAAAATAATAATATTTATAAAAAATTATTTATAAAAAGTTTATAATTATTCATTTTTTATTTTGTTTATAGGTACAATTTTAAATTTTAAACTTAAAACTTTGTAACTTTTTTATTTTTTCTTAAGGATTTTCCTATTTTTATTTTGATCCTCGTCATTATAACGATTTTTATACGTGTGCCGGCGGCGGAACAGATTGGGTTTCAGTTCTCGCAGGCGATCAATCATCGCGCTCTCTCTCTCTCTCTCTGTTTCTGCCACGCCGCGACTCACCCCGATGTCATTAAAACGCCGGGGCTATTAATAAAGTATCATCTTTGCTTTCGCTTAAATATATGACTGTCTGACAGATTATTCGGCCATATGGCACTCTAATTCGATGCCGAGAGGGCCGCGTGTGCTCTCGTTCGGCGGCGGGTCTGCCTCTTTATGCGGCGCTGATCCCCTGAATAAACATCGCGTTTCCTCTTTGTGATTGTGTTTACTTTGGATTTGCTTTTGTTTAACAGATCGTGCTCGCGGCGTATCATTCGCCAGCGTTGCAGTAAAAAGTATTTTGTATTTAACAGAAAATATGTTGTTCAAATGTTATAGCTAATTTTTTTAAACAAATTTAAAATTTAAAAAAAAGTATTATTCATTATAATATATGCCATTAAATGTATTTTTAAGGATTTTTGTTAAATAATATTTGCATTTTATCTTAATAATTATATTTTATTGTAATTTTATAGCATAAATATTACTATTATTTTTGGTTGAAGGTAATGTTTTAAAATTAATTAATTTACCAAAGCTCATTATAGTCACAGTTAATACTCTTTATTCTCTAAAGAATATCCTATGGTGGAACTTTTGGCACATGCGAGTAATATTTTTTGCATTTTGAATTAAAGCATAATCAATTTGATACTAAAGGAAAAATGTTATGAAGAAAGTCTTATAACTGTTCTTTTACTAACAATGACAAAAAAACACCCAGACCCATATTTCGGAATCAAATTTGTTTCTTAATTGAGATGGTACATTATATGTGGAAATTTGGAATATGATGCTTTTTAAAACTCACCAAAAGCAATAAATTCAATTTTCTGCTTTTTACTTCCAGCAAAGCTAAATTTCATAATCACAGTCGTCAGCTCCCTATATTTTTAGTTCCAAAGAGCTAAAAATTTTAAAATTCCAGAATCAGCAACATTTTCCGACTCCTTTCCTCATCCTAGCTGATAAAATCTTTGTTTCTCACCCCTCCGCACATGCAAATTTCCCCATCAGGAAAGGTAAAGAAACGGAAAAAGCGCGGCTACAAAATTTAATTCAATTAAGGGGCTGCCGCGGGGTTGAAAAATTACGCAACTTCTCTCTTCTCCGAGACGGTGGTCGCGCGCGCTTTTGTCCTCTCCCGATTCCAACAAAGGAAACCTACTCAGAGAGCGCAGATTTATTTGCACCTTCGGCCAGGAGAGCGGATTGTCTAGACCGCCAGATACAATTTCCAGCACAAAAGCTGCCTGCAGCGAGGCAGACAAACCAAGCCTACAATGGCTCAAATCTTGCTCCCAGAAGACGCGCAAAAGCCACACCGCGCCACCACACAGTTAGCTCAGCTAATTAGCATAGTGTTCGTTGCGACGGACTCTCTGCTGCGAATATACCTCATTGTATATTTGCCAGTAACCTGAGTACATTCTGCGCTCCCCCTGTATAGCTGTGGGTACCGAGCAGAGGACAGACAATACACGTTGGCTGCACTCGCACGATTGTGTGCGTTGTCGTATTTGAGATTGTGCCAATTAATGTTTGATTTGATGCAAAAGCGCGTTTGCACTGCAGAGTTAACACAGAGTATAATTGGCTCGAATTCGCTCACGTTCGTGCATTTTTGCAACCAAACTTCTGGTTAAATAACATGCGGCTCTCGGTCTTGTATTTGCATAATGCTCACGTCGAAACTAAAATACGGCAAGGGAAACGAGATCGCTGACTCTACGTTTTGTTTAATAAGTTCAATGTTTTAAAAGCTCCAATTGGAAAACGCTATAGGATATTTTTATTAAATAATAATTGTATATTTTATATTTTAGTTCTATATTTAATTGTAACAACAGTTATAATATGAACGAGATATGTGTGTTATAGCTGATTATTATCTTTTCATCACAGCCTGAAAGCTTTTTAAATCACTTTAACATTATCTAAATGCTACTAATAATTCATTAAATGAACATTAATTTCGATGCTATAATAAATTTTAACTCATCAAAGAATAAGAAAAACACAAGATGCCAGGAGCTGATGTTGTTCATTATTGAAAATAAAAGTGGCAAAACTTTTAAATATGTCTTAAAATAAAATTTGAGTACTTTTAAAAAAATATAAAATGGAAGAATTATTAATAAAATAACATTAAATAACAAATATATATCAAAAAATAAAATATAATATTAATAAAAATTAAACCTGTTATATTTATTTATCTTTTTAAGTTTTTTAAATAAATTTTTTAAATCTTATTAATTGCAAATAACATTATTTATTATTGCATCACGCATCACAAAAGCATTTACTGCTCATATCAAGATACATCAATCCGATCATAAATTCTAAGTAAATACATTTTATTCTCATTAAGAGTGAAAAAAACAATTTTTTTTTTTATTTCAATGCAATTACAATTTTATAATATTCTGATTTTTTTATGTTAACCCCTTTTACTGGCTTATCAGCTCTCAAGAAAAAAAGTTCCCACACCCCAGACATAAAAATTTCAGACACGCGCACTATTTATTGCCGAAAAGCCGCCACGGGGAAACAATAGTCTGGGCTGCATTATAGTGGTGTTTTTGTTTCCCTTTTTCGTTTCTCCCTTAACCGGGACGGCGAATCCCGCGCAATGATGAATGTAGGGAACGAGACTTAATGGCGTAAGGAAGCCGAGTGATTGAGTGATGTATTGGTCCGAGTTCGACCGAAATAGAGGCCGCTGCACTTTCAGCGGAGAAAGAGAGGTGATAGATTGTGGCTTCCTGGTATTTGCCTCTTTCTTATGCCTCCAGAAAACAAGAAGGCTCGTTAGGGCTGAGAGAAATATGACTTTGCGTCTCGCCGACACAGAACCCCAAATTCGTGAGGCATGACCGCAAAGAGCAATTCGGCGGACAAAGTATGTCTGTTTGTTGAAACAATTGTGGGTGGTGATGATGTGATACCGCACCACGCCTTTTATTATTTATATTTGTACCCGATCTCTTGTCACAAAATAATTCGTAATGGAAAAATCGTATAATTCTCTGATATAAGTACAACATTCTCCGCCCCCTTAAAATGAATTTTTTTCTCCTTACGAGTGTGGCGAATAAATCAATCGCAAACGCCCCTGCCATCTCAAAATATTTAATTATACAGTCTGCGTTTTTTTTTAAAGGGTTATAAATAATGGTGAAATATCGCCACGTCCGCTGGCTCAAAACAAACGAAATGATGGTAAACGGTTGACTTTATTACAGCGCATCGGATTTATATACGCGCGCTTCTCTCTCTCCCACACAGGAAAAGGGAGTTTGCTTTTATTAGTTTATCAGGAGCGAAGCAGAAACCGAGTTATCAACACGCTTCCTGCACCTCGAGACAATAAAGGCAATGAGAAAGAGAGAATAAGGTTTTTTTGCCTCTGGAACCGAGAAGGAAAAAAGAGACGTGGTGCCCCTCGATGTCGTCGGCAGCCACTCGAAGGACGGAAAGAAACTCCAGAGCTCTCAATCTTGAGCCAAAAACTTGAGATAGATGGATGATAGTCGTCGGCGAGACAAAATGAAGAATTGTTTTCGAGCTTCACAATCACTCTAACTCAGTTTACTTCGGGGTATAAAAAGAGTTTGGTTTTTTTAAATGGCCTCTTAATAGGTGATTTTAATTGTTTAAAATAAAAAAGGTTCACAAAAGTAAAGGAATAAGTTTCAATCTCTAAATAGTTGAATTTCATTATTTTGTTTAATTTAGTGAATTATATTAATCAAGATAGATTCAAATGATTTTGGCGGGAAAAGTGAACTTTGATTAATCCTAAATTCAACCCTTATCTAAGCAAAAAAAATTGCTGACTATTTCAATTTCGCAGATTTTGACCCTTTTGAATTGAAAAATAAAAATCATTTATAGCGAAGGAAATTTACTTTTTTAAACTTTTTAACTGTAACTCTTGCAGATTTTTCAATTTGTGCTAAAACGTGGAATTTCTAACTAAGAACAAAATGGGAAGTCGCCCCTCTATAGCTGTTGCAGCGGCTGCGTTTCCTTCTTTGCTGGGCTGAATATGATGATGAGGGTAGTTTCATTTCACGCGTCGCATGAGAGGGCTGAATCAAGCCGCCGCCGCCACCGGATTTAGTAATAATATTTCTCTGCACAGTGGGTGAAATGGAATTGTAGATGAGAGAGAGAGAGACCGGCGGTTGTTAAAGTGCGACAAAGCTCTGAAATGGCCCTTGTCGGCCTCCGGGAACTCAGCTTGCATGTCGGCCAGGCAGATTTTGGGCCAAATGTGCGTCGCGCGTCCGCAGTTTTCAGCCGAGAAATGTGCCGGCTTTCGATTCAATTTGCATGTTTGGCCTTCCTGCACGATTCTTGCTAGTCCAAAACACAATCAAATTTTATCTCGCTGGAAAGGAAGTCATTTTCTAGAAACAACGGATATAGATAAAAGTTAATATTATTTTCCTTGAATAATTTGGAAAAAAAAATCAAAGAGGAATTTAAATTGAAAAAAACAAGATTTTTTTTGAAAAAGTTGATTTTAGTCGCAATTTTACTTCTCATCAACTATCATTATTGGAAAAATTGCTATAGAAAAATTGATTTCATGAATCTTAAGTTTCTAAATCATGTTTTTAAAAAACAACAATAATAATAATAATTTTAGGTGACAATAAAATGTTTCAGCTATAACAAAAGATTGTTTCTTTAAGAAACTTTTTTAATAATTTATTTTCTCTCTGAATTAAAAAAAAAGGAAAAATCGAAGTCATATGTAATCAAAACCAATTTTGTTTCAGTTTTTAAAATTAGAGTCAATTTTATCCAAAAGAAATTAAAATAAATTGATAAACTATTCATTTCTTAATCACAAGAAAATTGTTCTTTCCCTGTCATTTTTTCTGTAGACTACGCCGTCCCTCATCCATTAATATAAGACAACAATCAGTTAATTTATGTATTTAATTTAAAATTAAAATCACACATTACTTCATTTTCTGCTCCATCATCCCATTAAAAATACCAAACGATCGAAGAGACCCTCAATAATGATTGAAGGAGGAAACTAGGCTCGCTTTTTGAAGAATCAATCACCCGCCCAAATCTCTTTATAAAGCAGCATTATATTTTTTAAGGTATAATTTTTTATATATTTCGACTGCCGTAATCAGATTACGATTATTAGGGACAAAACCCGCGGCAGCTGCTCGATATCTGAGGCCCGGCATCGATTTTCCTGGCCACAAAAGAACAGCCCTAAGGAGGTGCCAAATGATTGAAAATTAACAAAGGCGCGCGCCTCTCTTTTATCGTGTGGTGCGTTTTTTTTTATTATATTGTGAGAGGCTCTTTTTCTTGCACACAATAATCGCCACCAAAAGGTGTGATTCCCATTCCATTGATGCCTATCTTTGTGAAACGTTTTTTCTCCGGCCCTGAGGGTTGCAGCTCTTTTTATAAATGTGGGCGGCGTGGGCTCGTTCGACGCACGATTGGCCGCAATTATCCACGCAGCAGCACCCACCAGAAAGAAGAAAAAATTCCGAAAAAGAATAAGAAAAAATAATGCTCAGGGGCAAACTTGTCTCGAGAAGCAGAAAAATATTGATGCGAGGGAATTATTATTAAAATTCAGGATTAATTAAAACGTCTCTCCCTAGTTTGATTAAAGTTTACGACTTCTTTTTCACCACCCTCTTAAATCAAAATTTCATTATTTCTCCTTTACTGTGTTGCATCCTCTTAAAAAGCATAAAAAACAAGATTGCGGCGGCACACGGGGCGGTTTTTCGGGGAGTAATAATGCCGTGGCAGTTTTAAGCACTAAAGGGGCGCACACCTGCTCCTGCCCTTGGTAATGATGCAATATTATTACAAGAACACATCCAAGAGACGATCTCTTCTCTTTTTGCACGCGGCCCCCATAGTAGAAAAGCGTCTCGGAGAGCCATTGTGCTTGGAAGTTACTTTGCTCAGTGCAAACACACATAAATTGCGCTGCACGCCCCTTTGCTTCTGCAACCCCGCAACGAGACCGTCTGCCACCCCCGCAGCCGAAAGAGAGAGAAAGGAAAAGCGAGAGAGAGACGCTTTGAAGCGGGGAAATGTTCTCAAATTTTGCAAGAGAGAAAACGCAGCAAAGTTTCAGCGGTGCACCGACTGAGTCCCCAACAACTGCGGTTTTTGACCTAAACGTGTTGCACTTTGCGGCATGATTGTATGATTATACTGTATAGGTGTGCAATGTGACCATATCAAAGAAAAAATTTGAAATCTGTTAATTTTGTCTCTTGAATTTCCCATGGTTGACTTGATTTGAGATGAATAAACAACGACAATAATTAATTTAGCGGTCAAGTTTGATTTGTCAATAGAAATTTTTGGATTGTGTATAAAATTGGAGCCTAATAGATATTTTATTAATAAAAATCAGAAAATAAAATTAATGCTATGCATAATCTATAAAATTTTTCTAAAAAATTATCAACTATTTTGTGATAATTTCATTGATTTAATCGGCAAAAAATGAGAAATTTTAAAATCTAGATTCTATAAAGAAAGATTTGACAACACGATTGAAACAAATTAGTTTATTTTATTTTTTAATTTCAAACTTTTCAAAATGTTTTGTTTTGTTTATATTCAATTTATTTGTATTGTTTGAATGTTGCTCATTTCATGATTTTGTACTTTTTTATAGATTAAAATTTTCTGTACAACACTAACAATTAGAAATTGTTTGCAAATGAATAAAACAACAAGTTAAGCTTTCTCATGTGTATACTATAAAAAGGTATTTTGCAATTTTATGTGAAAATTATTTGCGTAAATGTTAACCACACTTTGTTCAGGGACCCTCGATCTCCGTTCATTCTCTTTCTTCTGGAAATTACGCAGTTTATCGGAGGCAAACACATTAAGCTCTCGGCATTAAACACAAAATAGCGTCGTGTTCTGCTGCTAACTTGAACAATAAACATCGTTTTCTTAATCTGCCCCTGCCATGGGAACGGAGGCAGGTGTCGCTCATTTAGCACCTTTCCGTCCCAAAACATTCCATTTATTTCGCATCGCCCTTTTCACTGGCTGCTCTGCCCTCTAGAAAAACAGCGTGCCCGTTTAAAGATTTTTCCATTAGAATTAGAATGCGCCGGTGGAACAAATTTAATGAAACGGGCGCTCTCAAGAGGCACTTACGGGGCCCGCTGCAGGTGCTAATTAAATTACGCGGCGACCAAACAATAACACTCTCGCCCCATCCGAAAGTATTTGGCCATCGCATTAAATGTGACTCACACGCACATACGCACTCACCCCGCCCTAGCCTGATGTTGTTTTTATATTAAAAGTGCGAGTGAATAAACACGAAATACGACGGCAGACGCTTCAATTGTTTATCTCTGGCGAAAAGCAGGGCGAAAAATTGCACATGGCATGTGCGAGAGAGATTATGTCGCGGATTAGATTAGGCTGAAGGGCTAAAAAGTACAGTTCATACAAAGAGGCCCACTTAAGACTTGGCAGTGTTTTAAACAATAAAACACGTTTATTATGTTAAAAATTAAAAATTAATATAAATAAATTTTTTCCATTAAACTCCATTTAATTTAGTTTTGAAATAAGTTGATGTTATTAATTTATTTAAACAAATTTCACAATTTAATATTAAATAACGTCTAATATTGACTTTGTCATTTCATTGCTACTACAGTTTCTTGATATTAAAAAGAAAATACTGAAAAATAATATTTTGGTTGCTATCATCAATATTATTTCATTTCATGTTAAATCATGATCAATTTATGTTCTGCCATAACACATTGTCAGCAGCTAAAGCGATTCAGTCTAGATAAATGAATTAATAAAATTAATTGAATTCAATTTTGAAATCGGTATAGATTATTTAATACGTTTTAAGATATATACTAAATTTTAAATATTTAATATCTAAATTTTCAGTTTAGGTCAGAATTCACTATAAATAAATTTACGGTCGCAAAAACCTTTTTAAGACCCCTTTATCAGCTGTGCTTTTAATAGAAGCTGACGTGAGTCTGAAAAAAGTGGTCGTTTTCCTTATCGTCGCCATTTACCATTTCGCAGCAAATTAAGTTTGACCGCGGCAGATTGCCGGACTCTGTGAATTCGACGCCGCCGTCGCTTTTATTAAATAATAAGCCCTCTTTAATACTAAGAGAGCAGAGCGCCCCTTTAACAAGGTCACTCCATATGACAACGGCAGAGAGCATATTTTCCCCTTGCCGTAATAATGCTATTTGTGTCGGTCCTTTTTCATCACCAAAAGCGCACACTCTCTGCCGCCCCAGACCAAGAAAGTGCTTTAGTTTTTACTCCTTCTCGGGACAGCAGTATGTAATCGCCAAGATTGAGTGGATAGAAAATAAAAAAAGAAAGAAACCTGGCCCTGGGCTGTGGCGCACTCGGCCATCAAACGAAAAGCATCCACTTTATTCTCCCACAAATTGAATTGAATTTTTGCAGAACATATTTCTAATAATTTTTATTTTGTTTCAGGTGAGTCCAGAAATCTTTTTCATTGGAAATGGCAATAGATCTGCAGCAGGTGAATATTAATTATTTAAATATTAATTTAACTATTTGAAAACATCTCTTCAAAAACCGGTTTTTCTCGTTTTAAATATTTTAGGGTCAAGTTTATTTGAAATAGTCGATACCAAAATATTTTTAATTTTCCATTGCTTTTATTCAAATGAATTTGCAATCAACTTTTTCTATTGTGAAAAAGAGGCAACTTTAAAAACTGAAAATTCTGCAAAAAATCTCTACCAACCTCCATAGTTCATGGAGCAAAATATTGCAGAATCATAAATGTATAAAATAATATGCTAGGGGCCAAAATTCATCATTACTCAGAAAAATTTGTTTAATATACTTATTTTACATCTGAATGATTAACAAAATCACAATTTCAAAACAATTTTGGACTTAATAAACTGAATTAAGTGAATAAATAAGAATATTTTTCAACAGTCATTTAATTGCATTAATCTCAAGGTTGGTTCCAAAGACGAATTTCCTTTTCTCTCATTGGCAGGTGTTATAGAGAGGAAGCGCCAAAATTCGTCTCACATGACAGCCTCGGATTCGTGGAAAGTAATGTCTAATAATAAAAGAGAGACGGCTTGCGGCGTTCGTTCGTTTGGCATTCGTAATAATTCCGATCAATAAATCAATACGTTTTAAACAGGCGATGCATGCGTTGCTTGCAAACGTCCTCGGCGCCGCGCGTTTGCAAGAACGGAAGGGACGTTTTTTACTTCGCCTCTCTTTCTCGTCGTGACTCTTCTCTCTCTGATGCCTTTGCGAAGATAAGGCGCGGTGCATGCATTAACATGTCGTGCTTTCTTTGAAACGTGAAGTTTCCTCTCTTTTGATCGTGCAAAACGTCGTCTCAACCCTTTTTAGCTTGCGTTTGTGCACCGCGGCCAGTCTTTTCTCAAAGATGTTATAATAAACCTAGCTGCACGTCCGCAATGCAGATGAGAATATTAAGGCTTTTAATGCAAAGTGCAATCTTCAGAAATGATGAATAAAAATGCTTCTTATTTAAATAAAATTATGAATTTAAACTTGCATATTGAAGTTCTTCTACATATTTGCTTCTCATGCTCGTAAAATCATCAAATATGCATCAATTATTGCGAAAAATAAATGAATTGAAAATAAAATAAATATAAATTGATCTAACATGTACAAAAAACAACAGTTAAGGTATAGAAAAAGTTCTGAAAACATGCTAAATTTATATAGTCAAAGTTTGGCAATTTTTGGGATTTTCTGTTCATAATTTTTGAAAATTTTAATAATTTTGAAACTCAAATGCTTGCAATTCTTTTAAATAATTGTTTTAAAAATTGGATAAATAACTTTCAAAACCAGTTTCAATTATAAGTCAGTATTATAAATTCTAATATATGTGTTTTAAATATTCTTCATTTTTGTAGTAAGACTAAAAATAAGTCACGGTTACTCTAAAATTAGTTGGGATAAGAAAAAAATTTACGGCCCCGAGGCAGTTTAGTGTCAGACTGTTGTTCTCGGAATAACACGCTCATATCTCTCACTTTTTCCTTAAACATCCGCTCTTATTGAAAAGCTAAATTATGTAAATTACACTCAATCTTGTCGAAAAATATAACACGAAGAGCCGAAATTTATGATAATATCACGTTTCTCCTAAATAATCTTTCACCACAGCGATCGAATTTCTCCTCCCGAAACAAGGAAAATTAAAATTATACAAAACGTTTAACACCGTACAAAACGTGCAGGCTTGAAAATAATTTACAACGAGGCCAACATTCCACCCAATTAAATATAATTTTCGGTAATTTCGGTCGTGCGGCGCGGCCAATCGGGGCGATCGTTTATCAGAGACCAATGTATACTTAGTATACTTAACCAGCTGACCTCTCGCGCGACGTCGGGCGAGACGTGCATCAGTAAATTTTGATCAGCGAGAGCGGCTGCTGCTGCAATTCCCCTCTCCGGCGAGCGGTAATTACTACCTCCATGCTCACTTCTTATGTGTAATTTTCAATTTTCACCCCGGCAGCAGCTGCGATAAATTTATTTCGGGATGAAAAGACATGACGTCACGCCTTATTCTGATCCATTAAAAATAAATTTTCATATAATGTCTTTCATTCTTTCGAGCCGTTTTATTTTTTTTAATCTCTGTTAGAACATCTCGTCGGCAGCCAGCGATACACATTCGTATAGTTTTTCTTTTCGCGCAGCAGATATTTGATTTCAAAGGCGACGGCGAAAAAATGAGATTTCATAATTCAAAGCGACACAATCAGAAGCGGCGCGCCGACCGAGTATTAATCTTTTATTTAATGGCTCCCAGGTTTCGCAGCAGCAGAGAGTGTCGCAGCCGCCAGAAAAACATATCAAGTGAATGAATATAGCATTGGATGGCCAGACGGTCTCGCTGCGCTAATTGTTGTGCGCCGACTCTTCTCTGACCCTCATTATTTGCATCCGAGCTGCAATCAATCATTTTGAACGTCGGCTCGTTTTATCCCGCTGCCAACCGATTAATTGCAAAATTTAATGTCAATTGAAATGCCAAGCTAGGGTCAAATTAAAAATTAAAAAATCATCAAAATAAATTATAAATAAACTTACACCCCTTTTAATCAATAAATATCAAATTTGCTAAAGGTATTTTAATGAAATGAGTTGTAAATTTAAATTTCATATATCATAGATTCTTTGGTAAAAATGGAAAAAAGTTTTGATAAAATCCGAAAATTCAGTTATATTTTTGGTTTAATATTTCAAATTAAACTAAAAAATTAGAGTGAAAGTAAATTATTATTATTATCATTATTTTTTTTTTTCAAATAAATTACAAGTAAAAATTTTACAATTCTTAACACTTAAGATCAATTTATATGTAAATATTATATTTTTTCCTGATAAAAATGAGTGACACCGGCTCAAAAAAAGTTTTATCACTTCCGAACAGCCTTAAGCGATATTGTCGCCGTTTCTGCCAACTGCTGCAAAACTTTTTAACGCGATTAAAGCCCCCCGGCGAAATTTTGCACGTTCATTTTGTTATTAAATTATTAATTTTGGCCGCTGTGGCAGCGCGTCGGGAGGAAGAGGGCGAAAAAGTACAAGTCTGGTAGCAGCGACGCCGCCGCAGTGGCAAAGCCTTTTTTACTACCTCAATCCTCTTGAGATTTTTCTGCAATATACTTATACCAAAGTCTAATTTAACTTTACACCGCCCGACAGGCAACAACCCACAAAATATATTAGCGAGGCATACAAAATGAGAGAGACTGCCGCTGGATCGTAATTAATTTAATAAAGTCTCTGAAGGAAAGACCGGAAGAATATAAGCTCATAATTTTAAAAACACTGTCTGAAGGAAGGAATAAAAATTCCTTGTAATAATTTATTTTTAAATAACTCGCAAATTATACGGTCTTGCAATTTTTTTATAATTTTTCATTTTGCTTTTATCAAAGTAGATTTAAATCAAGTCATTGATACATGCTACTATCTTTCAAGGGACCATTGCCAATCTTCATATCTTTATATTTTATTTCCAAATACGTAAATAAGTGGAATCTGGAAAGAGAAAGCAAAATGTTGAATTTTTCCAAAAGCTCAATTCGTGAAATAAAGGAGGGTTGATTTTGATCATAATATTTATTTGAATTTCAAATATATTTGTTTTAGATTTTAAATTCCTGGAAAAATTTGAAGGTTTTTTTTTAAATTTTAAATTATATTCAAATTTAGATCTTGGTTCTTATTTAATTTGGAAATTGGACAAATATTAGCTGAAATTTGACAAATAATAGCAAATATTGAGCATTTTGCAAGGTTTTTTTATATTATTTAAAAATCAATAAGTGGATTTTCATAATTAATATTGTAATGTATAACATGAGCTAATATGTTTTTTTTTTTTATTAATTTCTTCATTTTTTTTTTAAATTTTAAAACGTTTTGCTAAAAATAGCCAACTAAAATGATTTTTTATTTCTGAAACAAATGGTGTATTAATTGGTAAAAAAGGTTTGAATTGGATTTTAATAAAATTTAAAAATGTTCAAAAAGTTGAAGCCAAAATTAATGTTCTATCTTGAATAAATTTGTCTTTAAAGTAACTGAAATGATGATCCAGAAATATCACAAGAGGGCCGACCCCTTGCCAAAGTATGTAATGTTCCACTAATGTACTACATGCATACGCCAGAGCAATTTGATGACGAGAGAGCGACATGTATGTTCAGGGCCTGAAAAAACATGTGCTGACCCCTTCTTGCACGCGTAATTATTTTGACTGTCGGGGCCGCGAGTGAAATGTGGCGTCGCACTCGAACGCTGACAGATTCGCCGCCGCATCCCATCTCCACCCCTTTGGCCTATTTCCGGTTTCCAATTACCTCAATCCTAGTCGATCGTAAATATTAATTTCATGCCTGCTCCTGCGTTTGTAGCAATGCCAAATCCCGGCTCTCTCGTTTATTTAGACTCGCGCCGCCCGATGATCAAAGACTCGTTTTCTTCCTCCCATTTTTTTTTTTTACTCTGTAGAAACGCGCGCGGCGTAATGAGCAGAGGAACAACTTGTTTTTCTAATTAATAAACCGCCGCAGAGGTTAGCGAGAGAGCTGCGACCTGGAGTGGAGGCTGCAAAAATTTCTCACACTCGCCTTGATTGATCGCCGTGATCATTAAGCCCGATTTGTGATTTAATGCTTCATTGTCCCAGTTAATTGTTGCAAAATTTACTGGTAATTAGGCGGTCATTCACTATCTATAAGTTAACACTGTCCATTTTTTTTATTCCAATTGTTTACTACGAAAATTGCATAATTTTAATTAATAAGTGAAGTTGTATTTATTTAGTAATAATTGTTGAATTTTATTTAAGGAACATTAATGTAATTCTAACTACTTAAATTCTATGACATGATGAGAACCCGCAATGAAAGGAGGAATTGAAATTTAATCCTTTATTATATCATACAAATGGATGTCATATACAACAATATAATTAAAAAATATTAATGAATCCTAATAGAAATTAATTATTTACTTGCGATAACGAAAAATTTAAGTTTTTTAATTTCAACCAAAATAAATATATATATAATTTAATATTTTGACTGAAAAATTGGATGTTAATTTTAAAATTAAAACAATATATGTTTATTATAAAAATTTCATTTTACACAATAAGGTATCACAATTTGGGTACTAAATAAAACAAGCGATTTTTTGTTGATGAAATGAATTAATCAACATCGAAAATTGAAAATCACCTTTTTACTTCATGAACGTCTACTCAAGTGACAGTTTTTCTTTATCACAAATTCTCTTCTTTTTTTTAATCTTCTAATTTCTCTGTTTTTCACTATAAACGTGGTGAATTTTTTATGAGATTGAAGAAATGAAACACTTTTGTAGTTTTGCAAATTTATAAATGCCTCAGGCAACTTATAGAAAGTATTATCCAATTAACTTGATAGGCCGATCGACGTATCCCCGCGAAAGTGCAGTTTGGCAGAAAAATACGAGGAAAAAACACAAGAAAAGATCAAAGATACACACTTCCTTGAAAGCTGCGAGGCAATCAAACTTGGTGTACCTTGCGGCAATCATTTAATACAACATTTTTATAGACACTTGCACAGTAAAAAAGGCATGTTCGCCGACAGGTCGTTTCACCTCTTTTACGACTTGGAAATCGACCCGCACAAACAACATCGATTATCACCACCGGCCCAAGTCCAAAGGGACAACAGATATAAAAACCGCAGCCTGAATAAAATAACCCTCTCGGGCCAAAACCCGTTACGAATGAAAGCTGCCAAGTCTGTGTATATGAAAAGGCGGTGTGGGATGCACATTGTTTGACTTGCGAGTCAAGACGCCTCTCGCGTTTTATGAGTGGAGCACTTTGTCTGCAGCGCGCCGATCGGCTTACACATGTGCTGTTGTTTTTGGTACACGCACTTGTGGTGAAATATTTTTTTTATTTGCCGCCGGATGATTTTTTTTTAAAGGATCTCATTTTTTTACTCGAAAAGTAACACTTGACTCTCGTTACGGAAAAAGAGGAAAACGCATCTCGGCTTACAAACCTGCTGTTGCTGCGCCTTTCGCAAGATGCTTTTGATAAGAAACTCTTGAGAATGTGCGTGTGCACCAGATGCACTTGTACACAGAGTTTTCCTGCTGCTCCGAGTGACTTGAGGTATTTGTGTCGCGGCAGTAAAAGCCGAGCGCAAGATTAAAAGTTAAAAGCCGTTTATGGCAAAGGATTAAAAATTTCAAATTCCTTCATGCGCTGATTACAAGTTGATGATTAAAAGAAGCATTACGAATGCAGAGATTCAAGATTTCTTCAACGTTTCAATTCAAGATTTCATAGATGATTAATGCATCAACAATCAAGGCTTTCGTCTTTCGCAGAGAACCGTTTTTGAATAAATTTTAATGATAACCTCTCTGACGGGAGAAATTAGTGGCATATTCAAAAGGAAATATAGTATTATAAAATTAAAAATTATACGTATTAATTTTTTAAAAATATTTCAATTTTGAATCACAATTAATAGTGATGTTCCATGATCTTTTAACATTCCTTTTTTAAACCATTTCCTTAGCATCATTTTCTTGTAGTTCCATTTGTTTATATGATTTTATACAATTTTGTAACCTATTTAAAGAAAAAAATCAACTAAACAATTAAAACAATGAATTTTTATTTACCTTTATATACCTAAAGAAAATTAAAACAAACTTATATATTTTAAAAAAATTTTAATTAAATATGTATCATAAAAAATTGAAATAATATTTAATTTTATGATTACCTGTAAAAGTAAACAGTTTAAATTTTAATAATGATTCCTCAAAATCTAATTTTGCTGTCGCAGTGAGGCATGGAAACAGCACATGTTCCCTTTATATGCGAAGAGACCATTCATTTGAACTTTCATATAGGCACCAAAAAGATACACGCAAATTCCTTTTGATCATTCTCACTATGGTGACTTGGACAAGCAGTTTTGGCAAACGACTCGCGCAGACAATGTGCAAAAAGCACACACCGAATTAGCGAGAGGCGCGAAGGCGGAAATTTAATTATGCTCGCACGCGGCGGACCATTAGTGAAACATTAATTATCAGCTAATAATTTCGCCGCCCTTTGAAGTTGCACTCCCCCCAAAATATTGTAATGAACGTGCGAGTTTCCGCGGTCGTAAACTGCTGCTAACTAGCAGAGTAGTTTCAAGTTGGTGCACTGAACAAATATTTATCAAAGCGCGAGCAAAGAGATGCTGCTCTCATCGCTGTTTACAGAATGGCCAGAAGCTCCTTCTTTCGCACAGACGCACGAAAACTTCAATTTTTTCTTTTCATTACTCGCCGATGACGTGCCGCTTCTCTTTTGGCAAAAGCCGCCCGCGGACCCAATTATGCTAAACTAAATAGATAATAACATACGGGAGTGTTAAAATTTCACAAATTGAGCACCATCATCATCGCGGTTTTGTCGGTCGCCATTCTCCGGAGAGATCCAAAAAGCCGCCGACGCCGCCACACACAAACTCGTCCATTCACGCGCCCGGCTGGACGCTTCTCTGCTAATATGTGTGCTCGAATAATGTGTATTCGAGCTGTTTAATGAAACGGAATATTTAATGGAGAGAAGAAACCGCCGCATGTATTTGCGGACACAACACAAGTTAAAGGGTTAATAGAATATTACATTCCTGCTGCAGAGAGTGCCGCACACTCTGTTTTCGTCCGTCCGCTAATAGCATTAGCTGCACAGGAAGTAATACGGGAAATTAAACGCGCCATTTTGCGTAATTGAATTTCAGATTAGGAAACAGTGGTGGTGGGCGAACCGAGAGTGCTGTATAGCGAGGGAAGGGCTTGCAAATTAAATTTGATTGCAGCTTGCTGGAATTAAAATTAAAAATATAATGAAAGTAAAGAAAAACAAGAACTTTTCTAGGGCAAATTAAGTTTGAAATTTTAAACAAAGGTATCAAATTCCTTTCATAGCTCATTGTTGTTGGAAATCTCTAATATTTAACCAAAAATAGTTAATTAAAAGGATTAAAAGCCATGAATTTTTGTCGAAAACAGTCTCATAATTTTTTTTTTCGATCTAAAATAACGTTTGCTTGTATTGAATTTTTTTTATCGCGTTATGTTTCTATTATTAAACAATTACTTATATTTTTTACCTAATAACTATTTAATTTTTGCACTTATATGATTTAAACAAAAATAGTTGTTTCAAAATATTGACTCTGAAGTAATTGACCACTTACGATTTCCTCGCCTTAACACATTTTAAATTAATTGGTAATTGCTCTCCAATTATATAGTTCTTAACAAGCGTTTCTCGTTTGCTCGCTCCAGGGAATAGGAAGAAACCGCACACACTTCCAGAGCAGCCGGCTGGTTTTCTTTCTTTTCTTACATAAAACTGCACGAGTTGTTCGGGCAACTCACATAATTTAGTTGAAATCGGTAACCGGTGCGCGCAGTAAAAATAGAAGTGGAGCTTTTTGTTCCGAGCGAATGAGTTCGCCGGTCCGTTTGCTACAGCACGTGCAGCTGCGACTGAATCTGAAAGCAATTAAAGAGCCGCCAAATACAAGTGCGACCGCAAATCAAAGAGAGCAGGCCCGATTTCAGCTGCGACCCCGCATGCGAGAGTGAAATTCTGCTACAATTCTAATTATGAATTCGTTCAACCCTAGCCCTGAGAGAGAAAAGTAACATGTGCCAAAGACACGCGCTTTTCGGCTGCAGAAAAATCGGAATCGATCGTTTTCATTATTCATCAGGAAAATAATTAATTACTTTCAAAACCGTGGGCGGTCTTAGCGAATACACACAGACAGCATGACACTCCGAAATTAGGCGGCGAGGTGCGGCGGCCATTCATTAATTTCAACCGATCGATAACATAGACTAGGGGAATACATTATTGTGCGCGCCCCTCTGCCCTCGCTCGCTCTCAACGTCGTCATTTAATTCGCATTTGCGGTGCGTGAGTGTGTAATAACCCTTGCTCGCCTCTAATGGAAGATATGAATAAGATATGAAGATGAAAGCATTTCGGAGCACAAGTGTCACCGCACGCGTGTATACGTTTGCGACTTGGTATCTGCGACTCTCTCCCTTTGCGGTGCCTTTGCAAGTGGCTGTGTTATTGATTTTGTTATTTGGTAAAGGTTATGTGCCATAAAAGAATGCCACCTGGGAAATCTAGAGTGGTGCAGCAGGTTACAAATGTTTGCGGTGACGCGCGCGCATTATGCCGAAAAGGAAAGTTGGCGCACGGAAAACTTCTTTTCCCGGCGAGAGACATTTCGAGGTCGCCGGCCGGAAAAGAAGAGGCGAAAGGATAATAAGCCGGGAAGGACGAAATAGGCGACCCCGCTTTTCTCCAGAGGTAATTCTGGGAAGCTCTAGATTGGGGTTAATTCTTTTGGAAAAGCATGAAGATTCTTTTTTTTTAAAACGATATTTTATTCTCATTTTAAAATGGGCTTTATTTTGATATATCAAAATTATAATATATATATAGTTAAATTTTGTATGTTGTCTAAATTTGTAATTTGAATAATATTATTTGTAACGCAGGAAAGGTAGTAGATGAAATTAAGTTACTTCAATCAGTAAACTGATTAGGTTCACTAACTATAATATATGATTTCAATGTTGCTTTTTATACTTTTAATAATATGTGATTCCAAATATGCCAAGAACAGAGTTATTTTAATATAATATAATAAAAGTTATCTAAATTGTAAATATGTAATTAAAATGAATTAAATATTAAAAAAGAAACTAGCAAGTAGTATTTAAAAAAAAGTATTTTAATAGACATTATTAAATTATATTTCATTTTTTTTAAATGATGTTATTATTGATACCGTTTGCTTTCCTCCATTAAAACCACCAATGGATCTCATCACTCATTCTCTCGGTGTTAACCACATTGATTAACCTTTTAACGGCGCGTTGATTCGCTTAATTTGCTCTGGAGCCAATCAGGCAGGGAGCCGGTTAATTCGCGCAGATGTGTTGCAATCCTCCGAAATCGATATCCACCGTGGTGCGGTTTGACGTCGCCTGCCTCTCTCGTGGTGTGTGTTCGCCGCCCCGTGTTTTTGATTGATACGTTTTGTATGTATCCCTGCAAGCAAAAAATCGAGGTTAAATCCGATTTAAAGGCTCTTTCGCTGTCTCTCCGGCAAAATCAATCACCAATCGCTGCTGCCGATTCATATCAACTTTTTGCTCCTCCGAAGCATCAGCTGGTGATGGTTGTTGCAGCAGTGTTTTGCTGACCGGCATTTTCCAATTAAAAATGATTTATTAGAGGTGTTATTAGTTATCACAGCACTGCGTTGTATTTTATCTCGGGCCAAAGTTAGAACGGAAAAGTTCTGCGAATAAAGTCGAAAATTAAGCGTCGCGCAAAGTTTGATGATATAAATTTGGCCAAACACACGTCATTAATCACGGCCGGTAATTGGAGCAGGTGTGAAGGACGTCGGCCGAGATGCGGTGGGTCTCTCTCTCTCAATTTATTTAACACTCACTCGGAAAGGTCAAAACGGAAAATTTTCGGAAACCGCCGCCTGCACTGTGACAGAGCGAGACGGCCCCGGTGAATAATTGCTTTTGCGCAAAAGTGTGTCTGAGGTTTCTAATAATGGAAGGCAGGTCACGTGCTGGAGAGGGTGTGGAGTCAATTTTGAGGGAACACATGTTTTTAATTAAATAATATTCTCGGCCCGTGTGTGCTGCTGCTGGCGAAAATAGACAGTGACAAGTAACAAGTAAGTTAACAAGTCTCTCAGCTGGAGAGGCTACACGTTCTCTTATAATATCCCAATATTTTTTCGAGTTAGTGTGATACCCAGGGCGTGTCCTCGTACTGTCAAAATCACGCAAATTGACAACATATTTATTCACTCGAGTGCAGAAAATTGCTTTCGAGCATCGCGGCGCACAGCGAGAGATTTCCGATTATTTTTGTAGGTCGATCGGTTTCTAACTCTCTTGTATAGTTGATTTTTTTTTCGCGAGCAAGAGAGAAAGAACGAGCGACACTCGATCAATTACGTTAGCGTCGATGCAATCATAATTTATCTCGCGTTGTATATATGAGAGTGGAAAATATGAAAGAAAACATGTTTAAGACGGACAGGACAAGATACAACTGTAAAATTTTTGGAGTTCCAGATTGGGTCGAGTATTTTTATTAACCCACGCTTTTTTATTTATCTAATTTTATTTGATTCCCGATCACCACTGGTTATGCAACTCAAAAACTATATATGATTAATTATTATAAAATAATCTCGCTTACTATTTTCAATAATAATAATTTTAAAAACTATTGCACTATTTGTAGATATATCATAATGATCGTGCAATGCAGAAAAAAACGATAAGTAAAATTAATATCATACACAGCTTTAGTTTTAAATGAAAACTTAATTTCTAATAGAAATGAGTGAAATTTTGCTCAATTTTCGTATTTTTATTGATCTTACAAGAGAATCGCCAAAATTGATTCACCTTTCTATTTTAATTTTTAATTTGACAAATTTTTGACAACAAATGGGATTTTTGTGACAAAATTTTATGAAAATTCATAATATGTTTGTCTTGTTTTATTTATTGAAAAAAAAAACTCAAGCTAATTTAAAGGTCAGTCCATCTGAAGAAAATTTAAGACGATCTTAATTCCCTGCTCTTCCCCATTTATCTTTATTTTTACTTCTTTTTCTTGCCCAACAGTTTGAAACAAAGGGGAGATCAATTGATTCCCTCTGCAAGCCCGACAACAGACAAAGGGAGCATCCATTAATTAGTCGCTCGGCGGCGTTGATTCTGTTTGCGTAGCCAGCATCTATCTCATCAACAGCACACAGGGAGAGAGAGCGAAGCTCGCCGTTGCCAATTGCAGAGAGAGTATTTCTTTGTGTGTGGCGGGCAAGAAATAAATTTATCATCAGGCTGAAGGGGATAAAAGCGAGGAAGAAATATGGCCTTCATAAGGTGCGACAGCGCAAAATAAATTGAGACAAATAGCCGAAAGCAGCGGCGCGCTGCGTTTCTAGGTAGATAATAGAATTTCGCACGGTGCGATGATCAGCGAGATGAAAACAAGCTGCAGAGAAAAACCGAGATTCGCCAAGTAATAAGGGAAATGGCTCTCTACACAGAGATTTGAATTGTGAATATATATGGAACGCTGCCAGTTTGCTGTGCAGTTGTTCTGCATGTTTTTTTTGTCTTTGAAAGAAAACAGACTTCATAAATAAATCTCAACATGGAAAGAAAAAATTGAAGCAAAAATTTCATGTTTTTGGTCCTTATGTGCAACCCCATGTCTTGAGCAAGAATAACACAAAAACTAAGAAAGTTTAAATGAAAATCGCAGCGACTAATAATATCATGCTTAAATTTTAGTTATCAGCCTCTATAGGGCAAAGCTGTTTTAAAGCAACAATTTTATTGTTATTGCAGCTCTTTCATTAGGTTAACGCTCTATAAAGGTTATTTTTCAATGGCTCTTTTAATCTGTCGAATTGATTATCTTAATTTTAAAAATTTAATTTCTTTTGTTCTGATATTATTAACAGAACTGACCTTATCATATAAGGTGAAGAATATTTATTTCAAAAGTGGACGTTTTCTAATTAATTGCTTCATCATTTAATGTGGAATAATAAATTATTGAGCCCAAGAGCCTACCCAAACCATATTGCGTTAACATTTTCCCTCATATAATTGGTAGCATCAAATACCAGTAATTTATTTTTTAACAAATAACAGACATTTAGTTCTAACATTTTGATTGAACTACTTAAATTTTCATGAAAAAATTTGAATTATTGATAGAAAGCTTTTGCACAATTAATAATAAAATAATAAATAGTTAAAATAAGAAAACAATTTTAAAACTATAATAAGCTATTTTATAGTATTATATAAAAAATTTTAAATTTTAATGTGGTTAAAGAAGTAATAGTATTTTGTTTTTCCTTTCCGCATGTTCTTAGCTATTCCACAAACAGTAAAACAAAGAGCTCATTATGCACGCACCAATTCTCAAAGGCGCAGCAATTAGCATAGGTCCGAAGCGTGCCGATCTTGATAACCAGCTCGAAATGTATTTTTAAACGTCGAGTAGGAGGAAAATTATTTTCAATCTGCATTACACACACAATATAATACATGTAAAAGAAGCGAGCTTTGCGCTTTTATCAGATGAGGAAAGTTAGGCTAAATGTCGCATATCGTGTCCTTTGGAGTCGCAAGGGTGGTCGGCGGCGCTCGGCGCTGGAAAACAAAACTGGCTCGCATCGCAGATATGCATCTCTCTGACTGAGTTTATTTACTTGACGACAAGAATAATGCTTCCTCTCAGAAAACAGAGAGACGATGCTGTGCACCAGCTTTAATCTGATTACGAGCGCGGACATATGCTCTCGGCCCCAAGAGGAGATCTCGAATCGCAGATAATCTCGCGTGTGTAGCTCTCTTTGTTCTTTCACTCTTTCAAAGCTGCGGAATTCAAAAGGAAAGACACGGAATAAGTATTGCTGAAAATAATTTGCTGAATAAATTTCAGGAATAACTTTTCCAACCTTTTTAATTGTATTAAAATTCTTGATTACCACAGATATTCTTTTTTATTAAGAATTTTTTTTATATTTAAATAAAAGGGGTTCCAGAAAATAAAAATAAATCGGACTTTAAATAATTATAAATCATATCACAAAAGGATCTAAACTTATTTTATAAAACTGGTTTTGAACAAAAACTAACAAATTAACAAAATCTCAATTTCTAGACAGCGGCAGTCATTATTTCCAAACTAGAAACCTTCGAAGTTAGTCAATTTTTGTCCTAAAACAATTTTCTGAAAAAAAAAAAAAATTTGTAAAGATCAATTTATTAGCATTTATACCATGAATTAATGATTTTCTGAAAGTCTCAAATCCCTTTCAATGCATTTAAGTAAATCTAAGTTAATTAAAAAAATTGTATATAACTTTCATTTTTGTTTCCAGCAAACTTGTCATGCCTTTTAATTATGAAATTTGTGGATTGAAAGCCGCACTTCCTCCGGTCAAAATTAGCATTTTCGGGTGATTAATTTCCACCTAAGCACGTGTGACGAGCCTTGTCGCGAGAATTGGGCGTCCTTGAGCGTTTGGATGCTGATCAGAATTCTAGTCGGCGTTTGGCGAACGCGCCATCAGCCTGATGGATTGCTGACAAACGCTTTTCGCAGCACAATGGCCACCGAACAGGCAGGGATATTTTCGCATTCCGACGGCGTTGATAATTGAATCTGCGAGGAAGTGGCTGCTGGAGCAAAGCGATGGATTTTTTTTGCCCGGCCGCGAACGAGAAAAAAGTTAACAGCAGGATGAGAGAGTGAAAATGAAAGAGCCGTGAGCAATCAGGATGTGAGGCTCATTACAAAATCCCAACAACGTACATACACAATGCGCTGTCATTAACGCCTTGCTTATTGAAATTAATGGTGCGCACCAAGTCTTGGCACATTGTCTGCCGAGATTGCGTGTAAATGCATAGAAAAGCCCCCCGACGCTGGAATTTGTGTAATAAAGGAATTATTGGAGTAATGAAGACAAATTGACGTTTTATCCAGATTGTAATTGATCAAAGCGTTCATAAGACTTGTCGGCCGTTGTAAATTAGTATGGATTTTTTTTTTACAATTTCTACGCTCTTTGTTTATAAATAAATTTGCCATCATGATAATTATCGTTTGTTTTATGGAAAATCCTGTTCAATCCTGTTATTTGAATATTAATTTTTTTTAAGACGTTGCCACTCGAGGAGATGAAAGAGCCAATTGTTTTTTAATATAAAAAACAATTTTTCTGCAACGAGGAAAAGCCCGATCTCTTCATTTCTATAATTTTTTTTATTTGGGTTTCAAAAATATCATCATCGTCAAAATAAGTTTTGCAAATTCTGACATAATTGGTTAAATCCGATTTTAAATGAGAATTTAAGGACTGAACATGAAAAATTGACTTAATAACCTGACGTACCCCTAATCAGGAAAATTTAAACTGGTAAAGCCGATTTTTAAGAAACTTATCTGATTTTATTTTAGAGATAAAATAGGCATTCAAGGGGCCTTTTTTCTTAAACAAAATATTCTCATTCTGAAATAAAAAAGCCTATTTTTCCACTTCACGATAGTATATTTCTTTTCAACGAATTCATTGGTATTTAGTTGCAGCAATTGAGGGGAAAACTGGAACGAGATGTTCGGCTAAACTAATTAACTAGCTTCTGAATTTTTTTTCTCTGCCGGCTACTATATTCTGCTAATTTATTGTAGAAATTTTACAGTCTAAAAAATATGAACAAATACATAATTAAAAGGAGGCAAAAAAAACTGTACTCTGTGCATCCTAAAAAATTCGTAAAATAGAAGTTTTCAACACTCAAAATTTATAATATTTTTTTTTTTCTACTTTTCTGAAATAAAATGCTGATTTTGGCTCATCTCTAAAAAACTTGCATGTTTTTTTAGCATTTTAGAAATTTACGCATTGCTTATGAAATTTAATATGATCCTATGTTCCAATAAAAGGATGAAATTCTTTTGATATCACAATTTCTCCAAAGCACCTTACTTCCAAAGCACTTATTTGCAGACAATCCATTTTCATTTCATATAGAAGTACGGCGTTGTGTAATGTAATTGGATCGGATCGTTGTAAACAAGTCTATAAAAAACGCATTCAAGTCGTTCCATTGACTTAGTCGTATGTCTGTGTGTGCGAGCATCTCTCTCTCGCTTTACGACAACATATCGAACCAACACTCGCATAAATCCGGAGTGAACCTCTCAAAGCACTCGGCATGACATTTGTGTGAACAATTGTCAAGCCGTCGCCGGCGTTGTAGAGGAATTCCCATCGATGCTCACCCACCATAATGAAAGAAACATGTAAAAAAAACAAGCATCAATGAGAGCAAAGAAAAGCTGCCGTGCAGAAACGAGAGGGAAAATAATGAGCCTCTCCAGCAGAAGTTTTTCTCTTCTTCTTCTTCGGGTTCAAAGATGCGGAATCGAATTACAATTGGGGGCACACTTGGGCTTTCTCGTTTTGCGCCGGCCGGCCTCAGATGTGGCTGGCCCGGTTTTCTCTAATGCTTCTGTGCCTCCTGTGTAATTAGATATTTTTGTCGCCATTATTAATAGGAGCGTCGCCGCCCGACACCAGAGTGTTGCTGCGCGTCTGTATGTTTGCTCGGCCACCGTCGGGCGAGGGAGAATTATTGCGCCCACATGTGCGCTCGATTTGACGGGCCAATTATCCACTCACGCACACAGAATCGCGTTGGGTCTTCAATTTGGAACACGACGAATGCCACTCTAACTTCATTCAAGCATAAATACTAGAACCGAAGAAAAAAAATTTAAATAAATTAAAATTCAACCAATAATTACTCTTTATTGAATCTCTTTTGATTCCATAAATTCATTTATAGCAACTGCTATGGTGAAATAAAACTTTTTATCATTAATTTAATTGTTTAAATGCAAATTTATTTCCGCAATGAAATCTGATTCCAAATTGAGGCTCAATTGGAAATTTTCAACATACAAATATGTAATTTTCTAAAGCTCTATTGATTAATTTATGAGCTTCACACACATTTGTTTTTCTAGTTATGCTTTTGAAATGAAGTAAAATTCAATTTTAATTCATATGGTCACTTAAAATCGAACGTGGAATAAAGAAATATTCAATGACCATGATTAAGTCATCTCCCAAAGAAAATTTTCACCTGTGCTCGCATAGAAAAATCAAAGTAAAAACTATTTAAAATTATCTTTAAGGTATTTTTTTTCTCATTAAAGGGTAGAGATTTTCATAGAGATATTATTTGACAAGTTTTGTCAGCAATGTTTTGAAATCAATACACCGGACTTAATTAACTCAGAACATTTAAGTAATCTTTTTCTACCTCTTTGGAATGAAGTGATTATCGTTTGTACTGCATAATGATGAATTTTAATCTTCAGTAAAAAACACTCAGATTCATTCCATAATGTAATGGGTCTTGTTCTGCAAAAGTACGTACTTATAAAATCTATAAAATCCGTTCTTGCGTGAGAAATAGCACGTCCTGAGACGTGCAGAAGACACGCCTAATTAAAGAGTACATTTGCCCGCGAGTTTCTGCACATGTAATGTGGAGCACCGATCTTGGCAGGATGTTCTTATTCTCTTGCGAAAAGAATCCCAAATTACAGAGGAGTCCCTTTTTCAGAACCAGTTAGCCTAACAAGATCTCTCCTCACTCGGCTCCTTAACCGGCGACCGACCTCCTCCTCCTCGTTTTATATAAAACGGATAAAAATGAACGAAAAAAGGGCCAAATTACAGAGCACGGCAGCGTGCGTGATTGTTTGAAAAGCTGCTTTTTCTCACTCGACGGTTTCTTTCACGAAACACAGCCTCGCCTTCTTGAGACGAGGTGTTAAAAAAGTTAATACGCCGTACACCTGCTGCAGGGTCGAAAGGCTGTGATTATCTTTTCTCTCTCTAGTATAGGAATATGAAAAAAAATTCTTGACTTGAGAATAACATGCGTCTCGGTACGTGTCTGTTTCAGCAGCATTCGATGATGTCCTGAAGCTCAACCAGCAGCAGCAAAACCGACCGGCCCGATGGCGAGATTTGCCTTTCACTGCAGCTTTGCTGGGATCATCAGGTGGGCACTTTGCGGCGGCCTCGCCACCCTCCTGCTGCTGCCCAGTCTCTCCAACACCTATGAAATGTGTAAGTGCCTAATTTTTTATTATTATTATGAATTTAATTTTTTAAGAGATTATAGTTTAAAAAGCTCCAAAGAGTTATTTATTGAAATCTAGTGTTTTTTAAGAGGCTAAATTTTTATATTTGGTGAAGCTCTGGAGTTAATTTGTCCAATCGCTGTGCACACATATTTATCTTTTTTCATAATAATCAATGCAATGTTAAGTGATCGCTTTTTTAATTTTTAAGTTTGCGATTTTTTGCTATATATTGAATTTGGATGTGATATAAGCACAGAATTTATGAAATTTAAGGATTTAAACTTGCATTACTTTATGAAGAGAAAATTAAACAAAATATATTTTTACGTAAATTTAATAATATTTTTATGGTTCTTAATTCAAATTAAATTATTTTTTTTTTTAAATATAATTTTGATTTATCTTATTATATAACTATTTTTGGAATTTAAAAATTTCAGTATAACTTATTATTTAGTATGATTTTAGTCTATAAAAAACTATTCAAAATCATGGCATTTTCTAATTGAATATAAATTTGCTACTACCTAATTATACTAATAGACTAATTTAAAAAAACATTGACAGGAATCGCTATTGTATTAAATATGGCTCATTAACTTTGATTCAATTCATGCGGCTTTATCGTCGGAATAAAAATTGTTGATAAAATTAAAAATAATGGATGATATTCACATGCTAACTTGCTTATGACATTTGCTGGTGCTAACTTAGCATGTGAATAACCCCCAATATAAAAAAAATTAGTAATAAATTAGTAATTTTAAATAAGTTTGGCACAAAAATCAAAATGTGACTGCAAGATTGTTTTGTCACCGTTTTCATTTGTACAGAATTATAATATTTTCTAACATTTATTCCCTGCATATTTTGTTTTTACCAGGATTTCAAATTAAAAAATCTTGTAACTTTTAATTGAAAATCAAGTCCCATATGACCTAAAATTACAAGTTCTGCTTGTCCATTTGAGTCACGTAAAGGGAGACGCTAAACGTCAAAATCGCACAGAAAGCCAGAAATTAATCTTCCGGCTCCGTCGGACAAGCCAGAAGCAAGAAGTCATGTTGTCATAATAGCAAAATGGGAAAAGCGGAAAAATCGCAGCTCAGCTGGCGAGCAGCAATCCATTCTGCGCCGGCACACAGAGAGAAAGAGAAGTGAAATTTTTGGCCCGCACTGCGGAGCCTGATTGAGGTATTATGTTTGTTCTGCGTTCTCCCTTTTTATATAGAAAAAAAAGTAATATCTCATCTGATATCTGGACCACGTAGCCGGCAAGAGCACACATTCTGCAGCACCCGAAAGAGATAGGTATTTATATATAAAAGCGGCGGCGGCGTCTTCTTGTTTTCATCCCCGAGGGGTGCGACTAGATATTGCCGCCGGATTATTATATTGCCACGAGCGGCGTAATGCGTTCCAGTCGTTGGATCTTTCTATTTGTGCGCCGCAGCACGCAGTGCGAAAAAAGAGAGAAGACGAGCTTTGCTCGACAAACATCTCGCCAGGATCCGACCTGTTAAGCAAACAGCAATATGGAAGGCCCAAATTAACACCGACGACGTTCCCGGCTCTGATTTTGTTCAAGGCTCTCCAGAGGGAGACCAAGAAGGAGAATAGCGTGAAAAGTTTTTCTGCCCTTAATTAGAGCTTTCGCAATTACGCCTCAGCTCCTTGTTTAACTAGAATTAATTGCATTTTTAACCAGGGACGATACTCCATTCTCTTTTGTCAGGCTACAGATGTTATTCGTTATAATTTAGCACAATTTAATTTATTTTTTAAATTAAAATAAAATTTAAATCTGTTTTTTAATATTTAATGCCTTTAATGTTTACATAATTTTTTTGTTCCAGTTTATTGACTATTTTAAATATTTTATTGAAAGGTGAATTTTATAAATAAAATTTCTTTTCTAATGCACAATCATCTTAAATTTATTTTGTTTTCATAATATTATAAATGCCACTGGTCCCACTAAACTTGTGAAGAATAAACTTTTTAAGATGAATCGATTTGAAATGGCAGTTATTATGCTGATATTTTTTCTCATTTCAATATAAATTTTTTAAATAAAATTATTTTAAATCATGAAAGAAAATGGAAATTTAAGTTTCAAATTCAGTTTTTGTAAGAATCCCAATTAGAGGAACGAACTAAAAAAAGAGCAATTCGCAATCAGCTAAAATTTATGAATATATTCTGAGTTCTGAGCAAAAGTTTTTAATTTCACAAGTCAAACGAACATTTTTACGATTTCAATAATTGCCTCTTCTCACGAGAATATCCGCCTTTCCCATAAACTCTCGGCGCTGCTTGCCCTCTCGTAAATCCAGACGTTTAATATTCAGGTTAGTGGAAGAGTAAAGCTCGCAAGAATTCCGCCTTTCTTTATATTCACTGCCGCTCCGTCTTCGCCGCCGCTCTATATTTTCCGATTTATTGGGAGTTAAAAATATTCCTTTCAATCGAAGTGGAATTAATCCGAGCCTTTTGTTTCACCGAGAAGATTATTCGTTCCATTGTGAGGCAGAGAGAGAGAGAAAAGAGCCGGCAAAGAAAAGAGGATCCAGAGAGGCTTGCGTGAAATAAATTCACGTCGCTGAAACTCGAGAAAGGATTTTAATTGGAGGCGCCGAGGAGGAATTCCTGGCCTTTTTCTCTTTTCATCTCGCGTCGCCGTGATTATAATTGCTGCGCTTTTCACTCTGCACTCGCGATGCATTGTTTCGCGGCCAAAGAGGGAAGATTCATAATATTCTGCTCGTTTCGAAAACGAATCTCGGTCCAGCTGAGAACAATTGGACTGATTCGACAGCTGCTGCAGGTGCAGCCAAACTTCTCTTTTGATAAATCACCCCTTCTCTTTTTCTTCCACCTTTTTACTTTCTTTCTTTCTTTCCTCCTTGTTTTATTCTCCAGCGAGAGCTGCAGGAAATTTATTTATCGCCTTGTGCAAGCGAGAGTAGCTGGCGGAATGAAGAGAAGCGAAACGTGTCTGAAATCATAATGGCCCCTCATGTTCGAGAAAAAGAGAGGGTGTCGGAGAAAAATAACACCGGCAATATTGAAATTCCCAATTTATGTCTCTATTTTAAGTGGCTGCCTTTTAAGAGACTCGGAATTAAGATGCAAAAGCTGTCGCAAAACCGGGGAGCGTGTTTTTTTTCCTTTCGGCGATGATTTGGGGCCAATAAAAACGCACCACCGTACTTTGGAGATTGTCCAAAAACATATCTACTAGACATAATAAGTCTGAATGGAATAGCCACAACACGCCCGTTCTATAGTATTATTAGTTCCGGCGGCACTTTCCAACTTTATCTCATCTTTTTTTTGTTTTTCTGCCATTTTTCTCGGCAGCCTTTTTACATGGTAATGGCTGCTATTTGCATTCAGCCGAGTTTGCACTTGATCATAAATTATTTCTGCCCGCCGAAACTCATTAACAGAGTCTGAAAGTGTTTATTTATTAATTGCGGTTCTTACGAAGTTTGCATGGTTGCTTATTTTCAGCAAGCATAATATCAAATTTTTACTATATAACATTCTGTAAGTTTTATTTCCACAACAAATATGCTTGAATAAGCCATTTACTCAAAAAATATCCCCTTTTAAATAACTTTTCATAAATGGCAAAAATTCCATTACCTCTTTTCTTGTGCGATTCAATTTTTTTTATCTGAAAATATTTGATTTAAGAATTTTGTATATAGATAGATGTCCGATGATATATCATCTGCCTACAATTAGAGATTCTTATGAGGACGATATCAAATTGAATTTGTCATTTACTCATCAATGCCAAAAATTGAATTTATATATTATTTTATAAATATTTTTTTTTAGGAACAAAAATATAATATTCAATGTTAAAAAATTCAACGATATCAAAAAACGTACTTTATGATAAAATATAAACAAAAATCAAATAAAAGTATTAAAAAGTTATATCTTTGTAATAAAAAATAACAATGTTATCATTTTCTTCATAGTAATTTTTAGTATTTTTTTTTTAAATAATACTTACATACAGCTAGCCACATCTCAATTGAATTTCCTCCAATAGTTCAAAAAAAGATGGAAAATTAAATAAATCGAGACATTATTATCATTGATATTGAAATAATTATATGTATTATCATTTAAATATTTGCTTAATTTAGCCACTTTTCGGTCAATATACTTGCACCGTCTTTCAATTCAAACTTACGTTCGATCTGTTTGTTTTCTATATTCTCGCCATAAAATGTTTTCACCTTGGCTGGTGTGGCAAAAGACTGCTCCGTGTAGAGCAGTAAAATCGGAAGCCGCCTCCGGCAAATCCCCATGCGACTTGCTGCTTCGGCGAAAATCTCGTGAAAAACGACGCCTGCTCTTCGCAAGCAAGACTGGGCGCTCACTTATGGTTTCCTGCCCGCAACAAACAAGGATAAATGGGAATATGAAAGTCTATTTCCCAGAGCGGGCTGCGCGTGGCAGCCGTGCTACTGTCGGGACGCACTTTTTCTATTTTAGAAGTCCCGCAGGAGTTGGGCGAAAAACTAAATACTCGAGCACACACACACACGAGCTTCCTCCAGCCGCACCTTCTTCCGGGAAAAAGTTGCTTTTTCTACTCCCAGCGGGAGTATTAGTAGTGATCCTGGGAAATTAGGAAATATTGCGCACATTTGTTGCGTCAAACGGTGCCGCTCCCGTGAGCGTGAAATGAAAGCCGTATTGTTACTTAGACTTTTTTAGCGGGAATGCTATCGGAAAAAATGGATACACATTTTCTGGATATATTGAAAGATATTTTTTTTATAATAATCCCTGTTGAGTTATTTTGTTAGAAATTGTTGGTTAAAAAACACCATCAAGAAAAAATTAAATACTTTTTTCATTCATATAAAGTTTGCATTAAACAGCTTTGCTCAAATAAAATTAAATAATTAAATTAGCAAGGTAGAAAATTGATTAAAGAGAAAAAAAATTCTGGCTTCAAAAGTCATTAATAAAGTTGATTCTATCAAATAAGTTTATTTGACTGTCTTAGAACAAGGAGGTTTAAATTGAAATCACATCTCTGAATTGGTTAGAAATTATTAAAATTGTTGTGGTTTATAAAAATGATTGAAAGGTTTTATTAGATTTGGGACGTGGAATTGTGAAAGGAATACTATTAGCAAAAATGTTATTAATTAAATATAATTTTTATTTACTAACAATACAAGCTAAGAAGGAAATTAATTTTCACTTTATCTTATGAAGTTCTGCCAGTGAGCGATTCTATAATATTTATTTTAGCTAGCAAATTAATTTTGAAAATGCCAGATTCATTAATGATTAGGAACGTCTCGCTAACATTTAGCTATGAAATACGAAAAATTAACAAATTTAATAAAATAACGATTTGAGGATAAAAATAAATATAATAAATTATATATAACACAGTCTGTTATATCTAATTTAAATTTATTAGCTTTATAAATTTTAGCATTCATTTATTTTATGCAAAATATTATCTTCTGTTGCATATTTTATATGAATATTAGCAAAGAATAGCCATAAGCGGCTGAATTGAAGGTATCGAAGACAATAGGCCGTATCGGTTTCAGGCACGAGGAGCTTATTATGATTCAAGGCACGGCAGGGCTCGCTGAGAGATAATGCATTGGTACATTGTATTGTCGCTTCCTGTTGCTGCGCATTGTCCGGCAATTTATAATCTTCGACACTATGTTCGAGAATGTATTCCGATTTAATTATTTATCAGCGGATAAAAGTGGTACAAAAAGCGGCCGCGACGAAATAATAATCCTGGAGGGGGAAAAACTCTGGGCATGCTTTTGCTCTTTGCGGTGCGAGCGGCAGAAAAATGGCCAAACAGGAAAGCCATAAATACAGAGCATTTGCCGGCAATGTTTTCTGAGCGAGAGGGAGAAATATTACCTCGGTGCGGCCACGTTGGCTCTCTCTCGTACATCACACATAAGCCATTAGTGAAAAGGAGGACATACGAGCGCGATTCCGCAGGGACTTTCGGGAGTGCTAAAATGGGGCTTTGTCGGCGTCGTCGCTGGAGAACTCGCAAGGGACCGCAGAATTTTTGTTCTCCGCAGATGAAGGGGCATCGCTAAAAGCAGCGCATTATGTTTTTATTTTTGGCTCTCATTACCGAAAAGAAAAAGATTCGTATGGTTAAAAGGGAAACTGGGAAAAAGCGAAATTAGTCTCATTAGTGAAAGTAGTGTATCCGAGGGCTTTAGTTGTAAAAGTTTATTATTTGCTCATATGCTTTCTGGACCTTCAAATTTTCAGTTTTTCTCTTCTTTTTTTTAATGCGATTCTTATAAAAAAAGTTATTAGTTTCTCTCGTTTAATTTTTTTCTAGTCGACTATAAGTTTGTTTTTATTATCTTGCTGCGATTTTATTCTCTATTCGTCTGTGGATTTCAAATTAGCCTTACAAGTTTCACTGATTGTGAGAGCTTATGGGAATAAGGTTGTGGTAACACAATTTAAAGTATAAAGAACTATATCGTGATGAGTGATGAGCGTTGCTTGAGGTGGACCAGTCTCATTGGTTTTATAGGTCATAAAGGTTATCAATAAGTATGTGTAAAAATGTGTTTTTATTTTGCATTCTGTACATGAACCAAGAGAAAAATGTTTCCTGTTTTATTTTATCTTAATTTCATTAATTTCATTCCTTAAATTTGAAACAAATTGACGATGGAATAACAACAAATGATGTTCTTGAACAGGAGTCAGGAGTTATTTTAAAATATAATCCTCTATTCAAGAAAAGACCAAAAATTTATATATAATATTGTTTATACTAAAGATACCAATAAGAACATAATTTATTAAAGATAATTATTTTTTTGGACATAATTGAATGTAAATTTTTGTCAATATAGCTAAAATAAATGGAATATATATTTTTTTAAACTAATAAAAATTTTTACTTATAAAGCAAAATATAAAAATGAAAAAATTATAAATTGTTACTTAACTTTTTATAATATTAATTTAACAACTTTTACTTTGTTACCACATTTTGATCACTATTTTTGCCACGCCTCTTCCTTTAAAGCACTGAAAATGCAAATGATATTATAGAAATGAAAGGAAAATTTCCTTCTATAAACACTGCGAGCATAACAGTTCAGTCTCGACCCCGATTTCACGAAATTCATTCCTGCAACAGACTGATTATCATTTGAACCAAAATCGTAATTTGAGACGTGTACCTCATCTGTCGATGAGGGCTGGATGTTCCCATTGTTGTCTTTTCAAAAAACAGCAGCCATCATTCGCCGGAGAATTTTGCGTCTGTGAAACGCACCAAATCAACGGCGTAGCAGGGCAGCAGCCGTTTTTATCTTTCCACATGTCAAAATCATCCCTTGCTTCATTTCTCCTCTCTCGATCACGTTCAGCTCAAAAATCTAGAGCAGAAAAACGCCATTTTCATAGATCAATACGCTGGAAATAATAAATTTCCGCTGCTCTCATCCGTCACCGCCGAAGAACTTCTCTGCCCTTTTTTATTCTTTCTCGCGTCAAACAAAACACGCGAGCGGGAATTACATATTAAACAGGATATTAAAAAGAAAATCCGACGCTCTCGTGCTCACTTCGATTTTATAAATTTTTCTCATGGTCTCCGGAAAAGAGGGCGTCGGGCGCGAAATGAGGAATTGGCATCGTAGCAATGTAGTCGGAGCATGATCATGAATAATATGTCGGCCTGATTGGCTGCATATTTCGACGAGGGATTTATGGCCGCCGAGGTCTCGCATTAAAAAAGTACCAATGAATTCTGTGAATAATTTAGTGGCGCCCGCACACACCAGTGTAGCTCCCGAATTTGCATAACACAATATCTGGATGCGTGGCGAGGGAATTCGTCCGTGCATGCAGCGCCGCCGCCGGCTCGCCTGAATTTATGATTTGTTTTATCCCTTTGTCCGGTGGCCGAGCGCATTTTCATAATCCACCCATAAAAATTGTATTTGCTGCGCACACATTTTATCGGCTCTCTCTTTTTTTGGTGCAGAATATTTGATATTCAGTGAAAGAATTGATGATCCGATTACTGATACTTCATAAAAATGTGTTATTTAATATACAGCTGCTGCTGTTAATAATGTACCTAGTCGTTAATTAAGTATCATAAAATATTAAAATTTTTATAAATCAGACAATTTTTAATTGATACTTATATCGTTTATTGGCTTATATAAATAACAAGAATAATAAATAATTGTATTATATGACAATTGTCTTCCCAATTTTTAAATTTTTTTATATTTTATTTATAATTATTAGCAATCAGAACAGAAACAGGTGGTTTGGTTTTTAATGATAATAAAAATAAAACAAAAAATATTTGTAAAAATTTATATAAGTATTGATAATGAAATTAAAGAATAATGTTGTAGTTTGTTGAAAATAATAGATATGGAACTCTCTTTAAGCAAGACTTGACAGTGTATAATATTCTCTAAGATTTAAAGTTTCCATGTAAATTTGTTCTTAAATTTAATGTCAAGATCTCATCACTAATCAGGAAATAAATAAAATCGAGAAAACTTTTTTTTTTAAATCAACAAAATCATTTTTAAATGGTTTTATCAGTTTTTGTAGCACACAATTCTTTTTAAAGCATTTAAAAGCATATTGATTTGGCAATTTAATTAAAATTTCACGCCCCACACCATCGCAAATGTGACCGCACCGATAAAGCCCCCGTGCATCTCTTCACCTGCGTATCACAGCAACTCCCAAATGCAAACGCATGCAATCTGCGCTGTCAGTCGCGATGATGGATTAACACCGAGAGCTGGAAAATAAATCGAGCGGCAACACCACCATCAACTTTCACCCTTTCGCTATACACGCTGCAAGCATATTTATTTACGAATTTATTTATGTACGCGCTGGGCGGCCCTGCTGTCAAAAACAGAAAAAGAAGCGAGTCTGATTCATTGTTGCCAACATTAGGGCCCCCGGTTAATAATTAACCCGGGTAATTTCCCTTCCATTACACCTCTGCTGCAATATGGCCAGCAGCTGGGGCCGAATCGCTGCATAATTCAGCTTTGAGCTTCGACCGGTTCCGGCCGGGCTATGCAAAATAATGATGACGCGCTTAAAGCTGCACCGTCACTAAATGTGCCTCCATTAAGCTTGAATTCGCGAATCGATTGGAGAGGAATCATATAAAAAAAAAAGGAAAACACGAGAGAAGAGTTTTATTTATTTATTTTTCCAGCAGTCTGCTCGGCGCCGGCTGACGAGATTATTCTCGCGCTTTTGATAAAGCTGCTGGATGCGTTTTTGTGTGTTTCTCTCTGGATGGCCGGCACAAGCGGATACTTCCTGCGCCGCGCTTTTAAGCTGTAAACCCTTTCTCGTTATCTTTATGAATGCAGACACGTGTAAAACACGCACGTTGCCAGAGTGGGCAGCACTTAAAAGGGTGAATAAATAGACGTGCGTAACTGGCTGATGTGGATATACCGCGTTATCCGACCGGACGCACGAATGTTGCGAGATGCTGGGTGCTTTATGGAATTTTAGAGGGGAAAGTTATGATTTTCTTAAAAGAGTAATCAACATTGGGGTCATTATCCTGAATGCATTAAGCTAATATATTTTTTTAATTGCATAATTGTTACTTTTTATATTTTTAAATTTATGCAATACATATGTCTTAATTAAAAAATGTAGCCAACTTATTTATGATAATGATTAATAATTTTTTTCATTAAATTTAACCTCACCAAACATTTAGGAATTAAGAAAAATGTCAATTTAGAGAAGTTTTAAAACTAAATTATTGAATCCATGAATATGTTATATGTTGTCAGTCTCTATTACTCATTATTAAATATATTTAATTATTATTAGGTAGTTAACATCATTAATACAAAAATTATCTAGATGAGGCCCCCTTTTTTGTAATATCTATGTTCATTCGTGAAAATATCTATAAGTTTAAGTTTACCTGACTTCGTAGAATTTTTTTATATTTTGTAGATTCATGGGTAAGAAAAAATTTTGAGTTACAAGTTGCATTTCAAATACAATTTTTTGACTGTAGTCAACAAATAAAATAATGCGATAAATAAATTACTTTTTATTATAATAGTTATTTTTTGTATAATATAAAATATATTATAAAATTATTTTAAAATAAGTAATAAAGTATTTAATTTTTTAAAATGTAGCTTTTACATGTTTTTGCAATTAAATTTGATCACTCATCAATCCTGAAATCACTTGATCGATATACTAATGAGAATTTGATGTTCATTTCAGCCCAATGCATCGCGCCAATGGGCATGGAGTCCGGCGCAATCCGGGACGAGGACATATCAGCGAGCTCATCTTTTGATAGCGGAAACGTGGGCCCTCAGCACGGAAGGTAAGCGCCATTTCACAAACATACACATAGATATGCACGCATATATCTGCTCCTAAATCTATTTCCCCGCCCGGGTTGTGCACGCGCGTCGCCGACGAGACGCAAAGTTTGCCCGAACCCTTTCTTGTTTGTTTGCATTATTAAGGCAAACAAACAACTACTGCAACACCGGCGCAATGAGTTTCAACCCCGAAACAATACGACGACGGCGGCGGGCCTCGGGAGTCCACGCAGTATCGATCGCAACGTTAATATGATTTTTTATTGTTTCCGTGTGGCGAAGTGACCCGTAAGAAAGATGCAAGGAGTTTCCCCTTTTGCAGCGAGCGTGTGTGTCGGCTTCTCGCCCCCGCTGCCTGTTTTTTAGCACCACGTCCAGTGTATAAAGAAGAGAAGAAAGAAAGTCCCCGGCTGGGCGAAAACGTTTGATGGCCACAGACTAAAAGGGACGTTCTCGAAAACGGGCCTTGACCGTTTCAAAATTATCTAATCGCACAGCTCAAAAAAAAAGACCAATGAAAAAGCCCTCAGGTTTTTTTTAAACTCAATCTTAAATTTGATAATTGCATATTGTGCCAATCTGTTTTGAAAATATTTATAGACTGTTTAAAAAAAAAAATACATTATATTGGAATATGTTTTGAATAGTTTGGGTTGTATATACTTAATTTTGAAGACTTTATTTCTTTGTTGATCGTAGTACAGGAAAACAGTCACCTTCAAACTATAAGTTGAGGATTCACAAAGTTTAAATGCAATAAAAGTCATATTTAATATTTCTGAATGGAAAACTTTTTACTTATCTAAGGATTTTTTTTTCAATTTGAATTTCATTTAACAAAGAAAATGTAATTTAAATAAAAGTTTAAGAAATAAATTGTAGAAAATTTGATCAAGCCCTTTATTGGGAAGGTCCTGAGCTCTCTCTAGTGCAAACGCGCGCGGCTCTTTTTTCGCCAGTTGGGGAGATAAAAAGCGGCGACCGGCCCTTCCTCCGAGGAGTGTTAATCCAAGGCTGGCGCTCTCTCTCTCTCTCTCTATTAAAGTGCATATGTGCCGGCCCGAGAGGAAAAATCATTAAAAACAGGCCTCAGGTGCGAGAGAGAGCAGCACAGACAATGGCCCGGGCGAAAGTATGGTGCGCCCTTATCGCGCGCCAGGGAGAAATGTTGTTTCCCGTTTCCTTGGCAGAACAGGAAGCGGCAGAGATTAGGCCGCGCGCAGGGTTGCATACCTGCCTTCTCGTCGTCCGCGTGCTGGTGCGTGAGATATTAAATTAAATGCAATTTGCTCGCGCGCGCCCCGCGAAACAATTCCACTCTCCGGCAGAGCGTGAAAATCTGAATGTGGAAAATGGAAAATGTCAGAGTGGAGAGCAGCATTAAATGTGAAACTCAAGTTCATATTCTGAAGCAGACAATTTGAGGTAAAAACAAAATGGAAAGTGAGAAATATTAATATTAAACGTGAAAAATGACTTTCGCTTAATTTTTCCTGAATATTAATTTTAATTTTATTTAAAAAAGTATTAAATATAGACAATAAATCCTTAGGAATACAGAGGCTATAAATTCATTGTAATGCCAACTTAAAACTGCATAAAATGTAAAGCAGTCTCAAATTTCCAAAAATATTCTCTATATTTTTGAGAAATTAAACAAAACATTTAATATAATCCAACTTTTTTTTATTCAGAATTTCAGATTTCAGAATGACTGTATTAATTAGAAAAATCTATATCAATAATTAATTTTGGACCAAATCAAATAATTTTTTTTTTAATTTCCAAGTCAAAATTTGACATTCCACCAGAAATATATCTTCTATTTATTTTTTAATTTTTTTTTCTTTTCATTGTAACCATTTTCTTCTGAGCCCAAGTGTAATTAAATTTAGTGCGTGTTGTGTAAACTGCGAGGCAGGCGAGCAATTTCGTTAGTTCACGGGGCACGTCGCTGCTCTGGCTTGAATTATGGCGGCGCACGCTGTTGGCGCGGCGTGTTTAATTTTAAAACAAATCCACCTTGTTCCTGCCGCTCTATTAATAAAATATGAAATGAAAATGCGAGCAGAGTGGTATGTGCGTCGTAGCTCTCGAGCGCAGCTTTTCGGGGGATAATCAGTGCAGCCCCTAATCCTTCCTATCTCACCACGTCATTAAATTTGTAACTCAAGAATAGCTTCACGGGAGGGGCACGTGGGGGCAGAAAAGAGTTCTAACAAATGACTAATGATGGGATGTGCGGCCTGTTTGAACGTGGAAAAAATAGCAGAGAAAATATAATCATATTTCGGGTGGCGGTTATGTTTTAGTTGTGTCGCCGTCATTAGTACACGAGCCCCTTTCGGCACTTACCAGACATCAAAAGTGCACTCTGTTGAAATAAAAGTGACGCTTTCAGTACTTTCTTGATATTCACCCGTTGTAACACATACAAGAACAGCATTTCTTTGTAATGAAGTTTATTAAATTAGAAGAATATATTAAAATGAAAAAATATTTATACTAATATCATATCATTATTTATTTTTATGATATTAACATATTTTTAAAAAAGCTTAAAATTGTAATTTTATTTAATTAAATATTTATTGGGGTTTTTTTTTAATTTTTGTCATTTAACTTTAAGATGTAAAATTTAACAAAGTATAACAATGGTTTTAAATTTTATTTAAAAAATATATATAGTACCATCAAGATCATGTGATAATAATGTTTCTTGAATAATAACTCTTATGTACACCCATAGCTGCTAAAAGAGTTTTTTTATGTCCCTATAATTATTATATTAGGATAAATGGTTATTGACATCAATGATGTTCTTCAATATAGAATTAATAAAAATAATTTTATATATATTTATTTTATTGCTTCCTACCTGTAATGAAGACTCAAAATAAAAATAATAATAAAATAAATAAATAAGATTTCAGCAGATTTTAGAGAGTTTTTTTCAGTAAAATAATTTGTTCTTTCCATTAAAACATTTTTCTCTCTGCAGCTGGATAAAAAAAACTGGGTCGAAGGAGGAAAACAAGTCGTTCTCAACTTCTTGTGTATACCTTTCGTTTTTTAGGATTAACCGAGCCAATCTCGGCAGATCTGGCATCGGACCAAAAGCGATAGCAAACATTAGCTTTCGGGGGAGTTAATGCACCTGACTGCACTTATTTCTCCGCTGCTCATCTCCTCGGGGTCAATGCGGCGTCTGCGGACTAATGTTTTATTTATCGCCCACAGTCTGTTTTATTCATGTTGCTAACAAAATCAAACCGCACCCCACTCAGCTGCGAGGGGTGAATCTGCCTGAGCAAGAAAGCCCTTGATTCGGCGTGACTTGGCCGGATGCTTTTCGCAGGAGGGATATAGAGATGCATTAGCCGGCGACGCCTGCCACTGCGCCGGGTATGCAACCGGGCGAGCTGCGGCGACGGCCAAAAAGCCTACTCGCTAGCCCGGGGCGGAATTATTATTGCCGGAGATTTATTCTCACGCGTCCAGCAACTCTGATTTGTATCTCGCAGAGCTTGGAATAATGTTGTTTTTTATTTCGCCAATTCGATTTAACGGGTGTGCTGAGTTATGAATCATCTTGTGTTCACTCACTTTTGAAGGCCACCGCGCGGCATTCCGCTGTCTGCTGAATTTATGCCAATCGTAAAAGGTAGCCAATGGATTTCTCTCGTTTTCGCGAATTAATGTAATTTTTTAACCATCCGCTTATTTATTTTATTATTCCGTGCAAAATAAAACCGGACAAACTGCTTCTGAGAAGGGAACGCCGCCAATCTCCAGTAGTCCAAAATAAGAAACGAAGACAAATATTTTCGTAATCCCACGATCCTCTGATTTTATGTTAATATAATAATATAACCTGCCATTTTTTTTTTATTAAGTGACAATACGATATCATTAAAATTTAATATTTTTCAAAATTCACTCCATTTTTAAGTTCACCTCTTTCTCATTTTCAACTAATTATGAATCAATTAAAATGAGGTTGACACTGATACAATTTGAAATGTTTAAAATTGAGGAATTTTAATTTTGAAGGGAAATTATATTAATTAAAACTGCAACCAATTTTTAAAATTGAAGTTTTTTAAATGAAACCTGAACCCCTCCCTTTATTAATTTGGAGGTTAATATTAGAAAAAGATAAACAATATCTCTTGTTAAAATTGTCTTCTCCTCTATCTCAATTTGTGCATATTTGACAAAAATCGGTCAATACTTTATGGCGATGTTCCCCAGTGAGAAGGAATTATGGTGGAATTAATGGTCGCCCGCCGATGTCAAACAAAATTTGGATTTCACCTGTGATGTATCGTTATTGTCATCCGGCAGCTTAATAGAACGGATTATTTATTTCGGTCTCGCAGCGACAAAAAGCTTCTCTGGACCCGCGCTTTGACTAATGTTGCACACGCGTCAATACACGTACGTTGGCGGCGCTGCTGATAAATAAAAAATTGGACGAGACAAAAAGTGACACACGCACGTCGAGACGCTTTTTACGCGGCCCATTCAACGCAGCTGCCGAGGCCATTTGTTTATTTCCCAGTCACTATGTGCACCGCAAACACAAACAACCAATAAATTACCTGCCTAGAATATTTTTTCCATCTAGAAAATTGATTACTGTTGGTGAAATCAGTGATGTTTTTAATGAATCTGTTTACTTGGTTTTTAAAATGAAAATAATTCAGAAAAACATTAATTTATAAATTGAACTAGCATAAATTAATTCCATTCAAACTAGAAAAAAATGAATGGCTCTAGAAAAAAAACTTCAAATAATTTCATGCTATGGCAAAAATTGAATTTGACAAAGAGAATTTAAAAAAAAATTCCTTTAAAATAATATAAAGTTTTTAGAAAAGACCAACACTTATTAAATGAAAGGTTTATTGACAAATCTCAATTTTTTTTTTTAACAAAATGGGAAAATGATATAAATTTGGCAGTGAATATGATATTTTGTTAGAAATAAAAAAGTCAGCCAAACTGTTTTTCAAACGTAATTTGCGTCATCGGGCATGCAATAAATTGAAAAATTAGTCATAACAATTTATTTGCTAATAAATTAAACATCTGCCCGAGCAACAAAACACGCGTATATCTTCCCCGGTCACAATCAATTTACGCTGGCAACAATCTGGTTTGCGTTCTTTGAAAAATAAAGAAAGCCCCTGCCGAGCGGCTTTTCTGCGAAAACAAAGAAACGCGGCGGGAGCCGCTTCTCTTGCATTGCGAATCGGCCGTAAATCGTCCTCCATTAAAGGCATAAAAATTGATATTTATTTATTCCGCAGGCTCAAAGGTAGGGAGTTTAATTGTAATTTATTGTGGCCGGCAGCTTTGCGCGCACTACAAGATCCAGCATATATACCGGAATTATTTATACAATGCACACGCGGCGAGTCCATAAAGCGGCGGCGTCGGCGTAACTCGCGCACACAGCACGCGGTGAAATGTGTTCGCCGTGTGCCCATAAAACAAGCTGCTTTAATGTTTCTTTAATACGGCAGTAAGGGCAAGGGCGTTTTTGTTTCGCGAGAGCGCGGCCAACGCTTTGTGCCTCCTTTTTTGCCACCGAATTTTCTCTCCAAAGTCACAAAAGCCGATCGAGATAATTTTCATTCCGGATTGTTGGCGGATAACAGGGACAGAATTTCTGAAAGGCAACACCGGCCTATAAATTTATCTCTGCCGTAAAAGGTTAATTTGAGCGGCACACGAGAAAATACACCAGTTTTGATTTTTTTCTTTCCCTTTCTTTAGCTCTTTTTGTTTTGTTTTCGAAACTGAAGTCTGGTTTAATCAATTTTACTGCTGCCTTTTTTACTTAAAATTGTGTAGTGTCTTTTGATAGAACGGATATATAATTTATGAAGCAAAACTTTGCAGAGCAAAATTTAAATAAATAAAAAAATCTTGTACTTGGGGATATATAAAAAAATTTATTTTATGTGAATTGTTCAATATTTTTAAATTATTTTAATTATATTAATTATTTTCTTTTAAAATAATTTTTCTAATTTTAATTAATTGAATTTTTTAGTAAGAATTTATGGAATTCAATTTTATTTCATTTTATTTTATAATAAAAATAATAAAATATACGTTTTCAATGCACTGTACTTGAGACGTCTCGTCTGTTTTGTGACAGCAATGGAAATTCAATGTGCATTGCACGGTCGAAATTTGGTTGAATGTTACTTTTATTCTTTAAAACTAAAATTTCTTTATTTCAAAATTAATGTAACTTGGTGCCACTTGGTGCATAGCATAACCTTTTTTAATTGCAATTTTCTTATAATAATTGGTGTAAATTAAACAGTTGCTCTGACTTTGAGAATACAAGTAATTCCAATTATTTGGATCTTTTACTGGAATTATTGTAAGTAAAAATTTTCACTGTAGATATTTTGGATATTTTCATAAAATTTTCCGTCTTTTTACCAATTTTTTGAACCAAAACCAACGAACAATAAGAGAGGATGAATTTTTAACGAGAGCTCAATGGCTTGAAAAAACTTTGGCCCAACAACTTGGCGACGACGACAAGCATCGGGGCTACAACTTTGCGAGTTTTTGTCCGTGTCGGTCGTGTCGTCAAAGGAAAACTTTCGACATCAAACCGTCCATGATGAGGCGGACGGAAATTCGCCGTTCGAAAGACACTACATGCAAAAGAGCGAGGGACGCAAATCCGGCCGTTGTAGTACAACTTAAGATTCGCTGCGAGAACGAGACAGCAGAATGATTTTAGCCTTTGTGTTTCGCTGCGTGGCCTATGGATGGGAGATGATAGCAGATACACGACTTCTAAATCTAGCCGTGCCTGCTCGTGTTCGACAGGTTCTCGGTTCAAAAGGTCAACAGGCGTCTCTCTCTTTTTTTTCGCCGAGCGTGAATCGCAACGCCTGCCTTGTTACATGGGTGGAAATGATGCCGGCGCCGAATAAAATTCTGCACCGGATTGCATGGGCGTCGGATTATTATTTTATCTTGTTTGACATTTTCACGCGTCGGTACCTGCCGGCGTGGAAATGTTTTGTTATTATTAGCCGTGTGAAATACAAAATAATAAAAGTGTCAGTGGGGAATGTTCGTGTGTGTGTTTTTCGGCGTTTTTTTTTCACATACTGGTAACGATACGCCCATAAAAACTTTGTTATTGACACCTTGTGCAACAATAAACTATTTATTGGCAGTTGCTTGATCAACACCCGACCCACCCAATTTCCCAATTTTACTGTCGTTGGAAATGCAAAAAATTGTCCAGAGAGACTATAAAATACTTTAATGTTAATAATATTTGTAATGTGCTTTAAAAAAATTTTAATTTTATTAAGTTAGTGTGATTCATATTTTTCCAATTAGTCTTTTTATATAATTGAATATAATTAATTTTATTTTCCTTTTTTATATATTGCATTTTTAACTCATCTTTTAATTCTATTTTTACTATTAAATAATATTGAACTAGAAGAACTAATTAAAAATATTGATAATAATTCCAATTCGTACAACCCCATTAATTTGGTTCCAGGGTTTTCATCTATTGGATCATCGTAGGCTTCGAACTTAGTCGAATTTTATTTCTTTAGATACGCAAGCACCATTTGTACGAAATTAACCAACGATTTAATTAAATAATGAATAAAATAGATGTTCTAAAAGCCTTCCTGTTGATATATTCTTAGCCCCAATTCAAAATTTTTCAACATTGATTTATTATGGATGCGTGGCCGCACTAGAAGATGATTCTAGGAAAGAAAATATGGGGCCGAAGGGATTATTATCAAGATTGGATTTTTTTTTAGAAATTTAACTTTGTGTCTTATGAAAATTTTTTTGTTTCCCTTTTCCCATATTTAAAATAAAATCATCCCAAAATTTAAGGCTCAAAAGTTAACAATTTGCATTTGAAATACTGTTTAACATAACTATTAGATAATAAAATTTGGGATTCACGGACATAAAAATAACCAAATCTTATCATTACTCCTATGAGAACATTGCTAGAGCCTCCTTGAATACCAATAAGGAGACAAAAACCTTCATTATCAAAACAAAATACCTATAACGTTTGTCCATGAAATCTGCCTTTGGGTAATAATAAAAATAATTGAATATCCTATTATCAAAACCATGCACAAAATTTAATTTACTTCGAAGTTTTTGAAAATATTAACTTACATTTGCATGTCTCATATATATTATATTGTTATTTTTCTTTAGTGTTCCGTTGTGTGATTTTCTCCTATCAGAGACGCGTTTTTTAAGATTTTCTTTATTATCAATATGGCTCTTGATCATCCTGATTTTACTCTCCACAGTTGAAGTGCATTTCCAGAAAATTCCTCTGAACTCTCATTTGATCGGCACTCTCGAGCACAAAAAGGTAGAATCACACTCGAGTGCACAAAGAAAAGGGTCAGGTTCGACTGTAGGGAGTGCATCAGCGGGAATTTAAGTGCTGCTCGTTGAGCGACCATTATCATTATTCCGCTGGAGATCCATCATCATTTTTAAGATTTCACCGGCGCGCTCACCCTGCGGATTGAGTGATGACGGAAACGTGCAAGCATTCGAGAGCGGCTCGATATTAGCACACGCTTTTTTAAAGTGCATTTTCCTCTCTTTCTGGTCCCTTTACTTACAAAAGAAGCACAAATGCCTCTTTTCAAAAATGGACACTTTTCACATGAAATGTTGAATATTTCCCCAAATGTTTGCGCATCAATCACCATTATCAGTTTAAACATTTCCTTAATTCGCGTTCCCCTCCTGTGAAAAGTGAAAATTTAATTTCCGGGCCGAGCTCACCCTATTTTGAAAATATTTACCCTGCAATAGGACTAGATAAGGGAAGTCTTTGTTGGTGCTCGCGGTTAGTTAGACCGTCAGCACGTACTCTGCATTTTGTTTAGCGAGAATGGGGTGGCAGCGGCGGCACCACCGATAAGCCGGTCCATTTTCGCTGAAATGCACTCTAAAAAGTTATTCGCGTTCGGCGGCACAGTCTATGCGCACCCGCCGGTGGATCGAATTTGAAGATAAGCCACGACTGGCTTTTTTACTGCTCGTTTCGAGCTTCATACATTATGCGAAGGCGGACGGACGGCTGGGTGAGAATGTGTGTGATAGAGCAGAAACCGTGCTGGCGGAAAATTTGCACCCAGCTATAGACTATAGACGAGCGGCCCGGCGCATGACTGGCGTTTTCAATTTCGCACTTGAACAACAAGAAGCCACTGATGTTAATTTGCTTTTTAAGAGCACGGTTTTGAAGTTAAAACATTTCCACATTCTGTAAACTGTCTTTAATTAAAATTATCATTTATTTTTATAAAAATAGCATATTTCATTGTTTTAAAAATATACATAATTAATGTATAATTTTATATTTACTTAATTTGATTATAATTTTTTTATTATTAATGCCTTCAGTATTTGATTGCATATTAATCTTTGTAGATAATTTATTTAAAATTTAAACATTCTTATTATTGTATTTATAATAGTTTCAAACGATGTTGTGTCTAATTGTTTGATGATCAAAATTTTTGTTAAATAACTGGTCCTGTTTATATGTAAACTGAGAGGATAATATAATGAGAAAAAAATATTGAAGGAAGAAATAAAAATTTACTGCAAAATATCGTCTAATTCAGATGCATTCAGAACGGAAAAGCGTGGTGTATGACAATTTTCATACCCTATCAAAAAAGTTGCATTTGATTTCTTTAAGATAAATGCTATTAGCTTTTTAATGTTTAATTAAAATCAATTTTATTTCGATTTTTTTAAATTTTATCAGCAGGGAAAACTTTATTTCTAAACATCTCATATCTAATATTTTATTATACTTCCTGAAAATGCATAGAAATTTCTGAGACTATGCACGGAAAATGGAAAAAGCAGATCCGCAAGCCGCCTCCGGTGCTTTTTAGACTTTTCCAATTTTCTCCTCTCTTTCAACAAGTGCCGCGTGCGTAGGAGGAACAAAAAGCAGCAGTGAAAATGTATATCAGAGAGAATCTTTCTTTCTCTCTTTCGGCGGCTCGTTATGCAAAATACATACTTGCACGCGAGGGGTACCTGCTGGCTGGAGAGAGACGATTGGCGTCTTCCAATATCGGCGGCGGAGAGAAATAAAGAGAAAAAAGAGTGGGCTAGCTGCTGGCACTGCTGGCTCGACGATGATGATGGATGGAGGAGAAATTCGACGAGACAATACACATGCAAATATCCACACAACACAACGCAAAAGGAATAAAAAAAGGAATGTTTCCATCAGCGAGTTGCTTCAAAAGACTCGCTTTTCTCTTTGTTATTATTGAAATGTATTCCGGCCCCTTATTGATGTCAGCCGATGCATTATGAGAAGAATTCACTTTATTACGCATTCGGGAAATTTGCATCGCGTATAGGTGCGGAGATATTGAATTTCAGCGAGACAGCTGAGAGAAGAAAAATTGTCTTGTACGAGAGTAGCAAATGCAATATCAGTTCCAGATGCGATATTCACCTTGTTATACGTGAAACATGTAAAAAGTGTTGAAAATTAGTCCGTACAGAATAAAATACATTAGAAAATTTCACAAATAAATCACAATTAAATTTAATTAATAGGTTCAAAACGTAAGGAAAACAACTAAAAGTACCTGTTTTAATTTGCAAAATTCCTTAAATTTTTTATGAACTGAAGATGAGTTGCAAAAATTGAGTTTGATAGAGATTATGAAATAGTGCTTGACCTCAGCGTTGGCAATTTGATTCTTTTTTTCTTTTTCACTATATTTATGATTAAATGACATTAATTTATTATTAATATTATCATATTTCAGCATTATAGAATAATTGAGAAAAAAAGGAAAAGGGCATATCGAAATTTTATTTTTTCATCCTGGAAAATTACACTAAACTGAAAATCTCAGATTTGGAAATTGGGAATAAATTTCCTTCAAATTAAATTGTTCTGGTTACTATGTAAATAATATGGTAACGTTATACCTGTCAAAATTTCATTTGTGTTTCAAAATCCGTGCAGAGAATTTGCATAACAAACGCGCGGGCTAATACGCCGTGAAAGCAAAACAAGTGTTACTGAGACTGACGGCAAAGCAGCAGCGAATAAATTTGAGCTCAGTGGAGCGCTATGTTTTTGATAGACAGAATCATTGCCGCGGAACTCTCTCTCGCTTCTCCTCGAGCACACTTATTCTGCATGTGCAGGAAAATCACTCGTTCGAAAAGCGGCAGCGTCGTGTCTGCTTTTTCACGGAGCAAATCTTTGATTTTCGCTTGATGCCCAAGCTAATGCAGTCAGCCGACAGTCTCGTCTCTTTTTGGCATGACAGATGGAAAATAAATGCGAGAAAGCCGAGGGGAAAAGGTGCTCGTTTTTCCTCCATCATTATCACTGCCCAACCAGTGGAAAAGCTTCGAGTTGAAAAGAAGAATATATATATTTTTTTCCAAACCGGCGGGGAAAAGACGCCGGCGTCTCTGCGTCGGATGTAGATTTACTTTTTGCTCGGAGAGAGGTCACTTTTTTGATGAGCCCCGGTTTATATTTCATTATTTAATAGCCCGAGGCGCGAACGCATATGAAAAGGGCGCTCTAATTTTCCGGTTCCACGTGCTGCCAAGGGCCAGTCTCGCGTTGATAAGGCGGAAATTGATATCAACAATCGATGTGCGCGCATAATAAAGCAATAAAAGTTTATGGCCGCGAATGCCCTGGTGGCGAGAACCCGGCGAGTTCCAAACTTGCTCGCGCTCCAGCCAGATAAAACGCATTCAACACATTTATTGGTGCGCCGGCTGGTGATTAATTAAAAAGTTGCTCGGGCGCACAAAGAGCCGCTTTCAGTAATGTATATATTTTTATATCATAGTTACAGAGAGAGAGAGAGCGCCACAGGGCACTTTTGACGAGGGGGCTATTTACAATTAGCATCACGCATAGAAAAAATGCACTGGAGAGATTTCAAGGACGTGAAGTTTTTAAGTAATTAAATAACAGCAAACAATAATTTGTTTAAATTTATACTTCAGATTATTTTATAAAATTTGAAATAATAATTTTTAATGATTTATATGTGTTTTTAATAATTAAATTTCCCACTCCAATATTTTTTTTAATTTTAAATGAACAATAAGACATTATAAACACGCTCCAACCTTTTTGTTTCTTTTATATAAATTTTGGTCCACATATTTTGGAATAATGAATCTTTAAAGAAATTATCTGAGCTCTTACAAGGATCCCTAACTTTGTCAAAATATTAAACTTACAGGAAATTGTGAATTTAATTAAGAAACATAAACTCTGAAACTATGAAATTATATGCCAACCAAACATTATTTCGAAACACGCTACAAATTTGTGCTAATGCATAATGTTTAATGTTTGCCGTTCCTTTGATGGCAAATAAATGCGGTCGGATTAATTTCGAGCAGCAGAACAGCGCCCGCATGCGATGGCCGTTGGTTGTCATCATAGTGAACAAAGAGCGCGAAATCTGTGCTTTTGGCTTTTTAATGAACCGCAAAACGGATAAAATCGTGCTTTTCGCCGTTCATGCGGGACGCAAAAGAGCCGGGTATTAAATTAAATGAAGCGTTTCAAAAGAGAGTTGGCGAAAAAACCACAGTTGGGGTTTCACTCCGTGGAAATGAAATGCGATTTTGACGAGAGGTGTTTCCAGGGTAACTGAATAAAAGCGGGGGCGCCTTTTCTGAAATGAAGTGAGTGTTGCGGCGGAGATGTACAGCTCTTGAGAGTGTAATGGCGAAAACCATTGTGGGCAACACTCGGGACAACAAGGGGCCTTGAAGCGGTCCGTCTCTCTCTCGCTTCTTCTTTGCAGCCATTTAATTATCAGCACTTTGCATTCAGCTGTGTCTGCAATGTGAGCTAATTGCACTCGCCCGTTGCCTGCCAATGGCCAAAGTCAACATTGCAGTGCAGAAAAGAGCATGCGAGCGAAATGAAACGTCGAGAGCTTTGACTAGCAAAGTTCTTTGCTATGCAAAAGTGCACTCGTACAAGTGTCAGTCGGTTTAATAAATTTCTCTAGTTTTAATTGAATTTTTAATGGCTTCCAACAACTACTTGCTTGAGAGCTTTTTGAATAATTCATTCAAAACGTAAATTAAATTGTAAAGTGATGAATGATGATGGATTTTGTCATATTTTTACTTACCAGGTTTTCATAAAATGAAAATGTCTCATATTGAATAAGACTGAAAACCACTTTCGTGAATATGCTATTATAATTTCATTTAACTTTGGTATAATTTGCAAAAAAAAAAAACGAAAAAAAAACACTATAAATTGCCAATTTTGCTTTAAAACGAAATTTCCAGGAAGATTTTTGATTAAAATATTAGGCTTAAAAAGTCATCCCCACTGTTTGTGGAAAATGATCGACACTTTTCACCAAGTTTATATAAATTTCATGTTTTTTTTTCAACATAATATTTAACCGTAAGAAATATAAATTTATTCCAACTTTTTAGTAAATTGAAATTCGCGTCGCTAATACAAACAGCGACACCGCAATCAAATATTTAAATTTTGAATAAATATATGCGAGAGGTGTGCAAACGACAAGCTCGAAGTTTAAGCAAACATTGATTGACATTTTGCTTGTGCACGTTTCAACATCAAATGGGAAATCACACCCAATGGTGTTGCTATAATTGCGTTCTGACAAATTTGTCTCAAAAGCCCAGAAGCGCGGGTGCGCCTTATTAATGCGAGACTTCAGAATTCAATTTGCAAACTATTAGTTATCGGAGGCGGCGTGTTCGCTGCATCTGATCGTCAGGTTGGTAATTGTGTTGTGAATACCTGAGTAATTACAGCACCCGGCAGCACAGAGACGTGTGCGTGAAACGCGTATTATTGATTTCGGCGAAGAGGTTTATGTAGTTTCGCTTTGCCGGGTGGAGAGAGCGAGAGCAGGGCAAGTTTGTTATGCTTCTCTTGCTCTCTCGCTCATTCATTACCCCCTCGACGCAATTAAAATACTTCAATAAATTAAACGGCGCCGCCTGCTGCCACATAATAGGTCTTGCAGCTTCTTGCTGTAGCAACATGAAATTATATATACTCTCGAGACGCCGCAGTTGACAACGTGTAATTGCTACTTAATAGACTTATATTAAATTTCTCAACCGTGCAAGCCACTTGAATCAACGTCTTATGTGCAGTTTCGATTGAAGACGCAAAGCAATCGCAAATGAAAGGGTTATTTGGATCAAGTAAATGCTAAGAAAAGGGCTTTAATTAGAATTTCTGTAAATGGAAACTTCAAAAGTATGTTTTCTTTAGTCAATTTTTAATTATTTTTCAGTGTTCTACTGCATCTGTTTCAAAATTATTCATTGTTCCGCAAAGATTCTCTACAATTATCTAATAGAAACTAAATTTTAACGACTAAAATCCAAAATCCTGTAACTATAATTTCATATTATCTATAGAGTTGTGAGAAAGTAAAAATATTGAAAAAAGGTTTTCCTCGAAGTTTGTTTAAAAAAAATTTATCCTTTAGCAGTTCCAAATATTATCAAAATCTTTCATAGACTTTTATAAGACCTATTAAAAATATATATTCAGTCCATGAAAGATTCTTAAAAATAGTTCAAAAATTAAAAAGCCGCGTTTTCAGTTTCACTCTTAATTTAAGAAGATAAAGCAATTTAAAAACACACCACAAATGAACATACTATTTAATTTTCTTCTTCTTTTGTTCAAGAAAATTATTTTCCGCACACAATTAATAAAAATTATTTACAGTTTAAACGAAATGTATCAATAATTTCTTGACTAATCTTGATGTTTGTTCTGTTTGCAGGGTTCGCACGGAGAGTCACGGCGGCGCGTGGTGCCCGAAGCAGCAAATCACCAAATCGCCGCGCGAGTGGCTCGAGATCAACCTGCACGAGGTGCACGTGATCACCGCCTCCGAGACCCAGGGTCGCTTCGGCAACGGACAGGGTCAGGAGTTCGCCGAAGCCTACGTCCTCGAGTACTGGCGCCCGCGACTCGGCAAGTGGGTGCGCTACCGCAACTTCAAAGGAGAAGAGGTAAAGCATTAAGAATATTATAGACCCGGCGAGCTTTTCTTATCCGCAGCCGTCTGTTTCCTCGGACGAATGGAAACGACTCTCGCGGATCGATAGCCGCGGTAACAAAAGCTCTCGTGACGTCACCTGGCTTACCTTCACAAGATCAGGGGCGGACCGCGAAAATTTGGATTTAAAATTGGATGAAATGAAAATAAAATTTATTTAGCTGCAAAATGAAACATGAAACAGTGAAAGATGAAAATTATTATAAAATATTTAAAGCTAAAATTTAAAAATTACCAAATTAATATTCTGAATTTGATTGAGGCAATTTCCTGCAGTAATTTTTCTGATTAAATTACGTAATTTAACCTTTTTGGTGCAAAAACTACTGAAATCAACTCCAGAGGGAACTTCTCAAAGTTAAATGACCTGTGATTTTTGCGAGTAATTTTTCTCCCGTCTTTTTGCTTTCTTTCAAAGTTTTTTATTCTCTGCGGCGCATGATGCCGCCCCTGCTGCGAAGAAGTACGTACGCTATTTATTCCCAAGCGCCCTCATTTCCATGACGGTCCCCTACCTATGCGAAAACGCGACGCTCTGCTCTCGCAAACACAAACTGTCGGGCGATATTTTATTCTTTACGGTGGTGGCACCCATTAAAGCGGCGCGCCATTATTCGTGGAATTGCATCAAAGCTCACACAGAAGGCCCTGCCGCGCCGCTCACTCCATCATCAATATTTGATGCACTTAAGAGTAAATGGAGTAATTTGTCATTCATTCTTTTGTGTTGTTGCCACCGGCAAACTTTGCACTCGCGATGGTTTTGTCTGTTTGCGTAACGAACAAAACGTATCAAAACTTGCTTTGATTGGAGAGAGTGAGAGAGAAAAACTCACTGGCGCCCACACACGGGGTGGGAAGAAAATTTTGTTTTTCTGCCCCGTCATTTTGATCAATAACATACCTCGAAGTGATGGATTCATTTTCTCCAGCCGAAAATAACTCGCAAATATAGATTAATATAAAGTATGCATTATTATTTCACGGCTGAAAAAAAAAATCGCATTTTTCCAATAAAATCAGTGTATAATTTTGTGCAAACGTTCTAATATAGCATCCATTATCTCAAAATCCATTCTACCTGGTAAATTTTATGATAGTTCTTCGTTTTAAAGAAACAGTAACAATTTGAAAAAAATAATATCATTAAAATAACAGTTATTTGCTTGATTTTTTCACCGAAATTACAACCAAAATTTATAATTATTAAATATTGAAAATTTGAATTTATAATTTTATGTTAAAAAAATAAAATTTAAAATATATACAGAAATTATGTAAAAAATACTGCTCATCATAATAATAATAAAAAAAAAAAATAGAAATAATGCCAAAAAGTACTTGCAGGTCATCGCTCTTTTCATTTTTGGTGAAAAGTTAAAGAAAATCGTTGTTGTTATTTTGAATTTACGAATGTTTCAATTTCATATCGCAAAAAAAGCCTTAGTTAGAATGAACACCAGAGAAGAAGTTTTACCAATAAATTTAAAATTACTTATCTTATTTGGAATAAAGAAGTTTTTTTTTTATTAAACTTCAATATCACAGCACAACTTCTTTGATCTTCTCTGTTCACAATATGATTCGTTTAAAATTTCTAAACAAAATAACTCAATTCTGTGCGCGTCTGTCGATTCCAAAACAATCCAAAGCTGCTGCTACCCTTTTTTTTACGATCGTCTTTGTTTTCCACTCTTTTTCGGGCCTTTCTTTCTTCTCTTTCTTCTTTTCACATTCGTTCGTCTTAGGATCATTTCTTAAAAGCTGTCAGCGACAAAGAAATCCAAGTTGTTAAAATTCCTGAGCGACACTCTCGGACGCGCTCCATTCAAATCGAGAATCGTCTCGCGTCGACACAATGTTAGGATTTCTCTGTGAATTAGTCAAATTTTTTTAGCCCTCTTCTCGGGGATAAACAGGCAATTAAACGGGCACTTTGGAAGGCGTTCGTAGAATTTTAATGACCACGACAGTGAAAAATTTCCGCTCTTATATTAAACCCTTTCGAGTGTAATTACACGCAATTCCAACTCAAGCGTCATCGCGCCGGAGATTAATTGGTGCCTTCATATTTTAACGTTTCGTTTCTCATTTCGCAGCAAGTTGAAAATTCCATTGCATTTATTTATATGAATAGAAATATTTCGTGTGTGGAATTCTGGAAAAATTCTTTGATAAGCCTGTGACGTGAGCAATTAATTTTTCCCCGCACACGCAATTTATCGGAGCAAAGTTCTCTTTTCTTTTCTACGCTTCGAACGGCAAAACCATCAAAAAATATAAAAGCCGCTTTGATTTATCGCACGCGGGGTTGCTGTTCGTTTTATCGCCTCGGCACGCACCCAAAGAGAAAAAAAGAAAGCTCGGTGGATTTCCATCAGAAATATTAAAGTGCGAGAGCTTAATAACTCCATCACAACACACGCGAGCGATTGTTTCTGTTTGAAGTTGGGACGAAATGGCCTGCGAGTTAAATGGGCTGGGCGATATTCAGGCGATGATGGACACCACCCCCGGCGGCGTTGTGTGCCGCTGACAACGTGATATCTAATGGCCATCTCGATTGCCGACTGCATTTTGTGTGCAGGCACGCGGGAAATTGGAAAATGCTCGCCAACTTTCCGCGTGTTTGCCAGCTGGTTTTTCATCTATTCCCGCAGCCGGACAGCAAGAAGGGTTCCTCCTGCTTTTCTAGTTTCTTTTTTCGTAAAAAGAAGCATTCCACCCCTGCGGCCAAATGCGGAGAAAAAAATTGATGATTTCTCGCCCCACCGGATTTTCGTGTCTGGAGAGTATTTATCAAAAAATCGATAACCAGCTGAGTAATTTCTCCTGAGAAAATCGTAAAATCTGTGAATAATTTTCTGCTCTAATTAATTCAATGTATCCGAATTTAGGGAATATTTATCGCACCTGCTATTTTATCCGATAAAAGTTTTGTCCAAACACGAAAAAGAGAGCGTGTGCGTCTCTCGAATTGCCAATATTTTATGTCACGTCCGATAATAAAAAGCGAAGAGCTTCGCCCAGGTGGGGTCTCGTTACTGCAGCACACCCCGAACGAAAAAATTGTACGCGGTGGCAGCCATGGTGCTGCAGGAAATGATGTGATGAAGATTGAAAGAAATGTGTAGCCGCACGGCCATTACCAAGTCCACGCGAGGGGTTGCCGAGCGCCGTAAAGCATGGTGGGAATTAAGTTGGATCTCAGTCAGTTGGCGAAAATTGGTATTTCTCTGACAGCAAATGGTGCCATCTCAGATATGCACACATTTTCCATTAAAATCTTGTAATTTTAATATTTTTAACTATTGATATGAAAGGAAAAAATAAAATATTAAAGGAAGAGTTAGATTTAAATTCAAAAGCTTATTTTTTGAAAATATATGGTTGTTTCAGGTTGTTTTTGATACAGTTGATTTTTTTTCAAAAAATTAAAGTTTCTTTGAATTTATATTGTTTCAAAATTAATTTCTGGAAATGCATCTCTCTTCAAATTGTGTCATTTTGATTCAAATATGTGATACAAGATACAACCCTTTTTAGACTATCTGAGACAGTGGTTATTAATTTCTTGAAGATTATTTAGATTTAATTCATTTTTGATGTGTGATGAATTATTTGTGAAATAGCTTTTTTGAGACATTTTGAACCAAATTTTAAACCTAAATTCTCCTCATATATGGAAGACATCTTATAATCCATCTATTTGTGATTCAAAATATTATTTTATCCAGAACCTGTCGGTTTTTCCTCATTTTGTTATCTTATTTTTTTTATTATTTTTTTAATACCATAAAATGTATAATTTACAACCAAACCTTTTTATATTCTTTCCGATATTCACAGAAATTTATTATTCATATCAACCAATCTAGAGCCAATTCAATTCGATCTGGTGCCATAAACGTCTGCAATAAATTATTCAATCTGATCCAAATCCTGTTTCCAACCCCATTTCACCCTGCACGACGGTAATCCTCTCTCTCAAGAACAAATTTCTCTTTCCCAGAGGTGTTTCGCGTGCTGGGTCGGTTGGTTGCGTGACCCAAAGACACTAGTTAGCTTCGGCTGGCTACTTTCGAGGGGGTGTTAATAATTGACTTTAAGCCGGCCGGCGGCTGATGCGGCGAACAAAAGAGAGGCCGCTGGATTTGATGGCGGCCCTTACATACCACCGCACCAATCCAAGCAATCATCTAATTCAATTTGGGCCTTGCTTTCTGTTTTAGGTGATTACCGGAAATAAGAACACCTACCTCGAGGCCAAGAATGAGCTGGACCCGCCGATTTGGGCGAGCAAGATTCGATTTTTGCCCTACAGCTACCACCGCAGAACCGTCTGCATGAGGGTGGAAATTTATGGCTGCTACTGGAATGGTAGGTTTCATATTTTATAAAACGTATTATTAAAATGAATTTCGTTGAAACATAGCAGATATTAGTGCGAAACTAATAAATTTTCATTGATCAAGATAATCATATGGGGGTGATAGAATTAAATATTTATAATAATTTATCATAGTTTTGAAAACTATTAATATTTTCAGGGAGAGAAACAGTTTAATTTATTAAAATTAATTTAAAAATACTAAACAAATTATTTTATAAATTGAATAATAAAAATAAAACAAACAAAAAATATATTAAATTTGTCAATGGTAAAAAAAATATCATTATTTATTGTAAACAAATAAATTTATAAAATACAACATATTTTTAAGTGTTAACAAACCCTTCAGTTCAATAAACTGAAAGGCTAATTTTTTAACAATCATTTACAGAGAAGAAAAATTTGAACAATTACCTTTCCTATTTAACCTTTTTGTCAAAATAAACTTGTTTCTAACTAATTTAAAATACTTAAACTCTGAAATTCTCTTCCAGATGGAATTGTGAGCTACTCCATGCCGCAAGGGGACAAAAGAGGAAACGGTTGGGAATTCTTCGACTCCACCTACGACGGCGTGTGGGACGGCGACTTGCTCAAACGAGGCCTCGGGATGCTTTCTGATGGCAAAGTTGGACCCGAGAATTTCAAACTCGGCTACTACGATGAAAGAGGTAACTTTCGGTGGCGCCTCCGTGGAAAGTTTTTCGCGCGCCATTGAATTCGGAATTTCCGCAGGCCCTCAGATTTTATGTCTGCGTCAGTTTTTGTCATTAAATATATCGCCCTTTAAATTGGCGCCGATCAATAATGAGCCACTCGAGCATTCAAGTAATTGTGAAATTATTCCGTCTTGTTTTCTCGAGAGTGCTCGACGACGTGAAATAATTGGCCGGTGAATAAAATAACGACTCGGTTTTTCTTTCAGGACAAGGGTGGGTCGGCTGGCGCAACGACACGCGAAACGGCAAGGCGGTCGAAGTCAAATTCGAGTTCGACAAAGTGCGCGAGTTCAACGCGGTGCACATTTACTGCAACAACCAGTTCACCAAGGACGTCCAGGTGAGTCTTGAACTTTTGTAAAATATTTAAAAAAAAAAGCTATTCAAAACGAGTAGCAAAGAGAGAGGGGAAAGAAAGTATAAGGCCAATTATTTTGTGTGCCCTCAAAAGAAGTCTGAATGGGGCAGGCAGGAGAGATTGAAAAGGGAGAAGAAAGAAAGCAAACGGCGCATGGATTTTTTTTTATACTTTTGGAAAGATAAAACACGAAGGGGTCGAGTTGCTCTGAGTAAATTTGCGTTACATTCCCCGTCTGTAAAAAGGGCTCTCATACCAATGTCTGAGTGCCAAAAGCGAAAAAGAAAAACAAGTTCCTTTATTGATAAAAATTTCAGCTAATTATCAGACATTAATTGGCCCTCGGTTTTGGAAAAACAAACTTTTTCCTTGGGTTGATGACCTTAGGGTAGGAAAGTATAAAATTAAGAGCGCTCGAGTTGCTCGGAGAGAGATGAGCGTGTCCGGATAAACTTTGACGCAGCTCCGGGGGCCGGCGCAGCTTTTCCTTTTCAGAGAGAGCTACTTGCATATCATAAGTATGTACACGAAACAAGCGCAGATTGCATGTACTCTGGACGCAAGTACATGGCCCCATCTTTTCCATTCGCCGTCAAGAGCCGAGCTGGAGAGCTCGACCGGCCGACCACTCGCATTTCTGAACAAGCATTTCCACTCGGCCACACTCCATGGAAATTAGTGGTTATAAATCAAGGGTGCTCTCTCGCGCGCTGTTGTGCGCTGCTATGCATTTTTTTTTTTTATCTTGTCCGCTTGTGGTGGTCGGCAGAAGGTTCTTTCCGAGCTTATGGAGATTTTAAGAGGGAATGAGCGAATAAAACTTACGAGGGAAAAAAGTAGAGGGGACACTTCATGTGGCAAGTTATATATTTTAATTCGCTAAATACGACGGTTTCTAAAATGCTCGACCACCCATGGAATATAAAATTCAGAGTGATAAAAAAAATATATATGTTAAAATAAAGTTTTATGCAACTCCTTGACTGATATGTTGTGCAGATTGCATTTTGAGCACCACTTTTTGGTCAGAAAATAATATAGAAAGTGACAGAAGAAGAAACTGTTTTTTACTGGTACTGTGCAAAGATATTGTAACCTTTCAAATTAAATTGTTGAAAAACTTATTGAAAAAAAAATACAAATAAAAGACTAAATAAATATTTAAAACATTCCAAATAATACAAAAATTCTTAATTGTCGTCAAAAAATCTATGAAGATCTTTTTTCTATTGAAAATTCCAAAATAAATTTAAACCTTAATTGCAAAATTTCATTCAAATAATAACAATTCACAAACATCTTTTGCTGGATTGAATTTTCGATCGATTTAAAATGGAAAATTTTTAATTTTTGATGCATAAAATTCTCTGTAGAATGATGCATATAACGAAAATAAAATTCTATATTTTGAAAGTTTTCTTGGCTAACTTTTAGAAAAGCCTGATCACACCACTTTGAGTGCCAACTTTTTTCAACAACATCGATTTTAAGAAACTTTCTTAATTCAAGGCGCGTTTTAAAGGGCAATATTTCTCCGCAAAGCGACAGTCTGGCTGAGAAACAAGCTGCTTAACCCCGCTGGGAGAACATTAAATCATTCTCGCATTTTTTAATATGGGCTTCGCACCGCTACTGCTTCTAATGGATTTCTTAAAACCTTCTTTCTCCCCGCTTGTCTCTGTGACGGGGGGTGCACGTACAGTATTAGCATGTTTTTCATAACCTCTAAGCTGACACGTTTCCTTTATGACGTTAAATAAACCCGCATTTATATATCCAACCCCGCAATCCGAATATGTGCATTTCTTTATAGGAGGGAGATGAATATTATTATTATTTCACTGCTCCGGGACCAGGCAAAATCAACATCGGCTGAAAGAGCTTTAAAATAATGGCGCGGGGGTGGAAAGTTTCTTTCTTATACTTCCGGATGAGACAGACTCTTTCCAGAATCGCAACGACCGAAATAAGAAATAAGAGGGAGAAGAGACTGCAAAAACGACACTTGCTCTCTCCGTTGTGTAATCATATATCACAATGATATTACCGGGGTAATGTCTGCCGTTGACGTTTCCACTACTTGTATAAAAAATAGCTTCTCGATGATCTCCTCGCTTTTCCGCGCTCTGTTTGTTTTCGAAAGAAAAACGAGTCCCGTCGCCAGCCGGAGATTGGATGGCGGAAAATCCATGCATGTCTGATTAACTTAAAAAATATGTGTTGCATTTCAACGAGAGCAGGAAATAAGAAATTTTTGAACCAAAACGTTTCTTGCAGCTGACAGTTTGTCCTCCGTCTATTTTAATATACGGAGATAGAAGCTGCTTTCTTTATCAATATGCTAGGCGTGGCTGCAGATCGTCTCGTTTCCAAGTCTAATGCTCTCGCACAGCGACATAAAACTCTTCCTCCACTTCCTAGAGATAAAACTCTAGTTTATTGAGTTGTAAAGCCGCATTTTATGCGTTATATTCTAGGCAAAAGGTGGTTAGGCAAATAATGCACATTTCAGACCGGTATGCGCTGCGGCTTCTGTCTCTCAGAAGTTATTACTCTCCGCCTCGCACGCCACACTGATGAGAAAATTTTTATATAAATGTCGTTAAAAATTTGATACTTCTTCTCGTGCTTTGATGGCACCAGAGTCCATAAAACGGTGGCGGAAATGGTATTTGAGGAATTACAATTAATTCGGTCTTGAGAAAATTAATTTTGTGTTTTTATATAATCCTCGTGGTATTTTACAATTTATTAACTTAAGCCAGTGAATTTTATTTAATAAAATCCCACTCAACGTGTTCATCTTATCAAAAATATAAGAATCCTCATTGAATTTTGTCTTTTTTAAATCGATGAAAAAAGAACAGCCCCAGTAATTGTCTCATTCCAACTTCATGATACAAAAACTTTGAAATAAATTAAATTTTATTTATATTTATTCGCCATGTATTCCTTTTTTTAAATTTATATCATGACATGATATTAGGCTGCTTAAATGTATGAAAGTTTGCTTATAGCCACTAAATAAATTTAATAGCCCAGTTTTAACAAGGAAATGTTTTATTATTTCTTCAAGGAGTGATGATTGAAATAGAAATATATGGAGAAATGTACAATCAAGAGTAACTAATTTTTGATTCAAATATTCAGACAGTAGCAGATTATTTGAAACCGTTTTTTTTTTTTTATCAAATTAAACATTGGTTAAACAAGGAAAAGCTCTGTTCTCCATTTCAATAATTAAACCACGAGCTCAAATTAATTTCCCTATCCCAAAGGTTCTTTTTGGGCTTCGCGAGCTTTGAAATAATATTACGAGACAATGAATCGCTGAAAAGCTCTCGCTCGAAAGCGAACAAAACGAAGCAGTACAAGCTGCTCGCGCACTCAATTTTTCTCATGTGTAACGCACCCATAAATGATGATTGCTTTCAGAGGATAAAATAAAACTTTAAATTTCATAGCCGCTTTCCTCATCCATCGGAGAGAGCCATAAAATTTTTACCCTCTCATAGTCGGCGCTGATGGGAATTTTTGATTAAACAAATAAAAGGAACACACACACATGCATTTAAATATAAAACACTTCAGACTTTCGATCCGAGCTCCAGATTGCGCCATCCAAGTCGAAACTTGTATTCTCTCAAATTTCGGCTGGATTTAATGAAACTCTGATTTACGACGTTAATTAATTAGCAAACAAACTTGCTCTCTCCGCTTTAGTAATAATTCGCAACAGCTTGTGCGCGCCTTGCTTATTATATTTTCCTTTTGGATTCTGCGTGTGCTGCTGCTGCTGATTAATGACGTGCATGGAATATTATTACACAGACGAGGAGCCGCCGCCGCTCTGATGAAATATTTGTGTAGCGATAAATGAGAAATTTTGAATGACGTGCGGCTGCAAGGAGATGTGAGAAGCCACCCCTTTTTCGTTGGCAATAATCGCTTTTGGGTGGGTGGGCGCGCGAGACTCCACCTCGGAATGGGCGAATTACGCGCATAACTCTCGAGACGGCACGCGAGAGAGAGAATCGGCAACACACACACACGTTATTAATCTTTTGAAACCGACAAAGTTGATGTTTTACGTCAGCTTTCAAATTTTGAAGTGGAGAGAAATGGGAGAGAGATAACGATCGATTTGAGCTCCATGACTTTTTGGAAGCAGATTAATTTGTTCTGCAGAACCTAACAATTTATAAAATATTCTACTTGAGTTTAATCATTTAAATTTACCATTACTTTTATAATGTATTATTATGACAATTTTATTAATTGCAAATAAAGTTATTTTTATATTATTAAATATTGTTATATATTTTAAAATATTATTAAAATATTTTTAAGTTTTTTTTAAACATAATTGAGTACATGGACAGCATAAAATTTACATAAAATTAAACTTTTTTGCAATAATATTTTATTACAGTACAGCTCAATAGTTTCATAAATGTCAATCAATACTGAATTTTCTTCAGACCAAAGAGGGATTTTCTGACTCTTGGGTATCATTGTGATTTTATACAATTTTTTTTATTATATTTCAATTATGTATTATTTTCACTAAGTTTTCAAACGAAAACTGCCCCCGCTGTTGATTGCACACATTCGTGACTGACCTCAAAATAAATTAAATGGCAATTTCGCCGCAGGGTCCCCCGCACCAAAAATGAGACATTTTTTTCCTTCTCAAATCGCGTGCCTGCGCATATTTAATTAAAACATATACATCCAACCGGCAACATTAATCACCAAATCCCGCGTGAGCTTGAATTATTATACGGTCGGAATCGGGCGAGCGTAATTTAGCCGCACAAGCACGCCTGTGGAAATTAATTCAGAGTTTTCTCCCTCTCACTCGAGAACTCCCTTTTTTGCCAATCAACCGCCAACGTTATTAAAAATCAAGGCACTTTCGGTATTAAAATTACGCGAGCAATCGACGCTTGGCATGAAAAGCGGGGAAAATATACAAGGCTTCGCCCCGCTTTGACTCGCTTTATTACAAAAATTTTCAATTAAAAGTAATTTTTATATATTCGTCGGCACAAATCATATTTCATTTGCCTCTCTTTTATTTCACTTTGATTAAATTCACAACAAAGTTATAAAAGATGAAAGGAAGGAGGGAAAGTCAACAAGGAGACGTTCTTTTTTTCACAAAAAGTTTTATGAAAATTTCGCTTTGCAGGTTTTCGCCGAGGCCAAGGTGTTCTTCAGCGTTGGCGGCCAACATTTCCCCGGGGAGCCGATCACCTACACGTACATCGAGGACAGAATTTTTGAGACTTCAAGGAACATTTCGATCAAACTCCATCACCGCGTGGGCCGCTTTGTCAAACTTCAGCTGCATTTCGCCGCCAAGTGGATCATGATCAGCGAAGTTTCCTTCGATTCTGGTGAGTGGAAAACTTTTTTGATTAATTATAGGATGGGACGCACAATATTTCAAATTATTTCAAGTCTGGTGATATTTTTTCTTTAAGTAATATTTCTTTAAATTGCAAGATTTTATGTTTAATTTGAGCTGAATTTAAAAGCGGCTTATTAAAAACCTAAAACAAACACAATTTTGTTCTAACAAAGTTCTATTTAAAAACTTATTTCATAAATTAAAATCCTCAAAAATGATTTTTTTACCCAAAATTTTTTTATTATTATAAAAAGTTAAAAATTGTCTATATACGATTTAAATTTTTCATTCATTTTCATCGCCATTTCACAAGAGAGACATTTTTTGTTGCTGTGTTTCTCAAAATCAATTCCCCATTCAATGGAAGCAAAACTTTTTTAATTAAAAGATTGGTGTTTGAGATACTTGCCTTGTTGTTAAAAAAAAAAAAAACTAAGTGAATTTCCTTATCAAGAATTTTCCAGAACCATATTTTACCCCGGCAGTGTATGACGTGTATAAATAAAAATCCTGCAGTCATTTCGCACACACGCCCATATTCGTGCAAACGCAAAACAAACAAACAGCGCGTGCATATCGCAAAATATTATTTCGACCTCGTGTGTCACCGCGTGCCGGAATGAGAGGGAAGGGTCAAATGCATGTTTAAAAAAAACAAGCCACTTGAAAGCGGCGGCGGCGGCGCAGCCACCCTTTGTGCGCGGCTCTCGCTCTCTCTTCATATTTTAGTCATTCCGGGCGAGTTTTGGTGACACAAAACCCAAAGGCACGCGGCGCACAGTCGCATAAATCATGCACGACTCGAATACATACACACAAGAGCACAGTTCAAAAGCAACGTGGCCTGATGCTCGCGGCGGCCACTAAAATTTTTATTTCAGGCGTCTCTCTAGGAAGTGTTTCCGCACTATACGTCCTATTTTTAAAAAACACCCGACTTTTTACGTTAAACACGGGCGATGGAAAAAAAATACGCCACAGCCGCATGCGGGAAATTGAATTTTAGATAAATGCGGAGTATAAAAAAACGGCAGTTCGGGCGAGTTTAGCACAGGCAGCAGGTTTATTTTACTTCTCGAAGTTAATTGAACTCTGCAAGTTTACGAGAATTTTATTCCTTCCAATCTAATGCCAAAGTGACAGCAATTGTTTTTCACTGTGAGTTAAGTGGAGCGAAAAGAGAGTAAATTTTGCCCAACATTGCTGTTTTTTTCACAGTAAATTTGGTAACAAACACGGTTTTATTGCAATAAATATAAAATGAGACAAATTTTCCCTTCCCAGATTTTCATTTCCTTCCGAGCAACTTGGCCCAATTCCTTCAAAATTGGGAGCATATTTTCAGAGACGGGAATTTCCGTTTACATTCGGAGCAATTTTCCAGCACATTTAATTTTTCCTACCTGTGTGTGCGTCTCTTTTCTCTCTTTCTTTTTTTACATTATGAAATATGACAGCGGCCGTAATCCTTGCACCAAGGAATGTGAAATATGGCCCGGAACAAAGGCGCGTGTATGCTCGCAGTAAAAAAAAATTACAATGCTTGTAAGAATTTAATTAATCTGCGCATAAAGGCATACCTGAAATAATGGCATGCAAATATCGCCCCGGGGCCAAGTAGCTCATCAAAAGCGCACCACCTTTTCGGTTAAACACGAGAATTCGCTCCTGGAAAACACAAAAGCCGCCGCCGCCGACTTGGCTAACGAGGCGAAGAATTTTTCAATATCGGCCACGAGATATGAAATCGCCAAAGGCTTAAACTCTCGTGCGTGTGTACAAAAGCGGCGTTTTCAGCTTTGGCGAAAGTGCAAGTGAGCTGCTAGTCGTACTCGCTGCTCACTTACGCCGCCATTCCCCGCCGGCGACGACTTTATTAAAACCAAAATAGCGCCGACATGGAATCCTTTCACAGCAAATTGTTTGATGCTGTCATAGTGGATAATTTATGCCTCGGCGGAACCTTTGAACCGCCAAGTGCCACCGAAAAAAAATTGCACCCCATCTCAAACATTAATCAAACTTTTCATTTATTTTTACAAGCGAAAACATGGTGGAAAAAGTTTAATTTTGTTTTAAATCCTTCCAAAGTTCATTCGAACAATGGATCATTGAAAATTGCTCCATTCTGTTTCCAGGAACGGTTTTAGATTTATTCAGGATTTTTAATTTAATATCTACTAATTTTTAGGCTTCAGTTTTATTTTTTATTTACGCGTATATTTTGCAAAGCTTGAATTTGAAAGCAATGCCAGTTTGAAGGAAAATTCAGTTAAGGGATGTTTTTTAATAGAAAATCAATCTCAGTTCCATTCATATGACTTTTCTCCAAAAATCAGTGTTATGATAATATCTTAAAAAATAATTATATTGATCTTAAATTTAATTTTATTTCTTTCCCAAACATATTTTTGTGATATTTTCCATGACAGTACCTTAGACTTTTTCAATAGCATTTTGAGCTTAAAGTCAACTTTATTAAAAAGGAATTTACTATTTTTTCACTAGTCTATGCATAATTAAAATAGTCCTGATCCCAAAAGCACCTTATCAAATTTTCATCAAACCTCCCTTGTCCTTTTTCAATAAAGTCCTCTTCGGACTCTGCAAATATTTGTCCACCGTAGATTGTAGTTTCTTTTTCGGACGGTGAATGGACCTTTATTCTTTTGCAAAAGCTCTCGTCAAGGGCAAACAATCTTGAATAAGCAATATCAAACGCAGGCGGAACTTTTGTGCTCCGGAGTTTGTTCTTCGCCTTTTACTCTCCAACCCGGCGACACAAAAGTGAATATCGATTGGAGGAAAAGTGTGTAACTGGAGAATTTCCATCTCTCTTTGCAGACATCGCGCACGGAAACTTCACTGTCGAGACCAAACCGGCCACGGACGCACCGGAACAGAGTGACGTCTACGTCGAGAAGTCGTCCCTTCCCCAGGACGTTGAAGTCCCAGGTTAGTTTCTGCACTAAAATTATTACTATCACTCGCACAAGAACGTTGTTTGCATACTACAAGGAAAATATATCTTGCTAGTTTAGTTTTATTTATTCAATTTAAATAAAATTAAAATTTTATAAGTTACAAAATTTTACAAGGTATTTTTTAAATCAATTTAATGCAAAGTAAACGTTTATTTTATCCATTAATAAATTATTCAATATTTTATTTTATTTCTTATTATTTTAGATAATTTGTACTGTATAATTATTTTTGCGCAAAAATAGTACTGGTTACAATTTTTTAATTTTAGTTTAACAATATTTTTATTTTATATAACTTATCCAATATTATGTCACATCATTCTCTCAATTGATACCTGCATTTGTGTAACTTTTTCACCTCTGTATTAATTCTACAAAAATTCATTAATTTTCTCTTTATAATTTGTATTTTAATGACTGGATTATTACATTTAAAAAAAAATTACATTCTTTTCATTTGAATAAATGCAAAGAATGATTCAATGAAATTAATTTAATTAGAATTAATGAAAAAAAAATTAAATATAATTGTTTCATGTTTAGAAACAAAATATTTATGGCATAATATGAAAATCATATTATGCTTTTGATTGTAAAATATTTTACTGTTGCAAATATGAAATTTTAAATCTGTTTTCCAGTATCTTCAGCTCAACAAGAAGACCAGACGTTCATCGCCGTGATCCTGGGCGTGGTGACCTCGGTGGTGCTCATAACCGTGGTCGTGGTCATCCTGGCGCGGTACACGCGGCGCAAGAACTTTGCCAGTCCGCTGGCGTCGAAGGCGCCGCTGAGTGGCGCCGAAAACACCGGCGGCCCCAGCAACAACGCGTACACCAGCGTGACGGTCGACGACAACTACAACCAGCCGCGGGGCAGCACCACGGCCACGGCCGACCGCAGAGGCCTGCTGGCCGCCTCCAGGGCCGACGACTACCAGGAGCCGTACCAGGCCCTCAAGTACGCGCCCTACTACAGCTACAGCCCCGTCGTCATGGAGATGAAGGACATGATCAGCGACTCGCTCATCAGAGGATCAGCTCCACAATCAGGTAAAATACACATTTTTTTTAAGATTACAATTTTAAAATTAAAAAAAAAATGACGATTTTCTTAAATAATACAATAACAATGAAAAAAAAAATGAATGATCTAAAAATATAAAATTTTATTAAATTTTCCCGTATTAGTGATTTGGTTAGGTTTATTTTGAGGGCAATTACAATTAATTAAGAATAATTTTTGGCCACATTTCCTTGAAAGATCCGGAAAGATCAATTTTTTTTTTATCAAACAGACTTGTTTTGACAATGAGAGTAAAAGGAAAATCGTTGAAGGAACAGAGCAACAATGCACATTGAAGTAAAAAATAATAATAACACAAAGAATTTTGTGCCACCCTCATTGACGTTTTGAGTTTATGATGACTTGGCAAACTTCAAAATACCAACAAATAGTAAAAAATTAAATTTGTTGCATTTCAACATAAAGATTTATTTTGTATTATAGGAAAACTGTTGCAATGTTGAAGAGTAAATTGAAAATTCAACAGTTAAATTTAACTTAGAACTTAGCAGCCATCAAAGCTTGGTCAACTAGGTTTAGTTTTTGATTGCTCATTATTTAAATATTAAAGTGTTTGGACCTTTTTTAATTTCAGTTAAAGTCTCAAGTCTCAATTTCATTATTCTACTGGTTGTTTTGATTTTCAAGTTATTTCTGGAAAGGAAAAAGAATTTTACTCAATACCACATTTCACAATCATGTTGAGACAGTTCAATTTTTTTTTTTTTTTTTTTTATTAGCATAATTTATTCTTTTCACTCAGCCTAATCAAGCATCCTACTCATCAATCTGGTTGTAAATTTAACAAAGTTTTCCATTTTTGATACTGGTTATTGAAATTCACATAAATAACTACTTTTCACGCTGACCGCAGCCCAATATTTCAATAAACCTGTAAGATAGCTTTATGATGTAGCAATTTTTTTTTTTTTGCTCGCCGGCACACAATATAATAAAAGTCGTCGGCAGCACAAGCTCTTGTTGTGCTCTCGTGAATTTGACAATGGGGAGCACATAAATCACCGGTAATAGCCAGGTAATTGTGCGAAAGAGCTTTCGGGGAGCATCGAGCGACGAGACACGTTCGGTAATTGGCAGTGGCGATGATCGATGGCTTGGGTGTGTCCGCGCTGGATCATTGTTATTATGCTAATAGCGCGCGGGCCTAATTAGCACAAAATTTATCGCACGCTCCCGAAAACATCGCACTTCTTGACTAATAAAGTGCTTTCAATCGGCCGATCACCACCGCAGGCTGTTTTAAATAAAATGAAATAAATCACCTCTCTTGTGTTGTTGTTAACAGACACGTCGTACGAGTACGCCGTTCCCGAGCTGGGCGGCAGTGTGCCCCTTTTAAGCAACCACGAAAACTCTCTGGCCCGCTCCGAACACGGATCGCTCTTCTCCAGGAATTCCAACCCCCAGGGCATCAACGTGCCCATCCCGAAACCACCCTCTTCAAGGACGTCGGAGGAATCGTCTGGAAGTCGTGGGAAAAGGGTGAGTTAATACAACAATTAGGCAATTGTAATTTTAAGTGGATTGAAATAAGCATTATTATAAATTATTTTTTAGCAATTTGTAAAAAAAAAAAAAATTAATATTTTAAGATAATTTATTTTTAAATTTAAGTTTATATTTAAAACATTTTGTGATTAATGTGATTATTATTTGCACAATATAATTATTTATATTAATTTTAAATACTTTGTTCAAAAAATTCTAAAGTTTTATTTCAAAGATTTTTTATAATAGACAAATAAGTGAAGCATCAAATTATATAAATTTCTGCTGTTGTCAATGTAATTAATTACAATATTTGAAAAAAATACTCTCCTAAATTGGGATGTACCTTCCTTATTTGAATATTTTGATTAATTATATTTTTAACTGAATAAACACAATAGACAATAGATAAAATAGCAGAAATGTAAAAATTAATTACTCAGCAAACCTACCAATATTTAATTGTGCTATATTTGCATACGTTCAAACTTAACTAAAACAATCTGTGGGATCCAGACCCCTAGAAATTTTCCCTTGGTCCATCACTCTCAATTTAAAAATTGCGGATTTATTAATTCAAACTTAAATAATTTTATACTGTTCATTGATTTGTAAATAAATTGCGCCATTTTGTCTCCGTTAACAATTTTACCCGTTTTCCTTTTCAGTCTCCAAGCCACCAACAAGAAGCTCTGAAGCGTCGTCTGGAGCAGACGGTGGTGCCCGAGTTTCCCAGACACAGACTACGCATGCTGACCATTCTGGCCGAGGGCAATTTCGGAAAGGTAAGTGCCCAAATCCCAACGCCTTCTTTTCTCCTTTTTTTCTCTCTCCACAGACCCAATCTTCTCGCAAAAGTTAATTCAATATATCGCGCCCGAAGTTTGCCGAGTGCAAATTGGCAAACACTGAACTGGGCTTTGGCCCCATCAATAATTAGAGTCGGCACCACTGGTGGCGGCTCCCAGGAGAAATTAGCGTTGATTAAATTATAATTCCCACAGCTGTACGTGGCTGAGGCGGACGGAATACCTGAGTACGGATCGACCAAAACGCAGGGCAAGCGATTCGTCGCTGTCAAATTTGTCGAGCCGAGCACTACTGAGAGTGACAGGTAAGTTCAAATTAAACTTTCTTTTACTTCCAAAATGTGTTTTTTTTTTTATTTTTTTTTTATTAACTTGAATGGAAACTTTAATTATTTATGAGCTGTATATAATTTTAAATAAAATGAAAAAATATCATAAATTGAGGTCAGTAAAGATTGTGGCGCTAGAGAATAAGTTTGAGATTGATTTGATTTATTTTTCAGCTAATATTTTGTACTTTTCTTGCTGATTAAATAGAGCATAATATTAAACCCTGATCAAAACAAAGCCGTTTATTTTTTTAAATAAATTTATATTTGACGAATTAAATATATTTTTAAAAATATGCTTGTATTTAGCTGACTTTTGAATTCATTTTTTTTTCAAGCAAATTTTGAATTGACAGCCTTTAAAATTTGCAAATCGTTTTGTTGAAAAATGTAAACTACCAAAAAAAAAAAACCTAAACACCTGCTATAAAGTTCTCCCATACTCATTTCGCAGCGCATAAAATTATAATAATCATTATATTTCCCGGGCACCACACGCGCTCCCTCTGTTATGCTTTACGACCCCATTCCCGACATAACTCTTGATATGCTATGCATTGAAATTAAACCTTTATGACGAAAACACACATACCTGGTGGCCGCGCGTGTTTATTATTTTAGCGTGTGCGCTCGATTTCCATGAGCGCGCTGCAATGTTTATTATTTCGGGTGGCAAAATTTTATTGCTCTCGCAAGTGCCCATAAATAACTCCGAAATTCGCCTAGGCTCACCTATAAATTTGAAACTGAATTTCAGAATCGAGTTCTACCATGAGGTGCGCATTATTGCCGCTCTTGAGGACGCAAACATCGCCAGGGTGCTGGGCATGTGCTCGAGGGAGGAGCCCAAGTGCATCGTCTACGAGTACCTGGAGCACGGTGACCTCAGGTCGTTCCTTGCCTCACACGTTCACGCCGAAGGAAGTCGTACCCTTCCAGTTTCAGCAGTTCAGGCCGCAGGAATTAAAACCCTCAGGTAGAGAGAAATCAACGAAATTAAAATTAGAAAGAAAAATGAAGTTTCATTTATTTTAAAAAGTAAGTTTCGGAAGATAAATGGCATTTTTTTTTTCAAATAAGTTTATTTATTTCTTGTGCTCACTCCAGTCTTATTTCTAAATTAAATAAATTTATTTAGAACAATTTAAATTGATTTTCAATTATTCATTGTGTTTTCAGCTTCAACTGTTTACTCTACATGGCGACTCAAATTGCGTCTGGAATGCGGTATTTGGAATCACTCAACTTTGTTCATCGAGACTTGGCTACCAGGTGAGTGTTTTAAAAATGCCTGTCAATCAACAGAATGCAACCTGAAACGCACGTGCTTAATGCAGGTTGCATATTTTAGGATTTTTTGCTCACCGCTTATTTTGCTTTTAGGAACTGTCTTGTCGGTGTTGGATATGTGGTCAAAATATCAGACTTTGCACAGGACAACGAGGAGTACGCCGAGGACTATTATCACATTGCCAAGGGTGGTGTCTCCATCGCTCTTCCTGTTAGATGGATGCCCTGGGAAAGTCTATTCATGGTGAGTTTAAAGAGAGAAAAAAACAGACAAAGATTTCCAATATTTATTAAATTAAAACGTTCTTGTAGCGGTAGAAGTGCAATGTTTGTCTTAATATTAAATTTTAGAACAGGATCAAATTCATTTTTTTTTTTTTTTAATTTAACTTGTCTTTAAAAGACTTGAAAAATTACTTCATTATATAGTAATTTTTTTAATAGTGAATCTGTTAACTGTTAAATCCTTATTTAAATTATTTATTTCCATTTTAATTTCCTTTCAGGACAAGTACACAACTAAGAGTGACGTTTGGTCCTTTGCTGTAACCCTGTGGGAAATCCTGACAATGGCTCGGCACCAACCGTACGACCACCTGGCCTCCAACCAGCAAGTGGTGGACCAGCTCGGCCTGTTGCAGGACGAAGACGAGGATCATTTTGTGCGTCTGCCCAAGCCGGCCGCTTGTCCGAGGGACGTGTACGACCTGATGAAGGAGTGTTGGCGCCGCGTCGACGTCGAAAGGCCCTCCTTCCGCGAAATTCACCTCTTCCTGCAGCGGAAAAACTTGGGATACGCCCCGATGTAGATGTGCAGTGTGCTTATTTGCTTGCAAGGATTTTACAATGAAATAAGACTTTGAAATTTGTGCGAGAGTTGATGTAAAAAGTAGCACGACTCTTTTAATCTTCATTTTAATGAGACTTTCAGAGGCACAGAAAAGTTTATGATTTTAAGATTTTTCTTCCAGTTCCTTAAGATTTTTCCAAGAGGAATGTGAGATAATCGTGGAGGGATTTCCTAACTGTGCCTATATTTTGTATTAATTTGTAAAGCTTTGGTGTTTTTCTCACCTGTCTTGTAAAATTGATGATCCCTTGCTATGTAAATTTTCCCTGTTTCAAGTGCTTTTTTGTGATGATTCACACACTTTACACAGGAATATACGGCGGACAAAGTTCTTGAGGACAATAAGTAAGAAACTTTTCTCTCTACTTTTTTAAGCTGAATAATTTTAACCCCGTAAGGTCATGAATATTTTAATGCACATTTAAAAACAAATGTTTAGATCATCGATCTTAAAAGAATGGGATATAGACTAAAAAAATCATTAAATTTCTAATAATTTTTTTATTTTTATTTCTGAATTGACTTGGTTTTGAAAAACCTTGCTGATTTTTTTTCATCTCTATACAATTTTTCTATGTTAAAATTTTCAACAATTTTGGATGAGAGGTGGCGGCAGCCCTAATTATAGGGAGAGCAACAGCACACTGACCAGAAAGGCTATTTTTCTCTGAAAAAAAAAAAGAATCACGTGCAATTCTCTCTATTTCTGATCTGCACTTTTGACAATCTCTTTCTATAAAATATACGAATTCGCAGAAAAAAAGAAACAAACGCCTCTAAAACAAAAAGTGCTATAACATTTTTCATTATTTCTGAAGATCAAAAGCTTGTGTTAGTTAAAAATTTAATGTGTCTGCCAGTTGGAACAAAGAAAATAACAAAAAAGAATAGTAATCGAGCATTTTTATGTGATAAGGTACTAAAAAATTGTTGAAAAGAGTAACGACTGAATGCTTTTATCTGCGCACATTAGCAATTAATGTTTAAGGAAAGTGCTTCGTAGTGTTGTTACTATTCAATTCACACACTCTGCAAAAATCATGAAAAATAGCTGCGTCGAAAATGGGATCATACCAAGAATGCAATTAATGAGAAGGACTAAAAATGATTGTATTAATTGTGTACTCATATGCAAATGTGCTATAACTATATAGAAAAACCCTCACCCCAGAAACAAAATGATATAGCTTTTGAACTTATATCGTGTAAATTTTGCTGCAAAAATTGTGCCAGAGTTTGGAGTATTATAATGGTAGGGTGTCATTTTAAAAATTTTAAATTCTTTTGCACTGAAATAATAGATATATTAAATAATAAAGATAAAAATGCATCACAGTGAGACAAAGAAGACCCATCTCTGGCACAAGGAAAATGTGTGTCAATGTAAAATATTGGGCACAAATTTAATATAATATATAAAAACGGTCAAGTAGGCAGGCCTACAGTAAACATGCGCAAAGGTGTGAAAAGTCGTCGTGTCTGCAAAAAGCACAAAAATGCAAGAGCCTAGTAGCAGTTTTGCGCGTTTTGTGAACAAAAAGTAATAAACACACTCAATCAATAACAATTCTCAAGTAGTAGCAAATTGTGTGGCGCATCAATATCAAACTAGACTGTATGGACGCAAAAATGTTCGTTGTAAAATATATATGCAGGATAAAAAATAATGTGTTTGATCTGCATGATCTCTCTTCTCAAAACTCGAGAACGAATAGCTTGTTCGAAGCCGCAGGACCACTCAAATTTATCTCGTGCTTTCTTAGTGAGCAGCATTTTTTTTTATTTCCTTATTAGTAAAAACAAGTAAATTTACTTCGATGATTTTCGTCTAAACACATTTTATATAAAACTAGTCAGCAGTGCTCTTTTGGTGCAAGAAGTATATGAAAATTTAAATAATGTAAAAGGGTGCATAAAAAAATCACCCTTCCGAACCCTGTTCAAGTAGCTTGGAAAATTACACACAAAGCAACAAACCATATTATTGAGATGATGTAGTTCTAATTTGTACCATAATTGTAACAAAGAATGCCCTGCACATATCAAAGGGAGAATAGATGCATATTTATTTGTAGATAATACGACGAAGTTAACTGTAACTATATTTAAAACAAAAACTGCAAATAATAAATGTTCAGTTTATATTAAATTCAAAGGTTTGATCATTTACAAACAACTCGCATTTCACTTGAAGAAAAGAAAATATTTATTTGGGAATTTCAATTTTCAGCTCCAGCTGTATAATGGAATTTTCAATTTAGAAATGTACAAAATAATGCCTCGATGTCTCTTTATCAAGAGGCAAAAATTAATAGAAAAGACTTAGGAAGTGTAGCTTTGTCTGCTGTAGAGATCCAGAGTCAAGGCACTCAGGAAGGCTGGGTAGCTATTCTGATCCTCCAGGTGGAGTCTGATCAATTCCTGGATGGTTTCAGCAAAGGGTGTGGAGGGCATCTCGATGGTGTCATCATCACGCACCTGCCCAGAGATAATTAGTTTATGGAATGGATAATTTGAATGATGATTACATTGAAGAGAAGGTACTCGTCATCTGCGCAATAAGTGCTGGTCAGTTTAAACAGGCCGTTTTGCATGCGCTCAACCTTGTAGCCCAGGAGTAGGTATAGGGATTGACGGAACTCCTTGCTTGATTTCTTGAAAGCTTCGATCAGCCGAGTGTTTTTCACCTCTGAAGACTCCAGCTGTTTTCGCAGCTCTGGAAAAGGAAACAAAAATTTAAGCTTCTGATTATCATTAAAAATTGTGACAAATAGAGCGATTTATTTGTGAATTTATAGCGTTACTCTTTTTAGATGTTTTTTTGTCATCTCAGTTTCAACATAATTTTAATGTAGAACAAATTTATATGAAACATTGTCAAACAAATTAATTTTTAATTTGATGGATCTTACCATTGATGGTCCTGTTGCTTTCAATTTGGAGATTCTCGTCAGCAACGGCAGTCACATTCAGGAAACTCTTCTCCTTGGACTGCAGAATTTTCACCTTCTCTTTCAGTCTGTCGTTGGCCTCTCTCAATCGCTTCATCTCCTCCGCCTTTCTGGCGTCCTCTTGGGCAAGGGGGTTCATTCGGAAGTGCATGACCTTGGTCTCAGAAGGGTTGTAGTCCCCGCGCAGAGCACGCCGCTCAAGCAGCATCTTCATTTCCTCGTTCAGTTCCTCCAAGGCGGTGACTCGTGATTTGGCTTTCTGAAGGTCATTTTCGCACAACTGGAAAAAAACAGATGAAAATATGCACATTTGGAAAGTTAGACAAAAATTATTTGATGATCTGATTTAAAAAAAGAATATCATCAGTGCAAGTTCGGTGGACAAGACCTGCACCCGTAAAAATTTTTAAAATCAAGGTCTATCAAACGTCTAATCTCTGTTCGGCTGAGTAGACCTGCACCCGTAAAATTTTTTAAAATCAAGGTCTATCAAACGTCTAATCAATCTTGACGCTGGTCAAGTGTTGGTAAAAATTAGATGTTTGTTATTTAAAAAAATATCATCGGCTTGTTTTGATTTTCTTGGGATCAGTTTTACTTGAATCAACAAAAGAAAGTTAGTTCGTCATACCTGCAGTTTCTCCTGCAAAGCAGTGAACTCCCTGTTGGCAGGAGAGGTGTCCCCGGACTTTGTCTGGGCCAATTCTTGCTCTAGCTGCTGCACCATTTCTCTCAACTCTTTGGCTGACTTTTCGGCAGACTCAATTCGCTTCTGCTGCAGAAGCTTCATTTGGTTCGGAGCAATAGTTAAATCTCCTTCGTATGCAGTCAAAACTTGTTGAATACTGTCACGCTCCTAGAATTAACAAGGAAAAAAAATTAGAATGCTTATTTTTCATATTTTACAATAGATCAAAGGTAGAAATACAAGATGTGGTTAGATGAAAAGTAAAAATGTTAATTCGACAGTTTCTAGAAGAAGGTCCTTTGCCACTAATGCCAATTTTCTATCTTTCTACTATTTAGCCAAAACCACAGCACCGTTGAAAACTAGGTTAGTCAAAATTTTATCAACCCACAACCAGAGTCTTCAACCTGCTGTGGCGAATGCTTTGTACCTGAATAATGAGCTGCAGCTTCCTCTCCATCTTTCTGAGCGTCACAGCCTGCGCCTCAGCCGAAGTCTGGATGCTGATGCGCCTCTCTTGCTCGCTGCGGAGTTGGGCTTCGGCAATCTCCTTTTCTCTATTAGCCGATTTTAGCTGCGAGACAGCTTCAGAAAGATCAGAACGGAGAACGACAATTTTTTGCTCGAGATTTTGAAACACCGACGACACAGAGCGCGGAGAAATTCTTTCCTCGTCAATTTCACTCACCGTGTTGATCGCCATCGCATGCCACTCCTTCAGCTCGGAATCCTTGGTCTAGAGTTTTTTGTGTTAATAATTTTGATCAATTTATTATAAAAAAAAAAAAAAATGAATCTTTAAGGAAACCTTCACAAGTTGTTCGAGGATGGCGCATTTTTGAGCCATCTGGTCCACCTTGCTGGCCTGCTCCTGCAGACTGTTGGCCTTTTCCTCCAACAGCAGTTTTCCCCTCAGAAGTTCCTTGCTCTGGATCAACTTGTCCTCGAGTTCCTGCACCTTCTTGGAAGTGGCAGACGAGGCCACCGAAGATCGTCGTTCGATGAGGAGGGACTCTCGTTTTGAATCGAGCTCCAGTTCCAGGTCTCGAATGCGCACTTCCTTCACCTCGATCACTTCTCGGAGGGCTTGCTCTTGGAACTCCCTCGCCTTCAACTTGTTCACCTCGTCCTCCAAGTGGTTCAGTCTGTTCTGCTGCTGCGTGTTGATGTTTTTGGTCGTCTGCAGGTCACTCTCCTGCAGCTCGATTTTGTGCTTCAGGCTGCTCTCCATACGTTGATGCTCCGAGAGAAGCTGTTCATAAAAATTTGAATAAATACAACCAATGCAACTAAAAACAGAAAACTCCTAAAAAAAAATGGTGATTGGAAATTTGAATTATTTTGTTTTGAATAACGATAAATATTTGAAATATTAAAATTAAAATAATGTACCTCATTGTGCTTCTGTTCCAAACAAGAGTAGTCCTTCTGCCAATTGAACTTCTCCAGGTCGTGTTTGGCTTTCTGTTCTCTCAGCTTGTTCTCGGCAGCCAAAAGCAAATCTTCCGTCTCTTGCTTCTTCTTGCTCAAACCGTCAACCTGCTCCTTCATTCGTTGCATCTAAAATTTAAATTGCCAATTTTGATTTGCTTCGATTTGAAAAGTTCTGACGTACGGCAAGTTTATCTTTTTCCTTCTGCCGCTCCAGCAGCATCTTCTCAGTATCAATCACAGACATCATGTCTTTCTTGAAAGTCTCCTGCTTTGCTGCCATCGAGTGCAAATCACTGATTCTGGCGTCGACACTCTCAAGCAGCTTGTATCTTTGCTCTCTGCACACCGGAGACCAGTCAATGCCACCTGAAATCCATGGAATTTATTAATTATTGTTATTCTCAATTGAAAGTTAACAGAAAAAAAAGTTCCTTCTAAATTATTATATTTTAAGACAGATGAAGAATAATATGAAATATAATAAATTATGTAATTTTATATTGTATTATATCTGGATATTATACTGTATGTTTATGTTGTACACGAAAGTGTCTAATAAATTTCTGATGATGATAATTTTTCTTTTATATCAAATAAATATTTAATTTGAAAGTAAAAAATTAGCCGAATTTGAGCCTCTGAAGTCATTTTTTATGGTTTTAATTTTTAATGAATTGATAGATGATGAAATGACATAACGTTTTTTAAAAGAAATCATATTTTGGAGCAAAATTACATCTTTCTTTTAAATTAATATTTCATATAAAAGGATAATTTATAAATAAATAATAAAATTCATAAAAAAATAGCTAATAAAATTATCTATGGTAAAATTTCTCTTCTTAAAATTTTCAAAGCACATGGCAATCTTAAAAAACAAGAAAACGGAAAAATATTTTGTCCTTAATTAAAATGTCAAAGTTTGACTTGGAGTCCTGAGAAGGTAAATAAAATTCTGATGGCAATGCCAAAATTACAAAAATGGAAGAATTGGCTTTATTTTTCTATGTAAGTTGAAATTTTTAAAAAAATTTGTATTAATTTAAAAACATTTGTAAAAAAATTTACCACTAAACTTTTTATAATTCTGCTCAAAAAATTATTTGTTTTAAATTAAAAAAGAAAACGTTTCGTCATTTTAGCAACTATTTATGTGCAAATACGAAGATTAATTTTAATTATTTTTAAACAGTTGAAGAATTTGACACTCAAGAAGATGATCATGGAAATTAATGAATCGTGCTCTTCCCTTGTTGCAGAAATTGTTTTTCATTAATGTTATTTTTTTTAATATATTAAAAAGTCGTCTCATGCTTTGGTGCCCTCATTTCATGCTGAATTTGAGACGTCAAAGGACTTTGCCAACCTACCAAGGACCTCGTACGGACCAGGAACCATCACTGTGACCTCAAGGTAGGGAAAAACCGCGAATTCTATTTAATTGAACGCGCGTAGAGCTCATTTTTTCAATTATTGCCGTTGAGCGACAAATATTTGGTAATTTTTTTCTTCCAAATTTCAAATGGGTTAAAACTTAAAACCACAACAAATTTAACTTCAAACTCAAAGTTACTGTAAATATAAAACTTTATAATTATGCATACCTCCAGGGGTGGTTGGAAACTTTTTGGTTGGCGAGGCAAAATCCGTGGCGTCGGAGGCGTCGCTCCTCCTCTTGGCCGCGCTCCTCAGCAGAACGTCCGTCGGGACGCTGTAGGAAGTGTTGCTGACCGTGGAAGCCTCAAAGAACAGCTTCTTGGTCACGCTCCTCGTGCTCTCTTCGAGGAAGGAAGTGCTTGAGACATTGCTCGGGGCGGCGAAGCCCATGAACTTTTGGTTGCTCATGCCGACGCGAGGTCGAGAGGCCGAATCGTGCCGTTTGAAGTTCTCGACGATCTCTGCGAAATCCTCGGGCAGCTGCGATTTGCGCCTTTCCGCCATTTTGCGGCCTTCGAACTCTGCTGATTTTAAAAGCTGGTTAATTAACGTTAATTTAGATAATTAAATTGACCTACCCACGCAGTTGTCTAGGAAGATATTAGGGCAATTTCAATATTTTCTGAAGAGGAACGAGACAATTTAACGTTCTCGTCTTATTTTGGTTTTAAGTACTAAGTTTGGCCACCAGTGGCGCTGATGCTTGAATCGGAAGAAAAGGCGCGAATCGTGATTCCTTATCCAGCCACGTGGTGTCGTCCCTATTGATTTCCATGAACAGCCAAATGTTTCAAATTTGAAACTCAGTTGTCTCAGTTTCTTGAGTTTTTACCGTCTTTCCATTTATTAAAATGATTTATAACCACCCATTTTATTTTGATTCTACTTAAATTTTCAAGATAAATTTGTTAAATTAATTTAATTTTTTGTCATAATGGCCATTGTTGATCACCGAGCGCTCTGCTTCATTATTAACCCTTGCTTGGATCTTGCGGTCGGCCGGTCGAGTGTGTACCTGTGGCACACAAGGGTCGTCGTGTTCGTGTTGGGAAAAGATGTGCTTACTTTGTCGCCCCCTCTAGACCGAAGGTTGTTAGTTTTGAATCTCCGCTGGAGCTGCTCTCTTGCGGAGGCGAAAACTCTCAAAAGTGGCCGCGTGCTCAGAGAATTCCGCTGCGACAAAGGGAAGAAGAAGTGTGCGTGCGGCGGCGTCCTTTGGTGCCTGCCTCGGTGTACAACGCCGAACATCGTGTTCGCATCAAAAGACGCGACGGGTTTTGAAGTTTCCAAAGACGTATTAACTCAGAGAGAGACGAGTCAAGAAATTGCCTCTTTAAGTTTTCTTGCCTAAGCCGATTAGTTGGTTGTCAGGGATTGGTTGTTATAGCTGTTGGAAAATATTGACTTCGCAAGTAAATATAGATGCCCATTAAATAATATTATAGAGCACTTACTTTATTTATTTCTCTCTCCTTTAACAAATAAATAATTTATACCTCACCCACACATTTCTTATTTCATATTTATCAAATACCACGGTTAATTTCACTGCATTTCTGCAATCATTTATTTTTTCTTCAGAAATATTTAATTTCAGATTAGAAAAATTATCATTCAGATCAATAAAATCATAATTATACAATTTTTAACAAAATATAACATTACTTCCGAGTCTTCTCACAATTATTACTAGGCATTAAGAAGGGTAAAAAAAAAAAATAATAAATTGTTAAGTTAAACAAAATGATGCGTGATATGCGATTATTAAATTGTATTTACCAGAAAGAATAACAACTATTATAAATTGTAATTGTTTTAGCTAGTAATTTGTAATCTTTTCTAAGTGAATTTTAACGTGTTTTCATTTGTTTTTTCATTCAAACCAGTAAAGTAGGGTTTTGTGACAGATGCTTAGTGTTTACGACGCGTGTAATCTCATTGCGAATAACAAGAAGAAAGTTTTTTTTAGTATCATTTTATGAGTTTATTTTTGTTCACCGAAAAATTGAATAACAAAAGCTGATGTAAATAAATTTTACAGAGCTATTTTATTTAACACTATTTATACCATCCATTTATTCCTTCTTCTTTGATGCTAACATTTGCTAAATTCCATTAGCGTATTGTGAGCAAGATGAACATTTTATATTTAATTAAAAAAAAGTAAAAATGATTAATTTTGTTGCTAACTTAGTAGAAATAATACAGAATTGGTGTGAGAATAATCCAAGTGTAAAGTTTTTTTTTTGTGATTTCTTGGATCATTTGTTCTATGAGATCGAATATTTATCTATATGGATTTTGTTAATTTTGGCTCTCATTGAATTTAACTTATGTTTTTTGTAATTTAAAACTTGCCGATCATATCGATTAAATGGAATTTTATTGAAATGCCTCCGAGCCACTCGGAATTAATTAAATATAAAACAATATGAAATCTCCGCTCTCGGATTGCAAAGTGCAGAGCGAATCTTAACGAGTTGCCGGGGGATTGTGAAGAGGTGAAATTTTCTCGAAATGTGCCGTCGGAATAAGAGAAAAGGCTTTTGTGCCACTTCTTCGATTCAGATCATTTCGAGCTGAAGACAAACGCACACACAAAGAGAGACGGAAAGAGAGAGGAAAGCCTATGCAAACACGCGCGCCGGGCAAAATCAATTCGGGCGCGAATGATAAAAAAAAAAAAAGAGTGAGAGGGTGTCTGCGTGAATGCGGATCGTCATGAAGATTAAAATGGCAAAAAGAGCAGGGCAATGTTTCAAAAGTTTTATTTCCTCTTCTCAAAAGCTTTTTTTTTGCGCCGCGTGGACGTGTGTGTGTGCTTTATGGGGAAAGTTAATAAAAGCGCAGCCACCATTGATTTATCGGCACAAATAAATTTCGCTCTGCCATCAAGCGAAGCAAAGTTTTAATTTGGCATTTTACGCGCCTGCGAGAGAGAAAGAGAATAACGTATACGTGTGTGTGTGTTCCCCGGAATACAATGAAAAAGTTTCGCGTCGCTCTCGCGAGCGCCGCCCCGTTATTATTATGTCGAGGCGTGTTATTTAATAAAATATATGCTCGGATCAAGGGGCCCTTGGTTGGAGCAAAAGTGAGTGCCTCTCGCTTCAAGTGAGTGAAAACCATGAAAAGTTTGCCTCTCTCTAGCTCGGCGCTGCTGTTATTTCACCGCGCGCCGAACACAATTGCGCTCTCTCTCTCAAAATAACGTGCGGTTGCATTTCCCTCTCAACCCCACCCACACTCCTCTCACGTTTTATCCAGGAAAAGGAACAATGCAATAAAGAATTAAAGTTTGGCATTCCTATCCGTCTTCCTTTTATATGCGCCTCGCACCCCCGGCTTGCTTTTTATTTGTCGTAAAATAGCTGTTAAAATCATTCATGCTTCTAATCTGGCGCCGCGTTCTCTCTGGAAATAATGCTTTTCCACCCACAGCTCGGCCGGGTAATTCTCCCCAGCGAACGTGGTAAATTTGTTTCTGCGGTTTTACCGGTATGGCTCATATTGCCCTCGCGTGCGTTAAACTTTAAAAGCTTTATAACAAAAAAATTGGAGAGAAAAAGGAAAAGGATTCAGATTTTTAGCTCGCACGTTAAAAATTTTATAAAATCCTGAATTATTTTCGAACAATTTGCGTCAGAAAAAGCTAAAAATTTAAATAGAATGAAAGAGTTATACAAGCATTAATAATTTGAGCAAATTAATAGCTTTTGTTTCGTTTTAGATCTTTAATTTAATTGTAATAAAACAATTTTTAATTATAAATTATTTTTATATTTATTAGGTATTAATTTTCTTTTTGTCTAATTTTATCTTTCAGGCAAGATATAGCTTTTCTTTTAATCCCTAAATAGGTTTTATTTTAATTCTTTGTTAAAATATAATTTTATAAATCAATTATAACAGATCGTATAATAAATATTATTAGACATAAATTTCATGGATTTGTTTCCAAAAATTGTATTTATTTTAAAATTTCAAATTTTTTCATTCCATATCCATTCACAAAAAAAACAATTAATATAAAGTAATGCTGATAAGAATATTAAGAATACATAGTATACAGAAAAAAATTGTGATTTTTATTTTTAAATCTATGAAGGAAAATACAGAACGGTAGATTAGTCCCACTTTAAACTTGCAAAAAAAAAAAATTAAACATCGTTGAACGTAACCATTGTTGATTTTCTTCATTTATTAATTTTTTTTTTCAAGCAATTCAACGTGTTTCGTGTTTTTTTTTTTAACTTCATATTACTGCAACATTAAAATTTTTAATTTTACAAAGCTGATTCACCAAAATCTTCGCTTTCAAAATAGCTAAATCCGTTACCACAATGTACAATATGGTTTGAAGCACGATCATTCATGTAAATCTGTTCTCTCCTGACGATGCGAACATCGTAAAAAAGCAACATATTGCGAAACAATATGAGCGCCCGCCGAGATGAAAAGTCCGCCCGAGGTGCTTCTGTGAAAATCGGGCTCACCCCCGCATGTGCACACCGGGCTGAATATATATTCAAATCAGTAGCCTATGAACTTGATGGCGGTTTGACTGAAATATATTGGCTGCCTCCACGGATCAATTCTCCGCCGAGCCCCGAGGCGCGCCGGAATATTTTAGCCGATATTTTTACGCGAACAAATCAATTAGCACAGATTGAAAGCAGATAGTGTAGCGAGAGCGTGTTCGATGGTGGCAGCCGAAACAGACGGGCGCGGTGAACAAATGTGGCCCTGCCGGTAAAATCCTCTTCCGCTCCCAAGTGGCGAATAATTTACACTCTATCACGCGCGCACCGAAATAATAAATGTCTGCAACCGTGCGCAGTTTAAATTACACACACGCGCCTCTCTCCTCCGAATGTATTTAACGATTTTGACGCCAATTCCTGCTCGGCACGTATAATGTCCCGATGGAAATTATTCAACCGCTAATAATCATAATGGGTCGATTACAGGTAAAAGCCTTTTATACTATAGAATGTTTTCTTCCCTCCGCTTTCCGTCAAAAAGAGGACCCACAAAGAAATTTCTTTCATCAATTTCGTATTCACTTTCACCAGCAAAAAATCGTCAAAGGAAGCACCGAGCGATCCAAAATTGGGCAGGAAAGTGTAAATTAGAAGTTAAAATAATCTCATGATGACGCACGTTTTCAAAATCTGCCAAGTCAAGTGATTTCATACAAAAGAGGGAAAACCGCTGGAACAAGGTTAGGTATGATAATAAAATGTTGACGTTGCAAAAAATTTATTAAAATTTTCAAAAATATTTTACTACTTACGAGATAATTTTTTTTAATGAATTTGTTATAAAGTTATTAATTTTGCTTTACAATAGAGACGAACCACAAAAGGCTCTTTATTTCATATGGGCGATATTTTCAATTAATTGAGTAGGAGTTTAAGTAAATTTCAATATTAAGTTTCCCTAAATTCAAAGTAAATAGAAGCTTACCATATTTATTTAATTTTCAACAGTCACGACTGTGCCAATTATAACAAACTGTTATTCCGAAACTCTAGTTTGAGTAATTTTATCCTGATATTTGTGATATTTGAACACCGCCACATTTTTAAATCAAAATTTCCAAATTCACGAGTGTGAATACTCAGAAAATCTAGCCAAATTAATTTTATCCTGATTTTTGTGTTGAGCCTATATTTTTATTATAAAACATTTTAAAATTCACAATTCTCTATGATTTATCATTACAGTTAAAAAAAATGGCAACTGTGCATTTTTGCTCTTTATATTTTAATCTAGTTAAAAAAAAAACACACACACACACAATGTCCCTTAATCGTATTATAAAAATAAAAAATATTTCCATATTATGGAACTCTTATTTATTTTTCACCACCCTAATAACAAGTCTTTTTTCCCGTCTCTTTTTTATCTCTTCCGCATAATTTTAAGTTTTTTGGACTATGAATAAAAAGTGTGGTCGGAAGAGACACAATTTCCACCGTCACACTTCAAATGTTTTTCCTTGTCTTTTCTTTTTCGCAGGAAAAAACAACACGTACCAGGGCGTTTCACAGGAGATTACCAGAGCAGACGCAGATGTAGGTGGGCTCAGTCGGCAGCGAGATGCTGTCAGCGAAAGCCTGCTGTGAGCCGACAATTTGATTTTTTCCTTCTTTCCTCGGCAGCCCTTGCAAACAATGCAAACTAGAGACGCGGTTATTTGGTGAAGACGGTGCCCCTCGTTGTCGGTCGTTTTGCCTCGGAGGCGGAATTAAATCAAGTGGATCACGGGGATGTCAAAGGGCCTCTCTCTCGTTTTCGATGAAGTTATTTTGCAAGTGCTCCGGGCTCGTTTCTCCCCGAGAGCAGGAAACAATGCCATTTATATATTTGCGGTGCATTTTGCTAGCAGTTTGACCCTGATCAATCTGGAGAAGCTGCAGACGACGGGGCCAATCTTTCCAGAGGTCCTCACGCTCCAGCGAGCCGCTCGCTCGCTCGTTCCCTTCGTCGATTGGCCCATCCAAGGCGCGCTAGCCCTCGCAAAAGTCTCCGGGGACGGCGGGCGAAAGGCACAAGTCTCACGGGATGTGCGACACACACAGCACAAAACTTGCTACTCAAAAAAGTTGCCCCGTCGCCTTCTCGAGCGTTTTTTCAATTATTTATTAGGGCTACGGGATATTTTAGGCGATTGACACTGTTTTTTTTCCATCATAATACATACACGGTCATGTGAATAGGGAACGGATTTTCGCTGACGACCGGATTTGCGCAGAACTTGCGCAAAAAGAATGAGTCGAGACTTCTGACATGCGCCGGCAAAATAGTTTTTCTTTGCTCGTTATTGACAAAAAATTTCCTTTTATGATCCATTAAACGACTATTAACCTAATGAACAAAATAAATATTATAATAATGGAATAAAATTATGAAATTTTTTAGATTCAAAATAAATTTAATTATCTTTTCAATAATAGAGACCATCAATTCTGGATGATTGTCTGACAATATTTTTGTTTTAATCAATTTGTTGAAATGAAAATATATCAATTTAATAAAAAATGTCGATTTTATACAATTAAAAAAATAATTTTTTTTAAAAATTACATAATATTGTGATCATAACTTCCAGAACATTGAGCAATATGAGTAATCTACCAACATTTACATTTTCAGTACATCTTAATCATAACTCTCTGTTTAGTTATTGAGGATTAAGAAAAGATTTTGTCAATCGTTAATGTTATTTGGATAATAAATTTTTTTCTTTTGTTCTTTAAAATCCAGAGGGGAAAAGGTAATTTGAACAAACTGTTTGATTAGCTTGTAAATACAAAAAGAAAGATGCATCTCTGTGAGAGTTAAGAAATAAATCGTTTTTAATTTTTTCCTTATTTACATTTGTCCTGAAAAGCATCAAATAATTTCTTTTTTTTTTTAGGAAGCATCTTATTATAAACGGGAATTATTGATAAAAATTATATGATAGCAGTTTCAAGAATCTTTATAAAACTGGCAAATGGACACTTTGCAATGCGCGTGCAGGCATGAATCATTTGATTTTCTGGCCATGCTGGACTTCTATCATTATGCGATGGCATCCTTTGAATCTGATTTCAAAGCATTAATTAATTTCTGATTTTTAAGGAAGGTGTCTCATTTTAAACGGGAACTATTAATAAATTTTATGTGTAAGCAGCTTTGTGAATCTTTCTACAACTGCCAAATGCACACTCTGTTCTGCGCGTGCAAGTTTCAATTTTTTGAAATTCTCGTCAATTTATATTGAGGACTATTATCGGTATACGAGAAACTACAATAAATTTTGACTCAGTTTATAAAAATATTGAAATTTATTGCTTTTTAATGAGAATAAATGCTAATTATTTCAACTTATATTCTGAAGCAAATTAACAGTTTCCCCATTATTATTAAAAAATCAATTGAATAAAAAAATTATAGATAAAAATAATTCAATCATGTCTCATGTCACACTATCTTTTCCTTCTTCTAGCAGTGACTGAAAAAATAGACACTGAGTTTTTTTTGCAGGAATTGTAACAGACTGATTAAGATATTATTTTCCTTTTCAATAAAATAAGTATTAAAAAATAATCTGGAACTTTTAAAGAACACATTATTATGTTTCCATGAATGGAATAAGTAGGGCGGAATCTATGGGTATAAGATATCTTGAATCCAGCAGCACCTGCGGCGCTTGCTCATGTGCGTTTTATCGCGTTCTTTACAAATATGAAACGTATCTACTACACGCTGTAAGGCTTTTGCGAATATCCCATTCAGAGGCAGCAACCGAAAGGCTCCGTTCGTAAAGTTATTTCGCACAGAGCGCCGCGATTTTTTGTTCCACGGCGCGGATCGCTCAGTGACGCGCGCGCGTTTGTTACGCCCTCTGCCATATTTTATTACACGCTCATTATTTTCTGTTCTGTACTCCACAGCTTGCTCGGCAGCTATTGGCGCGACAAAAAAAAAAAAAAAAAAAATTGCACACTGATGAAACAGTTGGAAACTCTTCTAGAATGTTTTCAAACCTAATCAGCTCTGAAAATAAATTTAAATATTATATTTTTATTAAACGTCAAAACGATATTCGGTTTCAAACGAGGTGACAAGTTTACGCAAATCTCGGTTTCTCGGTTTCCATTCAGATTCGAGAGTGCTTCCTTTCACAACGGCCAGTAGAGCTGTAACCTCGAAACCCACAACTCTAAGCCAACCATATCAATTCACACTTTGCAGGGCGAAAGCAAATCCTGGTGGTTTGCCCGGTGGAGACTTGCCGCTTTCCGGGGGGTCGTTTTCTCTCTCTCATATCTACAATAATTTCCTTTTGCAGCCGAGTACATTAAGTTGGCATAAGAGGAAAGATTAATATTAATATTAGTCTTTGTGTGAGATTTATTTATACGGCGCGGTCTGCGGTCCATTGTTCCACGGCGGGGCCTTTGTTCCTGCACTGGCGACTCTGTTTTTCCTGCGGTCACGTGACCTGCTAATGAAACAACCCGCGGCTCGCTCGCACCGTGTATTGTTCCAGGCTCGGGCTCGGAATTTGAATAAGCCAGGCGCGCACACACTAGGCGAAAATAAATAATAAGATCTGCACCGGAGATTCGTCATAAAGTTTTAGTTACGATTAATTTTCTCAACAGGTGCCCCTCTTTCTCACACCACCCGGATAATTACCGAGTGTGTAATGACCTCGATTAATTCGAGCTCGGCGTTGTCGAATTTTTTTCGCCGCAGAGAGATAAATCCCCAGCAAAAAGCACGGAGCACGGTCGCATTTGCATATTTCGCCGCCGCAGCAAGAAACGGTTATTGTTATATGTATTTTTTTTTTATTCCGTGCGGTCGTTATACAGACTCTGTTGTTGCAAAAGTAATTAAAATATAATCAATGATGAAGCGTGCGAAATAAAATGCTGCTCATTAATACAGATGAAACGCTGAAAAATTCAAGCGACATGGTAATGCACTAGGTACGGCGTTAAGTACAAGTTTCGCAGTGACACTTATCAGCGAAATTTAATTTAATTCCAGAGCTCTGCGGCAAAGCTGCTGCATTGTGGATTCCCGCCTTCATAATACAATATTATTTCGCAAAACTAAGCCCAACGGGCGCAAATGAAGAGCGAGGGTGCGCATTCATCAATTTAGAGCTGCAGTTGCTCAACTGCTGTGCGTGTGCTTTACTTTCATATAAATCTAGAAAAGCTTGCTAAGCTCCGGCAGTTGCTGTGTTAAATTCGCGCCCCGACGCTTCTTCCCACAATATGCGCGGACCCTCGCTTCTCTTAAAACCCTAAAATAAATAAAAGCTTTTATGAAAATTGAAGGCTCTCCAGGCTCTTTCTCTCCCGATTCGCGAGAGGCCTTAAGAATATATAAAATATACACCGAGAGCGAAGAGAAGAGAGAATGGAAGAAAGGAGTACATACATATAAGGAGAGAGAGTTGCCATGGCATCAAAATTTATGTAAATTACAATATAAAAATGCTAAATTGTGGAATTAAGTGACAGCTTTAAACTTTAATCCGCGGCGGGAGAGCGGCGGGAGCAGGGAAGAAAGTTTAGAAGCGCAGCGAGCGAGAGAGTGCGGATGGTCTCACTTGGGCAAATCCGGCGAGAGAGCCTCTCTCTCTCTCTCTCTCTCTTACTCTTTCCCTTTGTTTCAGCAGCCATGTAGTTCCTCCGCGCCACGCCTCTTGAATCTGCATAATGCCACCGTCGCTGATATCCACACGCAGTCGCTTCTAATTGAATTGAGTCAGTAATTGAGTGGAAACTTTTTCCGAGCAGCTCGCCGAGCCGTAAGAATAATGGGTTCCTTGTCGCCGCCTTAACTTTTTTGTAACGCAATTATCACCCATGCCGGGCGAAAAAAAGGGAAGCCGCCGGAATGAGCGGTGTAATTGCGGCTCATCATCTGCGGCACCGCACGTTGAATGAACCGTGGCCGCCGCCGCCACCGAGATTCATCGCCGGCTATTTTTCACGCATAATTTGCACACGGGCCCTGTTCTAAAGCCGGGCTGTTGGTTTTATTTAATCTGCGGCTGTCCACCAATGAAACGTTTCAAATGACTCGCAGAAAGGCAAGTGTGGAAAAAATTTGATTTATGAGCTGCAGACTCTCCCCACCAGTTTTTCAGCCAGCCCTGGAAAACTAAAAGAAAAAATACTATGCGCAATCAGAATTTAAAAAAAATTAATAATAATAATAATTTATAAGAATCGCATTAGTTTACGAATTTTTGGATGTTAAATTTTACATAAATATATATATTTTTTTTTTAGTAAATGTTTGTTTTTTAAATCATACACTTTCTTGAATAATGAAAAGTCTTTCTGGCAAGGTGCAATTTTATTAGGCTGAATATTTAATAAAAAAAATTCCACTAGATAAATCTTAAAAATTAATTATTAAAGCCATCAATTTCTGCAAATTTTCCATCTGTAGATTGATCAAATTTATTGGCATTTTAATTGAATTTTTATTTTGAAAAAAATTGGTTCTTAAAATAAATTGATGAGGGTTGCTAGCAAATATAAAAAAACCTTGGGAGATTGTTCAGAAATTAAGAATAAGGTCCAAATAGTCCAAGTATTATTTTGCGAATTTGAAATTTTAATTTGAATTCTAAAAATGTGTCTGCAACTTGCATGTCACGTCTGTCGTGCAGGTTGCCTATCTCACTCGCGCGCAGGCTTATTTTTTGCTGGAATTTTTCTCGCGTCTCTCTTTCCCGTATATACACTGCTGTGTTCTCGCCGCGAGGCTAATAATGCACTCTCGACTCGTAACAGCAGCGCACTTCGTCACATGTGCTGGCTGGAAAATGTATAAAATTCCACTGGTGCTGTCGGCTGGAAATAATGAAAAGTTGCAGTATAGCGAGCTTTGCGCGCGCGAGAGTTCGGAACTCTCTTTATGAAGAAAGTAAGCAAGCAGCAACCGGCATGCCCGAAACGCCCAACTTTTTGTCTCTCTCCCGTCTTTTGTATGCAAAAGCAGGCCGCTGGCATGAAAATTCTGCAGCATGTGTACAAACAAGGGTCGCCCCTGGACACGTGGCTAGCTTGAGGACAGTAATGCTTTTATGCAACTTGCATGCCAAATGGCGAAACGCTGCTCCTTGATGCAATTTGCTTTTGTCGGTGACCCTATTTTGCTGCAATATACTTACGTCGTTCATCACTACTTTCCCATAATCAAGCAAAACAAGACCAGCATCGTTTGAAAACTTGACGAGTCTTGAATTGAATAAGAGAGCAGAATTGCAGTATGAGAGAGACACATAAGAATTAATATCTATTAAATTGTTAATATTATATGCTGATAATTCTTAATAATTCATGTATGGACAATAATGATTAAAACTTATTTCTTTCCCACAGTAATAATAATTGCAACAGTTGGAGACAAGTATTTTATATTTTTTAATTCTGACAAAAAAAATAGTGCAAAAAATATAATATTTTATTGAAAAATTTGAAACCAAATATTAAAATGTTAATTATTATTAATAAAATATGTTAAAAATAATTTAAAATGCTTATAATTAAATTTAAAATAATTGTGTGATTTGCTTTTCTTTAAGCTTATTTATATAGTTATTTACATAAATAAAAATATTGTAAAATTGTACTGAACTTATATTATTTAATAAACCTGCTATGCTCCTCCAAGACATCAAAAGTGATCAAAAGTGATTAAACTTGTACGGATCGAGTTATTTTATGCAAATTAAAACTGATTTCAAAATCAATTTGAACATGCCGTAACAATGAATCGACCAAAACAAGCTACTTCTTTAATAATGAGATAAATTTGGTGAAATTGTACTGATAATTTTGATGGAAAGCAAAATTATACATTATGCTCTTTTTAAATAATTATTTTGCAGCAATAAAAGTTTATTATGTCTTCTCAAACTTTTTTTGTAATTTTTTAATAATTTAAAGACGCACTAGTTTAACAATTTTTTACTTTTAATAATGATTTTTAGACATTATTTATTTATAAAACAAATAAAAAGTTGAAGTTCAACAAAGGTGTGAGGCGCTAGCATGGAAAGATAATTGGGAAATCGTGTCTAATATACGTCAGGAAAAGCTGTGAAAACAAACTTAGTTTAGTGTAAACAGTGCACAACACAATACGTGATTTATTTCCGTTTTTCGCCAGCTCTGGTCGCAATATGTCATAGAATTAAACGCGACAAACAAAGAGATTACCGAGATTTATTTCTCTTTCGAGAGAAAGAGAAAAATGGGCCTCCCCACTAAAGGGGAACTTGAGAAACCAACTTACTCCGTGGGCGACAGGCAAAGAAAAAAATTCACCTCGGTATGGCGGGAAAAAAATTTGTGTCAACTGATTTATTTGAATTTTATCAAACCGCGCCAGTGGCGAAATTATTTCTTTTTTCATTGTACGCCGCTGCTATTGTAAAGCAATTAGATTTCAATCTTAACGGCAGCGGGTGGGCGTTTCTCTCTCTCTCTCGCGTACGTCTCGTGAATAAAGCGTTCCAATTTGCTCTCTTTTTTCAGGCGCAGGTTCATTCTTCATCCTGTCGCAGCCAGAAGAGAGCGCTCGCTGCTCTTGCTATACCTTTGCAATGCGAGGCTCTTAAAATTCCATTTACAGAGCGCGAGAGAGAAAACAGCCAGCTTGGCAGCTGCAAAGCGCCGAGTCTGTGAATTTCCTACGCCAATACGGATGTAAAATATATTTCCTCGGCTGCAAAAAGTCGAGCGAAAAAAATTGCGTTTATGCTGCGCGCATCAGTCTTTTTTCCATCCCTCATGGGGAATCTATTAAACTGTTAAAACGCAAAGAGAGAAGAAAGCAAGCGGCCCTTTGCACATTAGAAGTTAAATTCTGCTCGGCGCGCGCGCCCGTTTTTATTGCTGCAGAAAAGAGAATTTTAAATTTTGTTTCCTGGGACACGCGATGCTGTAGGTGGGCCTTTTACGCCAGCTAGTAGCTCTACATCAAAAAGGCTCGAAACAAAATAAATGACAGCGGCATCAGCAGCTTTTTCTACATTTGCTTTTTACACTTTCACAGAACCATGTTTAGTCCAAAAGGAAATTGCTTTAAAAGTTTATTATAAAAAGTTAATATATAATATTTTTACAGGATATTAAAATATTAATAATAATGTAATTAAATCTTTATTTTTTGTTTTAATAATTTACAGTTACTTATACTTTTTATTTTTATTCAAATCATTTTGTTTGTATTCTTGGGTTGTTTATTAAAATCTTCTTGAAAAATAATAACATTGAAAGTAAGAAAAAGGTACAATTTTAATTATTATATCTTTGGAGGCACCAATTAATACACATATTATATTACTTCATGTGAAAAATCGATCGTTGGAATTAGTAAGTTCAGAAGCTAAATATTTAAAATAAAATTAATTATTAATCAAGGTCGCTGCTATCTCTTACCCTTTTAAAGAAGTAGTAGTTATCACTTTGTGTAAATTTCACAGAGAATTCTTGTGAATGATTCTAGCTTTATTTGACTATTTTATTTTGACTAATATAATATTTCGGCCAAAAAGTCAACATTTCAATAACGATAATCTTCTCCCAGTTGAATTGTCAAAATTTATTAAAATATTTTTCTGTTACAATCTCAATGATAAGGACGAACACAAAATAAGTCCACTTATTATAATATTTTAATGTAAAAATTCCAGCTTTGATGATTTGCATTTCGCACGAATTGCGGTGACCCGATTCGTAGCACCTCGTTTAACCCAAGCGCTTTGAAGCTAACCTCTGGAATCGCGCATTCCGTTCGCTCCGTCACCGTTGCTGTGTTGCTGCTGCTGCTGGTCCGTTTCTCTCTTTTCACTCCCCGGTTGCTTCTGGCTTTGACAAAATGCCACGCAAGATTTACGACGGGGCTCAATTTGCCACAACTTTTTTATGCCTACCATTGATTGCTGAAAGCCCCGGTGGAGGTTGTTGTGATTTTATTTCGCCGCTGCTGCCGAATCACTCAATCGAATGGCGCATTTGCGCTCTCCTCGAGCCACCGTGCGATTTTGCGAATTAAAAAGTAGTAAAAGCGAGAATACAGAGATCCACATTTATCTGGGCGCTGTTTTTCTCTGGTTTATGGTGAGTGTGTGCTTTGGATTTGGGCGAGAGATAAACCTGGCGCATGGAAATGATTTCTAGCTTTGTGTGTGACAAAGGACGCAAAAAGCGGAAAAATCTCGCGAGTCGTTTTTGCGAAGCAATGAAACGGAAGTATCGCGATTTCGGGCCGTCGCGAATATAATGAAACTCGCTTTGCCATCTCGCCATAGAGAGGAACTTCTAAATTGTTTAAATAAAATCGTCGCGCGGCGAATGGCGTGTGTGTTCTCCGATGCATAAGTGTATATTATATTAGGCTGATTTATGGCGCTGCGTGATTTGGGGAGTGTCTGCGCGCGCGTTTGAATGAATGGCTTTTTCTGGCACCGGAATGAGCACTCTGGGCGATATATTATTCTTGGTGTGAGAAATTGGAGCGCCCCCAGACAGCTTGCAACGTCAGAAAAAAGGTCCTTTTGGCTGCCGAGAGTAGATAGAACTCGTCGCAAATGGAGACGCAAAGTTTAACTGCATCTTATTTCACAGACTTTTAAGTGACATTTGAAGGTCTAAAAGTGGGAAAAAAAGTTTATAACGAAAGGGTTGAATATATTAGTGAATTTTGAATCCACAAAAAAGAAGCTAAGTAGATTGGAAATAATACTGATATAATAAGTTAAATTTTTTTAATATCACACTGAAATATTTTGCTCGATGGACTTTCTTAAGATTTTCTTCTACTGCAAAATATGTGGTTTCGGTTATAAAAGCTGAATATGCAGAAATAAGATGATAATATTGAGCTTTTAAGGTGCGTAATTTTCACTTGCAAAAGTTTCGTTTTTAAGCACTGTTTTGCCTTAATAATATTAATTAATAATTAATTAAAAATATTCTACTTGATGTAAAAATATCAAATTAGGTAATTTAATAAGTTTCTATATATACACAGTAAAAAAACGTTTTAACGTTTTTGAAAACCTCAATGTAATAAAAATGTACTTAGCAGTGACTTAATTTATAATGAAAAAAGATTCTAAAGTATGGTCATCAATTTTACAGATATTATCCATCCTTAATGTTTCTTATTATTATTTGAACTCAATTTAAAATCAATAAAAATTAACAAATTTTTTAAAATGGTGCAAATAAAATTTTATTGGATGTCAACAAGGAAAATTATGTTTTCACAACTTAAAAATAAAAATATAATATAAACAACCAAAAGAATAAACGCACTGTTATAAAGTAAGATTATTCTTCAAATAGTTGTTAGTGTAAATGTGTTTTATCTGATCGAATTAGTATATTATTTTGTAGTGTGAAAAGTGTAAAGCATTTTCAGGGTTAAATTTTTAAAAGGTTTTTACGTGGTTCTACTGAAACTGTGCGAGAAGAACTTGGATTTAAAGAATGAACACCAAAATTTGAGTCACAAAAAGTAATAATTTTTAGATCCATTTAAAAAAAATGTTTTTTTTTAATCAAAAGTAAAAATTTTAGTGAGTAATAAATTCTTTAAAGCCAAGGTTTTTCTCGCACAGTTTCAGTAAAACCTCGTAAAAACCTCTAATAGTTTATTCTTAAACATCCCGCATTAATTCATTTATTTATCTTTTGATACATTGTGTATGAAATTCTCCACAAAAAGCTTATACGTGATTATCTCTCTGATAAAAGTTTGTTCTGCTCTCTGCACATCGGAACGAGAGTAGGGTCGTCACAAACCGAGTTTCCGCAGCATGCATTGAACGAACCCGGCCGTGCGTCAAATACTCTCAACGTGCGTACATACGAAAAGTGAAATTGGCAAACTTTGGGGTTGCAACGAGAGAGCGCTTGCTTTTCTACTTGCCTAGTGTGCATCATATTAAAATTTTTAGCGTGTTTGCAGAGAGGCCGAAGAGAGTCTTTCGGTCCCTCAGACACAAAGTGAAGCCCCGAGCGGCGCCCCTGGATTTTGGTTGTTTGAGGCTCTCCTTGTCCGGCCCCGACTGACCACTACACTTCCGCCGACGGGCTACCCGCTGGAATTCGCTCTTTTGAGCCAAACTTTCCTTCCACCCTCTCCTTCGATGAATACTTTTAAGATTAAGGTCACATTCTATTTTACGATTCCACACCGAAGCCGACAATAGCCATAAAAATGTATCCCGCGAAAGGCAGGCAACATAACGAACGCGCTCTACGTGAATTTAATCTTTTCGCCCTCCCGCCACGCTGCTGACAATATCCACACATAATGCACACTACGGAGCCGGTATATAAATTTTCCAGATGCAAATATGCAACTTCTTCTGCTTTTCATGTCGGCCGAGTGGTGTGTTTTTGAAGTCTGTTTATATGCGCTGCTGACCCGCAGCCAAGCAAAGTACTCGAGAAAATGAGCTCAGCGAACGGAGAGTAAGAAAGGAAAATGAAAAGAGAAAAAAAGATGAGATGGTCTGGCAGTGCATCAAGGTGCTGCAGACGCTTCATTACGAATTCAATTTGCCCCGTAGTTCACCGGCTGCATCGCATTATTTTCATTTCTATAGGAAGTAGCAATTCAATTTCTGCACGTCATTTCAATGTAACTTGTGAAAAATATGGGGGCTATTCAAGTTTCTCATTCCGACCATATATTCCATTTCTAAACAATTTGTATGCACTCTTCCTTTAGCTTGATCAAAAGTAAATGGTGCTTGTTGAAATGATGATACAAACAGCGTTGAAAAATTATCTTGAAATTGAAGATTTGTTAAGTTTTTCAGAATCAAATTTTTGGAAATTATTTAAATTTTTCAACAAATCTACTACAATATTAATGTTGATGTTTGATTAAATATTCAGGAAGACAGGAGGAAAACAAGCCTAAATGTGTTATTTAAAAAGCAATTTAGGTGCCAAATAAAGTATTTAGTAAAATTGAGCCGTTAAAAACGGACATTGGCTCTAATACAAATAATTCAATTTAAAAGATTTTGAAGCTACCATTAACCGAATAATTAAAAAAAAGGGACTAATCTCAAAATTAAATAATTTGGAGAAAAAATTGTGCTAGAAATAATTCGTTATTTATTTTATCTTTGCTTTTTTTCCATCTTTGATATTGACGAAACAATTAATTTTGTAGGTAACCATCTTTCAAGTAACTAATTTCCAGATAATTAATATATTTACAGACTTGAAGGTTTCAAATGTCACCATATTTTAAAATAATTAATTGAGCATAAAAAAATACTAAGATTATATTCTAAAGAAGCTGGTGTTGTGTAAAAACCGTCAAAAAATATTTTTTGTAATTAAGCAAAATATATTTGATTCCAGCTCTTTTTATCATTCGATTTATGAGGATTCCTGATTAAAAAGAAAAATTATTCAAGATATTGCTAAATATTTCATAAATTTGAAATGAACAGCTAAACATACAATATTTTTGCATAAAATATAAAACACAACATTTTAGAAAGACTAAAGAAAATATGCTAAAGAAAGGCTCTTGCTTGGAAACAGAAATGTAATCAAAACAAGCTTTTTGTGGATAACCTTTGCCATTTCTCAATGTGACTGTGAGAAGTTGAGAGCGCCATGAATACAATCATATTTTCGCATGTGTAAGACGCCGCCGCGTTTGGGCGTGTCGTTGACGACCGAGCTGAAAAAATGTTTGACAAACGATTTGTCGTGAATGATATTTCTTTTAGGTCACGTACGCGTTCTCGGTTTTGCTGCGAAAAGAGATGCGCTGTGCAGATTACAAAGGGATGTAAAGGGAGCGAGAAAAAAAAGACACCTGCTGCCATAAAAACAGCAGCAGCACATCCCTGAGCGGCGCCAAAGAATAAATTGTAACACGAGTCAAAACGCCATGTAATGTGAAAGAAATGTTATATACGAAGCTGTCACCGCTTTTTTGCACCTCTGCGCGCCCGAAAATGAGAATCAAGCACAAAAGCCGCCGCTCGCTCGCGCCACACGCGCGCGCACACACACGAGAGACGCGTTTGCCTACTTCGCTGATTTATTTTCGCACCCTGCGGAACGCTGAATTCCTTCTCGTTTCGCACCGAGACGACTTTCATCTTTTTTGATAACGTCAAATTCGCCCTCGCTTTGAAATTGATTCTCTAAAAATGCCGGCGAACGTCTAAATAAATATGATTTCATATTTTCCTCTACGAATGCGATAGGCACGCGTTTCCCGGAAATATTCACTGAAGGCAATTTCAAGTCAGGTAATGACGAGACTAAAAGAGCTTTTCCAAGCTGCTTTCCTTTTACTTTGATATCAGCGGGTTTCGCAGAAATTTATTGAATTCATATAATAAGCCTTGGATCGAATTTAAATTAAGGACGTGAAAAGTACCCAACCTAATTAAAACATGCATATTCTTGAGAGCGCAATCGCACAACACATAATCAACTCAATTTGAGGGTTCACTAATTACTTCTTGTTTTACTTAATATTATAATTTACATTAACACTTGTCTTGTATATAATTTTCAAGGTAATTTTATTTTTAATAATATTAATTTGTTAGTTTTCTAATTGTTTTAGGTTTTAATTATATTTTAATTACATATTTATTTTGAATATAAATAATTTTTATTTTTATTACGCAAACATTTCCGTTAAAAATTCAAAATTATAATTTTTAGTTTTATTATTTTTTTGTATACAAATTTGATGGTTTGAGTATGGAAACATGAATCATGAAATAAAAATTATATCAATCGCTTTAGGGGACATGTAATCTTAAAAATGAAGAGTTATTTAATTTTGATAAAGATAAAAACAGAATAGAAAAAAACTGCACATTATTTGTCTCATTCTAAGTCTGCTATGATATGACGAAAAAAAGGGTATATTTTGCTTCCCCTTGCGACAAAATCAATACAAAAAATTGAACTTTTTGCCCCGAGGCCTTTCCTCTCGTAATTGGCAGGCCACGTCATCCATGTTAACATTGACTTTTTGAGCGTGTTTATCCGTCCAAGGCAGACAATATGCAAAACAATGTGTTATTTTCCTCGTGTGCAAAAAGCATTTTCACAGCGAAATTGGCCGGTTTTCGTTGTGCGAAACAATTACGTTATTTACAAGTTTACCAAACAAAAAGTTAAATAATTAGACGCGCTCAGTGAAGAGAGCTGAGGTTTTTCATAGGCCATTAAAGTGGCGACAGAATGTCTCTTTTGAACAGAGCTTCGTTCTTGTTATTTCGTTATTTTGCAAAGCACAGCAGCAGCTACTCCGCCATCGCATTTTTTTTATACCTCCTCTCGTTTGCCTTGAGGGTATCACCGCGCTTGTTGCAAAAGTTAATGCTCACCAGCATTTGCATAAAGTCGCCCATTTTTAGCTCTGATATTGCACTCTGTAACACACAAGGTAATTTATTATGCAGCTTTTTTATTTCATTACTTAAAGCAACACTCTCTTGAGTGGTCTAACAAAGTTTAATGGGCTTAAACGCGCGTTAATTAAATCCACGGCGGCGACGAGGAAATTACTTTTCTCTCTCTCATAATTGCGTGCGATAAATTTCTCATTTTTATCGCATTCCGCATGCAGCAAAAAGTGGGACACAAAAAGAATTAGCCGCCGAGAGCAAGACGAAAAAATGTGTTTGTTTGCTCGGCTCAAGAGTCTGAAATATTCACTGGGTCGACGACGACGGGCAAACTTTCTCGAGCCAACTGCTTTAGCAGCAGAGTGGACTCTTTTAATTGAGATTTTTTGAATAAATTTATCATGAACTCGCTCCGAGACTAGCTAACGGAGGAAAGGCCGGGAAATGCTTTCGGGGATTATTTAAATTACGCAACGAGAATCCACGCGAGCCAAAAAGTGCACAGCTTTCACAGTCAACATTTTCCGTGCCCATTAATTTACTCGTTTACATAATAAAATCGGTAATTGTGTCTGTTGATTGAGTTGGATGAAGCCAAATATTTGATCATTTGATAATTTTAATAATCATTTTGTGAGGTTAAATGTTATTCATAACTCCAAAATTCATTTTACCATCACAGGCGTGTTTTGTCGAATTAATGAATTTTTTACATTAAATAGGATTCAGTAATTCTAGGATAACAACGGATGCTGTGTTATTTATAAGTAGTTTATTTTCATATTTTTTTATTATTATCACAACATCAGAAATACCTAATTGAATACGCAACGGCTGACTCTAATCTCTAATAAGAAACTTTCTGGGTTTTTTATATTATTAAAACTATTCCTGTCTGTTTTCTAAATATTTTTACAATTTTTGAAAATATTACGTCTCTACATTGACCAACTGATACAGCTTACACTGATAAAAAGGGATAATATAATGCGTCAAAATTTTAGCTTTTTAATAAAAACATTTTTTAATATCTAAAAAAAAATTTAATTAGTTTTTAATAACTGAAACTGTTTTATAAAAATGTTTAAAAAATTTAAGATTTATATAGCGTTATAAAATAAATAAAAATCATTTTCAACATTCTAATTATTGCTCAAAAATAAATTTATGATGATGCCCATGCATTCACTATTGCAAAAAAATACACATAATTTCTTTAAAGAAATTTTCAATCAAGCTGAAAATTTTGAATAATGATGATAAAAATTTGGATCTGGGCTTTTTTAAATAGATAATATTTTTTTTTTAAAGCTGGGTTGAAGATTTTAAAATGAAATCAAGACGCTACAAAATTGAAAACCAAAATAATTTACAGAAGTGCTACGTTCGTTCTTGAAATGTGTCGTAAATTGCAATTAAAAGTTTTTTGTAACAAGACTCCAATTCCTGTTCCTCCTAAATGAAACGCACCATCAAATTTTAGCCGAACTTTCACCTCTAACGCCGCGAATCTCCAAAGCAAAGATATAATTCGCGCAATAATCAAAATAATTTCACGCGTCGATGAACTTCTGTAAACATCTTTGCAGTGCAGCAATCCCTTGCTAATGCGATGATTGGTGTAATCTCGCTCGCCGAGCAGCGCACACACTGTTTTCTCTCTCTCAACTCTCACCGTCGACGAAAGAGAACATTTTCCGTTTTAATGAATTTGCAAACAACAAGGCTGCTGCCGAATAACATTAAGTGCCTTTGAACTCTGCAGAGCGAAAGCCTTTGTCGGGGGCGCTGCTTGCTTTGCTTTCTCATATTTGCCGTTAATCGAGAGGGAAAACTTCTTAAGCCGCCGCTGAGCGCGCGCAATTCGATTAGCGCTCGATGAATAAGGGATAATTTCACACACGCGCCAAACCAACACATTCCAACAAGAGACCAAATCACTCTCTCAGCCGCCTTTCAGCGTCCCAACTTATACTCAGCGCTGCAATAAAATTAAAGCTCGAAAGCACCCGCTCGCTCCGTCGCTCCCCCATTAAAAGTATAATTGAACGTGGCGCCTGTTGATAACAAAATTTGCATTTCCGAATGGCAAAGGCTCATCCATAATAAATTACTGCTGTTTCTTGCGGTTGTTTCGGCAGAGTTCGGGAGAGAGAAGAGTTATGCAATACTCTGTCTCGCATTCGCAGCAAGAGAGAGACCAACTTTTGAAATAACTTTTGCTGCCTGTTCTTCTGCTTCGGCCCCGCGCCATGCTTTATGCCGCCAAACTTGTATTTACGCCAAATTAAAAGATGATTGATGAGTTGTTTGCGCCAATTTCCTCTCCTCGAACAACAAGAGCGCTGTTTTCTCTCGCCCGCGCGCGCGCTTGTCGTCCGTTTAATGAATTGGATATCTTTTCCCGACAGCGAAAGTGCCACTTTTGCCACCTCAAAAGTTCAACCGCGCTGTCCGTGCTCGCAAAGGGAAACAAATCTTTTCTGCTCGTGCCAACTTCGATTATTTTCTTCTCTCTCTGCTCGGAATGCCGCAAAATAATTGGATGCTGAAAATGATACGGAGCAGAGACAGGCACGTGTATATGCGGTCTCTGGAGAGGTAACAATTTTTAAGGCACCTCTCTCCGCTTGTGTTACATTCAAATGAATGAAACTCGCTCAAAACTTTTAATGGCGTAATGAATCAAAGTGCGCGCGAAGAGAAAACTGCGTGTCAGCACTGGCGTTTTCTAATTATTTTTATCTCTTGCGGAAGTTGCACGCCTCCTTAATATCTTTTATCTGCAGGAAGGACGCGCATTAGTCTCCGAGTCAACTTACAAACTCATATTTTTAAAATTAGCGCTGCTCGAGGATTTCTTTTGGCCGAGATTGCGTTAGTCCGGAGCTTTCGGAATTAGATTCTCTGCCTCTTGAGATGAAATGTAAGTGCTTATTAGGAGAGAAAATGATTAAGTTATAGCAGCAAGCATTAATTTTTGCAAATGACACTCTTGATATAAAAAAATAATTGCATAATATACAAGCCATGCATTAATACAAAACTGAACAAATTGGAATTTTTGCTTGGGAATTTAATAAGTTTATAATATTCTATAGGCTTGCTCTAGGTCTATGGGTTGAAAATAACTGAAGATCAGTTTTATTTAATCTAGATTTTAATTTTAAAATACTTTATTCAACTGGATTCAATTGTTTTTATTTAAAACTCAAAAATTTTTACTAACCACCAAAACAATTTTTTGAAGAAAAAGTTATAAAGAAAAATTGATTTGTCCAAAATCAAATGATTATTTTCAAACATCTGAATAGTCTCTTTTCTTCTAAGCTCCTCTCTGGTCCTTATCAGTTGGAAACCTACAAAATAATCCAGGGGAGCATTTGTGTTATACACTCATTTGGTGCAGGAATTCCAATAATAATACAAAGAAACGGCAGCACAAGAAACAAAGGCAAAAATGTTTTTTTTTTCATTAAATTCCCTGGCGTACAACTGGAGTGCAAAGTTCACCCCTCTCGATATGAAGCCCTGAACAGACGTTGGCACCTTATTGCTGAAACTCTCAAACGAGGGGAGATTCAGAGTAAAATTTTGACGCTCTAAGAACGATAATTAATTCAACGTTGTTCCTCAGTATTTTTGCTAACACTTTTAATATATTTCCTGTCATTTAAACGTAATTGTTTAATTTCTGGTTTACTGTTTTCCCAGAAGCCTCCTAATTGATAAAGAAAAAAAAATTATCTTTATTATTTAAATTGATTTTCAGGTACAAAAGTAATGAACGGATTCTTATATTTTTCCCACTTACTTAAAAAAAAATCAATGAAATTGAAGAAAAGTTTGTCTTATTATTTTTCAACGAAGTTACTTTGAAAAAATCAGCTTCATCATTAATGAAAACACCAATTTTTTCCAACACATATCTAAATATTTTATACTTTCTTTGCTCCTACCACGGTATAAAATACATAAAACTGTAAGACAATTCCACCCTAAAAGTTATGATGTGTAATTTGTATGGAAAGTGTTTACTAAGCTTGAAGACAATTTAACTAGTTCATAAAATTACAGAAACAGCATCGCATCGTGTCACATTTGAGTGTGCGGCAGTACATAAAAATGATTTATTTCAGCCTGATGCGCGTCGCTTATTTGAATAAAAATTGTATTTTATTCCATTGTGTCGCAAAAAAGAGGTATGAAATAAAAATTATTGCAGCGGAAGTAGGTCGTAAAATAGGCGAACAGAGAGAGCGGGCGAATTATATTTAGAATAAGAACAAACAGACCGTCAACCCGCACACAAACACATTCAAATAAGGCGAAATAAAATAAGCAGAAATTCACATTTCGCAGGGCGGGTCTCGACTCGCGGGGACAAATGTATTAGCATAGAGGACATTTTCGAGAGAGAATAAGCTGCGGGGGGCAGAATGAAAAGTGTGCCGTCAAAAACAAGCACCCCTGCCAGCCGCTGTTTTATTTCCGGCGCGATGTCTTTTGTGTTGTGTTTCGCTCCCCATAAGATTAAATTGTTTTTTATGAGAAAAAGTGCGAGAGAGGAGCAGCGAGCGTGGTGGACTTGGCGCGCTGCTTCTTTTTTATCCAGCCGGCTGGTGCCATAATATAATAACTTGACGTGGGCAATAAAAATATTTCACCAAATCTCTCCTCTCTGCTTCTCCTATGCCGCTGTGCCGGAACGATTCTTCTCCTGTAAGTGAGCACGGAAAAAAAGTTCGGCCAACTTTTCCATTGCTCGGGCGTGATTTATTTATGAATTTCGCACGCCTCTTGCTTTGCTCCTCCTCACAGCAGCAGCTTTATCTCCCTTCCGTGCAGAATAAGAAAATAAAAATTATCAAGGGGAGATATTTCACGTTCCATTAGAAGCGCCGCTTTGATGAATTATTTTATCGCCTGTACGCCTCCCAGCCCATATTTCTCCCGAAACTCTCGAGACTCGCTGCTGCAATCATGCCTCAATTATTTCTCTCCTCGCCGCCCGAAATTGTGCCTATTAATTTCATCCGCCAATTTTTCTCCATTTTTTTCTCACTTGAAAACTTCTCTCGATAAATATCGGCCCGTTTTGTTTGCACGACTGATATAAATATATAATTTGCAGCTGAATGTGAAATTTGCGTTGGCGAAAAGCCGATTTTCCTCCGTACAAATTCCGGCGCCACCTTATTTTTTGAGGCTGGCAGGCACCCTCTCTCGCTCTTGGGTTTACTTTTCTCTTTTCCATCTGCCATTTGAATCTGAAGAGGCTGAAAGGTATTCAAATAAGCCTTTCCCAGCTCGGGTGAAATCGTCTCAATTATATACCTCCCGGAGGTTTCTCTCAACCCGCTGGCAAAAGCAGCCTCATTATCCAGTACTTTTCATTATGCATCGTCTTTGTCCCGACTGAATTATATCTCCGCTTGAAAAGGCCTCATTTTGATGCAAATTAATGGCAAATTTATTGATTTAGCGCAAAAAATTCAATGTGCGCTAGCGGAAAGCTATTCAGGCGACGTGAATTACAATATTATATATAATTTTCCTACTTGGTACTCTCTGCGGTAAAAAGCCCTAATGATGTATAAGGAACGTAGTTTGTGTATAGGAATGGCCCGATTTAAATCTGTTAAAGTTTTTAACACTGTAAAATAATAATTTAGTTTTGCAACAATAATTAAAAATTTCTAAATGCGTTATAAATTTTTAATTATCATTTAGGATTTCTTAATAATTTAAAAACAAAATGCATGCTTCAAAGATTTTTACGAAGACATGCTGACCTGTATGAATATATAAAATTTAATAATGCACAAATTTTTTCTTTAAATTTTGAAATGAATTAAAAGAAAAAAAATTATTTTTATGCCATTTTTATCTTAAAATAACTACAACTAGTAATCAATCAAAAACAAATTAAATTTCCTATTTAATTTTTGATAAAATTGGAATAATTTAATTTTAATAATTTCTATAACATATTTTATTTTAAAATTTTAATATAAAATTAAAAGTTAATTAATTTTATTTATCAAGAAATTATGCTTCGTGAAAACCAAAAACTATAACCAAATGTATGAATTTCAATGAGGAATTAACTAATTATTTGTACATTATCATTGAAAAAAATTGCCTTTTTTTCAGTTTGCACTTTTCCCAGGGATGCGAAACATTTTTGACTCTCGTCGCTCAAAATGAATGTTTATTTTTTTACTGCTGGCAGGCAGAGCGAATTCCCTGCAGCGGCCCCGAAACAACAAAATAGAGAGAGGAGAGCGACAAATTGCATCGCAATATTTCATTCCCGTGTCAAACTGAAAATACTGGCTTCTCCGGCGGGACGCGTTTTAAACGCAATTTCACGCAGGGTTAAGTCGCAAAGTTGAAAATTTGCATCAGGCGCGCGCGTGCCGGCACGAATCTCCGAAAAGGGAAAGGAAATAAGGAGGTCGGGAGAGAGAGCAAGAAGAAGAATTGACGCAGATAAGTTGGGCGTCTCGTTTCTTGACATTTTCATGCCGGACACACAAAAGCGGCGTTATCAATTGGATCTCGAGGGAGAAGTGATGGCTGCGGACCATCGGTCACTTGGCCAAAGTGCTCCCCAGCTGCACAACCACCACGCCAGCTAGGCCAGCAGCTTCTCAACCTCGCCATGAATGAAATCCCACTTGGCGTTATTTGCACTGATGCTCGACCTCTGCGTCCGGGCCTCTTCAAAATTACGAGCGTTTTTAATTAGCAAATTAATCACTTCAGAGAAGCAACACCGGCGATGCTTCATAATTTAGCTACAAATGTGCGTGACTGTGCTCGCTTTGACCTGGAATAATAAACAGAAACGGGTTGAAAATTTGCTGAAATACTCTAAAAATAAAAAAATAAATAAAAACCGGAGAAAGATTCTCAGCTTGCGTTTCGTCAAATAAAGTGTTAAGGCGGCTCTATCATTTTATTTTAAATTGAATGGTAACACTCGAAGTGGATTTCATGAAAAATCGAGGCTCGCTTTTGGTTTCAATTTTTCATTTAATTTTCAAGCTATATTTTTCTAGATATTAAAGTAGTGCTTTGAAATGCAAATACGAAAGTTTGAAGATTATATTATATATTTATAAAATGAAATAGATACGGAACCATTCTATCAAACAGAATTACACCCCTGGTTCAGAACTGGTGCGGAATTGATGCAGAACAGCTGAACCGGTCCTGCACCAGTTCTGTACCATTTTTGAAACAGGTTTGCACTAATTCTAAATTTTGATACAAAAAATTTCAAATTCCTTTAAAAATAAAATTCATATAAACATATTTACATGGGTATGAGGCATAAATTGATATTTGAGCTTGATAAAGATAGAGAATTTTATATTTTCATTTGAATATTAAGAAAAATAGGGAGCCTCGTTCATCCAAAGATATTTCAGCGGCAGGTTTAAAATAAAAAAAGACCAAAATTTTTAAGAAAGTGGCAATAGACCCAGGACTAAAATAGTGAATTTTATAATTTCAAAATTTGTATTTTTTTAAATAATTGATTTTGGATCCGAGGTTTGAAATATACGACAAGACCATATTTGCGCAAAAACACTATTATTCTATCTGACAGAATTTGACACCTGGTTCAGATTTGGTTCAGAAATGGTGCAGAACAGGTGCAGCATTGATGTATACCAGCTGAACACCAGTTCTGTACCATTTTTGAACCCGGTCTGCACTAATTCTATGTTTGAAAAATTATATTGGGGGAGATTCAATAGACTTAGCTCTCTTGGGATATCTTTTATCCCGGGATAAATCCAAAGGGACATAATTAAAACCACTGTCCCGGCTTAAATATTTTTTATCCCGCCTTCAATTTTTTTGTCCCCAAGTCCATGGGGATAACTTTTCTTAGCCTCCTCAACGGGACAAACATTTGACCCGCGGTAAAATCAAATCAGCTGGTGTTATTAAAAGATCCTCAACCTCAACATGCTCACGAACTTTTTAACTTTTGGCTAATTGCAACGAAAAAAAACTTTCAAATCAGAATTCGGTAAGGATCATGGAAATGAGGGCAAAATTGAAATCCAAAGCTAACACAAAAATCTGTATCAAACATAATTTGAAATTGCTTATTTACTTTTTACTTTTATTGCCGGCATTACCAGAAGTGCCGGCATTACCAGAAGTGCCGGCATTGCCAGCAGTGCCGGCAATTAGTTAACATGAAAAAGTAAAAAAAAGTTTATGCTTTTCTTTCATCTGAAGTGTTGCCCAAATATTTAAAGACCTTTTCATCAAAGTGAACTTGGTCAAAAAAATATCTTTCTCATGGCTATCAAATCAATTATTGAACCAGTGGCTGGCTACCAGCTTCTGGCTGTCAAAAATGCAATGACACTCGGCCTATGTCGAGAAATTTTTAGATTTTTTACCCATCAGCTGACATTTTTGTTTAAAATTGACAGCAAGTTCAACTGGCTCAGCAGTCGAAATAGTTGATGGCTGGTTGACGGAATGCAATTCTTCAATGCAACTGTTGGATCCAACTCTTTCATCGGTGCAAAACTGTTGGATCCAATTGGATCAAACTTTTTCGTCGGTGCAAAACTGTTGGATCAAATTGGATCCAACTCTTTCCTCGGTGCAAAACTGTTGGATCAAATTGGATCCAACTCTTTCCTCGGTGCAAAACTGTTGGATCAAATTGGATCCAACTCTTTCCTCGGTGCAAAACTGTTGGACATGTTGAATACTTGATTTGATAGCCGTAAGAAAAAGATTTATTTGACCAATTTCATTTTGATAAAAAGGTCTTTAAATATTTGGGCAACACTTCAGATGGAAAAAAATCATAAACTTTTTTTACTTTTTCATGTTCACTAATTTTTTTCCATTTTTATTTGTAAAGTGTAATTAAAAGATTTAGCAAATATAATTTCTCTACAAATGAGAAAATAAATTTGAGAATTTTAATATTTTTGAGTTGCGAAATGTAATCATGCATGCAGCACATTTGATCAGCACCAAAAGAGAAAAGTAAACAACTTGGCTTGGGTTCATACATTATTATTATATTATTACTAATTCTTTTTTTTTTTTTTGCTTATTGCAAAGTTATATTAAATGGGGAGCAGGATTACTTTTCTTAATTGGTCTGATTTTCATTGCATTATTGATATCATCAGAAAATTTTGTTTGAAAATTCTAAATCATCAAATTTATATTAAATTAAAAATTATATTTCCTTTTACCTCATATTTGATCTCATTTTGGAATTTTATACAAAATCTGAAATTCGATTTTTAGTTTTTAAATATTATGAAAACAATTCTGATCCCAGTGTTTATTTTTTTATCAAAACTAATTATAATACGTAATTGACGTATTAGATAATATAAATTAGACTTTACAATTAATTTATATTCCAAACATACGTAATAATTTACATATTCTTTGATATTCTTGTCAATTCCAATATGTTTTTGCATTCTGAAGTATCTCTATTACTTATTTTTATGGGAAAAGCCGCGGCGCATAGCGGCGCCTGGCGCTCATCAATACTGCCAGTTATTTGCTAAAAAGCTCTCACATGCACACAAAAGACCTTGATGATGAAAGTTGGCGCATGCATACATATAATATCTGGTATTAGCAGCAACGGAGTTTTGTCGTAAAAATGAATGTACACTGCTTTCCTGCTTTGTCGGTGAAAAGTGCCCTGGAGGAAATGAGAATGCAAAACTTGATTGAAGCCATTGTGCAGCTCGGAATGCGAGCGACGGAGAGAAACAAATGAGCAGAGACTATGCTATTGTCACGGCCGCCTTTTAAGTGAATTTCATCACCGCATCTCTCTCTTTCTCTGCGGGTTTAATTCTTGGCTGGATGTGACGAGAGTCGCGGCAAATAATCGATCTTCTGTCTCCCCATCAAATCAGTGGTTCGGGGCCAGTGCACGGACCTGACCTGTCTAGACTGCAATTAGTTTACGGGGCTTAATAAACTACGCAGATATTACACGGAAACGACGGTTCTCGGCCCATAAATTATAAGTTGTTATCAGTGTCGCCTGGGCGCACAGCTTCATGGGGGTATTTTGTGAGCACCAATGGTCGCAAAGTTTTAAATTACATCTTGTGTCAAAAGTAAGGGGAGGCCCAAATGGTCAAATTATTCTATTTTGCTTTTTAAAATTTTCGGGAGTAGTTTAAAAAATTTAAATTTTATTCATTTAAATTGGCTAATGTAAAATGTAAAATAATTTTTTTGTTTATAAAAGATAATTTGCTTCAAATTTTTTTATTTTAAGCCTGCTAATATTTTAATTTTTTTTAATACATGTATTATTATAAGTTTTTGATAATTTTAGGTTGATTTTGATCAAACAAACCCTCTCTTAAAAGAGTTTAAAATTTTTTTGTAAAATTTTGTATATATATTTAGTCACATATCGACTTTAGTGCCATCAACGTTTACATGGAGAATTTTAAAATTAATAACGATGTTTCATGGCTCTACTATTTAAGATATGAATTGCTAAAATTACTAAAATTTATTCTCAATTAAAAACTGTTTTTAAGCAATTATAATAGATTGATGTAAACGATTCCAATGCAACTATTTGAGCTATTTTAAGCATTTCTCTATAAATTAAAAAAAAGCGCTCATATGAACTTAACATGTGGCCTTGAGCTTAAAAAACTCGATTCTTTTGAGAGACAATTTTCAAAATCAGCAGTCTTTTTATTTGACTAATTGAGCATGATGATTAAATAATACATTAATAAAGAGCGACAACGAATGAAAAAAAGTTTTACCTTTCATAATTGTGTTATTTGTTTAGCCAAAAAATAATTTTTTGTATATGCACGCTCTGATTTTTTTTTTCACTGGGATACAAGAACACACGCATCGTGTTTTCTGTTTTACTTTTTACATCTCGCCGTTTTAGTTGTTTTACCATTGTGATCCCGACACGTAAATTTAGTTAACACATTTCGTGGTCCATCAAGCATTTAATTGTTTTTTTTTCCCCATTCGCGGCTCAACAACGCCTCTCTTCCTTCTTCCTGCAATGCACTTTTGTCTATTTTAAAATTTAAAAACTATAAAACGATGCTTTTTACAAATGAACTCTCATCAACTGATTCGTCTCCGCTTTTTGTTTCAGATTCAACTACAGGTGGTGGACCTTTCACCTCTTTGTTTTCGTGGAGGCTCTCACCGATTTCTCTGCCGTTGATTTTTAGTTGCAATGGTGCGTGTTTTGATAGTGGCAGAATTAATAAAATTAGAGGAGCGCCCAATATATTTTGACAAAAAAAAAATCACTGGCATGGACTGCCCGAGACTATTTTAATATAAAACAGAAACAAAAAAAATCGTGTTTTAAGTTTTGAAAAAGCGGCCTTATTGACAAGCTTACTTAGTAAAAAATGATAGAGAGTGAAATTTAAAATACGTGACAACAAGATATAATTATATAACACTTCTCTTAATCATAATTAATCAGCGTGGACTGTTAGAAATAAATTTATGAAAAAAGTTTAGTTGGAAAGTGCATAATTAAAAGGACTGTGCGGCATTTGGGTCAGAATGCACATTAAAAGGGCGAAAATCAGCATCCCTTTATCTGGCGGGAGCGTGGAGAGCAGGCAAAAGTATTATTTAGAGCCATCTCTTGGGCACTAAATTGTGAATTATTGCGGGCCCCGCTGAGAGAGGGTACATAAAAATTAATATTTACTCGAATATTATTCAGTTATGCGGTGGCTGGAGAGTGAGCTCGAGCTCACCACCAGACTCTGTGCCATCGAGAGCAATTTTATTACGGCGAATATATCCATATTTATGAGCAGAACACGCTCTTCCTTTTATACCAACCAACTCGCCAGCGCGCGCTTTTGCTACTCGATGCTGCACAATCATTTTTTGGCTCGCAACTTCATATATAATTTTCATGCTCTGCCTGCCTCGAATCTGTATGTGTGCGCGCCCTTTTTCTCTCTCGTTCTCCCGAGGATGCAAATCCCCGCATTTTCTGAAAAGCTCTCTTCGAGCTGACTGCGAGGAATTTGTGTTTTTTCTCCTCGACAGTTCGCGAGTTACAGTTCAAGCCGTTTATTATGCCACGGCCGTCGGCTCTGCAGTTTTTTTTATTCATTTCCATAATTGAGCTGAAAGAAGGAGATTATTTTAATTATTCCGGATCCGCAAGACATTCGTCATGATTACTGCTAATGCTTTTGTTGTTCGGAGATGATGTCTGCCAGCTCGTAAAAGATCTTAGGTATATAAAACCACGTTATTATTTTTATTATGCGCGGCGCAATTTTTCTGCTGAAATTTCTTTCACATATTTCCTTCTTACTTTACGACCGTAAAACGGGGCGTGGGAAATTGGGTACATCCACTTTAAAAATTCAAGTCAAGATATCCATTATTCGTCCGCGTAGAGAACACAACAGCCGCGTGTGGCCTTGCTTTAGCGCTTGGGTGAACTTCAAAATAAGCTGCCAAAAAGTTGACGAAAAGTTGCGCCACCGAAAAGTTATTCGATCGGTTGTGAAGACGCGCGCTGCTTTTTCCAGCAGGAGACAACAGCAGTGTTTTAGGAATTTGATATGAGGTTAGGAAGTTGTGGCAAGTTTTGATTAAATTGGACACTGCTGCTTTTGTAACTGATCCATCTGGTTCTGCTACAAAAGCATTAATTTTGGATTAAAGCCCTTGAAATTTTTATTGAATTATACAATCCCTGCGTGTTTGAAAAAAAAATGATTATTATTTATTAATTGAAGTTGATAATTTACCAATTAATGAACAAATTTATCATTAATTAGTTTTACATTATAAGTTAAATCTGAAAAATACTCACATAATTTTTAAACATAATTTTGATATCCGTGAATTTTGAATCATAATAATTTTATGGTGATTTGCCTCGATGGGTTTTTGTGAGTTGTTAATTGTTTCAGAAAAAAATATCCTGCTCTACATGTATCGGCTGCGGGCTGCAGCCATAATTCATCAGCTTTCTCGGCGGTGGTCAAGAGAAGACTGTTTAAATTCAAATCATCATGAATCAACCCTCAATCTTGAAATTCTACCACATAATAATTTTACTTGAAATTAATTACTTTCCTTCCGATACTTTAATTTTTAAGGTTCCATATTCACAATTATTTGCTACTCAAAATTAATGTCACTAATTCACTACTAGTCGTATTTATAAAATCATTATGTCTTCTGTGCTGTGCATAACATTTATTCTATTTTTTACTGTACAATGAAATTATTAGCAAGTTAGCACAAAACATTAGTGAAAATATTTTCAAGACTATCATTCTTTTATATTTTAGCAATGAAAACAACCTAAAAATTATAATATTTAAAATATTATAATAAAATGAATTAAAATTTCAAATAAAATGTACAAATATTATTTTTAATTCTTAGTTTTAAAGTTTGTATATTAACAATTTGCATTTTAATAAACCCCCCCCCCCTTGGTAGATGAAGTTTATTAGTGTATCGCACGCGTCTGCTTTGTTTGCGTAAAAATATTTCCAGCGATCGACAAAGTTCAAATCTACGTGCGATGCTAACAGTCACATTATTGCATGGATCCGTTTGTACTTATCATCTGATGAATATTTCATCATTAAATTTTAAACTTCTTCTGCGCGTTTCACTGGTGTAGTTGTATAAAAGTTAAATTATAATCAATTATAATATTAAAGTCAATTAATGTATGATAAATTTAAGAACTAATATCTGTATTCAGCTTTCTTTAGCAACATCTTTTTATAAACGAAACTGACATTAAATTTTAACTTTCGTTTTGACGGAATAATCTCATGAAAAAAGTGTGCATTTAAATGTTTGCAATCATTTTTAATGAACCGAAAAAGGAGGGATTGTGATGGGGGAAACAACAACAATTATTTAATTAAATTTATCTGCTCAAAAAATGTGTTGTGATAAAAAAAATTAATTAATTTTGGTAGTTAGAGAATTATTTACGGGCTCTTGTGTTGGCATCTTGAAATCGGAAAAAGACACTCTTTCTAAAAAGCATTTTAACGAGCCCCTGAGCAGCGGGACGTCGCGAACCGACAGCTCATTAAAAGTACCGCGGGCGCAACACAAATCACGCGCTCTGAAAATCATTTAGTTAATTATTACGTCTTTTACACCAGCGAACAAAAGTATTTCCTCCCCTCGCAGCATTTTTAATTATCCAACATCGCGTCGGGCGAAAGCGGCGCGAATAATAAGCCGCAGAGAGAAAAAGATGAATGTGAATGTGCATTTCGCTTTCGGCGAGACACAATAATCAATGCTCCTTTTTGCATGACGCGAACGAAAGGGGCTCGAGACGAGAGGGGGGATCGAAGCAAATTATTGCGCAGCCCTTCTACTGCTCTCTTTCTTTCTTTCTCTCCATGTGAAATAACTTTTAATGAGGAAAAACAAGGACAATAGCGGCACAATGGCTCACGGTCGGCCGGATCCGCCTGGGAAAAAGAATTGGCCAAGTGAGCCGGCGGATTGCGAGAGTGAACAAGAAGGGTCCGAGAGAGAGGCTGTGCGAGAGAGTACGCATTATCTCGCCATTCAGATCACGTGTCGCGCGGGCTGCATCATCATCAGCAGCTAGCACTCAAGTGGAATTAGCACTTTTGTCCCCGGCGCACTAAAATTGCCCTCGCCAGCCTCGACCTCTCCACCTCGTTCTCGCCAGATTGAATATTTCAAATGGGCCGCTCGTACTGTACCGACGGCATCTGTTAGTCACTTTATGGGCCCATTTACTAACTTGGATTTATGCTCAATTAATTTGTTCGCAAGTTTGATAATCTGCCCTGACGACGAGAATTCCTCTCTCTCTTGAGCTTTCCTCTACTGTGTGTTGATTGCCGTCTGGGTCACGTGTGTGCGTTGCCATTCTACGTGGGAGTGCGTCGCGGGGTAATTGCGCAGCTGGAAATTTGCACACACACAGAGAGACGCAATTTGCACGCTCGTAAATTTTAATTGGCTCCATTGCTACCGACGAAGCAAGTGCTGGAATTATTGCAATTAATTAATTAGGTTATTTGTCAACGGTGCGTACAAACCCAGTTAACTATTTATTACTTTTTGAACGAAAAACTTCAGACTGCTTGATAACTGCTTCAATATTGGATGTACGATAAGAGATAAAAAGCTTATAATATAATATAACACAAAACAGTAATTAAATGCCTTTCAAAAAACTACTGTATAATTTTTTCCTCTCAATATTTTCTTTGTTAGTAGTTTTTATTTAATATTTTTTAATACTTGATTGATTTATCTTTTTATTGATAGAAATTACTTCGTGGTACGCTAAAGTTTTAAATTTAATACATATTAAAATTATTTACTTATATTAAAATATTATTTAATTTGTAATTTCAACAGAGTTAAAATATATATAAATCAGTTATAATTAATATTTATTTTTAAAATTTTATATTTTATTATTGTTAGAACTTCTGAAAAATTTTAAACGTTTTTTAGTAAAAGCTATTGTTTTTCAAAAGCAACTAAAGAAATTTGATATGCATGTGTGATTGTCAGTTAACAAACATAATTTTGAAAAATAATTCTAATGTATTCTTTGTCTTTGCAGATGTGCAACATTTCATTTGAATTCTCTCATGTGTCGTTCATAAAATTAACCGGTTATGGAATAATTAAGTACTGAAAGGATGGAAATTAAGAACTGAGTCAATTTAATATCCTAATTGTACCATTGTCGACGTATTAATTTCGTTCAAATAGCTCATTGCTTTATCAAGCCAAATTTTTATAAATACTTTATTTTTTTAAGCAAAATTTAAATAATTTATTGTAATAAATATATTATTGGAGTGGTTACATGCCAATTTTTTGCAAAGAGATGACAATTTAGACTCAAAATTGAGTTCCATGTGAGTGCTAACGCAATAATCTTTTTGACGATTTGTATTATTAATAGATTATTATTGATTATTTATTTATTTATTTATTGAGTTCTTATTGTAATATGGCTTGATATAACAAATTTACTTTGAGCTGCAATTAGCTACTTTTCAAAGAAATACAGATGCAGGCAATATAGTAAAGTTCATCATGTTATCAGTAAACTTGCCTACAGAACTAAACTTACGCACCGACCCGATTTTGTAGCAACATCACGTCCTTGCTCAACAATAAAATGAGCAGGTTATACAAGCGAGACAATAGAAATTAAAAGATCATACCTAGAAATAGCAAATATTTTTACTGGTATATTAATTTCTGTCCCTAGTTTGGAACTTACTGGTTTTCAAAGAAGGTAATTTGAATTTAAATATATATATATTTTTTTTGCCTTAAAAAATTATTTATTAAAATTTATGTTCAAATTGGGACTAAATACATATTGTAAAATAGTTCCTATGGTAAAAATGAATGTGGAAAATTATTTAAAAAGAGACTTTGATCTGGAAGTAATAATTATTCAATTAATGTAAATTAAAAAAAATATGAAAATTAAGAAAATCAAGCTCGTCCTTGTTGTAAAAAATTGTTTTTATTCACAAACAAAACGGCTCTGTTTTTTAATATAAACAATTTTTTATAACGAGAACAAGCCCGATTTTCTTCATTTTCATGATCATCTCCTCCAGTGTCAACCTCTTAAAAAAATATCTTCTAGTTTCACAATGTATTACATACTATTTTCAATGATATGTATAATGCGCAAAGCTGTGTAGGCAGAATTAATTTTAAAATAAAATCATATGCCCTTTTTTATTTCCACTTCGTTTATAGATTTACATTTGTTTGGGAAAATTTTTACCATATTTTTACATAAATACAAGTTAGTATGGTACGCGAACAATGGTTTATGCTCCTCATCATAACAGCCACCTCTCAAATGAAGTGCCGAACGAGAGGCTCATTCGTTCAAGCAGAAAAATTCAAACATCCCCACAGCATCATTTGAGTGTCTCCCGTGAGGATCGTGTCGTTGTCACCTGTTCCTCGCGCAAAAACTCCCGAGCTTTTTTAATGATGAAACGATATTCCGCATTAATGACATTCCGAAAGGTGCGACGATTCCCATGACAATGATGTCCACTGGAAAAAAATATGAATTATCTGGAAAGAGAAAGAGAGAGACCAACCGCTGGCTTTGCACAACTAAGCTATTAACCCGCTAACACATTTACACTCCCAGCAGGCCGAAGACGTAAGACCAAGCCGGGGCTAATTGTTATGCATCCCGCGCGACTCGCAGTGCTAACCGTGTTGCATTACTCTGATATACGAGCGCGTCCCTCTCACTAGACTAGGCACCGGAAATTAAATATCCGAAAAATTTATTTCCCCTGGTCCTTCCTTAATCATGCACGACTGCCAACGCGTTTCTCATTCGCTTCAACAAAAATAGAATTATCTCTCGTCGCGCAGGATAACGTCCGTCGTCGTTGTTGCGCCGAAACACAACCAACAGCCCAGTTTGCGGTTTCGTATTTCAGCGAGCGAAAGTATGCAACCGGCGGGGCGTGAACGAGCCGCGGGAAGCCTACCCTTTCCAGGCCGTATGCATGCACGGCCGGCCACCTCTCGGCGCGCAGATGTCGCGCCGGCTGCCATTCCCACGCCGGACTGAATTCTCTCTCCCGCCTGTGTGTGTATGTTAATTAGAACGTTGCTTTATGCGATTAAATGTGGATCGGTCGTCATAATGAGGTATTAGCCCGAGTAAGCACGTTTTTGTTAATTAATATTTTGCTGACATTTATTGCGAGCGCTCTCATTCATTGAAATCCGCGCGCGTTTATTCGTTTTGACTTTGCCCCGAGTTCGATCGTGTCTGTCCGACGCACTTGCTTGCCGGCTAACTTTTGACAAAACGGACATCGCTCCTCGCAATTTCGCACAATGGCCCGCTATAAATTACTTGGCCGCACCTGCCCCACCGAGCCCCGCCTGCGAGAGCGAGCGCTTGAAAAAATTTATTCCCTCTCTCTGGCTCTCGTCCGGCAAATTGCTTTCGTGTTACGGTCTTTGTCATTGAATCTGAATTTAACGGCCAGCTTGGCAATCGCGTTTTCAATTGTGTGACCATCATTAATCCAAAAGTGATTTTGCTATCAAGTTTAATCATTGCACTGGATTTAATTTGTCCAATTATCGAATAAGTGGAAATTGTAACAAGTACATATTTGCTATTGGAATATATTCTAATCAATTCCATTAAATTTATTAGATTGAAAATAAACAGAATAATCTGACAAAAAAATTTAATATTTATTTGCAAATTAAATCAGTACTTTTATATTGTAATGTAGTGTTTACTTTTTAATGCAAAAATTTGTTTAAATTTATATATTATAACATCCTATTTTATATATTTTTTTTTTTAAATATTTTTTACAATTAAATTATTTTTTCTCCGTTAATAACTATGCACTACAATATTTCCGTAACAACATAAAACTATATCAATCTCATTTTTTAGTATATAAATAAATTCAGACAATGCATGAAGAAGAACAATAGACTTTGCTGTCTTTAAAATGTATATTATGTGGTTATCATCAGAAATTAGTTTATCATCTAAAAATCTTAATATATTCCTTCAGTAACGGTAAGATCTGGTCACGTTTAATTAATAAAAAAGACATAATCTTATTGATATTGTAGCCTAACAATAAGTACATCAACCAATTCATCCTGTAAAAGTAAAATTTTAATTTTTCCAAATCTAAAGCAAACAGAAGCGATCGGTAATCAAAATTGTGCGCGTGTGAGTGACTCCAATTCCAAATTCTTTCTACCTGACACCGAAATCGTTCTGACTGGCCGGCTGGATTTGCTGGAAATCCAATTAAAACGATGAAAAAATAAAGCTGATTATCGCGTCGCCGCTGAAAAAAAAAATGCGCGCCCATCTCACTTTGACGCTTCAAAGTGAAAAAACAAATTTGCGTTTCATAATCCCTTCCTGAAAAGGTTGCGAATAAATTTTGCAGCAGGCTTTGCATTTCACGGACGTTTCGCCGTTGAATGATGTGCTTTCATGCAGAATGAATGGCACCGGCTCAAATTATGATTTAATACACTCGCGACGTCTGGTCCGTGTACCTGTGCGCATAATTTTTTTTTATTCAACCGGTTAGTCACTTGTACTGAATAAATATATTCCGCCGACTTCGCTAATTGTGATTCATGCTCTCTCATTAAATTTTAATCTCTCATTTGGTATGCAAATGCAATATCAAAATATGCACGTCGAAAAGCCGGATTATTTGAAAAATATTTTGCAAACCGAGAGAGCTCATTACGAAACCAGCAACTTTTTCCGCATCGACAGAAGTGCACATAAAAATGTGAAAAATCGGATTTACATTCAACAGCAGCGAAACGATGCTCGAGCAAAATAAACTAGCGGAGAAAATCCAGCAGCAGGAACAAAGCCGGAGAGTGGTTGAGAGTTTTTCGAGAGCGCAGCAAACCCCTCGAATATCGCTACATTTCGAATGCAAAGTGAAGTGGACGAGACAAAAATAAAATGGGAAGTCAGCCCGGCGGGGACTGGAAAAGCTTCGGCGGAAGAAAAAGAGAAAGAAAATTAGTCGGGCTGGTTCGCTCTGAAAATGTGCCACTTTGAATACAGCAGCGAAGCAGCAGTCGACAGAATTATTATCGTTTTGTTGGCGTATAGTCATGACGATAATGCTCCTTTACAAATCCCCATGGAGGCATTTGGAGACGTTGTGGTGGAGCTGAAGCTGAATGCCGTTGAGATACTTGTCATGTAACAAACCCGACGCTCCGCTCGAATATTATTAAACGTATATATAAATGTATATAAATGTAGCCCATGTACACACGCACGCTGCGAAAAGAGAGAAAACGCAGAGAGAGGAGAGAGGAGTCGCCGCCGCATTGAAAATAATGTGTGCCGCCGCATCTTTTTTAATGATAATAAGGCCGCCGCTGCCGCCACACTCGCCTCGCCACGCTCCAAATTGAAAGCAATGGCCCCAAATTTATTACGCGGACCTCCTTCCTCTCTGCCTATTTGCATGCGAAAGTTGCTGCCTGCGAATTAACAAAACTCGCCCGTGTGCTAATTAATTTTATTTCTTCGTGCGCATTAAAAAATTATCCCGGAGCTTGTTCGTTTAAAGTGGTTTTTTTTAACACACCAAAATTGTAGGGGGAAGAAATTGAATTAAAATATACAAACATGAGGTTGAAAACACACTACACAGGCGATAAAAGGGTTAATTAAAAGCAGTTGGACAATTAAAAGTGGTATGATGAGATATATCACTGGCGCTGGAATTAATAACGTCGAACGCAGTTGGCGGTTCGTCGTCGTCCCTCGCTGAACTGCGCCACATGGTACTTCCCTCGAGCCGCCGTAATTTCCAGACGGCTGAACAAGCCCAGCAAAGCGGCTGGATGAAAAAAAAGAGGAATACCCTTGCTGGGTTCTTTCAATGTAGAGAGCCTAGAATCCACCACAACTCTGCGTCGTGCCTTCACTTAATGAAATAAAAAAGGGCAGTAAAATTTTATCGTTTAATTTTGATTTTGTTATATAGATGGTTCAGTTTGTCAGGGATTCAAAAGATTTTAAATTTTTATGCACCAACCAAAATTGACAAGACAGATTTTATGCAAAAAAATTTTAAAACTCTTTAAATTCTTGAAAGTTAATGGTATATCTAGCCAGATTATTTGAATGTAATAAATTTCCATTGAAGAATCCATGAATGTTAATTAAATTTATTATTTTAAGCAAAAATATTTTTCCGAATGGGAGATGCTGGGAGTAGAATTATAATCATATTTTATAAAAACTGCAAATTTAACAACTATATGTGTTTTCTATTTAATGATCGCAAGATTGAGCATGATACATCAAGAATAGTATCTATTTTATATATTTTGAAATAGAAAATATTTTTTATAATAATTTTTTTTTATATTTACATGACACCAGGATCTGCGATTATTTTAAATTTTTTTGCAATGGATTATACATATTACCAATTTAATGCAAATAAAATTAAATCCTAAAAAATATGTTTTTTATATATAAAATGTAATGAAATTTATTTTTTATAAATATAATACAAATTTTATATTATTTAGATTTTAATTTTTTTTTAAGTCCAACAAATTAAATTCATATTTTTCTGAACTGTCATTACTTAATCATTTCAAGATTTTCAAGTTGATGTATAATAAAATTTTGTTGAGTGTATAATAGTAAAATTACTTCATACATGATGTAGGGAAATTATTTAAATCCAACGATGAAATAAGATTTAAGCAGAAAAAATTAACTTTAAACTCTCAAACTAGTTTCCAATAAAATTTTATCTTTTACACGCAGCAATTCAATTTGCTTCAACTTTTCCAACTATAGAGAAAAATGATTGCTGCCGTTTTGCAAATTGCTTCCCTTCTCAGTCGGCGTAAAAGATGGATTTTTCTCCCTGTCAGAACATTTTCCCGCTTACGTCACGCTTCTGAAGCGAAGAAGCTCCACTGGATATTTCTTTTTGTTCAATCAAGAGCAGTTGTTTGTTTGTTGATCATAATGACCAGCTGATTTCCTCCGCCAGCAAGCATCGCCGTCCAGCTTACTGTGTTGGTTGAAAAAACCTCAGCCGACAAGTGAAGTCATCAGGATCCGAGATTGAACCGAGTCCCTGGCTAAACATATAAGCACTTCATTACCAAAGGCTCTTCTTTTTTTTGCGATGGCTCGGCAGACGAATGATGTAACATTTTCAATTTCATGCCTGAGGCGTTTTTGTTTGACGGTTTATCGCAGTCCGGCCATTCATTCTGCTCTCTCCGTGCGGACCAAAAATTGTTTCCTCCATCACGGCGGATAAATTGAAACTTAATAACATTACGCCACTCATTTTTACTGTTACGACTGGAAAAATATTTCCAGTCACGGCGCCGCAGTAAAACATTTTTACAACGCGCGGCCTCGGCCAACTGGACGGGCGTGTTTTTGCGCGACGAGGTGTGTGTGCGGCTGCGTACATTGTTATTACCGACGGCATAAAGCGTTGGCTTAAAAATTTAATTTCGCCCTCGGCTGCAGCGGAATAATGCGTCCGGCCATTGTGCAGAGTGGAAAGGGAGCGAGCGAGCGCCGAGTGAAAACTCTGATTAGAGCATTCACCACCGCTCTCGCCATATTAATCTTGGCCAGACCATTATTATGCGTCTGCGAGAGAGAAATTGCCGGTGCTGAAAGGCACCTCGGCAGCGCCGCAGTATCGAGAGCCAATAAAAAGAGTGATGCAATTTACTTTCTTTCGTTCCTCCCTCCCTCAATTTCGACAAATAGCTTCGTCCCGGCGGCAGCGCGTGTCGAAAAGCAGCAGAAATTTTCTGCTAACCAGTTCTTTTATTCCGACAAAGCTTAACATTTCTCATTCTGCCCGTCGTCAGCGAATTCTGTTTCAATCGCGGCAAGAAGCGAAAAATCTCGGAAAGAACGAAAGAAAGAAAGCTCACTCGGCAAAAACTCTCTCGCTCGCACCAGGACACTTCTTTTTACATCGGTAATTAACCGCCCGTCGGTTGCGGCCATGCTGAGTCGTAAAAACAGCGACATGTGTATTACAGTGGCAATAAATTATTTTATTTTACACCCTGGGGCAATTGAAATCAATATAAAAGCGTTCGAGAGCAGGACGTGGCTCCGAACGTAATTCGGTGAATTTGGTATTCGCACGGCGTCCTTTCGACTAGCTGTTGCCGCGCTTTGGTTTTGCTGAACTTGAAGCCGTACTCGACGGGTATATTATTGGAGGTGCATTTGTATCGGCCCACACACGTGGCAGCTGTACCAGCTCATTGATTTTATCCGAGTGAAATTGAGAAAGAAAGGAATCCGACAACAAGAGAGAGAGCGAAGCAGGAAGGCGTCGAAAATGAAACTCGATTGGTTTCTATTGATTAACGAACAAGCTCTTGTTGATTATTAATAGTAAATATCTAACATTTCCGGCCTTTGTTTTCTTTTTCTTTCTCTACACAAAAAAATACAACCGCAAACACAACAGAAGCAAGATTGATCGGCAGACCAACTCCACGGGGACTTAATTGAATTAGAAATGGTTAATTAACACTATTGCCAAGTGTGATGCTGCACAAACATGGCCGCAGAGCGGTTGGCAAATTTACAGTGGACAAGTAAATGTGTGTGTTTGTATACATTTCGACACAGTACCCTGTTGATTGATGACCTGTAATGGCTAGTGAGGGAGGGATGTGTGAATGCATAGAGTGGCTAAAATTGCTGTCAAAGCTAACCCGTTTCGAAACTCCAGCACTCAAAGCGGCAATTAGATGAATTGATGTCGTAATTAGCCTAAATTTATAATTATTCATAATAATATAGTTCAAGCAATGAAAGGAAAATTTGCAGCTTCCGAGAACATTTATTAATCTTTCAAGTATACCATTTAATTAGATACGGTTCCATCTAAGAATCTTGTGCAAAATGCGAGTTTTTTTTTATCTGTTTTAAATACAAGAATTTGGCTTTTTTTAATACAAATTAATTCTAAACTTGAAAATTTTGTCTGGTAGATTGCTGATCACGAGTAGTAACGCAAAGGGAAGGCTTCTAAAAACTATTACGCGCGCGGACCTTGAGAAATTGGCACATGTATCGAAGAGAGGAATGCCCGAAATTAAGACGCGCTGTCTCATCAAGACTTTGGAGGGCCGATTTTGTAGCCACTCTAGCAAAATGTGAGTTCGTGAGAGAGAGAGAGATCGAGGAGAGCAAGCAGGGCACACAGAAACAGAATTTCCGCCTCGGCGCGTGAGCAATATAGCACTCGAGAGTATCTCTTTTCTTCCTCGTCCTCATCTCTCTCTCTCGTCGTATTCGGGCTAACGAGAACGCAAAAGATGCGAGCACAAACATTTTTCGATTGGCGAGAGAACAGCAGCACAGCGCGGCAGAAAACACGAGATGCTCTTTCCAGCTGCCGGCACATCACAGTCTTGTTAAAATCTTGCTCCAATTAAGAATCCAATTATAATCAGAAGAAGCGCACGAAGAACATCTTTCTCTCTACTCGGGGGGCGAAGAGGGCATCGGCTAATTTTCAGAGTTACCTTCCGTGACAACTTCAAAGCACACGCATTATATTTCTGAATAATTGTTCACGTTCACCGAGCGACTGAAAAGTGGCGCGCACTCCCGCTCTCAATTAAAAACGTCCGAATGCTCGGCTTTGTCCGTCTCAATTAGCACCTTTTTTCCACTTCACCTCACCACTAACAACAACATTAATCCGTTTTGGCGCGGCCTCTCCTTCTCTGTCATTAGCCAACTCGGAATCAATACGAGTGAAGTCTTTCCTTCGTTGTTCTTACTCGGACCGTCCGTCCGTCTGTCTAGCTTCCGAGCAGTTGGTTGCAAAAAGCGCCCGACTAATTTAGCAGCCTGCCAGCCTCATCAATTACCTGATGATGGAGATTATGGTTGCCAAGAGTGCCGCCACCACAGCTTCAAAGCTCCGTCCTGCGAACAGAATTATTATTTCAGCCAGATTACGCACTCGGCTTGTCAATCCTCGGGGCCAACTTTTCTAAGTGCCTTCCTCAGTTGGCGCGCGACGAGAGCAAAAATAACCGCAGCGGAAAACGACAACTTTTTTATCTCGAAAGTTTGCGCGCGAAAGAGCGGCGAGCTAACTTCATTGTCAAAGTGAGTGAAATCATAAAAAGACCCACCGCTGCGACCCATAAAGAATTTTACTTACGAGCTCTTTCTTAAAAACTTACTCGCTCCGTTATTTCCGCTATAGCTGCTGCCATTTCTCGCAATAAACAAAACAACGCGGCGCACCCCCGGGGAAAATCAAATATAATTCCGCCTTTCGAGCTGGGATTGCGCCAGTGGTGCCTCAAAGCCTGATTAATTTTCCGGTATTCCAGGAATTTGTTTTATTCAGCGAATAATAGAATGTATTTCGCTTTGATATGCAAACAGAGAATTCTAATCCGTTGAAATTTTCCTTGTTCTCAAATTAATGACATGAATTTAATCCGTGAAATAGCTTTTGCAGGAAGTGGGAAATAAAGCAACATTGTTTATTTAAAACTCAATTTCATATGGAACGTAAGATTTTTTATGGAACGAAATAAGAGAAATATATCAATTTAATTTCCTCTTACCGTCTCATTTGGAAATTCAATTAAGATATTTTTTCATTTCCAATTTTAAACGGCACAATGAACAAAAAAATATTGCAGAAAAGGGGTTTGAACAGACAAATTTTACTTGAAGAAAATTGATATTTTTGCTATGCATGATTAATTAGCAAGTTAGCAACTAATCGAAAAAAATCCAATCCTTTGTTAATCTCTATCAACAGACACAAAAGCTGAAAGCATTAATAAAATTTAAAATATGAGGAAACCTTGTCAAAAAGTCACAAATAGAAAGTCAATTAAAGAAAACTTATGAATAAGCCATAAGGATGATATATTATTTTATGTTGAAGCATAAATCGCAGAGTTTTCTTCATATATTTCACCTTAATTGAATAATTTATCAATTAGCGTAATCAGAATCACTAAAAGCCAACAGTAAAATTAGAAGTTAATTTTTTAAGAATAGATAGTCCTGATATTCAAGCGGGAGATTATTTATAAATTAAAGAACAATACTAATGTAATAAAATTGTTTCAATAATATGATTGCTATACAAATTGAAAATATGATGTTACTAAAAAAAATATTTTAATTCATAAAATGTTAAATATAAATTTTATAAATAAATATTAAAGTTATTGTGTAAAAATGTAAAATTAATAATGTTACACGTATATAAATGAAATATATATGCAGATAATTATTTAATAAAATAGTTTTTTATGCTACATAATTCTATAATTTTTGTTTCAAAATTGAGTGGCTAGAATTGCTGCTTTGGTCAGTCAAAGCCCAAGGTTATCTAACCTGTTTGCAAGGCTTTCTAAATGTAATATTTAATCTTCATTTTGCTCATAGAGCGTAGTTTTATCACCGGGCCTTTGCTATCCCCGGGGAATAAACACAATTTCGCTCGCTCCCGTCGCCTTTTGAGGTGTTAATCGCAAAACGGGCGCGTTGGCGAAACGTGCGGTTCGCCACTAAAGATGCGGAAAGTCTCACCTGCGGCGCCGGCCGAATCGCTGTGTCTGACAGAAGCAGGTGGCCACGGCGAAGTTTCCTGGTCAGCCTGGTAGACGACAGCCTCGCCGATTCTGCGGTACAAGTTGAAAAGACTGGCCACGCAGCGCAGATTGAGTTTGCCCTCGGAGAAAACGGGTCGGTACAGTCGCAGTTCGGAAATCGCCGTCTCCAAACCGGCGCCCTCCTCCTTTATCCACGACCGCTTTGGGCTGATCTGCGAACAGCGAATTTCCATTTTTTCCTCATGAAGAAAATTTCAAATCGAGAGACGCAGCAATTGAATCTAAAATTATAATTTTATGGCACTCGTCATCTCTGGTATGCAACCAATATTACCCCCAGACCAAAAGTACCCCACTCTCAACGCGGACATTAGTACCCCGCAGACCTCTACTGAAGCAGTGCCAAAACTATTTTTTTATTCGGTTTCATTTAAAATTATAAGTTCAATTATTATTATTTCTTATTTATCAATATAATGAGCGTGAGCCAGAAAATTTACTGCTTGAATTTTAATTTGTTGAAGTTATTTTCAAATTTCTAGAAACTCTGTTTTTTTTCTAAATTTGTTGTATTTTTATTATAAAGCTATATTTAATCTAGTTAAATGTAGGTTTTTAGTTATTATTATAAAAAAATATTTATAAATTAAAAAAATTACTTATATTTTTGTTTGGTATTTGATTTCTTTTAATAATGATTGTTTTTTAAATTATGTTATGCTCTGGTCAGAAAAACAAAAAAAATTGTATTTTAAATATTTAAATCAATTCTAGACAAATAGAGTTATTGAGAAATTTATTACGTTCTAAAATAAATTATTGAAACTAGTTGTTTCCAACTTTCCAATTAATAAATTGTAATTTTTCTATAAAGATAATATTATTTCAAAATTTCCCAGAAATAAATGACGCGATGAAAGATTTAATATTAAAATAGCTTTTTAAAGCTTTTTTTTTATAAATTTGTACAAACAAATCTCAGTCCCACTTGTATTTTAATTAATAAGAAAATATGAAAATTTTATTAATCCAATTAATAATAGTTTGAAGCAGGGTACTTTTGGTTAGGGGGTACTATTGACCTACAATCGTCATCGTCATCTCTTGATCCCGACGGGAAAAGAGAAAGAGCGTCTCTATAAAAATTTTACGACTAACCTGCATGCCGTTGACGAACCAAGTGATGTTGGGGGCCGGAAACGAAAGCGCCGAGGTGCAGTTGGCCAAAATCGGCTCGTCCGTTTTGAAGCGGTATTTTTCGATTTCGATTCGCGGCGTTTCCTGCGGCACGTCTGCGAACCAGGAAATGATTGGAAAAGGGGCCGCAACAGGGCCAAATAATACACTCACCGACAACCAGCATCGGGGCCGACTTGACGTCCGTGTGGAAGGTGGGCTGGTCTCCGGAAACCTCGCACTTGTAGTTGCCGGTTAGGTCCCTCTGCACGTCGCGCAGAACCACCGATTTATTGCCAGACCGAAACTCCTGCCGCAACACAAAGAGCAACGTTATCAATATTGCGCGCTCAACGACTGAGCTACACGGAAATAGAAAAAGAATATAAAGTCAAAATCCTGTTCGCAGAGCACAGTTTGTTTAACAAAACGAAACGAGTGTTCTGGAAGGAAAACAAAGAGACGGATTGGAAGGAAAAATGTCATTATTTTCAGACAGGATGCCACTTATAGTAAGACATTTCAAGGAAAAGAGGAACGAGCGCTGCTTTTTAGGGAAAATATTTACCCAAAAAAATGTAGAAGCAAAACTTTCCATCCGTTTTGCCTCTAGATAAGAATATGGTTGGCGTCAAGAAGGCCAACTTTTTTGCGTAAAAGCCACTTTAAAAGTCAACCTTATAAACAAACTTTGCCCGTGTCTAATTAATCTTCACTAAAGGCTGAAAGTGCACGAGTCGCTGCTGCTTTTATTCTTTGCAAAAGTGAGCACCGCACGACCGCAGATCACACAAAATGTGCACTCCCGAGGGGGTGTGTGTTTTGGTTTACTGCCCAGGGGCGCCGCGAATGGTGCACAAGGGGTAGCTCTAATATCGCGCATTAGAGGGCTGCCTGTCGGTTTCCTCTCCCCAGTTTTGCGTTTTTCCGGTTCGCGATTCCGCATGATTCCGTTTTTGTTTCAAATATTAATGCTGCCTACAAAGGGTGGAAATAACTTGGCGGAATGTTTGCAGCGAGGAGCTGCATTATTTTTTATTTAGAACGAGCGCCGCCACGATACTAGGGCTTTAAGCAACTGGCGGATTAATAACATAATAATTAATGAAGTGCTGGCGGATCTGAAACTTCCGCTCCTCGGCTGCTTATGAAGTTGATACTGCAGTTGTGAGCGGAACTGACACGCTTCTTACTTGAAAATGATGCGCATTGCGTTTTTTTTTTGTTCGGCTCAGGAAGACAGTTTCTGTCAAAATGTGAAAGGGTCAAGAAAGCGTTGTACCATTGAAGATATAAACTTTTTTTGGTTATTCTGACAGCTCCCATGCTAATAAACAAATAAAGTACATATGTATGCTATTTTATTGATTTAAAAAACAAAAAATTGGTTGAAATAACTAGAAACACTTATTATTATTTTTTATCTGGCTTCTTATTGTATGTATAACTAGTTTACTTTTTTCTAGAACTGCCTGCTCAATCATCTCCCTTTTTAATTTGACACTAACTAAGTTTTGTTGTTTAAATAAAATAAACAAATTTTAAAACTTATAATAGAATTCAAGTTTGAACAGATTCACTTTTATAAAAGTATTTTAAATTATGTTCGTAATAAATTTTTTTTCTAAATAATTTTATTTATAAATTTAATTTTTTGCAGTTATTCTGTTAAATATGAGTTGAAACGTTGTTCTTGTGCTATTGTTAAATAATTTAGATAATAACTTTTATAAATACTTCACAATTTATTCACAACAGTGGCACAAGAGGCCACTCGGTTTGTCGGATCACGGAGCACTGGTATCTGTGTTTAAGATTTACATTTGTTTTTTCACCGTTGAATAATTAGATTAGTTAAAAAATCAAAATCAAAATTTGAACAAAATAATAATATTTTTAATTTAGTGTTCTGATTCACGAGAGTCATTAATATTGTTAGATAAGTTGTAAAATTGCAGAGAACGGCTGATATGATCGTTGGTCGATAATTCTTAATGATCGTATATAAAAAGAATTTATCATCATGTACAGTAATTTCATTATAAAGGACACCAAAGAAGAATAATTAACAAGGTAAAAAATCTCATTTCTGGCATTTTCATACTTTTTTTTATTACTGTTTTTTTTTTCATTATGAAGGAGTAGAGCAAATAATTTATTTTAATTTGAAAAACCTTTCCCTGCTCAAGTGCATTAGAACGCAAAGAGATTCTCATTTTTCCTCGAAAAAAAGCGGGAAAATAATTGAAGCCACTCGAGAACGTCGTCTCGGAAGCAAAGCTCAAGAAGTCTGAGGCACTCACTTTGATGCTTTTGTACGAAACTGAAAAATGACTCCCAAATGGAGCGGGGTGTTCGTTTAGTCAAACGAGGCTCACGTTTTTGTCTCCGCAGATGCGACGATGCGGTGTCGGGGCTGACCTGTTGCCTCCTCGCTCATTTGGATTCTCCGGGCAACAGTTAAATCAAGGAAAGCGGGCGAGGCCCGGCTAGGCCAAGAAAGGGAAAAAGTTTTGATGAAGGGTGCGGTATGCGGCTAATCCTAATATAATGAGTTGAAAACTGGCGAAAAGTGCTACACAGACTACGCCGGGATTAAGGCAGCGAGCGGAAAAGTTTGGATCGATTAAATATAACCACTTTGGCTTGGCGTTGCACAGAGCCAGCCACTAGTCTCCCCGGCTTATGTTTGAATAAACAAGTGAGAATTCAATTAGTCCGCCTGCGAGGGAACAAACTTTTAACAACTAATACAGAAACTAATTTGCAGAAATTTCACCGCACATAAATTCATGCATATATTTGCTGCGGAGCGGGGGAGCAGCGAAAATCAACAAACAAACAAAAACAAACACACACGCGAGCAATCAAGAAGTCTCTGCGAATTAATATAACCCTGGAGGGTAAAAATAATAATCGCATAAAGCAGCCGAGCGACTCTAATTGCGTCGTAATCCGGCGGTAATCTTGCGAAATTAATTACTCGGACATGATTTAATAAAAGCTCGGAGAGCAAAGTCAGTTTGGACCGCAATGTAACTTTGTCCCGTCGGCCCCAATAATAAAGCATAAATTGTTGATGATAACAACTCACATCGACCAAAACTCCGGGGACCGGGAAGACCCTTGTGGGCGGAGCCTCCTTGGCGACGAAGTTGAAAAACTCTTGCTCGTCCTTATACCACTTGATCGAGTAAAGCAAGGCGCCCTCCAAGTCGTAGTCGCAGGTCAACTCGACGCTGCTGCCCCTGCGAACGGCCTCAGGCACTTTGATCTGCAGGTCCCGCAATCCGTTGCTGGCTGCAATTTCACAAATATGAAAGGATTAATATTGAAATCTTGATGGAATTCGTCTTCGGAGGGAAAAAATTGGGTCTTTTGAGGTTGGAATTAATTGAAATTGGATATGAATCTCAGGCAAAATGATACACTGAGATAGATTTCAATAAACGCTGGCATGAGAAATGAGAGCTTGTGGAGCCGGACGGAAAATTGATACAAACAAATGGCATCGCGAAATCGGCGTCGTTCTCTCTCGGATATACACCGTTGACGGAATGGAAAAGCTCAACTCCGCCGCTCTCTCGTGGAAAATATATACCGTGTGCCATTGTTATGATGCTCGCTCGTGAAATAAAAATAAATCACACGCGAGCGTGACGGCGACTTGATGAATATTTTATCTGATGGCACTGGAAATTTCAGTCATTGGCAATGACGAGAGTGCATTTTGCGCCACGATACGCGTGCAAAAGTCGCCGCTTTAGATATATTGCAAAAAAAAAGAGAAATTTCACCCGCTCGTTAATAATGTATGCGTGCGTGCACTCGGTTTTCGTAGCGCAATCATGCACGACTTGTTTTGTTACATCGCCTGGAGCAAAATATTTTAGAGGTAAAAAGTGCTTTTTTTTATTAAAAACCAAAATATCAGTAAAATATGGAAAAGTTGAAATAAATAATTTTTTTAGGCATGGAGTTTGAAACAGGAAAGAGAGAAATATAGCAAAAAAATCAATTCAAATCGCCATAGCTACTTTCGTTTATAAAAATAACATAAAAAGCATTGAAGTGTGATTTAATGGAGTGATTACGATTTGCAATAAAATATATTGATTTTGCACTCAATATGATGGTAAAGATGAAATTGAAAATATAAAAGATTTCAATTTTCTGTGAAGGGGGCATGGGTTTTTAGCTTACAAAATCGATACAGTTCCTTAACACATTCAAATTACTGTTTTTTAATTGATTGTACATAATCTGGAAAAAAAGGTTAATCCTATCCTTCATTAAAATCTAATTTTTTTGTAAAAACAAAACAAAAAGTTAAGAAAAAAGTAAAAAATATATCATTTTTAATCAATTGAAATTTGATATGTAACTAAAACATGAGCAATAATTATTTTATTATATTATTAAATATTAGAATAATTAGCTTATAATATTCAACCATTCAAAAGGAACACCATTTTTTTATGCTATATGATTATTTTCCTGTCGGCTAAATATTTTTACCATTATTTTTTATCCTTTTTAATACATCCGGCAAATCAATTTTGCTTGTCTAATAACAAAGAGAATTGACGTCCGCAGTTAGATAATAATGAATATTGAAGAAAGCAGCTTTTCATTTGAATCGCGTTTGATTGAGTGGCGGAAATTTTCTCACACGCGTTTTTCCTCTCCCCTGCGCAGTCATTAGGCAAAACGTTCTTTTTGTTCCGCTAAAAAACAAGGTCAATCGGGGCTCACTGAGCAGAGAGGTCTCTTATTTTCCCCCGACCCTTTTCTTCCGAGGAAAACTTTTTGCGCGGAATGACACGGGGAATCGATTAAGATTCGATGACAGGGAGGGTCGACGGGACGAAATGACAAGAGAAAAAAAATCTGCCGTCGATCGTCGGGGTGCGAAGCAAGAAGTTTCAAACTGGGCTTGCAGATGCTTCAAGGGCCTCCTTTACAATGATATATATTCTTGAATTTAAAAAAAAAAAAATACATAATTTTATGACTCAAATTGAAAATAAATAATATAAAATATAAAAAATATTGCTTTTCAAACGGTTACAAAATAACTGCAAAATAAAAGAAGTTCCTCAAAGGTTTTTGTTTTCCCTTGAACATTTACTTTTAAAATCAGGAATTTTAAACAAATTCAATATTAAATAAATTTAAAATACCATTGTTTTTACTGAAACAATAAACAAGTCACAAAACCCATCGAGGAAAAGCCGATTTTAAATTCTAATCACCATCAAAAATACTCTAATTCAAACAATGAGATTGACTTGTCAATCTTCGCTCAAGGTTTAAATAATAATTTTAGTGGAAAACATTTAATCACATTTTCACCATAAAAAGAAAGAATTTTTTATAATTATTTCAATTTTGCGTTCTTTAAAATTCAAGATTAAAAGTCATTACCGCAGATGGACTTCAACAAACACGGGGCTTAGCACGTGTCAAACTCGCTAATTGCCAGTCGCCAATAAATGACCTGAATAATTCAGCGCACCATTATGCATGCAAAACAATTGGCTAGGCGTAATGCAATTACATATCATTAAAAGATTACACGGTGGCGTGATTTTGCGGAATGCGCCGTCGTGCGAAATTAGCCCCAGAGGTGGATTTTATTGAGCACGTATACGGTGCGTGCGTCTCTCTGTGATGATCGCAGTCGCAGCTTTGATTACCTTTAGCCATGGTTGCGGTGGAATATCGGAATGCATGTGAATGTAGCAGCGAGAGATGGATGAGATGTGTGTATGGATGTGGGCGCAAACACAAATAGAACGCTGCACATATCGTGTTGTGAATGCAAACACAACACACGCGCATTTATATACAAAAGGTGACGCATCGCTTTCAATTGTGTATTAGCCACGGCCGGTGAGCTGCAAAGCCAGAACCGCGAGCTGGGTTGACACGCGCAAATTTGCAGGGCCATCTCCGACGGGGCCTTTTGTCTTTTGATTGAATCCGATTAATCTTCCGGTGCACGTGCGCCGGCTACACGTTTGCCTAATGTCATATATTGCTCGTACAAGAGGCAGCTTGAGAATAAATAAGGGTAATAACTCTCCACAACCTCTCTTTGTTTTCGCGAAAGCCGTTATTTGTCTGCCGAGCCAGAGGTGTCAAAAGTTATGATCATTTCCCGCGCCCGTCATCCATCCAATCTGCTGACGCGCGCACATAATTCTTCTAGCTTTTCAGCCAAATATATCGCAAAGTTTAGCTCTGGAAATTGCCATAAGCTAATTGTTATCAAAATTTTAATGTATTTAAAAATATAATATATTTGTAAATATTTAATTTTTTATACAAAAATTTCATTTTTTTGTGTGTGTGAAGCTTATAGTTATTTAATTTATTAAAATTATTATCTTTAATAAGCAATGTTTTGTTATTTCTTTAGAATTACAAATTTAAAAAAATTAGAGTCCTACAAATATAGATAATTACAGTATATAAATTTAATTTCGTCCATATCAATCTTCAATAAACCAAGTGAGTGAACTAAGAAATTATAATGATGTAGTTGTTAGCTTCGGAAATCCTTATTAATTTGACTTACAGTGTGAAATTTTATTGAGACAGGAAATTTAAATTTTGCTTGCAAAAATTATTTTACTTACATTTTAGCAAAAAAAAAAAAAAAAAATGTTTTATATCATTTACCATAAGAAATCATTATTTATATTATCACACCATCACAAATTTCATAAAAATTGAACAAACTTTGCTAGTTTATTTTCAGATCCTATTGTGTTATATAATTCAATAAAATAATTTTTTGACTGTAGAGAATTTTCCTGTAAGAAACTGAACTTTCTGGAAACCTGCTGAAAACTGGCAAAATTGTTCTTGTCCCACCTGCACTTGAGTTAAAACCGAAACTCGTTGGGGTTTTTATTTTTTGTGTGCCTCGAGCACCGCTTTGAATAACAACTTTGAAGTCTCTTCTCTCGCTCTATTTTTTATCCTTCGGCGCGCGCTAAAAATGGCGATATAAAAGGCCAGCATCAGATTAAGCCGTTTCGGCTTATGTGCTACTTGAGAAGGGTCGTCGTCGGCTAAAAGGTCGGGGTCCATAAAGTTTTGACAGTGCGGGAAAGTGATTTGAGCGATGACCGCACAGCGTGCTGTTGGCTGGCGATGCAACGAATCGACGCCAGGACAGATGGGCGACCGTTTTTGTGCACCATCAAATGGGGAATACTATACATTGGACGTGAGGCACGCACTCCACGTACCACCCAAGTCGGCCCGGACAAACAAATTTCGAGTCTGCTTTTGCCACCGATATCCGCTGAAAGGACGTCCGTTTCTTGTCCTCCTATTTTTCTCTCGCGCCTCCGGAAAAAAGAAACTTGCCGAGAGACGTTTATAGAGAGACAGCGGCGGATATATCGCATAACGATTTTCAAGATTTCTATCTCCAAAGGCAAAGCATAATGGAACACTTTGGGGAAGTTTCAGCTCGAGTCCGTAACGAATTGATTCTCTATTGAAATTTCATAGCAGCTAATGGAATGCCAACATTCATTGTTTGTTTACCAAACTCAACACAAATTTGCGCATCCAATTGAGTTAATGTAAATTTTTCCTCAATATTGTTTTTGGAAGCAAATTTCGTTAAAAACAAGTTTTTACTGCTTCATTGTAAATAAGTAAATTAAAAAATTAATTAAACCCTTAAAGTAAGTAAACTAAATTTTAAGATAATATAATATTTAAAAAAATATATTATTCTTTTATGCATTGTTTGAATATTTTTTAATTACACGATTATTTGTTTAAACGTATTGTAATATTTTTATAAAATTATCTCACAATTTTAGGAGGAATTAAATTTTTAATTTAATAAATTTATATTATATTGACCAAAATTCAGACGAAGATACTAATATCGTATAACTATAACTAAGTTCACAGTCTCAGCGATGCTTTATTTGCTTAGTGATATGTTGAAATAATGTGTACACAATTGAAACATAAGATATTTGTTAACTGCTTGGAAATCAGAAAGCAGAAAGTTAATTATTCAATTATCATTATTCAAATTTAAAAATGCAGCATAAATAAATATTGTGGCAAAAATCAGTTTGAGTCATGATGCATATCACAGGCAATAATAAATAATTGATATCATCAATACTAAAATGAACAATTTGAAATTTAATTTGAAATAATTGTTTAAGCAGTTTTAAGTACCAATCCATGACGTTTTCATTTTTTTATGCAGTCAATTTTTCAAAGAGTGCCAAACCCGTTTTTCATTTCAAAATCGCCTTTGTTCATCATAAATCGAAATATTTTAATCAATTTCTGTCAACAAATTTTGTAGTTAAGTATATCACCTTAGAATATAATTAAAAAATCTCTGTTTCTATTTTCTGCTATTTTAATTTTAGTATTTTATTTTCGACTTTATCGAAACAAGTTTTGCATTTCTTCTATTTGAATCTTCTACTTTTATTATTTTTATTATTATTATTGAAAACAGAATAATAATTCAATGATAATTGAATTGCACATTGAATTTGCGACTTTAAATTAAATTTTAAATGGGTTGATTTATATGAGCCTTTTAGCAAAGTTGGAAAATTCAGTAATAACTACCAAACAATCAGCGCGATCCGACGTTTTTGTTAACCATTACCGACGATACGGAACGAAGATTCCAGCGGGCCGTAAAAAGCACGAATCATTCAGATTGGGCGAAAACGAAAATATCCGCTCCAAATTGGCAAAGCGGAAACGTCGAATAAAAGGTGTTTGCCGGCAAAAAGTGGGCAGACGATTTTTTAATTCCCGAGCTGCCGATATAGCATCAGAAAAACGTCACGGCGCGGCGCACAAAGGCAAAAATATGATATTGGAAAGGGCGCGCGGGGTGTGAAAAGGAAGGTGTCCCACGGCACCATAGAGGCATTTGCATTCTTCATAACACGGAATCGAGTATGAATGCCAAGCTTGTGTCAGCATTATTCAATATGAATGCCGGCGAGCGAGCTTGAAGTGTCAGCATTCCGGCGACAGCATTCCAGTCATCAATCACTCTCGGGAGCGCGCGCTATTGATTAAGCCAACCAACAGAGGCTCGGCGCACACGCGACGAGTCACAACACACGAGAGAGAGAACTGATTGCGAAAGCCTGCAGATTCGGTGGCTGCAAATCAAATAATGAACGATGCAAATGCGCGCAGATTCACGTCAGCCACTCGAATGGAACGTTTTAATTAGAGAGCAGCGCGCTCTGTCATTCGATTGCAATGACATGGACTAATCCTCCGCCTGTTTCACTCGCCCAGTCATATATTAATATATATATATTTCACTGTGAGAGTGTGTGTGGTGTGCAAATAATTATCGCAGAGTTGCAGCCGCCGCACTCTCGCACACCACGCTGGAGTTGAGAGCAGAGTCGCTTGCTCGGCAAAGACAAATTGTCACTGTAGCTCTCGAGAGTGTCACTCGCCTCTGCTCCCAATAGACTATTTAAACGACTTGCAGCGTGTGCTGAAAGAGAGAGAGAGAGAGATTCCTCCTCTTCGAATAAAGAGATACACACTTGGAGACACACACAGTGTGTTTGCTTTTTCTCGCTGCAGCAGCAAAGTCAATTTCCACGCTTCTTATTTCGCAATGGAATGAAGAGAGCGAGAAAGAGACGCTCCAGTCGGCAGAAGGTGCATCTTTCTATTGCGCAACACAGTGCTGAGGGAAATTAAGTTTTTCCTGCATATACAATGATATTTCTCAAGACGAGCTTTTTATAACTTTGTGCTTGTTAAAATATGCTAACTAGCTGCGTTTCGTTTTTAGTTCAAGCTTCGACAACTTCAGACATAATTCGTCTTTTGAAATAAATTGTTGAAATTTGCTTTCAGCTGCAACAAATTTTTACAATAGATATTTTCTCTGTTTGTTATTGCAACTTCATGATGTTATAGACATCACCATTTATGAAACATTAAGAAATTTCCTCCTTTGATTATCTGTAGCGGAATTAAGCTCAGCGAACAATTTGTAATTTTTTAAGTACTTTTGGTGGCTGAAAAGACTTTTTGAGTTAGGCTACCCGTTAGTCCCATGTGTCAAGAAATTGCATACTTCAACGAAAATCAGGCGTTAAGCCATTATTGACATAATTTATGAATGATTAGCTGGAAGATCAAAAGGCCTCACTTTGATATTCACTCTGCTTACAAAAATTAGTCATCCAAAAAAACTAATATTAAACATTTTTCTAATTTATTGTATCATTATTTTGCATGTGATGTTTTCTTCAGAAATAAATTAAATAATGATTAATTGCTTTAAAAGTGAAATTTTTTCCTATTGTAAAGAACATTGATGCAAAATATTAATTTTTTAAATTAAAATTCAATTAGTGAGTTGCAATCCTGTGCACATTTTAATCTCGTGCCATTGCCCACAAATAAATTCCCTCGGTCACGTCTTGTTTTGTCATATAACTTTCATTTATTTATTTTTTATTATCAGTTTTGAATATTTGTATGATATTTAAATTGTGTCAAGCAAATTTTGTGTAGTGGTTAACCAATTATGAGTTTAGTTTGGCACTAAAGTTTATATAAATATTTTTTTCCTTCGAAAGTTGAAACATTTTCATCAAATTATGCGGATAATTTTGTGCGTCAATTTTACCGAAACCACATCAATAATAAAAAGTGCCTTAACGAGTTAGCAAACAATATGCATCGAAAAAGCTGAAAAGTGGACAAAATTGTGGAAACCTGATATATTTTTAATTAATTAGCTGTTTTGTTTACCGTGCGCCTACGTGAATCATTTAACCACTCCGGGCCAAGCACCGCGGCTCGCGCTTTTCCGCGGGCAAAGGGTTGAGGGTGTGTGTTTCCAAACAAAGCTGTTTGATTACCTTGATTGCTGTTAAATAAATCATAAGCACACGCACCACACACAGCCAGTTTGTGTTTCGGCAAAAAGAAAGAAAAATAAAAAACAGCAGCAACGCTTTTGCGATTTTTATGAACCACCCAGCTTTTTTGACATGGGCGCCACTTTGCACAGAATTCGATGATGGAATTTCAAATGCCGTACCCACACTACTTCCATTCGCAGCAGCAGTAGTTTAAAACGAAAAACTAAATTACCTCACTAATTCGGCTGCAAAGTTCTGTAATTGCCATTAGCGCTCATTAAAATGCTCAGCATTGTTGTTCGGAGCCATAAATTGAATTAACTCATTAAGGCGAAATTACGAAATGATGGTGTGAGTGTAGGTGGCGAGAATCTGCTGCTCACTAGCGCTAATGGCGAAAATTTGATTACAAACTCGCACACACATTTCGCCGAATGGCCGTTTCCGCCCCACCGATATTGCACCGAGCGAGGGTGAAATTGTTCCACGCTAAATATAAAATGATCGTAAGTGGCGAACGTGCATTTCATTTGCAAGCAGAGAGAGCACCACTTCGCTCTGTTATATATGTATTTCTTGTGAAAATAAACTCCCTTCCCATCTGATATCGATTATATCGTCGTAAAAACCCTCGCCGGCGGCTCTTCCTCTCGACCGAGGAACCTCTCGAGTGTGCGACGGAATTATAGGAAATAAGAGCCTCGGGAAACTGCAACAGAATCACGTTCGGGCCGGGAACAAAAAGAGATATGGCTATAAATCAGATACAATATTTCCAGACGAGTGGGCGCTCTCACTTGGTTGAATAGCCAATGATATTATTAATCAATCACCGATTCAATCAGCCGGGCTTCAAACCTCTCTCCTGGGAACCGATGTTTAATCCCGACGACTCGGGCATTTGTTGTCGGCGTGGAACCGACGAAGCACAACATTTTAACAAGATGCAGAGAGAAGCTCTTTCCCCATTCGCTCGCCTGAGAGCAAATCCACCTGATTATTCTCCTCGACAGCGCCATTTGCTCATTCCGTCGTCTGTTTTAATTTCGCGATTGCGTCGCAGAGATTATTTTGAGCTCCGGCTGCCCGGGGAACAATTGCGATTCGCTCGTTATTGGAGTTGTAAAATGCCATGTTAAAAGGACACGCTGTTTTTGTTCACGTCATTTTTGATGAAGGAATCTCGTTCGCATCATTTGTTGGCGGAAAATCGATCGACTTCAAACGGACATAAAAATGACCGCAGCTTATACAAAAAGCAGAGTCCACGAACAAAAGCTTTTTGTTCGTGGAAAATGAAATGCGATATTTTTCGAAAGAGAGAAAAACATATTTATATCAATTCAGTAGAAATGCTGCGCAAAATTGGTTTATTTCTTTTATTGTGTGTTTTTAAATTAAGAACAGAAATTGATCTTTGTCGTTTGTTTATAAAGCTTAGAAGAAATAATTTCTCTTTATAAGCTGAATTCCTCTTCCTTGAACGTAAAGAATAGGAGTTATTTTTCAACGCAAGTTAACTCAAAAGTTTTTGCTCCGTTGCGATTCAAAAGGCAGAGAGAGAAAACTCAAAGACGCAGCTGGCGAAACTTGGCCGAACCATGCAATTAAATGTTTCCAGCGAAATTTTAAGTGAAACGTATAATAATGTCGTGCGAGCTTCAAAGAAAGACAAGCCGGCGCGCACACACACGAGTTTTAAGAACAACTTCATGGTTAAATTATATGTGCTTAAGCGGCACACAATGGAGCATTGTTTCGCCGAGGGCTTTGAATGGCCAGACTTTGTTTGAATTAAAACGGCGGCGTGGAAAATAATAGGGGGTAAAAACAAAATGGAATTGCGTCTGACATGAGTAGGTGGAAAATGAAGGTAAAATCACCAAAGAATATTATATAAAAATACAAACACTGGAATTTCGGAGAAGCTGAACAATGGAACGAGTTCTTTGCTCTTTTATTCGTCTTTATTTCTTTTTGTTATGACTCTTATTGTTTGATAAAAAATAATTGTTGAAATTTGATGAAAATATACAATTTTTGGAATCATTAAATTAGATTAATTAGTACTTTTTAAGGGATCGAGTGAAAATCATTGCCAGCAAAAATAATAATAATTGAATGTCCAGGATTTTAAGACAATCACAATACAATTTTTCAGGTACAAGATTTTCATTTTAATCACTTTAAAATCTCCAATTTTCTTTACAGGTTGATTTCCATCAAATATTGCAAATTGCATTTCATCCCACTTAATCAAGCTTTTAATGGCAAAATGCATTCAAAACGTAAAGAAAATGTCACATTATAAAAAAAACTTGACTACAATTCCAAATAAGTCAATAAATATTAATACATAAATAAATCAATTTATTTACAAATAAATAAATAATAGCAATAAAAATAATTGTAATTTAAATCTATTATATACAATCTAAAGAAGGAGAATATATTAATAGTTTTGCTAAAGCACATTGCATAATTATTCCTCCTACATTATTTTATCATTTTGTTTGCTATACTATACTTGGAATTACAATAATAATTAAGTCCTTCTATTTAATCTTTTCTTTGATGTGCAGTCTAGTTTCTTTTATGTAATTATTCTTCAATCTCATACAAATTGTACAAGCGCTACTCTTTCATATTCTCATTTTCATCAAAGCATTTATAAGGATATTCTTCATAATTAATTTTAAAAAAAACAAGCAAAGAGAAACAATTTTATCGATCGCGCTCTTTCCCCAAACAAATTTCAAATCAGAGAACGTGTGCTTGGAAGCAAAAACAAAGTCGCTTTTTATCTCGGTAGAGCCATATTGCAACACATGTCAGCTGCAGGGGCAACTTGGGTCACCGGGGTCAGCCACCGATGGCAACTTGAGCGGCACATAAAAAAGCGATGAAAATATGTATATATGCAGCGCGCGGCGGTGACGGCGAGAAGAAAGGGGTAGTTATAAGCTGTTGCACGCCTGATTATGATGAAAAAGGTAGCGAGGCCGTTGTAACGCAATTATAAAAGCGGCGCGCGCGATGATGAAAGCAAGCAAGCAAGCGAGCGAGCGAGCGAGCAAGAGAGAGCGAAGCATTCATACTTGGAGGGAGCGAGAGGCGCTCCTCTGTGTACACGCCGCCTCTCGAAATTGCTTTAGGTGCTGTTGTAAAACAGTAAACACCCAACCGACTGCCTCTTTGCGACAAAGTTTATCAAGCGGGCAGCTCCACCGATGGAGGCTTATGCAAATGAAAGCAATTTGCATCAGGCGGAGAATAATCCCTTAAATATAAACCTATAGCGCGTGCGTTTGCTCTCTCTGGCTGGCTGGAATGGCAGACCCGAACGAAAAAGGGCGAAAAACACGTTGCAAATAACGCCCCTGCTGCGTGCGTTAATATATTGCCGCCGACTGGCTTCTCGACAAAAAACGTTTCATTTAAACGTTCGGGCGTTTTCTTCTGCCCACACTCTGGCCCTTTTTGCCCGGGCAAGAAATTAAGTGTGTGTTTATACCTATGGACGGAAAACCCACCTATATCGCCGTTTCAGTCGTGTTTGCTTGTTTGTTTTTGCGTTTGTTGGTTTGCCGCTATATTTATTTATGCAGCAAGCGAGACGGACCTGTTCACCGGGTTGCATACCTCGGCTCGTGGCAGGGGATCCAATTATGTTCAACAAGAGCGGCCGTTCTTTCTTTATTCTACCTTGGCTTCTCCGTCGCCGGCTGCACTTATAAAGCAAGTCTTTAATTACAAAGCGAAAATTAAAAGCGTTCTTTGTGAAGGCGATTGTTTGAGAGAGAGTGCCGCGCGCCGAGTGAGTTTTTGCCCGAGCGAGATTTTGAAACCTGTGCATCGCGCCGAGTGAGGAAGTTTACCTTTGTGTTGGCAGGTGGCATAAAGAAATATCAAAGGGGTTTTGACGGCGAGTGAAACCGGCTCTGAACGACAGCACTGACGACCGGCGATGGAAATGTGTGTTTGATCAAGCGCAATACGTGCTGTGTCAAACATGGCCTCACTTTTGCTGGAAACTGTCAGAGCGAGTTTGAAGCCCAAAAGTGCTTTTTAACGAGCAGACGGAATTGAAAATGGTGAATTTTTATTCGAAACGGGGATCTTTTCATACATTTTTTCATCAAAGATATTTTTCATATCTCAAATTGAAAACGTGCTGTAATTTTCCCTATATAATTATACAAATTTCACTATGTTATGAATTTTATTGAATGAAATGAAAGTATTTATTGTACACCACCAATCAAGAAATGATTTTTATTGCAAGTTGATTAGTTTTATTATCCAGTAAGGCACATATTTGGTTTGTTGTTGCTTCTTTTGTGGTTGTTGGAAAAGATTCAATTTCGAGTTTGTTCAGAGTCAATTGATATTTTGCAGTTATATTGATCCAGTGCCTTTCTCAGCATTTCTTGAGATGATTCCGGACTACCATTACCAGTAATGCATATTTGGTCTGTGTGTAATTTGATCACAAAGGTCCCTCCCCAAAAAATTTGAATTCTTATTTTTGAAAATTGTGCTACAAACGAATGCTCTCCATTAAGTTACCGGTTTCTAAGGTCCATAACTTTGCTTCTTCCTTGGTCACAAGGCGTCGTGTTAAAAAAAAAAATATTTAAATATTATATTATTATTATAATTATTATTATTAGTATTATTATTAGTATTATTATTATTATTATTATTATTATTATTATTATTATTATTATTATTATTATTATTATTATTATTATTATTATAAAGACCTTTGCTTTTTGTGTGGTCGTTGGAAAAAGTTAAATTTCAAGTTTATTCCAAGTCAATAATTGATATTTTGAAGTCATATTGATCCAGTGGATTTCTCAGCATTTCCTGAGATGATTCCCGACCACCATTACCAGTAATGCATATTTGGTCTGCGTGTATTTTGATCGCAAATGTCCCTCAATAAAATTTTGAATGCTCCTTATATAACAGTTGGCTCCGATCGAATGATCTCCATCAAGTTACCGGTTCCAAAGGTCCTTTCTTCCTTGGTCACAAGGATTAATGTGATTTTTTTTTATAAATTTTTATTACAATTGGCAGGTATGGGCAGATTATTATTAATCTCTCAGTATTTCCTGAGATGATTCCTGACTACCATTATTCCATTTTTATATTGCAATTAGTAAGAGCGTAAGATTTTTGTACCTTAAAGTTACGTAAAATTTATAAAATTACAAGTAATACGTATTTTACAACCTAAAATCTCAAACCTTAATGAAAAACAAAAATATTAAAATTTTTAAATTCATGTTTCTGTTATTAATTTTATTTTTTCTGAACTTTTTTATCAATAATAATTCCACGTATTTGAAGATCAATACAATTCAATTCCCCGACCGAGTTAAACCACGCGTTGGGTAATCCGAGTTATTCAAGCAAAAGTTACCGTCTCGTGTATATGATGCCTTGTTGTGTTTGCACAAATCTGTATCGCTGAGGTGTATATATTGTGTGTTTATATCGAAGTATGGAATCAGCGCTTTTGCCCCGGGGATTAGTGAGGCCGCTCGGCTGAATTGCCGGCAGAAGCGCGCGAACGCGTTCTCGCGCGCGCACTAAACTAATAACCAAAAGTGCAACGGCATGCATAATGTCCGTGGGAATTCCATCCATTATGCGTGCAGACACGCGGCAGAATTGAATTGACTAGAATAAATGGGGAGCTGCTTGCAAGTGCTCGAGCAGCCAATTCGTCTGCCTTCACACCAATGCGTGAAATTGAGAGGAGTCACGCTTAGTTTACCAAAGCGGCAACGGGATCCTTAGCTCGAAATATATTCACCAGAGAACAAGTTCAAAGTAGGCTCGTGTGTGTGTGAGTGAGTCTGTGAGGAGGAAAAAGAAGATTTTTTTTCTCTCAACAAGTCTGATAGCAGAAAAAGCGAATTAGCCGCGCTCTCTACTCCCACCGGTCCCCGTCCTGATTTGATTGTGTTTGCCTGTTGAAAACTTGCTTGATTTGCTTTCCGCCAGGATATACAAGATTTGATTTTTTTTCCGCTAAAGAAGGCCGATCGAATCAATGCAGAGCTACTTTTCAAAGCACTGCCGAATGTATTTTTAATGCGGGCGTAGATAAGGCGGAGCAGAAGAAGAAGTATTGATGAGGGAACATTATTTTTCTCCGTTAGCATCCATCGGGGGAATGCGGGTCGCAATCAGTGCGGATCTGTGCTTTTTTTCTCTCCACCTACCTTGCGAGAAGGAAAAAAGCAGCAGCAGAAGGCGAAGCCTGTTTTCGCCACCCATTGCGATGCTGATTGCGAAGATTCAGAAGGGTTCGGCTGATGATACTGGTGAAAGGCCCCTCATCTGAAACGAAAAGCATGCAAAAGTTTTAATGAATCCAAACCAGCAAAGGTGGACACGCTATTCAAACAAGCAGAGGGACCTTGCGTAACTTTCTTTTTTTTTTCAGTCAAAAGTTGGTTGCTTCGATTCAGGTGGCGTGCGAGTTTCTCTCCGCAAGTCCCGCAAGGCATTCCGGGATCCTGCTTGTGTCACCTGAGATTTCGCCATGCTTTGATGTCGACGACCCCCACCCCCTTGCGGGTTTTCAGTTACGTGCGAGCCGTGACTGAATGGAGCGGAGAGGAAGAGGCGCGCGAGCCAAGATAAGAGAAATAATCCCATCAGCTCGTGCCCGCCAATAAATCTCTATCTGTGCCGTCGCAAGCGATATATAATTCAGCCTTTTTTTTCTCTCCGGGGAGGCGAGTCGAGTGAAAAGTTCTTTCCTTTCTGGCCGGCCTAATCCTAATTCCGGTTTTAAATGCGCGCCTCCGGGGACGTCCGAATAGTTTCATTTTGGCTAAAACGAAAAAGGAGCGCGCACTAAACTTTCAATCGTTCAAGTTGGAAAATAGTTTTAGGCCGGTGGGCCCAAAAGGCCATGAACAAATTTTAAGTTATATCCTACTTTTCCTGCGCAGAGTTTTGAGAAATTAATGTTGAAGATTTATTTCCATCAGTTTCTTAATTTTGGAACGGATAATGTGAATTTATTAACTCAATCAAGATTGCTTACTAAAAATAATTAAAATAAGATATATTTTGCATGGAAAAAATATTAAATAGATTCACAATATTTTTTTTTTACAAAGTATAACGGTTTTGTATTAATCAAAGTTAATTTTGTTTGCGTGTATATAGATGGATGAGTTTGTTTTTCTTTAGAAGTTATTTATCGTTTTCACAGAATTGTTTTAAAATACGAGTGACTTAATTTCAAAAATTTTTAAAAAACTAAGTAAAAAAAATTAATACAATTTTAAACTACATAAACAGTTTTAAATTTCAATCTTTAAATCAATATAAATACAATTATATAAATTAAATTTTAAATGTAATTTTTCATTTTTTTATTCTAATTGAGCATGTAGTTCAAATATTGACAACGTTTAAATAAAATCTTGATTGTTTTTTTTTTAACAACATTTTTATTACATAATCAATCCTGCGCTGTAATTTTTTGAAACATTTCAAAGTTAAAATCTCATCCATCAAATGCTAGTCCATTGAATTTCAAATATAATGCAAATTAAAAGCCCGAAAAATTTTATTTAAAAAAAGTTAATTTCATAAAGTCGGCACAAATAATTAAATCCTCAAAAAAAGTGTTAGCAAGAAAATAAATAAAACTGTAATATTCAAGCTGCGCCTTTTAAGCAAACTTGGCTGCTGCTGCTGCTGCTGCTTTAACACAAATTCATTTCATTGCCAGAATATTAAGTGACAATTAAAAAATAATGAAAAGGGCTGTGGAACTAATGAGACGGCGCCGTTCGCCGGCCAAAAAGTAATGATTGCACGAGAAATTTAATTTTGATAATTCACCAGATTGCAAGGGAAGGGAAAGGGAAACGCGCGCCTCCACGCTCAGCGACCCCAACAATAATTTCGCGAGACGGCCTCTCCACGCAATAAGTCTTGGCCATTTCAACGCAAACATCACCCCAGGCAGGAAGGTTGTATGTATAAAAATAATTAAAATCCGGATCCTCTGTCTCTCTGCAGTCGGAAAAGCAGGGAGACGCAAAAGTGCTGCTTCGAGGGCGCGCGCATTGTTTGCTTCTTTTTGCGGAGAAAAAAGGAAAAGCAGAGGGAAAAATCTGCTCGTCGCACATAAATATTTCGGTGCATCCATACAAACCCACTGGACCGACTGCCGCTACTATATTTGGATTTCTTCCAGTGCCCGACTCCTTCCAGCAGTTTACTAATAAATGCCCTTCTCGTCGGCTGCAGCGAATAATCATAAAATTTGATGCCCAGTGTGCGATTTTATTTCGCAGCCGCTGGCCGAAAATTGAAATTAATTGCCACGCTCACTGGTGCGGTGCCGCCTAAAGCGGCCAAATGAATACAAACATTTATTACTGCACCAATTTCCCGCCCCCTTTGTTACAAGAAAAAATGATCTAAAAGTTTGAAGGACTTTTTTAATTGGCACTTGAGGAGGTTTTCTTGGCAAACAATCGGATTTATCGGAATTGATTATATTTAACAAGCGACTATACTTTATGGAAGAATATCTTTAAATCACGAAAAAATACATTAGAATAGGATCGTTTTGCCAAATTTTTTTATAAAGTAAAACTTTTCAATTTCGAAAGTGCCCGACATTTTATTACAAACTATGCAATAATTCTTGGTGCTCAATTTCAAAGGATTTTAATAGATTTGGAAAGGATTTAAATTTGGTATCTGCTGTTTAATTTGAAAAACCTGATATTTTTTTAAATTTAATTTACAATATCAATGATCACTCAATCGATAACAAATTCCACTCACATAAATTTTGATTTTTATTAGAATTGCTTTTTGTGTTTTACAAAACAAGAGTTGTGTTGTGCCTCCTACACGAGGAAAAGCAATTAGCATTTAGTGCAGACATTGAGGAAAAGCCGATTTCAATTTGTATAACAAGTGTTTTGAAACGTTTTGCAATAAAAAAATTGAAGCTTTGTAATAAAAAACATATACAGAGCAGCTCCACATTTTCCTGCTAACCTTTAAAGTGCCATTTCAAGTTCTTTTTGCAACATGGTCTAGTGAAAAAGAGAAACTTTTTATAAAATGGTTGTTATCAACATCTCCATATTGAATTGAAATTTATTGATGTGAATGAAAGTAATTAAAGTTAATATTCTTTTCAAGTAATAGTTAATATTACTAGATTTTGCACACTAATTCAAACTAGAAGAATTTTACTTTGGAATTGAACACATAATGACTTGCTAGAGAAAGATGTAGAGCGTTGCCGTGTGAGATTGATGTGAATTTTTTCCAATCCCAGTTGGGATCAATTATAAATAAATATAAAAAAACAAATGAAGAAAATCCGCTTAAAATCAGTTAAGGTGCTGAAAATAAATCATTAATAACAACTGTTTGAAGGAAGCTTCAATATTCAGTAAGTGGGAGATGAACTTCTAACTATGAAGAATGAAAGTTTCTTGCAATGACTTTGCGAGCAATAAGCATTCAAAAATAAATTTTTTTTACCTTAATACTTTTTAAGGCAGATATTTGTTAACAATTTTTTTGTGTTCTTCTTATTGTAAGTACCTAATTATATCAAAATTGTTTGGCTTTTTTTCAAAAGTGCAGAGGATAAATTTTGTCCTTAAAGTTTGCGAATTGATTTTGTCAAATGTTACATTTTACTGTGAAAATAAACGAAACTGAAAGACCGACATTTCTCACAATCGTAATTATCATAATTTATAAAAAAAATTCTCCGTATTTTTGGTGTGAAAACTATTTTAGTTCATTTCCACGGCTTCCTGCCAAAAGCAAAGTAAATAAAGAAAACGACTTTTCCGCCGAGTTGGAATTAAAGAGAAAAATGACTCTTGCGATAAAATTTCGTCCAAAGGGACACGACGCATTCCCAAAACGGAGGCCAAAGAGAAGCAGTTTTTTATTACCTCTGCTCTCCATTTTTATATTTTTAATTTTTTTATGAACACATGTTTATTTTTTCCCGGATAAAATTTAAAAGCTGCCAAAACTCTCCGGCGCGGACGTGAGGGACCAGGACACAAAGGCCGGTGCGCAATTAAAATATAATTAGTACGACGAGGTGGATATTTTTTTTAAATAATTTCCCACGAGACGACCCCGGTTCTCTCCTTGCGAATAATATAAAGCGGCGGCAGCAGCTCTTCCTTTGACATTACTTGTATAATCCGATTCGGCGAAAACACACACACGTGAGAAACAAGACCGCTGCGAGCTGCATCAAAAGTACAACCCTCGGAAAACAATTTCGTTTTTTGCTGCGACGCGCGACAGCGTCAAATTTATGTTTGAAGTTTCGCTTGTATAGAAAAGAAAAAGCGGTGAGTTGACGGAACGTGAGGGAAAATCGTGTGGCGCGGATGAAAATAACAAAGTGACGAAGAGCAACTCACTTGATCCAGTGAAAAGTGTGGCTTTCGCCGAGCACGAGGGATGAGCGCGAATCTTCTCTGCCTTTGAAAAGTTCTTAAGCCGAGACACACTCAGTTGGGCAATGGATCACCCACGACTTGCAAGTGCGCAGCCACCGATTGCCTCCGCCGCCGGAATCCGTCACTGACAATGCCCGACTGACTACCCGGCTGGAAAGACCTTTCGCTTCTGCAGCCACAGCCAGCAGCCTCCCCATCTGCAAAAGGACCACACGCGTGCGCCCTCGCCCCCTCGGCCTGTGCAGTGCACTTGGCAGTGCAATAACTCAGCCCTTTCCATTCACTTTTGGCACTAGACCGTTCCGTCAGCAAAATGAATACCGATGAATACTGAGTAGCTCGACTCAATTCATCATGATTTTTTCGCTGGCCCGACACTTTTTTCCTCATCCACCGACACCGGTAACAAACGACGCCGCGTTACTTTTCTCCTCCTTGGCTTTAATTAGTTCGTTTTTTATTATAAAAGTTCGATTCAATGGGGGGCCCGTTTTAATTAGGCGCTGACGTAAATAACGGGTCTTTCTCCTCCGCTCCACCTTTTACTTTTTTGGATAATGTACGTTTTGTGCAAAGAGCAAATTAATGCACGTGCGACTATCAATTCGAAAAGCGATAGTTTTTTTTGCGGAATTTTCCTGTTTTACAAGAGTTAGTACGAAATTTAGAAGAAACTTCAAGCAAATCATTATTTTTATTGTTAATTTTTTTATATAAAAATGCCTCTAAAGCACTGAATAAAAATGAAGATATATATGGAGAAAAAGGTGCAGAATTCATGTGATTTTGTGCAGCTGAAATAAGTAAAAAAATGAAACAATAGACAATTATTTCTTTTGATTTAAAAAGCTATGTTTTATGCTGTTATGAGGTGAACTAGTTTTTTAATAATTCACTTTTCCAAGATTGTGAGATTTTAGATAACGTTTTGCTCTTCAAAAAGGCAGTCAAATTAGAAAAAATTTAAATGTAGGTCAATTCAGTTTATTTAAGTAAAATGCTCATTCGAATGGAGGATTTTTTATCGTATGGGTGATTTTAAGTGGTTCTAGAAACTCGATTATACTTTAAAAAGCTTGCTTAGTAAAGTAAATTTTAGTATGTCAAGCATGTAACAGGTTGGAAAAAATACAAGAAAAACATATTATCCCCATCAGTCTGCGTCTTCTATTAAAATCAATCCTGTGTTCTTATTTAAAAAAATTTATAATAATTAAAAATATCAATTACAAATATTTATTTTATTTAAAAAAAAAATTACTTGCTTCAAACAGATTATTAATTTAATTTTTTTTGTTCCAAGTGCCGAACCTGGGAATCTTTGAACTCAAATTTCAGCCTAAAGAGAATTTCTGGATCGAATTGGCTCTTCTACTAGAAAAGTCAGTAAATCAGTTAAATATTTTGCTGCTGTAACACATTAACCGAACAATTCCTTACTATTCTCTTTTGTCTTGAGTTTAATTAGCTTTCGATTTTACTAAAAAAAGTTCAATTCAATTGGTTCCGTTTTAATTAGGCGTTGGTATAAATAACGGTCTTTCTCCGCCTCCTATACTTTTCGCATTTCGTGAAAAGAGCAAAAATTGTGTGTGTGTGTGTGTTGTATACACGTACGCGGCTGTCAGATCAAAAGGCGAAAAGCGGGATTTCACCAGCGGCTCGAAACTTTTTCGGCGCGGTGCGCAATTTACATTGTAGATTTTGCATTTACTCTCTTCAAAGGGACATTGTGACGTCACTTTGTACGCATACTTTTGACCGTTTTTGGCCCGCCCGAGTAAAGTTTTCGCTCTTGATTTTACACTTATACTTGTACCCAGCCGACTTCTTCTTTTTATTTTTCCCGAAAGAAAGTTCCCCCACATCAAAGAATCCGAGTCCATTATTCATCTTTGGGCCACTGCTTTTTTTCTTCATCTTCTCTTTTTTGTTCGGGGGAGAGAAAACCAAAGAGATCTTGTTTTTCTAATGATAAACAACCCTTGGAGAAGTCACAAGTTTGAGAAAGAGGAGGAGTGAAATTCGTTTATCTCTGTGTGTGTGTGTTTTGGTGGAATCTATATCTCTGAATATTGGTTTAGGGGACTCTTGTGTCGCTCATAACTTATGCGTTGCGAGAGGAATGCGACATTATAAGTTGGCAAGTTGTTGACGTTTCTGAATTTATTTATGGACTTTCCTTTATATAGAATCGTCTATCAAGGGTATGCGGAAAGTCGGCAGATTGAAATAATCTAAACTGATAGATATCAATGATGGAAAATATTTAAATCTTGTGTCTTCTACATTCAATAAAAAATTTATAATAATTAAAAAAAGACAGCATGAAGTGATGATTGTAAAAATGTAAGCATTTTACTGTTTAGTCTGATCCTGATCTATAATACGTACATAACTTTCTATATAGAAAATGATATTCACAATCAGTTATCATTAATGGAAAAAATTAAAACAATTTACATAAATTTCTTCTCTACTGATTTTAAGAAGTAAAACTACTAAATCAACATTGAATCTACCTAACTCAATTTCAATCGAGATGTGAATGAAAACTCAATAAAAAAAAATACTAAATGCACTCACATTTTTCACTTTCAACCTAGGCTCATGACTGTGGGATATTTTTAATCTCCGAAGGTTTTAGCAAAATTCTTGCCGTAGTGGTGGTGCCGTTATTTCCAACATTTGACTTATTTTTAATAAATTGCTTTCAACAATTGATGGTAAACAATTTGGTTGTAGCAATGTGGACAATTAGACAACTATAATAATATAACAATTCATTCTATTGCTCTGGAATTCATTGTTTAAATTAAGGACTTTACAACAATGGTTGTTAAATTTTCCAATTATTGATAAAATGTTTCCTATTGTCGAAAAGCCTTGATTTGACTGTGTCATTAAGAAGGCCTTAAACTGAAAATGTTAATAAACCACTCAGGTTTCTTCCATAATTTATTATTCATGTTTCAATTTTGTAGAAAGAAAGCATCGCTATATTTATCTGTAGCGAATTTGCCAGGAAAATATAATTGAAAATATATATGTTCTAATAATTTTTCATTTAAAATAATAAGTTTAAAGAAAGAAATTGTGTAAATAGTACATAATTTTAATGCAAATAATAAAACATGAAGTTTATGTATTTTTTTCAAAATGAACATTAATTAATAACCATGTATCAAATAAATTGGCAGATTTGGTCAATAATCTGATATCTAATTCATATTGATGTGAAATCTCGAAGAAATTTTATAAAACTAATCACACGTACATTAAAGAAAACTAACTCCATCAAGCTTTATCAACATAGAACTTGATTGGTAAAGATGAAAATACTTTTAAAACATAATAAAAAAGGTGATCTAGCAAAGCAATTTATAAAATATACAGTTGAACTTAAAACACTATTTTACTTTTTCGATTGCAGTGCGAGACGTAACTGCCATTTAATGAAATTCCCTCATCCCCATTTCATTTGTTGTCTTTGTTGTAGTGGTGTGTGGGCGCCGTCGGCCACTAAAAACTAAACGCACACGAACTGTTTTCTTTAGTGGTCAGTTAAGGGGCCCTTAATGCCATTTATCGGTTGATTGACAAATTACGGCCGTTGTTTATCCCCGGCGGGGTTTCTTTTCGCAGTTTAGGACTCATTCGGTGGCAAGGGCAGTAAAGAAAGAAAGAACGCGCGGCGGCCGGAAAGCAGCACCACCTTTTATCTTTATTGATACGCACGCGGAATTGCAGCGGATTTATTTGTCATTGCGCGCGCTAACTGCGATAAAAGTTTATGTTATCTTTCATTGTTGGGCGGGAGAGGTTTATTTGCATCGCATCAAAAATTTTATCCCAAGTGTGCGATCTTGTGGCGCCACACTAAAATCTCGTGGCGGCGGGCGCGCGCATAATAAAAAATATGCCTCGACGCCCCGTTGGATATTCAAGACGAAAACAAGATTATTTTGCCAATAATTCTATGTCGGAAAATGGCATAAATATGCAAATATAGCGCGCGCAGCCTCGGATACACGCACAAAATACACAGGCAGCTGGCAGTAGAAGCGAGTATATTATTGAGATATTGACTCTCTATATTTACTCGATTTTTTACGAGATGATGTTTCGGCGAAAGTGGTTAGAGCGCATAAAAAATTGTGCAGAGTACCTTCGAGTGCCGAATATTTTGTTTTTCCATCGACACCGGTCAATTTCGCGCTCATAAATAATGTCCAGTTTGGACATGGTAATCAGTTAAATTTCATTAAAATTTCATATCAGCTCGTGAATAAATATCGATTGTGGCTGTTCTGGTTTGAAAAGCGAGTGCCGGAGCACCAGCTTTTGGGCAATGTTCCATGAAAGGCGGACTGACAAACCACAAAAATTATGTTATGGCAAAGGGGAGGTTATTTCCCACACTGCTGCACATATTTGTGTATAAAGTATGCCGTTTTAATTTGGTTTTATCATGTTTGACCAATTAAAAAATTCAATTGGCATTACTAAAGTGGCAAGAAAACATTAATTCACGCCAAAATTCATTTTGACTAGTGATCTTTGCGATTGTGACACTTTGATGGAAATAACTGTGAAGGTAATATTGATATTTTGAGGCACTCCAATTATTAAAAAAACTTTTACTAAGGCTAATATTAGCTCAAATATTTTAATAGCGGACAATTATTTAATTTTAAAATTATGTTGATTATTAGAGGGTATTCAATTTGAAATCAAAATCACATAAGGCAAGTAGATCATCAATATTATGTATAATTAGTATAAAGTGCAGCTTGATCATTGGATGCTATTTATTTATTAATATGTATATAATATCAAAAAAGTATTACAAAAAATATTAATAACAAACGTAATATAATTACAATTTTCTTTCAATTTTAAAGTAAAATAAATAAACTGGTTGATATTATAATATTAAATATTAAGTCAATTTAAAAATTCTTTGAACATAAAATTTATTAAAATGGTTATTTAAAAATGAAATTATCTGTTAAAATCAGTATATTAATTTTTAAATTTCTTGAATATTTTTAAATTGAAAAAAAGCTTGACCAACAACTTATTTTATAGAAAGGTACGTAAACTTTGTTTTAGCGTCAACAATCCTTCCCCGTTCCTCTTTTGCAGTCCCCTGTGGAGCGACTTCTCTTTGACAGGCGAACTTTTGCTTTATCCTTTGCTGCCCACACTTTTTTACGAGCGAGAATTTTCACAGAAAGTCTCTCACCGTGACGAAATTTCACGAATTTTACCCCTTCTGACAGGCAGCGGCACCACGTGCGTAATTAGTCGGGCGTAATTTCGCTAATGACAAAAAGTTTTTAAGGCTCTTAAAGGTGCGGATATAAAAGAAGAAGACGACGGGCTGGCAATCAAGTAATTATTAACGCACACACACACACACACCCAATCCGGGCGGCGTCAAAGCGGGGCGAATTATTGATATCGTCAAAGCCATAAAGACGCCTGATGGAGTTGACGCGCTTTTAATACCGGCGGTGCGAGTGGGTGTGTGTATATTATATCGAATAATTATTAATTAATAACTTTGCAGAATGGCACATCAAAGAGAAAGTGGAGCGGCAGCCGGTCGGGTGAGAGTGTGTGTGTGTGCATGAGAGGCCATGAAAATACGAACGCGCGCCGCCAAAATATTGATCTTAAAAGCTGATGAGGCATGAAAAGAGCCAGATAGATTCGCAGCATCTGAGGCGCGCGCCAAAGAGAAGGAGGAAATTAAAATCCTCCGCACAAGTCTTCGTTCGTTCGGCCGATTGAACGTCTGGAGAGCCAAAAGATTTTCTTCCTCCTCCTCTTCTCTCTCTGCCTTCGGATTAGAAAACCGAATTCGTTCTCGTCTCTCTCCGTGTGTTGTGGTGGCGCACGACACTTTTTGCTCTGCGCATTTGTACGCTTTTGCAATCAAAAACACACCACCGCTGAATCGCACTTGTTATCTCGGCGGAGCTTGTTCAACACGCGCCCCACTCGTTCTCGCCGAAATTGGATTCCTCGAATCGTTATTCACAGACCTTTTTGTGCACGGCCCCAAATCTGCCCCCTTTTTTGCGCTGCACTCGCGCAGGTGCTGAATATGAGTTTGTACTTTTTGTCCGATTTCCGGCCGGCGACGGGGAGAGAAAGAAAGAAATCCACCCCAAAGCTCCGTTTCATTCTTTCATTCGTTTTCTCCTTTCAGATTCTTTCTATTAAGGCGCTCTTTGGCGCGAATAAATTTTGATAAATAAGGTCGCGGATATATTGATATTGTGAAGGCGCCGCCGTTTTCATTGGGAGTGATTTGACAGAAATTGCCCTGCGGAAGAAATTCTTCCAATTGAATTTGCCATTCGGGCCAACGTTCATTTCTCGTCCGTCGCTGGCGGTTCCGATTGAAAAGGACGTTTGTGCGAGTCGAGCACGTGCTTTTATTGGTCGGTGCCACGTATGGAGTGGAAAAGGGGATTCGAGTCTAATGATTTTCAAAGAGCGGCTAAGTTGAAGTGAGATTTATTGCCGACAGCTTGTTAATTGCGAATTCATAACTTTTACCTCAAATCTTATTAAATGTGCACATTGCTTCAGTCATTGTTATACGCAAATAATTATAAATTACAATTCGGTCAATAATTTTTACATACAATAATTTTTAGTTGTCTTTGATGTCGCGTAAAAAATCGTTTAGTTGTTTTATTTCTGATGGTAAGTGGTGCATTGTATAGTTTTTTTTTATGTATTGAAATTTTTATTTTGAACTTTGCTTCTTTTTTAAATTAATATTTTAAATTTAGTTATTTTTATGTAAATTTTTGTTATAAATCTTTCAATTTTAGTATTTTTGGGCAACAGAAAAAAAATTAATAATGCTATCATTTTATAAATTAAAAATCATTGTTTCAAATTTATTATTTAATTAATTTATTTACTTATGAGATTTTTAACATTAAGACATTTGAATTTGCTTCAATGCACGTAAGCAGTTGATTTTTCTGTTCATGTATTCTTTGAATTGTTGCTCTAATTCACTAATTTTATTGCTAGGGGATAGGAATGTTCATAGAATAAAATTTTTTCAGTCTATATTTCAAAATGTCACCAAATTAATTAATCCAGCCATATTAATGTTATATTAGTTTTTGATTAAACAAATTACTCCTCAAAACAATATAATTCCCCTGAAATTTTGGCCAAAATTCCTCCCTATCCGCAGACTGGAATGTTTTCTCCCAAATTCCACGCTCAATTTTAAGCAGCAGTCGGCGGCGAGTATGGATTTTACATTCAAAACCGGTTCACCTGCTCCAGCACATCCATCCTCATTCGCGAAAGAGCTCGGTTGCAGCTTCTCGCTCTCTCATCCACATTTGTTTCCTTTGTCAAAGTCAATACGCACGTGAGTCTGCGGCGGGAAATTAAGCACGGCGTCGTCGGTCGTTTCCCACATCTCACGCGAGAGTTGCAAGAAAGAAAATACTCGCGAAATTTTATTGCTTTTATCCGCGAATGGAATTAACACGGGCGTTCTCCCCTTGGGGTCGTCGTCGGCGGCATTAGCAATGCAAAACGCGCGGAGCTGTGCACTTGTTGTAATCTGCATGACTGTATGGAATGGAAAGTTCATCGCGCCGAAATAATTAAGTGAATTCAAATGTATATGTGCGCACGCCCTAGTAAAAATCAGCGGAAAGTTGAGCACTGCTAATTTAATAAACGGCACACACGCCGGGCGAGCTCCATTCTCGCTCCGGCAGACCCACCCGGGTGGCTGCTTTTGTTTAAAGCAAAAATGTACGGTTTTCATAACGAATTGCCTCTATTTTATTTAATTAAGGCGCCGAGTGAATAAAAGTCCCGGTGAGGCCGAGAGTGCCTAATTCATTTCCAAGAGGGATGAAGGCGTGCGAAATTATGCGCGGAAATTACACAATGGCCCGACTGCGATGTTTTGAAATGAGGTTTGCGTGTACCAATTAAATATATATGTGCCCACTAGATGAAATTCGACGCATTTGCTCTTAGCTTGTAAATTATGGACAGCGATTTCATTCAATAAACAACGCGGCGCGCCCGCCCGCCCACCGCAGAGTGGTGATTTCAATTAACAATTTGAGCGCGCATTGATGTTGGAACGTCCGATGGGGGAATTTCGGCGTACCGTGGACACGCGTAATTAGCAGTAATTTATCTTATTTCGTATAGTCCGATGCTTTATTTACTTTAATTAGCGAGTGAACTGAAATTGTTTGACGCTGAAATGTTGAGCAAATATTTTGATTTAAATTAATTGTGATTTTGTTTGTTTGCCCTCGCATGACATTCTAGAATAGATTCATGTATATTGATTTGTCATTTTATATATTAATTCATCTCCAACTGCTAATATTGTCTCACTGGTTATATTAAATTATTTCCTACTCTATCAGCAACCAAATCACAGATGAAACCAAAGCTCTCTATTTTAAAAAATAAATCATTGACTTTTTTATATGGAGCGGAGCACAAATTCAATATATCAGTTTGAATAATTGAAATGAGCAGTATTTAATTTTTATTGGAAGTCATTGCGTGAGTTTAGTGCGGTTTATGTACATTTCTTTGTTACTATAATTTACATTTATTTAACTTGATGGAAAACGCGGACTATATTGATAAAAATGAAACAGCTATTTTTTTTTAAATTACAGGATTAATCCCTTTAAAAAATTTCCAATATTTTTATATTCTTTATATTCTACAATTTTTAATTTTTGCTCTACTTTCAAACAATAATATTAAATAAAATTAAAATAAAAGGGAAATTTATATTTAAAAAATTATCATCGCTTATGTAGAATATTGAAACAAGTCAAATGTAACGGAATCAACATTCATTAAACTTAGTTTAATCGATATTAAACAGTTTCTTCCTGAATTAAACAAATAAGAAAATGAAATTTAAATGAGCATTTCAATCAAAGATTAAAGTCAATAAGACAATTAAATTTGAGAATGTAAAAGACTTTTTAGAAGAGTTCCCAAGCTTTTCATATCTGTTTTCAAACCCAAGGACCCTTGTGTGAGCAGCTAAAGAATTTCTGTGAAAAATCAATTGCTCTTTTCTCGCAGAAAGCGTGTGTACGAGAAGCGTGCAAAAACAGTGTACGCTAGATTTTCGCTCAAATTAAGGGATTGCTTCCTAACAAATGTGTTCTCCTCCGTCTTTCTCTCTCGTCGTCCTCGTCGAAAAAAAAACTTCGCTCGTTAATGAGCAGCAAAAACGCAGAGTTCACGCAGCAGCAGAGGGGAATTCGTTCTGCTCTCGAACTTAAAATAACAAGAGCCCATTTTTCAGGCGTGTGCTGGTATGACTGAATTCAGAGAACGAGTGAGAGAAGCAAGGAAAGCCAGCAGGGTGGAAAAATATGCGCATTTATCTTGGCGAGTGCGCCGCGAACTTCCTCCTTTTCTCCATCGGCGCGCTGGATTTTTTTTCGCGTGTCGCCCAAAGTGCATTTGCAGAATTAAAATTCACTGAGTCGCTCGTTGATGGCGGAGAGAATGTTTTCACGGCATAACTTTTAACTGCAAGCGCGGAGTGATCTTTTTATTATTATTATCTCTCTGGCGCACAATGCCTCTCTCTCTTTCTCGGAGACGACGTCGTCGACGAGAGCAGGATACTGCAGCCGTAAATCCAAATGCCGCCTTTCATATCTCTCGAACGACTCCTTCTTTACTCGCAGGAACATATCAAGTGTATACTATTAGACGTGCATGTTCTTCCGTTTTTGATAAAGAGAATAGTCGATATTCTCGCATGCGGTCAATAATTTTCCAATACACTTTTTATTTCACTTTTTCTTGGGATTCCCTTTTTTATCAGAAAAAAAGCATCAGAAAATATATTCCAAAACATCATTCGTTGAACTAAAACATCAGAAATTCATTTTTTTTAGAGAAAGCAACAGACATAATCAACTTTTGCAATTAAGCAACATCCTTAGCTGGGGGATAATTAAAATGAAACCCAAAATATATTCTTATAGAACTTTTCACGAAAGAATATTAAAGAGAGGAAACTGTGAGAAATTTTTTTATCAGATTATCGAGCTTACAATTATTTAAAATTATAAAACTTTAAAATTCCAATACGCATCTAAATTTTAACGTGCTAGTTCAGTGTCAAAATTTTACAGCGTGAAATATATGTTTGTTTTTCTGACTTAAATAAAGTTAGGGATTTAATGACTGAAGTTTGCTTAGAGCAACGTTTATTAAAACTGTATATTTTCATGTTCATTGAATATAATGAATAATGTTAATCCTAAAACTCATGGTGTTATGATTTGAAGGGTGAAAATTTTGCTAAAGAAATTATTTAAAATCACTGTTCAAAAATTAAGTCTGGTTTGCTTCAAAAAATTTAAATTAAATATGACACTCATGAATTTTGACTCTTATAATTTTGAAATATTAAAAAAATGATTTAATTTCAATTAAATGACTTGGAATTAATGTTTTAGTTACTATGAAGTTATGACACTTTAATATCAAGATTTCTGAAAAAATACATATCTTTTGCTACTAATGCAAAATATAAATTTCTGATCAATAACGTTGATTCTTTTTCATCGAAGAATATATTTGATGTCTTAGCTGGCAACGGGAGTCCGGTTGGCGCATGATTTTGCCATGATTGGAATAAATCAACTGTGCCAAATCGATCGAAAACCAATATGCAAATTGTTGAGAATTTTTCTGCGCTCTCTCTCGCTCGCCGTCAGTTGCAAGAGACGTGCAGTACACTCGACCGATACATACAGATAGAATCGCGAATGAGAATGAAATATAACGTGGATGCCACTCGCTCGACGTGTTCATCTCCTGAATAATGGCTTTTGTATCATGCGCGCCTAGTTGGAACAGCACAATAAAATTTCATTATAGCGGCGCATAATTTGATCTAATAATATATATATTTTTTTTAAATATGGCACAATATAATTTGCTAATTATTTAAAAAAATTTCCTTATAAATGTGAAAATTTTTTATGTTCTAAAATTCATTGTTTTGTTTGCCTGTTTTAAAGAAGGGAATCATAGATAATTTAGAGACTTATGATCATAAATTTAAACTATGGCATTTCTTTCCTTAACAAAGCATTTTTATTCTCGCCTAATATCGTAACGTAAATTTCAATTTCTCTTGGAAAAAGAATATTATTTTTAGAAGAAATTTAAGAAGCCAATAATATTTTTTAACGTTTTCTAAAAAATATGTTAACTATTAATTTTACTAAATTTTATTTTCTCTACATTCCTGTTCACGGCCCACATAATTTCGGTTGTTTCCTCATTCAATGTGAATAAACATCAATGGATCGATCTACGTGTTAAAAAAAACACGTGTTTTACTCATTCCACCTTGTCGGTCAATGATGATTAAATGGATTCGTTCTGCTCAAGCATAATAAATCCACCCACGCTATTGGAGAAGGAGAAAGAAAATATGCCGGCGTGTATTAAATATAAAACTTAATTACCGCATAAAGCAGGGAGCAAAGATTGCCAAAATAAACAAACAGCGAAAGTTGCCTGCTCGTTTCGATTTACTGCTGCAAACTTGTGCACGTCGTTCGTACAACCGAGCCGGATTTGCAATGAATAATTCATCGTATCCGGTCTTGTTTTTGTTTCTGCTCGCAACTCACGCAAAATTCGTTCACAACCCAAGGGTAAAACAGTAATAAAGGAATTGAGGTTTTCAATGGGCTTGATATTGTGCGGTGAATAAAGCTGCAGCATCAAAATGTAAGGAAGGAAAGTTATCAAATTTTAATATTCTGATAAGTGAGTTGAAAGAGTTTTTATGCCAATTAATATAAAATTAATAAACCATAAATTAACTATCATAATTTCATTACATTGAGGTCGTAAATAAAACAAATCAATTTACTATTAAAAATATAGAAGTAAAGCAATTTACAGGCAATAAAATAGAAAATTGTTTAATAAGGTAGACTTTAATGTATTAGTCATATTTTTAAATTAATTGTATCAGATTAGATTAATGGGACCGAAATAGATTTTTAAATTACTTATTATCTAAATTTATTTGAAAACAAAACTGATTTAAAAAGCTGCAAATCTGATAATTAAACATTTTCTCTCCTCGTTATTTTATTTTATTTTTATATACCCAAAGTCTATGTATCTTACACGATTAAAATAAGGAAAATCTACAATTTTAGTGAATAAATTTGCTCGCTATTTTTTCAAATCAAAATGGCTAAGGTTAATATATTCGTATGAAAGCTAAAGAAAATGATGACACAAAAATGGCTATGCAAACACTGGCTTTTTCTAAAGTGAGCCACCGTGTTTTTTTTCTCCTTTTTTTAATAAAACATGCTCCGTTTTCCTTTTTAATTTTCCTTGCGCCGTGTTCCAATTTGCGTGCCCGTTTTCCAGACCAGCAGGTGGAAACACTTGAGGCAGCGAGGGCGAGTGGATTGCGCCTGGGCGTGGGTGCCGAGCAGACTTGCGTGTGCAACACGCGGCCAGCAGAAGTTGAAAGATTAGACTTGCATGCCTCTTATTTATGAATAATTCACAGAGAAATTTCGCAGCATCCTGTCCGACGGTGTCTACGCAGTTAGCTTTATCCCAATGAATACGGAATGAGGGGCTCGCGCGTATATGCCTGCTTAAAAATTAATAGCTTGGATTCGCGCCGTGCTTACACTAGCAAGGTCGAATGGCAAATAAAAAAATAAAAAAATCCAGGCAAATACGAATATTTTAAAAAAATTTTTTTTTAAATATCATTAAAAGTAAAAAAGGGTAAAAAAATTGCTTATAGCAGCATTTGATCGGAAAATTCACAATATTAAGACTTTCTTATGGTTAAACATTTTCTCGCCGAATATTTTTATCTGTCTTAGTCTTGCTTAGCCTCAAAATTCTAACAAATGTGGAAGTTCCTACACCTTGAAATTGAGGTTTGAATTGTCTGGAAAAGGTGAATCTTTGATGATCAAACGTTTTTTCAGCATTGATGAATACGATTTTTTTCAATCGTAATTTTCATTGCAGTCATTTTGGTGTTGGTCTATTTTTAATTAAAAAAAATTACATTCAATGCTGGTGATTCCCATTAATATTTGAAAAATTCTCCCTCGTATGCTCTGGATGATATATCCTCATTTTTTCTCTCTCGCCCGCTTGATTTCAATTATCGCCCAAATGATGTTGTTTTATTCCCGAATTTAGCAATCGTGCGTGTTTTTTTCGGCGCAAATTTCATTAAAGCGGAGAGAGAAATTCGCATTCATTCGCAGTTTTTAAACTGCCGGTCGAAACGGCCTGTATACATTTTGCCTTTAATGTGCTTGCGGTGCGCAGACCTTTTCCGTTTGTTGTGTTGCCGGCTGCATAGTCGTTCACGGTGGAATTTAAACGCTATGCAGCCCGCTGGACACAAGTGTATAGTAGTTAACAAAAAGCACACATACATTTAATACAAAACAACCCCCACTCTGCGTCTCTAGCTCTCTCTCTCTGAACAATAATGCGGCCGCGTTTTGTGTTTGCACCCGCATTCAAATCAAACATAATTAAAAAGGTTTGTGCTACGCAAATAAAGCGCGACCTGAAAAAGCAAAATATTGGCAAATCCACACAAGCGGAAACACATGCCAGGCTAACAAATTGCGGGATTGGATCAGAAAAACTTTCTGCTGTTCCTGTTTTTCCTTTTTCATGAGTCAGAACAACAATATCACTCGGCGGTTACATTTACTTTAACCTTTCCTACCTCGGTCATTTGGTTAATTAAAATATCTGCAAGCTTCTATATTAATTAAAAACGACGCGGTTCACTTCAGCGTGCATATTATAGTGATACGGTGACACAAATTTAATGTTGTTCTGGTAATGATTTTAATCAGACCCAAATATATATTGTGAAAATGACAAACATATTTGTGTTGCTATACTAATTTTTAATTAATTAATTGTGGATTCAGGGGCGGCTAAAAATTAACAAAATTGCTAGTTGTTATTGATGAGTACTTGTTTATTTAAGGAATATATTTGAAAGTTACTTGAGGCAATCATAGCTAGAACTCATTTATTTAGATTAAATTCTCCACATTTTATTATTATTATTTTTTTTTTAAATTCCTCCCTTAGAGTTAGTGAGACACGACAAAACCGTATGTTGCTATATTTTTCATGGTTTCTAAGCTAACAAACTTATCGATTGCCTGGCAGAATCAGCGATTTTTCAGCGAAATTAGTGACAACCTCTATAACTTTGAATAAAAAATTGAATATAATAAATGTTCAAAACTTCAGCCAGTGCCTTTAAACTTCCACCACACTATATTGAATTCCAATCCCTTATGAAAGCGTTAAAATTCAAACAATGCATCAAGTTTCGTCAAATAAACAAATAAAAAATTTAGCTAAATATTTTCAATACATTTACTCATGGATTTCTTTTTTTCAAATTAAAAAGAATAATGAGTTTTTCACTATTTATTGCATTTAGTTCAATATTTTTTTTTTATTTGAAAATTGACAGCGTCTAAATAAATATAACATTTTTCATCAAAAAATAAGCAATCGGTTAGAATTTGCAATTTCGTCACTTTTTAAATTTTCAGAACGTAATTTTCTTGTGCAGAAAAATAATCCTCTATAAATAAAACGATTACAAACATTATCCTGCGCTAGTTTGTAAATAAATTCAGTCGTTCGCTAACACCAGATTAAAAAAATCCGTGTTTGCTGAAGTTGGCGTTAAATTCAGTTGTGCCGCTGCAGAGAGCGAGTCGCGCACATCATCCATTCCTGTTTCGCTTAAGCGGGCAAAGATGACGATTTATAGCATAATTAACTCGTCTCTGAAAACTATGGTGCCGGCCGCTTCTTCTTCTGTTGTTTTTTTCCCCGAGAAAGAAGAAGCTGCACAAAATGAAATGGGCAGCGTGTTTTTGTGTGTGATTTATTCGCAGCGGAGAAACTTTGCCAGCTCTTCCTCTTTCGCGCATAAATTTGGGTTAGCCGGGTTAGCGCTAAATTTCGGATGGCAGCGGCGGCGGCGGCACCCTTTGAACAAGCCGCCGCCGCACCTCGCAAGTATGCATGCAACATATTTGCGGTCTAGGCAAATATTTGCCAGCAATGGCTTCCCGAAAACCATGCGCACAGGCACAGCAGCTCGCAACTTCTGCGGCATTATAACGTGATTTTTTCGTCAAATTAATTCATGCATGGCCGCGCCGTGTTTGCTCAAGACAAAGCTGAAATTGAATTAAGCTGCTGCCGCTGCAGCGTCAAAAAATACACATGGAACGGGGAAAAGAAATTTTTTATGTAAAATGTTGCCGACAAGAAGCAAACTTAGCACAATATGCAGCTCTCTTCTGGTTCAAACAATCTTGATCAAGAAGCAAACTGAATTCAGCGCTGTTCACTAAAATTCAGGTTTATTCATTATTTGGTGACAAATTTGTTTTAATTTTTATTTTTTGTAACAAAAACCATTTATTTAATTTAAATTCCATTTATTCTGAATTTTCTTTTAGTGCAATTTTATTTGGTTTACACGGATAAGGACAATATTTTAAGGCCTGCCTACAAGGATAGTACAATTATTTATGGAGCAAAAGATCGGATTTAGTTAATGGAGTGAACATTAACATTTATTTTTATAATATCTCTCATTTGAAGAGGTTTTGGTTGATATTTTGACCGGTATTTTTAAATTGTTTATAAGAATTTGATGAGAAATTCAAAACATCCATTATTATCAAACACTGCCTCACTAAAATTTAGAAAGATTTCATGGAATCATCTTCATAATTATGTAGGAAAAATAAAACAATAAATATAAAGGTTTGCTTCCAAATTTACGTTTAATTTACATAGAAATCGATTTGCTTGACGTTAAAATAACCGCAGAAAAATTGTTATTTTCATTTGTATTGAAAATAAAAAATCAATTTTCATATAGCAAAAAAAGTATAATTTTTAAAGTAATACATTTGAATAAATGAATAACAATATTAATGCACCTTCATTTTGGCAGCACTAATTGATTAAAATTAGGACAAAGAAGCTTTTTTCCTTGCGACTTTTTTATACAAAAATTCTCGGACAAATTAGTCTCGTAAAGTGTTAGCTTCTTGTGGACAACATTATATTATATAAAACATTTTCCGCCGCTCCTCTCTTCTTTCTCTTTGCCCACACACGCCGAGCAAGAAACAAACGCGAGCGGCACATATTTAAATCACGTATGTCCCCTGCCAGCGCCGGCGAACGAGAGGAATCTCGGCGCTTTGAACTCGGTGCGGATCAGTCTTTGCTCAAAATATTTATTCAGTGCACAGCATCAAAAAGGAGCGCGGCGAAATTATAGCGGCAGCCTTTGCCGCGACACACTACATTTGCGAAAGGTCTCTTTTATTTTACCGTAGTCCCAGGTTCGCTCCGAATCAATTCCTGCTTTTTTTGCACCTGTTTGAACTGACTGAATTTATGTATATGGTGCTTTTTGTCTCCGTCTCCGGGGGCGGGGTTTTCGTTCAATTACTTTTGTGTATATTGTTGTCGGCGCGTTCCTCATGCTTGCGGTCGGGAAACAAACTTCCTTAATGAAGGTAAACACATGCAAACGCAGAGGCAAGCAGCAGCAGGAATGAAACAAGATGATGTGTTTGAAGATCAAACTGCCGAGAGTTTCACATTCCTTAACTTCTACCTCAGAGAGGATTTTGTTGGAAATTATCAACATCTGTTTACATACAATAATTATAAACGGGACACTAATTCAAACGAGAATCACTTCCTTGTCTCTAACTCTTGATGAGAAATGACTTATTGCAGCGGTACAAACTAAATTTCTGAGAAAAATGGTGAAGGGGAATACAGATTTTCTGCCAGACATCTAAGTATCTGCCTTAAAATTGTTAGTATTAAGTTCAATGCCAAATTAAAATAATCACGGAATGAAAAATCTCGAGTATGTCCTTGTAGGAAAAATTAAATTTTAATTGGAAAATTATAAATAAAACAGAACACACAATTTAAATGGGGACAAAGACCGCGTTTCACTCCTCATTCGTGCCAACTTCCTCATTCAAAAATGATTTTAATATAGATGTTGAAAGCAATCCCCTAAACTCTGAAAAATTAAAATTGTGCATGCTGTTATAATACCTTTTTTCATTTTTCTTTCACTCATCACGTTTTTATTCTGACTTAATTAAAGTCTCTATACTACGCTTTTAATTAAAAATCTGAAAATATAATAGACAATATAAATTGCGATCAGCAGTATCTTAAAATATTATACAATAAAATTAATTAAAAAAATTTAAGAATACTTACAGATTTAAATTATATCCTGTTAATTATTATTCATAAACATTTTACTACAACAAATACTTTCATTGTACTTTCTGCATACATAAAAGTTTAAAAAATTTACAAATGCAATAAAATTTACAGGAAATAATTTGATAAATATAAAACAAACACCTCACATAAATAGAAATTTTTCCAATTAAAATGGGATAAACTAGCTGTATGTTTGGGATCAAAATTAGTTTATTTTTATTGTTAATGTTTCCTTATTGGCACATATTTCACTGATATTTAGCAACTTAACGTTGCTTAACTGTGTTGTCAGAAACTAGGCCAAGTGCTTTTAAAAACAGTAGCGTAGAAAGAAAGTGTGCAAACAATAAAATTCACAGTCCGTGAAATCCAAAGTTTAATGCAGTTTCCCGCAATGCAAATAAAACTGTCAACCGCGCGCGTTTTGCAAACAAAACCAACTCGGCGATGGAAAAAAATTGGCCGAGAGAGAGAGAGAAACAAATGCACGGGCGTTGTGATTCGTACATATTTACAATTTATTCGAGTTGGAACTTTTCAGCTTCAAAAGAGCAAACAAGCCGGCACGGTAGCTCTTGCTCTGTTTTTATTTAGCAGCGTCACTCTTACATATGCACTTTTGCATTTATGTAGATTGAGCAGCAGCGCATTTTGCATGCACACAAGCAGGCTTGCGACGACGCCGGTGCACTTCGGCCTGTATAATTCAAGAACAACACGGTCGGGCAGAGAAACCGGCGAGCTTGATGCAGTGCCCGGGCATATAATGCAGTTTGTGAAATACACTCTCGGCGCGCTCCGGCGAGTGCTCGCCAGAGCTTACCTCTGACCTCAAGACCTGGGAGAATATGTGTTTGCAAAGTGAACAAACAGGCAGCCGCTTTTGATGAATGGTATCCTTTTGATGTAATAAATTCATCTATACAATTGCCCTTGTGTATTGCAGCGCAGGCCAAAGGCTTTCTCGCTAACTCTCTTCTTCTTCTTCTTCTCCTCCTCGACCTAACACAAAGTACACCAACTTGCCACACACACACAGTTGCCTAGACGAGCCCGAATAAATAATGCAATAACCATTTTGCGGCGGACTAGAGAGAGAACGATGTATCCGCGCGAGAGTTATTTTTCATTGTTGTTTGGCAGTGGAAAATTTTCAATTTAATTCTGCAATTCCGTCCGTCGGGTGCATGGCTGCGGGAGAGTGCGATACATTTATTCCCCGTTGTGAAATTTATGTGCATACACCGGAAAATAGCAAAATGCACACATTATTTTGCAGTGAGCGCAATCACTGTGATTGTTTCGATGCAGAAACGAGTGCTTGGCAACGGACACGTGCGTTTTTAAAACAATGATTCATATTTCTGCACCCTTGTCAACAGCACGTGCACTTCGCAATTCACTATGGTTTACGGACTTTTGATAATCACATTCAATCATTGTTGTGAAATAATGAATATAATAAAGGGTGGTTTGAGCTTTTGCTTACTTCATATAATTATTCGTATTTATATAGTTATAAATTAATTAAAAATATAAAAATAAATAAAACTCACGTGAGCAGGAAATAAATGATGAATATTAAAACAAATTTCTCAAAATTCCTGACGTTTCAAATTAATTTTTGTGCTCAATTTTGTAACACACACAAACGCAAATCTTTTTTATGCTTTTTACCCTCAAAGTCAATATTCAAAAGATTCTTCATTGAAAGAAAATAAAGTTTAAATTAAAGGTTTTTCAAATGATTTAAGTTGTAAAGATTATAATTTTAGCAGAGCCCTGAAACATGCTAAGATATCAAATAATCTCCAACGATCAAATCTCATACACTAAATCTCCAATATTTAATTTGAATTCCACTTCTTTAGAGTCAGAATTAGCAAGGAGCTAAATTTTAAATAAATAAACAAAAATTGATGCTGTTTATTTCCAATTGATCTAATTGAATTAATTAAAATGGGTGATATGCTGTTTTAAACGACATCTTAAAAACAAAATATTTTATAAAAGCTTTTGTTTCTTGACCTGCCCCTGAAAGAAATTTAAAATTGCGATCCAAAATCCTAAAATCCTAGCTTGTTACACAAGATATATTTGTCCGCAATTCAAATTATACGGTGGATTGGAGTTTTGGATATACTTGACAATTTTTTTTGCAAACAAAGTAATCGAATTGATTTTGAAAGTGTGCGTAGGAATATTTTCTTCAATTTCAATCTTCCTCCTTCCTAATGACAATCATGGACGAAGGGAGAAAAGGCAATTATAATTTCAATTCGATATCATTCTACTTTCGAGACCCAATTCAACATGCCATACGCTTTTTCAAAGCAAACAAGGAAAGTAATTTAGTATTATATAATATATTATTTGACTTCAGAGGGGGGAAAGTAATTAATGCCTTAATCAAAATGGCAGGGGCAGCTGCGGAAAATTAAACATGGGAAAGTCCCGCAGGACGCGGCGAGTTTCGTTCTTTGAGCCGCGTTGGGAGCGAGGGATTTGCCCTTCAAACGCGTTTCACATTTCAAATACGCGAGCCAATCTTGTCCGAAATTGAAAGTGCGCCCACTCGTGATTGCATTTGAAACAAATCGGCTCCACCCGTCGTTTTTTTCATACACAAAACTCGGAATTGAATTAGCCAGAGAGAGCTGAAATATGCAAATTTGGCGCCCTCGTTAGTGCGGATCAAACAAGCGGTGGGCGCGAGATTTCCATCCATCCATACCTGCCTGGGCGTCGAAATGAGGGCGCAGGCTCTAGATTTAATTAAGTCCTAAAAAGCATGCAGGGGGCGCAGATGAAATATTATTAGCGTGCCTAATCACCTTGCACTGATATTGCCACTTAAGGAATTTTTTTATAGGCGTCGTCAGCTGCGAGCGACGTAAAATCACACACGGCTGAGTGGAAGACGCCGGGGAGAAATTGCGAGAGACGCTTCGTCGAGCATGCACCGAGAGTTGCGAAAAGTAATAGGGCTGCCGATGGCTGGACGAGGCCAAGACAAAAGTTGGTTAGGGGAAAAATAGCTGGCTTTGCAACCGCAAAAGTTGCGAACGAACGACACACACATGCAGGGAGGTAAAAGTGCTTCCAGATTCTCGCCCCACTTGCTTTATGGAAGTTTAATACAACACTCACCGGGTCTGTTCGCCCAACTCGCATCAATTACTCGTTGCCTGCACTTTATTTCGCTCGGCCACCGTTCGTTTTTTTCATTGGCAAACTTGCGAACTAGATCAATCGCTCCATTTGTTATATTACAATTGGTAAGTTTCCTCTCCTCCACGACCATGCGACCCTTCCTTGTTGTTTGTCAAATTACTTATCGTCTTGTTTTTATTCGCGAGGTGTCGCAAGTCATAAGTCATTGAGTATGACAAGAATTATTTTTCAACTTTGCTGAGTTATGATATGTAATTGAACGAAAGCACGGAAATCATTCAAAAACTACTCCACAAATCGCATTTGGGGAGAGACATTTTTGCTTAAATTTTACTTTAAAAAGGATGGAAAGGCAAACTATTTTGTCTGCAGTTTGTTGCAATCAAAAATGCACCTAATAAAAGCAGGACTGATTGCCTATTTCTTTTGTGTTTAAATTTTTCTAACGTTTTAACATCAAAGTAATATAAAATAAAATTTAATATCATCTCTAGAAATTAATGAATCATAGTATAATTCTCAGCGTTTTCAAATTCATTCAGCTATGAGGAAAATTATTATTATTATTTTTTTTTTTTTGCCGAATGTGTTGAGCTTTTCAGTTATTCATTTTTCTTGCAATCCAGTAAAGTTGGGATTCAATTTCTGTCCTGCTCAGATTTTGCAGGGGGTCAATTTGGTTCAAAAGTACAGCACAGTTAAAAAGGTGTGCCCTGTCTTGCACATCTGCTTTGCATAGTTTGCATGTTGCTGGTTCCTTTGTTATGCTGGAAAATTATCCAAAAATTTATTTGCAATTCGTTTCTTTGAAGGTTGCCATTTTTGGTTGATAATCATAGCTTCACATCTTCATAATAAAAAACAAAACTTGGTAAGAACAGTCAAATTATGTGTGGATGATAGATATTTTTTTATTTTTCCCTTGCGATTAAAAATTTTTATTTTCATATTTATATACATTAAATAATATATTCCAGTACATAATAAGTAGTAAAAATTTGCATCAAAAATAAAAAATGTCAAAATTATTAAAATTATAAATAAATATTTAATAATATTTTAAAAATTTATTATGTCATTATTTTATGTATTTACAATAATTTGTCAAATTTTTGTTAAAAAATAAAAGCAAAAACTATCAACCTTATCTAAATAAACTTGTAAATATTTTTTCATAAACGCAAGAGGATTATCAGGAATCTCCTACTTAATTCTTGTTTTAAATTTTAATTTTTGTCGGTGTTTCCTAATCTTTATTTCTTTGAATTTCTTGAATTTGCCTACAAATTATTAAGTATTTAGAAATTTCACCACATCAGCCGTATTATTTCAAATTTTCTTTATGTTAGATAAAAAAATAATAAGTATATTAATAAAACTGATTTTGGTCCCGTATGACATGGGTAAGGGTGTTTTTTTTTTTTAAGTAGACCTGGAACACCTAACAGGCTCGTCTTTTTCTTTTAGCTCATCACATTTTCATGGTTTCTTAAACTTTTCTTCAAAAATTTTTACTCATTATTTAGATAACAAATTTTTTGTTGTTTTTTTTCTGATTTTATTGTGACATTGGACATAGTTCATTTTTAATTATTAATATCACAAAAACTTAATTTCAATTATTCCTGTTTATCATTTTATAAATAACATTGCGCAAAAAGGGAAGCAAGTATTCCTGATTATTTAAATGCAGTAGTAAAAGTCACAAATGGGAAATTGAAAAAAAAAAAAAACACTTACACAACTAAATTCAATGAAGCGCGCGTCTCTCAGAATTGATTAAAACTTGAGCAGTATCGCAAAACGAACATAATGAAAAGCACGATTTGCCCTCCTTCCGAAGCGTACAAAACAAAACTTTCCTCCAAGTTTCAACAGCTCGCACACAATTATAAAAGTTCATGTATTTTACGCGCAGTTATCAGCGCGATTATCGCTCGGCGCACGACGTGCGGCCTTAATAAAGCTTTTTCGCCGGTACATGTCATTTTCAGCTGCGAGTTTAAGAGCTGCGCGTTATCCACAAAGGTTAGGGGTTAATGCGAGATATGCGCGCGGCAGGCAGGCGACCCTCTCTCGTAGGGTGTCAGTCCGGCGTGTTTTATGGCGGCGACTATTCCTCGCGGTACGACTCGCCCTCCGAGACAAATTTCACTAAAACGAACGTCGACGGCGAACAGTCGAATAAATCCGCATTTGGCCCTCGCGACGTGAGTGAACGGCAAACCATGTGCTCTCGCAATAATGATAATCATTTTGGTCTTTTTTCTTCATTCAATTCCTTGGCTCCAGTTCAAGATTTTGTGATATGTTACACCCAAGAAACCTGCAAGAAATGTATCATTTAATTTAACAAACAATGTAAATTTAAACTTAACAGCATTTATAGATTAATAAAATTATTTTTATTTTAGTATCAATAATTACATTTTTTATTTTTTTTTTTACTAAAACATTAATTTTATTATAATAAAATATTTTATTTAAAATAAATAGTTGTTGCATTATTCTTAAGAAAACATGTCAAAAAGTTGATAGAAAAAAATATTGTTTGTAGCTAGCTAATTATATGCTTGGCATTACTACTTACATGAGTAAAATAGTTGGGGATTCTTTCATCACAATCATCATATACATATAAAAATATTTCACTAATTATGAATGTCAGATATTACATCATCTAATGATGATGTTTTTGCATAAACAAGAAAAAGAAAAAAATTCTAATAAAAATCAGATCACCTTTTTGAAAGATTGAAACAGGATATTGATGACATGAAAAATTAACACAATGATTGAATGGCCCACGACAATTGTTTGATCAAAATTTTATATTTTCTACAAAAGTTGCAAATATAAAAAGGTATTTAAAATTCTGTAATTTTTTGCTTTTAAGTATATTATATTATACACGTTATCCATTTGAGTTATCATTTTTTTTTTTTTTATGTGATTTTTCCTGCTACACATTTTTTTAAAATTTAATTTAAATGAAAACTTTGTCAGCTAAGCCTCATTTTTTAATAAAAAAAAGTAAGCATATTTTTTTTAATGGCCTAATGATTGTAACCAAAAAAATGACTTAATTAATTTAAGTTTGAAGAATGAATTTCAATATTTAGAGTTGATTCCTCATGTTATAAATTAAAATTGTATTTTCCTCAGTTAGGTTTTTTTCGTTTATGGTTTCGTAGTAAAAAAATATCATGCTCTATTTGTTTCGACTGCAGACTACAGCCATAATTCATGAGCTTTCTAGGTAGAGGATTGAGACGAGAAGACCTCTCCTTTTTTTACGAACAAAAAACTGAAAATCCCGATCGAGGAAAAGCCACTTTTGAATTCTAAGCAATATGAGAATTCAATATTCCTTCTAAATTTTTGCTTCTCATTAATTTTATTAATTTATCCACGGAAAATTTTACAACCATTTATTAAAATCTCAAATTGATAGTATTAGAGTAAAAATTAAATCCACATTTTAAGACGCACAACAAATTGAGTGGACATTTTCGGACGTTTCCGCTTCTGGGGCGCAACACATTTACTTATGCGTTTGACAAAGCGAACCGACATATTTAGGGTCTATGCAGGGCACCGAGCAGGGTTGAGGGAGCAACACACTCTCGAGAGCTGCACACGCGGTTTGGGGCGCCGTGGCGCCACCCCACACACGTGCACATCACATCACATATATCCCTGTGTGGTTTCGGTGACGTTAACCTCTTCCAAGATGGTTTTAATTACACCGAGCCGCCGAGCTAATGCCCAGGTTAAAGAGGCCCCTTTAGCAATTTTACGAGGCCCGCAGCCTGCAGATTCCACGCTCCGGGCTATTACCCAGCAGCACCGTCGCCGCCGCCGAGTGAGATGTACCTAAGGGTGGGTAGGTGGCAAAAACCACCGCTTTTTCTCTGCAAAATGCATCGCCTGCGGTGCCTGGTGCGGCTTCTTGTGCGCGATCAAAGCGCCGAAAGCCTCTTATGCCAACCTGAGTAACGCGCGTCTATTATTTGCCAGTTGATAATCCCCTTACGTTAATTGAAGGTAAATGAGACGCCTGCAGAGTTTGTACAGGCAATACACCCTCTATCTTTCTCTCCCGTGCGAGGCAATAAAGCAGGGTAGGCTGCCTGCAACGTCACAAGCATATTGTCGGAATTTGCGATTTGACGTACGGGGTCGAGCCCCTGTGACACACTCGGAAGCGCACCTGGGCGCCGCCGCCGATCGCCGAATCGTTGCACTTGCTAAGAGTGACTCCAGTTTTAGCTTTATGATGTTAATGATAAATGGTGCCATGGCTTTAAATGTACTTAAATTGAGAAGTTTAAAAGTTAAAGCTATGAGTTTCTATATCTCTATATCTTATTATCTCCATAAATAATGAAATTTATTGTCTGTTGCAGATTTATGTTTTTCAATAAGGTGTAAATTCTTGCATTAATTACAGTATAATACGTATAATATATACTCAGCAGTGCTAGTAAAAAAAGGATTGTTAAATTTCATCAGGTGTCAATGGAAATTAAACTTTCTGCTGCATAAATATACATCTATTAAAAAAATATTTGAAAAAAAATTTCAACAAAGGGTGTAAAAAAAACCTTTTTACATTGATAAAAAAAATTTGGATTTAAATCTGTTAAAAATAATAAAATAAAGAATTGTAAAGCAAAATTATTTTTATTTTTATTATTCAAATTAAAAGAGAACAAATTTTTTTTTTTAAATTTACTGTTTTTTTATTACCGTGCTTATTATTGCCGTTTATGCAAAGATGAAAAACATAATTGAATATTCACCTCGAGACTAATTCATGCTTTTTGCTCACATATTTAAAGTGATGCTCATTAAACGCCTTGGTTACATCTCTCCAGATCTTGGCCGCTGCCCAAATTTAAATTTTTTTATCTAGCACTGTGCGACCTGCAACCTGGCACTTGAGGCGTAAAATTGGAAGAAAAAAATTTTTATTATAATAAGTTTAAAAATAACATAATATAAAGTTGGCAGAGGATATTTAACAGAAAACATATTGTAACAATTCCACCCCCCGTTCAATTTGATCATTGACTAGCCCTCATATTTAGATGAAATAACTTAAATATTGCATGGCCTTGTTCATTTTACGTTTTCCATAATTTTTTTAAATTAAAAAAATGTATGTACTAGAAATAATAATTAAAAAAGAGCAATTAATAAAGATTTTTCGTTCATAAGAAATCCATTTTTAACACAGAACTGCGAATTTATTACAAATTTACGTTTCCTAAATATGTATTTATTCATTTCTATAGGGATATCTATATTAATTTATATATTGAATACTTAAAAGTGGAGTTAATGAAATAGGATTTCTCGTTAAAAAACTTATTATTAATTTAATTAATGGATTATTTTCACTCTGGCTTCAGGTTAATTTTTATACAATTATTGAAGGCAATGATTGTTCATTCTCGTTGAATAAAAGTCAAACAAGATGCAATTTTTATAAGTGATCTCTCTTAATACATCTTTTAGTACCAGCATGTCTGCGAGCTAATTGCACTCAAGATTTAATTGATGCACTTGTGTGGTTAATCCGATAAGAGGCGGAACTTTACAGATCTCAAGTGCTCACTTCTTAAAATATAATACGAGCTCTGCTGGTATCGATTTATTTCCGAATGGCCAATTTACGTTTTTCACTCTCAGGGAAGGGAAAAAATCCGTTGCGTGGCAACAAATATTGCTGAAGTGGAAGCGAAAATATTAAAACACACACACATGCATACCCTTTTTTTCAGCACGGGTCACTTGACACGGAAATTCGCCGTTAAAATCACTACTGAATAATTTACCGAGTTCGGAGAGCACTCGAGATGCGGCAAACCACTATATCACTTTGGTGGGAAAAGTAGCCCGAGCCAGTTTCCCAATAGAAATATCATCCATCATCCGCAACTGCCAAAGAAAATGGACGCAAAAAAGAGCGCGGCAGCATTTTTGCATTCGGAGGGCACTTCATTTTTGCCGAATTTAGACGTCGCTCGTTTGCGTTTTTAATTTCGCGCCTCCGATATGGTGGAGGCTGCGTGCCAAAAGCTGTCGGGCAGGAAAAAATCTGGTGGTGCCCGCAATTTCCCAATATCAAATTACAATCGATCCTGTGGGGCTCGCTCGCCTGTTACACGAGAGCGCATCAGAGTGTGTGTGCGGTTTGCGTGCAAATTTGTTGATCTCATCCCCTGGCTGGATGTACACCCGCTATGTAAATGATAACTCTCGTGTCAAAACTATTTGCGCATCAGGAACGCTATCAATCACGAGAGGCGCGAGCGCAATAAAAAGATAACTCTTGGCTAATGATGCATGAAATATCGCAAACGCGCGCGCGCGTGCCTCCATATAAATACATTACGAGGCGCGTGAGTAGTTCTCGCCTCTCACTCAAACAAAATCATTTATTTTTACACATGCCTGATTTATCAATAAACCGTTTAAAACTCTCATTATGAAATATTTGAGTTGGGAGAAATTAGTTTAAAATTTAATCAAGGATATCTGCCAGGACGTTAAAAATTTATGAAAAATATTTTTTAATGAATAAAAGTATCAGTCTAAATAACTGTAATCATTCAGAAAAAACCTTTTAATTATTGTTTGTTGTACATTTAATAATTTTCAAATTTTTTAATTTCTCAAAATTTATAATTATTATATTGTAATTGAAAAGATTGTATTTTTTTCTCTCTTAATGTGAATAAAATGTAATAACTTTGAAAATATCATCAATGCATCTCGATATGTTCAATATGTTCCATATTGTAGAAGTGAAAAAATAAGACACTGCGAGAATGACCTATATATATGTATATAGAGATTGACACTCACCTCGATAACCTCAACCAGAATCCAATTGTAATGATCGCTAGAATATTTAACGCACTTCCAGTAAATGTAAAAATGATTGAAGATAAAGCTGAATTTATCTATAAAATAAGAGAAATTGTACACAAATATCAGTTTTATGACTTGAATGAATTCTTTATCTGCAATTTTGAGTGAAAATTGTCTTAAGTGTAAGTTAATTGACATATTTCAAAAGTTTTCAATGCGTTGATAATTTAATGAAATAAAAATGCTATTCTATTCTAAAAATTATATGGGCAGGAAATGCCTCTGTGATATAAAAAAAAGACACTTTGCAACTAATTATCATTTGTTTCGGTGGAATGATCTCTCATCATAAATTTTGTAATTTCATCAAAAGATTTTCAGCTGCTTTAAAATTTATCCGACTTTTGAAGGATGTATTATATGAGAATTTAATTGGCCGTATGTGTCTTTTTAATAATAGTTCATAATTTCCATCTACAACCAATATATTATTATTTAGGAATTTTCACATGATCGCAGTGATTGTTAAATTTCCACATATCACTTGTTTTGAACACAATTAACAAATTTGTTTTAAATATTTTTAAGTTAAAGATCTTCAATTGGCCAAACGGTAACAAAAAGTGAAAATTTGGTATAGGAAAAAATAATTAGAAACAAATAATAATATAAAATAAGTATAAATAATAAACTTTATTTATTTAAAATATCAATGATTTAATGTGTCACTATGAATAAAAATTATAAGTTGAATTTTTTGTAGAGTTAATTTTTAAATTATATATGCTATAAAAATGGCAAAATTTTTTATTTATATTAAAAAAGCTGTCACTTAACAAATTCAGAGCCAATATAAATTATATTTTTCACTTAGATAATTTTAATAAAAAAAAGACTCCACACAAACGCTTCCAAGTTGTGTGTATTAAAATGACGATACCTGCGACTTATTGAACTAAAACATTTTCTCACAAAACTATATCATTCTCTCTCCAGTGTGGTGAACTTTCTACACAAAATTCACTTTTAAAGGCTTTTTCTTATCACACTCTGCGCCTTTTATTTAGTTAAAAAAGAATTGACAAACGTGAAGTAAGTCAGCTGAGAGTGTCGAAATCTCGTGTGGAAATAACGGTGGTCCCGCTGCCACCTCTCATGGGCCAATTCACGCCGGTGGACAAAAAATTACGCGCGTACGTCGGCTCGATTTTTTTCCCGACCCCCGCACAAAGCGCGAACAAACACGCCGCGCGCGTTTTGGGCGTGTGCTGGGTACGTGTGCGCGAGAGAGGAAAGGCCGCTGATAAAAAAGCTCCTCTTTTTTTTATTGATATTTTAAAATGCCCGCGTGTGCACTATTATGCTCGGCGTGCCGTTTTTATTTATGGTCGCGGCCTTTAAATTATTATACCTCCCTGCTCGCCCTGGCTCGTTCACTTTATTGCTCGAAAACTGATTTCGGCCCACAAGCGCGGGGCCTACATATTTGATGGCGCAAAAAAGAAGAGGAAATATTAATTCAGAGTTCAGACTGATACTGTTGTTTGTTTTTAATTCGTGAAAATGGTAATGAGCAGCGGATAACTGGAAGGCTTCATTTTAATTAATCAACGGGTTAAACATGGATTGATGGTTTTGAATCTCGGAAATATATCAATTTTCAAACATTTTTACGTGTAAAAAAAAATCAGGGCAAATCGAATTGTAATTTCCATATATTTGGTACAATAAACACCTAATTTAAAAGCCTTAATTTAATTTGAACAAGAATAAAGCAGGTTTTTCTGAAAAATATATTTATTTGTCAATTCTATCCACAAGAGTTTTCATCAAATTTTGTACTGTTTCGTTAATATTAATATAAAAGATAATTGAAAGTCAATCAGATTATTACAATAACTTTTATTCTCTAAGAAAATATGTCTTTAATTAATGCATATTTTCATAAAATTCCCTTGAAAAATTAGAATGATAAAAAGAAAATGCAAAATTGACTGGTGAAATTATAAGTGGTCATAGTTTGAATATTGAAGATTTGAAACTTTGAAGAATAAATGAAAGCAATTCATTCTGATTTTAAAACTCCTAAACTTATAAAAATTAAATTGTTATAAAATAATAGATAATTTGAAGCGCCATATATTATAACGGTAATATTGTATTTTTCCAATTTCGAAAGATTTCTAGATTTTTTAAAAAAAATATTACCAAAAAAATCTCAAAAGGCGGGACACAACTTTCAGCAAAGAACTAGCTTGAGATTCGACAATTATAATTTCAGTGCGCAAAGCTGCAGATTACCAGGCTGAGATAGAAGCATTATTATTATTCTTTGTGATGCTAATTGCCAAGTTTAGAATGTTTAGTACAAACTTTTCCGTCTGCTCTTGACGCTTCTGGGAAAGAGCGCTCGGCCTTTCTCTCTCTCTCTCGCGCATTGATCTCTTGTTCTTTCGCAGCGCACAAAAGGGCAAAAGTAGCCCTTGAAACAGAATTATTTCGTCAAAGCACCACTGCACTACGGCGCGCTCTCTTTTGCGGCAGAGCGGCTCGAAAAGCATCAGTCACGCCGAAAATGCGCGAAACTTTGCCCGGCCAGAGTCCGTTAGGGTTATGGGACTCGTGCGAAATGCCAAACGAGCGGCGGTCCGTGCGATAGTGAAACTATTCCTTCCGCTAACACGCTTGTCCCATACACTCGCCGAGTTTAGAGCGCGCTTGTCGCCGCCGCGCGGGTTGCATAACCGATCTGATAAACCGAAGCTTGGGCAAAAGCAAAGTACCGAATTTGCTGGGCATATGAGCAGGACTTGAACTTGTGAATCAATCTTTTAAAGCTCGCAAATATTAAATAATATTCTATGAATTGAAATTTTTTATCTTTTTTTTGATTGCGTGTCTCGGCTAAATTGAAGTCGGATTTGTCCTGTTTGGAATATTAAGAGCTTCGTTCGCTCAATGGTGGCTTTTTTAATTTCTAAAAGTGGGAAAATAGTGATAAATATATTACAAAGATAAACGCATTAAATTTAAGTTTCTGTATTTAATAGGTGGAATCTCAGATTTTAACTTATTTATAATTGGATGAACGTCACGCATTAAGCTCAGTAAACGAATTGTAAAATTGATTGAATCACACTTAGGCCATCAACAAAGTTATTTTTATAATATAAATACTAAAAAATATAAACTATTTCTTATTTTGAACGACGGTACTAAAGAGGTTAATACTAATTATCATCAAAATTTTAAATAATAAATATAATAATGCAAAAATATATTTATTATAGAAACTAACACATTATTACTTTATAATAAATAAAAATATCATTCTTAAAATGAATTTAAATTTTATTTGTATATAATTTATAACTTTAAAACACTTTAAAGAAAGATATAAACGTCTTTTAAAAATCAGTGTTAGATTAATCAAATGAGAATTTATTTTGATTTATTCAATGATTCCACTTCTTAATCGAAAGTAAAAGCTGAGTTACAATTCACAATTTTGCTCACAATTAGATAATTCTTAATGAGTATAACTTATTCAACTAACAAACTTACCAATAAATAACTTCAATAATTATAAAAGCCAGTTGTATCTTTTGTATGTTATGAGCATGGAAAAACTATTCACCTCTTTTTGCAGAGAAGCGTGGAAAGGGAAATTAATGAAGCGCTGATCCGAATGCGCCAAATTGCCGCCGCTCTCCGGCTCGCGCATGTTAATAGTGATAATCCGAGATAGAGACTCGCTGCTTTCTCTCAAATTGCCACAATCCGGCCGCCGTGAGTGTGCAGAAAGAGAATCCAGTGGCTCTCCTCGAGAGACTCCTCTTTTCTTTTTATCGCGGCGGAGAATAAGAACAAAGACTGCGTGCGGTGGTCGCCGCTAATAATCGGCACATTAGGGTGCGCAAAGTCGGCTTTCTGCGGCTCGTAATGCTGCTTATGGACCGACGAAAGCGGCTGCCGTCTCGTTATTAGGAAACCTATTTTGGTTTATATTAAAGTTTGCTAAATGCTTTAGCGAGGAGCGGAGCATAGCGGAGCGGCTACAGAAGCATCTCCACTGCCTCTCTAATATGTGTGTGCTTTTAAGCTTTGCCGAGACCACTTTCCCAACAATATTGCATACGCAAGAGAAGATAATAATTATTTTACAAGAGCACACAAGTATTAAATTGCGTATGGATCTTGGTGCCTCCAAAGAGAGAGGAGAAGTGGGCGTGTGTGTGGTGCTTTGCTTTTGTGCGCGGCCAAAATCGATACATTTGCCAGAGAGAGAGAGAGCGAAACACATATTATATGCCGTACACTCAGACAGGTACAGTCAAGAGTGACATTGCACATTCAAAGCAACGCACTCAGCTCCCTATCCGGCCGCCCCACATCTGCGTTCAGGTTCGTCGGATGCGAAATTTCGAGGGCTTTGCCACGCCATATATTGAATTATCTTTGCCGCCGCCGCTCTCGCTTATGTTATTAAATGATAAAACGGAGCACTGAGCTGATCAGCGGCGTGTGGGCAAACAAATTCTCTTCAGTGTAAATTGATATTTAGCCCCGGCACCGAAATCCGGCTCATTCTACCCAGGCGATTTTCATTAATTATTATTATACTGTGGAGCTCTTCTTTCCACCGATATCATGTTTTTTCCTCTGCCATATACTCTCGGAACTTTTTCATTAGTTGTTGTTTTTTTTTTTCCAAAGGGATGGCCAATACGTTTTTTGTGAATATATTAAAAAATATAGCAACAAAAATCGCGATGGTAAAATTTTTATTGCAAATTTGCTATATTTAAGAAAAAACATATTTACATGCTTGAAAAAGCAAGATCGCCTTATAAAAATTGGAAGTTTTTGTTGTTGTTATATACGTTGTTGTTTTTTTTTTTATCCAGAAACTGTAGTTAAATCGCCTATTGACCTCTGTATTTAATTTTTAACAATTTTAACATATTCATCACATCAAGTATAAGCTTCTCCTATCTCTCGAATTTTGCTTACAATATTAAAGAAAAAGTTTTTGAAGGTCTGATACTGGTGATTCTGAATGGAAACTGTAACAAGGATAAACATGAACGCGCACGTTATTCTCCAAACTGGGCCTCCTTCCAAATAATACAATATTAATATTTTGGAGCACCAACTTGTTACACATCAAAAAAAATTCTACCAGAAATAATTAGCTTCTTATTTTAATTACTTACTTAATTAATTAATTACTTGTAATTAAATCAATGCAAAAACATCAATTTGAAAAGGCTTTGCTTAAAATTAATTTTTAGAAGTGCAAAGTTTTATGTAAAACCTAATTCTTTTCACAATCAGTTGGAAGAGGCAGATCGTTAAATTGTGTACCTAAATTGATAATGTTTTCGGAGCACCAAATTGTTATCAGATTTAGAAGATTTTGCGCTGCTTTGGTTGATGATATGTAAAAATTTATTGAATTGAGTTGCTGCAAGTATAACATTTCTCAGAAGTTCTTCTTCCAATTTAAACTTTTTGTGAAAGGTCTTTTTCCTTAACAAAGGAGATCAGAATATGAATTGCCTCCGAATATAAATAATTATTTAATTTTTTTTCAACAACATGCGCCCTTTTGGCGTTTGAAAGGAGAGAGTTTTTGAATAAGCAACGAGGCTCAAAAACTTTTCCATTAATTTTAAGTGTGCCGCGGCGTTTAGATGAAGAGCGAGCGTCTCGCCAAATTCGCGGTTTCAATTTTACGACTTTGTGCATTATTCATTATTTTGGCTTTCGGCACGCACACGTATAAAACGCTTTGCTATGTCCTGCTGGTGTTGCTCACCATAGTCTTCCGGGGACACAGAATTAGCAGGTGTTTTATTGATTGCATAATTTAATAATTTATGCGCGGCTGCTCCGGAGCAATAAAGTGCGCGCCGCGAAACGCCGCCGCTGCAACTCTCGTGCATAATTTATGCGCGAGTGTAAAAATTATATATGAATTCCCCGGAAGCAAATGAGGCTTTGCGAGTAATAATAATAAATTTGTGGTATCATAACAATAAATTTGATTGTCGGCCGTGATTATTTTTACACTCGGAGCGCGCTGTGTTGAAACGATCTTTGTGCACAGCATGTGGAGCGTATTTATAGAGCAAGGTGGATGATATGCTTGCATACCTGCGTTTGAAATTTGATATTGTAATGCGGAGGCTAATTCTTGGCGAGATAAATTTGATCCGAGAGGCTTGCGAGGATCGTTATTAATTTTATGGCTTTCATTAAGCATTACCATAATATTATCTAATCGCTTCATCAAAACCCTGAATCCAAAGTGAACCAGACAATTTGAGCTTCAAATTTCGACCCTTTTGAAAGTTGTGAAATTTGAATTATTCAATTTTACTAATATTATCAATAAAAAGAGTCTTGATAAATCTCTCATGTATAAAATGTCATAGTTTTGTGAGTTTCAAATTTTATTTTTGATAACAGTTTTTTTAGGATAGAAAATCGCTTTTATTTAAATTGAATAGAAAATAATTCTTTAATAATAAATTATTCAAAATCTGGCCAAATATAAATTATTCAACAGACTTTCATCAGCTTTAAGTAACACTGCAATTAATATCCTTTGGGTTTCTTTCACATTAAACTTCAGGTCAATGTATTTGATATAAATATTATTTTGTAGAAAAGCCATCTCTAAAAATTATTTAAAAAAATGTGTTCAGAATAATTATTTTTAAATCACATCTTTTTGTATAAATTTTTTTAAGAATATAAAAATTCAATTTTAAATATAAATTTGTTTATTTCTTAGATTTTGAAATATAAAAGATTGGTTTTGAACAGTTGTAATAATTAAAAAAAAAAAGTATTATTATTTAATGAAACAATATAAGCTGAAAAAAGTACAATTTATTGTTAGTTACAGGAAATAACACCAATTTGTTTTACAGGCTACTTTCTTTACAATTTTTTTCAAACTTACTCAAATGTTACAAAACTATGATTAAAAAATTAATACACAAATTTACCCGAAAGCGAATTTTATCCAAAGCTTCATAAAGTTGTTAAATTTCAATTTCACCGCAACCCCGAATGTTTTTGCAACCCTGCTCATCTGCATACGACCGAGTGCTGAAAGATGCTCTTTCCCTCCTTCATAAACACCCCTGAAATGAAAGCGCTGAGTGAAAATCCCCGAAAAAGATGGAAGGCGGATTATCTTCGGACTTGAATAAATCACATTTTCCGTATAAATGCAAATTCGGCGCCCCGGCAGCCCTCATCGCTCGCGTATAATAACAACACAAGCCTCCGCGCAGCCATTTTCCTATATTTATTACAGACTTTATGACACAACACGCTTATATGTGCGTGTGTGGTGCTCCCGTCTGTAGCTGTCGGGAATTCTTGGCATTATTTTGCGGATGTGTCGCTTCAAATGTACAACGCCGAGTCCAATTTGTTTCAAAACACACCCAGCCGGCACTAGTTCTGTTCTATTGTGGTCCGACAAGGCCCATGACGTTTGTTTAGGTGTATTTATTATTCTGGGCCGCATAAATTAAACAACGGCCGTTTTCGCTTCACGGGTCCTAGCGTTCATTTGCATAATCAAATAAATATTGTGCACGGCAAAGTCTGGCCGCCGCCATTTTTGGTTCCGTCAAATTTCGCATAGAGAGAGAGACGGACTGAAAGCAAATCGAATTTCCACGTCCAGAGTGATTTTTTTATACGCGGCGGCAAATAACGATGCAATTTTCGCGTGGCCGAACACGCATCATTGATTAATTCAGTTTGCTCTCGGCTGATAGGCAGATAATGGACGGTTCGCTCGAACGCATTTTTGGCTCCGGGGCTCGAGTGCGGCCGGCGGCGGGCAACCGAAATTGCCCGGCAGATAGACGGACGCTCGTGTTGACTCAGCAAAGGGATTGTTATTGTTTCTGCTGGGGCTGTCAAGTTGCATCGCTGGGTAAACTTAATTATACTCCAAAAATACGTGTTTGCCAAATCCCAACAAATATAGAGCGGGAAAGTCCGGCAGCCGCTTTTCCGCTCCGTTGCTCGTTTTCGGCCGATGGAAATTAAGCGTCGCTGAAAAAATAAACTTGGCCGCAAAACGTTCGCTTTCCAATCCGTTGTGTGCCACCGAGTGCGGTGACGAACAATTACACATCGACGACGCTTTATCCCATCGTACACGAAATTTGACACCACACAAACGCGATCAGCCAATTTCTGTTGTTCAAACCGCACTTTGACGTTCTGTGCTGAAAACAACCATACATAGCAAAGTTCTACACCAAAGCCGAAAATTATTTCCAAATTATAATCCCATACTGCATAAAGAGCTATAGAGAGAGGCTTTAGAGCTTTTGGGATTCAATTTCACTAATACTAATTTACTTTGGCTTCATTATATATTTTGCTAAAACTGATAATATTGAAAGTTTTCCCAATACAAATTGCTTTATTTGCCAAAATTTGATGGTCAATTGATGTAAAATATCAATCATTTCCATTTTAAAATTACTTAAAATTCCACCAATCCACAAAAATTTGAATATTTGAAACGTATGAGTGAAAAAAATATGATTTAATTTTCTGACAAATAAAAAATCAAATACATACGATTGTGGTAAAATTCGTTCTTAATTTTTATTTTATTTGTTCTGCTAAAAATTAGCAGACGCTTATTTTGTTCAGAAAAAGCAATTCAGAAATGCTTTTATTCATGTGAAAAAATTGATAGTAAAATTTTAATTTATCCGGAATTTATTTTTCTCTATTTTCTTAAGACAAATTTTTTCTGGAAATTGGTCATATACAGTTAATTTTTTTTTTATTAATTTTTTCAGTAAAAAAAACGTAAAATCACTTCGGTTTGAATTGAAATTTATCAGTATTTTTAATTAAGCATGTCAAAGTTGTCAAACACAAGCATTTTTTTTTTGTTTCCAATATCTGAAAAATTTCAGTTGGGTTAACAATTTCCATTAGATATTATATGCAAAGAAGTAAAGAACCCCTTTTATTTGATGAAGGTCAAAATTACATCTATGCCGTCCAACCGCATAGCAAAGAGCGGAGAAATTTTTCCACCGTGAAAGAAAATGTCTTTGTGCGAATAGAGAGAAGTCTCTGGCTTTGATCATGCAAATGAATCAGCCATTAATAAATGCGGACCAAACTTCAAACGATATTGCAATAAGGCACAGTTCAATAATTCACCGCAGAATGTATGAATGCGATGCGAGCCTTACCTCTCTCGAGCAGTCATTCATCCGGAATCAAACATCAGAGAGCCGTATAATGCACGTCGATGCAGTTGTTCTACTCGAACGAGCAAATTATCAATTTAAAACGGTCGGCAACGCTATTTGTAATTATTTAACCTGCTCAATATTATCCTTTGATCGTTTGTTTGTTTATTTATTTGCCGGATCGACGAGTCGAACGAAGTATGCAACCGGCCGGACTGCGTTGCCCGGCGGAAAGTCTATCCAGCCCCTTGCAGAAGTCGGCGCAGATGGCGTCCCGGGTTCAATTCCCACGACGGACGGAACGAACACGATCGCGTCCGCATTAATACACATCCGACGAGCCTTCGAGCAGCGATTTGCCAGATTATTAATGGCCACCTGAGGAGTACACGCTTGTTTAATTAATGAGATTAGACTCCGGTGCTAGGCCAAGACGTGATTTTTCCGGGATTAGAGTGGGGATTTCTAGACTGCGAGAGAGAGCAGATTGAATTCGTCTCTCTCTCGCTCGCTGGCGCGAGCGGCACTGGCGGGGGGTGATTAAAGCAAAGAGGTGTCGGTTCGTAAAGTTTAACACGTTTCGGCTGCATGCTGAGTGTTTTAATAGAGTTCCAGGTGAAGATGGGCGAACATGATATTGAAATTACCGAGGGAGTTCTGCTGCGAAAGTTGGAGATTTTCGCGAGATATCGTAATTTGGCGAGAAGTTTGTAAAAGGCGTGCGGTTGCAAACTTATACGCGCCGAGCCAAAAGTGATTTATTTAATGGGCGGCTACCTCAGGGTTTAAAACTATTTTAGTCTAATTGATTGCTTGAATAAATACTTTGCCATCATAGCTTTTATTCATTAAAACAGACCGAATTGATAAAATTGATAACGAAGACATAAATTTATCCTTAAAAATGTGAGATGGGGAAACTAGGAACGAGGTAGATAGGTGAGAAAATCTTTTGGCAGAATAGAAAACAAGAAAACTAAGATTTAGTTTTAGAAATAATTTTTTAAAAGGTTAAAATTGAATTCCAGATGACGATTTTTCAGAAAAATTGACCTTAATTATATTCCTGTTCAATTAACCTGATACAATTTTAAAAGTATTGTGATTTTCCTTGAAAAGTGAGTCATAATTTGATTGCAATGATTTAAAAAAAAATGAGAGAATTATAATAAATTAGCAAAATTGTATTTATCACAATTACTATGAAAGCTTTTTTTTATTTTTTTCATGAATAAATATTGTACACATTTATTATAATTTTATTTATATATTTGTATCAAATAATTATTTAAAATTTTTAAACTGTTGCTGTAATTATTAATTAAATTGTACACATTAAAAAATATAAAAAGACATTTTTGTAAATTTTTATATGATAATATACAGACATTCACTTAGATTCTAAAATGAATCTTAATAATTACTTCCACATCTTGCACACTCTGATCTATTTTCATTCTTAATTATTCAAAATTATATGAATTAATAATATTTAATAATCTCTTTCCTAAAACGATTGTATCCACTTTAAACAAAATTATTTCATTTTATCTTAGAGCAATTCTAACCAATGGCTCCGTATCACCCGCAGTGATAGTGTATTATTAAATTTAATTACATCCGACACCCCCAGGCACTTGATTAGGACTGTTAGAATTCCCCTCGCACACGCGGCATATATAGAACGCATTAAATTCGGTTAACTCTTGCCAAAGCAGCAGAAATTAACTGCGTTCGGCTGCGGCGGAGAAGTCAATGCCGAGCAAACACACAATGCGACTCGGGTGTCAAAGGTCGCCGTCGACCCCTGAACCAGAGAGCAAACAAAAGATGATCTCGCGCACTGGCATTTCCGCCGCGCGACCATTAATTCCACTCGACGTGTGCACGGCGAGGAGTTTTTGGACGAATAACGATTCGCCAATTCCATCGGCGCGGCCAAAACAATTTATTTTCATTACGCGAGCGGCGCTGGCTGCACTTTGTATTATATGGACACGGACAAGCAGCAGCACTTCTATCCGATAAAATAGATAATCGATAGGGGCCCGGCCGCTGTAAATCGTTGTTTAGAGCTTTTAGAGAGTTGCAGACCTTAATAATTCTCGGCCGTTATCTTTCTCTCTCTCTCGGCGGGCTGCGCTCATCTGCGATAGAGATAACAAAGAGCGGATCTCCAATTAAAGGAGGCGGACACGAGCAATACTTTAATCCCCCTCAGCTCCTTGTTACACTCGCCTTTATCCGAGACTTCTTCTTCTCTAAGGGTCACTCCTTCTTCGCATTCCGGTGACCGCGTGTTTTCCCACTTGTGGCCGATCACCGGCGGAAATCGACGCAAAAGGCTTTACGTCTCCCTCCGCGCTCGCCAGCAATTGTCAATATAAGCTGGATTAATTTCCTTTCGCCCTTCCGATTGAAAAATAAAATAGTTTGAAACAAAAGGGGCTGTTTCGAAATTGTATCTCTTTGAATTTATTTCTTTTAAACTTTCATCTCTCGTAAATATTTTGCTTCTTCTCTTCCTTGTTCTGGGAACATCTTTTTTTACAAAGCCTCTTTCAAAAATAGCAGAGAGTTTCCTGCTTCTTTATATTATATATTTCCATCTCTCGACCCCGCCGGATTTCGCCAAGGGAATAAAGTTTTCAATTCTCTGAACGTCTCTCTCGTACACACGCGCCGAGACTCGGAGTGATCCATAAAATCTGATGTCAAACAGCAGTGGGATTAATAGAGATGTGGGTGAAAATGGCGAGAAGGGAAAACGTAGCTAGACACGACGAGAAATCAATAGGAAATTCCTTCTCAGGTGCCTAGGCCCGCCACTGTCACTTGAGAAACATCCTCATTTTCCTCTTGTTTGTATGCTAAATTTTCGCTACAATATCGCTTTTCAATTTTGTATATTAATAAAAATTCAATCAAAATAAATTTTTAGCAATTTTTTTAGGATAAAGTATTATAAATATAGATTAGCATAATAGTTACTCTAAGTTTGCGGGAGCCAAATAGTAATAATTGCAGCGAAAATTAATAAAGTCCGCAATGCTTTAATTTCCATGGTTTTGTGGAAATCCATAAAAATGATTTTCAAAAAATGTAGCAAAATTAGCTTCAGCTTGTAGAAGGAGTTCAACGGTTCGTGCAACGAGAAGTTCAAGGAGAACACAGATTTGAATTTACTTCAATCATGTATAATTTGAAATTTTACAGTGGAAGATTTACTTTCAAATGAATATGAATATTCCATCTAAATTGAGTTGGTTATTTACAAAAAAAAAATTATTATCTAGCTAATTTTTGTTTTTTTCAACTGTAAAATAATGAAATAAGCATTAAACAATATATTAAAATATAATGTTTATAATTTGCTTATTTCTATTATTTTTTAAATTTTTATTTGTTATATTATTATTATTGTTGTTTATTCGTCCAAATTGTTACATCACATTGTTTACATACAGATTGTTGAAAACATTTATTTTTATATAAAAGTATATAAAACAATACTTAATATTTTCATGTTATTACTTTTTTAATTTTTTTTTTTTTTCATATAACTTTGAAACTGATTGTATTTATAACAATGTATCAGTTTTACAATAAAAAATATTAATATATAAATTACTGCTCCAGGAAGGGAAACTTATGTATAATTGAATTATTATTTGTATAGTATGGTCTTCGGTATTTCATTTTATTCTCGATATGGAATTCAACATATAAAAAAATTGAAGTATATTTAAAAAAAATCAAGCCAATTGTAAATGTTCAGCAAAAATTTGAATACTTGAAATAAATCTCTATTCTCAGCAATAATTAAAGATACAAATATCAGAAACGTAGCTTTAATCGCAAGGTAGCAAATAAACACATAACTTTTTTCACAGTCAGACGAAAAATAATTATATTTTAATTTATTCCAATCGCCGGGGGCGAGAAGCGTCGGAAGCAAAGGGGTCTCCGCTCTCCCTTTCGTCTGTCGTCGAAAGTTGGCTTTAATTCGCGTCGGTGGCGGCGGTTTCGCTTTGTGCTCATTTCGGTGTGTGTGTGTGAGTGTCACATTTGCATGAGCTGTGTGTCTGCTGGTGTACAGCAATACGAGGAAAAAAGGCGGCGAGCACGGAAAGATATGAATTAAAAGTACATTCAGCGTGTTTGTGCGAGAGAGAACGAGTCACGTCGGTTCGGAGATAAAACAATGCTGCGCCGCGATCCAATTCCCCGAGGGGTTGTTTTATCTGGTAGGTCTGGCGTCTCGCAGGCAAGAAAGTGTTTGCATGGCAAAGCTTTTTCAGTAAATAAATCTCGCCGCATGCAGCACACACAATGTAAATGAGTAGGTGTTGAATAATGACACCTTTTTCGGGCGCGGCGGGGGCCGTTTTTGCTGAGAGCCACAAACACGTCCAATGAGCGGCGCATCGCAATTTGTCAAGCTTCTGGCTCGGCTTGCTCTCGGAAAAGTCATCGCCTCACTCTCTGCCGCCGCCGTCGCCGTTCTCAGCAGATGCCTGGCAATTTTTTATGCTCCTCCCCCCTAGGCAAGATTTATGATTTGGCTGCCGCATTTATATACGATTTTAATCTCGCTTATACATATTCTTTTTCCCACACTTTTAGATGATAGATTGTTTTCGGATTAAAATGCATAAAAAAAGAAACGGAACTTTAATCAAGAGCAGAGAGACTCGCCGGCTAAAATATTGCTTATCTCCGCCACACACTATATATATGACAATTGTTTTTTGAAGGCTGTGAAAATATATCGGTGTGGATTTGGCCGGCGGCGCTCTCTGACTCGGCCGGCTTTCACACCCCATAAATATAGCTTCTCTCTTTTCTCTTTCGCTCTCGGCGGCGGCCAAACCAGTCAAAAGGCTTCACTTTTTTATTTGCTTTATATTCTCGTTCGTCGGTGTGCCGCGCTCGACTCAAATATATACACAAACTCACTCTCCCTTTTATAAAGGCAGCAGCGCCGAGATCAACCACCCGTTCAGTGTAAATACGTTACACACCGGATTTATGATAATTCTGTTTTCACGCCGCGCCGAATCGGAAAAACGACTTGACGTGCGTGCGTGCGAAGGGCTGCTCTCTACGTTATCAATAATTCATGCGTTTCCAAATTGTATCTCTTGCTAATTTAATAACAGTAATTGACGAAAAACTAATTTAATACAAAAAATTAACTATTTATTTTAGGCGGAACAAGATTTAAAGGAAAAACCTTTGAAGGACTCCCGTTTAATCCACTTGTTGCTGACACCTTTCAAGCCGAAGCAAGGGGTCGTGGATTTCTTAATAAAATCAGGTGAAAAGTACACATAATTTGAAAGAGTTTGGCGAAGAAAAAAACTTGTAAAAGTCAAAAACTTTCCCGGAAAAACGCTACAGTAGTCTCAACTTAAAAATTGAATATCTCTGGTGTTCTATTTGAGATACAGAAATGCTGCTAGAAAATCGAAACATTTCTTTTTACCTCCTCTTTAACCCTGAGAGGCCAAATAATTCAGAGATCAAAGATCCTAGGGCATGTAAAAAAGAAATGCTAGCAAAAATATGCTTCCTTCGATGGGCTGACATTTTTGTCAAAAAAAGTTTTAACAAGCAGGAACAATATATGTATTAAAAGATCAGGATGGTTTTTCTTTTAAATTAAAAATAAAAAATCAGAAAGGATTTTTTTTTTAAATTTTGCCAATGGTTGGAAATTAATTTTTAGATTTTATTTGTATTTTTTAGTTAAGGATTGAATTGCCAAGCAATTAAACTTGCCAACCGACCCTCGTTTGGCTTTAAAGTGTCTGCTGTTTTTTTTTTCAAAATTAAATATTTATTTTTTGTGATTTATTGTTGTACATTCTTCAAAAATTAAGTCAACAGTATATTAATCTTTGGTAAAAATCAATTATATACGCTTGAACTAATGAAATAAATCTATGTAATTGTTTGCTCAAATATTTTGCATTCAAGAATATATTTATTCATTTAAAGAAAATTTTTTTAAAATTATTATTAATTATTCATTTTAATGCCTTTTAAAAGCGTTTGTCAACTTTGTCAACTTTTTAAGGGCCACTGTGGAGTCATATTTTTTATATGGCTTTAACGCATTTGATTAAGCAGTTTGTACACCACATTTGTTTGACCGAAAATTCAGCGCGTATTGAATCAGCAATTGAAAAAAAAATCGGCGTTGAAATTTCTTTTAAGCCGGCAGAAGCGCAAAGGGGCCACATGTGCCGATGCGACCCGGCGAACCAAATAAATGAGCCAGGTTTAATAAAATAAGATGTGCTGTTTTTCCCTACCTTGAGGCACGGCGATGGTCCTTGGTCCGTTTGAGGTCATCGGCAGGCCGGCGAAGTCCTTCGTCGGCTCAAATTCGGCAAAAAAACCGCGGCCGCCAAGGCGCGAGATTTGACTTCTGAAATCGCATCACAGACACTATAGACAATTAGACACTCCCTCCGTCCAGCTGGCGGTGGCTGCTGCTGCTGCTTGGTGCTCTAAGACAAGAATGAACAAGTCAGGACGAGTCATTGAGACTTACGTGGTATGTGTCGGGAGAGGCAAGCGCAGCCTCTTAAGCGCTTAAAAATTATCTTCATATTTTCAGCATTGATACGTGATTACTTGATGAAGTGGCGAAACGTTTAATTTTAAAATTATTTTGAACAAATTAAATCAAATTTTGGAGTATAGTTATTAAGCATTGTGCGGAATTTTTTCAAATCTATGTGGGACCGATCACGAATATTTGACCCCTAATTGTTACGAAATTTTGTGTTGCCGCGATCATCACAGTTTTTACATATGTTATTGGGGTCAATGAAAGGAGTCTCTGACTAAATTTTGAAATAAAAATTTTGAGTACTTTTTGAAATATCCGGGAATTTTGAAAAACCCAAAATTGCGTTTATCTTTGCTCCTATTGAGTTTAGAGCAATGCGGTTTTCACCTTAGTAGGTAACTTTTTATTCTGAACAACTTTTCTGTAGGCCAAAACGTTCTAGGTCAAAGGTCAAGGTCACTAAAATGCATTTTAATTTTTTAAAGCTATTTTTCTCAAAGAAGCATACCTTGGATTTTTTCCGTGGTATAGGAAAAAATGTAGCCAATCAAATTTTGCATCTGGTCAGTAAAAATCTCGATGGCCTTATTTTTAGTTTTTAAGATATTTTAACTATAAATTAAAAAGACGCGTTCTCGGCAAAACACGTTATTTTGAATTGTGACAGTTTTGATATAAATAATGTGATTAGAACAATGCGGTTTTCGCTATCCACCTTAATTTTTTATTCTGAACAACTTTTCAATTGACCAAAATGACCTAGGTCAAAGGTCAAGGTCACTAAAATGCATTTTTAGTTTTCAAGGCCATTTTTCTCAAAGAAGCATACCTCGGATTTTTTTTGTGGTATAGGAAAAAATGTAGCCCATCAAATTCTACATCTAGTCTGTGAAATTCAGAATGGCGTTATTTTTAGTTTTAAAGTTATTTAAATAAGTATTTAAAAAAGCATGTTTTTCAATGAAAATATACAGTCGAGAGCGCACTTTTTTAATTCATATGTACATATCTTTAAAACTAAAAATACCGCCATTCTGAATTTCACAGACCAGATGTAGAATTTGATGGGCTACATTTTTTCCTATACCACAAAAAAAATCCGAGGTATGCTTCTTTGAGAAAAATGGCCTTGAAAACTAAAAATGCATTTTAGTGACCTTGACCTTTGACCTAGGTCATTTTGGTCAATTGAAAAGTTGTTCAGAATAAAAAATTAAGGTGGATAGCGAAAACCGCATTGTTCTAATCACATTATTTATATCAAAACTGTCACAATTCAAAATAACGTGTTTTGCCGAGAACGCGTCTTTTTAATTTATAGTTAAAATATCTTAAAAACTAAAAATAAGGCCATCGAGATTTTTACTGACCAGATGCAAAATTTGATTGGCTACATTTTTTCCTATACCACGGAAAAAATCCAAGGTATGCTTCTTTGAGAAAAATAGCTTTAAAAAATTAAAATGCATTTTAGTGACCTTGACCTTTGACCTAGAACGTTTTGGCCTACAGAAAAGTTGTTCAGAATAAAAAGTTACCTACTAAGGTGAAAACCGCATTGCTCTAAACTCAATAGGAGCAAAGATAAACGCAATTTTGGGTTTTTCAAAATTCCCGGATATTTCAAAAAGTACTCAAAATTTTTATTTCAAAATTTAGTCAGAGACTCCTTTCATTGACCCCAATAACATATGTAAAAACTGTGATGATCGCGGCAACACAAAAGTTCGTAACAATTAGGGGTCAAATATTCGTGATCGGTCCCATGTATCATATCAAGGAAATTTTTTAAAATAAAAACTTGCATAGAATAAATTTAGTCAATTAAATTATTTTTAATTTTAAGATATTTAGTCAATGTCGTCAGAATTTTCTTTATTTGCCTTTACCAGAAATTTGATTTATTAATAGGGATGAAATAATTATTCAAGGATTTTTCAACATTTCCTTTAAATTGTAATAATTTGAACGTGAGGTCCGAATTTAACCAAAAGATAACTAACCGTTAACAAAATAAATAATTTACTTTTAATTTCCAATCGGTTTTGGCGTTCAATCGGCACTATTCAGAAAAAGCTTATTATTTTAATTTTACTACAAATTTTAATTTTGGTGATTAAAATTAAATTTCTGTTTTTAAGAAACATTGAGTGCCATGCCCAGATCAGGAACCCGTAAAGTGCAAAGCTTTCCAATTTTTTTTTCTAATAAATAACCAAAATATCAAGTATTATCTTATTTGCTTTTTATAAATTTTCTTTTGAAAAATTGCTTAGCCCGCCGCAAGCCTGCCGATATCAAAACGAACGGCTCAAGGCTTGAGCTGCGAGTGATGCTGTGATGTGCGTAAAAATGCAGCCCTTGCTCAGCGCCTCATTATCATTATAACCGTGTTGGATGATACTCAAGTTTAAAAGGCTGACAAAAAAAATCCAAGTCCTCTCTGGTCCTCGACTCCCTCTTCACACCTTGCCTTTTCCCCTTTTCACAACTTTCAAACCTGTTGCTCGGCGCGGCAAGTCACCTTCTGTTTTCTTTCATAGAATGACGACGACGGTGTCAAAAGGAAATTTGCAATGCACGTCTCTCTTTCACATGCACATGTACTCGACACGCAGGGATTTAATAAAAGTAAAACACTCGAAAACAATTCAGCTGATAACACCTACTTGATTTATTTACAAATTTCTACACTTTAAAACAAATAAAAAGATACAATCGTATTTTACCACCAGGGCACCTGCAATTCTTGACACTCATTTTGCATTCGAGGGCACCAGTTTTTTCTTTCTTCTTCTATCGATCACATGAACGGGAGTTTTTTGTTTCACAATTTGCATCTCAAACTCAAAATTATTCGCAGTTATTTTTTCTTCTTCTCTCACACCATCGACACTTTCAAGCAAGAGTTTTGAAAATTCATTCTCATTCACTTTAAAAACTTTAAAATCACAATACAGAGAAGTCAGATCAGACGTGTGACTCGAGAGGAATGCCGAAGCCGGCCAGAATGTCCGGACTTGACTTTTTGCTCGATTTCTTGAGGGCGGCCAGTTCGGCGGCCAGCAAAAGCACGACGGCCGCCGTGCGAGGGCTCAGTTCGGGCGAGCTGCTGCGGAGGCGGCCCCTCTGCAGCCAACTGCGCAGGGCCGCCTGCTGCTGGGCCTCGGTGAGCACCGGCCCGGGCGACCCTTCCTCGGGCCACCCGATCTTGGCCAGGTCTTTGGTGCCCCCGACCGTGTGCCGGCGCTTGATGCCCCGGTGCGTGTAGGCGCCGCTCTTGCGCTTCATGCGCGCCAGGAAGGCGTTCGACGGCGCCACCACCTGGCTGTTGTTGCGCACCTCCTTCTCCTGCTTGCTCAGACCCGAGCCCGAATCGCGTTTGCGGCTCCGGTTCTCCTTTTCGCGAGACTTGGACGACTTGTTTGGCGACTCCTAAAAGAAATAAATAAAAAATTAATTATCATTTTAATAACTGAACTGTAACATCTAATTTAATTATATAAGTTATTTTACATATTTTATATAATATATTAAATTATATTAACTTAAGATAAATTTTTCATAAATTTAATTTATTTACAGTTTGTTTGCTTTTTTTAAATAGGCAAGACAAACAAAAAGGATACAAACAATAATTATAAATATTACAGCAATAACATTCATAGTAATTATAATTTGTAACAGTTATATGACTAATTCTTTGTCATCCAAAAATTTTATTTCTTTGCAGATATTTAGATAATTATAATAATAAAACCCAAAAGAAGCTAGACGACGACAAAGCCATCAAATTAATTTTAGCTTTATGCTAAATGATTGGCAAAAGTTTGTGATTTTAAGAGGATAAAGCCCAAAAGCTGATAATTTTTTTCGCATCAAATTTTAATGCCTCAAACTTTTTAAGGGAAAACTCTTTCAATAGGTAATTTTTCTGCTACTTTCTGAATTATGAAAAATTATGCAAAAGGTGATATTTTAAGTATTTAAACATTGTCATTAACTTAAAATGTCTGGGCTTTATTTGCACAATATATTACAATTCTTTAGTGAAAACAGTTTTAAATAAAGGTGATGATGCTAATTTTCCCTTCTCTTTGAAGTGAAGCAAACTTTCAATTTGAAGCAAAAAATAGCCCTAAATTTATAAATTTTTCTTGGAAATTTCTAATTATAAAAAAATTAAACAATTCAACACCTGAAGTTTAACCTCAAAATGCTTACCTGTGGTGAACTGTTGTTCTGCTCCTGCGACTTTGTCTTGCTTCTATGGAGACTCGGGTCTCTGTAGGGCCTGAACTCGACGCCCGTGCATTCGGTCTGCTCTTCCTTGCTCTCAGCCAGAGACGATTGTTCTGCTGGAAGCCCCTCTGGCAACATCAACGACTTCATCTTCTGATCAAACGTTGACGTCAGACTCTCCAGCAGATCGTGGCCTAAAATTCCGAACCAAAAACTTAAAGATTCCCAACTTTCAGGAGTAAGTTTTCACGATTTTTTCTTTCTTTCAAAATTTAAATTAAAAACATTCGTGCCTCGGACAAGATTGGTGCATAATTTACGTTGCCTAATTCACGTAATTTTTCTCATTTGGTATTAAATTAATTGCAAATTAGTCAAAGATGAGCTTGAAAGATTTGGAAGCAGATTTTCTGTCCAAATTCAACAAAAGTGAGCCTAGTCTAAGCTTTATTTGGTGTAAGCGGTGATTATTTTCGTTAATATTTGTTCGTCATGAGTTGTCCTTTAGTTAGTAAAAGCAGAAAAAAATTAGAAAGTATCATCGCGCAGTGTGCAGGAGAAACATGCGTGAGTCGAGATGATGATTTTCGGCAGATTATTTACAATCCCTGTCAGAAAATGTTAATTGTATATGCACCGTAAAAAGTAAAGCACAAATATTGTTTGTTAAAAAGTTACGAATAAATTCGTTCAAACAAAACCAATCTTCATGCAGTGCAAGATGTGCTGTCAGTGAGGAAGAGGAGGAAACAAGAGAGAAGCCCACAGCAAAGAGACACTGAGAGATTTTTTTACACCAACCAAAATCCAACAGCCCTTACCTCAAAGGGCACATCAGTGTTGCACGTAATAGGGAGTGGGAGAACCGAGGAAAAATCTGGCTCTGCGTCTCCCTGTCAGAGAAAAGGAGAAGGATAGAGAAAAACCAAACAACCCGTCACCGGTTCAAACACCGCAAGCAACCTTATTTTTTTTTTGTTCAACACATTCTCCGTTCCCCATCAATGAAAAAAATAAATAACTGTGAGTCAAATTTGCAAAGAGATGTAGATACAAGGTGGTGGGCGATTTTCTTGCAATAAAAAGTATATTTATGACAGGCATGACTGTGTGTCTTGTGTGTAAATTTTCCCTCCGCGCTTTAGAGCTGGAGAGAGAGATAGAGAGGTGGCTAGTAAAAAACTGGCTATCTCACACCTGCTAACTATTTGCTCGTTTCTGGTACCTAGCTTGGACTTTTGGACTTTTTGAATTTGTCATCGTTAGTAGAGGGTATTGTCGTCTCACCATCATCAGAATTTTCACTGAACGGCCGGTCGGAGTGGCCTTCGGGCACTTTGCCTCCCTCCGGCCCACAACTGTCATGCAGAGAGTCCAGTGATCCACAGCGCATTGCAAACGGAGAACCCTGAAAAAAAAATTCTTTTAATAATATAAAATATATTGATTAAAAACAAAAATAATAAAAGGCAAATTTCCCAAATTACAGTTTCACAGGAAGTTAGATTTAATTTAAAAACAGGCTTATTTTATTTCCATAAAAAAATAAAAATAAAATGTCAGAGCCATCTCGCTCAGTTAATTCTTTTTATATAACATTTTTTTCATTTCATTTATTACAAATATCAACTTATCAATCTTTGTTTTTAAATAAAATGAATTTTAATAAGATATTAGATAATTATCAACTTAAACTGACCATCTCATTTTCAGTCTTTAGCCTTTTCAAAGATCCATTACTCTTCTGAGAATCCACACCCGTCTTATCGTGTGGAGAGGAAGCGGAGAGGTTCTCTACCGAGTTTCCTCTCCTGATATTCCGCAGCGAGGTCAGCACAGCCAAAGCGGTCCGGCTGTCTTGCGAGGACTGGTGCGAGGCAGCGGCAGACATTCGGGGAGATCCAGACGGTGGCTTGGCACTCAGGGGCAGACTGTGACGATTTGATGCATGGTCTCGATTCATGTCGGGCTGCTTCTTTCTGATTTCTGCAAATTTCAAACATTCTTTATAAGATCGGGGGGAAATTATTCTACTAATAAATCTACCATCCAAAACCGAAGGCACCCGAAGCTTTTTTTCTGTTTGAAAAAATAAAATAAATTATATCATGCTTGGAAAAAAATTAATTAAAAAAGTCAAGCAAGGAGATTCGGGAAAGGATGTAAGGAAAGGGCTGGTGAATTTTAGTCCACTCACCAATCGGACTGTTGCAAAATTCGTCGTTGTCCCCATTCAAGGACCCCCTTCTTTCTTCAAAGTGTTTGCTGTAGTCCTTGGAGAGGACAGCTTTCGTCTCCATTTCGAAACGACGCACCCTTTCTTGAGTATTGGCGCTCAGCCCTGTGTAAGTGTGAATGAGGGCGCCGTCCAGCACCTTTGCAGGCTCAGGGACTGGAGCAGCGGGTTGTTCCTGTTGGGAAGTCTGCTCCGGATTGGCGGTGTGGATGCTCTTGACGATGTTTCCGGAGAAAAGCACTGAACTCAAAATCGACGCTGCAATACTCGGAGTTTCGGAAGGTTCGCCTTCGGATTTTCCACTCTTGTCGTTCTGGAGCAAAAAATTTTATTTAGATAAATTCAAAATAAAAATGCGAATTTAGTCATACATTTTTTTCGTCCCCGTCTCGGGCGTCCGTGCTGTCCTCGGAGTTTAGGCGCATGCCTTTCTTGCTCTTGGCTTTCTGCATCTTTTTGTTGGCTGCAGAAATTATGGAGGAAACAATTTCTTTGGCACTCAGTTCTTTACTAGGCGATTCGGCTTTCAAGCCTACAGGGAGCGGCAAGCAAATGGAAACAAAAGATAAAACGCATGCGTAAGCGAAAAATCATATTTTAATAAATGTGATTGGGTTTTCTAATTGTGCAATTCTGAATACAAACCAAATAAATCTTTTTTTTAGTATTTAATATATATTTTTTACTCTCAAATCAACTAAAATAGCATCTACATAATTAAATACTATATGCTCAATAATATCATTAATTCATACAATAAAACTAAAATATTTACCTTCCACTTTGTGAATGTTATTTAACAGAAGAGCGTGGTTTGCTGCGTCAGCTGCACTGTCCGGCTCAGGTAAACTCGATGGCAGACTAATGGAAATAGGATCCTCAGGATCCTCTTCATCAGAAAAGAACCATTCGGCCTGCAAAAACAATAAAAATTAAATCCACAACCTTTAAAATGGGAAAAAATTTATCTTACATGAGATATGAGACTTTCAACTATTCGGCACTGGTGAGGCATGTCTGTGACCATTGCCACCATATTATCGTCTGAGGCTCGCAAAAGAGTGGGTCCGAAGACAATGGCCAAATTTTTCGCCTCCATCTTATTTATGTTGCAATGGTCGACCACCCTGGTCAAGTGGGCCATCAGGTAGCGCAGGGTTTCATAATTGTGATCCGGCAGTTCATGCACCTAGGATTTTTTTATAGTTTTTGTTAGGTGAAGAGTTAAAATAATAATAAATAATTACCAATCTCCTTATTTCTCTAAACCTCTTGCTTGGCTCGTCCAACTTGTCTGCTTGCACAAAACAAGGGTACAGTTCCGACGTGAAAAGAGAGTCCGGCAGCTTGCGGAAGAATGACTTGAGGAGACTCGAAATCACATTAACGTCGTTCCAGCGGGGATCCTGTAGATAATTTAATTTTTATAATATTAATTACAAAATATCTGATAAAATAGCTAATGTTATTTAAACATAAATTAGTGAATTTAAACTGACCAGTAAATTGTTGGCGTCCGAGCCTCTATTTGCTGCATCAGTAAGAGAAGTGACTGCTGCTGTGTTTCCAGGTACTCTGTAAATGCCGATGACTTCCAGTCCTCTTTCCTCGACAATTCTGGTGCACTGCACCACCAACCAAGGCACATATTCTGATACGTGTGACTGCAAATTTATGAAAATTGGTTTAGAAATAAATAAATATACCATTTTAGCAAGCTCAGAATTTATAATAATTACCTGTGGGCAAAATTCAAGGGGGATTCCAATGGTACAGCCTTCAGGGTGAGGGGTAGTGGGCGAATTGGGTGAGTTGCCCTGCATTTTCCGCAACTGCTTGGCCACCCGACCCTTCCACGTTTTCGTTTTCGGAGAGGCGAGTGGTTCTGTAAGCAAAATGTAAAGTTCATTAATAAAAAGCTTACAAAATTATTATTATAATGTTAACCAAATTAATAAAATGAGAAATTTAAAAATAATTTTTACACATAAGATTTATTAATAAAATACTTTGTGGGAACATAATTATTTCCAGGCAATTTAAATGGATATGAAATGAAAATTTTCCAAATTTTATATAGATTCCTTCTTTAGGTACAATAAAATTTAATTGAATGAAAAAATATTCAATAATTTCAGCGTCACTTTTCCTTGTATAATTAAAAAAAAAATTATTTTTAAATATAAATTGTAATCAACCCACCGTTCTGACAAGGCTTCCTTGTTTTGTTGACTGGCGACTGTCCGGTGGGCGACCGATTTCTGAACGAGGTGGTCAGTTTGCGGATTCCTTTATGTGCAGGCACAGGTGAGATTCGGGGACCTTGCGGCGGGCTGCCGTTGCCAGTATTGAACGGCGGGGAAGTGGGTGGCGTTTCGCCGCTCGAGTCATCCTTGAAACTCTCCTAAAAGTGGACAAACGTCAGTTTCCAGTTTTTTAATGGATAGCTTTTCCCGACTCCCACAACTCAAACTATATCTCTCGTCGCGAAGAATGCAAAGAAAAAAAAATGACAAGGTGATCGCGGTACAAAAATGTAACCCCAGCCGCCTCATTTGTCAGAGTAACTCGAGACGCGGTGATTCTCCTCGGGAGAAAAAAAACAACGTTTTCACGTTCGCCTGCCGACAAATGATTGATTGAAAATCGAGTCGCGACCAATGGAGAAAAATGCTCATCAAACAAGTGAGGTCGCGACCCGCTTTGTTGTATTTGGTTTCCTCTCAAGAGTCTCGAGCGAAGGAAAGGAGAAGAAGTTGTAATGAGTAAATATTATTTTTTATTGAGCCCGAGAGGTGCCGCGGAGAGATTTGTTTTGCAATTTAAGAGCAATTAATCAAGAGAGGATGCAGATACTTGAGCAACGGATAATTGAGAGTCGTGATTAAGCAATTGGCCTCGCAAAGAGAGAACCGCAGACGCCGAGGGAAAAATAAAATGTTTAAGTCGTGGTCAGATTTTATGCGGTGAGTACAATTTGAAATTTATAATCTAAAAAAATTCATTTGACTTGCAAAGATTTAATCAACCACTAGATTAAATATTTTGATTTAACATTTAATTTTGTAGAAAAAAAACAACACATGATGATATGATGAAGAAATTCCACCGTTCAAAAGTCCCATTTGCTAAAAAAAAATCGCTGAGAACTGTTTTATATTTCATCTGATTTCAAAACTTTTTAACCTAAATTTTAAACATTTTCGGGATAATAAACATTTTTTTGACACTCTTCGCAAAAAAATTGTAAATCGGAACAAACTTCATTTTTATTTTTTTCTGTCAATTATTTTCCTTGTATTTTTATGCCAGTGTTTTCAGATTAAATAAATATTTATAAAACAACCAACCTTCTTTCCATTTCATATCGTGGATGCAAAGACGGTTTACATTTGCTATTTTTTAACACAAATGAAATTAATCTTTTACGTCACCAATTGACATTTGTTGAAGATAATTATTGAATTTTCAAGTCAAAAACTTTTCCCCGAGCTCAAATATTAATAAAAAATTGAAAGTTTATAGAAAAATTCATTTTCCAATGCAAAATTGTAAATATTAATTTAAAAAGTACTTACAAGTGACTGAGGTCGCAGAAGCCGCAGCCATTTAGCCATGTCCTGCGGGTCCTCAGCCTGGAAAAGCAGCTGAGAGCCCATGGACGTGTCCACGCGCAAGACATTCTTGCGTTTCGTGTAGTCGGCCGCCGCGTCCACTGTGCACCCTTGAAGGGGCACCACATGTTCCTCCGAAGCACCCTGGTTCTGAAATAACAAAATCCAGCCGATGAGGATACAAAATTTGTAAGACCTTCCAGTTATACCGCGAGTAAATTTTTCTTCGAGTCGGATTTCAACGGGAAAGAGAATCGTTTACGTAACGTATTGAAATTTTCCATGATATTTTCGGGAACTACGAGCAAAAATGTACCGACGGGCAACACATCCTGGCGCAGAGTATTGCCAGGCGGAAGCAAATCACCGCAAAAACATGTCCACTTCTCTACTTCCATTTCTTGAGGTCATGCGTATTCAAACGCAACTGATAAAAATGGCATGAGACGCGAGATATTCAGGCGTTTCCAACGCTATAAAGTTCTTTCAACCTAGCTTGAATTTTTTCAGGAAATAATTATTTCAAAATAAGAAAAATTATACGTAGCATTTGCAGCGTTTTCTAAAAATAAATCGTTTGTGGTTTCCTGTATTATTTTTAAATTTAAACAGAGACTGGTACAAAAAGTCTCAAATGTTTTCAGTCCCTTAAATTTGAAATAGATTGGATTTTTGCGCAATGGCGTCAACAAAATTAAAAAGAATTGAAACGATATTTTCAGAGTTATCTTTTTCTAATCTGATTTAGTAGAATTTGAATTTATATACAGTATACCTGATTTTTTTTAGCAAATAATATTAATATAATTTTTTAAGTAAGTGCCGGGAAAAATTATTCCCAGTAAAGAGTGTTTTTATAAATTTTAGATTAAAGAATTAGATTAATTAAAATTAAATTACTGAATTCAACATTCAACTTTTATAAGATTTAAAAAAGAAATTCAATATATTTCTAAACAATATAATTATTTATTAAAACTTATTTGCAGTAGAAGGATTGGTTGCTTTTTAATTTAAATTAAAAAAATTTCAGTACACTGAAATGAAATTAATTGAAAATAATTTCAAATTATTCAAGGAAATAATGCTTTAATCACTTATATGAAGGAAATTTTCAATGAAATAATTAATTGAGGTCACAAAACCACCAGTGACTTTAGCAAAAAGTCATTGTCGAATCGTGATTCACCCGACACGTGTGTTACTCATCGCCAATATATAATCGCGATTGTTGCAACTTGGGAGGAAACGCGTCCGTTTCGTGACCCATTTTTTCTGCTCGGTGCGCAATTGAGAGGAAAAAAATTATGCTCACCGTGTTGTCCCTACGCTCCTTTCGCAGGTGCAAGGCGTTCGTCCGCAGCACGGCCCACACTTGCTTCCAAGATCTGTCGGTCGCGCGCTGATAACAGAGACAAAGTTATTTTACAGCACAATTACGCCTCCGGGCCGTCGGCGTTTATGGGCATTAAAATGGGCAAACGACTACCTACCTTGCCTTCTAGTAAGGACACCTTGCACTGGAGCCACCCTTCGCGCAGGATTTTGTCCGCCTGCTTGCCGAACAGATCTTGAATTTTTGAGAGACTCTTTTCGTCGCTTGGGCTGGAAAAAATTAGTGAAATCTTATTAGAACACTATGTTGTGCAAATTTTTAAGGATAAAATTATTTCATAGTTCTTTTTTGCTAAAAAGTTTATTTATTGACATTAAATTGTCAATTTTGTGATTTTGATTCAAAGTGTAACAAAAAACACATTTTTTTTAATTCTTTAAAAAAGAAAAAAAAACTAATATATTTCTCTTGTTTGAATGATTTCAAAATTTTATTTTCTCAGACAAACGTTTAAAAACTAAATCATTAAAATAATTACATAAAAAATTATAATTTGTCAAATCTCAGTTTGCCTATTTAAAATTTTATCAGACCACCTGTAGACCGCTATCTAATTTATTATCAAAAGTAGGAAATTGAAAGGCGTAGATTGTTGCTATAAGGAAAACCACATAATATCTAAAATCTTTCCAGAAAAATGATAACAGTTAGATTTTTCTCTAATTTTATTTTTTAAATTTTAAAATATAATTATTTTTTAAAAATCCATGCAAAAGTGATATTAAATTGAATTAGTTAACGAATTTGTTGAAATATGCAGATGAGATAAAACTGATTGTTCCATGCTAGGAAGCCCAGTACTTTATTTATGCAAAATTATTCCAATTAACAGTCCACTTAATTGGGAGCGCGACAAGTTAAGAAGTTCAGGGCCACCCCTTCTGTGCAACTCGGGCGACCTTCCAACGGCCGCTCCGGTTTCAGCGGAACGTTTGTATATTTTTTTATGAGGTTCTCACCTTCCAGCGGGCGACTCGGAGCTGGGCTTGGTGACGGCGTCGTTGTCGCTGACATCGCTGCTGTCCATGCGCTCGCTCCACGTCGCCTTGAGGTAGGACTCGCGGCGCACGGCTCGCTCAGCCTCCACTTCTGCAACCAGATCACAAGTTTTTAAATGATAAGCATTTCAGTTTCTTTAAAAATTGAAAATAATATATACATATAAACAAAATGAGGCTTATCTTAATCAAAGAATCTAGAAATAAAATGTACGATGTCCAAAAAAATAATAATAATAATCAGCAAAATGGCAAGATATCCACTTTATCCAGGTAATCAAAAGTGTAAAATATTCATAATATTAACTCTAGCAATTAGATTCATTATTGAAGAGAGCGTAATATAGGTTTGATTTCATGAAACTAGGCTTAATGAAAAGAAATCAAAATAAAAAAGCTCTATTTTTTTAATGCTCTTGATATTATTTGGAAATATCGTTGCACAAAGCTTTTGACAGACTCGTTTGCCTAATTGTTTGTGAATTTATTTCAAAACTTCCCCTCTATGATTGGTATATTTCATCCCTTGTTAACATTTAAATGATAAATTAGCTGGTTGTTGTTTATTGTTTTTAAAGCAGAAATTAACAATGTAACAACCAGTTTACAATTTATATACACATTATTTAAAATTTTATTTTTTAATTTTGCAAATAATCTTATTTTTTTTTCAATTAATATTAATATTATTATAGGTTAAGTTTATAAATAAAATAAATATTGTCTCTTTTACTATGAAATAAAATATACAAAATTTATTTGTATATAAATTTTATGTATATTAAATAATAGTAAACAAACACAATTTAATAGATTTTAATGAAAATTATATAGGAGTGGTGTAAAGATCATTATTTATAATTTAATGATGAAATACAAGCATCAATAAAATAATTTTAAAATTTTAAAATGATGTTCTCAATTATTTTGAATTTGAAGTAGAAACTTAATTTCAGAGCATCTCTTTAACTTACACGAATTTAGATTAACAAAATCCATTGAAATGGGCTCTTACCTAGCGAGTGCTGGCGCAGCTTCCTCAGCTGCACTCCGCCTACGACCGCAGGTGTTGCCTCATTGTTGTTCCGACCTGAAACAACACACACGGCGTCAAGTATGGCACCTGCTGCTGCCGCCACGATCGTTTCTCTATTGTTCGGCGCGCAATAACGAGAATGACACACGGTGGTAATTGTGCGACAAAGGAAGGAAGGAAAAATGAGAGAAAGAAGGAGTACCGATGCAAATTGCACAACATCTCAAACAAGGGCGGTAATATTATAGAAAAGCGAGAAACGTAAACGCCAATTGATTCTCAGCTAATTTATTCTCTCTCACCTTTGGTGCGACTATAAATTGCTGATCCACGGCTAACGAGCCGCGCGTTGTTTTCTTGCAATTGCATAAATATAAATTTGTATAGTGCAATGGGCGTTATTGATTGCGTTGCGTTTGATTTGTGCACAGACAGAGAACATCCACTATGGATTGTAATTAGGCGGACTGCCTGTCAATTAGTGCGTTATTGATGGGGTGAAATTGTAAGTAAATGGACAGACGATTACAAAATTCGTTGCGTTTGAAGTTTAAAGATTAAGCAAAAGTTTGGTTTAATGCTTATTAAATGTATTATTAAAACTTGTGATTTAAAAAAAAAAAAAAATATTGAACGATGATATTTTTGTAAAATTTATTAAATTATTAATATTCAGAGAAATAGAAAAGCCTAAAATTGGCTAATCTATGACTCATTTCAATTGCCTGAGTAAGGTAAGGCTTCTGAAACTTTCTTAACTATTCATTAAGCTTCCATGAGTAGAGTACATTGAATAATTATTGCAATCGTTCAAATTTCAAACACAGTAACGTGGGACCCTCAATAGTTGACATACTATTAGTCATTAGACATCATTTAAAAATTTTATTTTACAATTGTGAGCCGATTTTAAATATTTCAATACATAAATTATTAAAATTGGAAAATCGAACAGAAATCATCTAGGAATGAATATTGTATGAGCAAATAAATAATTATTTTATTTTATTAAAAATTTAAAAAATTAAATAAAAACTTAAAGATTAAACTTTAAAAAATTAAAAGTAACAATCGTGGATGTTTAAATATTAAAATATTGTTTTTTATTTAGAAACAAATAAAATTAAATTAACTTTTAAATTTTTAAACAATAACATCTACTTGCTTCCCACGCTTTGGGAGAAATCCGAGGGCCCTGATGCACCCGGGGACAAAAGGGCAGCTGCGAGAGAAAGTATCGTCAGCTGCTCGGAGGCGAGACGAAATATTTTGTACACAACAAAAACGCACTCCCTGCATTATTTATTCATTTCCTTAATATGCAAATGCGAGGCGAGTCCTCTCTGGAAATCTCTCTTTCAACATTCAACACCAAACTACGAAATAAAAGTAGGAAAAAAAAACAACACGAGAAACGACAATTAAAGATCGTGCGGTTTACCTTCAGGTGCTGTATGGGCCGATTCTCGAGGCTCCGCAGCACCGGCGGCCGTGGCCACCCCGTCTTCGGCGGTGCACGCCGGCGGGGGTGAGGGAGGGCGCACGGGGTTCTGCAGGTTTAAGTGAGAGGGACGAGCGGGTCTAGCAGTTACCTCAGCGTTCGATTCGCTCACAGTGGCTGACGGACAAAACAGAAAAAAAACGTGCTCTAACTACGAAGGTGCCAAATTCGGAAGTAACAAAATTCAACTCGAATTCAATTCATATAGAAATAGAAGCATGCTCAAAATTCTAAAATATAATTGAAAACTGGTGGGGCCACTTACGAGTTGAAGAGCGACGTGTGTCCCACGAGGTTGGTGCCTTGGGCCACGACTCGGTCGAGTTGGACCGCGAACGGGGCGGTTGATGCACTTCTGCCGACGTGTTGGATTCTGCAAAATCAAATAAGATACGCACAATTAAAATTAAAGTCAGTAAATTGCAAAAAAGCAAACACTTTGTTTAAAAAAAAAATGATAATTTTTAAAGTTATTCATGCTGTTATTTACAAGATATAGCAATTTCTTAGGATAACACACAGATAAACACAACGATTATTTGATTTTATAAATCACTGATCAAAAATTATCACCATTCAAATTTTGGAACTAATTTCAGTTTACAATTTGCAAGTTGAAAGTCGTTATGATGAAATAAATGTGAAAAAAACTTTTATTATTTAAAAGCACATTTTTTTTTAATTAATGGAAGAAAAGATTTTCAATAAAAATTATTAAAATAAAAAATTCTACATTAAATTTGACTTAAAAAATTCCAGACAATTAAAAAAAAAACTCAATTTTGGTAATTGAGAAAAATTTCTATGAAAAATTCCCTATTTATCTCTAAAATTTTGAATCAGAAAGACAAATTTCGCAAAGGTCAATTTTCAGAATAAATTTCGCAGAGAATAAAATAAAAATAATTAATGTTTTTCACCAGACAAGCATTTAAAATGAAAGAGTAACGGGCAGGGCGGCATTCGAACAAATTAAAGGTCAGCTCGCAGGAGAATGGATTCGTGATTGAGGTGCCGCGGACTAATTACGTAGAAAGCTTTATGGATCGATCAGTTTTCAGAGTCACGTCCGTACGTACGAATTTTAGGCCAGAGAGCTTCAAGTAGGCAGCGATTGAATGCCTAATTCCTGCTTTATTGTTGTACCGTGCATTATGCGTGGCCACCCGTTGTTGTTGTTATTGGAGCCGGAATTTACATTAGAAAAGAAAAGGGCCACACGACGCCCACACTTCTTATTAAAAATAAACGTGACTTTCGAGTAAGACCCGGGTTTTTTCGGCTATGAAAACAAACGAGCAGGAAAATCCGTCCGTTAAATCGGCGGATAAAAAATATCCATCACGGCGATTTCACAAAGAATTTGCGTTCGTAATTGACCGTGAACTGATTTAAAGAGAAATTGCTCCATAAAAATAAGAGGTCAGCTTAATTTAACTAGTAAATTTCCTTCTTCATGCACAAGAGTAAATCATTTATTTAAAAAAAAGACGAATTAATTTTTGTTAGTTACACGATGCATTGTTTGTTTTTGTTAGGAATTCCCCAGACAAACACGCAACAGTCGAGGACGAACCTTTTTTGCAATCGTCACTGGACTCGTCAAAGTCCTCGAGCCATCCAGGAATATCGTCGCAGGGTATGTACCTGCCACCGACGGGGATCAGCCTGTTGCCCGACAGGGACCCGAAAATTTCGCGCGTTCGAAGCTTGGTCGGAGTGACCGCGGGGGAGGCAGGGGGCGTCGGGGACGCCGGGGGCGTGGGCAAGGGAGGGGGACTCACCGACACCACAGGGACAATTTGCAAGGGAGGCGGAGAACGCGGTGCTGAATCGAGAAAAATAAAGAGAAAAAATAGCCACCAACACCATTAAAATAAGAATAATAATGCAATCAATCGGAAGAACAAGGGGAATAGGAATTGGCAGATTTAATTTTCTTTTGGAGATCAAGAATTCATGATAATAAAATACAATATGCAATGCCGTAATTGCCGATTATTTTATAAAATTCCTATTTCCCTTAGCCTTTGATTGATATAAGATTGATTGATGGAAAAGGAAAACTCACCACAGTCCAAAGACTTGCTCTCCTTGCTGAGACTCTCGAACTCCTGCTTGCGGTGCGCAACATCAGGCACCACCTTTTTAGCCGACAAGCGCGCCAATTCACTTCTGTAGAGCACCGTTTTGTCCTCCTCGACCTGGCCACTTTCAAATTGCAAGGCCCTCTTGTGGACCATCTGCGACAGCGGAGAAATCAAGCCGCTGCCCGGTTCGTGTTTGACAATGGGCGACACTTCGGCCGCTCCTGACAAGGACGAGCTGGCCAGATTTTCGGTTATTTTAGACAGGGTGGTGACGAAGGCCCTCGGACTGGCGCTCTGCTTCATGGGGGAGGAGGTGTTGGCCGGCGTGGTTGACGCAAAGCTGGTGACGGGGCCGCCGTACATGAACTGGGCCCTGGCGGTGGCCGTCGCGGACAGCGGAGGGGAAGTGGGCGTGTCGTCCGAGAGGGAGTCCTCGGGCTGGTTGGGCGGCCACTGCGGCTTCTGGAACTTGTTGGGCACGGCGTAGAACTCCTTGGGCGCGTTGGGCAGGCAGATGGGCTGATTTGGTCTCTTTAGGAACTCCTCTTTCTGTTCGAAACTCTTCTTAATCCTAGTTATCACAGACGCGTCGGCTTCGACGTCCGACGAGACGGAGAGGCGCGGCGAGTCCGAGGGCAGCGACGCGGACGACTCGCGACGCCGGTCCTCGGTCAAGCGGCGCGAGGCGGCCGCGGCCACGGCGCTGCGCACGCTCTCGGCACTGCTCACCAGGCTGGCCGCCTGGTGGCCGTTGAGCGGCCGGCCGCCGCTCACGCTGCCCTCGCTCGAGCGACGGCTGCTGCCCTGGCGCGTCAGCGAACGCGTGTCCAGGATGCGGCCGGCCAACGCCTCTGCGTGGCCGCCTGTGTTCGAGTAGGTGAGCATGTTTTTCTGAGAGGACAGGGAGGACGAGGACGAATGGGGCGGCCTGTGTGTAGAACGAGATTTCACGCCCTCGTCAGGTAAGGAGTACAAATGCTGGACCTCCCTTGGACGCTGGTTTGTGTAAGGGTTGTGGGCAGTCTCGCCAAAATACTGAAAATTGAGTAAAGTTGTTGTTAATACAAGCGATTTGGGTTATTTGAATTACTAACTAATTTTTTTATGCATATATGAAACGTGAATAAAAATAAAAAAGAAATAATAAAATAAAATTGCTTTAGAAAATAAAATTGAACAGTTGTTATTTATTGAACTAATTTTTTATTACTAAAAAAAAATATGAATCTTTTGAAGTTGGTAGGTACCCTGATTGCATTTAGAAATGATAATAAAATTTAAATAAAATAAAAGATTTCAACACCAATAACATTATGAGCTTGTGTTAGCAATTTCAAATTGAGAATATTAGAAGATTGAGAGGTTTCTAAACATTCTTTAACTATCCTATTTTATTGACTTCAATAACTTCAAGTTTTAGTATTGTCTAATCAAGGAATGTTTATTCTCAAGAAACGGCAAGATTAAATTTATAAGCAGAAAAATGCAACCTGCACGACGTGACTGCCAAGAAGTTGCCTATATAAGTTGGCTTTTCTTGGTAATCGTTTCTAGGAGGTTGCAATTTTTTATAACTATGATCGCGTGATCTTAACAAGGTTAATCCGAGCTTGATCAAGGCAATCAAACTATTTCATCTTATTTTTAAAACATCAGAAATTGAACAGAGAACTTTTTTTTTTGCTCTTTAAAATTCAATTCGAAGGGGCACAATAAAAAATTTTAATCTATTAAAAATAACTGCAGTCGCAGAAGACTAAAATTTAAATGAACAATGCAAATCATTCCTAAAAAATTAAACATACCAAGAGATAAATAGAAAGTGAATAGCTATTATGCCAGATGACATGCAAATTCTAATAAGTAATGGAAATGAAAAATAGCGATGCAAATTTTCATGATTTGCGTGCGTTGAACTCACCAGCTGCAAAAGATCATCCTCCTTGGGCACCACCAAAAGATGAAGATAGTTCTCGCTCTGCTGGATGAGTTGCACAACTTGGGCGTAGTTCAGGCTGACTTTGCCATTCACGCAAACGATGCGATCACCTGAAACGCGAGCGCCGATTTAACATAAAACACATACATTCAACGGGAACATAACAGAATTCAGATTAATAATATTACAAACAGCTAAAGAAAGAGAAAAACAATGGCGCAGGTGTCTTATCTTTTATCTCAACAGAGGAAGTTACTTGGCACGACTTTAGTATTTATGTCGCAAATGACTCCATTTGGGCAAAACGTACCTGTTTTCAATCCTGCCTGGTGTGCCGCACTTTGCTCGCGCACGTGCTTCACGAAAATTGTGTCCATAGGCTCATCAGGGCGGGTGTGCGCCTGCCGGATGCCGAGCCGCTGCTCTCCCGCCAACACCTACGCACGCAATCCATGCGTAAAAATTTGAGCAAAACAGACCAAAATCGCGGCCACTTACCGAATATGAATCGGGAGGGTAGACGATAAAGTGGCGCAGCGTGAAGCCGAATCCATCGTTGCCTCGGTGCAGCAGCAAACTTCGGGGGCCTCGGTGTGGCACTGGCAGCTGCGGCTGCTGCTGCTGCGGGTGCCGATGCTGGTAGAGCCTGCCGGGCGAATTAACCTCAGGTGCCCGCCTTTCGGAAGCCTGCAACACACAAATTATGCATTTAAATTTAGCTGGCCAAGTAAGCAGAAGGATGAAAATTAAAATTGTAAGGAGTTTTATAATTCTTTTTTATTCCATACCAATTTTATATATCTGGAATTGGGAAAAATAGCAAATAATGTAATAATAGAAATAAAGATGGATTTTTGTTTGCAAATACATGAAAAAAACTCGTTCTGACAATGAGCTGTGTTATGTTTGACTAATACTAACTAAAAAGGTTTTATATACTTTTAAGATAATTAATTGTCCTAGAAAACAACCATATTTTTAAAACCTTTTATTTTTCTAAAATATAATTAAAATTTTCAAGAAGTTTTAACGCATAGTTTTTATTTTTTTAACAACACATTAATAATTATTTTAACAATATCATTTAAATTGAAACATATTGAATATTTATAATCGTTTCAATATTTTCTTGTACGAAATTAAAAAAACTTTGCTAAAAAAATATTGTAAAATTTGTATAATCAGAAACCTGCTAACTGATCAATTAATTCATTGAAAATTATTAAAAAAATAGCTGTCTCACGCGACTCGTATTGTTTTAATAAATAACGATTAAATTCAAAATTATTTGGCTAATAATTTGCAACTAATTAATATTCATTCAAAAAAAATCAATAAACAAAGCGTACTCAATGTCATCTCTCTTAAAATTAAGCAAAAAGCAAAACGCCCTTGAAACCAATTTCCAACCGCGCTGATAAAAAAGCCGGGAATTCACAGTTGGTTTGGTTTTTGGTTAATTTCATTTTCCTCCGTCAGTCACAAGTGCCGTCGAGTGTGTGCGTACGTTTATTTTCGATGGCACGTCATTTCACTCAATTATGCACGCCCTCCTGGAAATGGAACAAATTTGGTCCGGCTCTTCGGTGCGTGACCGGCCGAAAACAATGCGCGTCCAGCCAGGACTTTAACCCCAACAATCGAAACCACCAAGCCGAAAAATAAAACCGCAGCGTCAAAATCGAAAGTAGTTAATTGGCCAGCAAGAGAGAAATTTGCATGTCCATTTTTATAAAAAAGGATAGGCCCGCCCTGACATGCCGAAAAAATACGTGACTGGTGTTGAAATTGAACTGCTCCCCTCTCTGGAAAAAAATAAAATTGCGCTTTTTTCGGAGAAAAGTCTCGATTCTGATCAAGCCCGGTGGCAACGCGTGGCCTTTAGAAACACATAAACGCGCAGTAGTTTCGACTGCCGTTTCAAGTTTCAAGGTAGCGACCATCCATCACCTTTATGGGTCTCTGAATAATATCATTATGGAATGATTACAAGTTTACAACGCATTGTGGCCATTGTCAAAGCCAATCGGCGAGTTTCGAAATTCTCTATCCACTTCCTTCCTTCTCCAGACGTGATCAAAACAAACGCCGGGTATTAAAAAGTTGACGTCAGTCTCTTTCCATCTCCACGGCTCACTGGGTTTTAATAATACACAAAACACAAAAGCAGCAGAGCAATAATAGCGAACGACTGCCGAGAAACTAATTATCAACTCGCACGCCATCATGGCAGCATAAATAGACTAGTAATTAAAATTCACAACAAGTCGCTTTTTGCAAACAGCTGCCTTTCCTTGTTCGTCTTGATAAATATAGAGACTCGAATACAAAAACAAAGTTAAAAGTTTCTCTTTCAAAATGTAAGGAAGGAACCTTTGAAGTAAAATTTAGAAGAAGAAAAAATACAAAAATTAATATAGAGATATAAATTCATGAAAAACTTGTCACTTTTTTATCATTTGGCTAAGAAGTAATGTTACAAGATGGTATTTTTTATATATAAAAAAATGTATTTTCATTGGCTTTTTTAATTCTAAACCCCAAATTGATAAAATGAAAATGAAGTTAACTTTTTTTATTAATTTTTAGATCAAATTTTTCTCTTTCTTTCAGGACAAGAAAGTGTTTCAGGGTGGATGACACGGATTTCAATTCAGCCGCTGCACTCAATGATAATGGATTTCGCACGGATATAGGAAGTGTTAGTTTTTTTTCCATTTTCACTCGTGTGCATTCGCGCTCGCAAGTCTGATAAGCCGTGCTAATTTCCACTATCGCCCGAGCCGCGTTTCCTGTTCGCCGAGTGAAACTCTCTCATTTTACAGAATGTCGCATTCGTTCTTCTCTTCTCTCTCTTTTTTTGCATCGAAACCGCACTAGTGTGCGTTTATTTTATTATTTATTTTCTGCCAAGATGGAGCGTGACTCGGGTGTTTTGTTCACTCGAGTGGCTGCTGAAATCCAATAATAATATTTTTTCGCATGCGTGTGTATATCGAGAAGAGGACAGATGCAAAAAAAAATTGCGGCGTAGCTTCGGATCGAGTCAGTGACCCCGGCATTGTTTGTCCCGAAAGGAAGAAACAAGATTCGAGCGCGGAATAATCGATTCGAAGTTTTTTTGTTCACTCGGTTGCAAAACTAAACATTGTCGCGGTTGATTCATATAATGCTTTTGTAATTTCTCTCTCAATCATTATTATAAGTTGCGTACATATAAATTTTAATATAATTTTTCTTCTCCTCAGAGCAACCCCGCTCGAGGGCCTTGATAAAATATGTAATAATGATGGCGAGCAGTAAAACGATTATTTCGCAATCTAGGCGGCGCGTTCTTTCAATTATCCTCCCTCGGCGTTATCACGCACGGTTCGTAAAAGCGGTTTATTGGCTGCGGACGGACTGGCCGTCGGGGTCGATTTCGCACCAAGCCGCCTGAACTTTGACCTATCACACTAAATCATCGACTCAAATAGCGGGCCTGGAGTCGTAAAAAAGCGGGGCACAATGGCGCCGAAACGTGGCCAAATCTAATGTGATTAGCGTTAGAGAGATGCAGCTGGAAAATTGCTTTCGAACGGGAATTTCTTGCAAAACATCCGCTGTTGTTTGGGAATAAAGAGTGGAACAACGATATTGTTTCCAAATTTGGAGGAATAGGAGATTAGCTGAACAAAATTAAAATTCCGATCTGGAGAAGACAAATGTTTTGAAAAAATATCAATAATACAATCATTATAATATGTATTAACAATGTAGCTGACTAATTATTTTCTATAAAAAAAAGTATTTTACTATTAAAATCTGCTAACATTAATTAATTAATTTTACCAGTTCTGATGAAATTTATTACATTTAATTCATAAAGCAACAAAAATTCACTTAGTGCAAATTTTCAGGATCATCCAAAATTAAATATGAGAGCCAAATTATTTGTCAGAAATATAAAAATTACTTCAATTTTGACATTAAATTTTCTAAAATATACCAAACTATTCCAAAATTTTTAAAATTTGATTTCATTCTATATTCTGAGGTAAATGTAAATTTTCGGACAATATTCGCTGAATAATTTAATTTTAACTCTTCCTATTGCTCAACTTTAAAAAATGGATTTTGTTATACTTTTGAAAGTCTACTAACAATCCATGTTGCATCATCATCATAATAATTCGCACAAAATATAAAATTCATGCATAAAAAGCAGAGCATAACCGTGGAAGGTTGTTTTGTTGGTGCCTTTCGAGCGTGTTATTAAATCTCCCGCATGTGCAAGTGCGGTGAGGCAATTGCAGAAATGCGCCGGACTCCATTGTTACTCAACCGAAATTCTCGCCGAACCAGCCACAGATAAAATCAAAGCCGGGCAAGCTTGTCTATCAAACAATAAAATATCGCCGTGTGTTGTGTGGATTTATCTGGCCACTTATCTTGGGTTGATATCGAATCTCGCCGAGAGATAATTACGTAATAATAACAACACTGGCCTAGCGAGTACCGCAATTATTATTATTATTATTGTTATCATTTCCTCTCTCCAAACTCGGTTCTAGATTTTCTGCCTAATGCGAATATACACGCAGAGGAAATTATAATACACACGACGGATTTTTAGAGCGTATTTGGAAAGGTCACCTTTGGTTTTTTTCGAGTGGTGTTTTAATGGCTCAGAGAGTCAGAGAGGATTATCTCGTGACATATTATTATTTTGATTCTGGGATTTGTGTCTGGCTGACGCAATTTCTTTGTTGCGTCTCTGGCTCGTCTAGAAGCATAGCTTTCTATTAGGAATGGAAAAAAAGAACACATAAAGTGAGTACTTACGAGCTCAGTGTCAGATGAAAAGGCAATGAAAGTTTCTTATAAAATTAAGGCTTAAGGTTATAGCAAAAACATACTGAAAATTGTTAATGTAAAACATATTTTCATTTAATACAAAAAGATTTACCTATTTAGCTTTTTTAACAGTTTAATAACAAAAGTTATTTTATTATAAATTTTATTATTTATATAAAGATTAATTTACTAAATAATCTTCTCACACTATCAAAAAAATTTATATATTAGAAGATACATTTGAGTTATTTATAAAAAAAAATTATAAATTCAATGGCAAACCTCATTTTGTCATAAATGATAAAAGATATTATTCGTTTTGGTAGCTTTACTTCAGATGGTTTCAGTGTGGACTTGTTAGAAATTCACTGATACGTTGAATTGACTGATAATCGTGTAAATTAAATAAGATTACTGATATGACATTTTTACAGTGTATGCCACTCATAAATATGCAAAATAATAAAAATAAAGTAATTTATAAAATATTTTAACAAATAATATTGAAAACCAGCAGTTAACTTCTTGAGCTAGCAGATCGGGTAGAGCGACTGTCTTCTGTGTTTCTCACAGACATTAAATATCATCATGGGATGGTAAATCAAGCAAATTCAAGTAAAAAACACAACGTTAGAATTTACCAAAAAGGATTAAATTGACCGCAATCGTGCCTCTTATTAAAGTGACTAAATTTGAATGAAAAGTATAGCTTTGGGTGAAAAATATACATGTTTTTTTTTGTATCGACAAAAGTTGAAAATTTTTTTGCTGTTGGTACAAATATGGACTAAAACAGTATAAGATTTTTAAAATTAAAGATAATTAGAAAAATAAAGTAAGTGACTTTTTTAGGTAAAAAACAAGTAAAATATTTTATTGGTCTACATACAAATCGAAATAAAATCCATCTATTAAATTGTAATGGTATCATTAGTATTAGTTTCTAAAAAAAATGCGAGTGCCCACGACCTTGGCTCACATTTGATTCAATCGCAGCAGACGCGGCAACTCATCTTTTTAATCTCCTATATAATATGCGCACTTGAAAGCGCAGAAAATCCCACAGACGCAACATCAAATTCGGAGAAAAGTCTGAGAAGGGCACGCACAATTAATTCGACTCGAAAGTCCCGCTCGTCTGGCCGCGCGGCTACTGTTCTCATCGCGCAAGGCCACTTGGAAGAGGAACATTGTGTGTTTGTCTGCGAGCAGATTAGATGCTGCAGCGCTGCTTTAATGCTGACTGATGATGCTGCTTCGGATTCTTTATGCATGAGCGCTTCTAAAAGGGATTATTTTCAACGCGAAGAAGAAGAAGAAGAAGTAGCAGCAGCTTCAATGATACGTACGTGCGATTATATAAATTCAAAGGCGCGCGCGCGTGTGTGTCCGGCTCTTGCAGACTCGCAAGACTGAGGCAAATTTGTCGCCGACTTGAAATAAAACATCTTGCTTTTATTATACGTCCGAGAGTTGTGCATGGGCGTTAATGATATAATATAACATTGTTCGCCGCGGCGTGCCAATAAATTACGCGTGCGCTGCCATGTGTGTATTTTACAAAAGAATGAAAACTTTGACGCCGCTTTTCTCACACCATTTTGAAAGCTGAACCGGTTAAACACGTGTTTTCTATTGTGTTGGACAAATATGGCACTTTCCGGGAATATCAACACAACTTTTGTCCACACCTATAATTAACCTTCCGACCTCTCTCCGCAGCCAGGTTTGTTCTAGGCTTTTGTATTATGCAGGCAAACAAGGAAAGTGTTGAGGATATTCGTTATAACTCGCTCAGAGACTGTTCAAGTGTTTATTGTTCACCAATGCAAACTAAATTTAGGTTTTCAATGTGTGTAGCTTCATAAACTGGAGCGTGTTTCACATCTGTTGATGGACCACTAAGGACTATAATAGATGCAATAAAAGAGAAGGAGGAAAATCTTAATTTGTTAATTTACATTCCTAATTCAAAGTAAGATTATTAATTATTATTAGATTAAAAACGTTTATTGTATTCATAGGAAACAGCACTAAATTTTTATACTAAAGTATACAAGTTGCATTGTTGAAAAGATGCGGATAATGAATAATTTATGCGAACAAAAGCAAATGATGAAACACATAATTATGTATGTAAGTTGGGTATAGTTTTATATTTTTATATAGTAATTATGACTCAGAAATATAATAACAATCAATCAACTTAAATAACATATTTATAAATCCAAGCATTTAACAAAAATTAAGTTTCCCGAGATCAATTTAATATTTCTTATTATATAACTTAGAAAACTTACATTGAAAACAAAAGAGATGACTGGATTAATTTTGTGAATCATATTGCACGTGGTAAAATTGTATCCAACCCATAATTATATAAAAATATAAAGTTAAATTTGTTTTATTTGACTTCCATAGGACGAGCTTGCATTTGATCATCTTTAGCTTCAAATCTATTTTCAAATATTACAATTTAATAACTTTAAAAAAATATATATTAATCGCATTAAAATTTAATAATAATTAAAGAAATTAAAATTATTAAATGATAAATATAATAATAATGTTAATTATTATTAACAGAAATAATTATTATATTATTTAAGTTATACTGTAGAACTTGGACAATTTTTTGTCTTGCCTCCCAATTTTGCAATTCGGCAGAGGTGAAACCTGCCGTGCAAAACCGCACACGCCACACTACTATGAACAAAGCAGGTAAATTTTGCACGTAGCGACGCAAAAAATCCTTTGTCCAAAAGGGTGGCAAACCGCACGGAAATTATCGAATGTCAGCACCGGACCCAGATGGTTTGCAAAACAAAAACGCACGCGATAGTTAAGGCCACGCCAAAAGCAATTATAATAACTTTTTTAGATCCACGCATCATAGACCGAACGCTTTTTAATATCCTATTCTATTTATGTGGGTGACGTTGGCCGAATTACTTCGCCCGGCAGGGATTTCCCGTGCCGAAAAATAGGTTAATGGCCAAACACGAAATTCAAAACATGCATTGTGAAATGCGCGAAGAAATAAAGGTTCGGTTGAGAGAGGAGAGGTCGAGGTGCGCGCGCGAGGATAAATCAAGTCGGTGCCTGTTGGGATAGGAACACTAACAAAGGGACAACACCCATGTGCATAAATACACCGATAGGAAAGTCAAACGGCGCGCTGTCAAAATTAATAATAACTGTTCGAGCGGCACCTGGATGATGAGGAGGAGAGATGCATCTTTGTTGTTATTTTTCTCCAACGCCGCGCGACTACGAGTTAAGCTTTCTCCGAAAGGATTATTTTAATTCGACGGGCTCGTTTGGAAGAAGAAGTGATATCATCGCTTTTGTCATCCAAAGAGGTCAAATAAACTTGACTTGGAAAATATATGTTTCGTCCGGAATCAATCCTGCTTGATTGAACTAAAAATTAATCATGGTAAAAAAGAAAAAAATTAATAAAATAAATATTTTTATTACAAATTTTTACTTCCCTACAAAAGCAAATTCAATACGTATTATTTTAAGTAAGCCGCGAGTGGTGGAAATGGAAATTAGGATGAAATCATTGAAAAATGTAAAAAAAAAACTTACTAATGATTGGGATATTTTGTGTTTTGCAGCAGCATGAAAAAAAAAACTAAAATTACCTTATTTCCATTTCCAAACATCGATTTATACTAAATGAATTAAATTTAAAACGTTTGTATCCTTTCTCACTGTATTTATTTGATAGTAATATTGATATTATTTCAGCAATCGTAAAATCTAAAGAAGATACTAGCTACGCCAATGAAGTTCTGCAATTTCGTTCCCACATTATATAAATTGAATATAGTTTGATGCAATAATTTATTAATATTTTAACTAAAATAATAAATATTGAACTGTGTAAATATTTATCAAAAAAGGCTCATAAGAAAAGTAAATGTCAAATAAACAAGAAAAATTATTATTTAATTAAATCAAATGTCAAAATACAATTTTTAAAGTTATAATTAACAAAGTATAAAACGCAAAAATTTATTATTTATTTAATGTTTTTATTAAAATGTTTATTATTTTTTTAATCGTATCTTTATAATCCAGGTTTTCCCTCTGGCCTTTTTGGCAAGTGAGCGGCGCTTGGGCATCGGTGCGATCGACCTGTGCCCAAAAGAGGCCTAAATTCGGCTGCAAGCAGAGCATCGCAATCCTTGCACGTCCGCGCTCATTCGCTCGGCAGCGTGTTTATTTGTGTGCAAAAGCCTAATACTGTTAGCCCCTTTGAACTGTAAACGCGGCAAGAACGGAATGAATGAATGGCTGCGCGCATCATAATTCTGCCGGCAGCATGAGCTGAATCAAAATGAGCGGCTCGCTCTCGATCCAAGTGGATATCACGACGAGCTTGAATTAATAGAAAAGAATAAGGAGTAAATGAAATGTGCCGCCTGAATTCAAAAGGTGAAAAGCACCAACTGCGCCTTTCGCGATTCGGAGCTAGGGCGTGGGTAGAAATTTTTAGCGGTTGCCCAATGCAATACAAAACAAAATTTAGATTTTTTAAATGAACTCTTACTTATGTATATAGATATGTGCAAAAATATCAACTGAAGAACGCTTAATGCTGTAAAATATTTAATTGAAAACAATTAAAAATAAATTACTAGAAAGAAATATCTTATAACATCTAAATTGAAATATCAAAATAATTAAAACGACCTGGCTGGGTCAGCAGAAATTAAAGATTGGCAATGCAATTTAATAAAGATCTATGATGAAAGTTAATTTAAATAAAATAAATTAAATTACACATTCCCCTTAAATTTTTAGGTTAAGCCGCCCATAGATTTTATTTTTGTAACTTAGTTTTGGTGACATTATATTTTTTTAATTGGATAAAATTTGAATCAAGTTAGGTTAGACTAATTTAGATGTCATTTTTTTTTAGGTTATAATCATTGCAAATTTAACGAAATTTTATATTGTAAATGATCAGAAGATCATGATTATTGGAAATTTCATTTTTACAAAAATGCAAACCTAAAAAATGTATAATTTCAAAATTTGAAATTAACTAATCCATTATTGGCATTTCTTTCTATTTTTATTGATTTATTTTGAATAATTTAAAATAAAATTTGATTATGCACCGATTAGCATGCAAGTTTCCATAATTCTGATTCCTATTTAATTTTCAATTAATCCGTAGACACAATCCAATGCAATTTAAGACACTTTAAATTTATTTGCAAGCTCTTTAGTGAGCAATCGGTGCTCACAGTTAGTCCAAATCGATCGTGGCAACAAACAGAGGAAAGTTCTGTGGCGATGCCCGGCGGTGTTGCACCGATTGTAACAATGGGAAATAAAAAGCAGCACCTGCGCCGCCTCCTAATTGCGCGCAGAATATCGGCCATAATTCACCTCGCGTTCGGCTCCTTCAACGATGCTAAACGGCGATTAGCGGAATGAGCTTTCCAAAGGTCTGCACCTCGCCGCGGGGACCAAAACACATAAACGCAAAAGGTGCTCGTCGTAAGTATTTTCTAATTTCACTGCCCGGATGGAAATTATGTATCGAACAAAAATCTTTCCGCATAGAAGCGAAATTTAATGGGCCTTGATGGCTAGATAAGGAAGTGAACTTTTTCACGCAGAGTTACGCATCGATCTAGTTCAGGAACTTCTTTCTCTCGGTTGTTTATTTGAATGTGTGTGGCGAGGATACAAATCGCTCTCGACAGCCTGTCAGCCGACCAATGGCTATTCGGAAACAACATTATACACGCAGGAATGTATTTGATCTCTGGAGAATTCTCCGATATATCTCGCGGCAGATTTATGCGAGGGATTGACCAGCGTTCTTCGGCTCTCCGATTACAATTCAATTAATATCGCCGGCAGACAGACAATAATTTTTTTGCTGATTTAAATTTTGTTTCGTTAAAAACTTCCACATTTTATACTTCTTTGTTTCTAAAATATGAAATGAAAATTTTAAATTAAAATTGGGAATTTATTTTCATGAAGATTGGAATTTTGATTGGAATTTAGCTTCTAGGAAAATTCTTTATTAATATTAATTTTTTAAGGTTTTAAAATTGTTTAACAATAGTTATCTCCTAAACGTTTTATTTAAAAAGAAAATTGAATACATTTTAAAAGTATAAACATAATTTTAATATAAATTTAAAACAAATTCTATGGGAAATATCACCTGTTTGAAGATTTGTATAAACTTGTATTTTAATATTAGCTAACTGGTTTTTTTTCTTTTTCTTTTGAAAAGTGTCAATTTTAAATTTACAAATAGTCCAGATAGCTCTTTAAAAAAATTAGAATGATGCTTTTTTACAATTAATTTTTAATCATAATGACACCGTCTCAAAGATTTCATTGTCACGATTAATTTAATAATGCTTTTTTTACAATTTTTGTGCCATTTTACGGCATAAATTATAATTGATACTATCTTACCTTGACTTTTGTATTATTTTTCTCTCTTAATAAAAAAAGACAATCATGGTTGTGTTTCACCTTAATCGAGGAAGGTCACTAGATCATTCTCAAAAGTGATGAATTGGGTGTAACCTCGCGTTATGACAACTTCCACAACATTTGAAAAGCACACATCATTTAAAGAAATCATTAATCAAATCTTATAGGAGCATAAAATGTGACCGGGAACTTGCAATTACCATTGATATTTATTACCGATAATGATTTATTAGAATCGGTTATTGCGCAAAGCAAAGTCGGTGTTATTATTACAATCGCATTCGTCCACAAAAAACCTTGGACACTTGAATAAATCGACGCGACTGGAAGCTCAGACTTTTAATTGCCCTTTTGGTTTTCCACTCGAGCTGCGCCGAAGAAGTGACAGCGTTTCTTTCGCCGTGCAGTACATTTATGGTGAATTTATTACGTCTCCATCAGATATAATTATTGCTTTTGTTGGTTAATGCACGAACGGTATGCGCAGTAATATAATTACACACCCTCGTCTGCCTGCGTGCGCATGCCTGCCTGCCGATGGAAATTATTGTTATTTCCTTTTCTTAATTATAAAGCTGGCGAGAACGAGAGAGAGACGTTTGGATATATCTGATCATTGCGAGGAATACTGCTGGCGTGCATTACATAAAATATGTATATTCATATAAAGAGACACACACCGCGAGTCGAAAGGGCTTTTAATTAAAGCTCCACTTTCGTTTCCACAGATGTCATTCTTTTCTTCTCTCGAGAGCAGAGATTGCCTTATTTGACGAGAGGAGCCATTAAATATCAAATAAAGGGGCTCGGTGCGCACTTTGTCTCGCTCTAAGTACACGAGCGCACGGAACTGAATGTTGAATTTCTGCTGCAGGCAACCGTCGGTGTATTCTAGATTCTTGAAATCAAGTCGCATATTTCTCACATATACCATACAAAAGCTTCGAGCTAAACGCCCAGGTGCTTTCAACTGCATGTTCAAGTCAAGTGGAAGTTTAGTGTTTTTATTCTCAACACTGCAATTATTTCAAATAAAAGATATAAAACTTCAAGAAATTGAAGAAAGGAAAAAAATGGTGTAAATAGTTGCCAAAATTCAGCGTAATTTTATAATATTTGGCTGCAAATTTGCGATTTAACTATTTAGGAAGTTACAAGATTCGTTTTGGTCAATGGTTTGTTTTGATGAATTTCGTTTCTTGTAATATTTTTTACATGATTTTGAGTAACCTATAAATTGATCATACGATAAATTTTGGCCTTGATAAAAAAAATCCAACAACAAAAACTTTTATCGGAAAAATGTTTCTCTGGATTTTCCTTTAAAATTGGAGCATTGTTTATATTTTTTGGTGGTTTTATAAACAATAAGTCAGTTTTGGTAAATTTAGTCTGCTTTAGACACTTACCTGTTTTTTTTTCTGCTTGAAATTGTAGGCTTATTCAATGATTCAATTACGAGCTTAAGTAAGAAAAAAAAAAATTTGGAATAAAAATATCTTCAATATTTCCTGTGCCAAAAAGATAATTTTGCATTGTTTTGATATTCAGCCTTTTAATTGTCTCCTGGATCTTTTATCATAATTAACATACCAGGTTGATTTATAAACTAATTGAAATGCATTAAAAGAACTTTAAACTTGTCTTTTTCCCCATAGAAAATTGAGTACATATTACTTGACCACATTGCAATCAACTGTTGGAATTTGGCAACTCTGTGTGCAGAAACCATCCATCAGTCGATATAATCAATCACCTCTCCTTCGACGAAAACCACCACTGATCTTTTTTTCCTCGTTTTTAAGCAATGGGAGATTTATATTTATTTTGCGAAAAGGGAGCGTCTGTTTCATTTTTCCTCTCGTATAATATATAAAATGAACATCTTGGCAGATCCAGAGCTCTCTGGCGATGTTAGCTGAATGATAGCCTTTGTGGCCGGAGAAATATTTCGCAACCTGGTTAACAAGCAAAAAACTTCACGTCAGGGCACATACATATTTTGCTGCCGTATATATTTGCTCACAAAAACACACTGGGCGCAAAAAGAGGAGGAATGCCAACCTTGGCGATGCATCAGACATGCACGAATCCGGCGGAGACGCGAATCTCATTCAACTCTCGATTCGGCGTGCAAATTGCAATTAAAAGGAAAAAAAGAAAGAAGAAGAAGCTGCTCTTTCTTTTCTCGCGGAAAGTGGCGGCATAGGAGGGAGTAATTGCGTCGCAAAGTCAAACAGCAGGCCGGATATTGGATGGCAAACCTGCGCACCGCCAGCAACTAATGGATCGGCGTTACGGGCAAGGGTGTGGTGCTCGCATACCTCAGGAACGCTTTGTTTGTTTGCACCAAAAAGTGCGGTCATCTTTTACGCAGTTTCGGGTAAAAAAATACGGAATCGATGTAGCTTTCAGAGTTAATTGTCATTCTGGCAATCAAAATCGATTTGATATTTAAATTTAGTTGGAAAATATTTAATTTTCTTAACAACTTTATTAAAATTATGAAGTTCGACCATAATTATGTCAAGTATTAATAAATTATGTATAATGATCATTATTGCAATGACAAAAGATAGCCCCAATTGTGGGCGTTGAGGATTTATATTTCTTAGTAAAAGTAAAAGTTATTTGTAAAGATTGAATGTCGCATTTATTTGATATTTTGTAAAAAACAAACAGTTTTGATAAAAATTTCAAAAGAAAATTTTCTTAAAATAAAGTTTCGCAGATAAAAAAGACTTTAAAAAAATTAGTATTTCATTTAATAATTATAAAATATGGTTAATCTAAAAGTAAAAATTTATGAAAGAAATACTTAAATAAATTAGCTTATTTTTTTTGATAAATAAAAAAAGTTTATATCCTTTTGCGCACAAAAACATTGAAATTTCCTAGCAAAATTATTAATTAGTATCTAATGAACAATTATATATAAAATTTTAACTCTACCTTCATTAACACCGTCTTTTCTGTTCATCCTCCTCAGTAGCGCAAATGTAAAATTTCACTTTAAAAGCGTGTCCTTTTCTCCTTCAAACTATTTTCGCTAGCTAAATTCCACCAAAGTCTATAGAAGTGGCTTTTCCTCTTCGTCAGCAGACGCATTACAAGGCACCAAGTAAAGGATTTAAGACTTTTTTTGCGCGCAGAAAGCGGCGCCCAACAGGTTGCTTGCTCTCTTCTCTCTCTTTGCTCGTCGTATGTGTGGTGTGTGTGTTTGCCAGCGACTTTTTAGCGACTGACTGACTAAAACTGGTTGTTCGTCGGACCAGTCTTGCCAGTCGCGCGGCCATTAGCGAAACAATTTCGCTGCGCCACAACATCCCCGGACGAGAGACGCCAGCATGAGAAGAGGAGAAAAATTTATTTAAACTGGCAGGCAGATCCCTTTGGTGTATTTACACTGGCTCGATTTATATTAAAAATTAAAAGCGGCACGCACGCGGTTCCACGTCGTAATTAATTCAAAATTTCTCTTTTCATGATTCATATTTTATTTAATGCCGCTCTGTCGTCGGCCAAACAATTACAAGCGCGTTTTATATGCAAATTAGCAGAGCTGCGAGGCGGAATTGAGCCGACGAATGTATAATACATATCAGAGTCGAGATTAATTACTCGGTTTTGCGATGAAAAATAATTAAAACACGAAGTCATTAATATAAATTTCTGTGTTGTAATCCTCCAGCTGCATACAAAACACGCGGAATGCATTTATGGTTTATTCTAGCTTCCCACGCACACTGACCCAAATCCGAACGCCGGCCATTATTTATATCAAGCTCTCCATATATGAATTTTACGCCAGAGTCTAATGACCGTTTTGGCAATTATGTTCTCGAAACGGCTCGTTTGTGACCGATTAGATAATGATGATGTCAATTTGGCCAATCAGAGTGGAAAAATTGTTGTGACAGAGCAAAAACAAACAAACAAACCGAAATATAAATCTCATTATGCTAATTTTCAAGGTTGCACGCCGAATCGCTGGTTTATTGTGACAGAGAACGACACGCCTCTAATTTACGTATTGTCTTCCCAATTGATATTGTGAGAAATGCAGTGTTCCGTGTCATCACGATCAAATTGCTGTGCATTTTTATGGTCAACTCAATAGGAACTGGGAGGAAATGAGAATTGAAAGAGCAACGGTAACGAAGAAATCAATGCATTTAAATAAAAATAAATGATAAGAAAGAAAGAATAAGTGCAGTGATCTATTTTAATTGGCGTTATATTTAATTAAATAATGCTGATTTCGGCAGAATTTTGGACAAATCCATGATTGAGTACGAAATATAAAAACGCCCCTTCCCTTACCCTTTGTTAGAATTGAATTAATATTCGGACTTATTTTTGCTAAAAATAAGTTTCAAAATCGATGAGGCAAGAGATGAAGATAATAAAAATGATAATAAAACAATTATTCAGTTTTTTTTAAACTCATTTTCAAAAGTATTTTTTGCTTTCCTATATTTTATTTCCATTTCACCAATTTTTTTTTTAATTTTCCTGTAAGGGGCTAATATGTGTGAATAAACATAAAGAGCTGATGTTAAAACCAAAACTGAATAATACAATTAATAAATCATCTGAAATGTTGAGGGAAAAAAAAGGAAAAAAGCTGTATGTTTTTGTTGATACATTTTTTAGTTTAATATTTTTAATCCTGAATTATTATGGGGTATGAATGTTTGACCATTCATTTTAATCTTTAATAAACTCTATGAAATTTATTTAAAGAAAGTTTCAGTTGATTTCAAGGACTATTGATTTAATTTTCAATTTTATATGATTTTCTTTTCTTATTTTCGTAGCAGATAAATAAAATTGATATATTTCGTGAAAGCCTGTTGACAAACGGTAGCTTTCCCTCCAGCTTCAAAAGTGCCTTTCGCTGTCCAACCCTTGAACATCTCAAGCAAAAGGTTTCGCATATTATAATTCCTAATGGAATTTCACGCTCGGCGTCTTAGCCTGCCAAAATAAGCAGCTCGGAAAGGGCATATCACTTAAACGCGCTCAGACACATTTTCTCTCTTTCTCTCCCGAGATAAAATCTCTCAAATCTGAGGTCCCTTTTTCGCGTACTTGAATTGCGCATTTGAAAGTGGCTCACAGTTAAATTGCGAACTGTCAACTGAAATAAAGCGAGGCAGAAAAAATTGATTGCCAAGATCGCGTCTCTCAAGGACGAGCTGCATCAATTACATTATTTGCTCGAGCGATCAAAATAATTTATATAAATATGGTCATGTGAGCACAAAGTAACTCTCCAAGCTACATTTTCGCACCGACCTTGTGCTGTCCATTTAAAATCGGTGTGTAAAGATAATTTTTTTCTGTCGCCTCTGTATAATGGATGTATTGCAAATTATCGCTAATTATCAAAGCGAAATTGACACGTCCAGCGAGCTCGGTGGAAATTTACAATTTACGACCTGCGAAGTGTGCAATTAGCAAATTGTAACCTAATAAAGCAAATACACAGCAGAGGAGGGCGGTGTTCGCTTGGCTGAATAAAAAATTCAGCCCTCGAGGCCAACGTGGCTGACGTCCGGCGCCTCTTGAGAGTAAATAAATTTTATATTTTTACACCAGCGAGACCGCCCCTCTCGCGCTAATAGATTTTTTTTTCTTCTTGTTTGAATAACGCGCACGTATATTTATTTAAATTTTAGAGAAAAGTGAGCTGCGAATCGTCTCTCAGCCAAATCGCGCACATTCAGTGACACGGTAAGGGCAGTTTTGCGTCTCTCTTTCGTTGTGTTTGTTTTACCTTTCGCGATCCGCATCAATTTGTTTGAATGTCCGCGAGAACTAATAGCCGCAGCGAGAGCGAGGTTCTCAAAATAAATACACCCGTTTTGTGTTCGGCTCGATCGTGCCGATTGATTTTTCACTTCTTTTTGTTTGTTTTGATTAAGTGTTTAATTGCGCTAGGTGTCTGTTGACGTATCGGTTCGCTGCCATTCAAATAAGGAAGTCCCTGCGCTCAGGTTAACACTTAATTAAATACAATTACACCTCTGCGATCTAATTAAGGAGAGAAATGAGGCAGAACCACTATTTTTTATATGTTCAGTGCTTGCAATCAAGGCCACGTGCCATACTATATAGTGAGAGTGAGTAAGTTGTCTATGTTGAATTCGATATATAAACATATCGGTGTTGGATTTCATTCTAATTAAGACTTAGCGGATAGAGCACAGCTTGAAATTCGAAGCTGCGGGTTCCGAAATGGAGAGAGGTGCTGAATAAATGCAGGCCATTTTGGTCCCGTGTGTTCACTTTCACACATGGCCTTAGGAGAGAGTCCAAATTAACTATCAATAATCGCCTTGCTACATTTCAATTTGCAGTTTTATTATTGTGCTTGAAATTTAATGTTTTATTACCATTATGAATTGAGCTTTTAAGAAATTTAATTGAATTCATGATGCGGTAGGTGAATTACAAAATTGGAACTAAAAAAAAAAAAATCGCGGAAAAGTTTCAGATGTCTGTTCTTAGCTTCCAAAAATTTAATCTCACACACACTGTAGAATAATTATAGCAATTATTAAAATAAATTTCTGAAAAATATAACAAAACGATACAAAATGTAAAAATATTTTTAAACGTATCAAGTTAATAAATATAATTTAATAACAATATTATAAAAATTAATATTTACTGTGTTAAAAAATTAATATGTGCAATTTAAAAAAAGATATAATTATCAATTTTGACTTGCAATTTCTAAATTACCTTAATCTAATAAACTAAATATAAAAGCAGTACAGCTAAGATGTAGAAACAATAGCGAGCAATACAATTGAACACGCAACAGTAAAATCGTGTTGGCTTTGAGTGCACATTAGAAATAAATCTCGATTTGCAGGCACTTCCTGGATTCAAATAAACGCAAAAGCGCAATAAATTCACCCAAATCCTTCAATCATCGGCTCACGATTTCTCGCGGATCGTGCTCGCGACGTAACGAAAACATCACTCTCGCGCGACTTGACAAATGAATAAGTTGGTATTTTCACGAGCGGCTGCACCGCTGCAAACACATGCATGCAAGTCTGTTTCTGTTCTTGCACATTACAATTTTTTTCATTTCGCGAGTGGCGCCGAGAGCGAGTTTCGTTGCTCAACATGGAAATCGTGTATGCGCCGGAGAATGAAGAAAAAAAAATCACCGCGCTCTGACCCACGTCACGTCATCGGTGTATAAGGTGCGACTTGAAGGGCTTCTTCGTCCGTAACGAGCAATCAAGACCAGGTAATTCAAACCTTCAGGATGTGTTGGTGGTGCGGTGTGTGACAGCAGCCGCATGTCACGGGACAGCCCTGAGAACGCTGCGGGACAAAAAGGAGCTCTGCGAATTCCGCGGCGTTGTTTTCCATAATCTGCGCGCCTCGGCTGGACACGAGATATTAATTAGCAGCGCCGTTAAAAGGAGCGCGACACACACCAGAGAAAGAGAGACTTAATTACTTAATACCGAGACCAGAGCAAATGGCGTGTTATATGTGTGTATGAGCCGCGACGAAGGTCTCTTTCTGTCACCAACACAACACACTCTGTCAATTCTGAATTAATAAGGAGATGTTTAAAAAGTGTGCCATATAAAAAAGAAAAGTAAAAATTTACGTTAGACTAGACTGATCAATCAATGGAGAACATTTATTGATGAAGATCATATTAATTTTCAAGCATAATTGATTCTTTTTTTTTCAAATATCTGTAAACCTATAGTATAAGGTTTAATTTAAGTAATTTCATGACTTATTTTAAATCTGTTTCATTAAGTTTATAATAAATATTGAATTTGAATAACGAATAAACAATTTTTGACACTAGTTTGACACTTTTTAATAAAGTATGCCTTCTTTTCACTATGTAAAATAATTAATAATATATTATCTAGGAAAAATAGGTGAACTTTAATATTTATATTTTCAAACCATCATTTATTATTCTTCTAAATAAAAGAAGATTAAATAAAATTAGATTTCGGTACTGTAGATCCCAAAAAAACTTGAATTACTTTAATTCTGTTGTTTTAAAACTAAAATTAATCAATCAATTAAGTGCAAAATATAAAAATCTGCTGAATAAATCGGTTGAAATCCCAAATTGTGCCAAAAATATAAATAACAAATGTGTTAAAGTTGAACTAAGGAGATATTCTTGATTTTATTGTGGAAAATGTAGAATCTTCAATAATTCAATTTTGAAAATTCGATATACTTTATAATTTCAACTTTTAGAGTCAATCATTAAAAAAATTTAACTACTTGGCCTCCTTCGTGAATAGCAGAAACTGTAAATAATTATATTTTCCAATTTTCTTGACGCAGAGACAAACCCTTTAATTGCCTCTTAATTGTCTTGTAGGTCTCTCTTGTTTATGTTATTTGTACTCAATTTTCTCATAATACTCTCCAGTTTCTCGCCAAACCTGTTTTCATCTCGGGAAAATTGTCAGCAAGACTTTTGTCGAATATTCTTTTGTTTTTCTCTGTCTCTATTTCCGTGCAGGTGGAAAATGACATGATTGTGTCTCAAACGCAGCCACGCAGAGTCAGCTGGGAAACAAGCTGTGCGTGTAAACAGCGAAAAACGAGACGCATTATTCGCTGAATTGCATGAAATTCTCGCACAATGGGTGCTAAGAGCGTAACCCAGTGTGCGATACTGGAAACGCGAGACCCTGGCCGCGGGTAACCCAAGAGGTGTCGGCCCAATGAATGTGCAACGTCGCCAATTCGCTCCGAGCAGACAGACACACACCAAACGACAGAGCAGATTAATTATCTTTGGCACTGCGTGCAGTTTAGCATTAAACATTGCTGGGCACTGATGGCAAAAATGACGCCAACAGCTACAGGGAAAACCGGCCGTTGATGCTGCGAAATTATTTTGACCAGCTGCTGTGTGTACGGAGAGGTGCTCGGCAGAAAGCCAGAAATTCAAATAAAAATTAAATTAAACTAAATAAATCGTCCATAGAAGAAAATCTTGGTCAAAAATAATAAAAGATTTTCATAAATTATTTTATAGAGAAAAAATATGATATTTCACGTGAAAGGTTTAAATTTTGAATTAATTTTCTACAAATTAATTGTGTGAAAGGCGAAAATAATTTTGATCAATCTTTATCGCCAGAGCTCATTTTTTTTTTTTACATTTGAGACTTTATTTGAAAATTATATGTTATATTTTTTTAAGGATTCACATCATGTATTTTAATAATTTGTATTATTATTGGTATTATTTATTTGATAAAGTTTGTACACCATTTTATTGGAAAATTCTAGCAAAAGAAAACTGAATTTTTAATTAATGTCTTTTCTCCAGTCTAGATTCTATAAAATTATATATATAAATTTCTTCACCAATTTATAATACATTTCCTATAATTTTTAAACAAAAATTTGCAGCAGAGTTAAAAAAATAACTTGGATTTAAACTTCCATTATGTATTTATTCCTCTCAAGTCATCGTGGAAAGCACATAATTCAAGTGTATTTTTAAAAGTCTCTGCCTCATCTTATTCACGGTTTTTAACTTTTTGTACCTCTCTTCAAATAAATCATGATTTTGCCAGAAACTTCTCAGTCAGTGTGATGCGGTGAATATTTTATTTTCATCTTATAAGGAAAGTCAAGTTGAAGACGTGTAAATTTTCACATCAGCGATAGACGCGTGATCTCATCGTCGATTGTTGCATGTTATTAAGGGAAGACTAACAATAAAAATAAACACGGCGTGCTCATGCACTGCAAATCTTTTCTGCACACACATCGCGGCGCGTCGACGGACGGACGAGCTGCTCCTCCAAAGCCGCACAGGCAATTTTCTGCGCACTCTGAAGGTTACTTTTTTTTCAGCCGCAGAGAGCCCAATGCGAAAGGAATGCGAGGGGGCATCATATATACATTATTATTATATTACGACACGGGAGAGGCAACCGCGAGGCAGCAGCACTCCGCACGCCTATCATGGCGCGATCACTTTTTTAGCGCAGAGACCTTCTCTATAACGTATTTTGTAGCAACGCTGACTTGAGAAAGAAACAAAGATACACTCTTGGTATACAAAAGTTGTGTATTGCTTTGTGTGATCCAGATAAAATGAGTGCAAAGAGAAAAATTGTTTTGCTCCGGCAATATATTTTATTGAACAATGTAATCTTCCTGGTACAAGAGAGGAATTTTACGCGGTCGTAAAAATGTCAATAATAAAAAAAATAAGAAAGATAAAAAGTAGTGGTGAAGTCTAATTGTCAGTTTAAAATTTACAAAAGCAAAGAATAATGTTATTTTGTAAACAAAAAATCTCCTTAACAAGTTCAGCGCTCTTAATGTTTACTTTGCATTTATTTAAAATTAAAATTGAATTTTCAAAAGGAATGTAAAAAAAAAAACATAAATAACATGCAATAAAAGTGGTAAAATGAGCTTCACTTGGCGCCTAATAATTATAATAATTCATACTAGGGCAAAACAAACAGTGTTTAAAAAATTAATTAATTAAAAAGTAATCCGTTTACCGTGGCAATAAATTTTTACAATTCGTCAGTTTAGTTCAAAATACCAGTAGTATTAACAAAATAATTTGCAACATATATTGACCATCTTTGGGTGATAAGCTTGAGTCTAGCTTTAATTAATTGTGTATGTAAATAAACAATTATTTATCACTTCTTTTTTAACTTCATTTTTTTTATCTAAGGTGAACGACAAAAATTTGAATTTTTTTAATTAAATAGAAGCTTAATATTCCTCTTCAAATATGAAATTAATCCAATTGATTGAATTTTTTGCAATTATTTTGCAAGGTCTCAATTCAAGCCTGTCGTTATTTTGCTATTATTATTGTCAGAGAATTTCGTGACTTTTGGTCAATACGAGAAAAAAATATCGACCAGCGGTCATGCAAACGAGGAGGAAAAGTTCACTCGTGAGCGCCGCCGCAGCTTTGTGAATGAACAATAAAATGAATGAACCGCTGGCTGCGTTATATTCGCGCATTTGTACAAATATAAATTGGACGCGGACGTTAGAATGGTCTCTTTTGCCTTCCCCTCCGCGCGCTGGGTGACCTTAGCCTGGATAACAACTCGAATTAGAGCACCGGCCGCCGCCAACCACCAGTTAGCATACAAGCATATCATCATTTGTCTGGCGGGGGTGGTTCAGGGTTTGCGCACGTTTTTTTATTAGCGGCTAAAAGGTAATCGGGTGGAATCAATTATTATTAGGGGTTCCATGTCAAGGTTCGAGAGCTCGGTGTGTGGCGCACTGCGGATGATGGAGGCAGAAAAAGAGCCCAGCCCTTTTTTGTTGCAATATTATCGCGGCGCACGCGGCTGCTCGATGGATTTGGAGAGGGTGAGTAATTCTTGACTCCTTCATTAAAATTACGAATTTAAAGAAAAAAGATCTAGGGAATTTGTCAAAAAATATATATGTATTTTCCATAATTACCAACATTTATATTTTCAATTAAGTGAATTAATTAAATTTTTTGTATTTTTCTATATTTAATTTTGATTTTTTTTTTTTTAATTTTTCTTGTTTTTAAATCAACTGGCCAATAGTGATATATTTTAAAAATGAAGAACTGTGCAAAATAATGCAATAAATTCAAAACATTGCAAAATAATATTTATAATTTCAAAATTACAACTACTATATTGGAAAACTGTTCAATTCAAATTCTTAATATTATTTACAATAATTGGACTATAAAAATCTCTTTCTCGTTGATAGGCCTAAAAAATTAACCGTTTCAATTGAGCTTAGAAAGAAATATTTTATTTCCATTGGCCCCACCTTGGCGCGTCGAGCAGTGAATTTTAATATTTCTCCCATTGTTTTATGGCGCCCTGATAGGAAAACACGGGAATGATTTTTCCCTGATTGCCCCTCTCGAGAGAGCCGCTTATCGATACGGAATATCTATCTCTTCGCTGTAGAGCGAGAATGAGGCCCCACAGCAGTTCAATAAAATTCAATTTTTGCGATCGCACTTGATAAAATTCAAGACGTGGATGGCGAAAATCGAAAGTGAGCGGCATAGCAAATGAGCAAAGCCGCCCGCCGGCTGCGAATAAAAAAATATTGTGCATTTCCATATTCAGATGTATATAGATTTCCATTAACCGCGCCGCCATCCTATGGAGTGAGGATCACTTTATTTTTTTCAAATATGAAAAATAATCCAGTTTACATGTCAAATTAAATCAAATTTGCGGAACAGATGTACCGAGAACATTCGACCAGCTGCTTGACAACCGACCTTGGCTTCTCTTTGAGATGTAAATTGAAATTAGTAAAAGCAGTCGTCATACGAGAGATCATGCATGTTCAGACAATTATGCATGTCAATCGCGAGAGAGCTAAGGAAAAAGCGAGTCATGGAATCGGAATGCTAATCAGGCCGCGCGATGACCATTTTTTTCCTCCGTCTCGCGGGCAAGGGGTATTGATCGGTCGATCGGAAAAAGGCGGGGTCAATAATCACGGCTCTTGTTTTTCTTTCAAATAATATGAGGACATCGTCGCCTGAGGCCGCACAACTGCATTCGGTCATATACGCCGTGAACGCTCACAATTTTAATTCTTTTCCTCAACACGATCTCGTTAAAATGGGCGTCTTAAGTGGTGTATCCTACATATAATTGTTTGTTTTCTAAACACGGAGAGCTACCGGAGATGCATTTCCCCAAAGCTCTTTTTTTGTTTCTTGTGAGGTTTACGACGGTTATTAAAAAAGGTTCGCCGCCTGAGGATTTTTTTGGATACACGGAAGCTAATTAAGTATCATGCGGAGGCCCCTTTATTGGAGAAAAATTCAAATAGAGCCTCAAAATTGGGTCTCAATATTAATTTGGTTTATAGGAGAAACTGAATCGATTACATTCACAGAAATATGCAGAGGAGAATTTATATTTTGAAAAAAAAAATGCATCCGTGTTAGATGCATATTTATAGGCCCAGAGGAAAAAAAAATTGTGCAATACTTAACGAAAGAAGAGATATATCTGGATAATATTTTGATGAAGGACATACCTGTGAACAAAAATAAAAGGACAAATTAGTTAAAAAAAATTAAATAGCAGAAAATGAGAAATTGTTAAAATTACGCCCAATTAACTAAATCATGAGGAAGAACAGATGATGAAATGCAATAGGTCAAAAATAAATTGATTTCAAATCATTATTTGCAAACTTTCCAATGGAGATATTTCTAGAAATTGGCAATAATTAAGCCGACTTTTTACTCTAATTACTTGTAAAAGTAAAAAGTAGAGCTAAAGTATTTTTTGTCTGGGCATTTTTCTTTATGAAAGAAAATTCTAAATAAAATGTAATTTGACCTCATTTTAATACTTTTTAATAAAATACAGGGCCACATATTTAATTCAAGTGCTTAAATTTTGTAATTAAATTTTGCAACAACTAATGATTCTAATGAACAGTATAAAGTAATTTCTTACCAAGAAATTTGTGAAGTGATTAAACAAATAAGGAAGCCTCTCTTCCCTGGTCTATTTTTAATCAAGTAGCAGTTCAAAATCTAATTTATTTTCAAATCATTTTGCACTTGCCATTTAAAATTCAAGAGGAAGATTCTGCGTGATATTTAATTTTTTATCCTTCCCAGGGCTCATCACTCTATGTATATCATTTGAAAAGGCAAATTAATTCGCACGAGTAACAATGAGTGCAAAATGCACACCTGAAATGAAGCCGGCAAGCAATTACAGGCGAAAATTGGCATCTTTCTGTTACATCATTAGAGCTCGAGAGCAAAGAGCCTCTCTCGTCCTTGCCGCAATAATTACAAATTGCACTCTGTTACAACATCCTTTGTGATAGTGAAAGAGCTCACGGTGTTATTGGCGGCGTTCATGCGTTGATAATTTGGTGATAGCCTTGTTTGGCTCGAACGTGCATGAAAATCAAAAGTTTCGACTCGCTTTCTATATAATATTCAATCTTTTTGTGGAATTTTCATCGAAGCAGACACGAAAAAGGTATATTTTTGTAGCAGCGACAATTATTATAAAAGTGATTAATTTCTCGGACGATTACGACAGAGACTCGTCTGGAAGGCGAGATTTATAATTTCAGCCGGCCAATTACGTTTTTCAGCCTCCAAGGCGCGCCACTCTCAGCAATTACTCGTCTTCTTCCAAAACAAAAAATTATTCTCGACACCTCTTTGCCTCCTTAGCTTAACTACTGACCTTAAAAAAGAGCAGAGTTTTGAAGAGAGCACATTTTTACGGCGCGGTCAATGCTAATTTTTTGCTACTTGGCTCCAAATACGGTGACTTGACTAAAATAATGAGGATATTCACATGCTGAATTAATTTATGGGAATTGCTGGTGCATGCGAATTTTTCCCATTTTCGTATTGTCTGGCAATAGAAATAAAGGGAATTATATTCTTCCTGTACTGATAAAATAAATCTTAAAAGTTATAAATTACAATTTTGAAGAGTTGATGATTGAGGAAATTTGCTCACATTTGTTCAAATTTATATAATTATATAGCATAATATTTTATTCAGTGATGAGTTAAAAAGACAATTTTATTATGATGGAACGCACTTTGGATTTTTGCAATAATGCTTTGCCGCGAGCTTAAAAGAGTATTCAACACGCCCTTGATTGTATCGATCTGAATGTTTTATCTGATAAAAATAAATTGTTGGAGCGATCCAGACGTTTCTGTAGCAAAAAACACAGTACTATATTTTATACTTCATGCTGAAAAGCATTTTCACATTAACTTGTTAGTCCTTTTGAATAACCTTGAGTTCTGCGAGTGTTCTCCAATAGTTGTTGTTCATGATCTAATAAAATTAGAAAAGAAATGGAATAATCAATTCCACGGTGTTTAAAATTTAGAATGAAAATATTCAGGAACCATATATTTATAATTGCAGTAATTTTCCAATGATATTTATAATTTTCTCATGATTAAAAGTGCAAGTGCTAAATGAAGATCACAGTTAACGATTGAAGTTGTGCTTTTACAAGTTGAGTATACAAGTGAGGAACTTTATAATATTTTTATCTATATACATGAAGAGGCGACATTTTTTTTTACAATTCACTGAAATTTACTATGTAAGAATGAAATATTTGTAAACATAAAAAATAATAAATGTTTAAAAATACAAATAAATAAAATAATATAAAAATTTAATGTAAATTATTTGGTTGTATTTAAGTTCTTTGATTTTTAATATTTTAACATTTAAATTATTAGTTAAACTTTTAGTGAAACATATATTGAAGCCATGTATATAAAAAGCAAACAGAACCACTTTCATTTTGCACGCAGTTTTATTTACAACCCCTATGATTGCGTCTGCAACCTCCCACGAGGTGACCTGAATGGAAAAGGGAATAAACGTGCGCACGTGTCTGTCTCTGTGCTGGGTAAAAAAATATACAACAACAACACCTTGAGTTGTGCTGTGAGGGAGAAAAGAAGAGACGATGTTCGTTTTAATTGAAGAAAAATGTAGTGCATTCCTCGTGATCAAACACAAAGATTGATCAAAACGACCTTTCCCATCAATGGCACGTGGAAAAATATCAGAAATCTCGGCACAACACAATAAATAATTAATCCACACAACTAAAATCCGACCGACAACTTCGATTCTGATCAAGCTTGTCAGCGCATCTCGAAGGAATAAAGCAATAAACAAGCGGGGCGCACTTAACATTTACGCATGCAAATGTCAATAAAGGTCACAGCGAATTATTATCTGTTGATCCTCGGCGGCACTCGACCTTTTCATTTTCTAGAGATGAAACGCGATGCCTCTCCGGAAATTTCTCCCGATGCGAAAAATTGATAAAATCTCGACGAGAGGTGCGATATATGTGCATTTGCAGCATTCAGACCGGTGAAATCACCGCCGTGATGATTATTTTTTATTCTTTCTAAACACACACGTGCATTTCTCTTTACACTTTCCTGCGCCGTCATTAGCACTGCCGCGCGGCTCTGACTGACACCTCGCGAGATAAAATCGTCAGATTTGTTATAGTCGCGGTTGTTACTTGATTCGTGAAAATATTGCTCTCGCGGATCGCCTGTGGCCAAGATAACAGGTCGCACATAACGAGCTCGGCAATGGGAAAACGACCAAGAGTGCGGATGGAAAGAATGAACCGCGAGAGCAGTAGCGACAGACGCAGTACCTACTTCTAAATATAGCTTGCCGTGTCAAGGAATCTCCATGACTAAGTTGTCATTTTTCAAGTAGGGCAACAAACGAGGAAGACGAGAAAAAATAATATGGCACGCACAACCGCCCCGGCAACTCCCACTCAGTGAGAGCAAAATTTAAGCTCTTATTTATGTTTCGCCATTTTTTAATTCTTTAATAGCCCCAAAAATGAGTTATTATTGAGCAGCTTTAATATTTTGAGGATTTTATGAAAATAAATTTATGAAAGATTATTCAAAGGGAAATTTCAAGAGGACCCAGACCTAAAATTAAAATTACTATTAACAAACGATAACCCCATCATCTGATTCTGATAGAAATATTATTATTATTAATTGAAAAAGAAGCTTTAAAATAATTTTAGAACGCATGTATTGCTAGTGCGTAAAACTTTAAGGAAAGCAAATATCAAAATTAAAAGCAAAAATATTAAAAAGGTTAAATATACCTTAGTAATTAATTTTTTAAAACATATTTGAATTATTAATATTATTATTTTCATTCTCTTTAGAAATTGCTTGCCTGGTAAGAGAAAGACGCGAATATCAGCTTGATATTCAGCAGTCCTGATTTCCTGCCATTTTGGCATAATATTTGCTAGTACGCATTTTTCTCATAGGGATCCTTAATTAATAAAAAATAATAACTGTGAAGAAAAATTGGGAACAAAAATGACAAAAATATTATGTATTTTTATCACCTGTATTTTCTTCAATTAATATTGAACTATTTTATTTTTTCTATGGTCTTACAGCAAAGAGTTCATTGAATATCACCTGATATAATGTCTCATAATGAAACTGCTCCCCAAAACAGAAAATTTTAAGCATGTTAGCATTTTATATCTTAAAGTTTAGAATTATTCATTAAAAAAAATAGAGTTTTCTAAATCATCATTGCCATGCATATCGAGCGATATTGTAACTCATACATTACTTTTTGCTTATTTCAATATTCAAATGTTTATGCAATCATTGTAGGTTGCAGATGGATGCATTCAATGGGGTCTTTTGAACTTTCTGCCGAGCTAATTGGCTCATTACGACGTCGCGTTTAACATATGCACACTCTCTGGAGAAATGATGCATGTGCCTACAAAATATTATCATGCTCGCTGCATCTCATTAGCGAGTGCAGTTACATGCATACATACTATATCTCGGCTGCTTTCATGATGCAAATGCACTTTGCTTTTTTCCTTTTTGTCACACGTGAATTTAATTTATTGCTCTGCGTGGCGCAGCCGACGCTCAAATTGTTGCGCGATTTCCAAATTGGTCGAAGTTTAAGTGCCGAGAGAGAAGTATAATCTGCGTGGCTTTAATTTATTTCAATTTGCCAGGCCTGATTTATCAATTTGTGTTAATTCTGAAATCTGGTTCTGCTGCTTTTAAAAGGAAATAATGGGAAATAATACGTTTGAATTCAAAATCCATTTGGAGCCAAACTTTCTAGTACATTAGTCATTGCATTGAAAATAAACAGAATTGCATTAATTGTTGAACAAAGTCTACCTTTTTTTTTTATTTCACACCAAAACCCCATCAGAATTTTTGCAATTTGTGTCAATCTGATTGAAAAATGTGAGACAAATTTTATTCGAGACTTCTTAATATTCATTGTAACATAATTTTAATTCCATCTATTGATTACTTTTGGCAATAATTAGCAAACTATTCGTTAGCTACCTTTTTATAATAAAAATTGACGAGTCCGCCTGTCTGCAAATAATTTCAGGAAAAAACTATTCCGCTTAATTGAAGCAAAAATAAAAATAATTAGCTTTTAATGATGGAAATAATGAGCAGTAATTTTTGAGAGTCAACAACCGGCCTATAAATTTAGCACCATTTTGGGCAAATCCAGCCTACAATTTCTAAAACGGTGGCCTTAATTGAGAGTGCAATTAGCAACTGATAGTTAACACTCAACTCTTCTTAGTCGTGTGTGTTTTCTCTTAGTGGACCACACGTTTCGTGATTTCCAACCCACACTCTGCTAATTTTCTCCCAAGAGCTGCGCACACCGCTGTGCAAACACCTTTTGTAACCAAACTTTGGTCATGCTGCAATTCTCGGAACGGTTTCGCATCTCTCCAGATCAGCGGACTGATCGGCACACTGCAGAGGTTAACGGTTTGCTCATTAGCTTCTGGGCCACGACGGGACACGTTAAAAAAAAGGGGAGCGAAAAATAAAGGACACCCACCACGGTTTAAGAGTATGGAAAAAAGTGGAGTAAAACGAGTTCTTTCACAAAGAACAACGGCTTGGGTAAACATTCTCATATAATAAACCAGAGCGGCCTTTTTCGAAGCGCACACACGCACTATCAGGAGCCCCTCTCGCCGGCATATTTGTGCATTCTTCCCAGAGATAACACTAACAACAAAACCACGGGGTGCGAGAGAGAATTGAGGAAATAACCAACACGTGTTTCTCCTTTAATGTTAAAAAAGGGACGAGTAAAATGTTCTGTGGAAGACCTTAAGTGTCTCAGATAATTCTAAAAGAGTTCAACGAGTTTAAAAACTAAATAAATTACTTCCATGTTGTTTTAAAAATATTTGCAAAACCAATAATTGTTTTTACCAACTCAGCCGATTAATTCATTCTAAGCTCATGGAATTGAATGGACATTACGAAAAAACCTAGTTCATTTTTGCTCACTTCAATGGATTGAATAAAAATCTAGTACTTAAGAAAATGAGGAAGGCATGTACTTTTTTGACGAGCAAATTGAATTGAAAAAAAAATTAAAGAAAAAAGATAGATATTTCTTAAACTTTTATACAAATAATTGTATGCCTCAAGATTATTGTTTTAAAATTATTTAAAAATGGTTTAAATCATGTAATAAAATCATTGTTGAAAATTTTTCAATATTTAATATTACTAATTAACGCATTTGAAAGGCCCCTAATAGAGAGCGAAGGTTATTACTGAATTTAAATTTTAAATAATTTTTTTCCTACTAAAATTGGATCTCATTAAAAATGGTATGAATGAGGTTTAAATCATACACCAATAGTTAGTGTCACCAAAATTAACGTTCAAAAGTTTTCCTTTGGTGAAGACAGGTCTAATGGATATTAAATCAGTTTAATATCTCTTTTGAAGTTCATCTAAAAAAAGATGTACCCGTCTCTCCCTCTACAATTTTGATGTTTCCGACTTTTCTATTTTTAAGCTCTGCAGTCTCAATCGTATCCAGTGGCTTTTCAAGTCACGAAAGGGTTTTATTCCATTAGATTCTAAATTTGGACAAATTACCAGTTTGGTTTTTTTTCTCACGTCTCGCCACAATTTAAAGTCTTTAAGGTGCGTTTAGGTGAAAAGTGAAACTTGCTGCGTGCCCTTAATGCACCAAGTCACGGCGCGAAATGTGCAGCATAAGGTCACAGACACCCGATATTTCCCGATTCCTCCGGCGCGTCCAAGAGCTGGTTGTCGAGGTGCCAGACGGCGAGCCTTGAATCGCAAATCAGGGGTAAAAGCAAACAAGAGTCGTGGGCTCGTTTATTTATTGAGAAAGGTCATGAGTCGTCGGACAAACAATGATATTGGGACCGCTTTTTTTTCGTTCACTCGAATATCGCCTGCACGCAAATTAACGCACCAAGGAGAGACCGCCGGTGGTGCGGCAGGATATCCGACAGTCCATTTGCGGCGACCACATATGCTAATTACGACATGCACCACATGGAAAATTTAATTGCGCTGAAATTTATAGAACGGAGTGCGACCGCATGTGGGGTGCTGCCGAATTAATCCGCCTCCGATTTAATGCGAGAAACGTGTATACGGAGATATATAAATTTAATTATTTCTACACATAACAGGGAGAGGCGAATCTGCCGCAGATTAATTGGATCGGACGCTGCGTGCGGTGCTGCCGACTTGACAGGGGCACCCTCTCGCCTGCATTATTAATTGCGCCTCTCTATTGAGCACTTTAATTATGGCGAGGTCAAACTGCGGCGGGGCGGCTAATTGTGTTCGACACACGCACTTGATCTTCTGCCAGTGAGAAGAAGAACGGGTGTCGCTGAATTAATCATTAACCTCGAAACCAAATTTTGCAAAGTCATACAGCAGCCCTTCCATCAGAAAAGCCAAAATTATGAATTACATACATTTTCAAACGTATATTATAATTATAATATTTAAATTTCAGAATTACTCAATAATAATACCCATATTTAACTCATTTGAGTTTACTCAGCAAACAAGAAATATTAAAAAGTTCATATAAAATAAAATAAATCATAAATAAAAACCCCATTTTTATAGGATTGTTCAGGAAAAGTTGGAATTGACAGTTATTTACAATATTTGTCTAAAAAATACGAAAAATTTTGATTTTTGTTTTTCTTTAATAAATAATGCTTTAAAATTTACTAATATTGTCTCTATGACCTTGAAAGCTGAAATCTCAGCTTGTTTTATTTTAGAACTGAGGCGTGGTTGACGTGTTTGCACAGTTATTGAACAAAAGAAAAAGTTTAAAAGCTATTATCTTTGCGCGATAAGAGTTTTGCCGACACAGAAAATAGATTGTTTATTGCCATTTTCTGCGTACACGCACGTTCAAATTTACTATTTACACAAGGAAAAAAGCGTTTTTTTTTTCTCGGAAATTAATTTTGAAATAGTTTTAGTAGAAAAATCCTTATAACTTTACAAGCATTTTAAGATTTTCTCCCTAATCAGATCCATGTGTGACAAATCAGAGAGACCAGCAAGGCGCGCATTATCCCAAATTAAGAGTGATCTCATCTCCAATATATACGATCCGCCGCAACGCATCAAGATAAATACATAATTTTACCATAGAATCCATTACAGCCTTTCATTTTTTCCAGAGAGAATATCCGGCATGACTCGAGGATTGAATCATCACTCCACGTGAAACGCACACAAAGCTCAAGAGTAATTATAAAATTTCATCCTCCTTAATCCCCAACTGATATCTTTCTTTCCTTTCTTCCTCCGAAAAAATAATTAGTTTTTTAATAATAATTACACCGAGCTAGGACTCTCTCTAGAACTGTGTTACATAAAAAGTTACACGAGCACTAATGGGCCCGGCGAGTTGAGTCGATTTGAATAAACTTTCACTACACATCCTCCAGTGACTCCTCTTTTTCCTCGAAATAAAAGATGAGTTCAAAGATTTTCCCAGCGAATTAAAACAAAAAAATGAAATTGAATTAAATCCGGTAGTGACTCACCTATTGGTGACTGTTTCGCAGGTATTATCCGCTAAATGGAGCACTACTGGGGACAGTACTCGGCACACGAAACGCCGAGCGACAACCTTGCGAGCACGAGGAGCAAAACCAACTGGTGAGCGACGGAGAACGCCGAGCTCGGGATCCCCTACTTTTGCTCTACACCCCCGCCTCTAAAAGCGAGGCGCGCACGTTGTAATAACTCAGACGCGGCGCTGCTTTTTTACACACGGTCAGATTAATGACTCCTTTTGTCGGATTTGAAAATAGACAAAAAGTGTGTGTGTAAAAATTCGCCAGGTTTTACAATTTCGTTCGTTTCGGAAAGCAAACAGACCGCGAGCAGAGTGACGCAAAGCTTCTTTCGATTGAAAAAGAAAGAAAGAAAGCGCCGCCGACATTAATGGCCACCCAGAATAGAACCTCCCTTAATTTTTTGTGGAAGGCAAACTGACTTCTTTCCACTGCTCCGATTCAGAGTTGACAAAAGTGCGCGGCGATTTTCGGCCTAATTTATATTCCCGCTTGGTCTCGCTCACTGTCACCGAAAGCTGCAGTGTGTTTTGCACCAGTTGTGCGCTCTTTCTGTGCCAAGGTTGCGCCCGTCCGTCCCGCAGCATCACACACCACGATTCGGGTTTATGGACCTCATTCAAAATGCTGGCGAATTTGAAGAGAAGAGAGACGAGACCCAATAACGACCCAAGCCAAAGCGAATTGGCTGTCTAAAAAGTTAAAACATCTGATATTTAGTTCTATGCTAGAATAATTTTTAGCTTTTTACTACAAACCTAAATTTCAGAAATAAACAAGTTAATTTTATTTTTTATTCCAATAAAAAAAAATTATAAAACTATTTTCATTCTAGACCATTTGACCCTTGATTTTTAAATTAAAATTAAAGGATGTTTGTAGTAGACAAAAGAAAAGTGCAGATTCTTTTTACATTCAATAAAAATATTTTAGAAGAATTATATTTACCTTCACATCTATATTAAGAATTTTTTGAAATAAAAAGTCTTGATATTAATGATTTCTGTTCAAAAGCTAATTTTTTAGGCCAGTAGCTTACTTTTTAGAGTCAATAGCGTCATAATATCGTAAATAAATTTCATCATTGGATGTTACAACAATTTTTTAATTCAAAATACATCAAAATATTAAATTATTATATACCTAAATTATATTTTGAGAACCAATATCTTCCAAACATTCTTTATCTTATTTCTGAAAAGTCGCAGACTGGAAAAATCCATAATATTATATGGGAAAACGCGCGTCAAGGAAGATATCAGCTTCTGTTATTCTCATCCGTAGAAATTCCCCCGACACATAATATATGCGTATATTTTCCTCGTTTGGCGACATCAGTGCAAAAGAGGCGCCGTAATAAGGCACGTCGCTAAAAACGGATGCAAATCACTTCTCGCTCGGAGAAATCAAGATATCAGATAAACAAACTTAATTTATCCGGCGAACTCTTTTTGACTTGATATTCTGAGAATCGAGGAAACTGCCTCTTTATTTCTGCAATTGGAAACGCACATGTGCATCTCACAATCGATCCATTGTGCGCGGCGGCTTCTGAATAATTTGATTATAAAGAGCGAGACGTGCGAACCAATCTCACGCGGCTGAGTGCATAATTCCAAATAGGGAAGGCAGACGAACGCAGTACACAAGCGCACTTGTAACTTCGCAGGATTCTTTATTGATGCTCTTATTTTCACTTGTGGTCATATTTATACTGTCTCAAGGACGAAAATAATAATGTGTGCGCAAATTGCGGGCGTGTACATTTCAAGAAATGCAGCACGACGTTAAAATATTATCCATCGCTACGAGAAAATAAAAGATTTTATAATGATTAATTTATTAAAAATCAAACGTTACGCACTGGATATCAGCTATCAAAGCTGTGTCAAAAAAATCCATTCCTTAGAGCCAAAAATTTAAAAAAAAAGTAAAATATCTTAATTAATGGATTCACAAATTATTCCGACTCAAATGTTATTAAAACAAATTATAAAAGTTTAAAAATATTAAAGCTTTGTTAAAATGTATTTAAATGTAAAATATTAAATAAGTAAATCTATCTAATTTAAAAATGTAGATTAAAAATTAAATTTACTATGTAAAAGGTTTACAATTTCTCAAAAATTAAGAATCAAAGTCACAAATCATGCAGTATGTCAGACAAGAAATTCATAGAAGCAAAGCCATTATTCAAACGGAATGAGTCGTCGTTCGCGACCTGCGTCCGAAGCAAGATCCTCTTTTCACAGCGGGGGTGACTTTTGTTGCGAGGAGAAATTTCATAGAGTGAATGCACATTTGAATTAATAATCAAGAGGCGCGCGTGGCTCGAGTAAGTAACGAATTAATAAATATGTATGGGCTATTTCGGACTGCAGTGGCGGAACAGTTACACGTGTCCTACACACCTCGATCTAATCGGCGACGCAAAATAAATAGCAGCCGAGTTTCACTTCTGCGAGTTGAAAGGGCGATTCGAGCGGCGTTTTGGAGAACAATCGAAAAAAAAGACAAAAAGTTGAGTAAAAATAAGAAGTTCCGAAAGTAGGACGCGCCAGCAGGATCACTAACCGCGCTACCGTGAATAAAAAAAAGGATTCAAGGAAAAATCAATTTTATTCGATCGGGCAACAAATCGTGCCAGAAAAGCAACAATGAAGAAGAAGAAGAAGTGCAGCTTTTTAGCTCTGTGCAGTCGAAGGAGAGAGGAAAAAATTTGAGACGTGACGGAGACTAATCTGGAATCGCCGCCGCCGAGAGAAGAATGGTCCGCGCGACGGAGAGATGTCTCATTAAAATTATATAAAAAGCAGCCGGTGGCTGAAAATAGATTCACTTTCATCAAGTATAAGCACGTTATTTTGGAACCATGATGATGCACCACCGAACAATGCCGTGGTGCTGCGTAACAGAGACGACCATGTAACACTCGCGGCCGTTGACACTGAAATGTGTCTGGTTCAGGGACGATTGAAATTCATCAACACAATGCAAACTTGTGCAGCTTTTTGTTGCTAACAAAACTAATAATGAAAGTGAAGATATAATAAACATTACAAATTTTTAATAACTATAAAGTTTATTACTTATTTAAAATGACAAAAGTTTGAACATTTTTGTAAATATAAAATATTTACAATTATTATTAAAAAAAATTCGTTTTTATTACATTTATTTTAAAATAAAAGACGCATGGTTGATTGTTTTGCTATTCATAGAGAAAATTTTGAAATAAATTTAAAAATATAAATATTCGGTGTAATAAAGTGATTATTCAATAAGCTTCCCTCATTAATGATGCTCGCTACCTGTTTTCTTTTGGACTTTTATTTATAAATATAATAATAATTATAATAATTTTATTAGATAAAGAAGAACAAAATATCCCGTAATCCAAATTTTGACCGGCTTGACATTTTAAAAAAAGAGAAGCAAATGTGTCACGCGCAATTTGCATAAAATTCCAAGCTACTGTTTGAAACGCCGCACTGTAGGGTCGCTGCTTCTCCGTTAATGAGCCGCACGCCGCCAGAATGGCAAAACACAAGCATCATAAAAGCAGCCAACGCACTATAATAAAAATAATTTTCAATTGAATGGACGAGCGCAATGGATCCTCATCTTGCGGGAAGGCACAACAATAAAAATAACCCGCTGCTAAGAATAATTGCCGGACCATAATTCGTCTCTCTAACACCAACTCGCACACGACGTCTGCCCTTGATAGCTTTTTAATTACGACCGCATTGTTCCCGATAGTAATAATATTAATGGCGTTATTAATAAGTGAACGCAGCGCGAGGAGTGCGGAGGAAGGAAATTTCAAATCTAACAGTACTTGGCATGATATTCGATACTCGGTGGAGGAGGCGACGCGGCAAATTGGAATAGAAAACGACGAGGATTTCTATTGTCCCATATATTTATTACAGATCGTTTGCTAGGTGTCAGGTGCAATTTGTTGGATGGCTCGACTAGCAACGCGGTGTATTATTGCACATGGAAACTTAAATGATTTATAATTAATTTAAACGTCGTAACTTATAACTGCTTTCTTGCTTTTATTAACAAGTGAATACAGATAAAGCATTAATCTTCAATATTTTTCAGTAATTTTAGTAATCACTCGTGATTTTTAATGTATATTAAAAATAATTAATTTGATAATTAAAATTATTTCTAATGCTTAGTTGAAAACTGATATTTTTTTTTAAATTTTGCGAGTCACTGCTGTCTCGTTATTTATTTTTAGTCATAAGGAAGCTCACTATGACGCTAAAGTATTTTTTTTTCTTTCTGAAAAACCAAAGAGCGTCAAACAATATTAAATATTTCAAGAGAAATATCTCTAAAAATAAGATCATATTATGAGGATGATTACATTTTTAAGTATTTAAAGCTCTTTTAGCATGCATAATTAATTCTTTCCGGTTGATTTACATAATATAACTGTTAACAATTAGAATAAAAGACTCAATAAAAAAAAATGTTATTTCAAACAATAGAGACTATAATGTTTCTTTAAACACGCTGCATATATAAATATTTAAAACAGTAATACGTCTGTATTTGAAAATAATTTTTTGTATGCCAAAATAGTATATAAATAAAAGAATTAACAAATTAAGAAAAATTTGAAATAGTAATAAATTATAATTATAAAAATTAGGTATATTATTTTAACACCTGTATAAGAAAATAAAATAAAATAAGAAAAAATTATTTGATTTAATTTCAGTTAAAATTATTAGCAGGGTCTAAAAATCGATTGTTACCACAATAATGCTTATTATTAGCTCAAATAACACGCACATTATTATTATAATTCAATTTTTTTAGAGGTAATGTCCATAATATCAGTGGAATAATATTTACAAGCAATATCAGGACCTGTTACATTGACGCCCCGCTGTAAAAATGAGTCAATCCTCCTATAATTGTATGTAAAATATCAAATGGGAAAAAAACTAATGTAGTCAGATTAATTTACTGATACATTTCTTTCAAAATCAGAATATTACCCCTTTCTAGCATGAGAAGTGAGATGAGCCTCTTTTTATTCATGACTGAGAAAGTTTTTGCACGCCACTGCCCATGCATGCACGTCCAATAAAAAATAGCACGGCATGTCTATAAGTCTATAACTATAGAAATTGCTCCACTAAACTTATATATGTGAGTCGAATGAAGTCATTTGGGACGAATTTTCGCGAATGCAAAGAGGGCGAGAGAAAGTGCACGGCGAACACAGAAGCCGTGAATTTAATAAGAAAGGTGTCGCGTTAACCCTTGCGCCTCTTCTTCTCGCGGTCACGACTCGAGTGAAAAGCGGGATGAATTCATCTCCGGCGTGCATATGCATGCATTGGATTATTAATGAAAACGTTTCACAGTTGGGCAATGCAACAGATTAACATACAAGTCGGAGAGGCACGAAATATATAAACATCAGCTACCGACTTACACACGCTCACGCAGACTGACTGGCCGAACAAACTGCCTCAAAGATTATCTTTTCTTTTTTTTTTTGCGTGCGACGCTAATGAGATTTGTGAATGGAAGCCGCTTGTCTTCATTTCTTTTTTAGAATATTTATATTTTCGCGATTGATATCGGACTCCGCAAGTGAAAAATGACCTCAACTTGGGGACTTTTTCTCTCCTTATTAGGGGGGCGCCAATTAAGACTTTAGACTTTTGCAGAGAATACAAGAGATTGGGTTTAATCCTGTTTGGTGGGAACTCTCTGCAGCTAATCCGCCTAAACGACACGCTCCGAAATGAACAGGTAATTAATTTCGCGTGTTTCCTCTGGGTGAGATCAGATTTCTTTCGCCAATGCGGTTTGCTCCAAAATAAATATAAATATAAAAAAAAATCAGAGAAAGAGAAAATTCGCACACTCCTTATTTGGTCGGTTTAAAACCCCGTTTCGTAATGGAGCTCAATTGATTTTCACTGTTAAATTAAATAACAGCCACTTTTCAACATCTGTAACTAATAAAAATCCCATTTATGACGCATAAACGACCAGGGCTCGCCGCAATGTGTGCAAACATTAAAAGTGTGATGTCATTGGTATTAAAATTCATTTTTATTGCAAAGCGCCGAACGTGACCTTAGTGACCTCGAGTGAGTGTCGGATTTGCGGAATATAAAATTTAAAGAAAAGCCGCGTGGTTTTTCCCTGGAGTTGCGTCAACTCGGACACGATTTATTGGTGGTCATCACGCACTGAAAGGGGTCTCGGTCCGCATCTCATCAAGTCATTAACCACGAGAGAGAGAAACGCACAATGTAACTCTCGCTGCGTGTATTAATATTAATCTGGCTTGACCCCAGTGGAGCAGATGTCGAAATTCGTCGCATTCCATTTGGAATGATGCGTGTGCCGAGTTGATGTGAATATTTGGGTTTATCAATGGGAGGGGATTCATCATTCGGGCGGGCCTGCTGTGGGCACTTAGAAGATCATGCAAAAAACTATCACGCACGTGTGGCTCTTCTACGCAGTTGTGAACTTGTGATTGATTTTGTACTCAAGATGTCATAAAAAAACTGTTCGATTCAAGAAAAGTTTTAGCTGCTTACTAAAATGTATTTAAAAAAAGTAAAACAACTATTAGAGTATTTTTTTTAATACACACCCCATAATATTTATATAGAATACAATGAATTTTAAATTTGCCACTTTGCAAACTGTTTTGTATTAAAATTTAAAAAAAAAAAAACGAAAAGAAATCAATTCAAAATAATTTAAGTTTTAGAAGAATTATTTTTCTACAGCAGTTTGAAAATGTTTAATCTAAAATTTTTTAATTTTACGCCAGAAGTAAGCAAGAAGTGAATAATACTGGCTTTGTTAGAAAAAAATTGTTTAATGTTAAAAAAAAAAAAATGGCCGTGAATCATTCCAAGCCTATAAAACATTTTGAAATATTGACCTTTATCTTCAAAGCGTGAGCTGCAGCTGAATTAATTGAGAAACATTATAAAATTGGCACCAATTTATTTCAAGAGTCAAATTTAGCTCAAATTTGAAGCTCAAACTTAATAAAACTAAACCAAGTTCTAGTTTCTAACATTTTCCCGATTTTTTTTTAAATTTGAAAAAATAAACTTTGCTGCATAAGTTTGTGGTGTCTGCTGCGATTTTCTACCAAAGAATTTACATATTACCTGGACAATTTCCATTGTGGCTCATTAAGTTGTAGGAGTGAAGAGAGAAGTGTGTGATTTGCATAAATAAATTATTCCGAACAAAACCGGCAGCCACTTCCTATGTGAGTGACCTCACGAGCGGCCGGAATGCTGCACAAATGAGCAGGGAATAGATTTGTCCGGCGACACCTGAGCAAGACACGCGCACCTGCCCTAGCTAAAGCTGTCACCGGCAGCTGCACGTCAATTTTATTTTTTATTTTTCCAGCTTGGATCAACCGGTTGCATAACTCGCGGCGGGTTATTCAACACGGCGTGATTGACTAACTGGCGCGGGGGCTGCGCGAAATTGACGTCATTCCGCTGGACTAACACGCCGATGCGGAGTGAGTGGTGACCAGAGCAGCACACAAAGAAAGAGCCAAGTGACGGCTAAACAAAACTAACCGTTGGGGTGCTGCGCTGCATTGCCATTATTTCGCGACGACACAAAGGAACGCGTTTCGCGCCCCGCCGAGAGAATAGAAAAACAAACACACGTGGCGCGGATTTGTGTCTTTGAGAGAGAGAGAACGGGTTGAGGTGGGCGAACGATTATTTGGACAGGTTGACCGTGAATCGGGCCTCTTTTACATAACCGTAGTCTGGCACGTGTACTGACATGTGACGCAGAGAAAATTAAGCGAACATAAATTTATTTATTAATATATATTAAAACTGACCTAACATATTTTCAAAAATATGAAAGTTTTTACTCGCCATGTAGAAACAATCAATATTTATCTTTATTTCTTTTACTTTAGAGCGTTAATTTAAGTTCAAATTCATCCCAGATAAAGTATTTTCTATTTTTTTTGTTTTTGTTTATAATTCTAAACATACCAAATTAATATTTAATGTCATATTTTAATTCAAAAGTCAAAATTTAGTTTTCTAGAACTTTGTTGAAAATTAAATTTAATGTGTGGAGATAAGAATTCAATATAAAAAATTATCAATAAAAGAGACAATTAGAAAGACTCAGAACAGTTTAAAACTAAATAAAACCTTTTTAAGTGTCTACAAGTGCTATTTAAGTCACACATTAAAAAATTGCATCAAAATGACAGAATTTGCAAAGATCCATAATTATGGAATGAACTTCAGACGAATATTAAATTATATATCCTCAGTCTCGAGTTAAGCTTAATTTTTTTAATGTAAATTGCTAACTTTTTACATAAAAAGCTAATTTTCAACATTCTGTACTTACAAATTGCCAAGAAATGTTTATCACTCCCCGTTAATTAGCGAATCTTACCTGAAACAAAGAGAAAACACAATTAGAGCAAGTATAAAGTTTTATAATACTTTCCACTAAAAATATTTTTATCATTTTTCTCAGAAAGAAATTTTCCATTTGTACTACGCCAACTGGAAACACGATGGCGCGCGTGCGATATAATTTATCAACACTTGATTAGGCCCTCGGCAGGTTCAGCGACCCGCGGTAATAACAGCGCTTTGGTGCACGAAGGGGTTTTCTTTCTGCGGCGTCAGATATCGGATCGGGGGCCACAATGACGGTATGCTTCAGTAATAATGATTGATATCGACGCTGAATACTAATCATGCGAGACATAACAATGGAATCCTACACACTCTTGTGTGTGTTCAACAAAGGACTTCAATAATAACACGAAGAGAAGCTTCCTCATCGGACGAAAGATGCAACAAATAAATTCCCCGCCGCTGCTGACAAAATGCCAATCGACGATATAAACACATGTGCATTTATTTGAAACGTGTGTATATAATTACGTAAAATTTGAATTACCATAGAATGTGTTTTGCCATTAACAGTTAAAATTGTTTATTCCGCGAGTCCCTCAAAACTCCTAAAGGCATTTTGTGCATTTCCGTATGTGCAGCTTTTGTTTGTTTGTTTGAAGAAGCGGATGATATGGCGAGTCTCGAGATGCAAAACAAAAGGATCTCTTTGTGTTTGCTCGTTTGGAGTATTTCATGTTGCATAAGAAAGCGGCATTCAAATGAAGATCAAAAAGCCTTTCCTGCAATGAGAGACATTGGAACGTGGTCTTTGTTCTTGCATAAAAGCCGCGACATCAAAACTTCAATCGGGGAAATCCTCGCAATGAAGGAAAAAACATGTAAGATTCAGAACGCCATTTGCGTCAGAGTAACTTTTTATTATTAGAAAAATGAAGAGCAATTTTCCCCAGGAGTGCTTTTATTACATTTAAAATTGAGTGACCATAGCAATTTATTTATTTTGAGCATTAAGAAAATTATTCAAAACAAATAGTTGAAAAAACATACATCAAATGATTTTAATTAATTTCTTTCTATTACATCAAATTCAGTGTTTAAATATCCTCGCTAATGCATGTAACTGAAGTGAACAATTTCCTTTTCTAATAAAAAAACAGGCGACATTTTCTGTATGCATTGCTTTTAAAAAAAAGTCTCATTATTATTAACCATGAGAGCCCTGTGCTTTTAAAATATCAAGAAAATAATTATAACATTTCAAGAATTTTAGAGAGTGAAAAATTATAACACGCATTTACCATGTTGACAAATTATAATATATTGTAAAAAATTAGAATATAAATTAAAATTTTAAAAAAACCTTAAAGTATTTTTATCAGAATGAAAAAAAATCATTTCATTAAAAAATATTTAAAAGGGTCTATTATGATTATAAACATCATTTATAGTTCATTTTTGGTCCATAATTATTATTTCATTCAATTTTATCCGCATATTATTTTTATTAGTGGTTTAGAGCTTTTTGACGGATGTGGTGCTCCACTGAAGGCCAGAATGTGTGAAACAACGGTGCACAGTTCAATGAGTTATCGCGGAGAGGTCAACCAAGCGAGCGTGTGATAAATTATAAGGCAACAAAAAACCAAGCTCGTTTCATGCAACACTAATTATCAGTCAGCAGTTGGAAACGAATTCGTTCCGAAAGGCAGTGGCCACCAAAAAGCAACAGCGCTCGACTAACACCGATTTTATTAAAAGTCCGCTCCACGAACTGAACAGGCACGGCTTTTCTGCTGATTAAAAACCGTTTCACTTATAACACGAGAACTTTTCACGATAGCGAGTCAGTTGGTTACGAGGCGAAGGGAATTTCACTTTTTTATATTAATCAGAGGCGTTGCGTGAGAACGGAGATTATTTTCTAGCCATATGATTTTAAAATTAAAATTTTTCAAATATAATTTTATTAATAATTTTCTTTTAATATTCCCTATTCATTTATTTTATTTTTAACAATTCACAGTAACAAAAATAACAAGTTTCTTTCATCAAAAGTGAGTTACATTTTACATCATTGCAATGTTTTTCTTTGCCAAATTTGCTCTCCATTTATGACCCTCCAATTCTAAAAATAAAAATCATTGCGTGTTCTGCGAAGACAGACATTCCAATGTCTCCAATTTCAAACCAGGAAAGTGGTCAGCAGTCGAACGAGTTTTGGCCTCTCCTTGAAATGACAATGACGCCGCTAATGATATTTTTACAACCCGCAAAGCGAAATGGAAATTTTTCGCGATTATACGGCCTCGGGCAGGACGATCGAGCAACAAAACGTCGCCGGAGATAATAGATTTGTTTGAATATATATTTTTATTGTTTTGCGTTTAGAAAGCGACGGACGTTTTAATTAGATCCAGAAATGGAAAGCGTTGCGAAAGAGAAGAGGCTGCTTCTTTGGTCTGTCTGGATTCGAAGCGAGTGCTGCTGATAACTATCAGTAAGTGAAGAAGTACTTTTGTGTGTTGCGAGCATGATGTTATTTAATGATCAATAAAGTAACACCCGATGTAAAATAAGCGGCGATAAGAATCGCACTTTTCATTAAAAGGCGGAGCTGAAAGTGGACGGACGGAAAACCATCAGTGCGGTTGGGCAACGAACCAACTGACAGCATATTTTTAAATTAGCGCACTTAGAGCATTTTGAATAAGGAGTGCGGAGCAATTATCACGAAGTGATCGAGTGATTCTCTATTTATCATGCACTTCAGAAGCTTAATTAAAATCAATCACCTTGCTGATTGGAGTTGTCGCGACTATTTATCACCCTAACGATGATTAATTGCATCATAATGAAGGCTAACTGATAACTTACATTTGTCCCAATTTGCATATAATTAATAAGGGCAGGTAGATTTTAATCTTGTTCACTGTCAGTTTTGTAAATATGAGGGTTTTAATAAATAATTATGATAATAATAGTAATAATTTGCAAATAGTCATCCTACTTCAATTGTGTCTTAAACAATGTCATCCATTAGACACAATATGACCGCAGATGCATTATATTAAATATAATTTACGTACAGAATAATGCACTTCATGTTTAAGTTTGCATAATTTCTCACAACTTACAAAAGTTAAAAAAAAAAAAATTAAAAACTTATATATTTAAAAAATAAACTTATTTGATAAAATATTGTGCTTAAAGTTAATAAATAGCTTACACCTTTTATTAATAATAATTATTGATTTTATTTTAACTTTAACTAACTTCATAGTCTATTTTAGTAAATAACCGTTTCGATCACTTGAAAACTTTAGGAAGTCCCTTTTCATTACTCTAATACATAACTAATTGTTGGCTTTTTGTTGAAAATTTTTTATATCAAATTAAAATTCAAATAATTATAATTATTATACAGCCTAAAATCCAAACACAATTTTTTTTTAAATATATCTTTAATTTGCATATTTATCTTTTATTGACTTTTCTTCCTTTTCCTTATCGTTCTAATAAATATTGTTATAATTTTAATCAAATAATTTAAAATTTGAACCTCGTCAGGTTGGAATATCTCAGGCAGAAGAAAAATATACCTTTTAAAGCTGCAGGTCAAAAAGTGTCAACCTCAAGAAATAATGTTCCCCTGCTGCATATTTTAGAATATATAATTTTTACCAAAGTCACAGCAGCCCGACTGGGACATGCAGGATTCAATTACTTAAAATTAATCACACTCTCTCGGTCACTCACAAAGAAAATGTGTCCATTTTTTTTCTTCCTTTATGCCATCGAGAGAGTGGAAAAAAAACTGTCCTCCTCTGGATACGAAAACGCACACACGTCCTTACGCCGGTGCGAGAGGTGTAAGTTTACATCCAGTTAGTTTGGTGGTCGTCTGTCCTTGATGCATGATCAGTTTTACGGCCGCCGCAGTGTACACAAGAAAGCTCATATTGGTGACCATCATTAAGAAAATATCGCGGCGAGCGACGACGGGCCTCGCTCGTCTGGGGCGCAAGGTCGGCCGACGGAAGGAAGACCCTAAATAGAACGATAAAGTCTAGCGAAAGTGCACGTGCCGAACGGGTGGCGGGGTGCAGGGGTGCGTGACGCAAGTAGGGGTGATTCTCTGTGCCTGCGCCTTTTATGGCCCAACTTCCTCCGCTATGACGACAAAGAAGTGTAAGGGCGCGTGTGCCAAATTACTTTTCGAAAAGGACACACATACGATGTGAGATGTGACTCATCTGGGAACACGCGAAAGTGCTGCGAAAGAATGAAAATTGCTCTGCGGGAAATGGCGAGGGTGAAAAGGGGCCAGTCCAGGCGATAACTGCCGAAACACGTGACGCTCTGTCGGCTTTAATTGATTTGTTGAATTTCTATGGAAATGGTTCTTATTGAGCTTTCTTACTTGTCTCTTGGTTTTATATTTAATACATTACGGATATGGAGAAAATTTGAATGTAGAACATTTATGCAACCCGCTCAACCCGCTTTTCTTATAATGGAAATCAATAATAAAAAAAACGTTGAAATTACTTTTAAATTTGTGAAATAGTTTGTTTTTTTAACACCTTTTACTCTAAAAATTCTTCAATGAAAAAATTTCTATTTAGCCAATAATTAAAAAAAAAGCTGAAAGTAATTTTTCTTTCAATTATGAGCAATGATTGGAGACAAGTAAGTTTATCACCAAGACAAAGGATATTGTAAGATTATGGATAAAATTATTTACATTAAGTTTCAAATACAATATGATTGGTATAATTTGATCTCAAAAGTTGTAGCAAAATTCTTGCTATTGCTGGCGCCATTTTATCTAAAAATGCAACGTTTCCCTTGCAACAATTGAGAAATTTTTGATGTCAATTTAATTTTCTTGTAGCAATAGTACAAATCAACAAGAATAAAAAGTTGAACCTTGGACATTTATAAAAAAATTAGTTCATAAAATTAGAAGTCTTATATAAAGGGATCAAAAACCTTAAGAAATTCCTTTGTGGCCATGGCCAAGTCAAATTTAGCTAATTTTTTAAACTGATATTATATTTATGATTTATTCATAAACTCATATACCAGTATCGAAATTGGAGCGAATTAATAAAAGGATTTTGGGACAACTACTACCTCGTACCTACAAGATTATCATTACCGACGCATTGTTATGGAATTGCCATTGTTGTAAATATAAATTTTGTTAAAAAAGAGTTCATTGTTTATATCAAATAAGAAACATAAGTGATAGTAATATTTTTTTAATAACTCATAAAAATGCTTAAAATAATGTAAATTTATTTTTAACCATAATATTAGTAAATGTATTAACATTAATATTTGAAAATGCAATTTATTTTTGGCTAAAATTAAAATTAACTGTTTTAAAAGTAGCACAGACACCATGTTTTATGTTGAGTGCCATAATCGCTAAAGAAGACGAAAATCAATTTGAATGAGCACGACGGGAGACATAAAAATCCAATCCTTTCGACGAATTAACGGAGGCACTTTGAGTTTAACACCTCGGCGAGCAACAAACGGTATAATGAATAAATTATTTCAAAACCTCAAATCCGTGAACAAAGACACAATGGCTGTGTTTGACCTCGTGACATTGCCTGCCGGTACATGTAATGATACAAGAGGAAGTGCAGTCATGGATTTAAGTGCTCGGTACGAAGAGAAAAGAGAACGAATAAAGAAAAAAATCAGGCCGGAGGAACCGTTTCGGCAAAAGTCAAGCGCAGGAATTATGAGGCCGTCGCCTTTTCACGCGCCAAGGGGCTGAAAGATCAAGTCTCGGGGCGAGGGAAGGAGAAAAGTGTATGCGCAGGTAAAAGGGTACGGAGAATATTTATTGGATTACCGTCTGCGGCAAATGTCACAAAGGATACGAGACGTCCTAAATTTCGAGCAGCTTAAGACGCTCAAAAGCATTCTTGGCTGCGAAGAAAGCAGAACTAAAACCCCATCAATCTGCGAGCTATAAATCATGCGTGACTTTTATAAGAAAAGAAAATTGAACCTTGATAAAAAAAAAGAATAAAAATCAGGCTATCTGCAATTATGATTCCATTTTACGCATGACTCGATTACATCTCCTCCGACTCTCTCCTGCTGATGAGAGGAAAAAAATAAAACAGGGATGCTCCTGCTTCCTTCGTGTATATAATCGAAAGATGAGATCGCGAAGCCGGAAGAGATCATCTCGAGCGGTGAAACACAAAATGTGTAACATCTACCGGAGAATAAAGTTCTTCCCACGCATTTAAAAGTGAAAATGCTTTCCCTGTTTCGCCCGAGCAAAAAATTCGAGTCGTGCTCAGCCCCACGGCGAGATCTTGCTTTGTTTTTTTGTCTGTGTGTTGGGTGCGCTCGGCTTGGTCTGGCCGTGTTTCTCGCGGCGGCCACCGGCACCGCGCTCTTGCTAATCAACGCACCCGATGCATAATCATAAGCAGCGAGTATTCATCGCGCCCGTCACCAGGAGACGCCACCAAGCTGACTGACGAACGCCTCGCCTCAAAAATATGATTAATTAAAACACGGATTGGACATTTCTTACTCGACAAAATAAATTTAAAAAGGTGCTTCACAACGATTAAAATTAATTTTTTTACAAGAGTAAGTTTGTGGCACGCCTTAAATTACAAAAAAGTGAACATCCAGAAATTTAAGCTTCAGTTTATTCTATATTGATTTTATTTAATTTAAAACACAAATGAGCCGGGGATTTGCTTTTAACATTAGGCAAAAGTATTTGTTTAGAAATATTTGAAGCATATATTGTTCAAAATCACATTTTTAAAAATTATTTTACAACTGTAGCATTAAAAAAAAATGCTTTATTGGGTGTAAGCAAACAGCTTTTTCAATACTTTTTTCAAACCTTTTTTTGGCTTATTGTTAGTGATTGGATTGATTACGAAGCATTTACTTTAAATGCGGGTTTAATTATCTAGAGGTTTTATATTTTCTAATTTATGAACATTTTGCAAGCACTACATACAATTGAATTTTACCATCCCATTTATTGTTCAAAATTCATAATTAAATGCGTATGACATTAGACAATTAATAAATAATTTCAAATGTTTAATTCTGATGGTTATAAAACTGAGATTTGAATTTTGTTTAAATATTTGAAAATTATCCCATTATTAAATTAACAAAATCATAATACTAAAAATTTTATATTCACCGTTATAGTTTTATACAAAAAAAATAATTTAATAATGTAAATAATATTAAATCTAAATTGAATTATAACTTTATTATTATGTGGTACTATAAAATTAAGTACTATTTTTGTCAATCTGCCTAAAAAAATTTGAATTGCACTGAATCTTCCTTAGTTAAAACTCAAATTAATGCAAGTTCTTACAATTAGTTTTGAAATAACAACGAATAAAATTTCGCACTAGCGCAGCAGATGCAGCCACTTTTTTTAAATGGTGCACAACAAACGCAATTATTTGCAGCTCAGCACCTGCAAAATCGCAGAAAAGATCCTTGAATGCATATTTTTTTTGAAAGAATAAAATAAAGTAATGTGGTTGCATGCAACCTAATTAACCGTTATCTGGAGCTGCACTCACCGAGAGTATAATTCGTTTAATCAAGCGAGGAGTCGATTATGTATATTTTATTCGCCGTCCTTATCTGCCGCTTGGGAATCGGTAGTTGGAAATAGATACACGCCGCAGCTGCCAGGGCGATCTTATCGGCGAACAATACCTGCTATATTATAGTTTGCGCTGAAATAAATATACATGTGCGCTGAGAGAAAGCAATGGCGGAGGAAAACAAGTGCTGCGAGGCAGGTCTTAACACTTGTTCCTATTAATTTTAAGTACCTCGTAAAATAATAGGCGCGGGAATTAATTACCCAGTCGACCCCACCACCGCCAATGATACTCTCATCTTTTATTTCTTGGTTTGGCCGAATGTAGGTGAGCGCTCGGCGGCTTTTCGCTGTTTGAGCGCGCGCTTTGTCTCTCTCTCGCATGCAAGCGAAAAAATGTTGCAATTCATCCTTGTTGAGTGCAGACCGCTATTATAAGTATAAAGTATTATGAGCGGCCGTCTGCAAATGGTGGGAAGAAACTAGATTGCACGTATTGCAAATTGTTCCTATGAGCTATATTTTAAAATAAAATTAAATTTAAAAAAAATAAAAAGTCGAATTTGCTGGAATACTTGATTTCATTTCGTATGTTGTGGAAAAAAAAATATTTTTAAGAATTGGGAAAAAACTGCCAGCTAAAATAAATTTTGAAGTAAATTGTATAAAACTCAGCAAATTTAACGGTTTTAAATTTTATGAATGAATCGTTTTCTTTTGCATCACAGCAATCAGAGCAACTTTGGATTTTGCATTCTGATTACATAAAACATTTTAACTAATCAGAGAGATTAATCAACAATTCAATCATTGTTGTCATGTGTGAAGCTTCATAATGAAGTAAAATGATTTAAAGAAAGAAATTGCAACAATTTAATTTGGTATGTATTCGGTTACTCATGAATTAACTCCGATATTTTTTTTTTAATTTTTAAAAAACATTTTGTAACATAGTCGCTAATTAAATGTGCAATGCAAAACTTGAATTTACAAATGAATATATAATATTTGGAATTTCCCTCAATAAAGTATGGCTTTTGCCGCAATCACTACATTCAAAACATATAATTAAAGTATGCATGTTTTTGAATAAAATTTAAATTTTAAATTACAAGCAGAGACGAGGGTGGTTGGTTCATATACGACTTCTCAACAACTTCCGCAATGAGCGAGGGCCAATCGAAATTATGATCGCATGTGTCTGCGAAATAATGAAATAGGATCGATAGAAGGGCGTCTGCACGTCTGCAATTCTCACGTGTAAGGTATTATCTTTCGGCGGCGCTGCTGCGACGCCGTGAAAAGTTTTAGTGGTGCCGCCCGATCGATATAAAATTGCAGTCTGATGTGGGGTTGAAATGCGACCTCTTCGCATTCTCTCAGCGGTGACTAATTAACGGCGCGCCCTTGTGTGTTTTTCACTTATTTTCACTCGGCAGAGCTGGAAATAAATTAAGCGTATCACTTTTAATGGTCGCTCAGCATCTCAGTGCAGACGAGAGTTTTTTTGTAATTTAAATCACGAAAAAAAAAATAGTGTTCATCAGAATCGTGCTCAGCCTCGACCGTCAATGGCAGAAGCAATAAAATGCTTAATAGGTGGTGCTTTTCTTTCATTTTTTTTTTTTAATAAAGCCGCAATTTCTATCGTTGGGGCAAAAAGTGACGCGGTGAAACGGCGGCGGGATATTTCTTATTATATTTATTTTCCCGGCAAGTGCACATCTCGGAGCAGAGACTCTCGTCCTGGCTGGGTATTAAATTATGGTGCGACTTTCATTAAGGACGATTTACTGCCACTTAATAGTGCAATTGTAATAGTCCGGCTTTGTGACTTTCGTGTTTAATTACGAAGAGGGGATATTTATGACCACAGAAACTCATTTCCTGAGAGAAGAGTTTTTTATGACAAGAAATATAAATGAATGAGCACGAATTTTAATTGAAAAAGACAAAACATGCAAAGTAAGAAAAGCATAAATTGACAAATATAGTAAAATTAGGACTGATTGAAAAAATGATTTTTATATGAATTTAACAAAAAAAAATTGTTGTAAATAAGGATCCATTTAGCAATAATAATTTATTCTTTCTAATTCAACTGTCCTCTCTTTTAGGTGTAGAAATTTGCGCTTGGGGAGGACAAGTGATGAAGTGCAAAACAGGATCTGCAGCAGTTATTATTTTTTGTAATTTTAATTTTTAAAAGTAGCAAATTATTTATTTTAACGTTTTTAAATATATGAAAACGATATCATTTTGAAGGTTTCTTTTATTTTCCATTTCAATTAGAGCAAATCGTAAATATAATGCGGATTATTAAATTGGAGTATCAAGTCTCAAAAAATTTGAAATTAAGAAAATCAGTATTTAATACATAATTACAATATTAGCTATCAAACCATGAGTTGTATTACTTTACGTTTTACTTTCATAGATTTTCGTTTAATATAATGTTCAAAGGGGACATATTTATAAAAATATCTTACTTGATAGAAAAACAACATCTCAAAATATTTCATGAACATTTTACAACTACATACGGAAGGATTTGACCCTCTTAAAATTTAAGAACACAATTAGAAATACCTTTTCTTAAAATATAATTTTAAATTTTTTTATTAAAACGTTCGTTTAATTTTTTCTAAATGATTTGTACATAAAGAATATGATTCAGAAGCACAATAAGTGGGAAAATTTCAGATGTATCATTTTTCATGCTAGGCGTAACTAAACACTGGTACAAACGTCGTGCTCACAATTTCACACGATGTGAGAACGCATGTTGCATTGAATGCGTCGATCGAGCCTCACGCCGGCCATGCATGTGTATAAAAACAATAAAGAATAATAAACAAAGCTCCGTAAACGGAGCCTACGTCATATAAAAAGCGTGCGAATCTCCATTTAAATTACATTACTTATATTTTTCAGAATCGGCAGCAAAACGCACCGTACAATCTAATGGGGACGAGTGGATTTTACATTTGCCGTCGCGGTCCATTGGTCGCGAGCGAGTGCCTCTTATTGCCATAGAGAGGTGCCACACGAATCGGCAGCGTGATGGAGTTGATATACGCGTCGTGCAGTGATAATGGCAATGGCATTGCATGCGTGAAAACTGGGTTAAAAGTGCATCTCGCGCCGATCACACCGTCGGGTGGCGGCAGCGGCGGCGGCCGGGCCGACGACGCACGGATATCACAAGAAAAGGTCTCTGTTCGCAGCTGGCACGGCGACATCAGGTTCCGTTACTTGGAACAAGACCGGAATATGTTACACTTTTGTTATCTTAGCCCTTTGGCCGCTTGTTCTGACAACGAAAAAGCTTTTAAACTCAAAATGGATTTTTAATATTAAAATAAATCAAGCTTTTTCAGATTAATTTATTTACACTTTGATTTTTAAATTTTGTTAATTTATCATAAAAAAAACCTAATTCAGTCCATATGATTATGCTCATGATATAAACTTTAAATTTTCTGAATCAAGATATTGATCTTAAACCATTTTTGTTTCTTTTTTTTCTATTAATTTTACGATCCTACTTTTGAGTCGAACACAAAATGAAATCATTATAATTTTTAATTAAAAAAAATTTTTATATTCACGATTGATTTAAATTAAAATTATAAAGGTGTTGGTTAGAAGTTCAATCATCAGTGACTCACATTCGTGTTTGCCATAATGATATACGCTCATAATTACTATACGTGCAAAAAACACGTGACGCTTGCACTCGAGCGTTGTAAATTTATAATGCTCTCTCGGCGAGGTAAATATAATAAATGGCAACAAAGCATTCGCAAGCAATTACATTCAAATTGAAAAAAGTTGCATTATTTATAGCGGTGCTCAAGCGTATTTAATTCACTGGCAGGCGCGACAATGAAATGAACTGTAAATTAATATCAGTTCTCTGTGCTCCTCCTTCAAATTAACAAGAGGCACTAAAATTGAAATAAAATTTTGATCCATCAAGATCAAACTGCAAATGACAAAAAGTGGAATTAATAAAGTATATTTATAATTAATTTGGCACAGTCAACCAATAAATGATATGAAAGAGATAAAAAGACACAATATTACGCTTCCACCCAAGGAAAACGATGACAGTAACAGTCAATTAAACATAGATTCATAATTGGACTTTCACTTTACATAATTATTAAATTATTATTACACAATTATTTGTATTTTACATTTAAAAAAATGTTTCCGATAGCACTGGATTTTTACGAAACTTATATAAAACGCATAACTAAAATTCCAACTTTTAAAAATATGAAATAATTAAATATATATATATAAAAAATATTTATTAAAATTGTTAACATGTTCAGCAATAAAATAATATAATATTAACGTTGAAAGAAATTAAATATATTTTTATAATATTAGGCAAGAAACAATAATTTCTCTGGGTCTCGCACTTTCAATTATTGCAAAAAGAGCTCGTGCTAAGTACACAGCTCAGCATCTGTTGCCCGCGGCCCATTTGGTTGGCGCTTTTCTCCTTGTGCCCATGCTAATAATGCCGGAGGTAAATATTTAAAGGCGTACGTGTGCATCTCGCGTGTATCTATGTACATTGGCCGGGGGAGCACACAAACAAGGCGCATACACAAACTACTATAACGTGTGCATAATCTTTTAATATGCGCCGTGTGTCATGAGTTTGTTCTTGTTAATATCATCATCAGCCGGCCGATTATGTATATATTTATGTGTTGAGAAGCTACCGTATATAGCGCGATGGCACACACACAACACATGGACATTCCATGAATATTTTATTTTCGTTTGTATAAATATTGAGCGGCGTGCAAGCGCATGCACTCGAGGTTAGAAACGTTTATATTAGCAAAGGAACGATTGAAAAAGTCACGATTCGAAATGATTTGCCGCTCGCAGGATTCAAAGCAAATAATAAATCTCGGCGATGTCGATTAAGATCTCCCCGCCGCGTCAGGTGTTGTTTCTCGTTTTCATCTCTCGGCTGTTAGATGATGGATTTCAAGAGATGAACTCGCTCGTGTTTCAATTTCGACGGGGAAAGTCGCGGTAATCAATTTTACCGCGAGAGTTGTAAAAATATTCCGTTTTATTGCACCTGAGAAGATCTATCTCAAGTGAAATTCATAGTCTGCGGTGTAAAATAGTCTCTTTTTCTCCCCCAGCAAAAGATCCTGCCAGTCGAAGCAAAAATTATTATTCATGTTTTAATGTTGTTCAAATATATTATTTTCTCAAAATTCAGCTTGAAGAAATATAAATATACAAGACCAGAATTAGCAAAAAGAAAAATAAAATGATTTTTCTTACTGTTAAATGAAATTTTCTGTACCCAAGATTTTTCGTTTTCCATAATTTTTTTGAGCATCAGTGACAAAATTGCAAATGCCTGACTTCAGAATGTATTTAATGGGAAAAAAAGAAAAACATCAAAATACTTGTTACGCCAGTCTAGAGTCTATAGAATTAAAAAAAAAATTTCACTGTATATGTTAAATACGGCGTTTGTTTAGTCATTTTTGTCTAATTTGAGGGTTTTATTATAAGAAAAGTTGAGAAATGTTTGATACTATTGAAACTTAAATTTTCTGTACTTACAAATTAACAAGAAATTTGTACCACTCCACGTCAATTAGTGAATTCTTACCTAAAACAGAGAGAACACAAAATTAAAACAAAAGAAAGTGCTGGTGTAAAAATGTCTGTATCGCTTTTCATAGAAAAATCCTATTTTCACTGCACATCATTTCCACTAAGACAACTGGAAATACGGTTGCACACTTATGATAATTTATCAACACTTGGTTATTGAAGATAAATATTAATAAAATATGATATATTTTTTATCATGATATTTGCCGTTGGCTTGCAAATTGATCCACACGATTAGCTTTCTTTGTTCTTGCATGCAAACTGAACAGAGTTGAATTCCGCATAATTTATCTTTTTATTTAATTTTATGGCTGCTTTCCGGGCAAATATTTTTACAATCGCAATAAAAGCTTCGCATTCGACACTTTTTTTTTACTTCTTGATATTTTCAGGTGCGCTGCACGGTTTTTTAACTCTTATATTTTGCCAGCGTCAGATTTCACCGGTCGTATAATGTATAAGGCGACGATGTTATCGTTGGCGAGATGGACCATTTCAAGAGCGGTTCACTTTCAACCTCTCGCGTTACAGTAATTATCATGCACAATGAATTCCAAATGAGCGCGCATGAATAAATCGAGAGAGGCGACCAGTAAATAAATCAGACCGGAGAACAACACGCCGTTTCTTTTTCAAAGCCCCGGGGACAGATCGGAAATTAATTCACTGCAGTGATAAATCAACCTGTAATCGGGGCCTAATCGCTCTGACGCGGAGAAAAAGTTTTAATTTTTAATCAGCGGCAGGAAACGGTGCTCCAAATTAGACGATTTACTCAAATGAGCGAGGACTAATTTCGCATGGAAAGTGGTGTCACTTTTAGAGTGGTAAAAATGAAATTTTTTAATTTCTTTTGCTTCCGTTGACTCGGGATTGTTTATGGCACTTTACCACCGCAGACAAACAGGAAAAGTAAATAAGTGAGGCAATATTTCATTTTTTTCTGCGAATCAGACTTGCAGCTTATTACGCGATTAGTCACTCGGTTTGAAACAAAACACCAACGTCAGGCTTAGCAAAAAATTAGAAATCGTACTGCACCAGATTTAGCCACGTCAAACGGGTTTTGGGAAAAATTTACGGCGGGTGATTGAATATTAAATTTCAAATGTGATGTAAATTCACGTATATACGTGCCAGTTTTCCATTATCATAACAGTATAATATGGAACGAGCTAGCCGGGAGCATATAATAATATTTGATACGCCGGCATATAAATTGGTTGTAGGAATAAAATAATAATCCATCTTGGCTCTTGAAAGAGGAGAACAATTATTAACTTTTCTTGGAGCAGGTGGCTAATTTAGCTTTATGAATTTCGCTCGCCTTTTTTATGCACCTCTTGAGAGGCGGCGACGATTTTTCGCTCTCGTGTGCGAGATGTAATAATAATAATTTCTCTCAATAACCTTTTGACACTCGTCATCGCGCAACCTTTTGTCGACGATGCGAGCGGTGCCAAGCGAGAAAAAATATCGGATAACGCCCTGCCATTCTTGAGATGTTCAAATTGTTAATAGTTTAAAAGCTCTCGGTCACATTGAATGGAAAACATTTTATTCGTGAAAAAATTAAAATTATGTCCGCTAAATTTCTAAAAAGCATCATATTGAAATAATTTTTGAACTTGGTAGACTTGCTTTTTTAATGAACTTTTATAAATCATACTACTAAGCTACCACAATACATTAACAATTATGCTTATATCATCTTATACGTTGTTTTCAAGTGCGCTGAATTTATATTAAATATAAACACCTGATTAATTGGTAGAACTTCCTTCAATTTATCAAATTTTGTATTATATTTGTTTTTTTATTCAGTAAATTCAGGTAAAATATAAAATAAAACAAAAATATAAACTAAATAGCTACTAAAAAAATCACAATTAAAGAATAAAAATATATTTTTATATGTTTAATATGAGCCTTATAATTTTCTAGAATGAATTATATCATATTATGCTAATTTTTATTATCAGTGCTTCATTAAGAAAATTTGTACAAGAGCACACAGGGCAAGGTTTTTGTGCGGTCAAGTGCCGCATCTCTCGCATTGAATATTCATGATATGCATAATGACGCCGGTGATGAGACCTAGGTCGAGCCGAGTGACGCCAGCAGATATTGAACCCGGCGTGACCTTTCCTGATGGTGATATAACTTTTAATGCGACCGCTACTCCATGGAATTCGCCAGTGGCCCAGATTTGTGCCACACATTATTTCGCCCAATTTACTTAATCGTAGGCGCATCGAGCAATTAAGCCTTTGTGTGAATTTGAATCGGTTGGTCACCGCAGCTTTTAGGCACGGCGATTATATTAATGGAACTCTCTGGAGTGAGGTGAGAGACGAGCGAAATCTCTCGGCGCGTCAAAGTGATTAAATTCTTCACATTTCATTAAGCATGGGTGCTCTGTCAAGTACCACACACAATTAATAACTTTCACTCATATTTCATAAACAAATGATTCAAGAGAGTGACAAAATGGTAAATGAATAGAGGGAACGTTGGCAATTTGTATTAACAAATTATCAACAAAATACATAAATTGGTCTAGAGAGAAACGGTGCATAATTAATTGTGATAAAATATTTTGCTTTTAGCCGTATTTTCAATTATTTTTCTTACTTTTTTTCTTTATTATTCAAATATCTTATATCTCAAACAATTCTTTTTATTTAAGCAAAGAACTCGGGCTTTTTCCTTTTGTTGTAAAAATTGTTTTTATTGAAAAACAATTCTATCAGTTTAGGTGAAATTGCTGATTTTTTTATCATTCTTTATCATGAAATAGGGTCACAAACCATGACTGAAACTGGTAGAACCGTTATGTTTTTAAATAAAAACAATTTTTTACAGCAAGGAAGAAGCTCGAGTTCTTCACTTCCGTGATCATCTCCTCGAGTGTTAAACAAATTCCTTTTATTCCAATTTAATATTCAATGCAGTTTCGCGGATTGCATACAGCTTAGACAAGAAATTCAAATTTTTGAATACAAACAATTTTTTACAACGAGGACAAGCCCGACTTGCTTCATTTCCAAGAAATTTATGTAGGAAATAATAAACATCAAAACTTGTTCAGGTTTTCTTTATACATTTGAAGAAAATCACTGGTTAAGTGAAGATTGGCAGAGTTCCCTTGTGAGCTTGAGAAACGAGACTTGCCCTTGGCAGAAAGAATTGCGCAGCAAATTTTGCGGTTGTTTTCAAGAGTAATGAAAATTCACACACTTATTTTCTGCAAAGTGCGTCATTGAATTTTCTTTTAAATAAAGTCTTAACTGATTGAAGATTTCAACTTTCAGCAAAACATTTTTATTTTTCAAGGGTGCAAGTTGGCACGCACACCTGGGCCGGCGCTGACAGCAAACGGATTGGGCTCAAGGAATTGGGGCCACACACACTCACGGCACCGCAACCCGGGTCGCGGCGGGAGAGCACTAATTACATTGCCTGTCACGGGGAGAATCACATCAAGCAAGATTGCCGCTCTCGAAAGCGTTTTGAGGCGAAATGATCTGGAAGCGACAAGTGTATCAAGCGGCAGGCCTTTCACACAGGAATGTCGGAGGGGGCGGCAGACGGGGTGTTTCAAGTGTGTTAATTCCAGCAGACCCCAACTTATCTGACAGAAACTGCTTGGAAATGATCTGGTTGGATTCAGAGAGAGATAATTCAGTCTGCTACATGGAAACTCGAGGATCTTAATCTGGCATCATTTTGATCGGCTTATTTGAATTTAAAATAATAATTAATATTTTTTGCCATGGTAAATTAGAGCGAATTTCAAGCAGTAAATCACAATTGGATTTTTATTAAGAATTTAATTAAGATTCTTTAAAAACAAATTCCAATTAAACGTTTGTATAAAAAGTAGCAAAATATTCTTGCAATTTAAAATATTTGTAATAATTTAAAATATTATACAATTTAAATTACAATTAATTTAAATAATTCCCTCCTAAATGTAAAATGTTTTGTTTATTTCAAATTTAGGCCCTCCTAAACTTCAAAATTTGTCTTTGAAATCAAAACACACGTCCCTCTCTCTCGTTTGTTCAGAGTGTGTCGTAGATTGAGTTGGAAGGTCTTCTTTCACCTCATTCGCATCACAAAGGCTAATCCCTTGCAACGTCTCGGCGACTCTGACGAAGCACGTGACTAGCCGAGTGTGACAGCAGATTACACTCAAGAAGTGCATCTCATTCATTTGAATTAATTAACGTGCAGGCGAAGGGGCTAAAAATAGTGCACAAGTCTCTGCGCTGACGTTCGTCCCGGTGAACTCGCAGTGGTGACGCATTTTATTTTACAAACGTGCTGGCCAGACTGCGAGGGGCTGCCCGTTGATGCATCACCTCTTTTTTCAAGAGGACGCTCCATTTGCGCGTGTCTATCGCACTTGGCAGCATCTTGCGAGCGTGAAGGGCCGTGCAAAATGTACACCCATCGCTCGAGAGTGGCGATAACGGACCGAATTGGAAGTGGGACAGGAAAATTACCCCGCGCGCTTAAATGACGCAAATTCGCTAATTAACCCTTTTCTCGAATTAGATGGTCGTTTCGCGCTTAATGGGGTATATGGGAAATCGTTCTGGTTGACACACTGATGGCTCATAAAAGTATATTTTGGTTTCAAGTGGGCTTCTGTAATAGTTTATCAGTGAGTCGTCTCTGAATGGGAGTACAATAATTTTTATAACTTCCACAATTCTCATTATTTGTGGAATTGAAAGGGTTAAATTTTGTGTATGCTTTTGATAGAATAATAGGTATAAATTATTCATTAATTGAAATTTAAACACTTTTGTTATAAGAGAAAATTTACGTCTTCTATACGGCTGCAGATGGATATTTCAATGAAAGTAGTGTTAGCTGCTGTCCAGCGTGCAAAATATAATATAATGGTTATAATTTAATTCAATAAATTTCACATTAATTTAAACTTAAATACCTGTAAAAGGAAAATTTAAAAAAAAAAAATGAAAATAATATTAATATTAAAATTAAAGCTTTATTTAAACTAAGTAGAAAATTAGTCGGTTATAATTAATTTTTTAAAGAGATTATATTACATGAAAATAATTTAAATGCAACATTATTCTCATTTAATAATTTAAACTAAATAATTTAATCTTGAGGCAACCAGAGCGAAGACAACAAAGTCTTAACGACCTCGCATGAGTCAGAAGGGTGTTTTGGAAAAGCGATTAAAATTTTAAGAGCCAGAATTTGTTTCGTTTGTTTGAGAAGACGTAAATCACCGATATAAAAGTGAGCGTGATTCATTGTTCGGGTAGTGAGAGAGAGAGGAGGGCGCAGTAAAATTTTTAAAACCCGTGGAGAATCGGCCAAGAAGGGGTTGACGTCACTCTCGCCATCTCCTTCAGACAAAAGAGTCTCAAGTGAGCGAAGAGTACACGCGCGTCTCGTCGTGACGTTTTATAACGTTAAATTCGCCGGGTACATGCGGAATAATTAATCGAGTTTTGCGTCCGATCGACAGGCCCGGAAATTCAATTATGGAGGAGGAGGGCACGTGAGAGAGAGATACAGTTCTATAATGTGTGCGGTGGAAATTTCATTCTAATTGAATCAAAAATTATTTGGCACTTGAATCTCCGCGTCATTCTGATAAAAATTATTTTGTACAAATAATATCTTAAAATAAATTATTTCTAATTTTAAACAAGTTTGAGACATTTTTAATGATTTCTTCACGTTTTTCAGGTAAAACAGGACCATTTTCACTAATATTGACGTTTGCCAAAATTTTGAGTACAATTTGTAATAAAAATTTAAAATTCTATTAAATGATCATATCGAATTTATCTTGAAAAGTACATTTTAGGGACTTCCCCAACTCAAAATTTGACCTTTGGTCAAAAAATATTTTTTTGTCTGTACAAAAAAAAATGTGCAATTACCATGGAGAGCATCCTCTGGAAATCTGGAGCAGTGGACATTCTGGGTCACACCCCGCGCGTTCAATATAAGTAATTGTCCTTTCTTTTGGGTAATTACGCGACGACGAACAAACAGTAATCGCCGCCGCACTCAATCATCTGCCGGTCCAGCATCTGCAGTGTGCTCGATTGTACTACTAAAGCTGTAATTCCGCCGCCGCACATGCAATGATCTCACCTCGTGACCTGCGCAGATCATATAATAAATGTACTACCTCCGGATGGTGGACCGAGATAAAAAAAAAAGAATAAAGTCAGCCGGCCCCGCGCGTTTGCCGCAGTGAAATAAAATAGGAAAAACTACCGATGGAGAGATTGTTTGTTGTGTGTGTGTATTGGGCGCTTTTTCAGATGCACGCATGTGAGGCGACTGCTGAAAAGTTGGAGTAGAAAGTTCGCCGGGAGTTTTATCTTTTTAACCCTTTCAACCGGCACGGATTCGCCGCCGAGCTGCGATTTTTATACAGTCGGGGTGATTGCGATCGGCCAATTTTACGGCTTTCCAGGAAAATTTCTCCGCTGTTTGTGCTAAATATCTCGTAAATCAATCTTCAAGCAAGAGGAATGAAAGGGTTGAGTTTATGGCCGCGCACTTTATCGGTGAGCTAAAGAGATTTACAACGTTTTCAACGCAGTCATTAATTGAGCTTTTGTTTACAAATAATTTTAGCATCAGAAGCTAGATTTGTGCAATTTGCAAAATTAACTCTCAGGATAATCAGATAAAAAATTAAAATAAAAATAATACAAAAAAATATATAAATTTCTCATTATTTTTATATGGTGTTAATGTAAGTCGAATAATAATTTATAATTTCTACTTTGAAGCCAGAGAATAGCTTTCAAATGATGGAAACAAAAAAGCGTATAATGTCTGATAATTACGTTGATAAAAATAGTTATTTGGGGAGGAAATGCACATAAATATTTCGTCATTGACAGCTTTCAATAAATTTATAAAATATGAAAACTATATTCTTATGCATGATTCATGAAAATAATATCTTGAAGCGAAATGAAGGAAGATAGTTAAGTATATTAATAGATTAATTATCAAATTGGTATCGTCAGTTATAGTTAAAATATACCATAGCAGAGACATACAGGGATCAGACCATTATTATTAAATGTTTACTTCATACGTCTTGTTGCATGGACAAAATCTAAAGTTTATAAAGAACATTTCATTCCAATTTTACGTTTTTTTTGTTTGTTTTTTTAAATCGGAAACCCTATTTTTAAGCCAGCTGAATATTTCAAATTTGAGAAATGGGAAAAATTGAAAAAAAAAAAAATATATTAAAATAAAAACGAAATTAGTTTGAAAATCAGATAAAAAAAACAATTAACTGACGACTTTTAATTATATAAAAATATTTAATGGTGCTAACTTCGATAAACGTGTAAACGTCTACCATTATATTTTATTTCCTAGTATTTGGAATAATTTAAAATCATCATCTACATTTTCAAAAAACATAAATTGAGACATTATATCTTCTAGGCTTGATTATAAAAAATCCGCTAAAACTCTGCCAACTTTAAATAAACATCAAAACATCCTGCAAGATCAATCAATTTCCACTCCACTTATTGCAAATTCGCCGATAAATCTTGCAAATGCGAGTCGGCAGAATCACGCGAGCGAGCGAGTTTTTCCTCCGGCGCAGAACTGAGAGGCGGCATTATTTATTTCTCACTTAATAATCTCGCATTGGTTGTCTATACATGCTGAATATCATTTTAACCCGCAGCTCGGCGAGTTTGAATGCGCTCGTAGATCTCGCTCGAAAATTATATTATCACGCAATTCGAATCTAGCTCGTAAATATTATAAAACGCGAATGCACTCTCAGCTCAGCAGATCGCGCTGGGATTTTATTTTCGAGCGTGATATTTCAATTTGAATTATTACAATCGAGGAAGAAAGTTCTGACACAAAGTCACACTTAATTTACGTACGCCAGGGATGGAATAAGTTAATAAATTACCTTCCTCGTTCGGCCGGCCATTAAAAATGTGATGCCACACACGCGTGACAGGCCAGCTTATAAATAATAACGAGATGCGTTCGAGACTCTATCTGCCTTTTTTGAAAGAGGAAAATTCAAGTCAAGTGGAAAAGGAAGTGATGCACGCACTTAATATGTGTATAAAAAGCAGCCGCGAGGAGGATTAAAAAGCATCAGTTTCACAGTTGAGGAGCATCTCTCAAGTTATGATATACACATCATTATCTCTCATAAACCCAAAGAGGCGAAAGGAAAAAAAAGAGGTGTTATTATAATCAAAAGGCGCGGGTAAATCCTTTTGACGAAAGGCTTAATCAGGTATGAAAGTAGGCTTTGGGTAGCAATTTAAAGAGAAATGACACATATTTCTTTACATAAATCCTGATCAGGATGTGACCTATAAAATGTTTTCCTATATTTTAAATTTTGTTCGGTAAAAAAAAATAAGTATTGGATTCGTTAAGTTCATATACGGCAGCTATAGAATTGAAAAAGACCCAGAATTTTGAAATATAAAAAGGTAAAATTAATAATACTTTGTAAACTTGAGGCAAAAAAGGAGCAAGTCTAGTTAAAATTTGTCTATACAGAAGAATTATAAGAATAATTTAAGAATTATTTATAAGAATTATTTTAAATCAAACTCTTGAGAAAGACTGGTCTCACTATAAATTCAATTTCCAATTCTATCTACAATTTCAAATAAAATTTTCTTTGCAAAACTTTTCCGTGCACAAAAAACCTTGGGTTTTCCTTGGTCAATATTGATCCTGTGCACCCACCAGACGGAGAATGTACATACAAATTGAGCAAACTTGGCCTTTCAAGCTTTTGTGCTTCGGCACTATTCATCTTTTTCTCCTTGCACACTTTTTGCTGCTGGCGAAAAAACGTCCAAAGCCTTTTCATGCATGCGTTATAAAAGGGTAAGTGCGCGGAATAAGACGGTGGTTTTTGCCCACCAAAGTACTGAAGGTCGAAACTGCGTTTGAATACATAAAAAAGTAAAAAGCGACTGGATTGGAATAAATTATATTTTTATCTCGGTGCGGCCGTGCATCAGCTACGGGGCTCGATCGCTTATCTTCTTTTCTCTGTGCTCGCTGGGCGTACGAACTAACAATAATTCACCCCTTTCCCAGCTGCTCTGACTATGTTGCTGCTGCTGGTGCGGCGCGCGATATGCTTGTAAAAGCGGATTTAACAAATAAATAAAACCGATTATTAATAGCTGGATATACATACGGCGAGGGGCTTGAGCAGAGCAAACGCCGAATAGTCCGTTTATAAACTGTACAGCAGAGGCTCATCATCATCATCGGGAAAACATCACAGGAAGGAGAAAAACTCCAACAGATACTGCCCGGTTTGTTTATGTGTACAAAAGTTGCTGCACCCCGAGGGCGAGAAGCGAAAGTCGTAAATCCTGAAGGAAACTACTATATTTGGCTGCCAACGAAACTACCTGGTGATGGTCCAACCCGTTCCTTTTCATGGGCACAAAAAATGTGGAAAATATACTCGTTTTTGCTGTCGCCAGATTGAAATTTATTGCCTACCTTGATGAAAAGAGGATTACGAAGATTATAATCTTTAATTCTAAAAATGAATAAAATTATCATTTTATCATTCGAAATTTTATGTCCAACTGATTAGGCCCACGATTCTTTATTTGAAAGTGTAGTTGTGTTGCAGCAGAAAAACTTTCCTTTCGGAAATAACGAATCTCAATAGAGGAAAAAAATTATTGTTCTGATTGTCTTTCAAAAATAATGATCGGTATCTGAAAGAAAGACGGAAATGAAATCATTGTCGGAGCCATTCATTACTCGTCAATTGCAGCGGCCAACAATTGGCTCACTTTCAAAATTACTCGCAAATAAATTTATTGCTCCTCGCTGGGAGGTGAACCGACTTTCATTTATTTACTCTCAAAAACAAAAATCTTGGCTCGGTCGACCGCGAGATTATCACGATTGTTAGATTCCAAAATTACTCTCCAGTCGCACAATAGTTTTCCGCGCAAAATGACGATTACGATTTTGTGCCTCTCATTATGTGTCATTTAAGCGCAAATTATGTAAGGAAACAAAACAGGAATTGTTATTTGCGCTGCAACACGTTCGTGGAACGTGCGTCCGTATTGCCTGGCAATCACGCACTATGACGACCGTGATAACTTTTCTGAGGAATCATCAATGTATTTTTTCTTCTCTCCTGCTCCGTTGGTTTTTCTCTCAATTTCGCTCTTCTCTCCCATAATAAAATCGGTGCGAAAGGCCTCAAAGGCTGTGAATGCGTCTCGAGAGGAGTGTGCGTTTTTTGTCTTTCTCTTCGGTTCGACGGGCCGACTATCTGTGCATTGTGCGCTCGAGGGTCCTTCAGGCAGCTCTTTCACATACGTAGTAATTGAGAGTAATTCACAATTGGCGTCCTCTCCACTCTGCGCAGCCAAGGCATCGCTCCTTCACGGCAGCCGCGATTTTTATTATACACACCATCGGCTACCGGCGCAAACGAGTTTGGCGTGCACTTTATATATTTGGCGTAAGAAAGAAAACCCTCTCGCAGCAAGCGACGCGTCCCGACTCGCGAGAAAGGGAAGTGCAAAAAATCATAATTACTTTGAAAATTGGATGATCTTTGAAAGGTTTTAATAATATTATATTTATTAATTGTTAAAGTTTAATCATAGAGAATATATAATTTAAAGTATTTATAATAAAAAAATGGCTATTCGCTAGACTTGTTCAGACTTAATTTGCATTAAAAACAGTTTACTTAGATTACAAGGGAGGCCAACATTATATAAAATCAATACAATTTTAGCAATCATTGGCGTATTAATTATAAGGTCATTTGATAATTAACAAATTGTTTACAAATTATAAAGTTAATACACAAAACAATAAAAGTAAAATGTAAAATAATTTTAACAATTTTAAATAGTACTAAATTTGTTAATTATGAAATAATGTGAACTAAAATTTTCATTACATTTTTTTTTTTTTAAATATTGGTTCCAAGTATTTTTATTTTTTTTATAATCACGCCACAATTTATTCATTCATTGCCCAATTTGATTGTCTTATATTTCATTCAATATTTTCATTTATATGTTTCATTATTTCAAGTCCATTTGTTCATAAATTGTAGAAGAAAGTGAAATTTTATTTTATTTTTTAAATAAAATTTCAAAATGACTATTTTTAAAATATCTCTGCTTCTAGAGACTTATTTCACCAGTCTATTCATTAATTAAATCGACTTCAAATTTTATATCACAAAGACGAAAGGGTGCGATAAATAAATTGCTCTCGTTGTCAGTAAATATTTGAACATGGTCGATTTTTCACTGCCCGTTTGCACAGCACGCAGATTCTTCCGCGCCGCCGATTTTGATTGAGAAAAGGCATAAAAAATCCGCTCTCGGCGAAATGGTCCGTGTGAGGGGCGGCACAGAACAACCGAAACTCCCCTCCTTTTCTGACAATGTATACAACCGAGAGTACACGAGCATTGTGCGCGCCTAAATAATGTCTGTGTTATGATAATGAGGCAACGCGACACTGTAACTTTCGTCCCCTGGCTGGATTACGACATCACGCAGAGAAAATAAATCGGCTGCTTTTATTGTGTGTCAGCGAGACACATCATTATTTAAAGGGGGTTAACCAGCCAGCCAGAGGGGTAGGTCGGTGTCTGCGAGCAGAAAGGCTTCTCTATTTTAATTTTTTTAATATATTTTCGTTCCGGGATGAAAAATTGCTCCAGGTGGGGAAAATTTTCTAATTGCGGCTGCAGTTATTCATATTTCTCGACGCGAAGTCATCAATTATGTCACATGAGTCACGACTTGATGTTTGTCTCTGCAGCTCTCAGAGTACCTGACAGAAACAGAAATGGATTTTCCGTCGGCTACCGAGTGTGTCACGTTTTCAACCCTCGATCGCTCTTTCTTCGTCACGGAAATTCAGAGCGACGTGCACAATTTTATTGCGACACAGATCTGACAGCAGAGCAGGCTTTCGGTTTTTAGGCGATGCTGATTGTCCTTGTAAGTACCGAGAGAGCAAAGCGATTTTTTGTTCATTGCAGCTGCGACGCAAAAGATATCTCTAGCTGGGTGGGAGCCTTAATTGTTAATTTAGCATGCAAGGGCATGCTACGATATAACGGAGTCGAGCGGAAAAAGCGCCGAGTCACGGCCAGAAAATCAATCAAGACGCGGCGGGAAAGCGACAAGTTCGTTCGGACAGCGGCGACAGAGGTGAAAATTGCCTTTGCACACTCTGATGATTAAGTACATTGAACTTTTGACAATCAGCTTAGGGAGATGTAAAATAAACTGCTGGTTTGGGATTTTTTAAATTTAAATTAAGTAATAAATTAGCAGAATTGATAAATTACAAAAAATATTCAGTTTCATAATAAAAGACTGTCAAATTTATTACATTCCAATGCAAACTTACAATTTTTGCTCCTACTATAATTCATATTGTTTGACAAAAGCTACAGTTAGTACATATTTTGCATATTTTAAACCATCAAAGCTTTTTAATTACATTTTTAATGACCACTTAAATAATGGAAAGTTGAAAATCATTGCAGGCATGATATAAACTTAAATAAATTTGAATCATCTCTAAATAAACTTTCAAACCTATGGCCCTACTTAGAAAGAAATTATCTGCTGAAATATTTTTTGATTAAAAATTACTACTTCGACGTGGAAATAAAATTTTAAATTGAACTCTTTTTTAAACACTTTTCACCAGTCGGATAATTTTTTACTACATTATAATTATGTAAAAGCAATATTAAAACAGCTTATAATAGTTTTAATAGTAAAATAATTAAAAATATTTGTTCATAATTCAATTTTTATCTTATTGATTTAGAATTCAGTGTAAAAACTTTTTAAATCAAATGATATTTCTTTATTTTTTTATTTCTCGATTTTTTTCGCGTCAAATGTCAGCCATCAATCCGTTTTTCAAACTGTAGCTCTGCTGTAGCTTTCTATTGCAAAAAAAAAATAAAAAATAAAAAAAAATGCTGGAGCTGAACAAATTGCTCCTGCGCCTGTCGCGAACAGTTTCAGCTCGGCAAAATTTTATTGTTTCGCCGCGCTCAGGGACGTGTGCGCCTAAATATAAACATCACACTCAGCCGCAGTTTACACACACATTTTTGCGCATTCCTCGTTTCAAAACAATCCGAGAATAGCCATTGCAAAAAAGAGAGGGAGTTTTGCGCCGGACATATAAATATTTCCAATCGGCGCTGATGGGCCGACTCGTCTAGTCTGCGAGTGAAAAATAGTCGTTTCGCTATTGTCTGACGTTCAGTTTGTGCTACAACTAGCAGCATTGCCGCCGCGTTCGGCGGCTGCCGCAGACGCAAACCATCTGCCCCTATTCAGTAAATACACACCCTAGCCCTGCTATAAATACGGCGTGCATTCGTCCGACTGGTCTCGCGGCTGCTGCAACGTGCTTTTACCTTATTTGGTCGACAATGGATTGATTTTTGATTCCAGGCCATTGACGTGCATCCGCTCGACAAATGGTCGTTTCAATAAATAAGTAAATAATTCTGGGGGATTTCAGGGGGTTTCCAACTGTCGACGCCAATATTGCGTGCGGCGGGCCACGAAATAATGGCGTAAGCGGATTGTGGAAGCCGTAGATAATTGGCGTCTGACCGAGACTAAATCGCGTTTTGATTGACTTGTCCCATGATTGCGTCATGGCGTTGGCTTTGCGGCAAAATACGTGGGTACTTTTTGAAAGAAAAAAATAATAATTTAATAATAAATAAAACATGAATTAATCTATTTGGTAATGCTTCGTTTTGTCAAAATTACCTTGTATTATTTCAGGAATTCGCAAAATTGTTCAAAATTTGTTTGTTTAAAGAAAAGTAGGAATTATTTTCAGACATTTTCTCCCTATAAAACGGTTGTAATTTTAAGGTTAAAGTAATTTTCGATTTTTTTTTTTTTAGTATATTTTCGATAATCTTTACTTCAAAAGAAAATAATTCTGCACCTCTGTCTTTTTAGAATTAATTATTTACAGAGGCAAATCAAGTCTTTACAGCAAAAGATTCAATTTTAACAAATTAATAGTAAATAGTTGTGAAATTTTAACTATTGTTTAAACAACCAGATTTGACTATTTCAATAATAAATCCTTATTTAAAGAGCAGAAGAAAATTACAAAATGTATATAAACATGTTTAATAGTTTTTTTTTTAATTAATTCTAAAATTCTTGAAGCGACTGAAATTGTTATTATCAAAATTAAAAAAAAGGTGTACATTTGATTCATAAAAAAATCGTTTGATAAATTCATTGCTTTTTTCCCAGCTCAAATATGTGAAGCACGAGTTTCTTTTCATTACAATATTTTATGAACAAGATTTAATTAATTTTTTAAAAATTCAAATTTTCTATGATTTCCAATCAATTTTTAATAGTTCATGTGAAACGAAATAAATTTTTTTGTTTAGGCTGAAAAATTTAAGCTGTTTTATATGAAAAATTTTCATGAAATAACGGCCTTTTCGAGAGTTATTTTGATTAGAATTGTTCTCCAACGCAATAAATCTTAGATTGCGGCACGTCACATGAGCTAACATGACATTTAGAGCCTAAGCAAAGAGACGAATTATCTCTGGGAATGTGGCGTTGACAACCAAAAAGCGATGCATGATACAAGTTGAGAGCGTTTCCAACTCAAACTTCCTCTGGTTTTATCTATTCCTATAACAATAAATGTTCTCGTCCGCGGCGAACAAACAAATGACACAAAGTTTCGTAAGCAAAAGCGACCTTACCTTGTTTACAGTTGACCTGGTCTCGGGCGGCGACGCGGGCAGCATCTTGTCGGCGCTGCTGCTCCTCCTGGACGCGGGCTCGTTGCGGCCCCTGCGAAAAGAGGCCCTGGCCGCGTTCTCCGCCATTCTGTACTTTTTTTTGTTCACTTCACATCACTGTACGCTGAGCATCCTCTCTCAACACCATTAGCGACAACACTGACTGAGCCTCATCTCACGAGCTGCTCGTCGTCCTGTGGAGTAAGAAGAAAAACACATCAGCGTGAAGGTCAATTAAAATAATGTAGTGGGAATTTTCTCTCTCTTCAAGAGCATAAAATGCATACGACGGAGCATCTCCGCGCCAGAGTTGGGGCGGTTTATCTTTCTCTCTGGCTAGTTTTATTATATTATTATTTTATATTATGCGTGAGTGGTACTTTTAACTTATTGAGAAAGGAACCGCCTTGAAAACAAATAATGCTGCTGTATAATTAGCACCAAGAACTGATCACTTCACGTTATAAGAACGCCTGCGCTGGATGATGAGAGATGGAAAACGAAAGCGTCGATTTATTTTATAATGATGGAAAATTGAGCGTGGTTTTTATTTATTTTGTTCGGTCAAGGGAATTGTAGGAAATGTTACAAGATGCACGCGTCTCTGTTCGAAGGATATAATATGCAGGTTGTTTTCTTAGTTTTCTTCCGTCGGTTGAGATATCAAAGCCACAAATCGCGTGACCCAAAAGGGCACTTTGGTTTGCGGAGAGGAAAAGTGAAAACAGTTTGTGCTTTGCTTCTATAATTATGTTGGAAATGCATCGCATCATAATTCTTATCAAACTCATTTTGGTGATTTTTTTGTAATTCAAAAGTCAGCTGTTCCCAAAAAGTAATATTTAAATCAATATCTAAATCTTTTTAAGCTAAAGATGGTCCAGAACTTGATAAAAAATGTGAATTTAAGTTTTGTGTACATGAAAAAGTCCGAATAAAGTTCTATGAACCTTGACTGAAAATTCGATATTTTGGATCAGGGTGACACAATTTGTAAAATTGATTAAAAAATTATTTTTATTAGAAAACTGAAAAAAAATTATATTCCGCTAATTTTTGAAATCACTGCTCCTTGTTTATTTATTTTAAAGTAAAGCATATTTAAAGTCTTCGAGTGAATGGAATATTTTTCGCCAATTTCTAATTCTAAAAAAAAAACAATTTCCCTCATGGAAGTCTCATTTTAAACATTTTTTCTTCTTTTTTTGCACACCTCTCTCTGAATTGCGCAGTAAATTCAACATTTTTGGCAGAGAACATGAGGTGCAACGTGGTGTATATAAATAATCCATCGGAAAAGCAGCCGGATCTCGTTTCAACAGAGAGGAGGCCCCTTTTCGATAAAAAGTACATAAGCGAAGCCAGAAAAACACGCAGCGCACGGACACACATCCAACAGAATATTTGAAATTCTAGAAGGAGCGTGCGGTGAATTTGCGTCTCTCGAGGTGAAGGAGGTTTGCCGAGCTAAACCAACCGGGTTTGGTCGCCGTCCAGATAGATATCCGCGACGTGCGGTAATAACAAAAAGGAAGGTACCACATTTCTCCAGCAACTTGCGCAACCTGTCCGCAGTTTGATAATAAAAAAAAACAGATTGTGGGCTCAAATTTCATAACATACTTTGGAGATTGGTTACCTTGGATTGAGATTTATTAAAATATTTAATAAATAAATTAAAATAATTATGTGCAATGAATTTTTTCTTCAAATATGTTCTTATTTCAAATCAAATTAAACGAATCATTTGAAATTTGGAAGAGTGTCTTCTTTTCTTTAATGATTTGAATTTTCAAAGTAGATTATTGAAAAAACAGATTAAAAGAAAGCTGCTGCCTAGCAAGATGTATTCTCTCAAGGTTCAAAATGCTTTTTGTGGTAAAAATTAAACCTTTTCCCAAAAACCTTAGTATCAGACCTTCAAATTTGGCATTTTAATTATGATTTAAATTAATAAAATTTTCCTTTTTTCCGAATGCAACAATGAAAATTATAACTGGAGAAGACATTTTTTATTTAGAAAAATATGAAATCACCAACTTAAATTTAAAAAAATTAATTGTGTATTAAATAATGCCATTCTAAATCATATAAAATTGTTGCGTATTATACAATAATTTAACAAAACTACATAAAAATGTATTGCACGAAGAGAACAACCCGCATTTATGTTAAGGTTGTATCTATTTTGTTCCATCCAAGGCTGTGCTCTTCATTAAACTTCTATATAATTCCAATTTGAATAGTATCAAATAAATCGACGCTAAAATACGCTCATTTTATGCAGCGACCACCGAGAACATTGTTCCATAGAACAATCCTTAAAAAAGCAACGAGCAGAAAAATCAAGGCAATACATTTCCCATCAGCTCTATATCTCCGGAGATAATGCAGGAAAGTGCATAAATTAAGAGCGTGCCGCATAAAATTACACTTTCATCAAGGTTGTCACCACGCGCGCGGCGATTTTGTCTCATATAATAATAAAAGTTATAGAATATGGTGGCTGAACTACTACTGCGCGAAGCGTTATTGAAATTCAAGCGATAAAACGGCAGCACCGAGGATAAACTCTCGTGGCATAAATATTATGAATTCCCTGCTCTAATCCAAACAAATAAATATCGGACTGAAAGAGAGGCTTCTCGTCTCTCGTCGTATACTCAAGTAGGCCTCACCGTTTATAAAAATGAAAGGTAATGAGCGCTAATCATTAGACATGCGTTAATGTGATCCGTCAGTTTTGCAGTAAATTATACACAGACGTCATCTATAGCCAACTTTGTCCCACTTGCGCTGACAAATTAATCTTTGGTCGCCGCCAGCCGAGTGTAAAACAAGCCGCGCGACACTCGCTTTGACACCTGACCGAGTTGTTTCGTTATTTTCTTGCTGTGTGAATTCAGCTGGTGGGAAAAGTAGTTGAGAACTTTCTTCGCATTGTTGCCTGGTGGCAAATGACTGATAATGAGTGCTCATTAACCAGGCCCACCGCATATGCACACACATGTTTAGTAGAAATAATAACGACAGTGAAAGGGAAGACGAACGTACTTTTGTTTGGCGAGCAAAACGCATCTGCTTGTTGAATTTAATTAGGCAAAAGTGAACGAGGATGCGAAAGTTGGTTCTTGAGAGGTAGTTGAAGGTTTAAGAGTCAAATGAATTAAACTCAAGTTAAAAAGCACTTTAAAAGTTTGTTATTTTAATTTTAATCTTTATATAAATCAAAAAGCGTTACATCATTTTTAGAATTTTTCCTACTTTTACAGTTTTAACTATATTTAAAATTAAATTTAATACTATGAAACATAAAACATAATGCTTCCTTTATTATTTCAAAAAAATGTGAAAAATGGAATCTTACATTAAAATTAAAAAAAATTTATAAATGTAATTGCAAGGAGTAAGTTTAGATTGAAATGAATATGAAAATGTAATTTCTTTCGGTATATTAGGTGGCAGAGACTTCCGAAACCTTAGATGATTTATTAAATTATATACATTAATGAAAATTTGGGGGATTTGAGTTAGTGATATAGAGTTTAAAAACTTATAAACTAAATAGTTAGAGGTTATTTACTTAATAAAATAGAGACGATATTTTATACTCTACAAATGAAAAAATATTTCTCATTCTAGATCATAAAACTCGGGCGAATTAATTTTTTTAATGATCTAAAATGATTGAATCAAATTTTTGTATGGATTTAACATTGAAATATTGGAAAAGATGTCACTCAATTACAGTGCCTTCTTCAAGCCGCCCTTAAAATATCCATAAATTGTAAATTAACTAATCAACAATAGCTCAGCCTAGGCTAGCCATTACAATTGATTAGAATAATCCTTAATATAATGATTTATGATTCATTTTTCATTTATTTGAAAATAATAAAAAAAAACGTTAAATTTTCTAGCACTTATAAAAATGCTATACAAAAAAGCTTAAGAGATGATGGATTATTCTTGCAATTTAGGACAAGAGAATTATACAAATTTTAAAAAAATTCAACCTCCTCCCTTTCTCCAGCATCTCTTGTTTCAGACACGAGCATCACGCCCTCTTTTGTCCCACGCGGCAGCGCACCCGAAATTAATTCTAATTAAGCGCGCGGACAAAAGAAAGGCCGGTCGAGCTGCATCACGGAAGCCCGCACTACTTTTTATCAGTTGCGGCGGCTCGTCGCAGACACAATAAAGGGTCAAGAGATAAAGTTGGGCTGATGAAAAGAGTGCTTGTTGCCACCGCCCGTGTGTCATTCCCAGGCCGCGGCGGCACGCGATTCGAAAAGCAGCGCGGCGTGATTCAGCAGCGCACGCAGAACGGCCACCGCGGCCAATGACCCCGCCGGGCGATGATGGCCCTCTCTAAATCACCTTCGGCAAACCCTTCGCGCTGCTAATTAAGTCTCCCGCGAATTGAAAGAAAGGATGGATGAAGCACCCAGGTCTCTTTCAATGAATGCCAATCTTGTAAATTTTTAGCCGACTATAATGACTGGCATTTTTTTTCTACCATAATTAATATAAAATATTGAAAAAATCTTTTTTTTTTTTAATTATATTGACTGATGAAAACCAAAAGGGTATATTTTAATCAATTTAATTTAAACTTCCATAATTGACAAAATAAAAGAATCAGCTTATTCATCCATCATATTCTTCATCTCGAGAGTAATTTAAAAAAAATTAATAATTGTTTTCTTAATAAGGTCAATTTCCATCCAGTTTCGTGAGAGTGGCTACAGTAAAATTGCGAAAGTGGACGCCAAATCCGCGAAACTTTGCGGCCACCGACATGTTTACCTCATTGTCAACTCTGTGTTCGCCACTTTTTTTTTTAAAAATATTGCCAAACATCGTACAAGGCGGTGTGACCAGGCCCAAATACGGAGAACAATGCGCGAGTGGGAACCGGTGCTCACTGGACACTGTATTAAAAGGGGACGCCGCGGCGGCGACGCCGGCCGCTTGCCCAAACCAGAATTAATTATTTATTATTTTGGCCGGAACGAATCTCGTGAGAGTAAGAGAGATGTTACAATGGTTAGAGAACTGGTTTCCAGTTGGCCCCAAAATCCCCAACAGAGTTGAGAGGACAAAAAAAAATGAACTCAAAATCAGTATTTCTTGTTGGAATTTCATTGGAAAAATTTCAATAAATATTGCAAAATTTGAGTTTATTATTAGAAATTTCAATTAATATTATAAATTTGATTTTATTATTAGAAATTGGTGGAATTTAAAACTTTTATAATATGAATTCAATGATAAAGAAGCAGAAATTACGATTATTTATTTATTGGTGAATGGAATTCTAGCGATTGTTTGCCAGATTTCTTTCATACTCAATCAAACAATGACTTTATTGACATTATAAGTGAGTGTCCCTCTCATTAGAACTTGCAGGGCCGACATTCATCAAAAGTATACAAAACGCCCAGCTGCGGCCCTTCTTTCTCTCCTCACTTGTTATTTTTCGTCTTTCACCCAACGGAAAGTGCAGCTTCACGTGTCAGCTACATAATGTATTCAAAACCAAATAAAGGCTTTGCAAATTTGCGTTCCACTCGGTGGTGCATGAAATGAAAAGGAAGAGAAAGTCGGCGCATTCGGTGCGTCCGTACACGGTACGTAATCACACCATTAGGCGGCCCTGGTGTGCATCTCTTTCCACAAAAGGGTTAAAATATACGTCAGTCAGACGCCGGCACCGACGGACACGAATTATACACACGAGAAACAGGTGAAAAAAGACGAGACAGCAATAAATGTTTGTAACCTTTCACTCCGCGCGCAGGCGAGCTGTGAGCAAACTGCAGTCGAAAGAGTGTAATTTACACAACGCACGACTTCTGGCATTCTTCACTCGCGTTTATTTTGCTTCATTTGAACAGACCCTCGCACGCACGCAAAGTGCCGCGTTAATTGGTGCTACGACGGAATGTTCACTTTGCTCTTGAAATTGATTCATTTTCCAATAACTTGTAATAGTCAACTCAATCTTCAATAGAATAACACAATGACTTTGTTGTTTAGAAGGTAAAGTATTTTTATTCTATAATTATAAAACAATTTAATAGCTCTAATATCACAGTTCAGGAAAAAAACACAAGATACTTGATGCTATTCTATTGTCACCAACAAACAAATTAATCAAAATATCTAAAACTTTCATGAATTCAAGGGTCATTGTAGACGAAATCTATACAATATTAAAAAATATCGTGATCAAGTTGAGAAAATATTAAATTATGTCATCATAACAAATATCATCATTAATATGTAGTTATTGGAATACTTTGTTCAAACTAAAGTGCACTTAACAGCACAATTCTTAATTAAAGAATATGCCACAGATACGATAAATAAATATAATTATCTAAAAGATGTCATAAGTCATAATGTTTACAGTAATTTTGTCATAATTTTTTATGCTGGTAACAAAGAAACGTAAACAAATTATATTTTTTACTGATTTATAAAATATAATTATATAACAAATAAAAAAAATCACTTAAAGATATTAATCAGTAATTATGTAAATAAAAATGTGTGTAAATAAGGTTAATGTATATATTTACAACGAATTTTTAAATATTTTAATCCATCTGCCAATTTAAATATAACTCTGATCGATAAACTTATATAAAACGCAAGTGCACTTCAAGCAATCAATTCCACGCGTGTTCTCTTCTTGTTCAGCAACTTGGCAAATACATAATCGAACCAGTCCCGCGAGAGCATCTCGTCAATAGATCAATAAAAGATAATTCCTTTTAAGTGCAAGACACTCGGCGCGCGCAGTTCAATTAATTGCAGGCGACCGGTTGAATGTCTGCGCGTCTTTCCTCAAATCTGACCTACTTGGTCGAAGCCGCTAATGAATGCCGGCTTTTTTCTCTCGTTTCCTTTGCACGATCAAAGAAATCCAAACTAATTCTGCAGGTCAGCAACAACAACGACTGTGAGTGAACTGAGGGGCAAACGGCTAATAATATGCGTCGCGATTCGCTGAAATCCAAATAACGGTTTCAAGACCTGAGGTGATATTTTGCGCATTAATTTTTTCTCTTTCAATAACAATTTTAGGGTATGTTTGTCAACGAAAAGTTGCTCACCTTGAGGCGCGCCGAGATGATCCTCGAGTTTGATTTGCATATCAACAAAAAAGAGAGCAGCTCCCCTTTCGCGCTCCGCCCCTTTTATTATTGCAGTGATAAGCAGCGTTTTTTTTTTCATTATGCGAGTTTGACCGGCTCTACTTTTTGCTCCCGACGAGAGATGAGCTCAGAGTGAAAATTTAATATTCGGTTTCGTTATTTGCCGTTTGTTGAATTTGCATATAATTATCGCGCCGAGCGGTTGTTTCTGTCTTGAAGCAGCGAGAGACGCCGGGAAAGTGTGTTTGTACGTATGCTAATTACTTATTAGGGCTGTCAGCTGCCAGCGCAGCATCATTTTCGACTCCGCCGCTCCGTGACTAATGTGCTTATCGCGCGCTCGCGGCCTCCTGTGATATTTATTTTTGTCCAGATGCACTCGGGGCTTTGAACTTTGCGAGCAAATTAAGACTTTGGGCTAAAAAAGTCAAATATAAAACGTATAAATATCATCTGATATTTGAACGAAAAAAATAATAAATAAATTGATAAAAATGTGAGCCCTGTCAATTGGGATTTGGATAAATTGTATTATTTTGGCAGTTTCTATCTATAAAATCATTGTTTTAGAAAAATTTAGAATTTTGGTTAAAAAAAAAAAACAAGTTTAATTTTTAACGATTGTAACCTTTTTTTAAGATTGTTGTGAAATGAACAACGGATTTTATCGATGGAATTATCTTTTAATTATTCTAATATGTAACAATGTCTAATATCATAAAAATTATTTTTAAAAAAGTAGAGAATAAAAACAAAAAGATTTGTAAAGATTTTTTTCCGATACTGTTAATTGCTGATTTTTATTAAAAAAACCGCCAATATAAGAGATATGAAACTAGCAAATTAAACGTCAAACTTTTTGCTTGCAAAACAAGGCAAGGAAAATTTAAAACAAGGAAAATTTAAAAGTTTCCTCTTTAAAATAAATATTAATCAAAAATATTTCGGTCTTCATCAGCAAAATTTGTTTGTAGCACGATAAATAAATATTTGCTGCTCAAATTCCAAAAGAAAAATAAGTTTAAACGGTAAACTAAATGGCTGTTTTAATAATAATAAATTTAAAAATTTCACATTACTTTGTAGTTTTTTAACCAATATTTACTTCTTGAAATTGAAGTTCAGCACTTCATGGAAGGTTAATTAAGCTTGCAGAATAATAAACCCTGAAGAGAAACGTAAAAGTTCAACTTGAAAGAAAGAAAATGTGCCCTTGAGTAAACGGTAAAAATTTCATCATTCGCAAAATATGCGTTTAATTTGCGAATTACGCAAGTATTCTTTCTATTCAAGGCAATTCCATTTGGAAAAAAAAGTACAAAATGTGGCCGCCTCTAACAACGCACTAAAAATTTATCATCCGAGCACGAATTATTTTATTATTTAATCCGACGCGTTGCATCACCGTTTTTTCCTAATTCGCTCGCGAATAAAAAAAAACCGACGTAAACAAACTTTCTTTCTCCGACGTAAAAATAACAAAGACTCGTGCAAACGGTCCAATTCTAATTTGGGCGTGGAGCACACACAGCTGCGTGAAAATGCTCTCACGCAAAACAATGCCTCGTATTTTCAATTATAGCGCACGGCAGCGGTACCGATATTACTACCGCGTCAAAAAGTATAAAAAAGCGGAGGAAAAGGGTCGCTTGTGTAAATTTTTATGCGCCGTTGCGAAAAGCTGCAATAATTCACGACGCTCTCGAGAGCCGGTTATGGGAAAAGTGCCGATGGAATAATATTGCAAAGTCGAGTAGTAGTTTCATGTGAACCTCGCAGCATGCAAAACACTGTTATCTCCCTCGCAAGCGTGTTATCTGTCGGAATAAATCGCTCTCCGGATGCTGAAATTCGCTTCTGAGCAGCGTTCACATGCCGACGCCACGATTATTTGATTTCAAGTCATTTCGATCAAAATCTTTTGAATTGAAGTTTAAATGTCTGATTTTTTTTCATCGATGAGTAAATTTTTAACAATTCGCATCAGCTAGAGTGATTTTTATGATGTTTTAATAGCAAATTAACTTATTATTTGACACACATCTTAGGATTGCTTTGATTAAACTGAATTTTACAGCTTCTTGTGAGAATTTTCTAAAATATCTTTGCATAGGCCTGATTAAAATTATATAATTAATAAGAATTATAATAAAAACCACTTTTTTTTTACCTAATTTAAAAAAAAAATATACAAGGTAATTGATAATTTGGCCAACTTTATACAAAATAAAATTAGAGGTAAAGACTCCGAATTTCCTTACATTTGCTTTTCCAATTATGGTTAGTTGAATTAGAAAAAAAAAATTAATATTTTGACGTAAAATTACACTATCAAGGGTAAATTCATGGTGATTTGAATTTAAAATCGGCCTTTCCTCGATGAGTTGTATATTGTTTAAAAGGTTTAAATTAAAAACAACATCCTGCTCTACATGTTTCAGCTGCGGGCAAATAATTTTGACAAAAATCAATTTTTTTTTAAATATTTTTCTTTCAAATTATTAATTATAGGTGAAAAATTTTTAAAGCTGCATTTTTAAACACCACAAATTTGATAATTGAAATCAAAAATTTCCTAGCAAACTATTTTTATTTTTGTATTTTGGTCTGAAAATTGCAAAGATATTTTGGTTGGTTTTCAGGTAAAAACTTTTTTTGCGGAAATACATTTTAGTCCTTCATCGCCAATGCTGCCTGCATAATTTCCTTACTTTGTTAATTTTTGGTTCATTGAACTCACAAAACGCATTGCGGAAAAGCCAATTTTGAATTAAAATCACCATGATTAATATTTAATTCATTTCTATTCAACATAACGAGATTTTCAGATATAAACTATATTAAATTTTTCTCCAAAATTTCACAGGTTTTGAATTTCACTAATTGTCTCCTCAAATTACAAAACAAATTTTCTGACAAGGAGTTTCCTTTTTCCACGTCTCACCGTTTTTATTCTTCACAAACGCGAACAAGGAGCAAGTGCGGAGTGTTTTTTTTTTAGCATTTTTTTTCTGTCAGTTTGCATGCGTGCGTGGTGAAAAGTGTATGAATGACATTCGACACTTCTTGGCTTTGCAGGGGAGGCGAGTGAAACCCTAGACTGGCCCGCGGAGCAGCTCTCAATAGGCTTAACGCAAATGGCTAATAAGGCAGGACAAGAGCAACCACTTCTTCGCAACAAGACTTGCGTAATGCTTCGCGCCAAACAATGCCGTCGTCAAACCAGCCTTAGCGGTTCCAGTTTTCGCGAGAGCCACTTCAAGAGTTCGTTGTGGCCAAATACGGGGGCAAAAATATTTATGGCCAAAAGCGCCGGATTTCTTTAAATAAAGAAAAGTTCTATGCTGCTTTAAATTGAGTCTATCTTTACCAATTATTTTACTAGCAATTATATCTTCTATTTCGAGGTTTAAATATAAGTTGAAATTGAATTTTTCATAAATTTTTAGAAAATGTAAAATTTAATGAAGAAGATAATGAAAATTGAAAAATATTAATATATTTTTGATATTGTAATGTGATTGGATTCAAAATGTCACTTGATTTATAAATGTCAAATTTATTCTGAATAGTTAAACTATTTTTTTTTTCATAGAAATTCATAAGAAAGGAGTTTTAATACAAATGGAAACAAGTTCAAAAAAATATATTTAAAATGATTTATATTTTAAATAAATTATAAAAATAAATTGAATTCAATTAAAATTTACAATAAAATATTTTATATTTTATTGTTAAATACTTGGCTTTTTTGAATAGTTGCTACAATATTTTTTCGTAAAAGTCTACTTCGCAATTTAAAATAAATTACTTAAAATGCGATTTTTTTTGTACTTAAGTATTAGAAAATATTTTTATTACAAACCACTATTAAAATTCAATCACTTTGGAATGCTTTTGTTTTAATTGTCTCGAGAGAACAGTTATATTTAAAACCGTGGAAAGATGTAATTATCGTCACAAATGTTACAAGCAGAACATTCAAAGGGAAGTAAACATTAGGGGGCGATTGAGACATTTCCGAGAAAACCGCGTCTTTTCCTTTTACGGCTGAATATTGACAGAGGGCCGACCGCCTTTGATAGCCTTTTCCTTGTCCTTTCCATTTGATCCTCGCAACAGAATTTATATTTACATTTGTCACCCGTCGACACCGTCTGAGGTGAGAGAGAAACTGCTTCGGATTAGCTTGACTCGGCGAGATGAAATTTCAGAGCCGAGAGACAATTTGTTTTGAGATGATAACTTTTGGGGACGATAAGCTGATTATCAAATGTAACGAGTTTGTCAGACAAAAGCCGTTCGGAACAAAAATGACTTTGAAATCAATTGATAAAATAATTAAATTTGATGTTTTTTAGAAAATCAAAACTTTTAAATATTTTAAAATTTAAAAATATATAAAAAAATATTCAACTTTTTCCAATAACATATATTTCAATTTTTAAAATTACTTAGTTTATTCTCTCTCTTTAAATTTAATTAAATTTTTAAAATTATATTGATATTGAATCAGTTATTATTATTAATGATGAATTTGGATGGAAAATAAATAGGAATTAATGAAAATCGAAAAAATTATTTGCAATTAAGTTATTGAACTGATAAATTATTAATTTTAAATTTGATGCTCAAAAAGATCGTTACCGACCGGTCAATTTATTTTAAAAATTTCATCATCGAATTTAATATTCACTTGCCTAGAGTTGAATTAAATTTTTATTTTAAATTAATATTAAATGGAATTCAATTTCTAAAAAATTTCAGAGGCGCAAAACTCGTAAGGAAACAAAGGCTGGAAATCGCACGGAAATATTGCAAGTCGTGTCCCCTCGAGCGAAATGTGCCTGCACAAAAACGGAGGTCGGTGGTTTCGGCAGCGGTCACACCTGAGCATCACCTGTGTTGCGCGGGCCGACGTGTCCGAAGCGGCGCCAAACGCGTCCGCACCGTCGGCCCGGCATTTCTCGACACCCCGACCCGCCAGCCACCGAAATTCAAGACGAAGTTCCAGAAATATTCGCAAACTTACCGCAACGTCATGTGAAGCACGTCCGTTCGCTGCCCGTCCACAATCAAACATGGCGGTCTTAAATCTTAAACAAAAACACAACACATTCGTTGCGCTTTCCGCAATTTCGCGACGCCGCCGCCATCTGCCCGCCGACATCGGAAACAGCCAAGCCTTGCTTGGCGCTTTTGCTGACAAGCGGCGGCAACTTTAGACGTGTAATAGAAATATGAGAAACATTCTGATTACAATCAAAAATTAATTATATTCTACACTAGCTGCAAAAATAAATGAACTAATGTGATCAGCTGTTTTATAATATTAAATTGATTAAATGAAACAAAATATCTCTAAAAAATCAAATTATGCATATATATTATAATATTACAGCCTCCGTCGTTCAATTATTATGGAAGTTTTCCCAAATTATATCTGGATGATTATGAGGCTTCCTTCTTACTTCCCACACAATCAATTGAAATTTTTATATTTTTAAATCGTCATTTAACGATTAATAGACAAACAAATAAAAATGAAATGGGTAAACCAAAAGAATGGTTTTTACTACACATGTTTATGATTAATTATTTTAAATTAAATTGTATAATAAAACAAAGGACACATTTCTGTCAACATGATTTCTTTAATTTACAAGAATATGCTACATCTAGATAACATTTTCCATTTTTCCATCATTTTCAATGCGTCCTAATAAACTCTCACGTTAGCAATTTACATTTATATTTTATTAGAAAAATCATGAGAAAATCCTGCCGATCAAAATAATATATATATTAAAGAGTACAAATTTCAAGAGAGCAAATCAAAATTAACTGTATTTATTCTATTAAGTTGGACCAGTCTTTACATACATTATTATTAATTAGGGTATTATTATTATTAATTATTTTCATTTAATAAATACGCACATGAATGTTTTTCCTACCAGGGAAGTCTACGGTGAATTCACGCTCCACACACGCAAAACACTATTTTTATTTATCAAATATATTTACATACACAAACTTTTTACTGAGAGAGATATTAATGTGCAGCACACAGTGGAAGGTAAATATACCAAAAAAATCTTTACTTTGTGACAGATGTTTTTATTTTTTAATTAATAAATTTTTATTTCTAAATAAAAAGGATGAGAAAAATTCGTCTCAATTTGGAGCAAGCATTTATCCTTTTCGTTCAAATTTACTTCATATTGTTTTAATGATGCCAAACATCAAAATCTTGACATCAGTTTATCACTTAAACAACGACAGCAGCAAAAGCCTTATTTACACAACCTTAAGTATTTATATTCTGCACAGGTATTATTTGAGAGGTTTAATAAAATATTCTTGCACATCTGTTTTTGTTCTCGAGTTTATAAAAATTCCTCAGACCTTAGAAAGTCAACAAAATAAACCAAATTTTTTTCCAATTACAATAGATTTTTGAGACCCTTTTATTCTATTAAATATTTTAAATTTTCAAATGCTGAATTTAGTCAAAATAACCAAAAATTAATAAAAAAAGGATGACAGCACAGAATTTGCTCAAAATTGTGGATACTTTTTTTAAATCTAATCAAATACAAATTTTTTATAACAAGAGCACCATTAAAGAAATTTTGCACATCATTTACACGTACATTTTCCTACCACATATCCACTCTAATCAATATTTGGTAGTTGCACAAGCATAAAACTTACTTGAGAGAGAGGAGATATTGAATATTTTAAATATTTTTATGAGAGAGACAAAGTGACTTGTATGCTTTAAGGTACACTGAATCAAGATAATTAAGTACATGTTTATCTATGAGCTAATCAATTCACTGCTTTAATTGATCACAAGAGAGGAGAGTGTTTTTATTTATTCAGACGGAGGCCTCGTCAATGACTGTGATTGGCCTCTTGGGGGCGGCAGACAGGAGGCGCCAGTTGGCGCTTCGGAAGGGCGGAATTTCGCGCGACTTGCGCCGCTCCGTGGACGGTCCGACTGCCGCCCCTGCGAGGGGCGAGTTGGGGTTTGTGCTGCAGCCCTCGCCCTCGTCGACGAGCCCCATCGGCGGACGCGGCTCGTTGAACGGCGAGTTGTTGGACCGGTGCGGCCGCGCCAAAGACCACCGCCGGCCCTTTCTGTCCGTGATCACTGGCACCTCCGCGATCAGATTGTTCTCAAACTCACTCAACATTAGGTAATTCTCAACCTGCAGAAAAAGACAAATATAAATTTTAAACAATATTAAAATCAGCATAATTATTAATTTCAGGAATAGTTATTTAACTGTGAAAGAATCAATAACAACAATATTTATAAATTTAACAAGAATCTTGGTTGCTAACATAGAATTATGTTTCTTCAACCCAGAAATCAATCTAAAGAAGCGAAAATATTGTCTATAACTTTTATGTTTTAAAAAAAAACTGTTTTTTTATTATATAAATTTTTTACTTAAAATTTCCTATATTCGTAGTTTCAGCTTCCAATTTGATCAATTTTAATTTTTTTATGCACTTCTGGTGTTATTTTTATTACCACAATAACTTATTTGGAGTTGAAAATGGATTTTTGTAACTAGTGTTATTCTAACTCAACGCTGGTTCAAAATATACACAACTAAAATTATTTTTCTATGTTCTTCAAAGAAGGTTTCTCAAAATAATATCACTCAGGCTCATTTAAAATTGCGGACTGCATATCTATATAAAATTTTGGATGTGTCTCCCAGCTCTGTTTCTTGCCTTCAATTAAAATTAGCAACTTGCTTCTTTTTTTATTATATTTGTTAAATACAAAATTTATAAAATTATACACCAGTTTACTTTTCTTTTTAAAAAAATTCCTGCGATCTTAATTTCAGTCTTTTCTTAAATAATATTGTAATTTGAAAAAAAGGTATAATAATATCTCACTTTGTTGCAAGAAGTGATGCAGTCTCCTATATAATCCAGATCATCGAGCAAGTTGTCCGGCAGGTCCATGTCCGCGATGCCTTCCTCGCTGATGCAGGTCAACTCGGGCTTTTTCAAGTCCGTTGATCCCATGTTGGCTAAGGTTAGTGATCTGCAAAAGGGAATTGGTGTGTGAAAACTTGGCTGGCGTCCGACTTGGGTCGTTCACCTTTGGCCCAAGAGAGCGGCCGCCGCTGCAGCCGCCGCCGCCGCAGTCGCCGGCGCACCCGTTGACGACTGCAGCACTGCACCATTGTGGCCGTTGACGTCCTCGTCGGTGAACGACAACCTCCTGCCAGTTCTTCTGTAATTGCAATTTTTTTGTGTAAAACTAGGACAATATTTAATAAAGGCTTTGACTTAGAGAAATTTATTAATGAACTGACAAAGAAAACTACTCCCTCTTATTAAACTTCTCTCAAAATCAGCTGAATTTTCTCCACTTTCATCAACTTTTTATTTTATATTTTTGGAAAATTTCCTTTGTTAGAAATGATTGTTTTACTCAGTTTTACATTAATCGTGCGTAATGATTCAATCTCCCCCTTTTAATTTTGTTTTTAAATAAATGCGTCAAATACAATTTTTCAATTTGAAAAACTGCAGGAGAGATTAAGCCTATTTCTCCGTAATGTAAATTTTTTGACTCAGATGCTTTGACTTGTTGTGGAGAAATAAAATGAATTGAATTAGAGATTTTTCCAGGGTCACCATCAACAACGAGAGCAATTAAATTTTTGTGCTGAAAGATAATACCAGTTTGTTTTAGGTTATTATCTCCCATTCATAATTCCACACGGAGGCAATTTTCTAATTGTAAGAGCCACAATTAACATCTAAATTACAGTAGCAAAAAGGCTTTCTCATTAAATCGACAAACAATATATTGGTTGGCGCCGACCATCATCATACCTGTCAGGGCAGTTTTCAATGATGCAGGTGTGCTGCTTGCCGTTGGCGGCGATGTGTTTGTGCTTGGCCACCCGCCGCCGGTGCACGTCGATCAGCGACAGCGCCGCGCTGCCGATCAACACGCACGTCGAGCTGAAGTAGTAGCCGGCCTTTCCGCCGTACCCCTCGTTGATGTAGCCTGCGCGAATTAATAAAAATTAAGTCAAGTGTATAAAGCTAAGCTCGTCAGGTCACCTGTGATCGGCACTCCGAAGGCGATGGGCAGCGCCTGCGAGCACTGCACGAAACCCCAGGTGCGCGCAAAGTTGCGCGCCCGCACCCTTTCGTAAGTGTACATTTTCAGGGAGTAGTGGTAACCACCGCAGAAAATACCGTAAACCTGTTTGACAAATAAAATTGAGAATTAAATTTCACAAATAAATCAACGTTAATGTTGTAATCTTAAGAGTTACACAAAAATTCTAGGGTTATTAATGCAAAAAGTCATGTTCGGGCAACAATAAATTTGCAGATTGGTTAATTCAAGAACTTGCCGTTCAGGAATAGTAATTGCCATTGTTGAATCAAGTGTTTGCAACAATCATGATTAAAATTTTCAAGTCTCCAATAATCACAGAAAAGAAATGTTTTCTTTTGTTTTCAAGACTTGACTTCACTTGGTGCCAACAAGGAATTTTTGAACAATCTGAAATAAAAAGCATTTCCTGCTCATGTTGAAGAAGCTGGGGGCTCAAGATAAAAAAATTCTACTTGAAAAATTCATACTTTTTAAATACTTAAAACCAAATTTCATTATTGCCATAATATGTCATGTTTCATATTATGAATTATAATAGAAAATACATTTAAAATATTTTCCGCCTTTTTTACACAACGCAATAATGTTTTGATATCTTTGGTCTTATGTGTTAACTGCTCGAAGTGATTTAGGCAACCTGCTTGACAAAAGTGACAAGCATATAGTTCGCAGGAATATACATACATATAACTTTACCAATGAATCAATATTTAAAAAGCTTGAAATGGATGACTAATATTAATTCATAGAATTCAATTGGAATTTTGGCATATATATGTTGAAACTAATTGATTAATTTATTTACATACATAATTATTATCTAATTGTTATCAGTATAGTGGAAAAGTGGGAAGTTAAAATCCTACGAGAAGAACTTTGCAATTTTAAAATTAAAAATATGTACATGACAAAACTTTTAAATATTTATTTTATATAATTTAATTGTAATATAAATATTTATTTATTCAAATAAAGCGTTTCCAATTTCATTGCGCTTTAAGCATAATATCATTAAATAAAATTTTAATTATTTTATGTTTAAAATTAGAATTAGTAAATAAAAAAATATTAAATACCTAAAACCAGTAAAGTTTTAAAAATTTTTTTAATTGATTTACTTAAAGAAAATATACTTACCCAAACAAAAAGTAAATATCCCCTGTAGCCCTGGACAGCGGTGAGTGCCAGGATGGCGATGCCGCACACAAAAGTGCACGCCTGGCAGAGGTACTGCCTGGCGATTCTGCACTCGGCGCTGTTCCTCACCACCAACATGCCGAAAGCCCCACAACCGATGACCCAGGCTAGACCCAAGTACGCCTGGAGAGAAACTGTGGCGTCGCCGAGACCCTCTTTTTCGGCCTGGTGCGCCTGCAAGTGATGTTTTCCCTTAATTAATTAAATTCACCCCCTATTGTGCAACACCGTACCATGTAGAAGATTGGAGTGGACATCCCCGTGGCACTGATGGCCGTGGAAAAGAGCAGGATGCGCACCGTTTTGCTCCTGAGGGTGGTGAGATCAAAGAAGGGCGGGCCGTCGTCAACCTTGTTCTTGTCTTTGATCTTGCGCTTCTGGTTCTTCAGGTGCAGAATCGCGCGTCTTTGGGGGTGATAAAGAGAGGCGGACCTGTAGAAGGTCCCGAGGAAGAAGGTGAGGAACACGGTTACCGTGACGGCTTGCAATCCCAGCCGCCAACCAATTGACCTGATAAAATGGAAAAGCACATTTGTAATTCAAATGAAATTAAATTTTTAAATATGATAAGAAGTTCATATAGTTTGTAAATGGGTCTCTAGTAGGAAAAATTAGATCCAGTGGGTACTTAATGGCTTTTCAAATGATAATTATATAATATGACAGAAAATAAGGTTGACAAATTGCATCAAACTCTCATTTTTTTATTCTTAAGTTAAACTAAATTGGAACCTTGTGCAAATATTTAAATTATTTGATAGGAGTTTATACAAATAAAATAAAACGGTCAGTAAACAAAAAATATAAGAAATTTTTAAATATAGATTCCATTTTAACATTTGAATTACTTAAAAATATGATTTCAAAAATATTTCATCAAATAAAGAAATAAATTTTATTTTTAAAAATTATAAACGGCTAAAGTTTTAATAACGTTATTAAGTTTTATAAAAGATTTTAAACGTACTAAAAAGACTATTTTATAATTATATGTTTAAATTTGGAACGATTATTCTGCAGTAAAATGATGACTTACCCGATGGCTCCCTTAATGAAAGCGGACATGATGGCCAGACCAAGACCACTTCCCGCCACAATAAAGATCTCGACGAGCTCTCTTTTGCGTTTGAAGTACTGGGCGACCATTAGCGTGCTCGTGTCCCGCGTCATGCCAACGCCAACACCTGTGGATTTATTTCAAGTGATAAAACTACTCCGAATGTGCTCGCGCACTGCACGTACATATATGAAAAAGTACGTGAGTGTTAAAAGAGAGCAGGCGTTTATGGCTCTGATTCACGGAGGAAAAGCCGCGTGCCGAGTTTATTTGAAACTGCGACTGCCAAGGCAGTAAAAATGTGTATGACTCTATGACAAATAATACACAGTACGTACCGTGTTTGAAAAGCGGTAAATGCACAGAGAGTGATACCATAACTTTTATGCGACGTTAAGAGAGATATTAAAGAATAAAAAGGTAATGTTCTCCATTATTAACTTCACGCCTTCATTTCTTCTTGAACTTATTTAATATTAAAAATCAATAAATCAATAATATACAATCTCAAAGCTTAGTTATCGGATTTCGAGAATAATAAAAAAAATTCTGTAACATTAATTTTGTCAAAATGTCTGAATCTGAAAAAGAATTTGCCATGAAAATTCCACTTAAAAAATCAGGAAATAAAAAAAAATTGCATTATTTTTAAAATTCAAGTAAAGCTTTTTTTTTGATATTATAAAAACTTGTGGGTATATGGAGCATTAACTTGTCTGCACTGGGCTTTAAAAACTAAAAAAATTAGACAAACCTAACAGTTAATTTAAGTTAACACCCCAATTAACATTTTATAATCTTATTTTCAAAATTACAGACTTATTTGAATTTTTACTTACCTATTACAGCCCCGTAGCTAAAAAAGAGTTGATGAAACTGGGTGGCGAACGAGGTGAAAAGACACCCCAGGGCCGTCACAAGTCCCCCGAGCACGGCAGTGACCCTGGTGCTCTTCCGCCGGCAGAATGAAATCGTCACCGGCGACACAAACAGAGCCACTGCAGTTGACATCGCGCCGACCCAACCTGAAAGCAGAAAAGGAAACAATTCATTAGACTGTCCAAAATGTACAACAAAGGTTTAATTCAAGAAGAAAAGGTGAGCTAGAGAGTTTTCTAGAAACAAATTGAAAAGGTTCATCTAAAGTTGGACAGTTCTAAAGATCAAAAAATGCGTTGTGATTCTGCAAAATTATTTTTTATCAAAAATATTTTTTTGTATGTGAAGCATTCTCAACTTTGAAATTCAATATTTTGAAAGTTTTCAAAGTTAAAAAAAAGTTGACTTTGAAACAGCATCAGTCATCACAATTCGCATTTTTTGTTCTTAAAGTATAATTTCTTTTATTTTTCAATTTTCTAAGACAGAAAATTTGAAAATTCAGATGGTCGTATGGATAAGTGCACTTTTTGCTTGCGCTATTTTTTACTATCTCCTAGACAACGGGTGTCGTGTTTTTGTGGACCTGCTGCATAGTCATTAATTTTCATCCGTCAAAGTGTGTACATTTGCATTTATTATCTGAGCACACAAAAGCTCTGCGAAGACAAAAAGCTAGCCGATGGGAGAATAATAATGGACATAGATTCTAATGTGAGATTAATGGACCGGGAATTAATTAGCGCTCGGCCGGGTGGCCGAGTTCGTTTTGTTAATTAGTACGAGGCGGTGTCGATAACAATTTTATTAATTAATATTCGCCAGCGAACGGTGCAATATATTACACGAGAGAGAAGAAAGCTCCAAATTGGGAATCCTTTCTTATCTGCGAGCAAGAAATACTGCTTTGGACACGGGCCAAAATTTGCTTCACGTTGAAGAATGCCTTTTCATAAAGGAATGCAAATTTAATCGGCGGAAAATCGACCTGGAGATAAATTATGCTGTTTTCGGTTTCGTAAATCCCTTCGATCTTGAGACAAAAAATAATGAAATAAACCCAGACCAAAAGTTTATTGATCGATTTGGGGCTTTTTCTCTTTATATTTTAAGAAGTGAATTAGGCGCCCACTTTGGTCCTAACGAGGCGGAAACTTTATTTTCTGGCACGCGGATAAAGGCACCGCGCTTCAATAATAGATGGGTGCAGATGTCATTTTCCATCCCACTGGCACCGATCCACTGCAGCTGTTATCATTCAACCCGCGTTCACTTTTGACGACCAACACGAGTCGCTCATTTCGTCCCTATAGGCGTCAAAAAGTGGAGCATGATTTTAAAACGGTAATGACATTTACGGACAGCCTGTAAAAACTTTTAATTATAAAAAATGTTAATGGGATTTCAATGTTAAGTTAATTCAAAAAGATATTAAAATATTAATGAGAAAAAAAATGGAATTCCTAAATATTTTAAAGTTAATTAATTTAATGATAAAGTTTTTTAAACTTGGTGTTGATCATTTGAAAAAAAATCGCTTTACATACAAATTTTAGCTGAAAAATCTTTTTGAAATACTTTAAAAATGATTTTTCAAAAGAATATTGAAAATTTAAAAAAGAAACTGGAATACACTTAACGACGCAAACACGACACAACTCTACACTACAAATTTACAAAAAACCACATTCACAAATTAACAACATTAAAAAGGATAGATAATTCTTCATAATAATGATATTATCATAAGAAAATTTCACAAATTCAAATCAATTAAGGAATTGAACCAAAATTTTTTAATTGCGTAATAATAAGAAACTGTTGAAAATATTTGGCATGATTTTTTTCTACAATTCCATAAATCCATAATTCCAAAGTCAAAGAATCATCTACATTCTGATAATCTCTCGCACGGGTATAAACAAGCGCGCTGATTCTTCATTTACAAAGTATTGAGTGTCACTTATTTTCAACATGACATCCACCCACATAGCCAAGTTTTAATAAAACTCTGCTTTGCCTGAACTCAAACTAATGAGCTTCATTCCAGGTACACTATTTTGAGCGTTCTCGATTACACTCAACTTTTCAGGTCACAGGTCACAACTTCATGAAGCTCTCTTTGTTCGCAAAGCGGAATCCGCCGCTCTAATGAAGTAACGCAGCTCGTAAACATTTTTCCTCTGATGGAATTAACGAGGGAATCGACTGGAGAGTCTTACATGCTGTGAGCGAATAACTCCGGATTGATAGAGTTGCCTGAAATAATAAACTTTTTTACAAATTTATTGCGTGATTATTTTCGCGATCGACCCTATTGCCGATCGAGCCAATTCTGACGAGCTCGTGACTTATTTTGATTTTATTACTTTGAACGAAACTATCCAGCTGCAATTTAATCCAAGAGAGAGAAGTATGCGGCGCATTATTAAAATTTATTGGATAATTTAACTGACTGGGAGAGCTGCAAACTTGTTTATTTTCTTTGCGTCTGGAAACAAGATTATATTTTATTTTTACCTCTGCGAAAAATTACACGCAACACACTTAATTTTCTGCTCATGAGAGAGAACGAAATCCATTAGGCCTGAGACATTTTAATCAGCCCCGTTGTACGCAAGAATAATAAGTAATGAGCAAATCGAGTATAAGTTAATTCGGCTCTCGCTTATCATCTGCCCGGCCTCTGCACAGTTGTAATTAAAAATCCATTTGCTTGCCCAACTGCGATACAAAGGGTCCGCTATTGTCGAGATGCGGAGTCGTGATTTGCATTTTGGAGCGAAGCAAAAGTAGTCGTTATTAGTTTACGCAGAGGTTCGTTTCATTACCCACTATCGCAGAGTGATTTAAACTGGTTTAGATCATTTGCAAAAATTGTTTAAAAAATACATTAGGAAGAAGTAATGAAAATAGCAAAACTTATTTTAGTTGCAATTAAATATTTTATGCTAGAGCGATAAATTTGAACATTAAATTATAATAAATTTAAATACATAACATTAAAAATAATAATAAAATGAAATGTATTTTTAAGGTTTTCCTCAATCGCGAAATAAAAAATCAAAAAAAGTAATTTCTATTATTAATTTTTTAATAATTTAATTTTTAAATGCATATATTAAAAAGAAGAATTATTTACTCATGTGTATGTAAACGACATAATAATGTTAAATTAATTTTTTTAATTAATTAAAAAAAAACATAAATATTATCACGTTAGAAGAAATTACATTGTGAAATTTTTATTAAAAATCATCTGAAACTCTTTGGATTGTCCAATTTTGGATATAATACTATGTTGATTGATTATCCTGTTATGATAAAATAAAAAATAATAGCGAAATGTAATGTCATAAATTTGTGATAACCCCACCATAAGTAAAAATTTAAATGAATTTTAATTGTTAATGATATTCAAAAATATTTTTTAGCAGAATTAAATTATTTTGTGCAGAGAGGATGCGCAGAGAGATTGGGAGGGAGGAACGTATCGCACTTAGCTCACCAAGCGTGGCAAAACTTGGCCAGACTCACAACTAGTTTTTTTTTTTACAGAAGCCATTTCTGCATACATTTCAACGTGGAGTGTTTGCTTTCTTTTTCAAGTGCGCGCATAAGAGACGAATAATAGGGAACAGGGACGTGCAAAAACCGCAAGAGCAAGCAGAGAGTTCACCAACGCTTCTCACGAATCAATTTTTGTAACCACCCGTAGACATCTTTCTTGCTCATCTAAATTCAGATGTTTATGAAGAAAATTGGTTTTCTGAGACTGTAAAAAAGTTTAGCATTGAAACAACAAACCATTTGAAATTCAATCTCTATCTAAGAAAGATATTCTGGTTGTTTTTTGACACAAAAATTTCAATTTTAGGTACAAATATTTAAGCAAATCTAATGTGATTTTAATTAATTTTTATGGTTCATTTCTCGTGAAAAATGTGATTTGAGAAAATAAAGTCAAGAAGAAAAATTGATGGTAGAAGAGAAAAAGATTTCAATTTGGTCAAAAGTTCTTGAAAGCAGAAAAAAATACTTAACTCAGTCACAAATTATTCAGCAAAAAGAAAGTTTTGGAGAATTTCCTGATAAATAAAAACAGAAATTACTTTTGTCTATTTTATTTTAAATTGGTTATATAAGTAATCAAACTTAATTCAAAGTTTTAACAATTTTAATTCGCAAGAAATGGATTTGCGAGACGAGGATTACCCCTTTCGCTTCACCGCCGGCGTGTCTGCGCGTCTGGCCAGTCAAAAAGTTGAGCCAGGAATAACAAATCGGTTCTTTGGTGTGCGACGCAATTTTGCTATTGTGGACCGACGGGGTTGAAATATGAAGCGGGGCATAAATAATCTCACTCACGTTGGGGAAAAAAAGCAGGGGCTGCTTTTAGCAAGCGGTGCGGTGGCCCAATCACATTAAGTATAAGAAAAAGGACGAGAACGATCTCGGTCGGCCGTTGCAACATCATCTTGAAAGCAGTGTAATTGCCTCGGCTGCGTATCTGCAGTTTTTAGAACGATGACTTACGAGCTCCCTCGGCTAACTAGCGCGCTCTCTCGAATCTTCTCTTTTTATTGTTTTTTGGAGTGGTTCGTTGCGGAACATATAGGCTGATGAGATAAAACTACTAACCACCCCTTTCAAACGTGCGATGGAAGAGAAAAAAAAATAGAACAAGTGGCTCGGAGGATTTTCGGGAAATTCAGCTGTTGGTTTTCAATTTTGCAAAATGAAGATTGTTGATATTCTTTTTTAGACCCAGATTATAATTCAGATTAAATTCAGAGTTGCGTTTAAATAAAATTGAGATTTAACTTAAAATAAGATCCAAAATATGTTTGAAATTTGTTTTTAAAGAAATTATACTGTAAACAAATTTTTATTATATCATTTGAATAATTTCCTAAAACAATGTTTAATTTTGTTAAAATATAGAAATACAGAATAAAAAAATTAATAAACCTTAAGACAAATTTACCATGGTTCCCACCATATTTTAAATAAAATTTTCATGCTGAGCTATTGCAGAGCCTAGAATTGCTATCATTGTTTATCGATTAATTTGCACTCTTCTGAAAACCGCAGCCCTAATCAAGACCAATTTTCAGTCAATATTAGAAGCTTCTCAACTGTGCCGAGTGTGAAGATACCGCGCGCGTCTAACTCGGAGTTTAATGCATGCATGTGCAAATAAGTCTCCTCTGCGAAACTTCGGCTTCGGTAATGGGTAAACTTTCGCGAAACAACAAAGCGTGGCGAGAAGTTAAAAAGGGGCGCACGCGGTGGCTCCGGCCGGGGTCATTGACTCCAATCCATTTCACCATAAGCCGCACGCCGACTCTCATTGGGGTAGTAGAGGGATTAGACTGGAATTGCAGTTGTTTTAATTAAAAGGAAAGTGACTATAAACCGCCAACCGAGATTGCCGCTCGGTTCGGGTTTAATTAGCCACCGCTTTTGTCACCAAATCGAGTCATCAGTATGAAACTTTGTTTTTTTGGATGAGGTTATTGATTTGTTTTTTCATGAATTAACTGTATTTTTGTAAACACCAAATACGGTGAATGGAATTTGGCTAAATTTATAGTTGGAAAGAATGGTGAATTTTAAAATAAAATTCATAAAATTTTGTAATTAATAAAGGAATTTGTCAAACTTTTTCCTCATAAAGTAAGGAAAGTTGCTAAAGTTTATAGTTGAGCCCAGTTTTAACTATTTTTTAAATTTGGTTTTAGCGGTTTTAGACAATTTTAAGCTGTTGCAATTTCATTCTTCTTTTAGGTCAATTAAAGATAAATTTTATTAAAACTGTCTAGATTTCACTGTCATCAGGGAGCCCCAGAAGATAGAAAACAAGCTCTTTGACAATCTGACGAGCGAATGGAAAAAAAGTGGTCAAAAAGTTATATCATCGCTTTTCGGTGCGCAAAACAAGGAGAAAGGATGAAGAAGATCGTCCTACAAGAGGCAGCCGCTCGGACAAAAAGCTCCAGTTTGTATATTGTGTGCTGATCGAAAGCAGCCAAGGTTGGTTATTGAGCAGATAAGAAGTTTGCAGACAAATTCCAGCGGGCTGTATCACCCGTCGGCCCGTATGCAATCGCGCGGTCGACGCCACATTCACGCACGTCCCATTCAAACAACCGCCGACATTTGCGCAAAACTTTTTTGCGCGCTTTAATAAAATATATATCCGAGGAGGAGAAAAACGATTTTCACTTTCAGCACATATTCTGCTGGCGCGACTTTTCTTTTCTGCGACAAGAAAGAAAGAAAGCAACTCCCTAGGGTGGAAATAAAGCCGTGATTTCTACGCTGCAACCCTCATTCAATTTGCAAGGGTTTATTAAAATTGAAGCATATAACTTGTAAGAAGAAAGAGATTTATAAGTTGATTTTTTCTCCAACCCATCCCAAGTCTCTCAATTATGCATTATTGCACTTCAATGCACTTAGAAAATGCATCAGAAACTTCAAACGAGATCAATGTGCATTCAATTCTTTTCAACAATGCAATGATGCCAATGATGAATGAATATATTATTCAAAGTTAAATGGCATGTTTGATGCAAATTATTTATCATTTCACTATAGAACCATCAGGTGCAAGAAACTCCACTTATGAATTTGAAACATTTTTCAATTTCAAATAAAATCATGATTTCAAACTTAAAAAAAGAAAGATAAAAAACAGCAGATTGTGTTTGATTGAACTTTCCTTAATCTTCTTTCTTTTTTATTCACAATTAGGTCTTCAAAGTATTGATATAATTATCATGATAATATTAATTTATAATTACTAATAAATTTGTATCCTGATATTGCAGTTGAAGGATTCCGAATAAAGTAAGGAAATTAATATTTCTTTAAATATAATTCATCTCATTATGCTTGTTGCCACAATTTAAAATAAAATTTAAATTAAAACAATATAAATTACATAAAATATATTATATAAAAGAATATAATATTTATAATATAAATATATTATATTCTTTTACAATAAAAAAATAAAATTAAAAAAAATGATAAATAAAAAAAATACTATAGGTAAAAATAAATAATTTTTTATTTATATGTAATTTTAAGTTAACATTGTAAAAAATTTAAAATAAACAGTTTAAACAAAAAGTTTTTTTTAACACATTTAAAAAATTTTTGTCCCCATGTTTTAGTCTTGCCGAGGGAAAAGCCGAGGGCAAACCGGCGCAGATAGCGTTTCAGAGTGCAATTGACGTCTCCATTGAGCATTTCTTGGCGAAAAAGTGCTCGGGCAATTTGCTCTCACAGCAGCAGGTGACATACCAAGCAATCTGTTCGACGGCGAATTTTCGCAGCATCCAGTAGCCGCAGATTCCATCAGCGGGAATTCTTCCTCCATCAGGCAGCGCGATTTAATTGGAAAGAATTTTCGCTGTTGGACTGAGAGAGTCCGCGATAAAATTAAGGAGGAGTCCGGCCGGCTGTTGTAACACAAAGAGGAATTTATCAAAGGCGAATATCTTTGTCAGAGGCAAAAAGGTACCGCTGGCCATCGCGATGACGGATCCTGCAACCCGTCCGTCCGTCCTCCTCGTTTTAATTCGATTTTGATAATTACACTGTGCACACAACAGGTATCGCAAAGTACGTATATGTAATAATAATCAAAATCATCAAGCTGCTCAGCCACGAATAATAGCAGCTCAACCGACTTCTTCTTTGCTGGCTGATGAATTGGATTACTTCTCCCGTGCATGGCTAATTACACCTCCTTTTCATCACCCAAAGGCATGTGCTGAGAGAGAATATTAAAGGATCAAACGGCACATTCACGTTCTGCTCTATGGCGTGGGTTTTGTCCTAATAATCCGATTATTTGCAGATGAGATTATGGCTTATGCACACGTTAAAGTGGAGAAGGAATGTGTTTAACTTTAGAATATTAAAATTGACAACATTCGTAAGCTGCTTTTCAGTTTGCTCAAGTGGGTGATTAAATAATATAATAAAACAATGTCATTTAAAAAGTGAATCTTGAATTTTAAACCAAAAACTTTTAAATATATAAGAAGAGAGAAACAAAATTGCAACTTTAAATTAATCATATATTATATAATTTGTATTTTAACAAATTTTGAATATAATTCATGATCGCAAATGATTTTAGATTGGAGTTGCAATATCTTTTTTTTTTAAATCAATATATAATAATTCATTAATTTTCATATCAGTTTTCTATTTATTTTTTTATTTAAGATTTTTTAGTAGAAAATAAAAATATTTTATTTAACGTTCTGATGCTCAGTCGTATATTGCAAGAATTTAATGTCAAAAAGTGGTCACAGAAGACTCTGTACCATTTCTGAAAATTTATTGAATCGTGAAGCAAATTTGCAACATACATGAAAATACTTACATGAAAATTTTAAGTGTTTGCAATAATAAATCTAAAAAAATTTATATAAGAAAAAAATTAAAATAAAATAAAATTTTGAAATTGTCTTGAAAATTAAAATTATATTTTCTATATTTGACTATTAAAGTAAAATTAAATCAATTTCTAATTTATATTATACCTGTCATGTAAAATTTATAATATGTTATTTCATTTTTGCTATGTAATTTGCAATTTTATTGATATATGCATTGGCCTTTTTCTTCACTTTTGAAAGACATCAATATTTAATAGATTTTTTCCACTCAAAATTCTCTCTCCTTTGATATTTGAAAGTCTAGCTTGCATATACAGCAGTCGCAAAAAAACACACTCCGGCGCCTGCAAAAAACATTCATCGCATCTCTGCTCGGCAACAGCAGCATTTCGCGCTGCTGGGCTCATAAATATTTATCCAATCGCAACGAATCTCTCAAAAGCGGATCTCGATAAATCAAAGGCCGAGAGTGCTGCCGAAACTAATTTTAGGCCATCAAGATATCTGGTCGCGGTGTGTCCGTCCGGCCGTCGATTTGCGACGCATTACTCAGTCAGTGACACGTCGCTGGGTGGCCTCTGGAGCTGCTTTGTTGCAAAATGATATTTCACTTGTCATCGCAGCAACAATAAACACCTCTAGGCGAGAAGGAGGGGCCGCGCGCGCAAAAAATTAGAGTACGTCGCGATGACCATCAGCAAATGCTGCGAGAGATGTTTAATGTTTTCTTGACATGTAAGACAAACAATAACGCGGCTTTGAAACTCTCTCGGGGCCTGTAATTAAGAGATGGACGGCGACCGCGACGGCAGCCGCGAGAGACTCAATTTAGTTAGCCGAGCGAGTGCGCAGCAATTTCTTCGCCATAAATTAACCTCGGCGTGTTGGGCTGAACGAATGGCGAATCATGAGTTTGCCCAGCAGCGATTTGATATCAAACGTGAATTTATAAGCGAGCTACAATTTTTTCATAACTTGCCTGAGCAGCTAAATAAATAATTCTTTGGAAATTTGCAATTTATCTTGTGCAACAAAAATTCTTGAAAACTTTTTATCAGCTCATGACTTATTAATTAACTTATAAATAAGTTATTGAGAAACCCGTGAGTATATTTTATGAAGAATTGTGGAAATTTAATAAAAAAAAAATGTCTATTTGAGCATGAAATTTTTGCAAATTATTACATTTTAGGTGAAAAATCTAAATTTTAAGTTATGTAAATTAAAATTATATTGAATTGGTTCATTTTTCATTATTTCATGGAATGATTTTTTAAAAAGAAATCGGAATCATCATATAATTAAAATAAAGAGCATATTGGCAACAAAAAATATCCTTCATTTAATTAATTCTGCGTTCTATGAAAAAAAATTGCGTTAAACGCAAACAATAAATATTTCGAAACTAAAGTTTGAGACGTTGGAAAATTCCATTAATCATGAAGAAGAGTTATATTTTTATTGCATGGCATAATGTTTAGAAACTGCATAAAAATTATTCCATTATTTGACTAAAAATTTCCAAAATTCTTAGCTTTTGAAAAAGTTTGTTGTTTTTTTCCTTTGTTTATCATATCATCCACGAGCCAGGAGATTATTTTGTTTCGGTAGGAATACAACATCAAGCTGTAGATTTGATTTAAGTAAGATTCTCTAATTTATACAGACGGATTTAGTGGCTTCAAGGCATTTTCCATTTTTGGTCATCTGGAGCTAAAAGTCAAGTCTCTAGAGACCTTTAATTAATTCTACTCGCGCTTTATATTTTATCCTGGGCTGCGCCGATTTAATTATCGGAACTCCCTGAAGAAAAGTGGTTCGATATCTGAAGCAAGAAGCCGACAGAATTTATAATAGAGCAGCGAGCCACTGTATCTGTGACAAAAGGGAGCAGCTTGCAATATGTGCTGCGGTTGAACAATATATAACGCGCGGTTAATTATTTCTGTGTATTTGCTTCATTGCGACGCACAACATCCCATTAAAGTGGAGTAATTGTCTCCGTTATGTCATCTGTCTGTCGTGGCTTTGATTTTTTTTTTCATAGCAAGAAGATCGAAGTGGTCTCGCCTGCTAACGAGCGGAGCCACACACGATTCCACCAGAGACAAGACACGAGGTGCCAACAAAGGCAATAAACGTCAGTCTCTATTTGCCCGTCTTCTCTCTCTGGCCCACCAGATTCGCGTAGAAAAATAAATGTTACAGACTATCATCTCCGCGGTTTGACATTTTACTGCAAATTGATGGCATCTTGTCAGCACAGCCGAGATAAATATGTAATATGCGTGTGCGGTTCTCTCGCCATGCATGTAACTGGCTCGAAAAACCAGAAATGAAAGCGGCACCTCGTCGTATATCATTCTTATCGGCGTGAAAAATATGAGAGAGATCATTCTCGCGTGAAAAGGACACGTGTTTTTGGTCAACCTGCGAATTGCTGCAAACTATATTCCGCCTGCGTACATAAAAAAAAAATATGAAATCAAAAGAATCAGAAGTTTTATTCTAGCTTCTTTAATTGAGATTATGCTAATCGTTAAGAAATACACACATTAAGCATAATAAAATTGATAAAAAGTTCCTTTCTACTAAAATAAATCACTAAAAACGGCTATTTTAAGGTGAATATGCGTTCTCAAGATTTTCAGTTTGCCAAAAAAAAGCGTCCACGTTTCCCATTCAAAGAGCATAAGTATTGGTTGCGTGAGAGTATTTTTGTACTACTAATCTTATTAAACAGAGAAATCAATGCAAAAAAAGCCTTAAATTATTAAGAAAAATATACAAAATATATATTTTTTTCCAATTTTTACCAGTTTCCACTTGCAACAAAAGCCCAAGTCCATTCAATTATTTATTCTTTCACCCGCGGAGTAAATAATCAGCAATCATTAATCCGCTTTTGTTCATTTCTAAATAAATGCAAGTTGTAAATAAAAAAGTAACTAATACCTAATAACTCTGATTTTTGTTTGAGAGAATTGATTTAGTTATGGTTATGAATTTAAATTTCATAGTTCATACTTGTACATTGTAATGCTAAGAACAATAACATCAAGATCAAAATGACGTGCTCAATATGTCTTTATTAAGAATTACGACCAAAGTATGCAATTATGTGCGATTTGTGTTTATTTATCAGTTTAACACGAAAATGTTTCTTAAGTAAAAAAAATAATCTTATTTCTAAAAAAAAGTTAACAAAATATAAAAGACGTAAATTTTCTTTACACATAAATTTAAATAAAAATAATAATTACAATAATAATGCAAAAGGTTAGAAATTTAATAAATAATTAAATATCATATAAATTGTTTGTTTATTTTCTTAAAAATTTTTATAAAATATTATTAAAAAACAAAAAAGAATTTACGCACCATTTAATTAATATTTCAGATCATGTATTCAATTATTGGTCAATATCGGTCAATATTATTTACTTTTCTCTCCTCCCAATTCTTTTTTTAGTCAATGGAAATTATAAAATTGTTCTTACTATGTTACTATAGATAATTTTGTAATATCGCTTGCAGACAATCTTATTTCATGATGACTGATGACTCCTTCTAACAAATTATGGAACTTGTGTGAATGGCACTCCACATGCTCTTGAATGCGTCGCTATTTTCCATTAATTATTCTCTACACGATAAGCAGAAGTAAGGCAATGACCCTTTGTGTTCATAATCCTTTGGGGACAAACCCTCTGTTGGTAAACAAAAGTGTCAGAATCAGCCACACGCCCAAATTCTGCTTCCCCTTATTTCAGGAGGACAAAGGAGCTGTTGTGAATTATCGATGAAGAAAAAACTAGACAGATCTCTCACCTATCTTTTCATCTCTCGTTTGAGCTCGTAAAAAGGAGTTGACTTTCCTACTTGTTTGCAAAGTTATGTGCACAAACGTGTAATTAAAATACACTCGCACCGCTCGTGAGATGCCAATAAAATTAATTACTCAAATTGACAAGATCAAAGCGGTGCGCGCAAAAACTGACAGATTTATCTCGCAATAAACAAGACGGACCCTGATATTACATTTCGCGCGGCTCCGCTAAAGAGTGGCAGGGTTTCGTGTAATTGCCGGAGAGATCATCATTTCTGGGCTGGTAGATGAAATGCAAGCGAGGGCCGTAATTCGAGTTTGATTGAAGGCAACATCGACAATTATAAAGTGGTTTTCGCATTATTTATAAAGAATGGGGCAAATTTGTCTGGATGCTAATCACTAATTGCGTTTTAATTTGTTTATTAAAAATTATAATTTGAGCAAACAGTGAACCTTGGAGCTCGGCCAACGCGCTTTGAAACACTTAACATTCAATTTTCCCGTCAATAAATTAACTTCGTTAAAGAGAAGATTTTTATCGCGCAATCAAATAATAAATCAGAGGCATTCCCAAAGACCGTACAAGGCGAGTGAGTTATTACTGGCATTCCAGCATAAAAACAAATGATCGTCTCTCTTTAATTAAATGGCGAGGCTCAGCTGAAAGAGATGTGCACAGTCAATATTACGTAGGGACACATTTTTATCAACAGGTTCTTTAGCATACAATGAGAAAAGTTATAAGCACGGACCTTGAGCAGAACATTAAAAAGTGGCTGCATTCACTGCACTTTCCTGCAACTTCTCTCTCAGTCGTAAAAATTAATGAGCTCAATTTGTTTGAAAGCTCCGACCGAGTTGCCGCCGCTCTAAATAACCGTCATTTATATATTTTGTTTGCGCTAATCCTTAAGCATAAATTGTAATTAGAAAAAATAAAAAACTGGATAGAGAGAGGTTTCCAGTCAAAAGCCGACGGCGATTTTTAAAATTGGGTGTGAATATTTTTATCGCAGCTGTTTATCGTCGGGTAATAATTCATTACATTGAAAAAAATTTGCAACCGCCACAAAGAAAAGAAGCCGCGTCCATTAATTTCGCTGGCGACCAGCACGAGAAAATTACAACCTGGGGGCGACGAGAATTATAAATCACGTTCCCTTCGCCACAAATTAATATAAAAATGCGGCGCCGACGAGAGTTCCCGGAATAAAAAGTGACATTTTTTTTTTACTTTCAGCATCTGTGGAGTTTTGCAATATGACGATTGTGTGATAAATTTTTTCCAGCAAGAATTGGGAATTCCAATTATGCAGTAACAAAATCAAAAGCGAGGAATTCGGCTCTTATTCCAGCAGCGAGAAAATTCCAGTTTAATTAGCGTAATGAGGTCTATTAATTATAATTCTTGCGTCTCTTTGATGTCTGCCAAGGCTGCGCCTCGTTAGTCAAACCGAGCAAAATTAATTAGGCACGAAGTAAACCGACAAATTAAGAATATTACTCGCAAACAACGGCGCCTCGCTGCTTCCCCCAACAACACTACTTTATTGCCCATCCGATAAAAAAAAACATAATAAGTATAATATTGCAGGGGAGTTGAAGAGCGACCCAAGGTGCCTCTAATGGCAATAATGAGAGTGGTCAGGCTTAAGTAGCGGGCATAAAAAGTGACATTTTGACGGCGAAATTGCTGACGAAGAGGCTGCCTACTTATCATTAAAGGGCCATCAAGCTAAAACCTATTCGCTCACAGCCTGCATAAAAGAGCAATAAAAGCAGCGAAACTGCTCAAAACAAACACAACTCCATCGGTGATTTTCGGTTCCGGAGAATCTCTTCACTTTTCTCAGAAGCGGAGACGCCGTTCTGAGAAGCTCCTTTTTTGCTCAATTAAAGTGGTAAATTATTATTTGCTTGTTGGCTCCATCAGTCGAAATTAGCCGCGGCACACATAATGAGCGGCGTGATTTGCATAATTCGCTTGTGTGTGTAAACACGAGAGGCGTTCGTCGATCATTATCGATTTGCATAGCTAATTGCGTCAAGTAACGGGCTTTTAATTACCTGATGTATGGTTACTAATATCGTGCGAGCGACACATTATCACTTAAGGGCTCCTTGGCAGTCGCCAGAGAATGTCTGGTGGGAAACTCTTAATTTATTTGCTGCGTTTGCAATTACGCTGTAAACACGCCGTCGAAAGCGGCTTTTTGCATCTCCTGTGTGCGAATTAACGACTCTCGTGTAACACGTTGGAAAGTTTAATCCAGTAATTAAACCAAACGTAACAACGAGCTTTACAGGAAAAGCTTGCATGACCTTCTAATCAATGCTGAGTGGAACAGAGCCAAAGGGTGAATTATGATATTTTAATTTAATGCGAAGCAGACTGTAAAAACAATTAGTATTTTCAATTTATAATTTTGTAAATTGCAAGCAAATTTTTAATTGGATTAAAAATTATCTAAAATGAGACTCTATTATAGCTAATAGAAGATTTGTATGTGAAAAATTCAATTTTGATTTTTCTGCAAAGGAAAAATAATGGTATTTTTTTATTTTTAGATTGGACTTATCTAAAATTCAAAAGAGCAGTTTGTTGAAAAAAAAAATACTTTTCTCGTTTTATTAATTAAAGTGTTGGTAACACAAAATACAAAAAAAGTAAAATAATTATTAATTTTAAACATATTTAATTTTGTGCATATTTAACTTATCTTCTATTTTATTTTAAGAGTATATTATTTTTAATATTTGATTAAATTTGCATATTAATAATATTAATTTTATGGAATATATTGATACAGATATCTAATTAAATACTTATTTGAAAATAAACATAGAAACTTCGTTATTATATAGATATATATTGCGAGCTGCAGGTGGAAGAATTCAACAGAAATAGAATTTCTGTATGCATATCTTTCATGGGCTCTTTTTAAAAATGTGATTTTCATATTGCAATTTGCGATTCAAAATTAAATCTGATCAATCATCAAACGAATTATATATCTATACATAGAATTAGCATAATTCAGTTAAGTAAACGAGCAGAAAAGTAAATTAATTCTCGGCTCCTCCATTTGAATTCAATAAAATGCAATTGAAAAGTGGAAAAATTGTTGCATTTAGAAAGAAATTTAATCAAATTGAATTTGATTCTAGCATTCATGAGAAATTCCAACATTGAAAGGTTTATGTAGTCATTTGCACCCACGATCAAATTCTCGAGACTCTTTTAATCCGTCAAATAAATTAGTTTGCATTAAATGGGCGATTTAGCATGCGGGGGTTGAAAAAGATTTATCCACGGCACGTTAATGCAATTGAGGCAGAGCGCGCGAGCCGGCTAATGAATGAGGCGATGGAAGAGGAAAATAACCGACCCGGTGTTAATTATAGACCGCGGCCGGCGGTGGCGATTTTCGTAAAACAATTTTTATGCTCCGGCCGAGAAGTGAAAGAGAATCAAGCGTGTTATCTAAGCCGCTTTTATATACACACACACAACTTCCAGAGAAAGATTGTAAAAAGATGAGATGGGCAACGATCCAAGTCGCGACTTTTCAGCGGTTTCTTTTCGCACCTCTCTCGAAACAACAAAAAGCACTCTTCCCTGTTTTGATGGTGATGAATATGAGGCGCTGATTTTTCCCACTTTCGCGCCGGGTGTCAGTGTTAAAAAGCCATTTGTCTGCATCGGTGGCAAAAACACGTGGGGGCGCAGAGCGATCGCTTTGAATGCCGGCGATGAATTTATTTATTTATTATTTTACGACCCGGCGGGCTTTAATAATAATGATTGCGAACGGGCGACATGGCCTTTTATTGATCCGATCTCTGCTCTGTGAATGCACGTCCGGATTTTATGGCTCTCGGACGAAAGCGAAGCAGCAGCAATGCACCCCGTTGAACAGCAGACACAGCAGGCAACACACCAGTTACAACCCTACGTGGGTGGAAAGTGAGCGCACTGCGATTTTATTTGATACACAAGAATTGGCCGCCGCCGACGTCGGAGAGAACAATTCGGAGAGAATTTGCGAGCAGCCGTAACTGTGGGCTGGAATTTGCTTATATTGCTCTAAGGACGAATTCCCTGCTCGTCCGACCAGGGCAATAAACTTGTTTTAGAGCCGTGATGACCCGACTTATTAAAAGTGATGTAAGAGTCAAATTTCGTTTAAGGAGCAATTTAATTCCAAGCTGTTGTTAAATCTGTCTAGCAATATAATGTTTTTTTAGTGTTTTCTCCTCTGTTATTTTTTATTTTAATTGGAAATACGGAAACTGATAATGTTAGTGCAACTATATCATTATATACATAAATTGATTAAAATTCAATAAAAATCTAAATAATAAATGGAAATAAAATAAAAAATGGAGAAGTATTGTAATTTTGAGCAGAAAATGACAAAATAAATAGAATTATTAAAATAAAAGGAGAACGGGCTTAGTCCGCACTAATTGAAAATATGGTTTACCAGTTTTTATTACGGGGTCTGCGACAAAAAAAAATAAGAATTTTATTAACTGTTAAATCTTCAATAGTTCAATTTAATTATCAGATATTCAAATTATTTCCATAAATATTTTGCAATCAAGCTTTTCACAAACATAACTCAGATTATGAATCAAGTTTCTGAATATTACGAAAAATTGTCTGTATTTTGCGTCTTGTTTTTGCCTTCGTCAACATATAATCTGGGAGCGTTTTAAAGGCTTCAATTTAATTAAAAGACTTTGTATATTGCAAGTGCTTTTCCTTCTCAAAGCTTTGATTCATAATGATTCTGCCTGGCAGCGATGAAAACTGAGCGCTATAAAGACGGAGGAAGGACGTGTTCGTCGATTTGCTTCTTTTCTTTTTTTTTCTGCCAGTTTTATGAAAACATTTCCCGCTGCATCTGGAGAGAATTTCAATTACAGAGCTCGTGCACCAACTGCACAGGGAAATTACTCCGTTCGGTCGAGGGATGCACTAACTTCGTTTCTCCGAGTATTGGTTTGCGGCCCAAGGTTGCACCGGGTGAAAATGTATAAAAATATGTGTAGGAAAGATCCATATAGAGGAAACGCGAGCTAAAGCAATATCGAAGGAGATGCAGCTGCCAACTTAGGACAAAGCCGATGGAGTTTTGTATTCCAATGGCGTGTACGTGAATATGGAGTGTGACTCTCTCCGCGAAAGGGAAATTACGTTTGTCCCGAAGTGTGAGCTGATGGAAATAAAAAAGAAATAAGTCAGAAAGAATACTGTGTAGTTAGAGGCTTGAAACTATATACTTGTCAGCTCCTTTTTATTAGTTTTGCTTAGTCCCTTTGACACTAATTCCATTAGCAGAGTCATTATGCGTTCGGAATTTTAAGTAACTCTGTGTTTTGTGTGTGACAAAGAAAAGTTTTGCAAGTACGTTTAGTTGGCATTTTATTAGTATAGTACTTTGCTATGTTACTTTAATTTATTTCAATTAACAACAATCGAATTTTTCTACTCTTTCATCTTAAAAGATAATACATAATGTAAATACGATAGTTCGCAAGGCGGTAGCTATATAATCTAAATTTTATAACATTCATAACATTAGAGCATAGAAACTAATGTATAAAAATATTTAGTAAAAAGCGTATTTTAAATTTCAACATGGATGAAAATTTTTAGTCTGGGTATTAGATAAGTTAAAAAAAAATAACATGAAAATTAAAATAAAAAATGTGTTACAGTTTAAATTAAAAAAATATATATAATGGGTGAAATAAACTTTGAAAAATGCAAAATAAAAAAAATTATTGTTTAAAATTGCAGTTAAAAATAAATATTTACATTAAATTGGATTCATCATCAAAAAGCTTTTCTTCTTCAAGTACGATCAAGAAATTCTAACAATCAGACCCATCCTACATCACATGTTGAATTAGAAATGCCGCAGAATTGGCTCTTTTCACGAAATTGTTTGGATTTTCTGTCTTGTCATCTCGTGCGTCTGCCAGAAGCCTTTTTTTAATTACGAGCCGCAGTAGGAATGATTCACAGCCATCAAACTCGACATCTCAAATTAAACGCCTGCCATCAACTTTAATTTCCCGACGAGCGCTAATTGCGAATTCCAAATTGAGACGTCGTTTCATTTTACACAACAGAGAGCGTCTGGCACATGAGGAATGCTTCATTCTGTGTGCTGCTTTTTCAAGCTATTTTCCACTCAGGCATCAAATTGTCAACCGCTCTGCGAGCAGATGTGCATCAGTTAGTTCGCACCTACGCAGGGCATCTGCTTTTTTGCTAATTTAGTTGCAAAGAAGCAATTTGAAAATTGCATTCTTGTCGTGCGGTTCGAATGCATCAAATTAAGGCAAGCGGCTGGAATTCATCTTTTTACGGCCATCAAAGAGAGAAAGAGGATTGCATTTTTCAGGATGCGTCCTTGGAACGGATGCACCTCGTAAATCTGTCCCGAAGGTGAGATTGGCACACCTTTTGTTATGACGAGAGGAAAAGGTCGTAAAATTCTTTGTGAAAGACGGATTGCTTTGATGGAGCAGTTTAGATGCCACACAAAGAGAGGAAGTTGAGGGCCACACGGATAAACACCAACTCGCCAAGTTTTTATGTGGTTTTGCCAGCTTAGCAGCTACATTTTTATACATAAAAAAGGCAAATATTCTCTTTTAGAGCAACCAGATAGAAGTAAAAGAGGTGAAAATGAATTTAACAAGCTCGTTTCTAGAAGTTATACTGAAGTTTATTTTTACTCACACTCTAGCAAAAATTTTAAATTTTAACAAAAGGTTTAAAAATTGATGGAGCATATATTTTGCATGTATTAGGAATGCTACTGAACAAAAAATAACATAAGTAGTATGCAAGGAAATAAAGAGGACGAACAAATTGTTCACGCTTGCTGCAGTAAGAAATTTTTGGAACATTTGTTCACTTGTAAATAATTAAATTTTCTGTTCAATTATATAAAGTGCATAAATATTTCATTAAAAAAGAATTTGTCATTAGTTTTGGAAGCTGTTTTACAACAATATCTTTTGGTTAACAATTAGAAGTTTAAATTTTACAAATATTAAAATTTGTTAATCAATTAAATAAATGTATTATAATTTACAGTATTAATCAACTTAATTTTGCAACTTAATGGCAATTGAAAATAATTTTTGTGTATTTTTGAGATGATAAAATATTTTTAAATTAAATAATAAGCTAGACTTTTCATATTAAGTTTAGAAAAAGAATTTAATGACATATAATGTTTGATTTTTTTGCTCACTAAAATTATAAATTATATATAATAACTAACAAATTTGTTCTGTAATATTTCAAAATGCTTGCAAGTTAATCCTTTATTATTTGTAGTTCACATTTTTCTTAATTTTTTTATCAATATGAAATAGTAATTCATTGGATGAAATTAACAAATTTCCAAAAAAAAAAAAAAAAAATGTAAGATACTTTGTAGTGGACTAGTCTGTTCTAATTCAAGATAAATTTTAGCGCACAGAGTAAATCAAGTTGTCTGCTGACCACCCATTACGTGCTCGCTGGCAGTGTCGCATCGGGAGGGTTTAGCCGAATCGCTCTGGCCCGCGTTAAACAATCATGTTCACTTACTACGCAAGCGAGAGTTAATTCCCACTCGCCAATTTTTCACTTTATTCGTTTCAGTGCCAAAAATTCCAGATTTCGTTTTTGCAACACACGCACGAGTTATTGCCGAGCAAACGAAACGAACTCAAAAATAAAAATCAGTCCATATTTTCCTCTCGAAATTGCCTTATCCACTCTCAGTTGGGCCCAAAGTGAGTGAAACTTTTGCCACTTAGGGAGGAGATGATAAGGAGTATGAATAAGATTTCAATAAGTCACTCGCGCTGATCTTGAAGGCACACAAAAACATGTCAAAACTCCATGCTTGGGTGCGCTTCCCGTTTTAGAATTTACTCTCGGCCAGATAGCACCGGCGCAATACTTCATCTCTAAAAACAAGTATCAAAAAACCGTCTGCGTTTTTAGTCGCAACTTTTTTGGCTCCGGCCGACCACGAAAGTCACAGGGCCACAGTATCAAATTTCCTTCTGCAGGCGAGAAAGTGTGGAAAATGGTCGTGTTGCTTTTAAAAACTATAAAAGTCAACGCGCTCGCACATCCTTGTTCGCATGGCGGTCAGACCTCTAATAAAACCGAGCAGGACCAGGACACGAAGATGATGGGAATGGAATTTTATCACTTATTTTCAAGAACAAGTGTTAGAAAAGGTGTAATTACGTAGGCAAAAATTAATGAGAGATAAATTAAGCATCAGGCTGCGGCGACAATGACGTAACTTGTGAATGAGTTTGTTGTATTTTTATATCAGGTGTACTTTATTATTAGTTATTCTTACTGATAAGATCAAGAAAAAGCTTATGAAAGCAACTTGGTGACGACAATGAGAAATAAAATAATTTAATTTTTCATTATTTGCTACCATGTTTATCAGAAATAAAGATATTATAATTTATTACTTTTTTATATCTAAAAAAAATGCTTTTAATTAATTTCATTTATTAAGACTATAATTATTTATTTCTCAATTTTTTGTATTGTATCAAATTTATTGGTTTTAATATAAAATTTGATATAACTGTTATTTTCCAAACATTTTCAACACATACAATTTGTATTTTTTTTTATAATCACTAATCAGTATAATATATTTTTTTGCAGAGCCATGCACATGACTGTAAAATTTGAACTATATGACAAATACCTTCCGTATCTGGCTTCAATCAGTTAACCTTTAATCTTCATCATAATTACGAACATAATGAAATGCAAATATTACAAATAAAGTGGAAATGAAATATATTTTATAATTATAAAAAGAAATTATAAGGCTTTAACCGAAATTGAGATATTCATTTTTGCTACTAAGTAAGATTTCCATCACTTTTCTCCTGATTTGCGTAAATCCGACTTCATTTCGTCTGCCTTGGAAAAAGTCATTCGCTGCCAAACTGCAGAACTGCCTTTCTTTCCTTACTGCTACATTTTCTATCGACACGCGAAAAGTGGCAAGCTTGCAAATTATGTTCGGCCGGGCCAGAACATGCAAATTGGTCCAGCAGCTCCTCCCGTCGTAACTTTCAGATCTCTCGAGGGTGTGTGTTCTTTATGCGGAAAGAACGAAAGCTAACGCACACACCAAATATTTTTTTCTTGAAACAATAAAACTTTAATGCCCACACGTCGACGCATATAAAACTACAAAGTCATGTCGGAGGCCGCATTAAATTACGAAAATATGACAAGATTTTTCACTTCAACGCTGGCTCGTAAAAAACAGAGCTGGAAAAAGTAGTGACGCCCAAGATAAAAAATTTCAGGTTCGGATTTACTTCATTTGTCGTCGCGTGCCGATGAGTCCAGGTGTTTTGTAAAATAAAATAGTGTAAATGTACAAAAAAATTCACTAATATGTAAATTACCCAAAACTGAATATATTTCAAAGAGATATTTGCAATTAAAAAAGTATAAAAAAATCTCGAAATGATTTCAGAAATTCAAGTTGAAATATAAAATCAAATTAAAAAAAAAAAATATATAAACTAAATTTTGTTTATTGAATTAGTCAAAATAAGTTAATTTTAGACTCACGATAATATGTATGATTTAAAATTTTTTAAACAAATTGGTTCAATTAGGAAATATCATTTTTGTGAGAACGCTCAATCTTAAAAAAATTTACAAGAATCAGGATCAATAGAATCAGAGCAAAGCATACTTAAGCCTACAAAATTGTCGAATTGAAAATAAAAACCTGGCCATAGGTTTTTTTCCAGGAAGCTTTACATTTTAGTCTTTAACTGCTTCTCGAACTGGTACCATTTTTATTAATTATTTAGTAGGAAAAAATGACTTTTTCATTGGCCGGTCTGTTAATAAATCACCGGTGAAATGACAATTAGCCGGCGATGAATCAGTACCTCATCGGGCCGATTAATTAAGAGGGGCGGCTCAGCGGCTCCTTTGAGTTATGACACGTGTTTCGCCTCCCTCGGCCGCCGACGAAAGTGAGCGCATCTGTTTGTGTTCCGAACGAATTAATCGCGCACCGCTCAAAGGAAAACCAGCAGCCGGGCGGCCATTTTTAATATTAATTTTCATTGGGTCGGTGGTGCGAATTAATCACTTTCGTTCTCCTGCGTGCCAAGCGCGTCTTCGCCGTGAATTAGAGTAAAAATAGCGCGCCTACTCAAGCGCGGTGGGTATCACTCTCGGCAGGCATTTAAAAAGCTTTAATACGCGCGCTGATTCCCGAATATTTATAGGCGACGACCCGTGGGGAGCACCGGAAGAAATTCTAAAAGGTTATGACTACGTTCTGGATATTTCAGGCGAAACACGTGTAACTGCACAAGTGGTGCTGGGGCCGCCGCCGCTGCCGAATCGGCGCCAAATTCCACTTCGCACCTCATAAAACAATTTGCGAGGGCGAGAGAAAAAAAGTGGTGACGATTGATTTATTGGTGGCCATGCTCACCACATTTGACTAATCGTCTGCTAGAGAAAATGAAATTAACAAATTCAAAATGACGAGTTTTCTTTTAAATGTTTAAAAAAAAAATATTATTTGAACTAACAATAAATAAGAGTTTATTTGTTTCAAAAATAGTTCATCAACAAAATAATAAAATTAATGAAAATGGCATTAGCTATAGATAACTCTTGTTCCATGTTAAAAATACCCAGAAAATACCTGAAAGAATTACTACTTGGAGAGTTCATATCTATTTACCATGGCGAAACATTACATTATATATTTAAATGAAATATTCTGCTTGGCAAATTAAATTTCAATATTAATGCATGTTATAATGAATAAATAATCATTCAAATAATATTCATATGATTTATTTTACAAAAAAATATTTTATATAATTATATAAAACTACAATTTTACTTTAAAATAAAAAACAAAAATGCACATGAGATATCAAAATTTAATTTAAAGAAATTATTTTTATAAAACTAAATTTTAGTAATTATTTAATGTATTTCAAAATTATTGTTTGAAAATAATCGAGTTGTCTGTCGTAAAAAGTATTAATTTGACGTTTTTGTTATTTACAAGATTCATTCACCAGGAGTCAGCGCGTGCGATTTAATTTCACGCACCTGTGCCGCCGTCGCGCAATTTTTCATAATAAATTATTATCCAACCTGTTTCTCTAGAAACGAGAAATAATAATAATCTCTGTGCTCAAGCGCAATACTTTATTATTATTATTTCGAACAGGCACTCTCATGAGGTATATAAAACCTAAACTTTGCTTGTGGGAAAAAAATGCACGTCTTCATCTCGTACAAACTGTATTTATACACATAGTGTGGAGTTGGCTGCCCGCGCGTATTGAATTTCAAAGGAAACGGGACCTTGCTTGTTTTCTGATGGCAGTTTAAAGACCAGTCAATCTGGAGCTGATCCAAATGAATTATTACATTAGGGCCGCCTTGCTGCCGTTAAATTTGCACTGATATTGCTCGGGATGCTCGTACTAGTAATTTTTTTACTACATGGTTTTATTTGCTCCTTAAAAAATTTAACTCGTACAACATAAAATTTTTATGGGGGAGAGCTGAGCAAATTAAATTTTGAAATTCAATTGCGTTTTTCTTCGGAAACATAAAATTGATATAAAATCAGTAACACGCCTGCAAATCTGTTAAGTATAAATATCCAAAAAATTAAATTTAAGTAAGAAAAATATTATATATTATATTATTTTCAGCTCAAATATGAGAACAATAATTAAAGAATAAAAAATAAAATTTCAAAATTCAATTTATTAACAAAAATATAAAAAAATGATGTTAAAATCAGGCTCTTTTTTCTCTTGTTGAACAAAAAAGTATGATTTTTGCAAGATGAAAAAAGCAAATTTAGAAATATATTTAAATTTGAATAAATTATTTAATGATTCACTGATTATCGCTGTCGATTTTTTTTTAAAGAGTACAAGATAAAATAAAATCGCAAAAAATATGCTCCAGGCCAATAAAATTTTATTCCAACATGAATTTTTAAATTTAAAATCTTGAAATGTAACAATAATAAAAAAAAAATCGCAAACGCACCTGTGTCAATGACATTTGGGGGTGGTCGGAAGCGTCTGCTGATCTCGAGGGCGATGACCCCGCACGCGAGGTGCAGACCATGTGACAGCACCTGGACCAGCGTCCCCACCACCACGACGAGCCACCCCCAGCCACCCTCAGGGTAGTAGTGCTGCGAGATGGTGGCCTCCTTGGGCTCGAGGACGAAGGGCGCCGGCACGAAACACGGCACCACCGTCTGCCCCACCACGTGGTGGCTGCTCGGCTCGCTGGGCACCTCGCTGGCCACCCCCGAGTCCTTGTTGGGCCAACTGACCACCGAGTCGGAACGCGACAGGGGTCGCCGCCCCGAGAACTCCTCAAGAGAGTCCTCCGGTTCGACCGAGTTCAACATCGTAAGGGCGTCTTTTCGCAGTTCAAAAAGCAAAGAGGGTTGCAAAAAAAAATTTAACTTGAATAGGTAAATAATTGTTATTTTTTGACACTTTGAAACTCACTGGCTCAATTTAAATTTATTCACTTTCAAAGTGGATGTTGCATAAAAAAAATTAAATTAAATTTAAACATTCAGTATGAAAAATTGAACAAACAGTGATTTTCTTATTTCAAAATATTACTAGGTTTTTTAGTATAAAATTTTTAACTCAAACAATTTATCATTTATCAAAGAACCTGCAATTTATTCCAATATCAATTTTATATTTATATTTTATCAATAAATTTCAGTGAATTCTTTACCAATAAATAAAGCCAAAGGAGGATCAAAATGAATTTTGTGTTGAAGTTTTTATTTTGCTAAATTTTTATCGATCCTTAACAAAAGTGTCTCAAATTTAATTGTTCACGAGTTGAAAAATATTTTCTATTTACGGTCAGTTTGAAAGGTGTTGGTGGTGAGAGCGGGGCATGGTTGAGGACGGCGCGGAAAAGCGAGGGCCCGACTTGGACTGCGGCACCGGAGCAACTGAGTCGGTGTCTGCGTGGTGGGCAACACGCCGGCCGGCGATAAGGGAGGGAGGAGAGAGCGGCGCTGCTTCACTTCGCCGCTTTATCATCGCATCTACTCGATCCTCGCACTGTGTTTTCTATGTGTGTGTACTTTTCTATTTCGCGCGCTGTTTGCATTGTCCGGCGTGCGTGTCGAATTTGCCCATCAAGAGGAGCCCCCGTCGAGAGGCGAAAAGTGCCCGGCCCTCTTTTGCGCCACTGAAATTTCCTGGGCGATCTCGTTTTTTGCGGGCCGCCGCCAAAGGAGCTCAAAGTGTATGTAAAGAGAAAAAGGCCGCCGCTGCGATGGAGATTTTTCTGCTTGATTGATTTCGTCAACGGCGCAAAAAGTGATTGATGCCGTGAACTTTATTTGCCAAACTAACATAATTTATGGTTTGCCGCGGGCCATAATTTTTTTAAGCTATGTACCGTTACAAAAAAGTTGTAATTTTTTTACCTCATTTATTTCTTTTGACTCAAAATCACAATCAAAATATTATGTATGCAATATTTCTTAACAGAAATTTCACCATTATTTTTAATTTATTAAAATTGAATTTTATTCTATGATTGACAACATTGATTGAGACGTTGAAATAATGAAATGTGATGACTGGTGGAAAAATGTGATAATGTATTTAATTGCAAATTAAGTTTATTGGTGTGCCATGATGCAATCTCTGCCAATGTGATAAATCATTCAAACATTCAACATTATAAATTAAATAAAAACTGAAAAAAACGATATACTATTTTGGCTAAAATTTTATTTTGGTCCAAGCTAGACTCGTTTCTTAGCTACAAGAAAGGGAACGATTGATATATAAAAACATTACAATTGTCAATTAATTATAAAGTTAAATATTATATTAATTTTTTTTTTTTTGATATAACATAATACTAATATTTGAAGGTTTTTTAATTTTACATAATATTAATTTTTAATAATAAAAAAAAAGCTATAGCTTATTTTATTTAATTTACAGTTAAAAAAATTGGTTATCGTATTATTTATAACGCAAATTAAATTTTTTCTATGTTAAAGTATACAATTTATATATATACTTGTCTGATAGGGATGGATGCAAAAAACTAAAAGAGTAAATTCAATCAGAGCATTTGTCGTGTGGTCTTTATTATGTTGTAAATCAGAATGACAAAATTATCCTAATAATTTAAAATGAATGGAGAGGGAAGTTAGGAAAAAAAAGCGAAAGTAGAAAGAAGTATGAAAGACTCCTCCAGTCTTGAAGTTATTATTTATTTATCCACTTACTTTTATACATTTCTACCCTAAATAATGAGCATCGATTCTCTGGTGTTTCTATTGATGTATATTATTCAAAGTTCAAACCTCAACAATCGTTGCAGCACAAAGCGTTCGCTCAATGAAGGTAGGTTAGTTAGTTTGACGGGTTGCATAATTAAAATTTATGCAGGGGCGCGCTCAGGGGTAATTATCCCGGAACTCGGCAGGGCTCCGCTCGCGCTCCCTTTCACACATACACGTAACAAAAACAGGTCGGGATCGTGAGATCGCGTACTAATGGGTTCTCTCCGCGCGTAATTTAATTTGATGGCGGTCGCAGCCTCCGCAGAGAACAACTAATCACGGCGGTGTGCAACAGGAAGCAGACAGGGGTGGCATTGTTTAATTGTACGCTCGGATCAAACCAAATTGGCTGAATTGAGAGTAATTAGATTCCTATATAAACCTTCATTATAAACTTAATTTTCTATTGACCTACATTTGAAGGAAATTATCCGGCGTCAATTCTGGGTTAATATGTTTATAATTTAACATTTTCATTTTCAAGGCAGAAATATTATTATGAATCACGATATTAAAATAACTTTTTAACTTTCTTTTTCATTACGTTTATATTTATTCTTATCATTATTAATTTGTGTGTTTCATTAAATAATAAATAAGTCTAAATATCGTTTAATGAAGCAATCGCGCGAGTTCAGATGAACATGTGTGCCGCATTGTGGCAATACATGTCATTTGTAAACAAATTTATAAATTTCCAAGGCTAATAAATTACATTTTTAAATTATTACAAACGAATTCATTGTAGTGATATTAGTATCTGATAAATAATGAGTAAAAAATATGTTTAAATATACAAAATATAAAAAATTAAAAAATGTAAATTGTAGATACATTTTATTTTTTAATTGTTGTTTATTATTTATATGATATGTTATTTTAAATTTATTATTTATATATAATAAGTAATGTTTATTGGTACCCTTTTTATAAAAAACTTGAACAAGTTTCGTTAATAATATTGGTGGCCCCCAGATGACGTTATTACCAAAGCCACAATTTATCATTTCAATTATTTTTAAATAAATTATTATTTAATTATAGATTTTTCCTTTTTCAGCAATATTTTATTATTTCCCTTCGACTGGGGCATCCACTTTGTCGTGTTGCACCAGCCCAGACACTTAACGACGCGCATTTGCGTATAAAACCAACACCGGATTCTGGTGGCGCAAAATTGATTTCTCGCTCGTTATTTATACGGGAAGGATCACAAAGTGTGCGGGCGATTCTCTTTAACGACGGCTGCAACTGCTGCATAATGACGAAACCGCACCTCGAGATCTTTGATGGCTGCGGCGTCTGGACTGCATTGTGTGTAAAGTATGCAACGTCCCGCTCAGATGCGCCCTGCGTATTGCCTATACATCTCGTCTCGTGACGATAGAAATGCAGGCGACGTCGTAAAGTTGCGAGGTGCACGAACCACTGACTTCGGAAAAGGAAATCAATTCGTCGGCTCGAACTAAGGGTGCATTGCAAGCGACGGCGAGACCAGAATCAAATATCCTACTCTATTTCTCATGCATTTGATGCAACTGATAGTAAAAAAAATTATGTAACATAATGAAAAAAGTGTGGGGTGCTATCAAGATTCGAGTTGCATTGTTATGTTCTGAAAAAATCTTTTCTTCTTACAATAAATTTTTTTTTAGTTATTAAAGAATCTCTTACAAAGTTCTATTTTTAATTACTTCTTAGTCATTCAAATCCATTTAACTTTTCTAAGGTTGCTTTTAATAATAATAAATAAAAAAATACTAAAAAATTGGAATGAAAAGGTCTTATTCTAAAATCTCGTTCATAAGATTTTCCAGAACATTACAGAAGTCATGATTACAATGAAGAAATATGAAGCAAAAATTCACAAATCCAAATGAGTGTCTGGCTGAGCTGTAGGTCGCCTCCATTCATTAATGGCCCGTCATTATTCAACCGAGTGTCAAAAAAATCGGCTCTCCGCAAGAGCCGAGTGCGCTCATTTGAAGGAGACGCTGCTCCTTTCAATTTAGCAAATTGCCATCGGGGAAAACACTCTCGGCCAGCAGCTCGGGGCCCGCCGAGAAATATTATCCGCCATTATTTTTTATAATCGTACACCTTAAAAGGCGCGTGTGGTTGGGAAGAGAAAGAAAGAAAGAAAGAGGGTCCCGGATCAGATTACCCCAAAGCGATGTGTACACGCCGCATTTTTGCGTGGAAACCGAGTGTTTTGCACGAGACAACGGCCAGAGAGTGCTATCTGGGTCCGCTGCTGGATCATCACTTCGAGGCCTCTCCACTATTTTGAGGTGTCATTGCGACTCGAGATCAATCAATCATGCCGCGGATTAGCCAAGCGCACTCTATCTACGCCGTCGTTGAGTTCAGATTTGCCCTCGTCGCCGAAAATAAAAGAGTTTTGATTCAAAATAAAGAGAAATTCCTACGAATTTTCCAGATTAACTTATGGTTTTATTTGGAGAGGCTGTCGATGATTCTCTTTCCTTCCTCAGAACTTATTTTAATCACAGCCATGAGGGTGTCGATTTGGTCGACGATGTTCTTTTCAACTTCAATCACATTTCGAACGGTCGTTTCCAAGTCCTGGTCGAGCTGCTTCAGTTTCTTCAAATCTCCACCAACTTTAATGATCTCGTTGATCGCCTCTTCAATCTTCTCAGATTTTGCTTGTTCAAGAATCTTGATTTCGCTTTGACGTTCTAAGAGCAATTTCTTGGCTTCCTTCAATTCTTTAAGTTTTTTTACAGCTTCCATTTTGGATTCACAGTCAGTTTGAAATTCAAACAAAAAGTGACCAACAATCAACACCTCCAACAATTTGCAGGAATCTTCAAATTATCTTTTGAATTGTTGCAAAAACATTAGAAAAATAATTTTTTTTTTCAATATCACTGTTCAGAAAATCACATTGAAATATGAAATTATGAACATTGATTTTCCAATTTTTTTTTTTTTTTTTTTCAAATTTCGCTCAAAGAATTTGCCAAAAAGAAGGAAGGAAAATTATGGCAATAAATTAAACTGTAATTTCTTTGCTTTTTTTACTCCAGAATTAAACTATGAAGAAACCATCAAAATTGCCTGATTTGAATTTATCAGGAGCTCCTTCTTGAAAAAATATTTAATATAGGCGACGGAGTTGTTTGCAAACTATTCCGAGGGCCCCCGAAACTATGCAGGACTTGCAAAACATCCATCACTCGGCAGCTAGTGATCTTGTTTGTTGCCACCGAAACACGGCCGGGATGACTGAGTGAGCAGGAAGAGCGCGCGCCCCTGTCCGCATCATAACGGCGGCGGGTGGATTAGCTCGCTTCACTTTCTTCTCCCAGGGATCAATTGTGACGAGTGCACTCGATTCAAACGCGCCAGGATTAGCCCCATTACCACGCCAGCGCTGACATGCAAATGACGCTCATCAAAAACGCTATTCGCTGATCTTTCTCGGTCTAGGCCATGAATGCAAACGCCGCTAATGACGTTCGTCTTGAGCGGTGCTTATTAATGACGATAAAAAATATTCGAAGGATGATCAGTTTCATCAGTTTGATATATGATGAAAAGTTTCTAAATTGAGAATTTAAAAAAAAAAATGGAATAATCTATTTGAAACATTATTATTTGTTTTCTTAAATCAATTCAAAATCAAAGGTCCAATCAATAATTAATAAATTAAATTTCATTGCCCATTTCTATTTAAAATTTCAAGCATTTAATTTTATTCTTTGTTGTTGATACTTTCATATAAGTAAAAATAACTGTTAAACCCAAGAAAATTAAGGAAAATCTTAACTTTCATTTTGTTTTGATCAGCCTCAATATTTCTCTTTTTTTTTAATTCCTAAAAGGATTCCTTTGAATTCAGGATGACATAATATGCATAAATCATCTTTACAAAAGATAACAGATTGAAATAATAAATTTTAAAATCAATAAAATAAAATATAAACAATCTACGAATTTTTCTGCTTGAAAGTTTTTCTTCGTTTCCCTTGTGCATGAAATCTGAACACTCTTTTTTTCCACTCGGAATTCATTTCTGCAAACATCTTCTATTCCCAGGAGGGAAATTCGCGGAAACTTTTCCCCTTTCCTCTCTTTTGCTTTCATTTTCACTGCACTTGACAATGTGCAATTCGCCCTCGCTCCGTCCATTACTTCCTGGCTAATTTCCCAGAGAAGCCTTGAGGATAAACATAAATATCTCCCTGAGATTTTTTTCGACTCGCTTGCACTCGTCGTTTGAGTTTGTGAGTTTGTGGCCCTCAAAGAGCAGGAAGAAACTTTGCCGATTTATAACCCGGCACCGGGAAAGAGATACAAAAGAGACCTGCTTTCACGGAATCAATGAATGCTGTCTCGCGTGCAACTCCACAACTTATACTGCACTTTGGAACGGTTCTGCTTATTTTACACATTTTCGCCATCAATGTCTAACAAATGGCCTTTTTGTTCTCACGAGCGTGATTCGCGTCGGAAAGACTTGCAGCTCCCCAGTTGCGATACAATATGAAAATTGCCACCTGCGAGCACCGAGATGGAATTTTTAACAAGGATTTTTGAAAAATCTCGGCTGCTCAAATGTGGCGTGGAGATGCATCATCAAGCGTAATGATCTCATTCACTGACAAAAGGTCGAATGCATTGCAATTTGCCGGAGTGTTTATTCCCAAGGCTGTGTGCAAAATTACGCTTCTTACGAGCTTTCGAAGCTGCATCTTTTTTCTGTACGTCGTGCGAGTGTGGGAAGAATGTGAATAAAATTCCGATTGGAATAATTTTCCATTCGAAAAACAGCTACGGGGAAAGTAAAAGCAACGGTCTAAACTTTTCACGCCATTTCCCCAAAACTGTTTTCAGGAAAAATCCCCCGTTTCTTTTGTATTGTTTGTGCATCACAACTTTTTAGAAAGACGAACTAGAATTTAGCAGAATTTAAAAGCTGCGGCGCCAATGTATATATTTTTTTTTAATTTAAAACTGAAAATGTAATAGTTTTTAAATTGTTATTTTAAAATTTTACAGTAAATCATATTAATCTGATTTAATTTTGACATTTTTTAATCATTTTCTTACGCTGTGTAAATAAAATTAATATTTAATTCATACAATAAAAAAAATGCTATTATTTATTTATAACCACATTTAAATGATATTTTAAATTATACAAACAGATATTATATATATTTTATGTGACTGTCAAAATTTTCATTTTTTGAAAAATAGATATTCCAGAAAAAAATGTTCGATATATTAATTACCTCAAATGAAGAAATAGGAAAGCAAAACTGACCAATTAACATTAATGGTTCATAAGCAATCCTGGAGCAATCCATGTGATTGATTTATTTAAAGAACGCCGTAAGCGAGCAAAGAAGAGTAACCCATTTGTAATTTAATTTATTTGCTTAATTTATTTAATTTATTTGCTCAATGTAACAATATTTATCCTCGGCGGTTATTTATGAAACTATATATTTTTTTTTTTAAATTGAGAATATTGAATAAAAAAAAAACGTTTTGACTGCAATTTATAGCTATATTTTTTTTACTCACTTGAAATGATTTTACAAGTCAATTCAAGTTTGCAAAGAATACCAAGAGACTGGTGAGGTCATTTGTCTCTGGGTGGATATATTGTTTCTCATACTCCAGTGTTTTCCACTTTCCTTTCATCTAGATAACAATGAAGTCGGAAAGTGGAGAAGGAAATCGCAGCAAACTCTCGTGTCCGCCCACCCCGTCTGCCGCTGTCTGAAAAGGCAGACCGAGGTATGTAATTGTCAGCGCAGAATCCACGCCAAGTGCGTGCAGATAAAGCGGGCCGGCGAACCAACTTTCGACAAAGAAACACACACGATAAATGGGGCGAAATGCACAAAGAAAGCAAAGATCGCCCGCCATGCATCATAATAAATGGGAGAACGGAATCGTATTTATCATCTTTGCTGGTATCAACTCAACAAGCCAACTCTTCCGCCGTGTTTAATCCAATAAGTTTTTCTTCTCCCTAAACCAAAAGAGCCGTTTTTTGTCAGAGCAGAAGTGACAAAAGGGGCTCTCCATCGCTCATATATCAACTGTGGCCGGTTTTAGTGGTTGTTTTTATTAATTCATAGCTGGATTTGTTTTTAAATATGAAAATATTATGGAAAAATTAAAACTTTTAAAATACTGTGATTAAATTAAATTTGATTTTTTTTGCAGCAATATTTAAGAAAATTTGATGAATTTGAAGCATTTAAAATTATTTTAAACGTTTAATGCACCCTTAAATAAGAAATGGAGTTTAAAAATTGCCAGCTTCCAATTACAAAATCACCTAAAATAAATTTTTGAAAATTCCATAATTTTTTAAATTGAATTTAGTTGAATGCGATTTTTCAAACGCCAAATTACGGAAGTTGTAACAAAATTTTAAATCTTCCCTGTTTTAAAATTTTTTACCGCGCTTTAATCTAAAGTTCCTGTAAAAATGGCACCAATTGCGCATGTCAAAATAAATAAAAAATTTAAAAATCAATATTTCAAGAAACTGTCTCCAATTCATATACTTCAGATTTTTGAAACGAAAAATTACAGAAACTATAACAATTGTGAGAAAGTTCCAGTTTAATATGTTTTCTCCACCCTTTTATCTAAGTGTGCTGAAAAATTGGGATTGGATTTTCGATGCGTTGAAATCAATAAAAATTAAAAATAAAAATTTATTTAATTATCCTCTAAATGCGGTTTTTGTGATGCATAATTTTAGAAATAAGGGAAATCACAAATTTTATTTGTCACTTTTTAGCGACTTTTGTGACCTTCGTGAAATATTTTCACGTTGCAAAGTCGCACGTGTCATTTTCCTCTCTCGCCACAGAGAAAAGACGAGAAAGCAAAAAACCACGTCAAGGTTTCATTTAGTCGGAGAGGAAAAACTTGCCTCACTTGATCAAGAGCGCGTCTGCCCTCATCTCTACCAATAAATAATCCTTCTCTAGGAGAAATGGCGCTGATGACTATCGGGTGTGCTTTTTGCGCCGTCAACAAAGTTCTGCCGTTGATTGCTCGCATTCAACCTATACGCAATTTGAACGCGTGCTAATTAGTGCGAGAGTCTTTTCATTTGCGAATTTCCACGCAAATCTATCAACTCAATAGTTATTTCATTAAACTGATTTAATTCAATTGCATGCTTCATATTCATTGCATCTATAATTAATTTTCAATCAATCGTAAACTGATTTAATTAGTTTTACCTTTACATGCAGTGCAAAGGTGCATTATCAGTAAAGTATTCATTTCAGCAAAAGAGAGACAGTGAAATTTCGTTTGAGTTGATCCCACTCACTCAAATGCCCTTTTTTTTTGATCGAGCTATGCAACCCGCTCGGCTTCTACGTGAACCGTGCTGCATAAACTGTCGCTCACGTTGAAAAATCTAGCGAAAATTTCATTCATCTCTTTTATGCTGAAATCAATCCAGCGGATCTTTGTACATTCCGTTCGAGATATGAAAAAGTTTGCTCGGCGGTAAAAGCTAAACGCTTTGTATCTTTTTTGGTTTATTGCTCCCTCGAGGTCTCCGTGGCGCGTTATCGAACCCCTGTTTGCAAACTGCTGAACATATTTTATTGAGGGAAACTGGATCAGTGGACGTGATCCTGGAAAGAGCCATAAAGTCCACTGAGAAAATTCCAAAGAAACAAAGTTGCTAAGGGAGTGAAGTGCAATTTTGTTTAAATAAAAACTCGCTTCATAAATTTCAATGTAATATTAAAAAAAAAACAATAGATTCATTAATTAATTTTAATTATTTTTTATTTTGATATTCTTATGCATGAAATATTATTTAAAATTTTCTCTAATGCCTTATTTAGCATGGGAATGGTGCTCATTCCTTCTCTGTTCGCTGCAGCCATCTTTATCTCAAATCACGAACCATCTCTGCAGGCCGACAGAGTCGTGCGGACCACGCGGTGCCAAAGGTGCGCAGCATTTCACGGCACTTTACAACCCTAATAAAACTATTCACAATGGAACGTGTTACGGTTGTTGAAGGGTGTGTGCGATTCGGTTCAATTACTGCAAAAAGTTGTAGGCTTTTTTTCCAGTCCACTGTAATTAATAAAAAAGACTGATCGAAAGAAACGATCATTTTTATTATCCGAACACCGAATTTCAAAGTCTAATGGGCAGCAGAGAAATAAATTAATAGTCATCGTAAAATACGTGAAAATCCTTTACGACTGATATGCCTATTAAATCCGTGCGAATTCGACAGGGGCTTGTTCTTATCCTCCTTGTTTTTATTATTTTCGCAATTAAATCATTAAAAATAACACATACATCCTGTGGAATTCCGATAGGTGATCTTTCTCTCTCGCTGCTCAAAAAGTATCTTATTTTATGGAGCACCGGTGTGTGTAGAAAAAAGATTGTGTAATCGAGTGGTGCGATCTTTCATCGACGGAGAAGACTGTCGGGCGGGCGCAATGTGTGTAATAAAATTATTTATAGCGGTGGTCTGCAAGTACAGGCTTCTGGCCCCGAGATGATAATGCAGGGGAATTTTCACTTTTTTCGTTCTTATGAGTAAGCGATGAAAATATTTGCGGTGAGAGATATTTTCAGGCCGTGGCGAGACGAGCAGCTAAAAGCATAAAAAGCAGTCAGTAGTCTGCGGCGTGTCCCATAAAAATGTGTTAATTTGCGATATTTCGCATGGCTCAGACGTCTACGGTGGACCAAACGGATGCCATAAATGAGATTTCACGTTAATTTATTGTTTTTCAATGCATTTAATATTGAACCAAATATATTAAATTAACAACACCAAATTCAGAACCATCCAAGCCGAACGAGATAAGTATATATTTACATTTAATTTTTCTAATATGTTCACAGATGAAAAAATATAGAAATTATAGATTGCAAATTTAAGTAAATGTAGATAAAGTCATGTAAATTGCGGTTTTAAGCTACTAAAACGTACTTAAATAGCAAAATATGTACAATTAATCAAAAAGAAAAAAGAAAAAAAATATAAATTTCAATCAAATTTGCTTAAATGTTATAAGACCTTTTTTATATTTTTATATTATTTTAGACATGAACTACTTTCCAATCAATTTGTTTGAGTCCTCAATGATTTTTTTTTATTATCTGTTATTAAAAACAGCGCATCGCTTCATGATTTTAATTCTCGTCAACCATATTCTATTCGCAAGGTTCCATGTGAATAATTAAAAAATTAGCCCCAATCGATTTGCATATTATAAGAGATAATATTTATATCATTTCACACGACTTATTTTAATATACTTTTTAGTTTGTTATTGATTGCACAGCGATTGCAGGCCCATTTTTTAGACAGTAACAAATTTAATAGGAAGTAATTTTTGTGGGAAAAAATTAAATTTTACAAATACCTTGTGTGCCAAGTTGAAATACCCTTGCTTCTCTTTTTCCAATTTCAAAATGTTATTGGGACTTAAACAGAATAAAAAATGTTATAATAATAACAACGGTAGTACAATTTATGGCGGCACATTCAGTAGAACTACGAGCAGAAGAAAAAGTCAATGTGCAAAAATTTATATAACATTTTCATAATATATCAATCAACTGTTTACGCAAAAGTTAATTTTAAATTTCTTTCAGTATTTCGCCCTTTTCTGAACCTCTCTAGTCTCGCTCTCATGTTCTTGAAAAAAACACCAAGCTCATTCATTTGTGTCAAACGGCGTTTGCAAAAAAACTAAAATAAGACAGGCTGAAGTTTGTGTCGGGTCAAATTGGAGCCGCGCTCGCGTCTCCTTCCCACTTGGACGCATGGCTAATAAGATGTAAGTAGGAAAAACAGCGGCGGTCCGCGTGTTTAGCAAAGTGTCCCTCTTGTTCTCCAGCGAGCGAGGAATTTGGCCGCCGCGAAATAGCTTTCACCACCGAGCGCGTGCACAATACCGTCTGCCAAAAAGCAGCCAAACACTCGTTTAGACAACCAGCCTGTTAATATTCCGGCGACGACAAGCGAATGAAAGAAAAAAATCGATTGCGTGGGCGCGACCTCTCGGAGGCTCTCAGCCGGTTATTTTAAACTTTTTTTTACTTTGCACACAGCAGAGTCGACTCACTGATTGCTGCTGATTATCTCGAGAGAGGACGCTAATTTCGCGCACAGTCTCGCCGCAACAATAATAAAGAGTTTATGGCCCAATTTTCTCCTCTCTCAAAAATCTCCAGCCTCTGGCGGATCTCTGCTTTCTTACTTTTTTCTCTCGATTGCATCACCGTTTTGGGGCGTGAAAAACACCAAACTTGTTGTGCTTCATTTGCACACCGAACGTGTTAAATTGAAAAGTGCGAGCAAATTACATATTCTGGCGATCGAGCGCTACTCTGTAATTAAGTTGTGACTTTTAATTGCGAGTTGGGATGAATTTTCGCGCGTAAATCCTTCACCAGTTAACTTTTTATAAGCCAAAATAAACGTGCACAATCTTAAAAATTGGGTGTTTCACTTTTCAAGGGTTGAGAGCGTCTGCCTACCTTAAGCGGCTTAAAAATACGCTCTGTTTGCTCATTCTGGGAGCCTTTTTCCTTGAGTGCATCAAAATGCTGCAATAGAATAAGTAGGGGATATATTAATAGAGAATATTATTTTTATTATGAGCAATCAGATACAATTTGAAGACCAACATCGCCCAAAATTACTGGGATTTCATATATTTTATATTAAATTGTGATTCATTAGTTGGTACATGGACGTGATATTTACATTTTCATAACATGTATATATCAATATAGAAAATAAGAAAAATATTTACAAACAGACATGTATACATTAAAAAATTTTTAATCTGGTATTAATGTAATTTAATTATACAAAATTTGCAAATTATTTAATAAACTATCTTTTTATGCCAAAAGAAATATTGGTAGTATTATAATAACTTTAAATTATTTTATAATAACTGACAAGAAATGATAATATTCATTTTTTTACTAATATATACGATATTCTTATTAATTAAAACAATTGAAAATATTAAGCTGCAAGTGAAATTAGCATAATGCCAACAGCAGCTACTGAACATCACAGTAAACGTACATCCGAAATAATTTTCAGATGTAACAAAATTATACTGTAGCATCAAACAAAAAATAGAGGATATATAAAAATTCAAATTATTGGGTATTATATATGCTTGATTAAATTATCAGTGTTAAATATTGATATCTAGATTCCAAATTTAGGGGGATTATTTCCAAAAAAAGTTTAGCACAAAATTAGCGAGGGAGTTTTGAATCACCTTCGTTTTTATTCATCTTTTTTTAGAAGCCACCACAACACTCACTTTCGCATATAATCTGGCAAAAGCTCTCTCGGCTCAAGTGGCAGCGCAGGCTCGGTGCTTTTAAAAAGCTCACGCAGACGTTCTCGTTAATTTACATCGCTTGGAAAACAAAGGAAGGTTTCGAGAGTGAATTACACCAACGGGTGTGCGCACAGATCGAGATACACACACACACACACACCTCTCTTTCTCTTTTGTTTGTTTTGCCATCCGGCTGGACGGACGGACGGTCAGTCTCGAATTGAGAACAACAAAAAAACGCCTGCCTGTCATTGCCGGACGGAAAGGTCGACGATTGCGCCTTTTGATACGCCAATTAGGGCTGGAATGCACTCGAAAAAAAAAATACAATGGACGCATTTGCTGGCTCGAGAGGCTGCCGAAAGTAAATTGTTGCAGGACCCCGGAGAGAGAACAGATGGCCCTGCTTTTGCTGAATATTTAAACACAAAGAAGTGCGGACCTGTAATTACAGGCAATTGGCCCTCGGAATAATTTATACCCTGGCCACTTTGGCTGCGCTGAATCTGTCGAATTATGTCGTCCGTGAGTGTATAATTTTGGCGATGCCCACAGATCGTATCAATCATCATAAGTTGGCTTTTTCTCGACACCTAATCTGATCGAACGGGTGCACACATGTTTTCGCCTTATTGAGGAGTCGCGGGAGCTCACCTCAGTCACCTCTCGCCAGCACAGTCTTGACGCCTCTAAACTTGACATATAAACAAAATATAAATATAGGAGCAGGTTGGAATACATTTGTCTGACACTAAAGTATGTAGGTAGCAATTATGCAGTCGCGTGAAGGTTCAAGATTTAATTAATTCCAATAGTTCCTTCAGCTTCATACAAATCATCGTTATCAATATTTCTGCTCGTTTGATGCGATTATAATTAATATTTTAAGAGTGTCAAAAAATTTTGTTTGAATCTAAACCTGGATCAACGCATAAGCAAAATTTGTTTTATTAGGGAATTCTTAAAATTTCCATATATAATTTGAATACTTTGAATATTCTCTTGTAAAATTAATTTCCACGTGAATATAGAAATTAAATGTGCAACTCTAAAAAAATATAAAAATTTATATTTATAAATAATGGACGTTATCCTCCTTGATAAAACTAATTTCTTGTTTAAAAAAAATAATAATAAAATCGGCTCATTTGGTCATTTATTGAAATTGATTGTGAGCAAATGGGAAATGGCAGAGTTAAAAAAAAACAATGAGGTTTTTATGAGTGAGCTCTTCACTTTTTATTACAAGAATGCAGCTGATTAAAATAAATGAGTGAGAAAAAATTCAATATTCAATTCATCTATTCTCTCGCAACAAGTCATAACAATAATAATAATTGGAATAATGGAAAAAATGGAAAAATTAAATTGAATTATGTCTTAAGCAATGAAAAACCTCAATTTGCAGATTTTTCTTTTACTTTAAATATACACATCAGTGTCAACTTTAAGTGTTTGCAAATTCGCAACTTTGCCAAAAAAAAAACTGCTCCTTGTAAAAATAAATCATTTCAGTCTCCAATTTCCAGTACTTTATACTTTTTCGTATGTGCTGGCGCGAGTTTTGAAATCTGAAACCTTAAATATGTGCATCCCACACGCAGAAAGAGAGAAAGATACCTCAGAAGAGCTGCAAAAAGAACATCCTTTACACGAGACGATAACGCCGGAGTGAACCAACCGCTCTGTGGCCTCGTGCGTCCGTCAGCAGTGTGTGGCCGGCGCCCGTTTAACCTGCTCATTACGAGGTGCGCCGGCGAATTATGGATGCGAGTGAGAGAAAAGTACACACAGGAGAAGTAAAACAAGAAGTCGCAGTTTCGTGTATGGCGAGAAATTTAAATTGACCCGTTGGTGCGCAGGATGGTCAGGGTTATTTGAATTCAAAATTTTTTTTATAGGGCTGGTTTTTTCAGTGGCTTATTTTTCGTTGTTGTTTGAACTGAGCAATGAAATGGAAAGTTTTTCAAAGTTTCCTTATTCGGAGTGTAAAAAACTCTCATTCCATTAGCACGCCGAGGGTTCAGCTCTGGACAAACTTTTTCCATTCTCTTAGAGGCGGACATTTATCAAAGTAATTATTACACATGGCATCGTGTGTCTTGTTAAAACACGCACTCGCTCGGTTAGCTGAAGACCGGGCCGGATTACTCCATTACCAGATTAATCTCCGGCTTCAGAGAGTCGAGTCAACAGGAAAAGAAGAGACTTTCAGTTGATGATATAATAACTTTCCGCGACACGTTCAGAGATAGAAGGAGACGCTCTTTTGTGGGAAAAGCTGCGTGATTGGTTCAGCGTGGTTTCTGTTTGCGTGTTTTGAATTTTAATTAAAAATAAACATAAGATTTTGCGTAGCTTTTTGTAAAAGGTACGCGAGTTCATCCGCTTACTCTGAGAGCTTCCAACATTTAATTTTCGTCTTTTAATTTGATATTCTCAAGAAAAGTGTGGATGAAAATAGCTTTTAATTAGAAAATAAATTACAAATTTTTGCTAATAAAGCAAATTGTTGATGTAAATGGGAATCCTTGATATTTTACCTTATATCAGAAGTAATTTCAATTTTGAAATGGAGAACGTGAAGAACCTATATATTTTTTTAGCTTTATTTTTTGATCATTTCTTTCCACTAAAATACGTTCAATATTTCTACACAATCATCACTTGCAGTAATAATTAAAATATCATTGATCAAATCCTAATGAAATAATCAACTTATAGCGTGCTATATCTAAGAAATTTTTTGTAATTTTTAATTTATTAATTGTGATAAAAGATTTTATAACTTATATAAATTGTTCCTTTAAAAGGTATTTAATTTATTTTATTATTTATAAAAATTATAAAATTGATTTACATAAAATTTTATACGACAGTGTTGGTTGCAGGGGGATAATTTGATTTAAAGTTGATAGCCAATTATAAAATATTTTATGCATCTCTACTATTCAACATGATTTTGATATGAATACCATACTTTTGTAAAATTTCTCTTTCTCAGCCGATTATGGTGTTATAATAATATTTAATTTAAAAATATAATAATATTAATGCTCATTTTAATATCAAATAATAACTTGTATGATTTAATTGATTTTGATCGTCATTTTAAAAACGCGTGCAAAATGACAATAATAATTTTTTTTTAAAGACATGCATCGTTAGAGAAATTGCGAAAAAAAATGTTCCGTCATGAAACTTAAGAGGCTGGGTTGTCAAAAAATCCAGGATTTGCTTAGTCGTGTCCATTAATAAAAGTAATCTGCTGATTGTTTGTTCCCCTGACGTGTATATTGGCGAGCTTAGATGTTCGTTCAGACGCAGAATATAATTTTTTTTATACCGCACAGGTCGCGTCCGCGTGGCGAAAAAGGCTCTCATGTTGGGCACACACATATCAGTCGCATATGTTTGGTGTCACTCGGAACACGTTTTAAAGATTACCTTGCACAATGTTCATGATATATTGCCTGTGTTAAATATAGGCGCCTAATGCAAAGAGAGACTGAAAATTCACTCGGCAAAAAGTACGTGAATAAATTTTGAATAAAAGCCTCTCGAGACATGAGAGAGAAAAGCAACAATAAATCCAGCGAGGCTCGCAAGTGCTGCTTTTTGCTCGGCCACTTCGAGGAAATTTGTGATCTTTCGCGAATAACAACGGCTTAATTAAAATGCCACCGCACAGCAATGAAAAGGGCATTTATTTATTCCCGTCTGGTTTTGTCTCGAAATCAACGCTGCGGGCTTTTTCGGAGATAAAAATCAGTCGCTCAAACTCAACAGGTAGCAGAAGAAAAATGAACCAAAAGGTAATTTTTTGTAAATTTCAAGTGCGAACTCGAGAAGTACCGAGAGGAAAAAAAAGAGAGGGGCCTCCGAGTGGGGCAAAAATCGCCCGGGGCCGCGTGGCAAGGTCGGCCGGCGAATCGAGAGTTGGCCAAACTATAGCAAACCGTTAGCTATAAAAGGGTTAAATGACTCTCACACATGAGAGAGAAGCGACGTGTCAAGTTGTAAAACAACAAGTCGATTGCGTTTTGTTTCGCTCGCGGAACAACAACACCAAAGATGGCTGCTTTCGAGTCTCAACAATGACATATTTTCGGCAAAAGCTGTAGATTTTTTCCTTTATATTGTTGCCAGGCGAAGCGAATTTGATTTATTGGCCTTCCATTGTGGACCAATCAGCACGTGACGTCAGCAAGAATAGCCGCGCACTAATGGGTCTTGTTTGCCTGCAATGAAATGAAAATATCACCGGCGCCAATCAGGATATATGAGAAAAAGAAAGATATATTTATGCCAGGGATGAGCATCCTGTCAACACCAATCTCTGCCCGGAAAGGTTGACAAGGTCTTTTGTGGTTTTATAACCGTCACCAGCAGGTCGCCAGGTGCAGTAATTACAAAATATGTATTATAAATTGGTCCTGACTAATATTCATTGGGCCTTTAAAGCTGTAAGAAATATTTTAATGTACATTGATAGTATACACTGAAACTTTGAATTTTATAATTATTGAAAATTTAGTGCCATTTTTTCAATAATTAGACAGTTTTGCTTGAAAATATGACCCTTCGTACTTATATCACTTTGATTTTGTTTCCTTTAAATTTTAAATTTCAGTTTTCAATTTTAAATTGTCAAATTAATTCAATCAATTTACTAAGAATTATCAGAGAAATATTTGCGTATTCCCTGCCATCAGATAAAGAATTGTTTAAAGACAAGATATATCTACCTCTAGAATAATTATTTCTAATCAGTATATATTATTTATTTTTTAAAAAACAAACAAACAAAATTAATAAACAAATATTAAAGAAGGTTTTAAAGAAATATATACATGCAACAAAAATGTTTTTAAAAAAAACGTAAATTGGAAATAAAAATTAAAATAAAATTGAAATTAAATATTTAACATTAAACTTTAAAAAATTTGTATATATAAAAATATATAATTATTCTTTTTTAACTTGTAATGTGTGTTTATCGGTGTTTATAATTATTAACAATAAGCAAGATATTCTGCAATAAAAGAATTAGCACCATCATCAATAACTAAATGCTAATTTTTAAATTATACTGAACAATCCGTTTCCTTGCCGTGCTTAAAAAAAGATCACTGGCGGTGACGGCGGCTTGTCTTGTGTTAAACCATCATTTTAATTTAAACTTACAGCGTTGCTGCTCTTTAAATTAAAGCATCTCTCCAAGTTGTAAAAATCGATATAATTTTTCGCCGGCATGGCCGCCAACGTGCAAACAAGTTTTGAATACAAATTACACTTTGGCCCGCGCGTTCTTGCTTTGGCTATACAGTGTTTTAATTATCCCCGCTGCATACCGTATTTGCTGCGAACTTAAATTAGCGAGAATGGGAGAATGTGTTTTTCTTCTTTCTGGATGATGGAAGGACTGTAAAGTGGAGCCATTCAGCATACGAGTGGAATTTCTTAGAGTACTTTTGCCCTAAAATGCTTTAACTTGTAATCAAGAGACGCACTTGTAGTTTTTTATCCAAGCTTTAAAAAGAAAATCCGTGAAGACGTTTAAGAGAGTCATTAATTTTAAAATCAAAATTCTCTTCTCGTATGTGCTTTAAAATGCTTTAAAATAATAGTGTGAATAACCTGAAGTCTTTAAAGACATTTTCCAGGCACTAAATAGATCACTAAACAATTTGTTTTCTTGGAAATTCCAGAGAGTTAACAATCCTTGATCAAAATTTTGGTAGTTGCTTCTGTAATTTTCTCCGATTTTCTCAATATTTAATACATAATGTCAAAACAACATTGTTTCTAAACTTTGATTTTAACTACTTTTAAAGTGTGTTTTTTTTTTCAATTATTAAATGTAATGGATTTGGTAATAGCTAATGTATTTTAATTTGAGAAATTTAATTCAGACACCTTGAAAAATGAAAGAAAATCTAAAAAACGTTTTAATATTACGCATTAATTTATTTATATATTTTACATAAAATACCCTGGCAAATTTTTTGATTTTTATATATTCTAAATAAATAAAGGTATAAATAAATGAAAATCTAGATACTTTAGTTTCAAATTTTCTTACAAATCTACGGCCGCGATGGGCCACAAATGATAGTGTTTATTGATATTATTTAAAATATTTTCTCTTTTACTTAATTTACATATATTATGCTATTTAATAAGCGGGGTTCAGATTGATGATTTGAATAATTGCCAATGTTAAATCTCTTTTCAAATTAACAGGTTATATAAAAATTATTTTTATCTATATTAATAAGAAAAAATTCCTTAACAGATCGATGAAAAAGGATTTGGAGTTTCTTTTTATTGCTTACACCGATGTGTATCAGATTTATTACACCGTCGCTCCTTTTTCGTCCAATCTGGACTTATAACTTCATTTTCCACTTTTGCGATGATGAATCGCTCCATTGAATTAAAGTCGGTCGGAATCATCCACGCCCAAGTTTTATCGTCCGACGCGGTTTCAAAGTGGGCCCCAAAACCATCTCCTGCTACTTGCGTCAATGAGCGTCTGTCTGTGTACATAATAATAATTCGCAAAAGTAGCGGTTGTCATTAAAATTACACGTGTATCGATCTCATTTGAATAATATTCAAATTAATATCGGCGCGGCCATAAATTAAAAAAGAGGCCCGGTGGACTTATTTATGGTAATCATAATAAATCATTGCGCGCCGAGAGCGGAGAGCATCTCCCCCCCCCCCCCCTCCTTCTGCCTGTGCTCTCGACTTTTTTCGGCCGCGCGGAAAGAAAAACACGCCGCTCGCAGTGTCGCGCATATTTCATCCGAAATTCTCACTTAGCGGCCGTGGAAATTATTATTATTTGCTTAGCGGGCCCGTTGTTTTTATTCGCCATATGGTGCTGATGGATTGCGACTCCAGAGGCCGCCGGGGAACTGCTTTGACTTGCACTGTGCGAAAATGAAAGATGAGAGAGTAAAGTACACTCTGGTGTAGGTGGTGTGATTGAATCACTCATTGTTTCTTTTTTTTCTTTGCGTATGAAAATAGTAATTGTTTGACTGGAGGAAAAAGCTTTTTACTGAGCACCAAAATTCATTCTGACAGTAAACTTGTTCAGCGAATTACGATTTTTATAATTTAAAATGTTCGAGATGAGAAACAACTATTTCCATTAATTTTATTTGCACTTTTGAGGTAATTATAAGCACGTTATAATTTTTTAGCAATTTCAAAATTTTTAATTTCACCAGAAACTCTCAAACAAGTTAGGTTTTAAGATATAATTTGTTTGTTGATATTGACACTTCACATGGAAGTGAAGAACTCAGGCCTTTTCCTTGTTGTATAAAAATTGTTTTTCATTCAAAAACAAAACGGCTCTACCAGTTACAGTCACGGTCTGTGTCCCTATTTCAAGAGCAAGAAAAATAAAAAAAAAAATCAGCTGATTATAAAAACAAAATTTTTAGAAAAAAAAAATCAAAATTGTCAAACTAACAAATTCAAGTACCAACCTATTTTGTTAGTTTTAAGATTATGAATTTTTTGTTGAAAATTTGGTTTTTCAATCTGCTGTGTTTTTTCGTGCTCATGAATTTGTTTTCATTCCAATGCAGATTGGCCAAAGGGCAAATAGATTTAACAAAGGAAATATAAATAGAATTTAAATATGTGAAATTCCTTAGCAAGTTTTTGTTACATGCAAGCACTCCCATATAAAATTATGTGATATGCGTTTGACTATTTATTTTATTTCTCTGAAATATACCTGAACAATGCGCACGTAAAACACAAGAGTACCTATTCATTTTCATCAGCAATTGTTCGGCCAGCAGATTCCCGCAAGAAGTGCTGCCTCTTTGTGAAAGCGTGCCGATTATAATGTAAATCAAAATGACAAATAATAGGCCCATCAGTACAGGAGTGCTGTTTTTTTTTTGCGAGCCATAGTTTCTCTGTGCAATTTACTGACGAGGAATAAAACTTTTCCGCAATCGGGGTAATTGGACGTTTAATTTGCTGCGAGTTTGTTTTTGCAATCCTCTCACTCGGCGTGACGTCCGTCTTACCTGTGCAGTTTGTTGTTGCAATTCTCTTTTGATTTGTTGTTTTCAACTGAATGACGGAAAAGTGTTTTTAGAGCAACCAGTTATTATTCTTCTTAAATTGCTTTCTACAACAACAATAGAAGTTAAAAGTAGAGAGCCGCAAAGAAGCTCAAATAAAAATTAAAGTAAAATTATTTGTTCTTTTATTAATGATGTATTTTTAAATTAATCTGAAATTGTTTCCGACCCCAAGGCCCATTGTCAATTTATAACAAAGCTTTTAAGACTAAAAACACGTCTTTTTAAGTGCACGAATACAAAAATACATGAAATTCTCTCTTTTTTTAATTTTTGAGAAATGAGACATTTAATTAAAGTTGTTTAAATTTCTTGCATACTATTTTTTAATCTATTATTGTTACAAATTTCCTTAGAAACTTCTTTCAAATTATATTTTCCATAAAAAGGTTTATTTTGAAACAAAGTAGCATAAAATCTGAGCTAAAAAATCAACCCTTTTTTAATGAACCTTTAAGTCAATACATTTTATTCAGTGTATTTATATATTTGACTATACATATATAATAAAATGAAATTTTACTTCATACAAATGGAAACTTCTCAATTTTTCATATTAATCGTGAAAATAAACTGAAACTTAATTTCTATGAAAACCTATTACAATTTTTTATTCCCCGCTGCTCATTCATCAACCCTTTTCATTTGCTTAGCAATAAATTTGAAGATCTTTGATCTCTTTTTAAATTAATGAAACTAGTTTGCAAATTTTTTTTTTCTCGAGGCAAACCCATTTTAATCGTTGGCGCCTCTCTGCTCGTTGGCTCATTTCTTTTCCTCCGTCAGTCTTAAGGTTGATGGCACATCATGTGGAGTATTCGCCAGTCTCTTTGCCTCTCGTGTACGTGCGTGTCAGACGAGAGCAGACAGACAGATGATTGATAAAAGGCGAGTTGTGTATATGTGTGTTTCCATTATTATTAATTACCGCGGATCGTTTAATATTCCGATGTTTGGATAAACAAAGAGGCGAGAGAAAGCCGCCGCCGCCGACCGAGAACAGCCTGAATTTTTCATACACATATATAAATTTATAAATGTGGCCCGCCGCGAGCAGCAACGGCAGCTCTTTTTTATTAACCGAGAGCAATCTTGATGCATTAACAATACATGACGTCAGCTCTCGAAGGTCCGAGTGCTCAAAGAGAGTGATGAGATAGGTGTGCGTTTGGTGCCTCACTTTCTTTCATCTTCAAAAAAGTGTAGCACGGAGAAGCCAGCACAGCCCAATGAATATAAAAAGGAGCTCACGCACTCTCTTGGGCGCCGGTACTCGATTATTATTGTGCCAGTCACAACCTGTCTATGTTTATTTAGAGCACTCTTGCCTCAAGTTTTTTTATAAAACATAGTTTTATGGATTTTGATCCTAAAAAAAATAATAACAATTTAATTATTTTGGAAATAATTGATTTTTCAATTGAAGATAAAACTGAATTTATTTATGAAATAAGAGAAATTTTAAACAAATACCAGTTCTAAGATATTTGCATCTGCAATTTTGTGTAAACAATTGTCCTCTTGAATTGAGAATTTTGTTAATAGAATAGAATCGGATTAAATGACTACAACAAATCAAACATTAAAAAAAAACTATCGAAAGCAAACTGAAAAAATGAAGCGATCAATTTTCAAAAGCGAGTGTATTGCCAACTTATAATTATTTATTAGTCATGGAACCTAAATATCTAAAAATTTAATGTTATTAAATTTAAAATCTATTTTTGCAATTTGAAAACAATATAAAATAAACAAAGTTAGACGAAATATTTATAAACAAAAATGAAATCCCTGTGTCTAACCGAACATAAAAGGCTAACTGAAAAAAATAAAGGAACATTAAGTCCATATTAAAGCTTTAACTTTCTTTAATTTTTATTTAAATATTTTTAATTACAAATTTACTGCGCTACCTCACCGACCGATGTGTTTGTGTGCGACTCTAAAGGCAAAAACGTCACTCGAACTGTGCGACTGAGAGAAAATTGCAGCAACACCACTTGATTTATTCCACGTGCTCGTCTTAAATTTTCGCCGCAGCTAGTCCGGGCAGACAGAATGGCTCATTAAAGGCTGCTCTTTCTCTCGTTAATACATAAATATTTCCATTTAAGGCGGACACTCGCCGCGGCCATATACGAAAAAGCCCTCGCGCGTTGTGTTTCCCCGTTTCTTTACGGCGCGTTCGAATCGCAAATCTGTCGGCTCGGTCGTGCGCTGCCACTCAACCGAAAATCGCGCGCGACTCTCCTCTTCGGCAAAACGGAGGAGAGGGAGATTAAATTGCAAATTTGTGTCGCGCTGCAGTTTTATGTCCCGCAAATAATAAAATTCGCGACTCGCCAATGGATGATTTGCATGTCAACTTGACTACTTTTATCCGCTTTTATTTAAAAACCGGCGTGCCGCTTTTGGCTTGTCGTAAAAAGCAGGTTGTTGTTTAAAATTTTACGTTGAACCATTTGCATCTTTTTATTTAGTATCAGCATAACATAATTCATTAAATTGTACCGTTCCAAAATTTTTAATTTTCATAAAATGCGATATTCATCGTAAGAAAATTAGTTTTTATTTTTTATTCCCAAAGAACTAAGTTAAAATTGCCATTGGTTTTGTATTTTAACTTGGCCATCAAAGACAATTGCAGCCAGAATTCAAACTTGTAGAGGCGTTTATTTTTAATATTAAATATAATAAAACCAACTAAAAATCTATGTTTCAATTTTGTCAATGAGCATTGTCCAAATTTTTTTCCCACTCAAGCAGCACTTAAGAACTTATAACTATGTGCAAATTTTCATACGAAGTCAAGTTTTGCACAGTAAGTTTTATAGTATGGTTAATTAAGCAAATTAAGCATTATTATATTTATAATTTTTTTATTTCATTAAATTATTAATTAAGTTTATAAAAAGTTATTTAAATTTTATAAATGAAAATGAAAATATTTTCATATTTTACTTCATATTTAACGAAAAAACAATGGATACAGATGAAATAATGCATTAATTAATTAAATGCTCTATAGCCTCATGGATGCAAATTGACAATAATGGAATTGTTTAAAGGGAATATCCAGCAGCTGTGCTATTTTTTGTTATTAAGAGAAATTTAATTGATGTACTAAAATTATTACTAAAGCAAGGTAACATAGTAAATTAGCATATCAAGAGTTTTAATGCTTATAGATAAATAACAACCAAAATTGCTTACAAGTTGGAATTCCGTATGCACCGTTTTCTTTAGTGTTTATTTACAATTCCTTTGAATGTCGCGAAATTAGCAGCAGCTTTTGAGAAATTCTCATTCATCATCGTTTGAATGACGACTTCACCCGAAATAAATTTCCTTTGAAACCGCTCGTGTCGAACAAACAAACAAATATTGATTAAGACGCAAGCGGGTCCTTTTGATTTCTCTCAAAAGAGCTGCGGCTGAAACAATAAAACACCGCCTTTTTCCGGTGCCCAGGACAAAGGCGTTTGTTCGTTAAAAGGCTTATCTGCGAGCGGCCACGCTAATCCGTGCGTCAGATTAAAATACTTATTTCGGTCCAGCAGACTGGGTATCATGCCGAGAGAGATGTAAGTAAACTACTCACTCTCTTCAAGGCACAAAGTCGCGGCCCACGCAACTCATTTTTCTTTGAATGCCGTTTGAGATTTTGGCACCGCTCGCTCGCTCTCTGCTCCAGGAAACTTTCCTCCCAGCGAAGAATGCCATTAAGGAAATCGAGGGCAATTATGAGGTATACATACAGACACCCAGCAAAGGCTTTCGCGCGTCTGCTTTTTCCTTTGATGAGTCAGGTGATCTCTTTTTGGCACTCGGCATTTGGGGGAAACGCAAAAGGCCCCCCGTCATGTGGAAATTTAAAACAGGCCTGACCTTTGATTTTTTTAGAAGAAAACTGTTAAAAGAGGTGTTAAAATAACATAAATAATCCAAATTATTTCAGTTTTAAAAAATACTAAAAACTTTTCACACAAGAAAGTTCCTATAGCGTATTTCATTTTGATAGTGGAAAAATTAGTGATATTCGATCAATCAAAATGTATCATTTCTTTCATTATTAAAAGAAATTATATTTCTATAATATTGAAGGAATTGTCTATTGTGATGAATATTTTTTTTAGGTTTATTTAGAACATAGAGACAGAAAAATGTAAATAGTTGCTGTATTTAGTTACTTTTTGCCATAAATATTAAAAATAACTTTTCAATAGTTAAGTTGTGGAAACTTCAGTATTTTTTTAACGAATAATTATTTTTGCTGCAGGAAACAGTTGAATGAAAAAAGAAGGATGTTAAAATTAAAAAAAAGTTTACAAAATAATGAAAATTTTCTCAAAAAGTCGTAAATTTTTTTCATATTTTTAATCAGAATTAAACAAATCGGAGAATTTCCACTGCCTCACTAACTTTTTGAGGAAACTGTAAAAAATAAACGTCAGTTTCAATATTTTTTTATCTTATCTTCAAACGCATTGACTTTCAGGAACAGAATTTCGAGCTTTCCTTTACGATTTAAAGATGAAGAAATTGTATTCATACTTATTTAAATTTCCCCTTTAATTTGTGGGAATTTAATCGACCATTGTGGCTTTCAAATGTCAAATACACTCGACGCAAACTTGAATACAATTTTCATTTCTATTCCTTACTAGTCCTCCGTTATTTACTTCTATGACCTCGGTAAGTCCTCTGTAAAAGCATTCTAAAGCAAATTTGGCGACTTATTCGTTACTCGGCTCGACAGACTTGAATAAATTTCGACAATCATCAGCGTGGATTAAAAATGGCCAGCGTCAACATTGCCACACACGTCGTCGCGCAATGAATTAAAGCGCGATTTGGTTCCTCGTCCGGCACGATGGATGAGTTAGCTGGTGCGCTCTCCACATGTTATTACTACGAGATTACATTTGGCCAAAGAGCAGCGACGGACTTTATTAAAAATATGCACAGTCACGAATTTGATTCACGCGGCAAGGAGAGTAGAGAGAGAGAAAGACCGAAGCTGCGCTGCCGTGGAATGTGGTGCTGCCCAGATTTAAAAGGAAACAGGATTTGAACTAGAGAAAGAAAAAAAAGAGGGACGTTTCGTAACAACCAGGCGTGATAACTTGTTAACTCTGCAGGAAGATGTGCAATAATATCTGCAATTAAAGTGTCTCTCCAGAAATTATTTTGATTATTTAATTTAGAAAGAGACAAAATTTTAAATTTAATTTTGATGAAAAAAATAGCATCCCTAGACAGGGGTTCATCAAAAGTTCAAAATTTAAACTCTCCCCTACCAAAAATAAATTATTTTAACATTAATAGACATCTGTCTTAACTTCTAACAATTTATCACTAAATTGAAACAAATTAGGATGTTAATATTTATATAAATTGAGATTCATTCCTCAATATTTTAATGCTTTTGATGGGAAAATGTGATCATTCGATGAATCCATGTTTCAACCCTTAGTTAGCTGTATGAATTTTTATGATTGAGATCTACATTTCAGTCGTTAAATTTAAATTTAAAAATGTTTTGTCAAATTCAAAAGAATTAAAATATATTAATCACCCTTGGAAAGTCATCGAACTCGTGGCGTGGAAAGCCAGTTCGTAAAACCGACAAAGCTATATTTGTTTTGTACGTTAAAGGTTGAAAATGAATCACCCTGACGAATTGTTGGTTGCATTTTGCATGCGGTGTGTTTTGTGCGGAAAGCAAATGAGACAATGTGGTTCGCTCTTCTGCGAAACAAGTTTATGTGTGGGTGGCTCAGGGCGCCACATGTTCCTCGAAAAATGTTTTAGTGTACAAGTCTGTTGGAGGTGAGTTGTAATTATAAATTAAATGTCAGAAATGGCGAGTATCAAGCTGAGCGTATGTGTTGTTGTGAGGCAATGGTGCCCATTGTGTTCATAATATATAAATTTTGGCGTTTTGCTTTCACAAAGAATCGTAAGTTATCTCTAAAAATAGAAAGGGGCCAACAATGGGCCGTATCTCGTTCAAAATTGCCAAGTTGAGCCGAGTGTGGGCAAAAGGCAGGGCAAATTTATAGTGACATTCTTTTTTGCTTGCTGGTTTGATAAAAAAAAAATATTTATTCAGATTTAATCGTGATTTTTTTATTTTAATTCCTCTATTCTTTGGTTAGTTTCTTGTTGTTAGTTGTAACTCATAGTAAAAATTCTCATGTTCTATGCAAATTTCGTACTCAATTCTTCTTCTCAGAGAGTATTGCCTTTTAAGCTAATTTTAAATAGAAAAATAAATATGTTTGTTTAATTAATACAATTTAAGATTTTTAGCTATTGATCCTCCTAAATAAAAATCCAATGGAATCCCAAACACTTTCAAATTAATTTTGTCTGGCAAAAAATAAAAAAAATTTGGCAAAGTCCTCAAATTCTGTTAGTCCCTAATTAGGCTAATTAAGTTAAGCTCCTTTAGCATGACGAGAACTTAAAAATATGAAGTATGAAATTTAAAATTGTTATTTTCCTTTACAAAAACTCATTTCTCTCTTTTTTTTATCATTCTTAAGCCATTTTTGTGGCTGGTCTTTTGGCCACTCTGCACTCGCAAATCCCCTAATTGCGAAAACGAGCAAAAAATCCAGTGTGTTGTCGGCACAATCAAAGGGGCAGCGCATAACAAGGAATGTTGCAAATGGCACGATAGCCATCGCTTTTTCTCGGAGAAGGTAATCTCCAGCAAAACGAATGTACGCAATGAACTGCTTTAGTGCAGTGTCATCGTTCGCAATTTACCACATACACACGCGGAAATAATTAACTATTTAATTAAACGACACTGGCGCGAGAAAATAATTCAGCGAATCATATCGAAAGCTATCTCGAGCCGCGAGAGAGACACAGCTGAACGCACGTGGTCAGTACATAACAGGGCGCGCAAGATCGCTGTCTGTTCTTTTCTGTCATTATAAGAAAGAAGGGTAATCAAGATTAGAAATTAAATTTCGTATCTTGTCAAAGCGCATGAATACAGCTGTTGCCGCCGCGATACACGCCGCCGACGCTCGCTAACGTCTCTACTTTATGCGCGGCCCGTCTCGCCATTTATGGACGCGCATTGTGTGAAAATACATAATCGCCAGTGTCTGTTACTCATACACTCCGGTATATATAAGAAAAGTGAGTGCGTACTCGCGCGGACGAATGCCCTATCTTGTTTAATTGCGCGTGCACTCTACGTGTGAATAAACAAAGCAATTGTCGCTCGTGGCCGCATTTGATGTGAAGTGCGCATCAATCATAACTGCTAGTTTTCCCTCACATCGAGTCACACTTCATCAGAGAGAGATATTTTGCTTTTAAGTTATAAAATTAAAAATTAATGCAATTAAAATTTTATAGTTTTTTATTATTATTCTACATTTTTTTTAAAATAAATATTTTTATAGATTTTAATAACAACTTCTGCATTATTTTTTAATTTAATTTTGTTATTATTATTGCTAATCATTACAAGCTATTCTTAAATACTTAGTTAGCAGTGCATTATTATTTTTTTCATTTTATAATCATGCAATAAATATAATATAAATCAAAATTGACTTGTAAATAGCAATGAAATAATAAGAATTAAATATATTGGTGGGATTTAGATTTCATTAGGAAATTTTACATTTGTGTCGCTCGGCCTCAGAATTCTGAGGAAATTTTCACTCTGAAATGATTATTGGAATCTAAATTTCATAAAAAAAAAACTCTAACTCTCACTTACGTTGCAAATAAAATAAAAGGAATTTTCGGGAAAACGTTATTTGCTGGTTATTTGTATTTTGTGTTTAAATAATTACTTTTAAAAAGTAATAAGTCACTGCGTATTGAAATCAAAATAATCATCAACAAAATCAATTTGAATCTTTGTGCTAAACTCATTGCCTCAAATTAGTCAAATTTAAATATTTTCCTTGGCTATAAACCATAATTATACCATAATATCTAATTTTCAAAAATTTACGAGAGTACTGAATCCAAGATTAATCTTTTGTGTATTTATTAAGCCCTTTAAAATGAGACATGAATTTAGAAAATAAGCATACAAGCATGCTAAGCTTATTACATCTTTGTAAAATTAATAGTTTGCCCGTAAAAAGCGGAACATCTTGTGCAGATTTGAATTTTAATAGCTCGGAAAAATCCACTAAATTTGGCTCGAGCTAGTCGGCAGCCTGCAAAAACGTTATCCGCTTTGTGTAAATTTTTTCTCTCTGTGTGAGAGAAATTATTATTAAAACATCCATTTCTGCTGAATATGATATTACTTTATAAAACACGCTCTTTTATTGCACGTGGCTGTAAAATTATACACCGGGGCTGAGGAGGCGGGGGCAAGTTTACAACTCGGCGAGCGTGTTGTAAATCCAAAAGCGCATACAATACTTCTTCGACTGGCCGAGTTTCTTCTTTCGTTCAATCTGATTAGCTTCTCGGAACGTGTATGCAAAAAGCCAATCGTCCCCCATTGAAAACAAAGTTGTGTGAAAATCCTCTGCTTCTTTTCCTACTATTTATGATGTGTATCGCACAATGCACGGCCCGCTGTGCTTATGGAAGCCGTTAATGTGATTTACGTCGGCCAGAAGTTTCAAATATTCAATTTGAGCTCCTCCGGCCAGATAACTGCACAAGGTTCATTTTCAATTTTATGAGATTTTATCGCCGGCAATAATATTCCCATGCAGATTCTCATCAGCAGCTCGGCACTCGCGAGAGCAGAGCAGCTGTTTTTCACTTTAACGCCTCATGCAATGGATAAGGCTATAAGGTATTGTTGGCATTTTTATCTGATTTTGGCCATAAAAGGAATTGAAATTATAAATTTACGATGGTTAAAATTGTTCAAAAAAATACCAAGACTGGCGATTTTTTTCAGTTAATATTTCTATCCTTACCTTCAAAATCTATGGAAACAGGAAATATTTTGTTATTAAATTTTCTATCAATTGAAATTTAAAATTAGGATAGGATTAAGAAAACTGCAATAAACTTCAGAAATGAACAAAAAATCAAATAATTCTAAAAAATTGCATGTTAATATTTGCTCAAAATTGCAAAACTTGCCAAACATTTGTATAAATAATGTTATGGTGACGATGGGGGAACAATAGGCTTCCTTGCCTCTTTTTAAACTATTAATGTACTGTTTTGATTACAGAGTACAACAATAGGCAACAATCAAACAAAACCTTGTTTTGATGGTTTTGACTTTATCAGGAGCTCTTTATCGCAGGCCAGTCAAACATCCACTCTCTAAATTTAGCTTTGATTTTTTAATATCATGCTTGTTATAATTTATAATCAACTACAATTTTCTCAAATTTATTAGCTCATTAATAATCCAGTCATTAGTCTCCCTCCTTAAAGAAAATTTTTTTTTTTCATTAAATAAATTTAAATTATTATTTGACTCTTTTTTTTTCTTTTTTTTTCATATATTTGGCACAGTATTTTATTTTTTCAGGGTGTGAAAGTTTGCTCAAGTAAATTAACTTTTTTTTCATATTTGTAAGTTTTTATTTTGTATCGATATATTTATGTGCTTTGCCAGGATGCGAAACTGCTCTTGAGAGAGATGAATAATCTCCTTGACGGCTACGAAAAAGAGTAATGGCCACACTAGGGCCAACGAAAACTAATTATTCGCGGTGACGATTCGAGCACACACGTGATTAATTACGAAAGAGAGTCGAGTCGTATAACATTATGTTTGTAATAAGCGGCATCAGATAACCCGGGCAAATTCCCAGCAGTCATGCCACGAATATACACTTGCATAATAAACTGCTTCGGATGATGATGATTCGATAAATATGTATCCGCCTTTATATTTCGGCAATCAAGCGGCCGGTGCGAAACCGAAGAGCCCAGTTATGAGGCGAAATTCTTTTTAGCGAGAACGTTCTAACGAAGAGTGACCCTTTGTTTTGTTTGGCCAAGGACCTGCTGCATTGTCGTCGCGAGTCAGGATCATGATGCGGGCAAATTTCAATAATATAAATCCACACCGGCCGCTTTTCATTTGGAACTGGGCGGCGATTGCAAACAATGAAGTGTCATTGTTCAAGAGTGTGTTGGCTACGTCGAATGTTCATACATTCTGCGAGAGAGTGTTTTTAAAGAGAGTCGCCGGACACGCACACACACGCTCTCCGCAACGAAAAAAGGAGATTCGCACGCGGAACGACGAGATGCTGTCATACAAATCTCTCACCACTTTTTTTTAAAGTTTAAGTTTCAAAGTAAATTTTTACTTAAACGTTATTACTTTTTATAACTTTTTTAAACATCAAATTAATGGTTTATTTTGTTTTTAAATATTTTAAATATTTAAGTTTATATATTTTGTCATAAATTATTTTATGGTCCTTCAGTCAATAGAACTTATCAAACAATCAATATATTTTTATTATTTTGTCAATCATTTAAAATAAAAAGTATAATATTATGTCTTCTACCAAGAACCAGAATTAATATCAATGTGACTAATTCAAATTCTATTGATATTCTCCTGTTGAGGAACTTCGACGATATTCATCATGTGATTCTGACATTACACAAATTTTATGATCGATGCTTAAACTTGAATATTTGCACCCTCCAGGACACTAATTTTACTGATAAAAGTGCGCATTTTAAACTCTATAATATTGTCCAGAAAAATATGGTTGTGTTTAATCCATATTAATGGATTTATCAATAGTTAATTGTATGATTTGAATCCATCATTTTCCAATTCGTTAACTCTGATTAATTTCTGTGGTTCTAATCATACAATTTGGAGTAAGAGTTTAAACTATTGTAATTTCGTGTAAATTTGTTTAATTCAATTAAATGAAAGAAATGACAGTAACGGTTTTTAAATTTTACAATTTTAATAAAACTTATCCAAAGAAAAAATATTTTTAAAATAAAAAGGGCCTTGTCCTCCCATGTGCAAAATCTTTTTTTTTGTGAACGATTCCCACGCCTGCTTGAAAAAAAAAACGCGCCTCTTTTCGTTGGAGTCTGAAGGCACATATTGCATTACACTCGAACTTTGTTTACCTTTCTTTATTCCTTTGCCTGCAAAGAAGAAGAAGAAGTGAGTTGCCAGAATGCGAACCACCTTCCTACGGACCATATGTACTCTCTCGCAGATGATGCGGTGCGTGGGTCGACAATTCGGCACACAGAGCACAGAGGGCACCGACAGATTGCCGTCATTATCAAATTAGCCGGGCTGCTGCTACTTCAACCGGTGTGCGAGCAATTTTCTTGCAAATTTTCTACCTGATCAGACAACAAATTGGCCGTGCTTGCTTGGTCTCGGTTTTCGGTCACGATCCGGCACCGAAAACAATCATCAGCACCGTGTAGCCAATAAAGCGTTAATAAAGTGCTTAGTTGTGGTACGGACATTATTTTGGCCTTTCGCAATTTGAGAGCGCGAAAAGATTTTGAGCCATGCGTGTAATATGCAAATGGAATCGACGGACCGGCTGCAAACCGATTCGCTAGCGGGATAGGCGCACGCGAAACGGAGATAATGACATAATGATCATTAAGTCGTACATGAGTGTAATTTCAATTCTGTTGCCCGCCGGCTCCAGATTCAGAGATCAAGAGAAATTTGAGCGGAAACGCTGGGGAATTATGATAGAATTTTGCTGATGCATTTATTTCCTTTTGCTTTTATGGATTCTTATAAAAAAAAAACAATTTTATTTTGAAAATATTTGCAATTTCAATTACATCTTTTTTCTTTATTCTTTAAAAACACAAAACTTAAAGATTATTGTAATTTTTTTTGTCCCTGAAACCTCCAATGGAAACTGAATCTTTTTTTGCAACGCAAATTTCAATTAATTAGATTCTTTAATATTTAATCCTCATCAAAAAACTTTTTTTAAGTCAAAAGTCTCTTGATTTATTTTAATTAGTCTCAGTAGTTATTAAAATTCATTCAGAGTTTTTGCAAATAGTTTCATTCTAATTCAAATTATGTAAGATTTAATGACTTTCCACTACTCCACATATTTACTTTGTTGAGAATTTTGCCTATTTTAAGCAAAAAATAATAAATATTTTTTTTTAATACTTCAATTTTTTCCTAGAGCTTCTTTAGAATACTAGTTTGTGCAGATTGAATTAATTAAAATCTTTCAATGACTGAGTATAAGATTATGAGAAATTTTATTCCAGTTATTACAATTAAACTATTATTTAAATTTTAAATGAATTCCCCTGTTTCCTTTTAGAAACTATATAAAAACATCATAAAACATTATAATAGCTCTAGATCCAATACCCTTAATAGCGGCGGTTGATGAAAGATTATTCAGTTGATAATAAAGTGGTGGTAATTACAGTCAGAGCGGGGAGCGAAAAAAATTAAACAAGCCGACGCTCTTCTTCTTTAATGGGCGTTTATGGCGAAAAGCTACTTCATATATCAGTTCGGATGACAGATATTTTGTGGAAAACTTCTCAATTCTGTTTGCCCGCCAACGATACACGCTCGTGTAATAAAAGGCACAGATTCCGTTTGAATTTTTATCTGTTTCACATGTAAAGACCGGCGCCTGCCACCCAATATCGTAAAACTCTTGAAAAGCAATATCTGAAAGATCGTTTTCCTGCTGAACCTTTGACTCCAGCCGCGCATATAAATGAATAAATTTAATTCCACTTAGCAATATAATATGCAGTTGGGGAAATTAAATTATAAGTGGAAACGATCATCATGCCGACATCTGGGCAATAAACAAGAAACGTTGCTGCTCATTTAATGGCGCTTGGATTGTTTTCCTTTCGCGCCAAGAGAGAAGAAGAAGAAGAAGAAGAAGAAATCACGATGTTGTTGCGAGAGACGGACGAAAAACTTTACACATCTCGCTAAGGAATGGAGATGTGCATGTGTGTGGGAAAAGATAAAAATCAAAATGTTCCGGGTCCTACTTTGAAATATGTTTGTGTTTGAAACTTAGTATGAATAAAAAGTTAGTGCTAAGTAAACAAAAAATTGTCTACGAAAACAAGGAAAAACAATTAAGATTGAAGAGATTTTTGTCAGAATTATTCTAGGAAAAAAAACTTGAAATACAGGAAAGGATTTTACGCTCCATTTAATTTTTTTTTTAAGTTAATTAAAGGAACGAATCTGAAATTTGTTTTGAACATTTTCAATGATTCACCGAGTCTATCTGAAAAGAATAAAGATTTGAATTTTTTAAACGAATTAAAAGTCTTGAATTGTTGCAAATTAAATTTGCAGATTTTTTTCGCTTATACATCTAATATCTAATTAATTGGCTAACCTAAATAATTTTTTTTTTATTAAAAAATTGATAGACGGAACCACTGATTACTCCAGATTTTATATTTTGAAATCCATAATATCTGGTTATATTTTGCAAATAATAATTGCCGGTCGGTGTAGCCTCTAATCGAATCGAGTTTCAAGTTTCACTCTGCGCCGCCAGATAATAACACAGACGGAGATTAACCCGAGCCTGTTTTGTGCAATGAATCGCCGCGATCGCTTTTGTTTTAATTTCACGCTCATTTGTATGCCTGCAGCTACAACACGCACGCCCGTTTATTACCACACATAATTTTTTTTTTTTGTACGAATCAACAAACTATCACATTTTATAAACCGTGCAATAAAATCATTATTGTGATGAAGAAAGGAAGAAAAGTGGATGTCTCCTTTCGCTTAAAACGATTTTAATCTTTACCCGATAATTTTTTTAAATATCGTCATTGTTTGGAATGAGTCAATTAAACACATACACATACATTGATGAAATTTTATGATTTAGAATGAATAAATTATTTAAATTAAGTGTGGTCAATATGTGAGATTAAAAAATGTATTTGGCAAGTATAAGAGTAAATTTTTGAACCCAATAAACAAATTTCTGAAACTAAATTGTTCAAATGATGAAAATTCACAAATTTATATTTATCATAATTATTGTACATTAATTTTAGCAAATGAATTTTTTTGCTTTAGAATGAAGTTGAGGTGGAAAGATCTTATAAATTTTAACTCATCTAGAAAAAAATTAGTTTCAATGGAACAAACAATTTACATTTAATTCTTGCATCAATATAACATTATTAAATTAAATTTTCAAATTTTTTCTTTGGCTCATGTTCAAGTAAAAGTTTTAAACTTCAAAATTCACATTTGATGATAACAAAATTTTACCTGAAAACATTTAAAAATTTAGGCTTGTGCCATCTCATTTTTAGGCGGGTTTTCAAGTCAAAGATAATTATAAATAAATACAAATATTGACGATCTTAATTTGAAAAACAATAAATTCAGTCACTTTTTGACGTTCATCAAATAATATACAGTGATATACAGTATGATGTCCTTATTTGGAAGCAAAGCAATATTTATTTGGTTTTTATCCATGCAAATTCCGCTTAATTTAATTTCTCAAACACCAGCAGATTAGCAAAATATAAAAATTTCTTTAATTTTCTTCATAATGTCACCTTAATTTTTTAATTTGATATTTTATATCTTTTATAACTGCATTTGTTCATTAAAACGATTTCCTTTTCAACTGGTACTCACAAGACTCTGGTTCACCGATGTTTGGCCCGAACTTGTTGATGACTTCAGCGAGGAGCACGCCGAACGAGTAGTGGATTCCGTGCGTGAGGATTTGGACGAGCACGGCCACGACGACGACCACCCAGCCCCAACCACCCTCAGGGTAGTAGTGCTGGGTGAGGGAGAGCAGGTGACGGAGGTCGGGGAAGAGTCCGTGGTTGGGGACACCCTTTTTTGACGACTGGCGGCTGCTGTTGGTGTTCGAGGTGGGCACGCCCGAGTCTTTGAGTCGCGACGACGACGCGCTGTCCTGCTTCAGCAAAAGGCAGTGCGGCAACGAGTGCGACCGGTACAGCCGACCCAGGTCGGCCGCGCCGGACACGCCGGACAAACTGTCCTCCTCGTCATCCAGCATCACACGTCGGGCGCTTCATTTTCCAAGCACACACTCGCCGTCCAACTTGCACACACTTCGCGAATATCACTGTTTGAAATTACAATTATTATGGTTTTTTTTTTTTCATGAAATATAAAAAATGATCAATTGCAAATTCTATCTTTCTGATTCCATAAATTTGATACTTTTTTATATTTTTAAACTCTGGAGCTCATTTTAAAAATTTTTATTGCTATTCAATTTAAGCATTTTGATTTGTTACTTATTTTAAACTTGTGAATTTGAACGAATAAACAACAATAATAATTATAACTTCCTGCGATTAATCCGCGCGGTTTATTTTAACTGCCACAGGAAAATTATGAAGTGAAAAATGGATCAAGTTTTATTATTTTCTTTGTCATAAAATTTCCTAAGCTAAATAAAAGAAACTGCGCAGACTTCGAACAGAAAGTTAAAAAACTATGTAACTGTAAATTTCAATTAATTTTTAAACAACAGCAGCGATGTAAAAATTTCATTACAAACTTCAATATCAACGAAGTTTTTCATGGGACTCAAATTATTTCTTAAGATCTTCCTTGAAAATAACTAAACAGAGCCGTTAATTTCAAACATAAATAATAAATTTAAAATTAACATTCATTGTTCATTGTATTACAATTCATAAGAATTTGCGGGGAGAGGGGTGAAAAAGGTGACGTTTAACTTCAAATTAATTTATCTGGCTCAGGTGCGATTAAAATTTAAGCCCGAGTTTTTTTTTAATTTTTTATAACAAAAAAAATTAACTTTCCATTTTTTTCTTCAGAATGCATAATTTTGTTTCAATAAAGATTAAGGTACACTTCTGAAGTTAAAAATAGCATTCATGTATAAAAAAGTAACTGCTTTATAGTTTTTACATAAAACTTTAACAGCACATTTATAAAAAAAAATTAAATTAAACATAAAAAAATTAATTTTTTATTACTTTAACCGTTTTTAACGTTTTTTTTCTAATATTTTTTTTATATTTGTAATTTTTACTGATGAAAAGTCAAAATTTCTGTATCAAGACTAAAACAAGCAATATCATAATATTATTTAATTGCTGTTGAAACAATTAAATTTATACAACTTTGGTATAGTGACAGTTTTTGGATGAATTTGTATAAAAATAACTTATGTGTTTTTTGTTCATTGATCTTTACTAATGTTTTATCTTTAACAAAGTAAATATTATTATATCATAATATAATATACATTGTATAATATTAAAAATAGAAATTGCCGGTATTTACGATTTCTTTGTAAGAAATTTAGACGTGCAGAAAAACTTTAAAAAATCTTTCAATTTCATATATGTATTTTAAATTTTACTATCGTGCTCAGTCAGGCTCATTAAATATCCCCATTTAGTTTCTAAAATTAATAAGAAAAATTAAACAGACAGAGATATCGAGAATCGAGAAAGCACAGAATTTTGCTATTTTACTCTTAAAAAATAGTAGAATCGTTTCAAAAACGAACCTTTTCGCACCAATTACAAGTCCATGATGTCCAAATCAAGGGTCGACACCGTGCAGAGGTGTCGGACACCGGAGGTCGGACACTGACACACACGAGAAGGATCGGCGAGGCGAGCAGGTCGGTCCTCTCGCCATGCCATATGGTGGTCTTCTCGGCGGCGAACTCACTCGCTCTCTCGCAGGAGCCTCGGCGCGCTGCTCCTTTCACATCTCTCCCCACCTTTCTCCCATCCCAAGTCAAAGTTCACCGACGTGGCCATCGTTTAGCGCGACTATTAGCAAAGCGGATAATTAAAAACGGCACCTTTGCCTAACCGAAAATAATAAAATTTTATAATAAAATAAAAGTTTAAAAAAAAATTATAATTTATTTCTGGCGATATCTGGGCGAGTTCAACATAAATAAGTGGAGAGGATCTGGTTTGCGCAGCTTCTTTTTGCGCCCGCCAAACCGGCACTCGCGGCTCGCAATCTCTAGTGGGGCAAAATTTTCGGGCGAGATTTTGCGTTGCTGATAAACACGATCGAGAGGAATGCGCTCGCTGGTCAGTGGACACATCTCTTTTATTTTCGGCCGAATCGGTCTCATTATCAAAAATGGGGATTTGAGTGTGCGTCGTAAAAGGAGAGATTATATTTAGAAGGAAGAGAGACGCGCGGTCGTTTAGGAGAGCAGCGTGGACAGGCAAATATCAAGAAGTAGACTCACGCGTTTGATTGCGTCATGGAAAAAGTCCTGGTTCACCTCCTCGAGAATGCTGTCAGGATTAATTAGAGACAGTGGATGTTGTTTTGAATAGAATTTAAATGACATAAATAATGCGGCTTATTTAACATTTAAAGATATTTTGAGCAATTAGTTTATAATTTCTCTGGAACATACTGCATTGTAGATTTTGTAATAAATTTATAGCTAGAAACAGAATTTGTCTAATTCCCGCAAGGTAAACCACTGGTGGTGTTGGCAACCAGGAGAGTAAATTTATTTATGCAACATGTAATTCAATTAAAGAATTTTTATATATACGAACGTTTAATCGAATATATAACAAGAAAAGCTCTTATATTTCTTTCCATTCCTTAAGTAAATAAATAATAATAATATTAAAAAAAATATATTTAACATAAACATTTTTTTTGTTGTAAATAATGAAATTAATTATTCAAATAAAAATGTAACAATAATAAATAGGTAAATTAGATAAACACATTAAGAACAGTGTTCCATAAACTATAATGAATCTGTGAAACAAAAAAGGTTTTTCACCCTCAAAAATAATAAATCAAAGAAATCTTTTATAGTTGGAAGGTGTATCAACTACCTTCTCATTATGAGGCTTCAAAACAGGAAGTTGAATCTGTTTATTGTTTTTCAAAATTGAAAATCTTCATGTACGTATCATAATATTTAATTAATATGTATTATGTGGTTTTTTCAATTTTGCTGATTTTTTGTATTTGTCTTGCTCATGAAATAGGGTCGCAGACCGTGACCGAAACTGGTAGAGCCGTTTGTTTTTGAATAAAAACAATTTTTTGCAACGAGGAAAAGCCCGAATCTTCATTTCTATGTATTATTTGTTTGCATTTAAGATAAACTGTTACCAGTGCAGTTTTGAAATTAAATATAATCAAATATTTTAACCCCTGGTATTCCAATTAAAAATAATACAATTTAAAAAGATCTATAAACTACCAACTTTCAGAGGTTGAATTACAAAACAGCACGATATTTTTATTTGAGGCAGTCATTGCCTAATTAGTTGTGATCTGTCGTGCTCTTTTGCAATTCAACCCCTGAAAGTGCGAAGAATTCATTTTGAATGTTCGATTATTATTATTTTTTTTTAAATCAATGATTCTCCTACAATTTTTCTAGAAGAGAAGATTTACAGTACATCCAGAAATAAAATTTATAATTCAGGTTTTGTACAGAATATCAATTTAAAACTTGAATTTAAAATAACTTGACCAACGAACTATCCACTTGATAAAAATTGTATTTTCTCAACAAAACACTTCCAGGTGTGCATATTTTCCTTTAGATTTGTCTATTTTCATAGCGTATATAAATAACATCAAATTCTAGCCAGAACCCCTAATAATGTTTGCAAAGTTTATCTAAGCTTGTCATAAACAATAACAATTTTCGCCTCACATCTTTTGAGATAAGAATCATCACACACGAGAAAATTCTTTTGAGTCGTTCTGGCAGCAAAAAAATGCGATACGATTTCCTGTAGTGACGTGCGGATTGCTCCATAATAACTGAGGGCAAGAGGCGGCAAAACAAAAAGAGCAACCCAGCCCAAAAGAAAAATCCCGCTGCTCGGAGATTAAAAGTGGTCTCCCGCGGTCGACGGGATGAATTATTATAAAAATTCGGCGACGGCAATAAGTCAAGCTACATCTTTCAAAATCGTTTCCACTGCTGCGGACAAATAAGCAGTGAAATTCGGCTGCTTAATCCGAGAATGATCGACGCCGAGGTGCTGGAGAAATGTGACGGACGAATCATTTATTACGAACCGCGTGTCTCGTTCACGGGTTGACATTCAAAGAGCAGCGAGTCGAGAAGTGGCTCGCGAGAGATTTGATCGTAAACGAGAGAGAGGTAGCAGCAACCTTGGTAATGACATTGCTGCAGCGTGTCTTTTTATTATACACGCCTATGTATGTATGTATGTGAATTCAAACGCATGACAACTCCACCGGCATCGAGCTCGGTTTTATCGCTTCTGCGCGCTTAAAATTCCAATCAATTAGAGGCTGAAAGGCGCAAAAATCACGTAGAGCATTTAATTTAGTGGGTATAAATCATGTGTTGAGGAACCAACAATATTACCAATTTACTATTTCCATAGCTCTAATTATAAAATGAATTCTATTAGCTTTACTTTATCATAACCCATAAAAAAAAGAAATAAATTTTTATAATTAATGCTATTAAAAAATATATAGACTTTATATTAGACGGAATAAAATAGTGTTATTATAATTATTTAAATTTATTTTACAAACTAACAATTTTAAATATTGTTATTGTTTAGTTACCGTTATATAATAGTAAATATTAAAATAAGGTAAAATTTCATTTTCAAACAGTTAATAAACTGATTAAATAGTTTATTATAAATAATATACGATGCTATAAATATTCAAATGAAGGGCAAGTGCCAAATTTTCTGATGAATTCAAAAGTATCAAAACCATTAAATCAAAAACTTCTGAGCGTAAATCATTGAACATAAATAAAATATAAAAAAACAACAAAAGGTTAACTTCTGTTGGCCTGAAACACATGAAACAAAGGAATTTGAGTTTTTAATTTGCATTTCTAACTCAAGGAATCTGCAATGACGCGAAAAAAAATCCAGATAATGTTTGGGAAAAAGGAGAAACGTTTTGTTAAGTTCAAATATGCCAAAGAAGACCAATAAAATTGTAGATGAAGATGATGAAGTTTCTCCTTTAAAGCAGTTTTGAGTTTTATAAGAAAATACACCAATTCATGCGACTTTAACTGTATTAATAATTCAATAAAAAAATTCATAAAATTAAAAAATTTGATTAACTTATTGCTTATCAAAAAATTCGAAAAATTAAAGTCTCCAGGTGATACTATTTGGCTTTATGTGTGTTTCCGCCAATTTCATTGTATTTATATTGTATCAAATAGAGCTTTCGATAATTAAATCATAGTTTATCTATAAAAAATGATCTTTTTCTAGCTATATTTTTTTCAGCAAATAATCAACCAATCACTATATCATATTAAATGTTACGATCTTTGTTCAAAAAACTATACTTGACATTAAATACGTTAAATTTTCTTGCAGTATCTCTCATTAATCCAAATATTAGTATTTTTTTTAATCATTTAGCTTCAAACTTTCAAATTTATAGATGCCCATGGCGTCATCAACCAGCTATTTGCCTCGATAAATTTCAGCAGACTTTCATTGAATAAACCACGTGTCAGCCGTTGCAGCATCAACAGCTGCACCGAGCCGCCTAATTTATGTCTTAATTTGATGCCATTTATTAAAAAAAGCCGAGCCGCTCGATAATTTTTCCTTCATCGCGCGGCAATAAGCGTGTCGTCAATAAACTTCAATAAGCCATTCAATTCATCATCGGCCGTTTATTTTTGGCCACGCGGCGGCGAGAGGAAAAAATTTCTCTCGTCTGGCCTTTTTGCGGCGCGGTTTGGCTTTTTTGATGATGAACACGTGCTCGTCTCTGATGTTATTATTTGGTAAGGACATTGGCGAGCACCGGGGACGCGGCCAGAGAGATAACTCGGGCGAAATGGAGCAGAAGGAGAATCGCCGCCGACAAAAAGCAGGGGACCGGTGCGTAGCTTTTATTGTTATTGCATAACTTTACGCTTGTCCCCACGGATCTCGAGAAAAGTGGTGAAAAAATGGTGAAAATTGCGTCAACAAGAAGGACACGTGTTCGGAATCAGTGGTGACGTTTGCTTTTTCCAATAATTCCTCATGGAAACTTTTTCTCTTGTCACAAATTTAATGCAAATAACTTAAAGTGGGAATCTCTGAATTATAAAATTCTTTGTAAAAAAGTTAATTTTCTTTAACCAAATTTTAGTTTTCAAATAATTAAAGAAACAAATTGAAATTAAAAGAGTCTATTAATTGGTTCCACTTTTTTAAAAAATAAAAAAATATTTTATTAGTGAGTGAAATTCCATATTCGTTTACTTTTATTGGAGTAGTTTAAATTTTAAAATACAATATAAGTCCTAAGAATATATTTTAATTTCTAAGTTATCAATGAGGTACGCAGCGTTCACAGATCTGCTTGTTTATAAATATTTAATTTTAATTTGTTTTCTTTAGGGAAATTAATCAACAACAAAATAAAAATTTAAAATAAATAAAAGCAATAATTGTTAAAATAATTGTTTAAAAACAAAATTTTATTAAAAAAAAGGTTATTTAAACACACATACTTTACACATTTATAATTATTTTTAATTTAAATAAAAATAATTAATTATTTAACTTGACTCATTGCAATAAAATAAAATTCTCAGATGCAGTTATTTGACAAAAGCTGGTTTATAAAACTTCTGAAAATTCCTTAAGTGATTATGCTAATCAAGGGCGAAAATTTCCCAAAATAAACATTCATTTCAACCACACACCGGTCAATTTATCCGTACATGTTTGTAATTATTTCCCATTTCATTTGAGGGGTTTTTTTGGTGTTGAATAGAAAATAAAAAAATTTTATTTAGTTTTCGATTAGAGATTTCTTGTTGTTTTTAGAGTTCTGAAACATTAGAAATGATTCATGACGGAATTGAAGACATAAAATCGAATTTTTCTAATTTTTACATTGGAAATTATTTTAAAAATAATCTCCTTTTAAAGCATTTGCCGCTTTAAAAATAATTCCATCTCATAACTTCTTATTCAGAAATTTGCCTGAAACAGCGAATCTAATGCCATTGGACATATTCATCTTAAATCTTATTTTTTTTACTTTCTTCTCGCGTCACCTCAATTTTTCTCCTGGGGGAAGATCACCATCTCTCACTTTTACCCTTTCTCTTCCGCTCTAATGCAAACCGAGTATCTTTTTTGTGTGCGTCCTCCTCGCGACGTTTCTGGCGGAGACAGGGCGCGAAAAAAGCGCACACGAGAGTGAGGGTGGATAAGAAGAAGTCGAGAGAGAGAAAAGGGACGAGGACCAACGCCAACCACACGATCCGACATTAAGATACAAACACACGGAGAGAGAGATTGGAAACAATCGCTGGGAATTAATGGCACGCTGTTGTAAACAGAGCAGTTAGAGAAAAGTTGGTGTGTGTATTTATCAGGCGGCGAGGAGAGAAATAGAGAAGAAAAGCGAGCGAATGAATTTGACCAGTGTGGAGAAACTTTCGTCACCGCCGGCTGGACCAAAGCCTTTATTTTCTTTTTATGCGAGATAAAGTTATGGGTCTGTGCGAGCTTATTATTGCAGCAGTGGATTGCAAACGTCTGCATTTCGGTCGACAAGGGACGAAATTAGCAAAGCGCAGAGATTTTGCGAGCTGAAAATTACTACGAAGCGCCGCTCGCAAATCAGCGAGTTTTGAAACGGGCACCCGCAGAGTTGTCGAAATGTTTAAAGGTAGAAAAAATATATTATGCTTGATCGAAATGAGAGCTTCTGGCTGGCGATTTTTTTATATAAATAAGTCATATAGCCGATATCTTTCATCAAGTTTTTAAATTTGCATACTATTTTATGCAAATTAGATCCACAATTTTTTTAGATTGATAAATTTACTTTTTCCATCGCAGAGAACTCATTTTTTTCCATTTATGTGCCAAACTCATCTATATGATGGTTATTTTTTCATGAACTTTTCCCTTTGGTTATATAATGTATTGAAAATATATTTTTTTTTTCTCAATTCATTTGTTGAAATAAAATTCAGCGTTTTTAAGTGTCTTCCTGGTAACTGTATCAATGAATTCTCAAAACAGCTCAACAGTATAATATTGGGAATTTCGAAACTATTTTATTTCTAATCTTTGAAATAAGATTAAGACATTTTGTAAAGAGATTTCTTTAAAATTGTCATCATTATTTGAAAATTATTTATGGAAATATGGAGGGAACTTCAGGAAATGTAAATTTTCTCGTTTTCTTCGTTCCCGAATGGCAGTGGTTAACAAATTTTTTATTCTATTTACAATTAGTGTTGAAAAAAATATATTTTAATTTTTTTCATCCTTCTGTTTGGCGTAATTCTGCTGCCTTTCCTATCGTCAAAATACATAGGGAGCAGAAGAAAGTGACGAAAGAGATAAACTTCTGTGATTGCAAGATACAAAAACAATACATGGCATATTTGGAACCCTTTTCCGTCTCCTTTCTCGCTTTGATGAAGGAAAGGGATTTGGTCTCCAGAAAAGTAAAAGTAATAAGCAACACATCTCCCCCCTTTCTTATTGCCTCGGGCTTGTTTTTGCTTTTTCCACTCCGCAGCTAATAAGGGACTCCTTCCCGAAAAGTAATCAAATCACCAAAGCCACTGCTGCAGTTTTTCAGTCTGGATTAACTTTTCGTTTCCCCTTTCCCTATAAACAAAAACGTGTGGCAAAAAAACTAAGATAAATTCATTCAAGTGACTTCGCTTATGATCTCCGTTTCTTATCTCAAATTGCGGCAATTAAGAATGTCAATTAATTCGTATCTCAACACACTAATTGTAAGTATCGCAATTAAACCCACTAATGGGGCTAATTAAAACCGTCAAGCGCAGAAGATAATCTGAAATTTCAACTCACCAAACTCTCTTGGCGGTCGAAAAGTAACCAAGGATGGTATAAAAAGGATCCTTACCTGCAACAAAAGAGAATTTTATGGATTAATTAAGCATTAAAGCTCGTACACGGTGGTCACTATATTTGGACCAGCGCGTAACTTGAGAGCTGAAATTCACGGTGAACGTCTGCACATCAAAATCAATTAAGCATGCTATGATGTGGTAGGCAGCAGCCATTGTCAAAACGCTCTCGGATTGCGGTTGGCACGAAATCGAGCTTTCATGCCGCCGAAAGGGATCCGAGATACGACAACCAACTCCATCAGCGAAACCAAACATTTGTTATTAGCCCCTCGAAATGAAATTTTAAGCCGACAGCCCTGCTGACAGCGCCACCTCAATCACGCAAATCCACGCAAAAACAAAACAAGAGAAAAGAGGCGCCGAAACTTGTCCAATTAATTTCCGCTCGTGTTTGTCATGGGGTAAAAATAGCTTTGGAGAGAATTAAAGATTTCGTTTCATATCGGACAGGAATATGGAAGGCTAAAATTTGCGTGGCAAGAATAATGGGCAGAACCGCTCTTACTAACTATTAATGTGCATTAATTTATGCTCATTGACCAGGTCATGTGTCATGTCACTATGTACATGCTGTTGGTAGCGAAGAAAAAATTGTGTTTGTGGTGATTGTACTAAACAAAAATTGAGTGTCTTTTACACCCTGCAATGAATTGAAATTACTTTAAAGAAACAGTAAGATGATTTTTTTTTTAACAAAAATATTTAACTTAATAATTAGAAAACTAAAAGACTGCTTAAAATGTAAGTTTTAATTAAACTATAAATCTATTCAACAATTTGTTTGAAAAAGTTGACATTCAAGGAGATAATTATAGAAAAGCCCGATCTCTTCATTTCTATTCAACAAGATAAACGTTAAATTAACATATTTTCACGTAAGTTTTGTGTAAATTAAATAAATTTTGTTATTGATTTATTCAAATTTATAATATTTTATACGTATTTTTTATGGATATTCTGTTTATTTTGCAGTCTCATAAATTTTTTTTTAAATTATTTTATTTATTTAAAAAAAAAAACCCCCGGAATGAAACTAACAATATTCAAGTCCAATAACATTTTATATCTACAGAATCCCTGTTTCTCACTAAAACTGTAATTAACATCTCAAAATAATTATTTATCATAACAAAAATTGAAATTTAAAAAAAAAAGGTAGAAGCTTTTAAGAGCGTATTAACAACAACTTCCTACAGCTGAGTGGAGTTTTGAATTAAAGCACCCCTCGAGAGTGAATTGGTCGGAGCGAACACTTGCATCTTCCAAAGTGCATTCCTGTTTCTCCCAGCATTAGCATCGTTGACATTCCCGCCTTGTACACAGTTGGCCGCTAATTAGATCAGCAGGATATCGGTCTACCCGGCAGAGACGACTCTTAGACTGCATTACCATAATGAGGTCGTCGCAAAATCGAATTAGAAACAGAGAAACAACTACGTGAATAGACTCCAGGTGCCGCAAAATAAACACAGCAGATGAGCAACAAGATAGGGTTGGGACAAATTAAAATTATTAACAACATAAAGAAATTTGATATTGGATTTAAGTAAGTGGAGAGTAGATTAATGAGAAATTTTATATTCATAAAAAAATATGTAAAGTTAAACTGGCTAAATTCATCAAGTCGTTCGGTTTCATACACAATATTTAATTTTTGAGTGTTCTCTCAACGTTATAATCTTGATAAAATAATCAAGTATCTTTAAATATCAAAAAGCACATTCAATTAAACTTATAGTTTGCACACGAACTTATAAAAAACACAAAATATGTTATTTTACAAAAATTAAAAACTATCAATAATTGTAAAGTAGGTTTTAAATTTTGCTTATAGAGGAATACTTTAATGAAGAGGTGAAGAAAATTGTTTAAAAAATAGATTTATTAATTTGATTAATTTTCTGACAAACTTTCCAACCAAAAAATTAGAGCGCGAGGTACGCGGAAACGGTAGACTAGTTCCGTCTAGTACGTTCTCTAATCTTTCATTGAACTCTACAGTAAAAAATTCTCTCGCGAGCAAAAATGAGCACCAAAGGTGCGTGACACCAAGCTTCGGAGAACGGCGAGCGAATCAAGAGAGCAGCACGAGCTAGCAAACCGCTGGCGCTTCTGGCCCCCTCCAACAGATGTCGAGTCGCCCGGCAAAGTAATTTCGCGAATTTTGCCAGGACAAAGCATAGAACAAGAATCTTGGTTGTGAGCCAGAGACTTAGCAATTAATTAGCAGTTTAGAGTGAAATAAGGTGACGTGTTCCAAATCATTTGAGGTAAATCTTATTAATTACAATTAATCTAATTTGCGCCAGCTTTAATGTAGCGGAACAACAATTTAATTTTAAAAATAAAGCTTTCTTTATTAATAATAATTAACTTGTATTGTAAATTATTTAAATAAAAGCAAGGTATGATTCAGGATTTAAAAATAATGAAGAAATAACTTGTGGTTTTACAGCGTTTTTATGATAGTAGATTTTTTTAATTTTCCTCAGTACAGTTTGGCTTGAGATAAAATCAGTAATTGTATTATGGGGAGAGGGATTCATTAATAGTTTGAAAAATTGATGTTTTTAAATTGTAGTAATTTAAAAATTTTAACCAATTTATCAAGATTTTTCAGTGAATTTTCGTAATTTTTATTATTATTTGATACAAAAACTTTATTTTTATAAAAAAAACATCCCTCAACTGGCGTCATTTTAGTGGAACTGTTTCTTTAAAAAATAACCTTTGCCGCAGCCAACTTGGCTGTCGAAGGTTGTTTATTTAACCAGTCGATCACTTTTAATAAATAAATAGAATTTAACTTGAATTTTATTATTTATCTTCAACTCGTTGACATAGCATTTTACGAGTGGCAAAAATAGCACAATAATCCTCATGGAATTGGCCTGAATGTTGTCAATTTCCTCGCCGAGAATTGATTTGGAATCCCCAAGTCAACTGCTGTGGAAATTGGTTTTATAGCCCGCACTGCCTGTGCATCGCTGGCGTGCACAAAGGGTTGAATAGTTCGGTGCACACAGAATGAAAAATGCTCAGTGAGCGTGAATTGCGCTCGACTGCTGGCGAAATTTTATGGACATATCTTGAGGGGAAAAAATTCACTTTGGCTGTTGGGATCAAATTGAGACAACATAAAAGCGAGCGGACGGCAATAAAAAGTGTGCGAGACGCGCCCTGCGTGTCTTGCCGAGAAATAAGTCTCTTCGTTCGACTTTTCCATCAAGGGGTGCCGCACTGGGAGCGGACACGCAGCTTTAACTGCCATTTATTTCGCCGCCGATAATGAGAAAAACCGCCCGCTTTCGCACTGATGGGGCCACAAAGCAATTATTCACCATCTGGCTTCGTCCTTAATTGGGTCGAGCTGGATATTGGGCTCAATTTCGCTGAACTTTGATATCAAGTAAAGAAATGGAAATTGATTGATTAAAGAAGAATTTGAAATAATTTAACAATTTATTACAAGGTGAGTCAGCTATAAAAAAATGGCTCTCCGTATTTATTTTGTATATCCTTGCATAATTTGCACTAATTGTAAGAATGATGAGAGCCGATATGACTCAAATTAAGGAAACATAGAGCAATATAATCATATAATCAATATAATTTAAGTGCCCTGATGCCAATTTACAAGAGGATTCTGCTTTCAGAAAATTATCACGAGGCATATGATTATTTATGATTGTTAAATAGTAATAATAATTAAGATTCATTTCATTACAAGCGAATCCACGGGATAGAAAATACGAATATATTCTTAATATAAAAATCAAAATTAAGGTTTTAAAACTTGAAAATGAACATATATAAATATTAAACTATACAACTAAATAACATCGTTTTTAAATAATAGTGGATACGAAAATTAAAAGTAAAAATATTAATTAAATTAGTTTTTTAAATAAATATCAACTAATCTATTAATAAAAATATTAAAAATGTTTAAAAACATTTATTTAAAAATTTAATTACAAAAAATAATACCTTTTTAATATATAATAAAAAATTTAATTTTGCTTTTTAGCCCTGCGTAGTCTATAATACAATTATCAGGAGCGCATTTCGGGTTTAAGTCCGGCAGCACACAGTCATTAATCTCACCTGCTAATTACGCCATCCAATCTAATCCAGAAATAGCCTCTATAGTCGCCAGTATTAAAATAACCTTTGTTGTAACTCCGTGGCCAAAAACAATGCGGATCCCGCTTCTGTCTCTCGAACTAGTTCGGTCTGTTAATAAAAAATATAGATGATGCGCAGTTCATTTCATTACCGCTAATTGATCAAACCGCTGCGCTTTTAATTATACACACACCGTGATTCGCACAGGCCAATTTTGATCTCAGTGGGTTAATTGATGCTGCTTATGTAATTTTTTTTCTTGTTTTCAATCTGCGCGTCCGTCATTAATTGCGACGTGAACGAGAATCAAGTGTGTAATTATTTTTGAATCGCGCAAAAAAAAATCATTAATGCTGCTGCTAACTAGCAAAAAAGCGGTAGATTTCAATCTTATTCAGCACTTGAAAGGTCAATCATCCGCCAATTTGGTTCGAAATTGCTAATTAATTCGCTCTGGCAGAAAAACATGTTCCGAAATTTTTTAAATTGACACACTTTGAGGTGAGGATTAATTAATTTTGACATAAGAAATTCTAGTTATTAAAATATTTCCTATAAATATTCATTTTCTCTTTTGCATTTTGATCCCGTGTAATAGAAATTTTCATTACCAAGGCGATTAAGTTGCCGAGCAATTAACTAAACGTTTTTTATGGTGAGACTGGTTAGCAGGAAAATTTATTGCTACGCCGGTCAGAAGAGGAGTCATTAAATTGAATCTCGCTCATTTAGTTGGCACAGGAACGACGCCCTGTGATCGTAAATTACTGTGTATCATTAATTTCTGCGCAATTTGGCTCAAAAGCAAATTCATTTGTGCCAGTATTGCATGTTGGATATCGATAACTAGGCAGCAATTTGATTTTATTACGTTTTCCTGCCTGACGCCTTTAATAGGCTCAGCAGATTTTAATTTAAATAGAAAATCAATCTCTCTTGTGTAGGAAATGAAATTAATTTTGAGTTCAGAGGCTAATTATAAGCAATAAATAAAGGATGAAAATATAAAAACAAAATACTGAACACCATGAGCGTCCCTTAAATATATTTTAGAATAATGATTTTTAATAACTTCACGTCTAGGCACCCTACAAAATTTAATCATTTTGTTATTTACGAATAGTTTAAATTATTATTTCATTAAATACAATCTTATTGTTAATAAGTTGCAGATTTTTCTTAAATAGTTATAAAAAATAAATTAAAATTGAAAAAATTTGAAATAATTATAAATTACTTTTAACTTTAAGGAAGTTAAAATTAACAATATTAAATATTACATTTAAAATTTTAATTGAAAATTCCAACTTGCAAATGTTTCTGCAGCTATGAGGTAAAAATAATATTATCAATTTCTTTTATTCTTTCCACAATTTATTTCAACACAAAGTTCAATTTAAATTTGAACAAAGGAAATTGAAAAATTCTCCTGATTCAGGATGATATATTTTCTTTAAGACAAAGCTCGCCCCAGACCTTGTGACTTTAGACGCTACGACGGCGCGTTTTGTCTTTTTGTAAGCGCTGAAAAGCCTCGCTGCGAATAATCCCAGGCCATCGCTCGTCGTCTGACTCACCAGCAAAGACAAATTAATGCTCTTGTGCCATTCTGGTGCGCGGCCGTAAAACAAAAGAATCCAAGCAAAACACTTGATAGCGTGAATTCTAAAGAATTTTTTACTGCTTCGGCTGCGCACGTCAAAGTCCAACGGCTTTCTTTTGTCACCAAAAGCGAGGGCGACAGGCCTCTTTTTTCGCCTGCAGCACTTCCTGATTTATTTCCACGGGCAATTTTTCTCGCACGCTTCAATAAATCTCCTCCGGCAATGCTGCTGATGACAAACACACGCACGCCGTGTGTACATCACATGCAAAACCGTCGCCATCATCATCAGACTGCGGCAGCTTTTTATCCGCCAGAGATACGTACAAATTGCAGTCCATCATCGCGTCGTCACTCGAGAGACGCCGGACGTGCAGCGACGGAGCGGATTGCGGATGTGCATTGTGTGGAAATTGCACAGGATAGGCGTTTTATTTTGATCTATGTGGATCAACTGCGGAAAATGAACCAGACAAAAGCTATTGCCCTATTGCACGTTAAAACCTGTCTTTTTTACTTCCTTTTGCTTTAATAGGAAATATATAAGATATGATAATGTTTATTCGTTAATTTTGAGGTCAAAATAGTTGATAACATAACTATTTTTCATTAAAGATATTCCGTATCATTATGGAACTTGCAAATTGTATTTTATATTTATCTGTAGGAATAATCTTCTTAACACAATTTCCAGCCGCACGCCCGGCCTGATTGCTGAATGAAATAAAAATTTGATTTTAATAATTATTGCCATTATCGTTTGCAACCGAGTTTATTTGATTGTAAAACAATACAAAATTATGTATGCAGCTTAAAATATATTAATGAATCACTTAATATGACCTTTTCATTTACAACACAAAATAATCGATTAATAAGGAGCTTTGATACTTTTTGGTGACTTTAAATTCAACGTCCTTAAAAAATGAGCAAATCAAATATAATTATTCTGATGAACACCCTTTGAAGTGAAGTGTTTTACTAAAAATTAATACGGAATAATATAATAGCTTTTTATTCAAACAGCTATGCACGCCGCGTAACATTACTGTTTCACGGGTTGCATAACCACCTCTCCGCCTCATAATCGTACCCAATTTAACATAATTTTAAATATTCTTGTTTAAAATAAGCAACATGAAGTCGATATAATTTGTTATTTATGAAAACAAAATTGTTTAAAAAGTCATCGCTATCTTAAATAAACACAGAGGATCAGGGAGAAGCAAAAAATTTAATACTAGCTTTTTGTGCCAAGGGTGTGATTTCAGGAGATAAACCACTCTCTTAGAAGTCGACGCGTCTCTCCACCTGTTGTTTTCTTTGCGTCTTTCTCTCAATTTCGCCATCCTCGTAAATCGCATCTCGGACCGCGCGTCTTTTCGGCCACCAAAAGAGATTCCCTGTTTTTTTGCCTGTATTGTGCATGAGCAATAAACAATAGTGAGTGGCTTGACGGCACAAAAGCGGTGGACGGCATAAAGTGTCTCTGGCGGGATATTGGAACCTCTGCACGCACATGCATAGTTTTTATCGCATATTGGACAACATGCCTTGAGAGTTGAGAGGCGTTTTGTGGAGGAAAAATTTTAGCCAAAAAGACATTTCTTTTCTTGGGTAAGCATTGCAAAATAAATAATTATAAAACAGAATTGAATATTATAAATTCTATAATATTCATTTACTATTTGTTTCAACTATTCAACTTTATAATTTATAAATTATTTTTTAAAAATTTAATTTTTTTAAATAATTTCAACATTAAGCGAATATATTTTACAACTTGAAATTATTTTTTAACAATAGTGTTTTTTTTTAATTTATTTATTTGATCAGTGGTTTTATAAGTGATATTATTGCTATACAATGAAATGAAGTTCAAACGAATGATAGATTATGGAAAGTGATGAGGCTATTGTTTCATTAGTAATATATGAATGGTTATGACTATGAACTACGAGATTTAGTTGATTCTTCATTCTACTCTGATATTATAATAAATATATAAATATATGGCAATATTAAAAAAAAAAATCAATTCAAATGAACTGGTCGAGCATGCCGCAGTTAGAAAAAAAAATTGTGAGTGTGATTGATACGCCTATAAATTAAATGCACATGTGTGCTACCTGATTCTATTAAATTTTATTGAAAAAATGAAATGCCTTTGCTGAATAAATATATGAGAAAATAATTCCTTCACGAAACGAATCTTAATGCGATTATACTGCTCGCGGTCAGCATGTGATTTTCCAGATCAAATACAAAAGATTGCAAATCCGTTAAAGAGAATGAAGCTTTCTTTCTTGCAAAGGAAGAACCCGATGAAAGATGGAAGGCGACATGGTCAGACCAGACTTTCGAGATAAGCGCGGCTGACAGACTTGAGGCGGATTTGCATTTAAATTGAGACGCGCACTTGCCAATTAATAAAACAAGTCGCGCTAAAAGCACCGGCTCGGCTTTATAAGAGCGTGGAATAATCAACTTCCAAATCAGGGCAATTTATTATTTTAATTGTTAGGCAGTAAAATAATCTCAAAAAGTTGTGATGTGAAAATGAAAAAGTAATTTTGATATAATATTTTTGCATGGTTTTGCTTATTAATTATCACATCAGCAGATTTTAATTACCGTTGATTACATTGATTCAACTTATTGGCACCTGATGGTTGTCGAAATTGATTAATGTTGTGTGTAAGAGATGATTTGCTGATTTCCAAGGCCGGCTGCCACTAGTGCTACTTATAATAAAACTAATTGACGCGTATTGAGAAGTCATTCGTGTGTGTATGTTTATAAGGGAATATGGCGCGACACTAATTTTCACAGAATAACATCTAGAAGTTTTCCCCTGCATATTTTACAATTTTTTTTTTTTAATTTTTGTTATCAAAGATAAAGTTATAATGACCGTAATTATTATACATTTTTATAATTTAAAAAAAAATGAATAGTTTATTCATATCTGCTTTTATTCACTTTTCTCAAATAAAAACTACTATTAGACTAAATATTAAGGTATATATAGTAAAATTAAAAAAACTGGACTAGTCTACTCAATCAGCAAAAAAAAAAACATGCAATTTGTAGTTTTCTTCTAATTATAGTTGTAATACTTAAAATGATCTACCGCATGCTTGTATTTAATTTATTGATAGAAATCCTTACATTGCACTTCACTCAATGCAGAGCAATAATTCAACTGATTTTTAATCATTTAAAAAATAAAAAATCTGGCTCGGCTATTATTAAGTTGGCCTGGACCACAAAGGATTTTGAATCACAGAGCTTAGTCCCTTAAAAACTAACATTTGAAACTATTGTTTTTGCTTTTTTTTCTATTTTTCAGTTTAATCAATTTAAGACAACAAGGTTTGCGCTGAATAAACTCTGTTGGATGGACATCGGGACAACGGTGAAACAATTTACACGTATTCTCGGCCCCTCCCAAACCTGAATCGGACGCATCTCATCTGACACTGTTTTATTGTGGCGCGATTGTCATCGGCCTGCGTCGTGGTCACGGCGGCGCTTCTTCTTGACACTGGAAAGCAATTAGCCTCCGTCACTCTCTGCAAAGTGGATAAAAGTATTTTACGCGCTCACTCGACCGCAATAAGAAGAGAGCAGGTTGCGGAGAGCATTTGATAAAATTGAAATGCCACCAAGTGTGTAAATGTCTTCAATAACTTTAGTCGGGAGTTAACGGCTGTTCCCGAAAAACGATTAACTCCAGGGGATTTGCGGTTTACGACCTTTATTATCCGCACTAATCAACGCAATAAAGATAAAACGCGTGTAACTCACTCGCCGCCTAATGAAATTTCGCAAATAATTTAATATACACCTAAACTACGAGCCATTAAAACGCACAATTCCTGATATAAATTTCTCTTAACGACGTGCACACAACGCAAACGCAAATTTCTTTAATTCCAAATTTGGGCAGCCACACACGGCGTTGTCTGCGGCCGCTCGTAAAATATTCAATTCTAAAGCACCTCCCGCAGCTGTGAGAAGATTTTCTTTCTTTCTAACATTTCAAACGTGAATTATCTCCCGAGTCCAGCTGCGAGCCTAAAACAGCTAATTAACCTTGTTTTTCTTGTTGGTGCCAAAGCGTGTCTCTCTCTATGCATCAAGAGCCGTGTGTGTGCCAAGTGCATTTGAGGCCTGCGGCGGACGAGTGGTGTTGCGGAGCACCAGGACATCATGCGGCCAGATGGTGCTCTTTTTCCACTTGAATTGCTCGCTGCGCATTAACGTCTGTTAATTTATGCTCAGTACTTCATCAAGAGACCGAAAATGAGGGTATGCTGACCATAGATTCTTGATTTTAAGTAGTGCAATAATTATTTGTTTTTTTGTTTTTTATATCTTTGATATAAATTCAAGTATTTTCAGTAAATTCCTTCATATAGCACCTCATACAGAGCTTCTAAAGAAAAGAAAAATTGCTGAAGTTGTTGAATCAAAACAGATTTATTTGGTCTTACAATTAATACAATTCATAATGAAATAAATTATCTACATAAATAATTTATACTGAACTTACTTTTTGAAATAAGAATATTTGAGACATTTTTTTAAATTTATTTATTATATAATTTTAGAGAAATTTAAAATTAAACAATGCTATTAGAGATGAGGTTAGTTAGATATTGCAAAAGTCATTACAATCTTCAAGCTTATTTCTTATTGGCTTTTTTGCCTTTGCCTTTTGTTTTGAAAATCTTTGCAATCACAAATTTTATAGATACAAAGATCAAAATATCCCAGAATATTTTTGCCTTGTATGTAGATAAAAAACTTATCTTAAATCTTTGATCAATTACAAAATAAAAATTTGCATTGTTTTAAAAAATTTTGAAGGAGAAAAGTTGCCTGTAAATATTCACTTTAGAAACAAAATTTAAGAAAATCAAGTACCGGTTTAAATTTATTAATCTTTCTCTTTTTATCTCCTCTCTTGAAAATGTTTCCAAGTTGCTAAACAAAAATGCATTTTCTATTGCAAAACAGAGCAAATGTTGGAGTGCATCAAAAAGTGTGTGTGTTGCTTCACGTCAGACCTTTTCATCACCCGTAATGATCCGACAGATGCAAAAGAGCTGTCAGCGGTCGCGAGTCGAGCAAGCAGGATATATATTCGCCCTGCAATGGCGCATACACAAATATACCATGCAATTCAGGCGCCGTTTTTTATTACATTCCCGCCGCCGCACTCTTTCCGCGCGCCGATGATGGACCCGCGGTAGCGATAACCTCTGTCAGCGATGCTGCAAGAGTTTGTGGCTCGGCCAGGAAAAAAATCTCGGCTATTCTCCTCGGCATTTGAATGTTTTCAAGTCGAAATGTGTCAGAGGAAATGATATGGAGGGCGTTTTTCCGTGGCAAAAAAAAGTGGTGCTGCTCTGCACTAATGTTGGGGGGCGTCTGGGCATTCATTTTGATCAAAAATCTTGCAATTTTTACAAGAAATAAAATGTGTCAAGTAAAATTTCTCAAGAAATTTTGTGCAAACTGTAAATTATAAAAAAAGAGATATTTTTTAAAAGGGCGTTCAATGTATAATATTAAATTATAAATTTTTTTAAAGAAATTATAAAATGTTCAATAATTTTTTTGTTTTCTAGTTCAAATTCACTTTTTACTTAAAAAGGGCTGTCTTATTTTTTCAAGCTGATAAGCTTTCTTTGTATTAGTTTATACGTTTCTAGTGGTTTTTAGTATATTTTCAAGAAAATCATTAAATTTTTATAGATATATAATTTTTAATGCTATTGGTTTCGCATCTCACTCAGCTGTGAGCAAACAATTTATCTCTTTACCTGTCGTGCAGTCGTCTTAATCAGTGCTGGCATATCCACTTTGTAAGCCATAAACAGCGATTTCAAGCCTGTCACTCACCCACACGAACCATGCATTCTTATTCTTTGTTTCGCCGACAAGCGACTCGTCGTTAGAAGATTCACATCTTTGGCCGGAATTGAGACGTTAAAACACGACTTAAATAATTTCCAAGCGGCCATTCTATAGAAGGTTACTTTGTTGGACTGCATTTAGAGATATTTTTATGGCATTGCAAGTTGAGGAAGAATTGAAACGACCGATGTGACAAAACAAAAGTTGGGCTTTTAGGCTGCCGCGAATGTCATCGGATGCTTTTTATGATACCCAGAATCATTACTCGGCGCTTTTTGATTCCCAATAAACTAACGTGAACCGCCCAAAAGTTGATGCTAATCACCGTTCGTACATCACCTTTTTATGAGCCAAGTTCAAGACTCTGTGAAATTGATGCCGGCGCGCACCGAGACAGAGAGAAAGCATCTCCCGATCTGTGTAATATTATTACATTATTTTCCATCGGCGCAAGCGAGAGAAGGCCAAATAAAATTTATATATAAAAAAAGACCTGCCTAGAAAGGAAGGCATAAACTTGTCTGCTCCGTCTCTTCTTATTATTATGGACCCACACGCGTCGAATTTGCCGGCAGCAGATTAAAGCGGTGAATTACGAGTGCTGCCGGCTTAATGAAGCAGTTTGGCGACAATGAGCACTCGTTTCTGCGGGCGAGAAACTCAACCGAGCAAAAAAATAAATTCAATTTTAAAGCTGCTCCCTCGTGCTGACGACGCTTCGGTAATTGCAGCATCTCGCACGGTCAATTAAAGGCAGCTCGAGTGGTGGGATCATTTTTAAATCTTAAAGAAATTAAGTGCATGGATTGTATATTTTTTTGTTACTTAATTTTTCAGCACGAGGATAATATAAAAAGGGAAGAATCAGGATTATTTTTAAATAAAATTTTTATATTAATTAATTTTCTCCTTCTTCTAATATCATGAAAGAGCAGTTAACCAATGTTTATCTACATGATAACTGATTTTTTATATTTCATTTTTTAATGTTTATAAATAATTTAAAAAATTATTAACTGTTGTTTTATACTAACTAGCTAAATTACTTTTATCATAATATTTTGTTCCATAGATATTTTATAATTATTTTTAGTTTAATAAAAATTATATTTTATTGTAATGTTTTTATTGCTTTAAAATAGTTTTAATATCTTATACTTTTACAATTATTTTATTAAAAAAATTTTATAAATTTATATGTATCCCCATGGCAAGAATTCAATTATTTGAATAAGGCTTCTTAAGCACATTCTATAAGTTAGTTTGCATTATGGAAGCTTGGTGTTTCAGGAATTAATACAACTTAATAAACTGTCAAAAATGTAAATGGGTTGGAAAAATTTCCAATCCTGGTTTAACGTTCAACATGATGAAAAGGTCCCCTTTTACCATTATATCCATGAAAATTTAAGATCAGACTAAACCTATTTATTTTAAATTTTTAATTTTATTCTAGTGAAATTAACTTGTATCTAGATGAAATATTTACTAATTTTTATCGCATAGAATGTCAGTAAAAACAATTCTAATACATATCTTGCGCAAGAAAATAAATGCAAAAAAAAGCCAATTTTTTATTTCATTGCTAGAAATTAACTCTAAAAATGGTAGTTAATTAATGACGTTTAAAATGGATTTTTAGCTAATGAGAAAATAATAAAATTGAAAAATCTAGCCTGTTCATAGGAATAATTAATTGTATTAAATTTATTGATAGAACGCCATGGGCGTGCAACAAGCTGATGAGACTAATCAATTATAAATTATATAATTTGAACATTAATAAACTTGAGAGGAAGTGAACTTTTGCATATAAGTTACTCAATGCATCAATAAGAAAATTTGAAAAATAATTTAATTTTTTGTCATGGTCTTACTTATCAAAAAATTATAAACATGTAACTTAATATAGTTGATAATTGCTTGATTCCCAAGCTTGATGTACGTGATAAAATGTGTTATGACAAAAAAGTGTCTGGTAAAAATTTTGAGCGACGACTCTGATACAGGTTGGCTGCGTGTGTGTTTCTTGCTTAATTGCTAATCACGCGAGGTGATTAATTTCGAGTGTCTCGGCGTGGAATTCGAGTCTCCGGAGAACAGCTTTCCTATTCGGGATCTCTGATTGTCGCGCTCTCGGCCTGTGATCAATAATTCAACAGGCTCTCGTCGTGTAATGGTCCCTCGCGGCGACCGACCGACACAGCAGCGAAATAATAATAAGAAGAAGAAGAAGGAAAAACTCGTCGAGCTGCAGCTCTTATTTGAAGTTTTCTCTCATCCATCGCCAGAGGTTACCACTGATATTAAATCTGCTCCCTCTTATATTGAGTTTATAAGCGGCGATTGAATTGAAAAAATAAATCGGTCAGGATGAATAATGATGATGGAAAAAATCATCCCAGATGAATAATTATGTTAATCTAAAAGTTTTCTCCAGATTTTTTTCTTTTAAGTTTTATTTTTAGCTGGATCGAATGTGCGACTGTCGTTTTGATACTTATGCAACCTCCCTGCCCTCTCTTATGGCTTGTCTTGCATTACTTTACTGCCACTTAAATGCAAATCGAGGCGCAAAAACGAAAACACCTGGCCTGCCTTTTGCTTTGATCTCTCGAGCCGCCCAGTGCCTGGCAAAAAACAGCACTCGCCAGTGATTCCGAATACATAGGGTGTGTTTACTTTTGGGAATTGAAGTGACGAACTGCCAGAAGTTGAAACATCCGCCTCTGCACGACGTTCACTTTTATCAAAAGGGAATTGCAGACTGTTGCAAAAAGACATATTTTCGCTCCAAAATTCATTCTGACGATGGATCCTGACAAATTTTGTCATTCGTCATTCTGATAAAAGTGAAATAGTTTTGATAGAAGAAAATTTATCTGCTTTAAAATAAATACATTTGGACATTTTCTAAATTAGATGGAGGAGCCTCTTTTTTTCAGCAGGTTTGGAATTAGAATTTGCTTCATAACTCATTGATTAAAGCTTTGCTGCAATCATTGTTAATCCTTAATAAATGCACCGAATAGAAAATGTAATTAAATTTCATTGATGGACTGCAATTGACAATCTAAACGGGTGCGAGTAGAATAATATTTTAATATTTATTAGTCTTATTAAGAATTAGAGATACACAAAGTTAATATGTTTACAAATTTTAAAAGAATTTTGTTTCATTATTAAAGGTTTTACCTAATTTATCTGGCTTAAAAATTTTGATATTTCTAAAAAAAATTTTAAAAAAAAAATTAATTTTAAAGGCCTAGAAACAATTTACACGTTTTAAAATAAATATTTAAATGCGTTAATTATAAATACCATGTTAAAATTTTAATAACTTGTTTTAAACTTAATTATATAATTTACGCTCTTTTGGAATAAGTTTATTTTTTTTATATTATTAATGTCCATAAAATATGTATCCAAATACACAACGAAATAAAAACAAAACAAAAAAACTGTGAACAGCAGCTACGGAGAGGCTCCTCACGTCAACCTAAGTACATATCAGACACACCAAATTACAAATTGGTCATGCATTTACAAGATATAACCGTAAAAATCAAACGTCCTCATTCACGAATTTGATTTTATTTTCTCAGAATCGTAATGAATGGAGCAGATGTCAATCGAAATACTAAATAGGTTCGTGACCCGGCGGGAGTCGTGAGAACGCTCCGAAATTTAATTTCCACCGAGGGGATCAAAGTGAGTAAAGTCACTTGAGCCAAAAAGGGTCATTCGCACAGCAGTGACCTCTCTCTGGCAATTCCGCTAATCGCCTGCACCGGACAGCGAAAGTTGCAACGACCTTTCGAGAGTGAAATCCCTTCGGCGGCTGCACTTGAACGAAATAGAGATGCAAACAATTATGGTGATGGGGGATAGGAAAGTGGTGCTTCTTCTGGGCCATTAACGCGCCCAACGTCAAGCAAGGCCGCCTAGCTCGAAATAATTATTCAGAAGCTCTTTAAGCGAAAACACGTGTGTCTGCGAGAATTATAAGTTTTGGTCGTTTCGAATCATAAGCCTGCTCATAAATTTGAGGCTTCTGCCAGTTGAATTATATAAACCAACAATAATGTCAAGATTGGTGACAAAGATACTTTTTTATTGCCCAAAATTTATTGATTTTTTTTTTCAAACAAATTTAAAATATCTGGATTAACGTCGTTTAAAAACGTCTCAAATATGTTTTTTTTTTCTAATTATTTTTTTTAACTTAATTTTCAAAATCTATAGAAGAAAAATAAAAATTTAAATGGTGTTCCGTGGTGTTCTAAATTAGTTTACAAATTTTTTACTTTACTGATTATAGTAGAAAATTTGTAATTTTTAAACTTGAAAAAATGAATGTATAATCATCCACCCCTTAACAATGGGCTGAATTGTAATGGAATATACAGAATTTTAATCAAAAAGTTATATTCATAATTAATTAATAAAATAAGCCTCTTACAAGTTGCTCGGAAATGTTAGAAAAAGAAGTATATTGTTGTATTTATTGTATAAATTATGTAATTGTATTAACATTTTTTTATGTTGTACAAACTTGTGTCTAATAAATATTTCATGATTCATGATGATGATAATTAATTTCTATTTGCTACAAAATTATATATTGAATAGAATCCAAAAAATGTTTGGAAATTTAATAAAGGGCAAAAAAATCTGGGAAAAAATATATTATATTTAACAAAAAAGTCTTAAAATAACAACTTTTAATCGTGACTCATCACATAATTTGTAAATCGGCGAAAATATTTATATCAACTTCCAGAATAAATTTTTGGTTCTAAAATTAATTTTAAATAAATTTTATTTTTTTTGCTACTCTAATTAGGAAATAGATTTTTCAAGAACCATTTTGATATATTTTTAATTTATGCTCCTTTTGTATTTTTTTGCATGCAAAATTTCCGTTCTGACTGACAGTGTAATCCATTAAGTCAGACAAACAAGGCCTGATTGAATGCAACGGCAGACGTATAAAATCAGCAAACGGCGTAGAGTTTTGTTTGTGCATTATTTCTGCTCTACTTCCGCAGCCGAGTTTCTTTCTTTCAGCACAGCAGCTTTTTTGTGTTTGCTTGAGAATCGCTTCGGAACATTGCATTTCTGCATTATAATGAATGCATTATTCCGTGCTTGGGTGTTTCAACAAAAGATGCACTGTCAGACGTGAGCTTTATTCTTTTTCAAATAGACGATCTCGGAAGGGAAAATGGAGAAACGCCAGACGATTGTAATTATGCACTGCTTTGTCGCAATATAATAACTTTTTATAAATGGAAACTTTTCCAATCTGCGCAAAAGACTCCAAGTAAGTAATTTCTTATGTAAAAAAAATGCCTTTTAAATGTAATTATGAAAAGGCCACAGGATTCATTTCTCAATTTTACTTAATCATGTTGAGATGAGAGACGAGTCACATTGGATTGATAGCTAACCGGTATTTATTTTCCAGTTTAATTCATTATGTAAATATCGTAAATATCAAGCATGCGGTCATAGGAGGTATTTAATATTATTTACAATTTATTGATTTCACCAAGGAGCAGTGCAGTACAAATTTATAATTTTTAAATATATCACGTCCACTCAGGATAGTATGGGTTATTTATTTTAACTAAACATTTTTTGGACACACAAAAAGTTGAAAATTAATATAACTACAATATTAAAAAATACTATTAATTTGTAAACTTATTAAAAAAAGTTAAAATAAATACATTTATCATATGTTTATATTAAAGTTTTATTTATAATTTGAAAACTTAATGATTGACAATATAATTAATTGCAAAAATTGTATTTTATTAAGCTACAGATAATGGAGAGAAAAATAATGCATAATAACTTAAACCAAATGTCCGTCTTCAAAATTTTAAGTAGCTTTAATTGGTTACAAATCTGGCTACGAAGAATTCAAAACAACATAGTCGGAATTCTTATTGATTGATATCTTTCTATTATAGAAAATTTTTATATTCTCTAAACTATAAACATTTTTTTTTTGACGAAAAAAAAATATCGCATCAAAATTATTAATTACTAATTTTAGGCATCAGCCTAGCAAAATATTTAGGCATAAACAAAAAGATAATTGCTGCATAATTTAATATATGACAAATTTTTTTTTAGGTAACTGCAACTATTTGAACATGAACTTTGAAAATAACAAATTTCTCACTTTTCTAAAAGCTTCTCTAGGAAAATTGAGAAGCATTTTATCTGATTTTATTTTTGTATAGCAATATTATATTGAACATCTTTAAATGACTTCACATTTCGCTTGCTGCGTGGTAGTTTTGCGTTTTAAAAAATTAAAAACTAAAAAAAAAATAAGGTAAGAGCAGAGTTAAATAATTATTTTTTAATATTGGTTTTCTCAAAAGAAAAAAGCAAAATTGAAATATTTTAATTCAATTTGTTTTGCATGTTATCTTTTTTTGTGAACTCGTTAAATAAGTTTACTTTTTTTTATAAATATTGAATGAAAGTATCGACGAACGGTACTTTATCAGAATAGTGTTCCATCTATGACTAGAAAAATTGAGTGCAAGCCAGCGTTTTCCAATAACATCATACACAACCCTCAATTTTCCTCCTCCTTTTACCATCAATATCCGTTCTTCTATGATAAAAAAAAATAACCAAGCTTTGAGTGAAATTTAATATCCGGCAGCACTCGACTCTCTTTTCTCTCCAAAGGCAAATGGAAATTCGGCGGCAGCAGGTGCGAAAAAACGTCGATCAATCACTGGCTAGAGAATGAATGAACTTTTTCGTCCGACGACACTTTCCAGTTCATGAATGAAAATAGCTCTCGGAAGCACTTTTCCTCCTTCTTTGCATACTTGGCGCGCTGCATATCGATATAGACACTTTTAGCGGCAAAGTACTGTTACTTTTATTGGCCTCTTCAAAGCTCCTCTTTTCTGCCAACATCGAGTGTCAGCCTACATTGCTCCGCGAATTGCACAGCAGGAGTTTGGTTTGTCGAGCCGGACCGACCACATGCCCAATAAATAACTCGGACGGCGATAAGTGCGGCTGATAAGAGCAGAAACAAGGGATTTGCAGCGCTTCAAGTGAAATACACTCACTAACCCAGAAAAATATAAGGCGACCAGCAGGCAAATTAATCAGTCTGTCTTTAGGCGTGCGCCCGAAAAAGGACCACAATCGCTCTTCCTCCGCAGACACACGGAAAATTGATGGAAATCTGCTCTGTTTTCCGCCACGTTTATCAAGATCACATTTGGCCAGCTGTCAAAGTTAAATCGAATTTGGTGACAATTACTTTACTTCATTATAATTGGTTTCCTTTTATCCTTAAGCTTTACAATATATTTTTATTTGATTGTAATGGACAATATTTTAAATAAGCAAAAATATTTCCCTACAATATTTCTCATATTACATAAAAAGTTAATAGTGACGATATCCTATAATTTCTATGGTTTCTATTTTTCTGGATGATACAAATTTTTAGGACTCTGATCATAATTTTTTTTCAATACATTTTAATTGTTTTACACATATTGAATTAATTTTTTATATAATTATATGGTAGCGTCAATGAGGGGTGAAGAATGTTAGGCTTCTACGTTGATTTTTACTGATTTTGAGTGCCTTTTATAGATTATAAAATTTAAATCTGTTGTAGAAAATTTAAAATAGTTAACTGGAACAAACTAAAAATCATGGTAAACTTATAATAAAAAAAATATTATATAATTCTAGAAATTAAAATATTTTAAATTTTTAAGTTGACATATTTAATAAATTATAAAATTTAATGTAGAAAATTTTTAATAAATTTGATTAAAACAAGTAACTTTTTACACCTATAAAAATTATGTATGTATAATTTTATTATATTGCAGTTGCAATTTCGTTTCCGGCAATAAACCTTGTACGAAGCGGGTCAAACGTTGGTGCTGATATTTTATACGATTGCCGCGAGTTTTGCATGCAGATTTCGTTGCACTCGCTTGATTTTGCGGGCCGGCAACGTACGATTAAATGCACGTGTGCGCTGCAGCAGGCGAACGAGATTGCAAGTGATACACACGCTGCTTTTTACTTTTATCGCTGCATCTCGACCGCGTCCATTTATTTTACATCAAAAGGGGCGACTGACGTGTGCAGTGCAGCGACTTGTGCGAGGTAGCCGCGCGCCACGTCAATTTAAAAGCTACCGCGCCACGGCTAAAGAGAATAAAGATTTTCCATGAGTCATGCATGCACTGCACTCGCGTGTCGGTGGAATTATTACTCGTCAGTGCACAATTAAAGAACAAGTTGAGATCGTTGGAATTGTTGAAATGATTTAATTTAGTTGCTCGGTAGAGTTTATATTATTTAGTTTTCCAGTTCATGAAATTTATATTGAATAACATTTAATAATCATTAACTAAGTTGATAATTTAATAAGCAATTATCTGAATCACAAGAAAATCGTTCCATTTTTTTTCAAAGGATTTTAATTGGATTTCACTAAACGCGAACAATTTGATTTTTTTATGAAAAGCTTTAAATTATTTTTTTATGCAAGAAAATATAGCCCTTTGAATTTTTGTGGGAAAAAAATATCATTGATTTTTATCATTTTTAAGGACTGCAAAAGACGAAAAAGTTTCCTCTTCATAAAAGCTAACAAATTTTATGTAGAAAATGTGTTTTTTATCTTCTTTGATTTCTCACAGAGCTTAAATATTTCTATTTCATGAGCTGTTTTTTCCACTCAAAACATTAAATTAATTGAGAAAGGGAAAAATCAATGTTTAACCTACAAAAAAAATTATAAAGAATAAAGAAAATCATTGATTATTAACAAAAATAAACGTAATTAATAAGCTCAATGAAAAATGCCGTTTTATCAAATAGGGCCTAAAAACCTATCCAATTTTTTTTTTTTCGCAAAGAGGAAGTCGAATAAGAACGTTGAACCCTTTGAATCCCTACAATTAGGCGCCGGAGTCTGAGTCAGTGGGCTATCATCATTCAGTGCCAGCTGCGATAAGAATTTATTGTCGTCCTCCAAATGGTCCCTCTTTCCGCCGGAATTTCTTATTTCACGCGTAAAACGGGCTGTGCGCGCGTGTTTATCTGGCCGCAGGCAGCTTTTGCACCGCCAGCGTCTCCAGGCCGTATAATCTCTGGCCGATTTTATTACAATAGGGGGACCACTTGCTTATTCCTATCACAGCTCTTAAGTGTAACGCACATGTTCTGATTAATTATTAAATGGCCATAGCCCCAGATTTCTGCGGAAAAGAAACCTCGCCGAGGCTGCTCGCTCGAACACGTGCGTGTGTGATTTGCATTAAATTAACACACGCCTCTTATTTCGATATTTCGCCTTATATGGCAAAATTCGGAGCGATTTCTAGAAGCAACTCTCTTTTGACTGCTATTACGAAAATAATAGAGACGAAATCAAGATGGAAGAAAAATTTAATTTATCAAATGAAATTATTGCTCTGTAAAAGTAAAATGAAAATATTTGACTCGTATATAGAAGACGTTTTGGTTAAATTTTTTAAATTAATTCTGACAAATCATTTTGTGCTAAATGTTTTTGGAAATTTTGTAAAATTCAATTAAAAATTTGTTAGGCGATTATATTAATGTTATCAACGAACTTTCCAATATAATTTTTGTCCAATTATTTTTACTTATAAAAATCATTAATCTAGATTTTTTTCCAAAATGAACACTGCTAATGATTTTTTTTTTAATTAAACTTGAGCATAAAATTTTTCATTATGGAGTAAACATAGTTTTTTTTACCTTGTTTTTTTTTGTACAAAATTAAGAACACACATATTAATTTACTTATTAAAACAAAATTGCAAATAAAGAACATTAAAAATAAGATTTTTATTTGAATTTCATAATACTGAATTTAAAAAAAAGCTGATTAATACCGAGGTAAGTGACACCACATTTTTTTTCGACGGTGCGCGTGACTAATTAGATTATATCATTAAATTAAAGACCGCAGGGGAAAATGGAGCGGCAGCAGTAAGGGCGCGACGTGTTTTGAATTCGAGGGCGGCCGAAGTTGATTCTGTTGAGAGCAATTTCTAGTTGGCTCGGAAACGGAAAGGTCGAAGCGAGTGCAGTGAGATCACAAGGGAGCGAAACTAACAGGGCCAAGGAGCTTTGTTTATCAAACAACACGCTTGCCAGAGTACTTATGGCCAAATGCCACCCTCAGCTGATCTCTTTAATGAGCGTCCAGATTAAGGTGGGCAATGGCCCGAAAAAGGACACGTTAAGTGCTTATTAATTATAGCTTATAGTAAATACTGTATTTTAATCAATTTTTATCTTTGTGCTTTAATTTATTCAATTTAAACTTAAAAAATTTATTTAAGATTTAAACGGTTAAAATATTTTTTGTGTTAAATCATATTTTTTTTTAGTTTTAAAATCGTTTGATGTATTGCGGTCTCGATCCAAATGCTTGTTATCTGCTAGTGTTCCGGAAGGGGGCAAACGAGAGACAATAAGTTTTAAAAGGAATTTCTTATAAAAATAATAACGGAAAAATCCCCTACCTGTTGTGAGTTGATTGCTCTAATTTTGCCCAAATCGCCATAATTTCTCCCTGCGAAGAACTTTCTGGAGATTCCGTCCCTTGGCTTGGGCAGCCGGCGAGAGAAAGGAGATGAGGGAGGGAGCGACGCCACCTGACAATGCGGTCCCACCCACCTACACACTCCCTTTTCTCTTTTCACTCGTCTTTGCCCTTGAAGCCTGTTCCGGCGCCCATGGCGTCCTTGGAAGAAGGAAAGGCGAGAAAGGTGAAATTTGTCATGAACCGCCGCCGTAACTCAACAAATTCAGAGGCCAACGGAGAATTTTATCGGCCAGCGGAACACTCTGTACAAACTTCTTGAGCAGTAATGCGTGCGCTTCCGTTTTGAAAAATTCCTATGATCGAGACCCCATTGATTTTATGTAAAATCATGTAATATTATAATATTACATAGAGTATTCAATAATTTTTTAATAATATATTTATATTCATGCTTCTAAAATACACATTAAAATTTAAATTGTGAAGAGTTATGAATTATCATAGCAATAAACAGAATGGAACAAATTTAAAAAATCATATAACAGGCATGAGTCTCATTAGATTATGTACGTGAATATAATGTATTCAATTTAACGAAAAAACATAACTTGCAAACAAGATGAATGTCTTTACCTTATTATAATTTAACTCTTAAACCATCATTTATTTGTTATGTTGATCTTGATACTGTGTTTTATAATTTAAATTAATTTCAAGAACTCTTCGCCAGGTCATTGATATACACAAAAATATGTAAAAAAGTATATTATTTGACAGATTTATAAACACCATCAATTTACAAGAAAGGCAAATGAATATTCTTCGTTCTGTCTTTTTTTTCTGGTTAACAGAATACTTTGCTTGTCGTCCGCAGAAACAAGGAATTCTGCGAATAAATCCGGCAAGAGGAGAGCCAGATTGTGAGAACGTGTCGGCAATATCTATGCAAATCAATCTGGAACCCGCCAGCCGGTCTCTCAATTAAGGATGTGTTGGCCCGAAAAGGCTGCCGTGAATTTAATCTGCCGAAATTATGAATCACGCAGACTGGTTTCAAATCATCGGCTGAAATTTCCATTTCGTCGCTTTTATCGCACTCTCCGTACCTGTTTTTTTTTCTTCTTCTTTCTCCGTCACGCATATTTATACGCCTTCTCTGCCACGCCTAGACCCTTTTAAGTTAATTCTTCTTCGCTTTTTATTGTGTTTCCGACTGGAGAAATATTTCCCGAGTGCGAATTCCGCTGACGCTATAAAACGCGTGCAAAAATATAATTTTTTTGCCGCCTGCTCTCTCGGGTCGAAAATTTGTGTGGGAGAACGGAAATAGGAGCTCCCTCATTTGCATAAAGTTGGCTATGATTTATGTCCTAAAGGCGCTTTCCTCTGACGATTATGGAATGAAAGGACATCACTGACATCAGTTGTTGGCGAGAACTTAAAATAATGAAAAGCTGGCGGCATATTTCATTGGGATCTGAAGTAAAGCCTTTTTGTACGGGAATTTTAACAGCCATGAATTTCGTAAGCATAGCAGTCAGGTGATTTTTATAACATTAATTGCATTCACTGTTTGTGGCTCTCGAAAAAAAATACAAAAAAAGACAATTTACAGAAAATTAAATTTTCTTTGTTAAGATGAACTAAAATATTTCAAGAGATCTCATAAAAGCCATTAAAGACCAACGCTAATTTTGTTGGCCCTTCACATTGCATGGTGGATTAATTTGTAATAATATATTCTGTTATTTTTACTAATGCATAGTGAATGAAATTTTCGGAAACAGACAAACTATTTATAAGATATTCTAATGCACGACACAACTTTCATAAAGATTCGATTATTATCATTTATATTTTAATAAAATTATCAGATAAATAATGATATATTTCATCTTGTAGATGCAAGAAAATTAGTGATCGCACTGATGGCTCTTTTAAAAAGTTATTTAGTTGCAAATTATATTACTCCATGCGTTTATCAAACAAAAGTTTCAATGAAAGAGAAGGGAGTAATTATTATTATTATCTTTTTCCTACACATAGAATTGACAGAATTGTGTTGAATTCTATGCAAAATATTCAACAATATACACTTATAAATTCAAAAAAGTTGAAATTTCCTTTTGCCCTCATCAATTTGATTGTAGCAAGTTAATAGTTTGCTAAACTTCACCACTTTTCGATCTCTGACGTACACACTTGCCAGCTGGCAAGAGTATAATGAACGTAATTTGCAAAATACATAGCGCAGCCGGCGCGAAATAACAATAATCAATTGCGAGTGGCGGCTAAGTGCACCGCCGGCAGAGCTTCGAATTTAATTAGCTAATAGGTCTTCGCCGCCGTGGGCGTCGATTTGCGAAATTTTTTCGCTGACTTTTTGCTGCCGACCAATATATATGCGCGAGTTGGTCTGTGCGAGTTTTATATGTGTGCATAGCAAAAGCTGCTGCCGCTAATACGCATCAAGGTTTTATAGCTTTGAGCAGAGCATTTTATTTCTACCTCCCGGACTCGTCCGCATGCAAAATTCAGACAGAGATAGCAGTCGCGCTGCTGCACACTCTGTCATTATAACGCGCGAGTCAAACGGCCGTAAAAACGAGCAACAAAAGCAGCTTCCTTGGAACTGCAAATTGGCGTCCGCGAGCACAAGTCGCTGCCTAAATCACCACTCTTGGCAGCTATCCCGAAATTATCTCGCGAAATACCCTGTGTCAGGATCTGGCTGACAGTGTTTCTCCGCATTCCTTCGCGTGTGAGAACTGTGAGAAGCGTATTATTCAAATTATGCAACAATATTTTTAAACCAACTTACTTTTTTAATAAACTTTTTATTTAATTTCTTACTATTTTATTTTTAAGTTTTAACAATACATTACTTTTATTTTAAATTTATTTATTTTCAAATTGCGTTATACTTAATTCAGTTTAATAATTAAATGACAATTATGTCCTAATAAACATAATCATCATGTCAAATTAAAATTTATAAAGTACTTAAATGCTAAGTCCACAATTGGTTCAAAGTTGAAATGGTTAAAATCAATTCTTCTACTCCGATTGAGTTTTTGTTGATCTGATTGTATTTATTCCCATATTAACAAATTCGTAATGAAATAATACTTCAGTAAAATCTTAATTTAAAATGACATTTATAATATACATTAGGAATGAAGGATTAATTAGTAAATGTACACGCACAACACACCTAGCGTTTTGCTTGTTGCCTGTTGCAAACAACCAACTGTAGAACATACAAAACAAAATAAATTAAACGTTATAAGTACAGGATATACTTCCAAATCTATTACAAGTTCCAATTTTTTTTACTATTTATCAAAATTTAAAATTGGGTATAGTTTTTCTCCACTAAAAATTGATCAAAACAATGTTTTCCGTCAAGAATGGTAATACTTAGTTTTATTAAAAATAGTATCAATGAATTTGTAGAATTAAAAAATTGCGAGAAATCTCTGATTCCTATAAAACTCAGCCCAAACTTGAAATAATCATCATCAGATTCACACAAAACCGAATTATTATTTACTAAGATTTCCGTAGAGTTTGTCTCGTCATTAATAGAGTGCTGGTGTTATTGAGTGGAGCTAATCCTGACGCGGCTTACTAACTTACATCCGACTCGCGGTGCGTTACTCTCGAGTGTAAATTTATTTATTTGCGCCTGGGTTAAGATTCGAAATCGTTTTCATCGCTCGCCAAATAAGGCGCGTCCGCCGAGCACACATTTGACGATCGCACAATGCAAACACGTCAACAGTAATTTAGTTGCATGACATGCGATATGACAACACTTAATACACAAGATCGCCGCATATCACGCGCGCACCGCGAGTGGAAGGAATTCACGCTGGCTCGGCTCACCTTATTTATTGGCACCGATTTTCGCGCTCGGCAATACCACGGCTGCGATGCTCTACATGAATTATTAATCGTACAAACGACACACTTTTTCGCACCCAATGTAAATATAAAAGTGAAATTTGTTTCTTCCGAGTAAGCTAAATATTTTCTGAGAAAGGAAAAGCACAAATCGTTTATAATTTGTATCTACTTTAAGGAAACTCCAGATGCTTTTTAACTAAATTGCATCTTTTAATGCATAATTGCATTAAAAACATATCATGTTTCATTATTGACGACAGAAAAGACAGTCATTATATAAATTTCATGAAGAAAACTTTACAATTTTTCATAATTAAATAAGTATTTGGAGATCGTATATGAAACAACAATATCCTAGTTTATACAGTGTTGCAGGATTTTTTTAATTGACTTCATTCCCTTCTTCTCTTATCAATTGTTTTTCTGATTTTTTTATGTCTTTCACTCTTCTCAGCTATAAAGAAGAAAAACTATCTATGTAAATTATCTGCAAATTGATTGTACGAGTTTTTTTTTTTAAATCAATGAATAGTAACTTCAATAATTTTCTAATTCATATATGGGATGCAGGAAAGCGATCATTTTTTCAATTCATACACATAATTCTTACAGTGGAATTTTGATTATAATTAATTATTATTACTGTCCATCAAGCATTATTATATTATTATTTTAAAATGGTGCCAAAAAGTGTGAAAATTATAAAAGAATAGAATAGTATATTTTAATCAAATTAAATTATTTTAATGTAAACAATTCAACTTACAATAGTTTACTTAAAATAAAATTTTTAAGTAGGTTTTATAGTCAAAATTAAAACCTTAATTTTTAAAAGATCAAAATTTAAATTTATATCAATTAAACTTGAAGCGATAAGCACTGAAAAACATTATATTTAATGAATAACGGCAAAAAGTTATTATTAAATGACCAAAATTTTTCATTTTTCATTTCAGTAACAATTACAATTGCAGTAAACTGAAGGTTTATGCATTTAATTTAATTGTTATAGAAAAATTTCAGTTACTTTGTATCAAGATTCAATTAATACTAAATTGTTTTTCCTCCTCAGCTGAAATTTGCAAACGACGAAGATAAAGCTTGGGATAAATTGATATTTGATCAAATTTTCCCAAGACGCAGCAGCCGGTGAATATCTAAAACCAGCCGTCAAGAGGTGTCATTAGGACGGCGCGACTCTCTCATTTTTATAATGGATCGTGGCCGATACGATCGTAGTGCGGAGTTAAAAGTCTCGTTTTCTCAGCAGAATAAAAATGATAGTTGCGCGAAAAAGGGCGCTCGGGCCGTGCAATCATTAATTACCTCAATTTGATGTTTGCTTCATTAGGTCTCGCGGACGTGAATAAATTGATACCCCCGGCCCTGATATTATTCATTATTCGCGCATGCATGTCGTTTTCGGCGATTGCAGGCAGGGTAATAAATCATTGTTTCACTAACTCGCCGTGATGTGATTCGTTTTAAATTGAGCTGTCTTTGGGTAATGCGCTGCGGAGAGGAAAACACACACCCTTCAGCTCTCGACGGTATAAAGAAAGAAAACGGGAATGATGCATCTCTCTGCAAGAGCAGCGTTTGTTACACAACCGTTGTTTGAGCTCGGCAAATATCTGTTACGCCAATCTCTGAGTATTCAATGAAGCAACCCAATGAATGATCAATCTGAATAAAATGGTAAATAAACACAAACCTCAGAGATCTAGAGAGACCTAATAATTTTTGTATTCATATATTGTCTTTTGTTTATTTTGCCTTGGATGAATATTAGGAAGTCATCCAAGGCTCGATTCATCGTTATTTTATTCTGCTATTTTATCAAAACTTTTTGTCCAAAAAAATGCTATTTTTATGAAAATTTAATATTTTCTACAACTTCGGAGGAAATCGCTTGAAAGAATAAACACCCTTATTTAATAAGATATTTTATAATATCTATTTTCTTGCAGATTGTTGATGGCTTAAAAAATTATGTCTTTGATAATATGTAGTGCTGTAAGATTTTTTATGTTCTTGACGGGACAGTTGGAAAATTTAATTGAAAAAAGTCATTGTTGTGAATATTTAAATTGACTATGCATTGGTTTGTTCTATTTTTCTTTCAAATTATTTTTCGTTTGCTAATATTTAAAATATTTTATATATTATTATTTATTACATCATCCATATCCTTTCCGACGGTAAATCGTCATCTCTATTTTTTAACTCTTATAATAAAAATAAAAACAGAAATCAGAATAGTGCGAGATAAATGACAGATTACTCTGAATTTTAATTTTTTTTCTCATAAAATGCATTAGTTGTAAGAAATTAAATATTAATGGGATTATCAAATTATTTGGAGAAAAAATAACTAATCTCCAAATATTTATTTCGAACTCTTTGATAACTTGTATATTTTATTTGCTTCAATTTATTGTTCTTTTATCTTCTGATGGTAACGAGTTGAAGTATTAAAAGTCACTAAAATCAATTGATGGTTCCGCTTGTTGGTCTTTGCAGGGGCAAGAACTTTTATCGGAATAAATTTAGTCCGAGTCGTTTCTAACGAAGTTGAAAAAGAATAATAATTGGACCATTCCAAAGTGAGAAATGTGCAATCCAATAAATTCACCTTAGTAGGTCAGGTAACGTGTTCTTCTCTGGCAAATAATCGATATACATGAAAGAGAGAGAGACCAGTCCGGCAGAGCATCATTTCATAAAATATACGGTTATGCTTGTTTTGATTGCCCGAATGCATTTCGATCAACGCCGGGAGATAAGCTGCAGATAATAATAATACAGTTGGCGCTTTTTTTCTGTCTCGATCGTAATAAAATGACGCGATATTTGTCCGAGGAAATTTAATTGTAAATCAAGAGCGGCTTGTCGGAGCAAAACAGGTTGATAAATCCGGTTGACAAAAAGACCTGCTGATGGAAAACGCCCACGCCATTTCTTTTGATTTCCTTCGACTCGTCCGGCCCTCATAACTCAGGCCCAGCGGGTTGCATATTAAATTTTCCTTTCGCCGGGAATGCGAAGAAGGATCGAGACTTGATTGATCATCTCTCGTGGCGAGACTTCGTGTTTTTGCCTGTGATTGATTTTGACGATTCCTTATGCCACTCGTTAGACACACGGTGAGGAGTCTAATTTAATTTTTCCCAGCCATTGCAATTTCGATCATTTTCTCTAGATAATATGTGTTTTCATTCTTCATTCTATCTGCGACGGACAAGATTGGATCCGATCTATTTTATGAGGCGTCCATATTTTATATTATTTAGAATTAAAAACACTATCAGACTTTGCAATATAATTCTGTCAGTTGTTTTGTTATTTAATGTTTAATCTGTAAGACTAAAATCTTTTTAACAAATTTGCCGTATTAAAAAAAAAATTTGAATATAAAATAATTTTTAAAACTTTTATATTTTTTTAAAAATTGAATATACATTTGATTAAAATTTTTCATAATCATCACATGCTAAAATTTACAAATATGATCAAATAAAAAAATATAAATAAGGATCCTGCCTTTAATAAACTATATAATGAAGATTATCATTTGATTCCTCCATGGAACGTCGGTAGCATTTACATAGAAATTTTAACATTTAAATATTTATTACATAATGCGAGTTATCGAAGGCATGAAATTCTGTAAAATACTCCACATATAAGGGAAAATTGTGAAATCACATATCATTAGGCTCAGACTCAGAAAGAACCATTTTTATGATATTAGTGCCATTTTCGTAGAGCATTAATGCGTAAATAATCATTTCATTAAAATTCAGGATGATTACATAAACATGGAAAGGTAAACTACCATTAAATGGTTAGGCTTCGAGTGATATCGATTGTATTACGTGATATTTTTCTGATCATTAAAAATAAAAATAAATAAAAACTGAATGCGTGTAGATCTGAAGAATTGGTATATTATTGCAATTATTGGCAAATTCAACGCATCAGTTTGTGAAAATTTGCTAATCTGGTTATCTTTTTAATTATGTCTATAGCACTACAAAAGCGTTATTTTTTTAAATTTCTTACTATTACACTGAAATATACATGTAAACTTTTAAAGATAAAAAAAATGCCAATCGTCTATAAAAGTTATTTTATTGAGGGAGAAGAAATTAATAACTTAATTATATAATTAAATTACTTTGACCCTTTTTTGTAATCAGCATTACTCTGCCGGTTATAAAATTTTATTGAATTTCAAAACAGAACAATTCAGTCGCAGATAATTATTATTATTATTGCCAATTGATGTGCAACATTAATTTTGAAACATGTGATGATAATCTTTCAAGTCAAAAGGAAAATCATTCCTGTATTTGAATGATCATCTCTTTTTACCTTATTAATAATGGCAATTTGATATTTTCCCCATGAAATCAGTGAATATGGTGAAAAAGACAAATATATTTTATATAAATGATTTCAAATTTCATTTCTAAATTTATGAGAACGCTGTTCATTAAAAAAAAAACTTAAAACTTAAGTATTTGATAAAAAAATCAATGTTTTAAATAAAACAGGAAAACCGTTTGTCGAGACACAAATGAAAAATTTCCAAACGATAAAGATGTTAAGGAAAAGGTAGAAATACTTGAAAAATAAGTATTTTCTCGAACAAAAGTCAAACTTTTTATGGCGCAACTGACCTGCGTGGATGGCGTCGTGTGGCGGAAACTTGGCGGTGAGCGGGCCGATGAGGAGCGCAAAGCTGAGCTGGAGGCCGTGGGTGAGCACGTGGACGAGCACAGACACGGTCACGATGACCCACCCCCAGCCGCCCTCCGGGTAGTAGTGTTGCCAGAGGCGGCCAGCGGGGCGCAGCACGAAGCGCTTGGGCAGTTTGGCCGCCTGCTGGGGCGGCGATTCGGGCGGCTGCGGCGGCCGCGGGGTGGCCAGCAGCGGCCACGACATGGCCCGGCTGAGTTCGCTGGACGGCGGGTCGGGCAGGTCGACCGAACACGCCCGTTCGAAGCGCAGTCCGTTCTGCAGGACTTGCGTGTCCAGGCATTGCAGCGTCTCGAAGACCGTCTTGTAGCAGCCGTCGGCCTCCTCCAGGTGCACGTGGTGGCCGTTTGGCCGCGTGATCTCCACCATGTTGCTACCTTGGCCGCGGCTCCATCGTTTTGACACTTTGATCTGTCCCGAGTGAATTTTTTCAACTTCAATTTGGGAACGATTGAAATTTTTGAGATGAATAAAAGCTTTTTTAATTCAACAGATTAAAGGAAAAAGTTACATGAAATAACTAAATTTTAGACAAATTCGAAAAAAAAAATCAATAAATGCTCTTTTTCTCCAAACCAAAATTAAAATTTTTGCAATTTTTTTGTTATCAATTATATCAATTTTAAATCTACAGATTTTGATCGAAATGGAATATTGATTTTTATCAATTTCTGCGGACTCGTCTTAACCATCTGGTTACTATTTGACAACTATTTCAGGTACTTTAATAAAATTTAAAAAATAATTCAAATTAATATTAAACAGACTCGGGTTTTTATTGCAATTAAATTCAATTTAATTTTTTTGTCCCCAAATTTAAGTTAACCAAAAATTTCTCTCTCACTGTACTTTTGAACTTTCCGTCGATTTCTTCGCACTGGTCGGCTCGACGACGAGCACCTGTTGGGACGGTCAGGCCGCGAGGAATACTGACCTCCCAAACTTGAGGAGCGCCTGCCTTCCTTGTCTCTCTTTCTCTCTCTCTCTCCAACGGCGGACGAGCATGCGCCTCAATCCAGCGTCACCAAATCCACGTGGTCTCTCTCGTTTGCTCGCAGTTTAAGTAAGTAGGTGGTGCTGATTTAATAGCGACCGAGTTTTATACACTGGGGGTGTTGTCAGCTGATAAAAGGGAGACGTGCAGCCCCATTTAATTAATGCGCTGCAAGAGTGAGCGAATCGTGATAGCACGGCTCGCTGCACAGGTGCGCAAAATACGGCGCGCGAGCACGGCACACACTCGAAGCTGTAATCCGATTTGGTTAAGCTCGTGGGTGTGTAAAAATTTTGATTCAAGAGAGGAAAATCCAAGCATATCTATTTGTATCAGTTTCTTAATAAAAAGATCAAGTAATGAAACAAGAAAAAAAATCAAGAAATTTAAGTCGTTTGATGACTTTTATTTTAATTTCCTTTTTTTAATTTAAAATGCATTTTCAAATTTTTTTTAGTTAAATTTTTGATCAATCACAATCATTATATTTTTTTTATTCATTGTGAAAATGATTTTGAAATTCTCAATTTTGTACCAATGATTTTTCTATTTTCCATAACGTATTTGAACAAGAAAAAATAATGCTCTTTGAGAAAGATATTGATTTTTAAATGTTAGTAAAAAAGTTGGTCGTAATGTTGATGTTGTTAGATTTATCATATTTAAATAAGTGAATATCCTATTAAATAAATTCCAGGTGATTATAAGAAACCTTTATTTTATTTGGCTCTGAAAACATAATTAAATGTTAGTTACAAATTATGTTAATTTGAGTTTAAAAAAATTAATCAGTAAATTTTAACTGGAGCAGTTACCTTAAAATGAACAAAAATATTATATTTCTGTCTTTTCTGTAGCCGAATAGAGCATTCTAGAATAATTTTGGCTCTGGTCTTTCCCCTTTTAAAAGTATTTACAAATGCCTTAAGTGTTTTTTTTATTATCGAGATTGCCAGAACGAGGAAGTTTTCGCTCTGTTGTTTCTCCGCGTCATCCGAGAGCAGAATAAACAATAATCTTTGTTTACCGAGATTGTATCGCCAGGGACCAAATCCAATCAACAACAATAATGACGGTCTCGCCGCACTAATGGCCAACAAACAAAATGTTTCGGCACACATTCACAAATAATTTGAATTGCTGCAAGCGTTTTGTGCAAACAGCTTGGCGATATCGTACGTTATTACTTAATCTGCAAGATGTAAAGCCGCCAAAATTGTGTTTTGATTGGGAATAATGACGTGCGAACAAGAGACGGCTCAGGTATTACCGAGTGCCAAATATGGAAATAGATACGAGTCTTCAGCGTTTACAAGAAGAGCATAATTTGCAATAATCTTTTACTTGAATAAGTAAAAAAGGTTTTTTTTTTTAAATTAAAAAAAATAATAATAATAAATATTATAAACATTCAGAATAGAATAGGAAAAATATATTCCAAAACAATCAAATCAGCATCAAATTTTTTAAAGCAAGCAAAATTTAATAAAAATTTATTTTGCCTCTATTAGAAATAAATTTTTGTCTCCAATCAGTAGGAGAGAATTCACAAACATCAGTGTCTCTGATTGATAAAAAAAAACTTTCCCTGATCTAATTTATTTATTGTAATTTGATATCATGTTTAATTAATTGAATTGCGTACGTGAATTATTAAATATTATTTTTGATTATAGAGGGATCCTTTGGATGTGTTTGTTTCTGTTTTGTTTTATTATTAATTTAACAGATCACCGCAGGGCTGGGCTAATTGGGTATAAGCGAAACAGACGGCTGAGCAAAAAGATCCAACGCAACGATTCTTATATAGCAGTGACTTGTAAGGGAGAGAACAAGTGATGCAAAAGGAGATTGCGTAATTGGTGGTTTGTTTGCTTCGGTTCCACTTCTTCTTCTTCTTCTTCTGACACAATGGAGCAACCACAACAAACGTCAGCGAGAAACCTCATGAATATTCAAACGGCAACCGCATTTCATTAAAAGACCATCGAGTCCGACAGCGGAATTTTTAAACTCCGAGATTTAAGCACGCGATTATGTCTCGAGACGCATTAATTGATAAAAGAGAGGCCGCGCTTGTTTTTCAATAATCATTCATTAAGCTGGAGGCTCTCCCGAGCAGTGAATTGATATCCGTCCTTAATTGCAAGTGCAATTATTGGTGCGAAATAAGCCGCAAATAAAGACGAGTAGCGAATGTGCGCGGTGCCGCCGGGAAATGCAATCTCGCCTTTTAATTCCTTCTTTTAATTAAAAAGCAGAGATTGGTCTCGTCGAAATAATTATCTTTCATCCGAGAAGGAGATGGCGCAAATCGATATTGATTTGCCAAGCGGAATGAATTAATTGAAATGTGGTGTGCTTTCTCGGATGGTACGACTGCGGAGAATTAATTATGCGGCGCCACAGGTGACTTTGGAATCTCCGCGGGAATGCATTTAATTCAACCGGATTTGGGGTCATTAGAACAGGCGATCCGCTCGTTTGATTATTCTCAATATTTTGTTACGGCAATAAAATAATATCTTGTAATTCAATTTTTTATATTTCGGTTAATTTTAAATTTTAGAGATTTGATGATTTCTTCAAAAGAGTTGGAATTTAATTTGTAATTTTATAAATTAATATTAATTTTGACATGCAAAAAATATGTATACAAAAATTTTTTTATCTTCGTTATTGTAAATTTTTTGTGTCAGAAAATTTCCAATAAAATAAAACAAAAAGAATCTACAAATATTTAATTTTAAAAATTAAATTTAATAAATAATTTTAAGTAAGTTAAAGAACATAAAAAAAATATTTAAATCTATACTAAATGTGAGTTAATTAACCATTTATTTTAAATATATTAGTAGAATTTATAATCTACTTAACAATTTCATTTTCTCATTTTACCAGAATATTCTACCTGTATTAAATGCTTGTTCAACATTTTTTTTTTACATAAGTAAACTCCAGTTTTATATAGTTTATATAATAAATTGAACTGTAAAACCACACTCCCATTTTGCCTTATGATAAAATCTTGCTAATCCTCCCAATCTCTCAATTCTATTATTGTTTTTGCGGTCAGCTTGTTAAAAGTTAAACCCTTCTTTTACAGTCTTCCTCGTCAAAGCGGTAACAACAATCAAAACAGATTGACTTATTGCTCCTGAACAGTAGGCCTCATTTGAATAAAACATCAATTAACGACGTACTTAAAAACAATCGTAAAAACCGCGCCCGCGAGAGCAATAAAATAAAAATCAAAACAAACAAGCAAAGCAGCTGCTTTACCAAGATTTAGAGTCGCAATTAAAGTTAACAACTCTGTCAGCAGCAAGAGAGTCTCGTACACTCCGACAAAGGTGTGCGCGAAAGTGTGTAATCGAAACGAGTCGACGTGCAGCTTTGATTTCCCACAATGGCATTATTATGGACTACGAAAAGGTATAAGTGGAACGCGAGTGGTGTGTCCAGAGCTTTGTAAATGTTGTCAGCCATAAAGTGGCCTTTTTATTACCGGCGAGTGGATAGCGTGTTTGATTTACGGCCGATAGTTGTAAAATTTGATCACAATAATTTATAACTCCATATTTGGCGCGACTCCTCGCGCGAATAATTTAGCGAATTAACTCGTGGGAGCAAAAATAATGATAATCATGATGTTGCTGTTTTGAATTAGTTATTTACTGAATAGCTGGGTTTTTTAATTGGCATTTGTTTTGCAATTTTTAATGATATTGAAATGATATTGTATTCTTAAAAACTACGCTGCATCAATAATATTAAAAAATTACAAAACATATGTTTAAATTAAAAACTATTTTAAAATATTTCATTATCAAATAAAATTCAAAGTAGTTTAAATTTTAAATATTAAACAATATTTCATTGATTTTCTTTCTTTTAAATTAAATATATGGCAATTTTTTTAATTTTTTATGTTATTTAATGAAAATTACTTTATTGACTTCCTCATGTGGAAAATATCACAAGATTGTATTTAATATGAGAAATGAAAACTTAATCATTGATAGATAATTAAAAGAATATGTTTGACTTCTGTTCACTTCTAATTTATACGGCAAAAATGATTTAAAAAAAATCCCAAATAATCTATAATAAAACAAGCAGTTAAAATTAATCATTACTTATTGAAGACTCACCACATATGTCGGATAAAAGTCTATTTTTTTTCTCGAAAGTTTGAGTAACACCTTGGCTATTGGTAGTTGTAGCCTAACGATTTGAACTACCAATAAAAATGATAATAATTGAAGAAGGCATTAATAGTTTTAATCAAATCATCTTAACAAACAAAAGTTGCAAGATGCGATTTCTTTTTCTTTTGGTTAATTTTTTAGCAAGCTCTTTTAGCAATTTGGGTTGACCTCGGTGGACAAATTACAAGTTGGAACAGTTAAATTCTTCACGCGTATCAAATCACAGAGTTACAAATTGCCGTGCAATTTGTTCCGAGCGCTAATTATCATTAATTATTCATGCTGAGTAAGTGAATTTACACGGGAATAAAGACGCGCAGTAGTAATTGTATGTGTGCGCAGAGATGCAGACCTACCGAGCGGCCGCTGGGCTGGGGCACCGAGAGCTCTCATTAATAATTTAAAGTGCCCGCGTGCGGTAGGTATTATGAAAAATCGTCCGTAATTGCGGTGTGCGCGATTCGGCCGAAAATTGATTTCTTCCCGACTTTTGACGGCACAGCTGGAGGCTAGAAATAAAAATTCACGGGGGGCGAAAATAATCCAGCTTAATTAATTTTAAATCTGAAAATGAAAAAATAGAGTTAAATAAATTACACGTTTGCTCTGAAAGGTTTAATTATGTGTTCGATTCGCGGCCATATGGTTTCATTTGAGAAATGGAATTGCGGATACACACAATAATACGTCAAAGGCCTCCTCAAAGGTGCCGCCCGAATCGCATTTAACGCGCGTGTATCACAAGATAAAAATTTCGGGTAGTTATGGCGAACGAGCAGGCCCAGGTAATTGCCGTGCAATTGCGTGCGCCAAATATGGTGAGCGGCATATCTGTGTCGATGATTAAAGTTGCAGATTATGAAAAGCCTGCTTTTATCAGACGATAAAATATTGTGACAACACCTCGATTCATTGAACTATTTCTTTTCAGGACGTGTAGCAAATTATGGCCGCGGCATGAAATGAATAAGTATTTTATGCGAGTAAAAAAATTCATAATTTACAATGTAGGATCAAGAGGCTTTATTGCAAAGGAAATGTATTAAAGACCATAAATCAAGTGACATGGACATACAATTTGTATAACATAATAATGTCCTTACAGAATACTGAGAAATTAAACACTCAATTGTTGCCGAAGACGTTTTTAACTAAGCATTTTTTGCCACTACTTGACGGAAAAATAAATAAAGTAATCAAGTTTCACGGCAAAGGTTATTATAGTTTAAAAATTATATGTAATAAAATGTTCTTATAATTTGTTATTCATTGTAAATATCAGGTAAAATTAAATAAACTCTAAAAAATTTCGCATTTAATATGAAAAATAGAATTTTACGGCATTCGAATGATAACAAGGAGGCATCAAAAAAGAACTTTCATTCCTTATCAGGACTATACCCACGCCAGACCAGATTATTAATAGGCTTTTTCAGCAAACTAAGCAAGACAAAATGTTAGTCTGTTTCTGTTTTAATTTAATTACTTTATAACCTGTTAAGTGTCAATTTGGAAATAAAGTTTTAATTTAATAATAAATTTATCAGTAAAATTTAAATCAAATATTAAAAATAAAAGAAAAAGCCTTAATTTCTGAATTAAACTTTTGTATATACTAAGTTTTAGATAAACGTTGTTTGACAATCGATTTCAATTTAACATTCCAGTTAAATAATTGATTTTTTTAATTATGACGTAACATTAGGATTTGTTTAATACATATTAAATAACTCGGCAAATTAAATTTTTGAATCGTCTTGCTCCCCAATTAACACATACTTATTATATATTATGAGATTTGGTCTGTTTAATTTCAATTGAAAAAAAAGAGGAAAAACAGTCGTGCAGAGCTAATTGTAAGTGTAAAAAACAAAAGAGATACAAAAAAATCAATTATTTACTTACGCTCTTAATAATTTTAACCGAGCTTAAAACAAAATGGACCAGGAAAAAACTTAAAAATTCATTTAAATGAAAAAAAAAATTAAGAAATATTCTATTAATTTATTTTTGCAGTTACGCACCAAAATATAATTGGATTTTTTACAATATGTATACGAATAATCTATCAAGAACATAGAGATTCCCAATTTTTCAATCCAGAACCGTCGATGACTCTTGATGCTCGCCCATGCACTTTGGTGTGGTTCGGCACCCACGCGCTCTGCTCTCTCATCACTGGCGCTCTCCATTGTTCGCGTCGCGTTTGGTGACAAGAAAGGCCGGGGCTCGTGTTTCAGCTGCCGAGCCGAGTTTTACGCGAGTGTGTGTATGTGCAAGCAGCTTCCGACACGGCCAAGATGGATTATAGCCACGCGATAATCACGTGACAATAGGCCGCCGACTATTAATCATAATCGTCACCGTGTTTCCTTTGTTCTAATTACACCAATTGTGTTCTCGCGCCTCTGTTTTTGTCCCTAGCATAGAGAATTTTTTTCTTCTCGGGAGAAAAAAAAGAGATGGTTCCAAACCAGTGCGTCTTTTATCTTTCCCGTATATACGATTTGCAGCCGAAGGAGAAAGAGTGAAAAAAAAATAAGATGCGAACCATTAATTTTTCGCGGCGGCGACAGACGAGAAATTATAGGAAACTTTCTCGACGAAAATTTCCATTTACCGCCCAGAGATAAAACTCGCGACTCTCTCGCCAAGCATAAGGTGACGTCTTCATGTACAATAATTTTATCATTATACCGCGCGCCTGGTTTCGGGGTAATTTATACACATCAATCAAGCGACGCGCGAGAGGCATCTCATCATTTTCGATAATGCGGAACCGAAATTCGTGGAGGTGCCTTCCATTAAGATTTTGTCTACAATGACGAGCGGATGACGGGCGAGTGGAGCACACACAGCATCTCTCTTCGCTCCACTTGCTCCCATTCACGCTCAGCTAATGGGACCCCTGCTCGCGGATAATACACCGAAATTTGCTAATTCATGCAAATTGCGACTTTGAACACTTCGACCCAGATATAATCCAGATCACACCAATCAGCTCAGAAATTTAGAAAAATTTATATTAATTTAAAGTACCCATCTTATAGTCACGGTATTTTGATCCGAAACAAAACTGGACGATTTTTTGCAGATATAAAAGATTTTAATTGAATACAATATGTTCTAATATCGTATTTTTTTACTTGTATTATCAGCTACAATTTACAAAGTTTGAACTAAAATTTTGTTATAAACATAGTTTTCAATCAATTAATTCTCATAATTTATAACCGATTTTGATATTAATGTGGCCTTAACACGTAGCTTGCAAAACGAAATATAAATATTTTTGTTCCGCTCTAATTTTCCGCAGAACCATGAATTTAAAAAAAATTGGGAAAACAGCCAAAGCATAGCTCGAACCGCTTTAAAATCTAGAAAATTGGTTTTAAAATCGAATTAAAAAGCTACGTCAACACTTAAATTTACCGCACAATTGCTGAGTTTTTTGCTTCGCTCTAATTTTCAGCAGAACCTAAATTTATAAAAATGCATATATGAGAATATTGAATTAAGTAAATGTAATTTAATAAATTTCCTTATTACTTGTGTCGAGGATTATAGTCTGTCTTGGCAAAATTTGTTTGTATCTACCACGTCTGCTTCATGCTCTTGATCGGCCTTTGGATTCCGTTAGAGTGTGCAAACCAGAAGTCGCTGTGGCGGACCCGATTTGAGCGAATTCGAATGTGTCGTCTCGCAGGCCCGAGATATTTATCGCGGCCTCTCCCACACACACATAATTAACACCACCGCCGCAATCGCAACAGCTCTGTCAGCCCTTGTGCGAGCCGTGATTAATGGAGTTTGGCGACCAAAAGCTCAGCACGCGTTGGTTTTGTTGCAAACGTATAAAGAACTTACAAAGTTTATAGAAACTGAATTCGGGCAGAAATGAAAACCCTTTGAAATCGGCTACGCTTGTTAGCCGAGCTGATGATGACGGCGATTATGATTACCTGTCAGCAAAGTATTTTAATAACATTTTCCCAAAGTAACCAAAAGAATAAAAAATAATTAAACGCGCCTTGCTCGGAGCGATGCGCCCTCGATCGTTCGGCTTATTTGAGAGAGCGAGAAAGACGTCGGTGCCGAAAATATCGAGAGAGAATGTTGCTTCAATAGCGAACGCGCCATTAATCAAGCCAATGTTTGCGTCGCGAAGAGAGCGTAGCAAAACATAAAGTAACTTTTAATTAAGACATCATAAAGCAGAAGTGGCGGCGGCGGCGGCAATCGGAGGCGCGGCCTTCGTGGCTTGCATTGTTCGATTCAGCGCAGACCGGAGAACTCGTCTCTTCAAAGTTTCTGCCGCCAAACAGGGAATTGGATGCATGTACTGCAGCAATAAAATTGAATTATAATCAAACAATTGGAATAGTCATCAATTAGAAATAAGTTTTTAGTTATTCAACATCATTTTTCTGTCTTTTATTATAGACACCAAGTGAAAGAATGAAATTGAGCATTTGCAATCACGAACTTTTAACCTACAAGAAAAAATATATAATTTTAATGAAAAAAAAAAAGATAATTTTGTACTTGATAGTTTATTTCAGCAACAATCCACTATAATCGCAGGAACAAAAGTAGCTTTAAGCGCTAAAACGATAAAAATTGCATCTGTTGTGATTATATTTACGAATCGATTAAAAAAATTTAATTGGAAAGAAAAACAATTGTTTGGTGGGAAAAATTTTTCACCTAAATTTGCTAAAACGAACTCTGTAATTTTGCTTCGACCATCAATACTTTATTATTTTTCCAGTAATTTAATAAGTTGTAAAAAATCAGAAAATACAAATTTGACTTCAATTTAGGCAATTGAACCAGAAAAATAAGGTTTGGTTGTCCTAATGGTCATTTTGTGACCCCAAAAAAAGTCTTGGATGAATCAATGAGATTAGATTTTGCATCATCATATCTTGAGATCTGCAAACTTTTTACATTAAAAAACTCCTAAGCTAGCTTCAGAGACAATCAACATCACTGATATTCATTTCTAAAATAAAACTGATGTTAAAAATTTAAAAAAAAAAATGGGATTTTCCTATATTTATTTGTATTATTAATGATTATTAGCAACTCAGTTGAGACAGAAAAAGTCCTTGCAAAAATCACAGTTACAAATGTTACCGTTTTTTGTTAAACTTGACAATAAAAGATTTCAATATAAAATAATTTTTCAAATAAACTCTTGTTTTGATTATCTCTTTTTTTTAAATAAAATGAATATTTTATCTTATATCTTTATGAGCTAAAATTTTATAGCAATTAATTGCACAGCAGATTTCGTCGCCGATGAATTGAATCGGGTGAAGATCGAGGTTCAGGTCTTTGGTGGCATCTCGTGGTGCCTTTGCGCGAGGACCAGCATCCAGCATCACTGGAGGAGCACCGCGCAAACACCCTCTGTCGCTGGATCCGTCAGCTAACCTACGAGCGGCGAACCACGCAGAAGCAGCGAAATTCCGCCAGACACATTTTTGAACCATGTATTTATTACGCTCTCGTTGCGCTAATCAAGATGCATTGCCGACTCTCTCCAGCTGCTCTTATTAAATTATTTCTGCTTTAATTCAATTTTCAAGCCTCGCCGCTTCCAGTCGGATTATTAATTTTAATTATGCGCGCAACAGTCTGCAAAAACGAAAACGTGCACAGATCGTCTTTTCGGCAGCTTTTCTTAACTTGTTGCTCTCGTTAGCAAAGGAGAGAAAAAGTTTTTTGCTAAAATATGGAAATTTTCTGAGCTGAAGAAAGAAAGGAAAAGGTTTACTTTGGAGAATAGTGAGGAATAGCAAATAGCTTTTAAATATAAAATCCCTAAAAATTCAGGGCACGTTCTGAACATGGATTTTTTCAACTGTTATCTTCTCAAATTTGACTTTTCTTGCCAATTTGTGCTGATCTTCGCTATGTTACAATAGTTATTACATGACAGATAAAGCAGTTGGTAACTTCCAGCTGGCCAATTGCTAGAAAATAAGTATTAAAACTTTAATCTATATTATTAGAAAAATTAATTTTGCTAATTTTATTCTACTTTTATATAAATATAACATTAAACACTACAAATAAATTTATTTATTAATTTTAAAATATCATCTCAAATGTTTTCTTGGTAAAACTAGAGCCTGTAAATGGCGCTAAAACGGGTATTTTTTTTTTCACAATACAAGATTTATTATATTACAGTCCAGTAACCACATGGAGTGATAATAATCTTTTATTTAATGATAACTTTAGATTTGAAAAAAACGTCGTTAAAAAACGATTTACATTTGACATGCACATTTAATTTGCAACTCTCAAAACAAAGATGCTGGATGTACTTAAGAATATCTTTGTCATAATATGGAAAAAAAATCAATCTTCATAGCTTTAGTCTTCATAACTTGTGTGCTAACAGAGTATTATGAACTTCTTTTTGTTTACGCTTTGCACCACCTTGCATTAATTAACAGCGTGTCGTGTGCATACATGCTAATTGAGTGAGCAACACCGACGAGGTTCTGATAGCGCATGGTATTAAATGCAGCCCCCATTAACAATGTGCACGGTGAACGCAGACAATTTGCGGAGAACGCGCGCCCGAGGCGTGTGCATTTAAAGTGGAGTACGTACTTGAGTGACTTTAATGGAAAGGAAGCGAACACGGCGCTAATAAGGTGCATTCTGCACATCTCTGCAGCTGACGCAACGCTCTTCTGCGCTCGAAAGTTGAATAATATAATGCAAAAAATATCATGCAGCGCTGAATTTCAAATCGAGACATGAGAAAAAAATATTATACCATTTATTATTGATTTTTGCAAAATATTCTGCAAAAAAAATAGAAGACTAGTGAGAAATGTGTAATTTTTCTTGAAATTTTTATAATAACGATTTTTTATCAAATCCCTAGAGGTTTTTTTATTTTTTTAAGCAGCAAAGTCTAAAACAGTCATTCATATTTATTTCAAACTCCAATTATTATTTTTGTAAAATATAGAACCATTAGATTTTGAAATTACATCTCAATTTTGGATATAAAAGGCATCATGACTGCATTAATTTTTGAGGATAGCCAATTTTGTCTCCACAATTAAAATTGTCTCTTGATTTGTCTTATGTGGAACAGCAAAAAATTAAACAATGCTTAAAAATCTGCAAAAAAAAAATGCTAAAAATACTTAAAAATAATTCCCAAAATATCTGGAATGTTTCAGGTCTCTAAAAATTTCACATGTGATCAAATCAGAATCACAAAATTTTCAATCATGCCCAGTGTCAAATATTTAGAGGACAATTTGAAACAAAATATCAATAAGACGTTTTACGTTAGGACCAGATTAATAATTGTAAGTAAAGATTTAATAGAAACTAGAACCCATATTTTCAATTTATTCCATAATACCAGCTAACTTTATGGTATGCGAGAAGCAACTTTAACATAATATCAGGAGTCATCACTTTTGACTGTGGGAAAAAATTTAATAAAATTATATAGAACAGAGGATTATGGAGAGCAACTTGATGTTTATTATTATTTCGCAGCAGCAACGCTAGGATGAATTAATTTTTTTCCTTCTCTGACTACTCAGCTTGACTCCGGAAAAAGCTTAATTGAAACAAAGTGCTCGAAGAGAAATTGCTTTTCCGTTGATTGATAAAAATTAGCTTAGCGCAGGGGTGTGTGTTCAATTTGTTGACTGCGGAGCACGAACACGCATTAATAATTGGACCCCGCTCGCGTTTACGACCTGGGGAGATTTGACGTCGCACTCTGTCCAGCCGCGCGCACGCGAAAATGCAATATTGGTAATGGAAGAGTGTCCTTCGCACCTGCCATCCCCGAAACGACACTAAACAAATTACGTTAATATCAACATTCCGGTGCCGCGCATTTTTCAAAGTGGTGACAAATATTATATTTTTTTATAACGGTTATGCATTATTTTGTCATGCGAGGAAAAATAAAATTGTTTTTTTTCCTGAGTGCCATCACCAAATATCAATTTATTGAAGTGCCTTTTTTCATCTACATAGCTCTCTGTCCACGATACAAGTTTCAACCTCAAAAATACAGTTTGATTTACGCATTGCAGAAGGATAAATTATAATTATTTTTAATTTCTGCCTTCCTGCCAATGAAAACACCTTTAATGAAAAATAATCATTATATTTCAATGCGGATCCAATGCATATATATAAAAAAAATGTTATTCATCATGAATTGAAATATGGGCTTTTCCTTGTTGAAGTAATAATTTTTTTAGTAAAAAAAATCAAGTTTCGAACACAATTTGTGACCCGATTTCATGAACATGTAAAATAATGGAAAATTATAATCGATAAATAAATAAAATACACGTCAATCTTAATCTCAATTTAAGTGCTTTTCTTGAACCCATTTTCACTGAAATCTAAACATAATTAACAAGCCATAGAAGAATTTTAATCAATTTTGTTTAAAAGGGGAATTTGAATAAATATAATTGTCCATAATGAACGAACACTGCATCAACAATAAAGAGGTATATTTCTAGATATGCCCAGACAAACCACAAGATTCATTAATCGGATCGCTTATTAATTAGGCCATAATTAAAGTCAGGTAAATTACACACAACTCAGGTAATAATATAAAATAAAATAGTTATAATTTATTTCAATACATTATTTTATATCGCAATTTTGTCACAATTAATTTTATTGGTGTTCCTCAAGACAATTATGCATTTATCGAGATACATCACGTCATCTAAATTTAATTTAGCTCCAGCAAATTCATAAAGCCAAATTTGTGTATGAATGTAAACTATGTATTTAAAGAAGATTAACATTGTCAAATCACTCAAAACTATCAGTATTACATAGCACGTGTATTGACCTTGATTGAGTTATTGTATAAATAGTACAATAGAACATTCCCTTGTTAAAAATTAATAATTTTTTACAAGCAACAATTAATAGCATATCTTATTTGTTTTAAATGAGTATAAACAGAAAACAAATCGATTTCTTTTAAAAAGGTTAAATTTATAAAATTATAATAAAAAATAAAATAAAACGTAACAAATTAAAAATCAATAAAAATATTAAAAATGCAAAATTTCATATATTATCAAATATTTGAGTTTTTTACAGTAAGGTTTTGCCTATTTAATCGTTTCTCATACATAGAAAGTAAGAAAATGTAACAATCACATAATTATTTTTGTCTCAAACACGTCGAAGTATTAAAAGAGAAAATTATCTTTAATTAATACTTCAGTAAAACTGGATAGTTGGAATCCCTCTCCATGAAGATCTGTTGCGTTTTTCTCATATTCATAGGGGTTCAGTGATTTGGAAACTAATTTCCACGTCGGCGTGATTAATCTCGGCATTGCTGCGCACAACAAGTTAGCGACGAACCCCTAGTGGATTGCTCAATTATATTGGTGTCGGCTCCACCGACTTGAGCAGAACTACCAGGAGATATCAGGGGGTTTCGCTTTAATTCGCCATTAATCTTACTCTCACACAGACCCGGAAAATGTCCAGACGATTCGTTCTATTTCTCAGTAGGTAAAAATTACATATATGGAAAGGTGCTGGTTTGGCAGCAGCTGGGGAAATTACGAATGACAATAAGAGCAAGAATTATGCAAATCAAGAGTGTCCTCGTTCGAAGAGTGGATTCGCACTTCGCACTGAAAACCCTTTTCTCTGCGCGGACAAATGGAATCTGGGTTCGTATATTTACATGTGTGTGGTGAGAGGGAGAAAAGCAGTGCACCTGCAGTACTCGCCATCAAAATAAATTGCATTCCTGATGGAAATGAAATCCCGCAGCGATATTATTGCAGGGAGATCTCATTTCTAGGCAGCAGCATCTTTCTCTCAGTGGAAGAGGGAAAAGCGAGCGCTTTGCGGCACCCACTTTTTCCACTTCTTTTGACAGGATCGAATTTGCCTTTGATACGCCCTAACGTTGCCATTTGCTCTTTCAAATGGGTCCGTGGCCTGTGGTGAAATGATATGGTTTTGCTGAAGAGAAAGTTTCGGCGGATGTGAATATTCATTTGGAAGCAGGACCAAACCCCGCAAATTGCGGCGCTGCAGGAGATAGCAGAGGCGGTTCTAGATTTTTTTTGCATTTATAAACGTTTCCCTTATAATTTGTTCCATTTACAAAGAACAGGGTTTTCAAGCGGAAAATTTAATTATTATATTCTAGAAACATTTGTAATGCTTTTTTTTTTTAATTTTTTCTTCATTTTGAATCCTCAAATGTATCAAAACCTTTAAATTTTACGAAAAATGAGAAGATGAAAAATCTCTTCAAGATTTTTTTTTTAAATAAATAATTCATTCAAATTTTATTGTAAACATAGGAAAGTGGGGAAAATTTGTATTGAATCGCTTATTTTAGATGGTATTGAAAATAGCCGTGATTTAATCACGTAGCTTGAATAAGTTTGTAAAAAGTTAATAGTTTTTTTTCGAAACCCAGTATTTATTTATTCATTCCTGATTTGAAAAGAAGTGTACAAGTCGTCAATTTAAAAAATTAAAATATTTTTGTAGCTTGCCAAGGTGGTATATAAAAAAAAAACTCTAATTCAACAACAAATTTACAGCAAGATTATTTAAATATATTTGAAACGTCTAAATAAATACTTTGCCTGTCTTCATCCAAAGTAAACTAGATAAAAATTGCAATTCCTGAAGGTTTCTCTGCCTCATTAAAATGTTGAAATATTAATATTTTGAAAACAAATCATTAAAAGCAAGATATACTTTTGCTTTTACAGTAAGTTTTCTTTTTGATATAATTATGTAGGTTGTTATGAAATTTATATTAAAAAACTTGAAAACATCATCCTAACAATTATAAATCAATCTATGTAAGAAAATTATTTTAACCTTCTGCTATAAAAAAAAATAAATAATTATTAAAGCCTAAAAAGCATGCCTAGAAATTTTCTGGCCAAATTATTAGCAAAAATGACTATTCTTCTTCATCTCACAATTTGTCTTCAATGATTTATAAAGAAGATATAATAAAGATAAATCTTTATTATTTCTTGGCTCTATAATCAATCAGGTCATAAACAGACCTTCAATGTGTTATTCTAGCACCAAAGTAATTGAAAAGCTTTAATTCGCATAGTGAATAGTCATCGCTAACAAGCAATAACGTCGTTCCTTGCACCCTAATTACATATCTCTGAGAGGCATATCATATCACTTTTCTATTTTACGAGGCAAAGATTGGCCGTCCTTCCAATAATTTGATCGGCCGCCGCAGGGCGTGCAAAGGCCTCGTAAAGTAGATTATCCGCGCGCGTATTTTCACCAATAATCAGCCCGGCCCTTCCACGGGAGTGCCGTATTTCACCGGCGGAACGACCTCGTAAAAGTCGTCGACTGCTCGCACAGCGCACAGGAAATAATTTTCCAAGCCGAAGAAAGAGCGAAAGATATAGAAAAAGCGTGAGGAATAAAATCAGGCGTTCGCATTCTCGCTGCACTTCTAACGCATGCATCATTATTATTGAGCGCGTCCGCAGGTGTGAAGCAAAAAGTGAATTGTGTAGTTTGTGCTCTCATTTGAAATGAGCGTCGGAGATGGGTTATATTAATGTGGAAAACTTGTGATCGCTTCAAATGTGGGGCACGTGAATTTCATTGGCAATTTAGCTCCTGAATACAAAAAAATGTTCTTTACAGTTTGATTTTCAATATCGAAAGTATTTTTTTTTAAACACATTTGATCCAACATGGGCTGGAACCTGCGGTGAGCCGCCAATATCCAAAAAATATTTCGTTGTATTTGAAACTAATTCTTTAATTCAGTTATTTTCACAAAATAAATTTAACAATAATAGTAAGTTCCGTTATTAAAATAAGAGAATTTGGTGTATTTTGAATAGAAAAATTGTTTCCTTTAAAGACTCATAAATTGATTCAATGGAATTGAGATTAGAACTCTTCGTGTCTCTTCAAGTACCAAATTTCGGAAATAAATATTTCAAAATTTATTAATGACTTTCTCATTTTTCTGAATCTATCTAGGATAGTCACCTTCTCTTTGCTCTTTCTTTTTAAATTTTATGCCTAGCTGCTCTTGGTTTTTTTTTTTTAATTTACAACAAAATGGAATAAAAGTGTATAAAAGGTCACTCCTAATTATGTAACTATTTTAATTTAAAATGAAAGAAAAGTAACGTTTTAAATTAATTTCCTTTTTCAAGGCTTGCGAGTAAATGAAATGCACAATCATTTGTGTCAACAGCAAGGACGGCCAGTTCTCATAATTAGGTTTGTCCTGGCGCAAACGAGGCGCTCCTCACGGAAAAGCGATTATCGCCCCGGCAAAGGGCAGCGAGGTCGTAAAAGTCAGCCAGGTGATATTTATAATGCAGCACCCGGCCGGAGTGGTGCGCGCACCTTAATGGGCGAGGCGGAGATGAATCGAAAGAAGTGTGTCACCGAGGTTCGCATCCGCCGGCGTAAAAGCCTCAGATGCCAGCTTCCACGTTGACCCAGGTCGTCGACTCCCCTCGGCGCCTTTGTCCCCTTATTATTGGCACGTTCGCCGTAATGAAAAGCTTTTTAGCACCGAGTAATGGATCGTGCGGCGAAAAAGGCCCCAGGACGCAAATTGACCTGCCAAGGAAGGAATCTGATCCGCGCCGGTCAATGCTATTTTCTGATAAAGAATAAAGAAGGATTTCACTCTGGCTGCTTTTAGTGCGTATTAAAAGTGAAAGCACACAAGTTATTATTTAAGAGCTTTCAAAGTAATTGCTATTGAGTTGGCCGAGCTCTGGGACCTGTCTTTTTTCATTTTACTCCATTTCGTTGTGCCACTGAATGACCTCGGAGCTGCGACAAACCCAGGGCTTGGGTTGAACGTACGAACAGGCAATTTCTCACAGTCATAGTCAAAATTCATCAAATATTAAATGGAATAACAAATGACTTAAAGAAAAACCGCATTTAATTAATTCAACTTTTAACTAGAATTTGCATCAAACAAAAAAATTGATTATTGTTCGTTTTTGTGCTACGGCAGATTTTGAATCTTAATTTGTTTATTTTACATTTAAATGCTGAAATTGATCACTTATTGTTTTATCAAACTTTAAAGTGATATTTTTTGATAGAATTTAGATTATTTGAGGTCTTCTTTCTGATATATGATCTTTTGTACTGCTATTTTTTACTTTGTTCAGCTCACATTCAGTGATCCTTGGAACTATTCTAGTTAGAAAAATTATCCACTTTTTTAACCATCTACAGCATTTTTCTTCCTCTTATACAATCGTATAAACAATATTCTCTACAAGGCTCTTCTCGTGCAGAAGTGCCATACTGGACGTCTAAAAGATGCCAAGCTGGCGCGTCGATTGTTATCAATTTTCCAAGAGCTGCACCCGAGCCAGTTTTGCGCAGCAGCGTCTTGCCAATTGCCATTCCATGCCATCATCCGAGCTCTTTTTCAAGTAGTTGCATCTTCTCCTGTTGCACATTAGTGGCAGTTTCTTTTCTGCAAAACGGCAAACGCAGCCGCAGCGGTCTTATTTCCACCGCCGTAATGAGCACTTGTGGCGGTTCAACGCATTATCCAGGGTATGCAACCGGCGCAGCAAATGTGACGGGCATATTGCATACACAGAGCTTGCGAGTTAAATTAATTTAATTATGCAATAAAATTAATATACATTAGTATTTTTTCTTTTTCAGTATCAGTTGAAAGAATGTTATTGTTACTTCGTACCTGTTCCTAATATAACTAAAAATGAGCTTTCCAGTAATTTTTCTTCGAATTATAAAAAAAAAAAAATAAAAAGACGTTGAAAATTTCACTTATGACGTTAGAAAGATGAAAAACAGGAAAACTTTGAAACTCAAAATAATTAAACCTTGTAACTATCATTTAATTACTTATAAATTTTTTATATTACATTTTTTATTTTTCAAACAAATTGGATTTTTATAATTCATTTCTTCCTGAGGAACTGAGACTGGAGACTATGGAGGTTCTTTTTAATTATATAAAAAAAACTTAACGAGCAAAATACGAGTTTTTCCGCCTGAAGCATCGTTTTATTTACACGAATGCCTCCTGCTATTCCATATATATTCAAAACGCAAGAGCAAAGTAATGAGATAGTTAAGTGGAGATGCATCTCTTTGTTAGTTAACTCCCAGGAATTTCTGACAGCACCGAGAGAATGTTCTCCTTTCATTTCTAATGACTTGGATTTAATCCTGGCCAACGCAAGCAGTTCCATTATAAAAACAAGCTTCGGATGGCAAACACGCGGTGAAGATTTTCACCGTCTTGTCTAATCTAATGAAGTTTCGCCGACAAAGTGCATCTCAAACAAATAAGGAAAATTTCGCTCAAATCCAAAGGGAAGCAGATAATTAATTTTATTTCTTGTTCCTCCGCCTCATGAGATTTCTTATTAAAGAGGGAAAAGAAGGAAAATTCGATCGAAATAAAAACTAGTGGAGCAGGAATGGGAAGATTTTCTCCGAAATTTCCTCCTCTTGCCGTCCCCCGAAAATATTGCAAAATAATAAAAGTGTCGTTTTTTTCTCTTCCCAAGTTTGCTGAGCCCTTCGCAATCGAGCGGCTTCTGTTTACGGCTGGCTGCGTGAAAACGATTTTTGTTTCGAACTCTTCTTCTTTTCCTCCTCTCACAAAATCGGTCCTTGTTGTTTCTGTGAAACGTTTTCACGCTAGCAAACAAGTGTGGGAGTTTTCGCTCGTTTTGACAACCGCGGTTGCTGAAATTAAATTAATCTTCAGGCGGCTCATGGGTAGGGAGGGCGAAATTTGCATTTTCAATCTAGTCAAGAAGTGTGCGCAGCTGTGCGCCTTAATGAAGCCACGGCCGTCGTGATTTTAACTGCCGGTGGCTCTCGTCGAGCTAGTTTCCTTATACTGCGAAATCACTTTTTTCCACGGAAGATTAACGTGGTGGCGTGCATGCAAAATCCGTGCACGATACTCAGAATTGAAATTAGGACGAGAGCTTTACATTATAAACAGATTCAATCGAATTATACTATTAGAATTACAAATATTGTTGTTTGCTTTATTTATAATTAATTATATAACATTATTTAATTAATTTATGCTGAAAATAAGGGATAATGTGTGAACAAGCTACTTATTTTAAATTTGTCTATATTTCCAATTATGTAGAACTGCTTTTTTCTATTTTTCTTCTTCGAATTTTTTATTTTAATAAATGAATAGATTTTATTCTAAACTCGATGTTAATATTTAAGTTATCTATTGCTAGCTATCAACATATTAACCAGATTTACTGAATTGATTACGAGGATTTTATTTGCCATGCAATGCATCAACGGCTTTAATTTAATCAAATAGGTGATCCCATATAATGTTTTTCCATTTGCCTGTTAATTGAATCAGTGGTGGAATTCAGCTGTATTTTATGCACTCATTTGAAAGCAGCAGTTTGGTTGACCTATTTGCGCGCATTCTAGTAAATTTGCAATTTCACCCCGTCAAATTAATCTTGGAGCCATCATTAAATTTGGGGAATTTCAGTGGGTTTAGGAATTTTTTTCAGTAATCATATATTTCTTCACATTGTAATGTTTGCAACTAACATTTTGAAGAAATTCCAGATAAATTTTGATACTTAGATTACATAGTCAAATATAACAAGTCTCGAAAAATTCTAAACTGCTTTTCATAATAAAAATGTAAGGCAATTTTAATAAACAGCTATATGAATCTAAATTCAACTAAGGAGTTCACAATTCATAAAAAAGTTAAATTATTCTTAAGTGGCAATTTATAGCTTTTTTGGAAATTCTGCAACAAGGAAAAACAGCGACTGCTCCTTCAAAACTTGGGAATAATTTTTTTCTCATTAATTATGTAAGGCCAAACAAACTTCTAGATTTTTCCATGCGCCCATTTTTAATCATTTTTGTTTAGCCAACAATGCTAATTGTGAACTGGAAGTAAGCCAAGGCAGGTGTGATTTGCATAAAAAGTAGCCGCCGACACAAAGCCTCTCAGGTGTCGCTCGTCGCACATTTTCCGACGCAAAACAGGACAGAATTTGTGCATTCGCGTCGCGTGCATTGCGCGACCTTTGATTGCATGCGCCCGACCACGCAACGTTTTGCACACAATGCAACTGATGCACTCGCTACTCCTCTATGACAAAACTAATAAACCTGCATACCGAGCGCTGGATGAGTGCTGGGACTACATTCGTGCGCCTGGCTGCACGGCTATCGATTTGAAGTGCTGGACATGCATTGTCCTGCTAAATTATTCATTTTGTCAGCTTTCCATGTAATTTAACCGGTATAGTTTACTTCCCTTCTTGTTAAAGTGCTTCCATCAGAAGCAATGATTCCTTTAATTTCATTAGGAAAGCCGTCACTTTTGAAGTCAACGATTGTTGTGTGAGGAATCAAATATTAATAGTGTTTATTGTTTGACTAAACAGTAATTCATATTGTTGGCAATTAGGTGTAATAATTATGTGTCTTAATTTCGAATATGAATAATGAATTACATAATACTGCTATTATAAATTACTATGCGTTCATTTAGGCCTGTGATGCAAGATAGCTGACTACAAAAATGAAATATGAAGAACGCATTGTGAATTTATATGTTTTTTAGTTTCAATACCCAAGTAATATATAAATGCATGTGGCTACAATTTTAAGATTTAAAACATCAAAAACATAAAATACTTTTTAAACTATAAATAAAAAATACATTGAAATTAAATTATAAAACTTTTTTAATATGAATTATCTTATAAAATTGCTTGTAATATTTTTTTTACATTCTTATAGTAAAATTACTTGTAACTATATTAATACAAGTTACTTTTGTTTTCCTTTCTTATGTTTTAAATTTCAATTAATTACAACGCATTTAAATCAAAAATTAATTTTAAATCCCAAAAATTTAACTCAAATGCAATCAAAAAGAAAAATAAATCGGTTAAAAATAAACTACTAAAATTCAATCAAATAATATTTGAAGTTTCTTACAAAGTATTTTCTATTTTATGACATTTATTTTTTTTTCATATATTTTACAGATCCAGTTAATGGTCATGAGTGGAGAGAGAATTATGTATTGTTAAGGACTCCCTATTGACATGTTCAAATTAAAGTATTTGCAACAATTCTTAAAATATCGCAGTTTTCTTAATTTTAATTGATTCTTGTATTGGAACAATTACAGGGGATTTTCATTATTGCAATAAATCCTCCAGACTTGGCAAAGCTCACTGAAATTTACATCCCTGCGGTCCACTTGGGCAGTTTTGCGCCAACACGACAAAAATCGAAACATTTGCCAGTTTACCACGACTTCCCCTGAGTGTGGCGAGCAAATCCAATTTCCTCTTTGCCTGGAACAAATTCATAATGATGCGGCACGGCGTGACGATAGCGTCAAAAGGGTTCGCTCTCATTGGAATGCATGGCGGCGCGGCTGCTGATGCGTGGCTTTCGCGAGCAAAAGTGGGAACACCGTCGCTTTGTAACGCACGCCGTGGGACTTCTTCTTACCAAAGGTGCTTGTCCTGCTTATCGTCCGTCCACGCGCGATCGATAAACGGCAAGAAACAAAAACACACACTCAAGAGGGAACCCCTCTGCCCTGCTTGTTGATTTGCAAGTTGATGGCCGTTAAAATTAAGTGTGGATAAATTTTCCGCCGTCGCAGTTTCCTCCGACACAGTTCATTTCCATATTTTTTATGGCCGTTAAATTCCGAAACTCACTGCGACGCAGAGTTTTGTCTTCTGGAAAAAGCAACTCCATTTTTTCCCACTTGTTTCGCTGACGGGATTTATTTTATTTTTGAACTCGAAAGTCATCAAGAGCTTGGAGGGGAAACTTTGTCTCAACACGTAACCGTTGGCGGCAAAATTTCCACCCGTGTAGATTTCACTTCAAAAGGAAACTTCAGTCAAAGTGGTGATTCGCACAAGATGAAGTTTGTAAATCTCGTAGAACATAGGTAGATGTGAATATTGCAATATTTGCAAAAAAAAGACGATGAAGATGTAACAAGAATTGTTCATGTTTCATTCCAAGAAGAATTTAAGACAGAATTACATTAATTACATTTTGTTTCGTTATTAAAAATTGTTTTATATTTAGTTATTAGCATCCTCAATTATTATTCTAACCAGCAAATTACGAGTATTTTTGCCATTTTATGATTCTGCATGAATTTAAAAGGAGTCAAAATTTTTTATACTTATATTCTTATTTTAGTTCGTCATCAAACTTATAATAAATTGATTGTACTTTTTAGGAAAATATCATTATTTTTTATTGATGTTCAAATGCTATTTTCTACAAATTACTCACGCTTCAGATTTCAAGTATGATCCAGTAAAAGTAGTACCAGATGGTTGAATTTTTCAATTTCATTTTTTAATTCCGAAAATCTACAAAATTTCTTGTCCATCACTGCACTTGTAATAAAAAATTGTATCCCTAAACTTTGAAAAAGGGGTTCATCCGAAGGTTCACCAATTTTCCACCAAATGAATTTCAACCTCAAGGGAAATTAATCCTGATTGCTAAAACACTTACAATTAGTTCAGTTAAACTGGATTCTTCTGTAGGCATAAATTCTTTTGGTAGAAAAAGGTGAAACTCTGTTTTAAACCACTGATTTTTTTAACCCGTTTTGATGCAATCCAAATTTTTTTGCACATTAAGAAATATAAAATTGTAGTGAAGCTTTAAGCCGAGTGACAATTAATTTATCTAGCTAAACTTTTAATTAGCTCTAAAAAATTGAGTGCAAATTCAATTTTAAATTTTAATTAACATTCTCCTGCATGAAATGAAAGATTTATAGTGAAAAATGGAAGAAATTTCAAGTTCGCCAGTCTCTTTTTTTACCCCCAAAATATTTTTCATGTTGTGAATAAATTCTTGAATAATGTGCAAAAATATATATAACAATTATCGCGAATGATTCTTAGGCAGCTGTCGGAAATCTCAGCCGCACGTAGGTATAACCTCGTTATCAGACTTCACACCTAACGCGGCCGACGGGCGGGAAAATGGAGCAGCCGGCTGTTTTGTCCAAAGTATGTATGCTCTCGGCGGGCTAATCTGCGCCGAAACAGCACATCCATCCCACGCACGGGCCCTCTCTCGCCTTTTCGCACCGCCGAGAGAGCGAGAGTATGTAATTCAATTACCGCACTCGTTTGGCCTTTTCCTTCACTTTACTACTCTCTGAAAGCTTCACTGGCCAGCCCATCAGGAACATTCTTCAGGGGCTGCAGAAAGCTTGGTGGTAATTAAGAAAAATGGAGCCATTTTTTTTAACAATGATAAAGGAAAATGATGATAAGCGAAAAAGGGAAATTTCTTTCAACGAGCATCAAGTTTCTCAATGTTCTCTCAAGCTGTTTTTACAAAATCATTTTTATCTTTGATTTTAAATATAGAAAGATAAATTAAATTGTTGACAGGATTTAGTAAGAGACTAGATGCTTTTAAAAGACGCAAAACAATGAAAGTCTGAAATTGAAAAAAAAAATATATCTAGCTTTAAGTAATATAAATTCTTTAATTTTAATAAGAGTTTTACTAATTTACTTTTTACGTTATTATAAAATAGAATAATATTTATTTTTAGATTTCTTAAGATTATTGAAACACAAGTAATTGATTCATTTTAAATTCTTTAATTTAATATTATATGGAGTAAATAAATTTAAATAATTCAGCTTATTACATGCTACAGATATATCTCTATTTTCTAAATGAAACCAGAACTCTGTGGGGCCGTCAACTGTCTTTGCTGTTAATGTTTATTCATAATTAAATGAAATTATGTAGTTCTACAATTTAATATATGAGGCTATTGGATTAAAGTCCTAGATTAGACATCTTTATGCCACGTATATGTCCTAATTAGTCTAAATCAAACTATGCCGAGAATTTTTTTTCTTGACGCATGTTTATTTTCCGACTTCAATAAATTAATTGCCACAAACACGCTTTCTCATTACATACTCTGATCACTGACGTTAATCCAATTTAATCCCCTAAGAGAATGTGTCAGTCTTTGTTTCTCTTAAGTGAAACATTTTAATTCTGATGTTTTTGCTGCAACACGACCGGTCGCTCACGTGAAGAAATTACCGCAAAATAACAAGCTGAGATGCCGCGACATAAATTATTAATTGGACGCCAGCCTTTTTTCTTCCTTTTTGAAGCATCAAAGGTCGAGTGAGTCACACACACGCCGGTTATTATTGCAGTCGTAACGCGAGCGGCCGATAATAGAGGTATTACTGGGCAATGCATAATGTGTCCGACACGAGCCCCGCACTCTCTGACGTGTAATAAAAATATATGGCACAGAGAGAGAAAGACATCTCGGGCAAGGGCCGCTTTTATTAGCCAGGCCGCCGCGCTATTGACTCTCAGACGTTTTTACTGGACACGTTTTGCCCCATTTCGCCTCTCGTTCGCACGCACCCCAACAGGCACATCCACGCACCGCCAAAAATTGCACCCAAAAAGGGAAGTGAAAGAATTTTTATTTTGAAGATAAGGATCATTTGTTACTAGAACTACAAAAAAACAATATAGCTGTAAGTTTTGCATTGTTATAGGTAAACTAACATGTTTGAAATTTAAATATTCAATAAAAACAGAATTTTTTAATTCTTGATCATAATTCATAGCTTGACTGTTGTTTTATGTATCTTTGCATCCAATGGTGTACATTTAATACTTTTATGAAATAAAAAGTAGCACATTTTCAGCAATAAATTTCATTTATGTTAGGAAATTATAAATTGTATTGAAAATAATCTTGAGAGCAGGATGTGGTTAAAATATGATACCGAATGATACAAAATATATTCATTTCAATTATTAATGTAATTTAATTTTTTTTTTTTTAATTTCTCTTTATATTATGTATGGATAGAGGTAAAATCAATAATAAATTCTAAAAGCAACCAAGTGCGAGAAGTTCATTATTGTTAAAATATCATGAATACAAAATTTACACACTGATCACATTTTTTATGTATGAGTAATTTTTCAACTTCTTTGTTGCAAAGATTTTTAGCTGATTTTAGAACTAGGAAGTCCTGTTAATCAGAATTTCATTTGTCTAAATAATTTTGTAGTTGCAGGCTTAAAATAGTTTTTTTTTTTGCCTCATTTATCAATTGTATATTAAGTGAGCATTTTTGGGGCTCCTTTTCTTGAATATCAATGTGAATGAAGAAAAATTTTTTGTGCAAAATGTAAAATACATTATTTTTTTTACTTTATTTTCCACTTCCCACGAAAATCACATTTTTATCTTGGGTATTCTGAGCGCGCACGGGAAAGGAGCAAAGATGATGAGCAGCCCTTCTCTTTGTTTTTCCCACTCTTCTGTTTGTTGGCCAAGTTTGTTCTTGGTCTGGCAAATTTCGCTACAAAACGGGCCGCCGTTTTACTACCGAGGCCTCGGAGAAAGTAAGAGACGGGCCACAGGCGACAATTTTATTTGCACTCGTCTCGTCTCGGCAAACTAGATCTCTCGGTACAAGAGCGAGTGGAAAACTCGAACCCTCGGACAAATGAGGACTACGAAAAGATAACAGAACTAAATTGAAACGCAAAGTTCGCTGTTTATCTTGTATGGGGTGCACGAGCCTTGTTAAGCAATTTACAAAATTTAGATTAAATTTCCATGTAATGAAATTCTTGTCCTAACAAAATATCAAAGTGTTTCTATTGAAAATGGTTGGGAAATGTTTATGTTTCACGAAAACAAATTAAGACTTTGGCAAATATTTCTTGCAATAAAAAGTATATGAAGAGAGAATTTGAGCTGCAGTCGCAGTTCTCGATCATTTCCTTTGCGAGATGGTGTGTAGTGGTGTCGTTTCTCTGAATGTGCTGCCAAAAAGCAAGTCTCTTCTGCGCCATAAAAGACATTCGTGCGTTAGTAAACAGCCGTATAAGCTCACTTTTACAATTTTTTTTCTCTGCTTTACTAGAAATAAGAGAGAATGGCGGGGAAATTGTCGCTGCAACTAACTTTGGACATAAAAGCCCTGCTAAAAGTGTCATTTTATGTTTTCTGGTAGCTTTTTTTCTATATATATGTTGAAAAGCTTATAAAATAATTTATTTTGATAAACAATCATCACCATATCAAAATCTGAATTTAAACAAGCCCACCAAACTGTCCCCTGTAGGAATATTTTTATAATAAAATAAACTTTGTATACTTCATACAAAAAATATATAATTGTATGAATGAAACATAGTCACAATTTTTAATTCAAACTGCTGTTAAATTAGTAAATTTTTAACTAAAAATATAATTTTCAATTTAAATTAAAATATTATAAAAAATAAGCAAAGACAACTAATATAATATTAATTTAAAGAAATTATTTATTTTGTGCAAGTTATTATAAAATAGCATAAATTAAACTTTTGTAATTTAAACAAAAGAGAAACAAAAATTTGAATATTTTATATTTGCGTTAAAATCATCGGCATTGCCTCTTGGGCTGGATTTTTTCTTCTTTCTCTGTCACCGGTGCGTGTAGATTCAACAAGGAATTCGTCGCCCGTGTTGATAAAGCGCCGACTGCTCAGCCTCGAGGATTTGGAAATGTCACGCGGCGCGCTGGGAAAATATGGTGAACGTATTCCTCCAGTGATTTAGCAGCTGCGAATAAAGAAATTCGAGAGTCTTCGCCCCGGTCGACGACGCATCTCTCGACTCGTCGAGAGCACGGGCGGCAATAAATTTGCGACCTAACTTTCAACATGGGACAGACTTTTCCGATACAAGCTCAGCGAGCTAAGGCTGCACACACAAGAGCCCGTGGCGGATTTGTATCGTACGTAAATAAATTTTCACGCACGCTTGACTGGGTTCAACTTTTCAAAAGTTAAATTTCTCGATTTCCAGGACACCTCAGACACCTAAGTAGCCATTTAATATATATTTGTTAGTATTGTTCTTGTTCTTTCATTTGAAGAGGCAGAGAGCAAGAGGAAAGTTAAAAGTTAACAAAAAATTTAATATTATATTTTTATTAAATTTGTTTTTTTTTTTTCATATCTTTCGGTTATTTTAAACAAATAAAGTATATTTGTTAATTAAAGTTATTTTATGTGATTTTATGTAATAAAATAAAAATTTGCAAAGCTTTTCTCCATCTATAGAAACGTTGGCATAAAGCAGCTAATTTTTTTTGCATTAAAATTTGTTTTTAAATAATCATGATAAGAAAGCAACCTTAAAATATAATAAGATTACACAATATTTTTGTTCCATTGTGATTCGTGATTACTGTGATTATGTCATTGATAGAAAAAACTGAAATTGAAAATTTTCATATAATTCTCAAAGCTGTGGCTGTAAATTATAAAAAATATAAATATAATCTTCTATTCTATTATTTGAATTTAGAGATTTTTTCATTAATTTGAAATTGATGAAATTTTTCACAACATTTTTAATGACCAGAATCCTCAGTTTGGCAAGATGAACTAAATTATTTCAAACATAACTTTGATACAGTTTTTACTCTTGAGAAAGCTGAGAATGAGGAAGAAAAAAACGCATTAATCTATTAAATTTGACATTAAATCTGCATTATATTATGATGCTTATTATTAAAAATTTGAATGTTATACAATATGAATGTAACAATAATTGAAAAAAAGAATTCAAATTTTGCATCAAATAAGTCCATTTTTATAATTCTCATTACCCAAAAAAAATTGTAACTGCACATAACGATTAGCCTATCGTCACATTTATGTACACTTTGCTCATTAATTACTCGCAAATAAAAAGCCGAGTGCTGCATGCACTATTAGCTTTCAATAATGATCTCTTACTTTAACCGGTGGCTTTAACGATCTCGAACGCGTCTGAAGCCTCTTCGACACGCGAATCCTCTAATGAAACTCGAGCGGGCAGTGTAGTGGAAAAAACAGTGGCACCACTCATTACTTCCAGTGCGGCATTAAAAGCCCACGCACGCCCACGCGTCCCTCTCTCGGTGCAGACACACATGGACGCTAACGAGGAGCGTGTGAATTTAAACGAAATCGGCTCCGGCCGATTTACCGCCGCGCTGTTTACCCAAGGAGTGTATTTCGGTCCTATATAATTGAAGCCGAAATATACTGGACTTCTTATTAGATGGTGTCACAGGCCGGCGTGCGACACCGGCAGATGATTTTCTCTCCGACACCCGGAGTAAATATTTTTGTTGGCGCAAGCGTTCGTGGAAAACGCTTCATAAATTGACGCCCAGACAAGCGGGTCAGTCGAGTCGACTGTTTTAAAAGCGATAAAGTGTACCGCTTTATGATGCACCCAACGTAAACTTCCCTCTAATAATCTCCCGCGGCGGCAAAGATCATTCGGTCCGAACTGAGAAATCGTTTATGTAAACTTCCAAAAATTAAATGTTTGTGTAATAAAGTCATAAAGTTTATTGCAAAACATCTTTTATAGATAAATTGTGTAATTTTTTAATTCTTATCATCAGCAAAAGATAAAAAAGAGAGTTTTGTTAGGTCCTCTCCGGGAAAGATTTTTTTTTATTCCGATGAACCAAAGATTTCATGGTAAAGTTGATTGAAAAGTCCACAAAATTGAACTCCTGAAAAAATATCTTTGGCCCTGCTGTGAACCAATAATCAATTTTAAGATCAAGAAACTATTTTTTATTTTTCATTTGATAATGTGAGTATTGTAATTAAGTAAAAATCATTTCATTTTAATTAAAAATCAGCATCCAGAAAAAGGAAAAAAAATGTCCAAAGAACTTGACTACTGTTATTTTTCTTGTGTTTATATTTTGTAATTGAAAATTTTGTTTGTGAAATTTCGCATGTAAAACTTTGTTTGTAAAACTCTCATCTTTTCTCTCAATTGTATTGAATTTGTATAATTTTGAATGTATGAATGATGTATCCCGTTATGGGCAGCAATTGCCTTTGTGATATATCAATAAACACAATTTGCAACTAAAAAAAAAAATTCTAACAAAAATATTTTTTCCCAGAAAAAATCTTTTACAAATTTACAAGATGTTTTAAATGAAGCAATGTACTTTAATTTCACTAAAACGTTCATGGACTGTTCCATCTGAGATTAAATATTTTCCTCCAAAATAATTAGCTTAATGATATAAAAAAAATATTATTTTGTAATCCCTTATTAATTCCCAAAGTAAATCAGGTTTTAGAACTGTAAGGGATTGTTATCAGTAATTAAATGAAAACAATGTGACTGTATTAAGAGTGGCGAAAAATTAATAACAAACTGACATAATTATTCTGCTGTTAAAGGGGACATTTTATTTTATTTACAAAATTCATTTTCTTTGTCAAACTAATTAAGGTTAAAACATGATTTTTTTTATCTCGCAATGATAACCCCGCTTCTCACTTTTCACGTCACTCTCTTAATAGGGTTTCATTTATTGCAATAATTAATTACGATACGTATTGAAATTACGCGAGGCAAATCACTGCGGTGAAGCCTTTATCACGCTTCATCGAGAATCAAACAAAATTAATTATGCGTAGAGCTTTCACACAAAAAGGCTCGTGCTATATTTTCCTTTGTATTCAAAAGGTTCAATAATTTCTATTTGAATTCATCTGCAATTGACTTTTCAGGCACAGATTCGTTTTTGTTCAAAATAATGTTCACAAAATGACATAGAATTAGTGGAATTTGAGATTCAATATGGTAAATTTTTGTTTCAAATATTAACTCTCGTTCAAATAAATAAAACAAGTTCGCAGAAAAGCGGCATGCGTGTACAGCTAAAGTTAGAATCGTAAACCTGCTGTTTGCAAATAAACCGGTGATAAAAAAGCAATACAATTGTGCTGCATATGGTGCTGCACATAACGTCATACGTTCGAGATATTAAACTGTGCAGTGTCGCATGCATCGCGTCATTCCAATTGTTGACAGCAGAAAAAAGGGAACAGGATGATTTGAAACACGAAACTAGAACAGGGGGCAGAAATTTTTTTTTATCTTACAACTATAAATAATCACTTCTTATTCGGTGAACAGTTTGCTATAATAAAAAGAGCTTGTGGTCGGTTCTTTCCACTAAATTCGCTAGTTCAAAGAATTTTTTATAAAACCACAGAGCATTCCTAACGAAAAATAGAAGTTAAACTAGGTTAATTCAATAGCAAAGTTTGTGTAATTTTTTAAAGAAATATTGTACAATATAATGAATAAAATAACTTTCTTAATAAAAAAAAGAAGAAGAAATTAACAAGAAAACAAACTTTAAGTTTTGTTACAAATGCATAACAATTGCAAAAAATTCAAGCAATTCAATAGAATAAAAATACAAATCGCCATAAGCATTGAAACCCTGCGAAAAATAAATATTCATTCAAATTTTCACCACGCCATTTTTTTTTAAAGAATATAAGTATTAGAATAAAAGAAGATTAATTTGTTATATTATCTTTATACTGTTATCATGATAGACAAATTTAAAATATATGATGAAAATTTGCCGAAAATAGAAAATTCAAACAACAAGAAGAATTTAAAACTTTTTTGCAAAAAAATTAAATTACACCGTTTTACCGCATTGAAACATCTCTCCCTTTAAAACTATGTGCGTGAATCGTTTAAAGAGAAATTCCTGAATCATGCTGAGAATGTAGAACGGAGCAATGCAGATTCTTTTGAAATTCAAATCACGCCTGATCCCAAATAGCCGGCGAGCGCGGCAGAGCAGCCGCGGCGGCGAAAAGAAATCATCTTGAGACTTGCTATGCATACACACGCACACAAATTAATCACTTTCGCCTGCTCAACCACCATTGTCAAAAATAAATTTCACCCTTGGCAAATCCCATTGAGCGGCAGAAAGCGCGTCTACAACGGAAACAAACCATTAATCAATTAACGCACTCCACTAATATTTCCACCAGCCGCGCGCATAAAATTCAGCAAATAAAAAAAAGAGAGAGAAGTTGCGGTTCACGAAAAAGAAGAAGTCCCTCGGGCCCCATTAGGGACGATGATTAATCTCGTTCGGATCGAAGAAATCTATTTTTGTGCGGAGAGAACGGCGGTGCTTTTCTAATTTCGTGTGCGCGACCCTCGAACGAAAATTTTCTCAGCGTCTCCGTCGTTTATTTGTAAACAGCGGCAGCGGCTGAGTGCATAAATTAATCCGAGCGACACCCATCCCAATTATCTATGGCAGCACGTGCGGCAGCTCTATATATCTGGTGTTAATTTTATTGACAGCCTCGATCGCCACATATAGGCCGTATTGGATTGTTTACCCGGTCGAGTGTGTAATTTATTCGCGCCTCCTGCACCTATTACATATCTGCATGCACTTGAGATGCATCATTTGCATTCAACTCGCGTGGCTTGGATACACCAAGTTGTTGACAAGAAGCCATTGAGGACAAGATTTCTTAATTCATATTTCATAGCACCTGTTTTATATTTAATTTAAATTCCCGACATTTATAGTTGGAAATATTTCAATGTAAGGTTTTAGTGTAAATATTTTCTGTGTCTATTTAACTCAACTATTTAGGGCAGAAGTGTTAAAATTTGCATTTAATGTTTCCTAGCACATTTTGTGTAAAAAAATATTGATGCTAAAAAATCAAAATATTTTATAAAAAGCTATGTTTATTTACACAAATTCCTTTTTTATAATACAATAATTAGGACAAATTAAAGTTGCATGTAAGGTGTCTTTCCTATAAAAAGTAATACAAAAGCTTGTATTTACATTTTAACAAAAACAAACAATAAATCAATTTGGATATAAATTTAAAAAAAAAATCTTCCCGTAAAAAGAAACTTTGAACATAAATGGCTTATTGTTGACAACAGAGCATGTCTAGCTATCTATAACACGCTCGTCTCTCGTGTCTACGCTGACTGACATGCAGATTATTTGATTACCAACTTTTTGCTCATATTTATCATATTTATATGCAGAGAGCGGATTCCACGAGAGAGTCTATTGACGGATGTGTGGCGAGGCACCTTCAGATGAGATGTGTGTGTGTATTTTTCTCTGCATCCGACTGCACTCGACTGCTCTTCCTTTGACGATCTTTTCCCTTTCAGAACCCATTTTATAGTCTTTATGCTGCACCTTTCATCAATTTGAAAAAAAAACAGCCAACCCACCTTAGGTCTATTGAAGGATGCGAAAAACTTTTAGCTGCTTTAGCAAGGAAATGCAGAAACCTTGATATGCACGTATCTGCAAGGAAATTATTTTATGACTTGAAATTTCATATTCATGAGAAGCATCAAAGCGCTCAAAGTTTTTATATTCATCCCGTACATATTCCTAACTGGTTTTTTTTAAAACCTTTTTAACTGGATGTTTGTTCTCTTCTATAAAAAACATGAGGAGGATTAGAAGAGGTGCAAGAGTCCTCACATTTCATCTTGCTTAACTTGCTATTTAATTAAAAAAAATTACAAATAAATAAACTGCCTCTGATAAAAAATAGCTTTGAAAACATGACAAATTTAACGAAGGCAAAGACAAGCCACCTCGATTTGAAGTCTTGTTTTGAATCCTACTACCTACGTCCAATTTTTTCTGTCAAATATTCTCAGTTATCTTGTTAATCTTTTAATTGTTGCTTTTTTGCCTAAAACTTGCAAATTATTAATAATCAGTTAGTATTTAGACTTGAAAAATGCTAATTTATTCAATTCCAAGTATTATTTATTTGATTATATATTTCACATTCATTCAACCTGAATGTTCGTTCCTCAAAATGTTATAATTTACTTTAAAAATTCCCCACGTTTGCTTTTGTATTTGGATTTTAACAAGTAAATTTATAGTTCAATGGAGGGAAGTTATAACAAAAAAAGAAAGGATATTGAAAAAAAATTAAATTTTGTTTAATGAATGTATTCTTTTAAGAACGTAATGGAATGAAGAATTTCAAAATAAAGATTTTCAATATCAGCTTTTTTCATTCAATTCTCAGCGGGCAGTTTCTCAGTTCAATTTATCTTACGCTGTAGTGAGCCCCGTACTTTCTCAACCTTTTAAATTTTTTTAATTTCAAATAGAGGCGTTTTGTCCAGCAAATCGAATCCTGGGACCCGCCGGATCAAACTTTTATCGTAGTAACTTTTTGTAGAAAATCATCCATCTGTGACATAAAGAAGGAGCTGAAAATGATGAGGAATTTCCAAATTGCAAAAGCATCTCTTCACTCCCCTCTTTTTCGTTGCAGCCGCCATCGGTCTTTGACCAACTTTTCTAATTACCGAGACGCGAGCCAGCAAGGACGAGCAATAAAATAACTAATAAAAAGCCGGCCGAGCGAAACAGTATCTGGAGAAGCGGCCAAAAATGGAAGTGTGCACGCGGACATTTTCGATCGGCGTGCAATAAATCGCCCGGTAACTTAATATTCACTCACACGAATGCACCGAACGACGAGTCGATTTCTGATATTTTAATTCCTTATAAGTCGACGTCGGAGCCATTGAAACGCGCGCGCAATGACAACAGGTTTTTCTCCATTAGTATGAATAAATGAAAAGTCGTCGAACGGACGGACGCTGCTTGAGTATGACTCAAATAATCTCGGCAGTGAAATATTATTATGCACATGTGTGTAAAAATGCGCGAGAGCGACACACGCTGTTATATTATTGCTCATTTTACATTTGTCAAATTGCCAAGAGTTGTTTGCCGCTCGACCGACCCAGTCGCGCCGTACATGAAAGCTTGCGCGGCTCTCGCTCACTGTTTTATTAAAACGAAAATCGATTATGATGATTGATCGTGCAATAATGCAGCGCCGGCGTGCATTCTGTGGTGCACACATAACTTCTCATTATTTATTTTTATTGCCCTTTTCTCTGCTCGCCGCATACTCGATCGTCCGAGATCGAATCTAGCCGAGTGTATAGTTGTGCATGAGATAGAAATTGGCAGAACGAAAAATCAGAAAATTTAAAAATTGTTTGCTAATCTTAGTTCCCAGGAATTTGTTTATTTGTAGATCCTTCAGCCCAATCGCAGCAGATAAATATTTGAGAAAGTTATTTAGAAATAGAAAATTATTTAGCTCAAAAAATGCGCACAACTTTCAAAAGTATGATGAATTATTAAAAACGCAGAGATTGCCTGTTCTTGGAGACAAAAAATTTTTAAGGCGGGGACAAAGAATATTTATCCCAGGACAGCAGGAATAAAATTCATCCTTGCGGATTTCTCTAGGAATAACTTATATACAGGGAGGAGTCAAAAGAATGGCGCCTATCAATATTAACATTAATTTAAAAAATCAAGTTTTCAAAAACAGTTTAAATTACATTTAAAACAGATTAATTTTTCAATTATTTAACTTTTATTAAATATTAATTATTATTATTATTTACATGTTGTTTATTTTATTTTTTAGCTTTGCTTAGTAGAATTGTATAGGTATAAGCAAACATTTTCGGTTTGTATAAATAATAGAAGCTCAGATACTTTTGGACTGAATATAAAATCTAAAAGTTGCATTTCTAATTTTCTGGCAAAAATATTATAAAAATAATTATATTTACACTGAAATAATGAGTTTTGCCGCATCAATAATTTTCAATTACTTCTGGATAGCAATTTCCATTGTATTGCTACACATAGTTCTATGTAGTGTTATTCTTGTTATAATGTTCCGTGTTCTTCTTTGCCATGGAAAAGTTTTCCAATTCCTTTGTTTCTCGCGTTACATGCACCGAGAGTTTTAATTCACTTTCGCACCGATGACCGTGAACGAGAAGTTACTTTCGCAGGACGAGTATAAATTTCCTGCGTATAAGGGATTTATCACCCGCGGCTGAACGTAAAACAATTGCATTACCAACTTTTTATGACTCGCCTCTTATAGAATTTAATCCAATCTCTATTCAATCTCTCATCGCCGCGAGTTGCTCAACCAGATTTCTTCCACCTGCATTCCTTGTGTATTGCATTTTCCATTCTTATTTAAATTTACTCAATATTTACTGCTTCAACAATTTGTTTTTATTCTGACAATAAGCAAACATTTATAAATCTTTTCTGTTCTATAAACTAGAAAATAAGCAATAATCTCTAGGATGTGCAAAATGATTTAAATTGTTCATAAAATTTCGGTCTAATTTTCTCTCTTTATAATAAATTTAAGTAAAATTAAATTCAAAATCATACAAGAAAGTCAAACGGGAGATTCCTTAAAAAACTGAGACCAAAATAATTATCCAACAAGGTTTACAAGAATTATTTAAAATTAGAAAACATTTTAGATTCCGACAGAAAATTTATATTATTATCTTCAACTAAACATCTTTTTAAAAAGTATGATTCTGGTGAAAATCTAATGTTTATGAAACTGACGTGTTGAGTTCTTATTCACTTGAGTACTTCAGAGCAACCAACAATAAAAATGTTAGCCGTCCCTAAATCTTCAAATGTGGTGCAAGTTGTGCATTAAATTTTATCAAGATCTGGATGTTTCTCTTGAGAAACGTGATTTTAAGAATTAATTTCGCATAGCAGTCTACTCTGTACACAAAATCAACATATTTAAGTGATTTTAAGCAATTCTTTGCCTTCTCACGGCGTCAAACAAGAGCATCAGAGGCAATCAATGGCTTCTTTCACGAGGAGCAAACTGCAGTTCGGAATGGCCGATCGTAGAAAAGCACGACTCTCTCAAAAGATGCTGAGATGTTCAATCTCGAACGCATTATTTTCGTTTCTGATAAGCGCAGACAAAAACCGATATAAAAATACATATCCTTTCTTTTTGTGCGAAAGAAAAAAAGTTTCTTGCAACGACAACGAAAAACTTACAAGCGAGCTGCACTTGATCTGTGGGAAAATAATGAGGCTGCAGTCGGCGGCCCCTGAAGATGACGAGTCGCTCTTTCTCTCTCTGCCGCAGATAAACACACACGAAAGACACCCAGTGCGTATGTTATTGCAGGGCACGAGCCTTGTAAACATCATGCGTATGTAATTTTATACGCCGAGTGTATAAATCGCGTCCAGCTCGCAGCGATAAATCATCCGCTTGTTTCTCTACTCAGCTGGCATCCGTTTCTTCTCCAGCTGCCACATAACAAATGATACACACAGGTTTTTTCGGCTGCATCAATCCTATCCTCGAAAATGCATCTAGGCCAATATCGGAAGTTTTTTTGATGCACTATTTATTTTTTTCCTTTTTTATTGTGAAAGTAAGAGTAGTTCAGGGGATGAGAATTATAGACCATTAAAATAGTTGACAAACAGTAAATTATTTTCAGTTACTTTTGAATTTGAACTAGAAATATTTTGCTCTTTTGCTCTCAATTATAGGAATTTATTAAATTTCCAAGGTTGAAATCACTCTACGCCAACAGAACTGATGAGAATGGTTTGAGATTTTACTAACTTTACCAGAAGGAATTACTTTTTGATAGAGTTCTGGGAGAAAATTGGACATTTTTTAGTGTTTAATAGTTTCTATTTTGGCTGATTAATGGCCAAATATTGGATTTGAAGAGGAGGCCATTCTGTTCAAAATTGATGATGGATCCATATTCATGCACATTTTCAACATTCTTTAGTCCATGATAAAAATAGTCTTTAAATCTATAGTTCCCATCCCTGACAATAAGAATAGAGAAAAAACTAGATCCGTCCGTTAATGGACGAGAGCAAATAATATTTTCGCTGGCAGGAACTATAAAAGGGCTGATGCGCAAAAAGTTCTCTAATGACGGCGTACATCATCGTAGATTACGGCGCTGATTAATTGCCGCGTTTTAATTTATTCGAGACTTTCGGCTTTCTTTCTTTCTTTGTACGTGGGTTGTGCTGACAGTAATCGTGGGCGTGGGTGGTCCTTATAATAGGTACATCACGTCGACCAATTGACCCAGTTTTTGCAAAAAATGTTAATTATTTTCCACCCTCTCATGTAGGGAAAAGGTTACACAACGTAAGCGTGGGTGATGTTTAATTATTATATCAAGTGGTGCACTGCTTTGTAATGCGTCTAAATACGGAAAACGTAAGGGAACTGCATGTCGAACAACAGGTTTTTAATTGAAACTACTGCAACTTATTAAAAGGAGAAATTAATAGATCCGAGAATTTATTAATTAAATATAATTGTAGAACAATCTATGCACAATATTTCTATATAAATCGGGAAAATATCAGCATTCTATTAAGGAGCATTATTTTTTTAGATTTTTATGATATGTCTGGATATAAAGAAACCAATTTATGGATGAAAAGCTAATTATTTACAAAGATTTAGTTAAACAAAAACTTACTGACAGTGAAAACATTTTCAGATGGAAATATTTTTAAGACTTATAATATTTAAAAAAAAAAAAATTGCAAACTTATGCTAAATATAAATTTAATGCAGATTTTTTTTAATAAGTTAAATTGTGTCGAAGTTATTTGTATAAATTTCTATTGGCCCAGCGTAGAGAATGTTCCCAGTCAGACCAGTGTTAAGTTTTTTGGTGTATAGAGTTGTGTCAGATTGCGTTGATAAATGTATTTTCAATTTCACAATTTTTACATTTACAAATCCTTCAAATTGATGCCAATGGAAGATTAATTAAGAATTCATAATTTTAGTCCAGTTATATAAAAATATTTATTTTTGCAAGAAAAACTTTACACAAAGAAAAGATTTAAATGGTGCTTCATCTACTATGAATTAAAGCAAAATCAAATGAAAACTTGGTGATAAAGTTGAAAATGTTTCTCTTAAAATCAGAATTATCTTTAATTCGATAACTTTTCTAATTTACGCCAAATTGAATTTTTAACGTAAGAATAAATTAGAAAAAAAATCGCGTTTTTTTCTTAAGTTAATTGGCACTTTTGGTATTGATCTGTTTTTACTACGACGTAAGCCTTTCCTCGTTATAATTTCCGTTCACTGCTAACAATTTACACGACATTATTTTTAGCCTTTCCATAAACAAGCATTTGTATCATTTTCATTTGCGTCGCAAATTCAGCCTGTGGATGCGCTCGGCAAGCAAAACAAATGACTGTTTATCTTTGGCGCTCTCGTTCAACAGCCCGTTTTTCTAAGAAAAATCAAAGCCCGCGTCAGATCCCTTTTCCAAGCGCGTCAAGAGCAGCTCGAGCTTAGGTGGTTGATTCTTTGTAATCAAGTGGGTGCGTCGGTGGATGACCTGATTTCCTGCGATCCTTTGATGCTCCTTCGTCAGCTCAAAGTGTTGCTGTCATCCGCTGGAAAATTGATGCACAAGAAGTTGCGTGAACCGGCGTCGCTGTTTGTGCCTGGGAAATCGGCCGAAAATTAACCCGTTGGGTACAAGAAAGCAACAATTGTTTGATTAATTGTTGGCAGAGAGTGACAAGTCGTCGAGAGCCGCACATCACGGCTTTATTATCGTGGCGCACTCAAGGTGTTTTCTCCTTCACGGCGTCTTGTAATTTATGTATACGCGCGTGCATTATTTTCTCGTTTTATTTTCGTCGGACGACGAGAAGGCACCGCGGTAATTTATCATCTCCGCATTTCTGCGAGTATCACGCATACAAGATTGTTTTGAATTTTTTTCCACCACTGTCAAGCCAAAAAGTTCTTTTCAGCAGATTGAGGCGACAAGTTTGAGGTTCCTTGTGTTATTCGCGCACAGGTTTCAGAGAAGAAGGAATTGCCTGGATTTTGTCCGGTTTTTGATCTAACAACATGGAAATAAACATAATATATTAAAATTTGAGGATTTAATTTCTGACGATGAATATTTGCGAATATTTTCATTCTGATTCATGATTTCATGATTTGCTAGGAACAATTATTCTAGGAATATATGACACAAGTCTTTTATTGCGTTCTTGAAATATTTTTAGACATAGAAGTTTTCCTTTTTAATTCAAGAGTGAGTCTTCTTCATTGATAATGATTGTTAGTACTATCACGATGAAATGCTTCTGTTTATACAAGTAAATTAATAAAATTTTAGTATAGAATCTTCTTTGAAAACCATCTCCATTATTTCATTTAGTTGTTTATTTGTTCTATTGCTAAAATCATAAATCCAGCTTAAATTAAATTAAAAAAATATCCACAATTTTATTTAAAATTTAACTTGAAAAAAAGGACTCGCAGTGAAAGACTTTCTTTAGAATCTATCTAAAATGTTACTTAACTTTTGCAACTAAATGTTTTGTTTTGTTCCAGAATGGAGATTGAGAGAAACTTTAATTAAATTAAAGAAACGTGTGGGGTAGAGTAAATCGTGCCCCACTAAAATTAGAGTGCACACCACTTTAAAACACGCCTTGCTCAAACGATGGAAAACAGATTTCTTTAATATTAAATTAAATTTAAACCTTAAAAATTCATTTCCCTTGTGAGTTTATTTCAAACACTTTTAGCGAAGCATGTAGCTTTGTGCCAATTTTTTGCTACTTCAGCACAGAACGTTAAATTCTTGCGTTCAAAGAATGTTGATTCAAATTTCAGTCGCTCTGCCAATTTGATTTTCCGTTTGTAGCCAGTCGTGGTAAACAAGAGGATTACCACTTTGCGTGCGCACGCCTTCATTCGGTATTCCGTGAGAAGCTCAAGCCGCGTTTGTAGCTCAGCGTTTTAACACAGAAACTTTGCTAAGCGACCGCAAAGTTAAATTAGAGAAGACTGTCTTTATCTCAAGTTCGGAGCAATTTGCGGAAACCTAATGGGAATCTGATGCTCTTTTTGCACCGGCTCGTTTTATGTTATGTGTGCCATTCAAGGGGCTCGATAAATTTCGCCCTCCTTGAACGAAAGAGAGACAAAGTGAATGTAATCGCGTCAATCAATAAAAGAGAGCTAAGTAGGCGAGGGATGCAATAAATTTCTCTCCGGGGCTGCTCCATCAAATAAGGAAAGACGAAGAGGATCAAAATGCATTCGTTCTCGACTTGAAATTAATTGCCAGCAAATTCAATTAGCATCACTGCAGTCGAGAATAATTAGCAGAATTTATTTTCTGTCCAACTGCATTGTTCGCTTAATAAGGAGACACTTAATTTTTTGTTCCTCTATTGTAACAAGAGACATTATATTGATTCACATAAGAACAACTCGTCTTTGTTTGAGCAGGTTTATCGGCACAGAGATTAATCTTTAATTAATATTCAAGGCGGCGGCTTGAGCGCCGCAAACAGAGCAAGGCTTTAATTGCATCAATCAGAGACGCGAAGTCTGCTCGTGAGTTTTCATTAACTAAGTACATATTGCGTTTCTTACGTATTATGAAGAAGGTGGTGGAAGAGAAAGAAAAGTGAGGAAAATCCATATTTTTCAGATTTAGGATATATTATTTTTTTTTAAATAATTATTTAAATAAAAAGGTATAGTTTGAAAGTGTTTGCAAATTTTTCAGATATAATTAAATTACAATATTAATAAATATCGTGTTGAATGTAGAATGTATAGATTATTTTATAGTTTTTAAAAACGTTTAATTGTATATTTTAGCTAAAATAAAAAAATATATTGATGTCACCAATAGTGCACAAAATCTTACACAATTCTTGTCCATGCCGAATTTTTTACCACTATTTTTGTGTATAATAGTATATTTGATATCATTGTATTGAATGAAAGACAAGCCAAATGATATGCCAATAGATATGCCAAAACAGCTTTAGCTAAGCATGAACAATCTATAAATCACCTGTGATTTATTTATAAAAATATTTAAATAAGGTTTATATTAAAAAAAAAATAGCAATTTATTGAATATTTTATTTAACATTATAAAAGAATGCAACAATTTATTTGAAAATTTATATTTAAATGTAAAAATAAATCATAAAAAGAACTAAAAATTCTAATAAATTTCATAACAAAAAATATTTAAAAAAAAAAAAACTTTATAAATAAGTAACTCAAGTGTTCTTTTTTTATTATTTTTTATTAGAATTTGGCACCAAAACAATAAGAGGCCTTTTGTTTGGGTCTTTTTGTTACGGCAACGGTGATGGTTTCACGAGGCCAAATTGCCGCTTTTTCTGAAGGATAAAAGTTTACTTATTGACCAAGGTTCAGGTGCATGGGTTGATTAGATTTTTTCATGGGTCGTCAGGACCAAACTGTGGCTCTTTTACAGCTCATAAAAACGAAGCGCAGCTGGAGAAAAAAAACGCGAATTGGCTATTATGCCGCCGGTATATGCATACGAGTAGCGAAAAGAGCCGGCTCGGAAACTTGTTCTCGTTGCATTTGTCAGCGGGACGGTTTGTGAAAAAGAAGGCACAGAGTCGCTCTATCATTTGTCACGCACTTTGTTGATATACGCACGTGAGAAGAAGAAATCGTTGCCGAGTATAAAAAGAAGCAGAGGGCAAAGACTAGTTTTGCCGTCAGGGGTGGGTGAACGTCAGCGGGTTGATGGAGGCGATTTGCTCTGCGGGCAAATCCAACTTCGTCTTTCGTCGACGTGTATTTTTAATGGAAAAAGAGCAGACCTGCCTCTATTCTGTTAACATTGAGCGCAAAAATTAAATTTGGCCTTCCAACGGCGGCTTTTTGCGCGCCAGATCGATTTTGCAGCTGCTTGTTAAAAAAATTCAGCCTCTCTTTCGGTGGAAAAGTCGGAAAGTGGCGGCGCAAAAAATTCGTTCACTCAAGTTTCGAGTTGAGATTTTTCCCTCGTGACAAACAAAAGAAAACTTTTCACGCGCTGGTTGGTCCGCGGGCTGCGGCTTTTAATTAACATGAAATTAACTCGCTGGTGTCGTTATTGTTAGGTAAGCGTGAAATTAATGATTGCGCAGATACACACCCGTCGACCATTAGGACACGCACGGCGTCGTGTTTTTGGCTTTTGTGTCGACAACGTTTTGGCTCTGGCGAGGGCTTTGTTTGTGCTGAAAAAAATTAAGTCGCAGGGATGATTTTGTCACACAGTCTGAATTTATTGCGAACAAAGCTGGTGAATCTCAAAAAGAAACAAAACCACAAGCACAAACTAATTATAAAAAGTGTGTCTGCATAATGTGAATTCTAATTAGCTAAAATTAGCAAGGCATTAGATAAATGTGAAAAATAAACATACATTGTGTGTAATTTTTGTCGGCGTTGAAATGAAGTTTGGCTTTTTCTCAAACCACGCACTTTAAAGTTTATTATAACAATACGCAAAATTTCTTTTGTTTTTATTATTAAAATTGCAACTTTAAATACAAATTTTGCTAATTCAATTGATTTCTTTTATATATTTGATATGTGAGCCATTTTACAAAGAAGTATTTTAATTTGCGTTTTGTTTGAAATAAATTTGTTAAATTTTTAAATAATGATCTCAGATTGCACACATTTTGTTGATTTTTTTTTCCTGAGTAACCAAAAAAATTTGATTATGAGTTCCAAAAAAGTATAACTTGTTTGAGGTGTCTGTTAAGATAGATTTTTAGAAGTATCTAATAATTATTTTAATTTATTCTTAAAAAAATTATCAATTTCATATTACTTATTCTGCAGCTTTTTTTACAAAAAATCCAATTAAAAATTTACTATTTTAATTTAAAAAAAGAAACTGCCCTTATTCGAACAATCTAGCAAGTTATACGATGAAAGAAAATGGGAGTTTGTTTGAATTGTGGCTGACACGGCCACTTTTAGGAATGCCACCTAAGAATATTGAGTTAACAAACACGTCACAGACTAAACAGCGACTCCCCCAAGTGAGGATCAGGAGCGCATGAACAGCTAGAAGGTATTATCGTGTAGACACGAACGAGTAGCGCGGGACCAGCGCCAACCGATTCACAATCGAGATGAAAATGCACACTGACACCACATTTTTATTGTTCCATACAAAAATGAACTTTAAGAGACAAACAAAGCATGAAAGAGGATTGCAACTAATTAGCATAATTAATAAGTTTTCACTGATAAGTGTTCATAATTTGCAAAAAAAATAACCAAAACAATAAATTATCAAATTAATTTAATAACATTTAATAAAAGACTGTGTTCTATCATTGAAAATTATAAAATTAAATTAAAAAAAAAATAATAATAATAATGAATAGCTGATTGAAAGTGAATGAAGTCTTTTCAAAGATATATGACAGAGGAGGGAAACCGTTTTAGGATGCCATATTTTTATTTATCTTTTTAAAATCACTGATTGTAAAATATATCATTTAATAAAATTGTAAAATTTATTAACATTAATTGAGATGGCAATTTTTTTAAAGCTTATCCATTTTATGTGCGTTTTGGATGTTGGAAAGAAAATAAATTATGCGTGAAATGTTATTAATAAACCATTCATCCAACCCCAAACTTGGCGCCGTTTGTGTTTCATCAAGTACGTCAAAATAAAGCAAATCTCGCTAATCGCACACGACTCGCTGAAATAATTATATACTAACGTAAACTTTGGGGAGAACTTGCCGCACAAACTTCCGACGAAACTGACAAGGTGCTTTATAATGCACAAAGCAAGTTTCTCTCTTTCCCTCCCACACACGACTCTGAGAACCAAATCTCGATCATTAAATCAAAGCCAAATGCAAATCAAAAGTTCCGGATGCATTCCGATTGTAATAAAAGCCATTCTCTAGCGGGTAATATCATTCAGTCACCCTCTCGCTCGATATGATGAAATGAGCCGCGACAAGTTTTATTAAAAGCGGGTGGAAAAATAGGTATTCAGAGTGCAGCACCGCGGGCGATCAAAATGCAAAAAAGGCGACGAGTCAACTTGATGGATTCTTTCGCCAACGGGGGCGAGAGAAAGAATTTTCTAATTTTTTGAGCGCATCGCTCCGGAAGTTTGCACGCGAGGAGGGATCGAGAGATGCATCTTTACTGCGAGCACCGCAAAGTACTGAGCCACTGGCTGCTTTTTTAAGGATATTATGGTATGCAATATATGCATGGCAAGATGAAGACGGGGGGTTTAAAACGAAAGAGAGAGAAAATTGGTAAAAACAAAGAAAAATCGTGAAAATTTTGACAATCGTTGGAAGTTATTTTGTGAAGATATTTTAAATTATTTTTCTCAATTATTGTATATTGCACAAAAAATGTGTGATAAAGGTAAAATTTATTAATAAAAAATAATATTCAATTCAAAGGTTATATATCGTTTAATTTCTATTAAAATTATCTTTTTATGTTTAGTTCGTTTATATTTTTTCTATCATTACAAATTTGATTATGTACATATTTGTCTTGGTTCTGTGCGGTGATAGCGAATCTCCAAACAAATGAATATAAATTTCATTGTTTCTACAATTTAGTAAAGTTCAAAACAAGAAGTCGAATCAAATATTTGGCAGATGCGTAAATTTCCACGCAACTTGTTCTGTACTTAAAAGGAAACGAGCTAATTTTATTAGGAGAATATAACCCGGAAAAGGCTTTGTGTAAAATTCCTATATTACCAAAAGAAAGATGAATTAAAAAATTCTGCGCCAACAACGAATTTCTCTTTGACTTTCAAGCACATAGCGATCTTATTTTACAAATTAAATTATAATTGAAATTCTTGGGGAGACACTCTAGATCGTTCTCTCTTCCCCTATAGCTTGAAAATAATCTAAAATTACATAACATTTCCCTTATATCTGATGGGTCTGTTAGTAAAAAGTACGGCATTATTTTTTCCTAATTCCATAAGCGCGTCTTTCTTTATTGGCGAATTTTCGAGGGAACGAACCGTGGTGCTGTTTCTCGGCTTATTTTCGTATATAGCGATATTCAAAAGCGATAAGCGTTTCTGTAGAAAGTAAAATTACTGCGAGACGACGTAGCCCGTCTCGTCTCTTCCACGATAAGCACGGCCGTAAACGTTGAATTGCAGAACAGACGAGATGGCTTCTTTAGAGTGTGCCTGAAACGAGCCAGTCTCACTTTGAGCCCAGCCAGACCCAATTTTAATTTTTGGCAAAAAAAAAATAATAATTCGTAATCCACCTGAATGTTGCAAGAAGTACGGTATTGGAAAATGATTGAGGAGATTGTCTGCGGCACACTCTCTTTCGATTTGCAACTCTGACGCGAGTGTGAACTGATTTATGTGTGCATTTTTCTTGGCAGCTACACTCGCTTTTGATAAATAACAACCGACATGTGTGTTTCTCATTTGAATCAAACTGAATCAAGCCAGGTTATGTGATGTTCAAGAAAGTATCCGGCTACGTTACGTTTAATTAATTTATGAATGTTACATTTTTTAATCATGAAAATTGAGCTGGATTACCCAGGCGAAAAAAAAATAAAAAATGATGAAATTAAAATCATTTTTATTCTGATATTTATAAAAGGACCAGTGGTCCTAATTTCAAATGTTTTTTTTTCTATTACCGGTTGGTTTTTTTAAAGTTTTCAATTATAATTTATAAAATTATTTTAACTTCATCATTTTAATTAAAAAATAATTTTTTCCCAATAACAATGGAGCTTTAGGAATTATTTTGTCAATCTGATTCTAAACATGTGTACAAACGATTTTTTACATTTTTTTAGAAGACAAAAAATGTCATTATTTAGGATTTTTGTTTTTTTTTTTCAACAGATTTTTCGCTATTTTTTTTTATATTTTACTTGTTTTTTAATTTTGTGGTAGAATTTCACTATAGAATTTCAATATTTATTTTATTTTCATCCTAGAGGATAATAATTTAAATTTAAGTAAAATATATCAGAACGAAAAATATGATAGAAGGATTATTAACACATTCACGCTTTCAACTAATTGTAAGAATCAATGGAGCTCTCTGTTCTGTATTTCTTAATTTTCCCTTCTCTATATAAATTTCCGCGAATCCAAGAGAAAGGACTCGCGAAGTCACGGCGAGCAGGGTGGATCTGCATGTTTAATGCAAATTCTCCGTGCCGCTCTTGCACCAGAAGACCACACTAGCAATTGCGTGCTGACGTGATTTGCGCGACGCCTCCGGAATACCAATTATTTATTACCCGCGACCGACCTTCCCTGCTCCTGGCCGATTTTTACGCTCCAACTTATTGTTTACGTTGTGTGCAATATTATGCGACGCACACCTCGCGCTCGTTACGCTCGAATTATTGCTTTCGCGGCGCTGCTTTTTTATATATACGACGTGCTTTTAAATATAAACGCGTTTTGAATTGTAGTTTCGATCTTTCTGGCGCCAGGAAGTACGGGTTTCCCTTATGGATGCTCTAAAAACGTGCTGGATTTTTTTTTGTCGTTTGAAAATTGTCGCATAACTCAACTCGATTCAGAGTTAATTTATTCCTCCATAGTATTCTAATATTTCAAATTGTACTCGATTTAATAAATCATTTTCACTTATTATAAATTTTGCCGCACCTTTATGTCCTTTATACTTCGTAGCCGCTTCTGTAAATCAATTTAAGAATAATAATTGTTTTTAAATATTTAAATAACCTAAATTGACAACACCAATGCCTTAATTATATGCATGTCCTTATTCCCCATTTCTTTTGTTTTTGTATGACAGTGAACTTGATAAAGTAAATTCCTTTTTGTTTTAGCATTTAATTAATTATTATATCTAGGATATTTAGAATGAACTTTTTAGATGATTGACTCCAAATAAATATATTTTTTATTAATTTCACTGAAAAATTTTTTACCTCATAAGGAACAACTAAAATCTTGGATTTATTAATTCCATTATTATTAATTTTTAATATAAAATTTAAATATTCAATTTAGGTGTCTCTCTTTACTAATAATATAGCTGCGCACAAAAACTTCTTATTTTCACATGTATGTTGCGTTTTTATCCAGAAAGAGAGAAGAATTTTTTCAAACATTATTTTGTTTATTTTGCAAAGGTATGCAAAGAACGCGCAGGGGAGCTTCTTTCAGCAACCAAAAAGCATCGCAGCATCAAATTGAATTGGATTGTCTGCTTCAGCCTTGGCTAAATTTAGCGTTTTGCAGAGCACGAATTCCATTCCATTCCAAAACATTCTTTTAGGATGACGCGTTTTGGTATTTCATTCATATTTTAGTACGTTTTTTTCTGCGAATTTCTTTCGGCATCTCGGACTGTTCGAGACGAACTATAGAATTCACGGACTTTTACCAAAAACTTGTTCACAAATGTTCGTCAAAACTCTCATTTGCAGTATTTGTGTTTAAATTTTTTTAATATTATATAAATTTCAAGTCCAAGACTTTTTAAAGAAAATATTTACATACATTTGCGTACATTGAATGAAAGTCTTTTTTTCCTTGCAAATTAATTATTTTCAATAAATGATGCAATTATAAAAGTAAAATAAAATAATTATTCCAAAAATTTCAAAATTAATCACTCGCTGAAAAAGACACGCTTGAGATTCTTATCTTGAAACGAATTCACCTAGTAAATTAAAAATTGAGCCATAAAACCCTAATAGTAGATAAATATTTAAAAAATTTGTACTCACCAATATCTCCTGCACTGTGAATGCCAAACTTGCTCTCGGCGGGTGAGATGAGGTGTCCGAAGCTGAGCTGCAGCCCCTGTCCGAGAACACTGACCAGCACCGAGCACGTGACGATCACGTAGCCCCAGCCGCCCTCAGGGTAGTAGTGTCTGTAGAGGGTTGCCGACTTTCGGGGGTCGCACACCACCAGCGCCGGCACATCATGTTCGCACCGCGTGTTTTTCCCCTCGGGAGGTTTTTCAGAAAAGAACTTTCTGTCCTCGGAACAACACGAAACGAGCAGGTCAGGACGCCGAGGAGTGTCCAAGGATATTTCTACTACATCAGTCTTCTCCTCTGACACCTTTGGTTTGACGGAGTCATTGACAACGCCCGGCAACTCAGCGTACGAGTAGTGGATGACCTGTTGCTGGCCGGTGTCCAGCTCGTCCTCCAGGCTGGACACGACCGGCCACGTACGGCTGCGCAGCAGTTTGACGCTCGGACGCGTCATGTGTCGGGCATGTCCATCCGCGAGTAGTTCTTTCCCGGCACTCGCCCGGCGGAATACTGACTTGGTCCGTGTCAAGCGCGTACGCCGGCGATCGGCCACCCGCCGCAGAGTCTGCGCTCGCGACTCGCGCACGCCGCCACACTGCTGCTCAAGAATGCGTGCTTTTTTTCATTCTCACTCTCGGGAATTTAATCATTCTTGAGATGCAAACTTGAATATATAAAAATGGACATCAAACAGCAAGGAAGATTTTTTGAACCTTGAAAAATATTATAGAGCTAGGTACAAAAATAATGAACTTTTTCAATATAAAATTTGTAAAATCTGTCAATTTTTATTATCAGAAGGTAGTTGAAATATTTAATCTGTCTCTAAATTTTGTCTCTTTTTACTTAGAAACTCATTTAAAAAAATTTCACGCCTTTTTTCAATACAAATATTTTTCTAAAAAAAATAGTTATCCTGAAATGGGAATTAAATATCATACTTTTTTATATATTCTGATTTCATTACGACTAGAACAAAGAGATATTCTTCTTATTAGAAATAAAATAAAATATAAAATGCGATGCTCAGATGCATTCTGGTGTGTTAATTTTTCATTATAATTTTTTTAACCGTTCAGTATGTAAACTAAAAAAGTTAAATAATATTCTATGAATCATTGACGAGTTTATAAATTACATACTGCAGCTGTGCAGCAGAAGATTTGTAGCAATTTAATAATACTGATTTCTATGCGGAAATTGTATGTTTGTAATATTAGTAAAAAATCATAAACAACATAAGTAAACGATTTGTTAATTTATTTTTACATTTAAATAATAACAATAAATACTTTTTATTAAATAGTGTTATAATACAATATAATAACATAATTATATTTTTATTAATTCCAACAATAATATTTTGTTTTTTGATTTAATCAAATTAAATTATTTATAATATAAAATAGTTTTGCTTCATGGTTTTGCTATTATATAGCATTAATAAACTTGTGATTTAAAAAATTTTTAATAAATAATAATTTTAACTTCAACGAAGTTGGAATCAAATTATACCAAGTATACATTCCTAAACTTTTTTCTTGTTTCCTCAAAATGTGGTGATATTTCATATATTTGATTTATGAGAAATTAATTTTGAATTACTGGAATATGTTTTTTTTTTATAATTCTGCAAAAATAAAATAGTAAAAGGTAATACACCTAGACCTTCTTTAAAAAAATCTATGTTATTCTGTTATGTGTTGTATTTAAAATTGAAGGCCACTATTGTGAAATTTAAGATTTAGCTTATGTACATACTTCTCCACTCGTTAAACCGCGTATTACGTTCATCTATGCGCGTCACAAAAGTTAAAATTGCTGGCATTAGTGGCATTAAATGTGTAATGAGAGGCAGAGCGTTTATTAGATGGGATGATCACACTTTTGCACTTGTCTCTAATTAAACGCAGGCTTTCAAATAGTAAAAGCGTAATTTCAAATGTCATTTTATTCCCTTCGCATTTAAAGTTCTTTGAGAATAATTACCAAGAAGCCCACACGGCCTAACACATTTCCACAGCGGTCCCCACGTCTGCCGACAGTAAAAGTTTCAGTAATAATATTCCGGAAAAGGAAAAGCCCAACAAAATTAATGATTGCAGATTAAAATAAATCTCCGCCAAAATAATAATAAACATTAAAAGAAAGTGACATACTAAAGATTTATAGTAGCACATTTTCTATTATGGTCTGTGCCACTGAGTCTTCAAAGTGTGTCAATATGCAAGATGATGTGCCTGTAAAAAAAATTCAAGTTTATTTTATTTATTTATTTTCATATGATTTTATTTATGTTTTGCGCAGCAACATAGCATTTCAGACTTACTTCTTGCAAATGCTCACAATCACAATGCATAAATTTTCCTTAGAAGCAAAAAGGGAAAACTTCTTGAACTTGGTGAAGTTGTTTAATATTCATGAAAAATCGTAAATAAAGGAAGGGGAGACAAAAGACAGCAGAAAACATTCTTGCTATAAAAAATGCCGTTCTCATTGCTTTTTCAGTTTTTTTATAGACTCTGGGAAATTAATTTCCATGTTTGAGCAGAACAGGCTTGAAAAAATGCGCACATTGCAAAAGACAGTTTTATTCCCAGTAGAATTTTTATTTCTTTTGCCAGACACCAAAAATTTAAATAAAAAGATTGGTAAATTTGCAGTTTCTCTGAAATAACTTTATTTAAACTCATTTTCAAAATTATTTAATCAATCGACATGCAGAATTAAATTATTACAGCAATCACAGTCTCAGTGGTTCATTGTTAAGAGGAAAATAATAAATAAGTACGAAAGATGAAAGAAGTTTAAGGACAGTTTTCTGCACAAATAAATATTACAAAAATTTGTGATTGCATATATTTGAAGTAAAAAAAAAAAATAAGTACAGCTGGTTAACTAGATTTGTTAGATTGTGCAATCAACAGAAAATTACATACACTCTTAAAATTAAAATTAATCAATATTTTTAATCAATATAATGAAACTCTATTACCCCTTAAAAAGACAATCCAAAAGGTGCTGACAGTATAAAAATTTTAAATTTTAACTGGTGCATATTTTGAGTGAATAGTAACAATGATTTTTCTGCGTACAATGGCTTATCTCGAATTAGCACCCAAATTTACAGACAATTGCAGCGGATAAGCATTTGAATCTCATTCTTTTCCAGAGCTTCTTTCGCTCGATGCTACAAAATGCAAAAACATCACTTCTTCTTCTGTTTTGATTATAAACTGCAACAATTGAGGATTTCTCAACAACAGGGATATATTTGTATTATTTAACAAGCTCACTGCTTGATTTATAAGTAATCCAAGGGATAAAGCCTTTGTTTCAATATATAATAATCATCAAGGTGCAAAATTTAATGCTCTCCGAAGCAGAGATTACAGTTAGCAATGGGTTTGGCACACAAGTTTAAATATCAAGAAGGGCCGGCTTGGTCTCCCGGGCGCACTTCAAAACTGAATGGATCAGCTTGACAAAGCCGGTGTCCTTGGGCTTCTCCAGACCGCGCAGCAGACGGTTCTTCATGACAGCCACAAACTCTCGGTTGCTCAGCTCTCCATCCACTGCAAGTGACACATGTCAGAAATTAGGTTATTATTTGGTAGGTGCTACAAAATTTGTGATTCACAGCATGAATCTGACGTGAGAGTTCTGAAGTAATCCACAAAATATAAATTTAAAGTTCAATGCATGTTAAAAGAAAAATATTCTTACAGTCCTCGTCAAAAATTGTGAAGACGACATCAATGACGTGATCGGTGAGCTCAACGTGGGCCACTGTTTTGGCAACATGCTTCAGAGTTACTGGAAACAATAAACAAAATTTAATGATTTTTGTTAAATAAAAAATAATAATTGCAGGATTAATTATCAAAAGATTTTGATTGATTGGTGTGTGTAATTTACATTAATTTAATTACTTTGATCAATCGAAGCTCCAGCAATGTGATAGAAAGTGAGCGCAGTATCCACGTCATTGATGTTGTTGAGGAAATGGAAAAACTTCAGATAATCCTCTTTGCTGATGCCAACATTGCTGTCCCTGAATCTGAAATAATATTAAATTTTCAAAAGTCTTGTAATTAAAAATTCAAACATTTTTTACTTTACAAGCAGGTTGTAGGATCAATTCAAAGCATAATAATTTTGCATTTTATCAATTACACATCATACAAATTAAATTTGCTTTAAAAATAATCAAATTTATTAAAGATGACAAATTTGTTAATCAGTAGCTCTTTTTCTTTAAAATTGACCACGTGAGTTGCAGTTTTTAATATTTCTTCATGAGAAAATAATAATTCAAAAATGATTCTCTTTAAATTACCTCTTCTTTACTCTTTTGATCATTCGAGTCTTCTTCTTTTGCGGATATCCAGCATACGCCAGCAAGAGCTCTGTGAAATCTGCCTCCGATATATTGCCATTTTCACCAGGACCCTTTCTCTGGAACTATAAATTTTAAAGATTTATCAAGTCCGAGGGTAAATTTGAACAAACTTGCCTCCAAGCTGAGAATTTCTCTCTGCAGCTGGTGCTGGAAATCCAAAAACTTCTCAATTGTCAACTTCTTTTCCAAGTTGGGCCCAAAGAAATATGTGGTTAGAGCAGAGTTGACGCCCTGGAAAATTAGGCCAACTTTATTAGCAAAATTTTGGTTCTAGGTCACATTGTAAACTTCACCTTGAAGGTGTTTCCTGTGTTGGCGTGATCTCGGTGTCGGGATCCGATGCTCGTCTGCTGCCTGATGAGGGTGGCCACTTTTTCAAACTCCTCCGAGTCCACGTCTCCGTCTCCATTCAAATCAAACATGCGGAAAGCGATTTCAAAGTGACGTCTGGAGGCTGCAAAAAGAAAACAAGAGGATCAAATAATTGCCTACAACTTTCAATATGATTCAAGTCTGTCTGATGAGACTTTAATTAGATTTGAGATAAAATCAGCATTTCTCCGCACTTTTGAAGTGAGCATTAAAATCTAAAATCTGCTATTTGTGTGACAAAGGTTGAAAAGAGAAGGAGGTACGTGGAGCGCGAAGTGAGAAATTGCCAAGTGTGTCATAATGATAACTCGGTGATCGCGTAACCAAAAAAGCGACACATGTTCGTGTCAGCAGGCGTAATATATTATATTGTGTTTCTAGTGCGGAGACAATGCAGCCTGGCGAGAATAATGGCTGTGCGCTGCATTCCGCCGCGACAGGACAGCAACTAATAATGGAGCCGATTGTTCTGGGATCGTTCGAGAGACCCTCGGGTCAGCTTTCCTATGTAAGGAAATGTTTCTAGATGTAGCAGTCAGGAAAACACACTAGGAAGTTTTTTAATAGCAACAGGAAGAAGAAAAATACAAAACTTTTAAAATAGATAAGTTTTTTTATAAGACTAATAAAATCCAAAATAAAGACTTTCATCGATGTTTTTTTTTTTGTAAATTGAAGTTTAAGGAAGAAAATTCTAGAATATATAATGATTCAAAAAACCTCATCGAGGAAAAGCCAGGTTTAAAATTTGCAACTTGTCATACTTATACAGTAGTTAATTTTATCAAACTAAGGAAAGTTTTGATTATCTTTTATTCACTTTTTAAAAAATTTTGAAGAATAAATTTTGAAAATTTTCTTCCACTGTCATAGCGAAATTGGAATAAAGAAAAGAAACGCAAAGAGAAATTTATTGTTGATTGGTTTTTCCTCTTTTCTTCCTTTTTCATTCAATAAATTCAAAGTAGTCATTTTCCTCTTTCTTTTACATCCTCGATTTTCAACTTTCCTCCTTCGTGCTCCAGGCCCAGCTGAGCAACGTGGGCTCTTTTCTTTTATTGACAAGGGACGCGGTGAGCGAAAGACCGTTGGATCATCAGCGGCAGGAAGAAGTGCAAGTCTTGCGCCGTGTTTGCCAAATAACAATCGTGCCCATCACCGAAGCTCCACTGAAATAAGCGGCCACGGTGATGGGCGTGCTTTTTAGAGGCGAAATGCTGAGCCTGGCTTTGAAAGGAAAATGGAAATTGGGCGGCGGAACGGAGCGAGAGATGAAGATGAACCTTTCTCCGGCGGTGGCAAAACCTTTTTGCTTTTTCTGTGCCTCTAAACTAGAAAAAAAAACATACACGCGGCTGTCTAAATTAGGATGATTTTTTATTTATTTCAGGTTTACTTTGATTAATATTGAGTTCAGAAAAAAATTAATTCTCCAACGAAAATTTGAATTAATTTGAAACTGTTTTAAATTGAAATTTATATTTTAATCCCTATAAAACCGATTTATTTATTTAATTAATTTTTTTCTTAGAAGTTTTTGATAACTTACACAGAATTGGTGCCGGAAATTTCCCCGTTTGGTCAAAGAAAATCCACCAAGACTAATATTGATTTTGGTGATGACTTTTTCCACTTTTACTTGCAAACACAAGCAGATGAGGTTTCCTATCCCGTTCACTCTTCACTCAGAGCAAAACGATGAGTTTGTGAACCTCGCAAATTTCAACAGAGAGCAAACAACGTCAATTTCGTCCGCCAATGTTATCCGGCTTGATCGTGCATATTAATTTGCCTTGCAAATTTAAAAAGAGTGCTTGGAAACCATATCAAAAGCGGTCGAATTCGTGGGAATGGTAAAGTGAATGTTTTTGTTTGCATTTGTTGATTGGTAATTTGATAATAGGAGTGTTGAAATTTTTTGAAATGGTTTAAATATTTGCATAAAAAACTTGTTGCCTAACTTGAGGGTTGTTGTTTATTTGTCAAATCCTTACAACAACAAAAAAACACATTTTGAAAAATAATAAAAAATTCTTAAAAAGCATGACAGAATAAAAAATGTTGGAATCATAAAGCAAAAAGTAAGCATACTTTGAGCGTTTGGAGTTTGGGCATAAAAAGTGAGCAAATATTAAAAACCAAATATTTCAACAGTATAAATTTTCTTGATAATAAAAATGTCTATAGCCTAAAGTCGCTGCAATTTTTCCTTCAATCAGCATGATAAAAAAAATGCCAAGCGACGAAATGACATTTTTATATCATATCTTATAATCTTCAAAAATGAGATAACAGAAAAAATTGGACAAACAATACTGGCTTACTTTGGAATTTTACGATGAGAGGAATCAATTTTTAAAAAAATAAGCAGTTGTCAAAAATTCAAAATTACATTAAATGGTAATCAAATATAATTTAAAATTTTTAAAATTATAATAAAAATAAGCGTTATAATAAAAATAAGCAGCGAAGAAATTAAAAATAGATAAATATAAATATTATGCTAGATTTGAAAAGCCGAATTCTATATTTTATTTGAGTTCAGAGGGTTGAGTGCCGACCCTAAACACATGTTTCTATTTTGGTGAAACACTTCTGGACCTTTTGCTGTTCACCTCAGGAATTAAAATTATATCTTGTATCTACTAATTTATTAATTTATTAATTGCTCGCAAATTATTAGCTTCACTTCAGGGGAAGAAACATTGATAGCAATTTATTTTTCTGATCACGAGATTTCAAGGTTGTAGTTTCCACCTTTGAATTTAATTTCAAATTATTAATATTCATCATTTTTGTCCCTAGGATCGCAATTTGGGTGTTTTTGGAAGATCAAAGTTGTAGTTGGTGGCCGAATGGACCATGGGCGCTTGTTGCGGAGGCGCACGCGGGCGGCCTGGAGATGAGCGCCAAGGAGAGGGAGGCGAGAAAACTAGTACGGCGGTGCGCGCGCGAGGGCCTGTCGCTAGGGCTGGTGCTCGCATCAGTTGTAAACGGGACGGCCTGCGAGGCGGACGCGCGCACCACACGCTAACCTGCGCCCTGTCAGTGACACAAACACACCCTAGCAAGTGGACGGTGCGTGCATGCGAGAGCAGCAAACAACGCCATGACAACGTGCTGAAGAAATAAACCGAGACGCTTTTCCACCAGGTAAAGAGAAACGAAAATAAAAACGCACAACTTCCTTGCGGGGGTGTTGCTGCTGAGGTCGTGATTTAATTCTTATTTTAAAACTCGGCGGTGAGTAAAAGTACATCACTGTGACTTTTCACCGAAGGTCGCTTTTACTTTAGACGGGAGAGAAATTATAATCGAATTATATGCACAATGTTCCCACCAGCGACAGGCTTTCTTGTCGACGTTACTCTTTAGAGGCGCCGAGGCACTTTCGTTTGATAGGCAAGTTTTAGTTATGCGGAGCGCCAAGAGTTTATCAAAGTGACACGGTGTATATAAAAGCCTGAAGTGGTCGACGGAACTTTTAAAAGTTAATTAAAATACAAAGTAAAAGGGGCTTGCTGTGAAATTTTGACATGAAAGCACTTTTCAATTGTTTTAATTAATTTTTTTTAAACAACTTCTATTCCTTCATTTCAAAATCCTACAAAAGTACATTAGAAATTTACTTTTGGTTATTATTTATTGTTTAAATTTTCAATATTGTAAAAACCCTCAATTATAATATTGTAAATATTATTGCAAACGATAATATTTTGTAGTGTTTTGGTAAATTAATTGTTCTGGAAATGAGGTCCTTTTTATTTTGATAAAGTGAATTTTTGTATGCCATTGTTATCAGTAGCAAATTAACGAGGGCTGCCCGACAATCAGGAAGGGCATTCACGTCTTCCGGAAGAGGGTCCGAGTAAGTGTCGTTTAGGTGGCTTCTTTATTCAAATTTCAAGAAAAAGTTAAGAGAAGGAAGGCAAATTTTAAAATAATGGAACTATTTTTCAATTTAAAAGATCAATTTAGCACGTAATTCAGACTTTGCATCTTTTAAATAGAACATGACAAAAAAATTTGACTTTCTAAATAACTAAATTTCTATTTTCCCAAAAACAATTTAATTATTTTTAAAGCTACGGTCTACAGTTAACAATATTTTTCCCTGCGTTGCCGCAGCAGTCCCCGAATTGGCCCTTTTTTTAACTAAAAAATTTCCGTCTGTGGAAAAGTGCGGCAATAATTTCTACTCTACTGACAGAAGGTCATTGCAGTGACCCGAGTAACGGCGCGTCTCGTCGCACACATAACGATGGAAAAATTAAATTCAGCGCATGAATCGCGTTAGAGCATGTGGAAGAAATTCGAAAATAGTGCCTCTCATTATAAGCATGCAGCCGCGCGCAAATTTGATTAAGGCCGAGCAGCCAGTGGCAGAGACTAAAATAATGCAGCCACTCATCTTTTTGTGTTTTTGTCCCTCTCTGGATGAGCCCGCTGGCTTTTTCATCCCATTGTTCCGCGACGAACTCCTCTTGTCCCCCGCACTCACTTTTTTAAACAATCCTTCTGTCGATGACGGCAGACGAGCACCCTCGACCGAAATAATCCAGAGTTTTTGTTCCGAAGAAAATCAATTCCGATTTGAATCGATGAAAATGAAGAGTCTCTCCCTGGCGGATATAAAAGCAGGCATTTTTCCCGACATTAATTACAGAAAACCCAGGCTATTCCTCTTCCTTTATTATACCCAGGGATTTGGTCGACGACAAGAATAGAATCCCGCCCCCAGAAGATCATACTTTGCCGACCTTTTCATATTATATATTTTTTTTATAATAGGGTGGCCCCAACGGTGGCAGACAACAGGTTCTTTAACTTCTCCCCGTCGGGAGTTCAGTCAGTCCTTTGGCTTTTTTTGTCGGAATATCTCGCCGGGGCTCCCACGTGTATTTCATTACGGCCCGACTCACTAATGCGAGGAGTTTTTACTTTTTATCGCCCCGCACTGGTCCCTCCAACCCACTGGAGCCGCAGATGGAATTGGTGTTTACGGCCGTGCGCGTTTGTTTCGTTGTGTTAAGTGAGACCATTTGTGCCACTTCAGGGACGTAACTTATAATCCGATACCAATTCGGGACCCTTTTTGAGCTCTTCTTAATTTTTCAGGCTTGGAAAACGGAACTAATAAACAGAAATTATTGTTATTTAATCTCCTTCTGCAGCATTTCGGATTGGAAAACCGGTTTCTGACCAAATGTTGAGAGTTTTGATATTTATTTTTACATAATATTGCTTTATTGAGAACAAGACACATTTTTTTTTAATTAACCTACATAAATTATATAAACAAGTGGATTCATAAATTAATTTACTTGATGAAAAAAGACAATTTAAAATTTGATTTGGATAACTGATCAAGAAATATAGTTATTGAGGAAAAATCCAAATTTTCGTTCACTTTGGGAAATTCAATTGTTTGTTGAAAATTTTAAAATTATTACGCAAGAATAATTATTTTTTTATCTCATTGATGTTTACATAATTAAAATATAATTTCCAAGAATAATATGGGGATTTAGTTTCGTTCTTGCATATTAATCCTGCCTGCAACCAAGCTCAAAATCGATAAACTCATTCATCTAACTCCGCATTATACGGTGTAATTTATCCGCTCTCGTGCATAAACGTTGGATAAATTTGCATTGCACCATAACGTCAATTGGCTGCTGCAGCACGCGAACGTCATAGATGCATTATTAAGCCCCGCCGTGATTTGCAATAAACAGAAGCTTGTTTAAGCTAAATGCTTCGATTAGACGAGCAAGTAGAGCAACTGACGAGTTAAAATCTGAACGAATCGGGCCGAGGCATATATAGTGTGTCAGTGTGTTTGTCGTCTGCGGACGAGAGCAAGAGTAATTTTTTGTCACGCCTTGCAAGGCCGCCCGAACGCGAAATAATAAGGCGAATTATCACTCATGATGCATCCGCGGGATTTAGGGTTAAGTGCTTCGCGCGACAGACGGCCGGAGAGACAGATCTGGTTCACGATGAATATATGCCGCGTGTGCCAGCAAACGAGGGAACGCCGCAAGTGAGCGGAACGACCCCCTGAACTTGGCGAAGAATTCGTCTGCGTTACACGTGGGAGATACATGAGTGGTAACAAAGCTTAATTGAGGCGTTTGCGACCTAAATTTTAACCCTTTTTTAAGTTGAACCTTTTTAAATTAGAGATATAATATTGAGTAATTTAAATAATTTATAAATTCAAACAAAATAACTTTGAAAAAGTTTATTTTCAACCAATGTAGTTATCAAATCAGACTGGCATGTTACAAAATCTGCTTAATTCCTTCCTTTGAATTAAATTTTAGCTGAATTTATACAAGTTTAATTTTCTAAAATTTTTTATTTTAAGGTTCCTTTGCCTAAATATTTTATAAAATATCTAAATCGGTTTATTATTTTTATGAAAACTATTCAAAATAATTAACTGCAAATTTTGAAGATGCGCTTTCTGATGCGCTTAAAAAGAAGGAAACGAAACTTTATCTCAGTGTAGCCTAAAATTTGTGATTTCAGCATGAATTGTCTGGCACATTGTGTTCCTCCATTCACTGCCAAGAGTAAATCAGAGTGCATTGCCCGCACGAATTTCACGGCTCTTTTTCAACAACAAAGGACGTCGCCGGTTTTAAAAGAGCAAATTGAAACACGCAAGCGACCAGACTATAATATTTATTGTGTAGCTTTCTTCTTTGATGCGATCATTAAAGGACCAAAAACGCATTTTAGTTTGAACAAAGGGTATATTTATATAGTTATGATTGTTTTTAATGTGAAAACTTTTTCTACGAATCTCTTTAATTTATTAACCAGAAGATATAAAAATAAATATTGGAAATCGAAGAGCGCTGCACAAGTCGGCTTAGAGTTGCATCGAATGTAAGCCGCCGACCGAGTTGTGGCAGCAAAAAGGCTTTGGACGTAATCACATAATCCGCAGGCCGAGCGGGTCGGTTCCAATAATTTGCAGTGTCAGAGGCCGGCGCACCACTCGCGAAACATAGCCAATTTATCCCAGAATAGCTGAAAGAGTCGCCAGAAATTTTTTTGTAGCGCAAAACCGATAGAGAAAAGTAATGGTTTTACAACTTACAACGTTCAAAGGCGAAATTTCTTGGCTGACCCTTATGCCCTGCTGCAGAAAAAAATTAATAAAATGCAGGTGTAATAAACAATTTTGTTTCTTTTTTCGATTTGAACGGATTTTCTAAATTACATTTTGTGATAAATTGTAATTCAGCCTGAACGTCGGGCTTGTGAGCCGTGGCTGCAAATGGTAATTTATCATCCCCTTTTGCACGCAGCCAGTTTAGAGCCATATTTTAGCACCGAGCATTGATTTACGGCCCCGACTTTGCCAATTGCCGGGCTTCACCCTCCGAAACAGCAGATTGCCGCTTTTGATAAAAGCGAAATCTCTCTCATCAGTCTCTCGAGAAAGTGACATTGGAATAAGGCTCAAGTGTTGTCTCCAGAGTGGCCGAACGATTATTATGTTTTTGCAAGATAGCAATGCGACATGCTGTTATCAGTTTACACTCTATTCACCGTCTCTGCGAAAAAGACTAATTTGCCGTTTTGACCCGCTGCTTTGCTGCATTGGGATAATATTTTTATGCAAATGTGAAGGAAACTCTCATGAATATTCATGGAGATAAGCCAGTGATGCCGACACACGGCCTCACTAAATCAAGTCCCGCGACGAGAGCCCGTGCGTGCGATTTCATTTCGAGCAAAAGTTCATTTTCACAGAAAATACCAAGCTTTTCGCCGAAACCGACGTGAACTTTGGCAAATTGTGTTGAATTAGCACGACGTCTTATCTGCCTCGCGGGCTGCCGTGCGATAGTAAAGTTCGGAGCAAATGTTTATGGCTTCTGACATAATCGGTACAACAATTAACCTGCAAATCCTGCAATTTCGTTTTACCAGGAGGAAGTTGTTTGGTTGAATTTCGTGATTTGTTTTATGTATACCGTTCGTGATCTGCAAATAAAGTTGTTCACCTTTGGGGTATGATGAGGACTATAAAATTAGAAATGAGTTGAACTGAGTTGAACGAAAAATTGGCTTCCGTTCAAACTTCAAGACTTTCCTTGTTGGCTGACTCAATAAGTTTACTTTCAAATTTAATGGAAAAAGTTTTTTCAAATTAAAGAGCCTCTCCAATTATTATTTTTATCTTCAATTCAAATTTTGTGGCAAATCTAGATCAAAATATTTGCACTCTTAATTAAGAGTTGATTCAAAGGTTTTCCCGGCAAAAACATTTTGAATTGTCTGATAAATTGATAAATTTGGCCAAATATAGAATTTTAAAGTTAGTTAATATACATAGACAATAAAGTGAGAGTTTAATTGTTTTTTGGGCGGGAAAAGGTGAACCTTTGATGAACATCTCTTTCAACCCTTAAGATTGTAAATATTTTGATCACAATTGTTCAACCATGAAAATTTGCTTCTTTATCCAAATTCTAGAATAAAAATCTATAAGAACTGGAGAGGCGCTTTGAAATAAAAACCAAAAATGTTTCCTATTCCAGAAAATGAGATTTTGAAAGCTTTCTAACGAGATCATTCAAAAACAAATGTGTAATTTTCTTTTTCATTCCCATTCCTTTATTTAATTTAAAAATTTGCATTCGAAAGACTCCCCCTCTGCTCTGGTACACACAATTACTCTTGGAAACACAAGTTTGTGCCTCGCCTATCTACCCTAACCACAGCTTGAAGGTGTTAAAAAGCATCCCTTCGCCATTCAAAAGCCATTTTGCCACCGTTGCGAAGCTGCTTAATTGCACGCCCGCCTTTCGAAGGGAACCATTAGGGCGAAGAGTGGCGGTGCAGATAAAGTATCGACTTTTTCTCGCGGAAACCGTAAACAGGCCACAGATTTTTGCATGCGGAGACACCAACAAATGTTTGGAGTATCGATTGCGGGTGCTCTCTCGCGGCTCGTTGAAGCTTATCAGCCCACACAGCACAACTCCTCGCGCATAAACAGCTGCTAAATTGAGTGTCCGATGCAACTGCTGATATACCCAACCGAGTAATTGATTTAATTAAGTGGCCGGCGCCATATTCGCCCTGGTGCAGGGCGTTCTCTCTCTCCCTCCGGTGGGCTTTCCGTGATTAATGAGCGCCGCCCGTTGTCGATTATTAATTAATCGCGCTTTATTGCGCGACACAAAGTTGGGCCGTTATATTATTTTAATGCCTCGCGCCGGCGTCGATGCTGCGGAGACCTTTTAAAATAATTAAGCGCGCCGGCAACTGGGAATCTGGGTTTGCGGTGCTGCAAAAACAGAAGCAGCTCGAGTATCTCGACCGGCACGCGACGCTTATTAAAACCAAAGGCCGCAACTTTTCGTCGCATTCCCGCAAATTGCATGATTGACGGCGCAATTATAATGAATGGGGAAAAAAATTAAATATGTCAAGCTAAAACGGAGGAAACAAGCCTTGACTCATGAAAATAAAAACAGACGGATATTATAGAATTATGTCATGTGTGTGTTCTGGAAAAGTTGTTCCCTTTTTTTTTTAAATTTAATCTTCCAATCATACAAAAAAATCATATTTTCCAAACGATTATGATAATCTTGAATCCATAAAAATCTGATTGACATTGTGAGCATAAATGTGTTTGAAAAAGATTTTGGAAAAATTGTTAAAATCAAAATGTTATTTTGAATCTTGAATGACATATTATACAATAATATAATATGATTGGCAAATTCTGTGCCAATTTTCATTTGAAACTAATGTGCTTCAGCTGATTTTTATATTTATGTTAGGCAAAAATTAAATAAATTTTCAATTTTAATATCGATTGTTAATATTTTACATTTTGTCTTCACAAAAAACGTTCATCTTATCTCAAGATCGTAACAAATTTAATTGTTTTCGCTTCCAACTCTCTTGGTAGACGTTTAATTTCCTTTTGTCCACCAAAGGAAATTTTCAGCCCTCCGGAAATTAAACGCTCGTAAAATTCAAATCATTTCCTGCGAAAAGTTTGCGCAAACTTCTCTCAGCGCGAAACGGGCGTGGGTGAATTATTCAAGCGCTCAAGGCGGCGTTCCCAAGAGCAGAACTCGGAATTGCATTAAAGATATAAACCCAGAAAGATGCATTTCTCGAGCGAATTAGAAAATAGACTCGACGGGAGAATATAAGAGTTAATTTCAAGGCGCAGCGGGAGCGAAATTAATCCCTTGCTGATTGCAAAATTAATGAATCTGCCGCGTTTTCGGGCTGAAAGAGTGAATGGGCGCCTCTAGCCCTCTCACAAAACACAAAAGTAGCGGCCGCTGCTCTAAAAATACACACACGATAGGCGCCGTAATATGTATCGGTGAGTCGAGGTGCCATGGATTGGACAAAAATATCAACGGCCTGCATCGAACGAAAGAAAGAAAGGAAGAAAGAAAATTGCTTTCCTGCACGTGCCGCTTCTCTTTCGACTCTTGAGCGTGAACGCAGATCGGCAAAAGCACGTATTCTTTCACGATGCGATAAAACTCGTTGCATAAGTAGAAGTGAAAGTAATTATCAGCTAATTAAATTATACTATGGGTCGTTCGGTGAAGAGCTGCATTTGGGAGATGGGTTAAAAGGGCGATAAGCATAAACTACTTTCTTGAGGAATGCTTTCCCTTTGATTGGTTTTATGGCTTTATAGACGTCATAAAAGTAAAGTTTTGTTAGATAAAGTCCGACTGCGATTTTTATTCCCAGCCAGCTAAAATTATCCTCTTTTTAGTTGGACGAATTCAGTTGCTTTCAAGTTGGTCCAAATTATCTCACAGATAATAATGATGATCAAAATCTTTAAAGGTACTATTTCATCCTCAACGTCCTTCAATTTTAGTATCTAGATTGGGACAAAATGTAACTGATATAAAATTTCATTGTTGATTTGATTATTATTTATTTGCAATTAAAGCAGAACGACAGATTCAATTAACTGATTGGGACAACATAAGAGTTTATCTCGCCACGTCGCCATGATTAGATTAAATTGTATCTTTAAGCAAAACACAATTGTAACGTTCAAATTTCGTCAACGTCTGGGCAGAAGTTTGATCAAAATTAAAATTTGTAAATAATGATTGCGAATGTGAAAAATGTGGGAGTAAAATTAACTTGTATCATTTTAGTGAATGCTGTAAAAATAATTTAAGCTTGTCTGAAGCTGCGAGAATGAATTATAAATAACTAATTTACGTTGAAAAGTTGTACACATTTTGTGTTTAATAAATTTCTATATATATAAAATTAAAATTACTTTATAATTTAATTTTTATATTTTATTTTAATTGAAATAAGTAGTGGGAAAATCAGGTTTAATTCTCTAAATTTAAAAAAAAAGCAAATGGCTTTATCAGTTACATAAAAAAATAAGCTGGAATAAAGTCGTTTGCTTTTTCTATAAAAATAAAAAATTTGACGAGAGGATAAGTCGGTTCGTTCTTGATGAGTGCCTCTTCTTCTTGAAGATATTTTCTTCCTTTTCAGCACTTAAGCCTTTTAAACGAGTCTCCTGCCTTCAATATAAATGAAGATTTTCGCGAGCACCAAGGCGAATAGCGAGCGAATCATTTTGTTCCAAAACACGTCGTCCTTCACAAAGTCCGCTAGCCGTGCCAGCAGGCGAGCCGCCGACTGTATGAATAAGCAAATTATGCGTGGCCAATGCTCATTTCGCACCTAACAATATAAACAAAATTCCGCAATAAAAAAAAACGAGAGAGGATGCAGCGGAGGATGAATGGAACCGACACAGGACGCTCTTCTCTCGTAAAAATAGCTGCACATATAAAAAGCAAAAAGCTCATCTTTTTTTCGCAGGTCGCGGGAGGAAATACCATGTATAAGTGTTGAGCTCTTTGCGTCCAAAGGCGCGCATTTATTTGTTTTTGCCGGCGGGCGACCGCAGAGCGGCCCGGGATTTATGACCGTGCGACACTTATGCAAAATAAATGATGATGTTGGAGCGTCGTAAAAAGCGAGGACGCCCATCAGCCTTGCGGCATATGCGTGTAAAAGGGGATGGCGCGGCCCTTCCTCCCCAATTGTTTGCCCGAGCAATGCGCCCCTGCAATTTAGCAACCTCTTGCATCAACAGGCCGTGATGCTTCACGCTCCGGTATACGCAAAGTGGTCATTTTTTTTTACATACGCCGTACGCGGAAAATCGATGGCCGGCCGGACGACTGCTCTTGACAGCCACCAAATTGAAATTCAGCGCGAGAAACGCGACGTGCTGGAAATTGGCTTTTTGTTTTCACGCGTTCCGCTTTTCCGAGCCAGTCGGCAAATGCAATGGCAACGGAATCAGCTTTGCGGAGAGGCTTAATTAAAATTTGTCGGCCATTATTTGCCAGTGTTGTTGCTTCTATTAACTGATAAGCGTTAGCATTCTCATCCAAATGCTACATTTTTTTATATTAAAATAACATGAACCGGAAAAACAGAGCGGACCTTTGGGTACCATTTCCCAAAGCAAATATACACCACGAATCACTAATTGAAATTCCACGTCATCCATTCCGGTTGAACAACACTTTTCCATTGGCTATGTATAAATAAAATCGATTTCATTTTGATAAGAGTTGTTTCCGTTCAGTGGAAATTCAAACAGTTGATTCGTAAATAATTTGTTAAAGTAATAAATACTTCAGTTTAATTAGGTTAATTTAGTTTAAAATGTTTAATGTTTATAGTAAAAATTAAATTTGATATTAAAAAAATTCCCACAAAAAATTTAAAAAAAGTCTAGCACAATGCAATTTTAATCAAAGTTTAAAATCAAAACGAAAGAAGCCAACCTCTAGTTTATATTTCATACTTTCCAAGTTTTTATGATTACCTGCAATACCAATAATCAACATCAGGGTCAAAATCTACTTTTCAAACTTAACAAATAATTATCAGCGAAATTTACATGAGCATATGTTGTGGAGGAAGCCGGTGAAACAACATATATTCTAGCGTCCCCGTCAATAAAATTAAGGTTCACCCGCGCGACCGATTCTCCTTCTCACAAGTATTAAATTGCACCCAAGACGATGAATTATGCCGTGGAAGAGTTCGCTGCTCTTATGGGAGTTGATGTGAAATCGACTGAAAAGGCTTCCTCGGCGCGAAATTCAGTGACATAGGTCGAGTACTGTTGCACCCAACAGCTGGCAAACGAGAGAGTGTGAGGAAATCGTAAGGTGTCTTACAAGTGCGCCCCGTATTATTGTTTGTTTCGGAGAAAGAAAGGAAGGTGCGTAGAAATGACGACGAGTTCATGCCCCGAGGTGCGTGCATGAGTAATGAGCTTTTCATTTAAAGGGGTTGAACGGGGATGAAAACTTTCAGAAAATAGAAACTTCAATATTGACTTTTTGATAGATCTTAGCAAAGAGAGTCAAAAGCAAAAATTAGACCTTATAAAAATCTTTTAAGTATAAAAAAAATCTTTTGGTCACAAATTGATAAACTTTCAAAGTTGCCTGAGTGGAAGCCATCTTTGAATTAATCTCATGGGTACTGGAAATTCTTTAAGTTAATAATTCTTTCAACTTTCATCCTAAAACATTTGAAATAGTACGGAAAGTTAAACGAAAATCTAAAATAAATCATTTTTATTTACCTATGAAAAGTTTCCTCCCCTTTAATTATAAAATTAAATATATCTCCAGGCTCATTATGAGTGCGCAGGAAATGCGAATCACATGAATTTGAATCATATTTATTCCACTGGGAACGGAAGGTTTTGTGCGAAAAATATTATTTATATGGTTGGGAAACGCGCAGGGGGCGCATTTGAATTTACATTCTGCACAGCTATGAAACAAAGCGCACGACACACAAAGTCGAAACGTCGGACGAAACGACAGGCGAACATGCGAGGAGGAAACGCTGCCGCATGCAAAACAAGGGCAATTTGAGCAAAGCGCGCACGAGAGAAAGAGGGCTGGCTGTCGTTTCGTGTGACGCAGAATGGGTTAATTTCGGAATGGAGTCCACTTGATTTGTTTTGCTGTCAGCATAATAAGACGCCCGCCGTCTCGCCATTGATTTTCACTTTGTTTGGAGTATTTACCCCTCAATGAAACTCGCCCCTTGAGCCGATTTAGCATGCATGAAGGGGCAAATTGAACCTAACAATAAGTCAAGCAGAAATGTAGTGAAAATTTAAAAGTCTTATTTATTTCCTAACTAATTTTTAATTTAAAATCTACTACAGTAGAAGTAAAATTTATTTCAATTAGATTTTAATTTATTTTGTAATACATAAAAAAAAATTGCAATAAATGTATCCATTTTTACAAAAATTTTAACAACCCCTAATTTAGTATGTTTAATCTGTTCAGATTACTTTGGTGACGTACGCAGCGGCAAATTAGGTCGAGATTAAGAATATTCAAATATTTGACATTTCGTGCCGTGTAGTCATCTGCGTTCGAGTTCAATAATGAAATCCAAATCCTGCTTTTTCCGCTTTTCAAATACCGATTTTAATTCCAAATTTGATTTGTGTGCGATTTTAAATCTGGCTTCTCTTTGCGTCAATTGAATATCGCTATACATAAATTTCCGAGCCGCTGAACGCGTTCCGAAAGCACCTCACGGCAGCCAACGTGAGCGCCTTCGACAAGCAGTGGACGGATGGATCTGTCGTCGGAACGCCTTTGCTTCGATTCTCAGAAAATGATGCACGGCCGGATAAATATTGGTATTTGCGCAGAGTGATGGATACCACGTTTAATATTCTCGGCTGATGAGTCGAACGCGCACGGGCACCGCTCCAAAAAGCCTCCTAGCCCAAGTGTCTCATCTTTTCTTTTTTGCTCCTGCACCCAACCTCTCACTCTGATAGATTTCCTTGGCTGGCACCGACCGAACGCACTTTTCACTCAATGGTCCTTTATTCAGTGCCGCATAATCATTTTTTCCGTCGTCGTAAAATTTTATGATTCAATTAGCTGCTTGACCGGACGCTGACTTTGGGGATAAAATGGGTCCGTCGCACGAAAGATTACGATTTAATGCGTGTCAACCTCTTATGGACCGGCCGTAATGTGACTCGCGTGATATGTGCTCGCCGCAACAATGGGGAAAAAATCTCCTCCTGTTGCTTTTGGGTGTATTTTGCTGACGGGGACCATTTTTTTTTATCTGAACACACGATAAGAGATTTTTTTAATGATGCATTTTTTCTGTGTGTTTTGCAGGGAATGTTGAAAGAGTTGCCCTTTCGAAATGACTTCTTCGCCAGGAGCCCCGTTCAAACGACTGTTGTGCCGGTCGCGCTCGCGTCTCATTCTGGTCGCCTTGGCCGGCCTGGCTCTCTACTGCCTCCACGAGGGACCGTCCAACAACGCCGAATACCGACCCTCGATTCTGCCCCTCTACCACCACCACCCGCAGGTGGCCTCTTCGCAGCACCGAAGGGCCGTTCTCCAGAGGAATAATGCCTCCCTGCACCCCAGCAACTCGGCGGGTGGCACCGAATTCAAAAGCAACACTTCCACGCCGCCCTCGCCAAATCTACCAGTGATGCAGGTAAGAAGAAAAACCACCATTCCGGAACTTCAATTTCTGTTTTTCTTCTGTACCCTTTAAAAATTCATTTAATAATGAATCAAAGCAAACTTTCTCGCAGTAATATTGCAGGGTTTGTTAATTTACAACCCTATTAGAAAAAGCCTTGCTTAGAACTAAATATGGTGATTTGAATTTAAAAGCTATTTAATCTTTATTTATTCTCCATTCAAATCGGCTTTTCCTCCATGGGGTTTGCGAGCTGTGAAATCATTTTGACGAGAATTAGTACAAAAACCAATCTTTTACAACTTTTTCTTTCAAATTAAAAATTTTTAGTGAAAAATTATTTGAAGGTTACATTTTTTCACAAAACAGTCTTTATCACAAAATTTTAAATTAATTTTCATAAAAGAGTTAATTTGAAAGAAATAAATATTTTTTTAAAGATTGGTTTTTGAACTAATTCTTTTAAAAAATGATCTCACAGCTCATGAAATATGGGTGCAGCTAATTTGAAATTCAAATCACCAAGAATCAATCGTAGAATGTGAAATTCTACCAAAAAAAGAACTAAATACTTAAAAAGCTTTTACTTTTAAATATTTACAAAGGTTGGAGTAAAAATAAACTGCTTTGAGTAAAAAGAGCAACCCATTTCCTTTTGGAGCAACTTTGAAATTTTCGTTCCAACAATTTTCCTCTTTTTTTCTTTGCCACTAAAAATCTCATTCTCTATACAGATTGCTCCGGTATCGCACATTTGCTTTATCCGTTGACAAAACGGTACCCATGTGAATTCCTGTACGCGCTGAACGCACGGTCATCCGTGAAACGATGCAAGAACAAATGCGGCGAATCCTTTTTCTCTCTATTCAATCATCTCTCTGCTTGCGTGGGAATTTCATATGGGACTCGGGACGATCGTTATCTATTGGAACATTGCGCAACCGGTGTGTGCTTTTGGAGCACAAAAAAATCACGCAATTCAATTTAATTTTTCAAGTGTTTGGTCTAGATTTGAATCTAAAGGAGGACCTTTTAGAAATGCGTTTGCTCACTCGCATTTTCCACTCGACGCAACCGAGGCGTAATCCGTGAGCTGCGTTTTTACGTGACGGGATTACATAACAAGTGGAGTGCGAAGAGATACACACACACCGAGTATAATTTTCAATTCATCTCTCACTCGCAAAACAAAAAAACTGATGACATTTTGGTGTGTGCCTGCATAGAAACTCAACGGTTGGATGACGCCCCGCGTGCAACGCGTTACAGATTTAATCTCGCGGTTTCATTGTTCTGCATAATTATCTTGATTAAGGTGCTCTTTGGCTCCTGCATTATTATCTCGACTGAAACTGACCCAGATAGGGAAAGGGGAGAGAACCGCGCAAACAATCGAACACGCGAATGCATAATTTAAGAAGAAAGAAAGGCTACGGAACAATTAGACTTCTCTGCAGAGAGAACGAACGGCGAAGGGCGCAGAACCGCGGGTTGCACACACACACCACACACTCGGCACGAGTGTGTCTGCGCTGACGTCAAAGAATAAGAGATGAGAGAAATCGATATTAAAAGAATTGCGTGAGTTTGTTTATTTGCACGGATGAGATGCGTCTTTTATATAATACTTGAGTGGAGGACTCAAGAAAATTCTCAAGTTTCTTTTTCTCCTTGAAATAATAAAAATAAAATAAAAATGTTTCATTTCTGCAATTTTAAATATTGGATTGAAAACAATCAAATAAATTTAAGAGAGAGCGGTAAAATCTTTATTTTTGAGCAATTTAAATATAGCGGGAAACCATAAAAATTTCAGAGTTTGCACGTTTAAAGTTTTGCTTTATCCAAAATAATAAAAATAGGGCTGATGCCCAAAGTTTCCCCGTTAGTTGAGAAGGTTCTGGGCATATACAAGCATTTTTTCCCACTTGAGATTACACTCTTTTTTTGCATATTTTATGGGGGGAAAAGTTTCTTTTCAAACCAGCCGGGCGGGTGGATACATTCTATAAAAAGCCGGCCATGGCGCAATTTGCATGAAATATGGGCTTCTGTTTTAATGATCTCCCGCCGGGGCTCGTCAACTGCAAAGCCTAAGCGAGATGCCCTATTGAAAAGCGTCTGCAATGAACCGAGAGTGACGTCGTCCAGAAATGCGAGACGCGCAGTTTGGCATAGCCATGCCAATTAAAACTTTTTCCAAGAGCACGAATAATTGATCGGGCCGCGAATTAGCCGAATCAATTAATAGTTCAACCGCAATGTTAGATAAAAATAAAATCCAGTTGTATAAGAAAAGCGAGAAAAAAAAACGAAAGCCACTGGCATGGCCGATAAAGGCCGGCAAACATCGAAAGAAAGAGGCAAGTTTTGCCAGCAATCACCCGAGTGGAGATAAAAGTCATTTCAGGAGCATTTGTTAGCCGAGAGGGCTGCTTTGGCAAAACCAAACCCTCTGGTATGTAATAGAATCAATAGCAAAAGTAGCGCCGGTTTTTCTTCTTTTATCTACTTCTGCTCCTTTTCTGATCGATCTTGCTGCTTGATGAAGTGCGGGCATAGAGGGGTCCCTTTTGCCGCGCCATTGTCTCGGCAGTGTTATCATCATTAAAGTGTATTTGTCTCCAAACACAAGCCTGTTTGCTTATGCTCCTTGAAACGGGGCTCTCGTTGACAAATATTTTGCCTAGGTAAGCGCAAAGCAAAGTTTGATCAGATCGCTCTGCCCAAGCTGGATTTGTATTTTACTTTTCTTTCTTCCTCCTCGGCATCGTCTGAGAGAGCGGCGACGACTCGCGACTTTATCGATTTCGTGAACCGACTTCGCCGAGAGACACGATCATTCGCAACAGCATTTCGCTTTCAAGTCTCTATAGAAACAATAAGGCAGCGTCCAATTAGTAATAACAGCAACTTCTCTCCAAAGCAAAAGGGTTGTTTTGAGTTATACAGCAAGTTGATCATTTCATTTCACAACTTGTACGCAGGGCTGTTTTTGGCAGATTATTTGTGCGAACTTAGAATTAAATTTCCAACCCTCGCACTCCAACTCCAGAGGCCTAATTCAATTTCAGCGTGTCGAGTGCAAAGAGCGGGGAAAAGGGCGAGCCCATTTTATATATTTTTTCCTCTCTCGCGCTTCAAGCTGGTGATCAATGAAGCGAAAACGAAGTGCGAGGGATGAAAGCGCAAGATGATTTTCAGCGTTGCGAATGATTGTACTGGTTTTGTTGTTGGTCTGACTGAGACGAAGAGGTGGGTAATTGCAAAGAGAGCACCAGGCCGGGTGGGCAGAGCGCGCAGCATCCGCGCGCCCGAGTGTTGGCTCGAGAAATGTTATGAGCCTGCTCTGGTGGTGGAGGAAATATTGATCTCTGCTGGTACAGTAGGAGCCGGAGCGAGAGACAGCAGTGTGTACCACCACTGCCGGTTCACCCCCCTGCGTTTCGCGCTGCAAAACATTTTGCCAGGTCAGGTTCCGCCGCATTCGGCACTGGCGCCGCTAATTTTGACGACGACACGCCCCTTCCATTGAGATTTATGCACCGAATTAAACAACTAGGAAGGGGTGAAAATAGGCCACTCAGAGGAAACGGAATGAAAATGAGTTTTTACATAGTTTCGCAGAGTTTGGTTCTTTGAGAAAGTTTGAGGACGGACTTTTATGCTAATATTGGGAGAATTAAGAACAACTGTTTTATCTTCAAAAGCTGAGACCAATAATAAAGTTCATATTATTTAATTTTATATACAAGATTATGGATTTTGAACGGATGAAAAAATGTATAAAAATAGCAGTTAAAGTAAAGATTCATATTCGAGAAAATAAGTAGATAAAAAAATAAAGAATAACATTGTATTAATTTAATTTTAATATTTTTTTTTAAATTATATGCACTTTCAAAATATTTCTTTTTTTTAAAAGGGTCTAAATTTACAAAAATATTTCAATTTAATTTGAAGCATCAATTTTTTAATCTTTTCTAGTCAAAATAAAAGTAAATTTATAATACTTCGTATTAGTTTAACTAGGAATAATAATTACGATAATTACATCACCCGTTTCTAGGGTTCAAAGTTCAAACCACCAGCGGCGTGAACACACAGATACATACATATGCAAATTAGTGCCCCAATTAAATATGAGTCACATCCTAATGACGCCAGACAGCGGTCCAGACTCAATTTGGAGCGCACAGGGTTGCGGAGTATGCACGTGCACATGTGTGCCCTCCCGTCGCATTTGCATTGACTCGATTTGCATACGCCACATTCGGCCGCAAACAATTTATACAACGCGGCGGTTCGACGTCAGCGAGCAATTGTTCACACTCGGAGAGTGTTTTCATTACAAAATGCACTTCCGCCCAATAAAAATAAAAACACAAGAGTGCCTGGCGACGAAGGGAAGCAAAAGCGAGCGAGCGAGCGGGTGTGATATTGATCGCTTTTTCAATATCCCATGCATGAGTTCTCCCCGCTGAAAACACACTTGGGCAAATGAATTTTTCCATCAAGTGCCACATGTGGCACAGGCATTTCCAGCCGATGGAAAATTTCAAAGAAAATATTGCCCAATTCCTCACTCGTGGAGATTTTTTCCTTCCTCGCGAGAGAGAAGTTTGCGGATTATATTTTTTTTCTTTATCTGTTTGCAGAAGTGATCCATCAATAAAAAGCGTCTGTCGCTTTTCCGAGAAAAAGAAAGAGCAACTCTCTTCTGTTTCTCCTTTTGAATTATATATGACAAATGTATATATCAGACAAAAAGAATCCTCGTTGGTGCTCACAATGAGTGGAATTCGCCGCCTGCCTGCGCTTTTTGGCCGACGAGATGTACGAAAAAGACGCGGCTTTGGCACCGCTCTCAAAGGCGCACACACGGATCCTTTTTTTTATTTTACTTCGCGTGCTCCAATGGAAACTTCATATCTCCGCGAATTTTTTATGCGCTTGTCATTTCAAAGAAGCAGGGATCTGCGTCGCATCTCGAGTCGGAACATTATTATATTGTGTATAATTTTGCGCCGGTGCGGAGCGAGATTACGATTTAATATACACCTACGCGCGGCAACAAGAAGCCCGTAAAACGCGCGTTGTTAATCGAATGAAATGTTGCCCTGCATTAATGCCGAGCGCGGAATTTAATTCACAAAAATAGAGATCGCATGGCTTGGCATTCATTTGTGTGTGTGAATGTGTTCTGCTAGTCGTTTGTCAAGTTTATTCAGCGATTTATTAATAGAACCATAAATTTACGCGAATATATTTCGTTGTTATGCGGAGTCAGGCCAGAAGCCGGCGAGAATATCGGCCGTGTTTTCATTTGCATAATAGTAGTGAAACCCCAACCGAGCTGAAAAATATGTTAGGTGTTTGTCAAAAATTATTGGTCGTTCAACCAACCGCAGCGATTTATTTTTCTTCTTCTTATTGGCTTCAAGTAAATAAGGGGTGAATTACCATAAGAGGATTAAATTCACACTTCAAATGTATAAGAAAATTATACAAGGCGCAACAGCCGAGGTGATACTAATCCCTTTAAAAAAAGGAAGAATAATTGAAAAATTGTTCATTACAAAAAATCCTAACTTAAAATTAATATAGGCACAAAATTTATCTTTTTTTAAAGTTTTATTTGTATAATTTTTATTATAAATTTTTTTGATGTATCTAAAAATTTGAAATTTTTCATTTCAGAGCACATCCTCGACACTGCCCGATGACCGCGAGGTGCGCGCCGTCCTTGAAGTGGACATTCCGAAGAAGAGCACGCGTGGTCCGGTGGCCGCCGAGCATTCGCCCGAGGAGGAAGGCGCCCCCATAGAGGACTACGACGTGGAAGAGCTGGAAGAAGAACTGGCCAAGCGACGGAAACGTGTGCACGAGGTGTGCGAAGCGACCGGCCTCGACCGCGAAGTCGAGCCCAACGCCTGGGAGTTCTTCATCGACCACAAGCACCATCTAGTCTGGTGCAACATTTTCAAGGCGGCTAGCTCAACGTGGATGTACAACTTTAATCTGCTCGGTGAGTTGAAAATAAAAATGTACAAGAGAGACGTTGTCAAATCGAATGACTGGCGGGTTTTTCGGATGATTGCATTTTAATTTCGGGCCGAAATTTTCTTTAGAAGAGCTTTTACCGTTATTGCGTTGGGAAAATTCATAAATCAGATTTATATATATGCGCTCTGACAAAAAAAAAAACTCTCCCCTTTCTCTACGCACTTCAGGAAGAGCTCCACCCAAAGAAAGAAAACATAAATTCCTAAAAATAATCTCTCACCCCTTGTTAATAAATCACCGCTTTGTGTGTTGCAGCCGGCTATAAAGAGGATTACCTGAAACGATCTCGAAAAACGCCACTGGTGCTCGCCAGGTCGCGCTTTCCGCGGCCCAGTTCGGCCCAACTCCGCGAGGCCCTGCCCTCCTATTTGTCTTTCATGATCGTCCGCGACCCGTTCGAACGACTGCTCTCTGCTTACAGGAACAAAATCGAAGCATTCCGGCACAAATTCTACAGAAAGGTTGGATTGAATATTTAGAAAAAAAATTAAATATTAATAATTTTGTGACATTTCAGCTTTGCAAAGAGATTATCCATAGGTATAGGAAACCTGGTAGTCCGTACCAGGGACTGAAAGGGCCTAGTTTCTCCGAGTTTGTGACGCATGTGGTCGATACTTCTGAAAGACCGGACGAGCACTGGGCTCCGTACTACAGATTTTGCACACCTTGTCAGGTATTTTCACGGAAAAATGTCTTTTTAATTTCTAATTAAAATCGAGTTTTCTTAAAAAAATATATTGATTTTTTTTTGTGAATTATAATTTTTTTTTACTTTTTCAAAAGTTGAAATTTATATATAAAAAGGTAATTTCAATTTTTAACAATTTAATTTTCAGGTGAATTTCACCGTGATTGCTCAAGTAGAAACCCTGAGTAGAGATCAAGAGTATGTGATAAGACACGCCGGACTGGCCGAGGAGCTTCCCCTGGGCCGGAGGGGCCATCGGGAGGCCCTGAACAAAGCCCGGGGCGCGCCGACCAACGAGCTGCTCGAGCGCTACTTCCGTCAACTGAGCAGGGACCAGCTGATGGCCCTGTACCGCATCTACCGGATCGATTTCGACATGTTCGGCTACGACGCGGACAAGTACTTCCGAATGATCAAAGAACCGGAGCCGGGCATCAAATGACGACTGCAGGAATTCTGGAAGTACGTGTGCGGCGCCAGGTGCGAGAAGAAGCGCGATTACTACTACAATTGAAGGAAAGATCGTTTTTCAAATAACGCGGCAGGCGAAGAAGAGCGAGGCGCACGTTAACTTCTCTCAAAATTAAGTTCATTCATCTCACACGAAATGGTTGTGCGGACGAGACAGTGACAAAGTGCTGTGATTGATTTACCGAACGAGCAAAGTTTTGATCGCGGGCTTACGAAAGAAATGACTCCTTCGGGAAACGGGCAAAGTGAGAGAGGCTACCTATTGAATGTTGATCACGATTCATATCTCTAATTGTATATCCGGAGCAGCGAGAAAATATATTATAAATAATAAATCATTCCCTGATCTTCCTCGTGTTTCAACTACACTGTTGCATAAATGTGTACTTATTGTTGTATTTTTATAAAGTACTCGGGTTGAAAATTTTGAGTGAGCATTGCCGACAAGCGTTTTGAGGATTTTGGGGTTTTTCGAGGGAAATGTTTTGCTGTTGGGATTCGAGAAGGTTGACAATTATCGCGAATGACACGTTGTGTAATTGTATTCTTCCTACAGCACAGCTACAATTCAATAATGACCTAGTCTAGCTGTTAAGGCACCGTACTATATTTTTACTTTGATATACGAGCTTTTCAGAAAAGAATTTTTGTCTTATTTATATATAATGGTTTGTCTCGCTTGTAATTTTAAATGTAGACGTGAATGTGAACTATAACGAGCGCAAGTTTAGCAGGAATAATTATTACTATATAAGCAGCCAAAAGTTAAAGTTAAGTTGTTCAGAGTTTTAATAATGAGCATATTAAAAAAAAAGACTGCTTGCGACGCAACTTTCAAATTAATGCAGTTCTCGAAAAACGAAACACACTATAGGCTTAGAAGCTCACAGCGCGAAAACTGTACACGACACCTGGCAAAAACGTTAAACTTCCGTGATTTCAAATTACCCTATACTTGATACCAAACATCGATCCAAAGCGTGATAATGAAAAGAGAGATTGTACTCACTGGAGAGGACTGTGAGCAGGAAGATGTAGTCCGAGAAGGTGATGAGGCCAGAACTGCCCAGTTTGTAGAAAATGCTGTCTTTTTCCAGTTCCAGCTCCAGTTTATTGTGCATACTCTGAATAAAGAATTTTGAATTAACTCACAAGAATTAACTGTAGACTTTTATTTGAAGAGTTTTATGAAAAAAAAATCTTGAAAGACACCCAAATTATGAATCTGTCTCTAGCTAAATTTTTGATAAAGGCAAAAAATCCAATGAAGAGCTACATGCAGATTTAAAAATTCTGGATTAATTTTGGAGTGCAAAATTTTTCTAAAAAGAATAACAATGTAGAATGGGAATGAAATGAAAATACTAACACTAGCTTCAGCTGCAGTTGCAATTGTCATCGTCTGTAATAGAAATAAGTGAACGAAATGAACAGTGATATCTTTTAAACAAATAATAATTTATCAGCAACTCTGGACAGGGCATTAGAAGATGATTATGAGCTATTTCCAATGAAATTTATACAAAGAAATCCTCGCAAGTGCTGCAGCAAATCCTCCCAATCACCAAAAGCAACCTTTATTTGGGCTAATACTTTTCAAACTATCATGGCTAGAGACTAAATATTTACATCCCCCCAAAAGAGACCATGCAAAAACCTCACAGGTGCAATGGCAGATCTAATAGTTTTAATCCAAAATATGCGTGCCGAAGATTGAACTCAAAATGATTTAGATCAAAAGGAGAATGTTCTTTGATTTAGTTGAAGGTGCGGAAAAGACGAGTGATGGCGAATATATATAGAGCGAAAAATTCAGGTTTTCAATCAAAAACTCATGCCAGCAGATTTAGTAGACTTAGAAAACGGGAGATTAGTATACCTCAGTATGGGTCTGCATTCAGTGAAAGAGAAATGGAGGAGACGAATCACATATTTTGACAGATTTAGATTAGTCAGCAGTTTCTTGTTAGTCGCAAAATACAAAAAGGCATTCGAAGAAGGAGAGAAAGTGAAATATATTATATTTACAATCAGAACATCAGAATAGACGTTGAGATTTAGAAAATTGTAATTAAGTCATAAACTTTTTTTGAACGATTTAAAAGGCGATTATACAGTAGAGAATTTACATTTAATCAATAAGATTTGAGTGAAACGTGAGAAGCCACACTTAAACATCTATCTCATACCTTGGGGTCGTATCTCTTATACTGGTCCAAGCCAAGACCTAGAAAAATTTCAAAATTTAGCATCACCATTTACACAATACTAATTTAAATGCTAAAAGCTGCAAGCTTTCAAGCAAGTACCATCAGGTTGTTTCAAGCCTGGGGTCATGGACCTGAGGAAATCGTCAGGAGTCATGAAAACCTCGTAATCTCCATTCGGGTGACACACTTGCAACGTCGCAAAGTAGCGAAACACTTTATCAGGTGTTGAGTATTGGCGCATTCGGTTCTCATACTCGATTATCTAATAAAAACACAAACAGCATGCAAGAAAACACAATGAGCAAATTTGTGAAGGGTTTTTTTTAATTAAAATAATTGTTATGGCCTAAAGAGTCCGAATCTTGATTTTTTTTTCTTGTTATGCTTACAAGTAATGTTATTGAGATGAGACACCCCGATTTTGATGAAAGTTGGTATGCAACTTGCACTACCCTTGGGTGTTCAGGAATGGCTATCAAAAGTTGCCCAATTTCACAGGGGTTGGTAGTTTCCATTTAAACGCATGTTAAAAACGATTAAATGTAGGCAACAAAAGCGTCCTCTGTGTATATATTTTGCATACTTTCGATTTCTCCAATGTAATTCAAATAACATGGAGTTTAAATGGCAAAACTTGAACAAGGGAAATTGGGCAAAAATTAATAGCCATTCTGGGGTACCTGGGGTACCAATGGGTAGTAAAAGTTGTACACAAATTTTCATCAAAATCGGGGTGTCTCACCTCAATACCATTACTTGTTAGTAGAATTTTTGTATTTTTTGTTCATGAGGGTTTATCAATAAAATAAAATGCAAAAATTTAGAGCAGTTAGTAAGTCTATTAGCGAGTTTCAAAATAGCATGCCTGTTATTGACAAATGGAACATAAAAACCAAACCACCCATTTATAAATCAATATTATTTCAAAATCGTTGACTGGACAACAAAAATGCACACTATTTGGGCCTACCCTCTGGCTGCAGCATGCCTGGCAAGAGGGATCTGATAAAATCGAGGGGTGTCATGAGGACTTCCCCATCCAAATTGCTACCCAATTTAACCGTAGCGAAATATCGGAAGATCTTATCAGGGGTGGAGTAGAGTCGAATTCTGTTCTCGTACTCCATTATCTAGGCGTTAAAATGAAATATTCCATATTTTCTGCAACTCTAAAACCCTAAACTCACTTTTCTATCCCTGAACCCAATCTTTTCCCTGCTCTTCTTCTTTTTCTTTCCCTCGTCGTGCTCTCCGTGTTCCTCTCCGTTCTGCTCTTTCTCGTCGGCCCTGTTGACTTCAATTTGAGAGGCAGCGTCCACTTTGGGGAAGAACTTGTGGTAAATCGTCTTTGCAATACTATAAATATAAAGATCATTGTAATGAGATGACATATTAAAATTTTCATTAAATCTTGCAGTGGGTAATCGATGAGAATTCCAGTCATGAGCAAGCCCATCATGGCCAAGTAAATCTTGGTAAATGTTGGGGTCTTATCCGGCCTGTGCCCAAAGTCCTTGTTTTCCCGCCTGAACTGGAACCGTTTGGCGGCCAGTCCATCGCTGTCTCGTCTGAGGACATAAACCTTCTGAAGAGTGGTGTAAGTGTTGGCGCCAAGGACTCGGTGGACAGAGTTCTTGGCCAATTGCATCCGGGCCAGACGGCCTGCGACCTGACTTGCCAGCATTGCGACTGCGGACGAACGCCTGAGGAGTGATTTTGATAATTACTAGGTGCGTGGTCTTGACCTAAAAACAACCAATTCGGCCTTTTCTTTACCTTTTTAGCCCAAACGCTCAGCTTTATTCCTCGCACATGTGGTTTCGTCTCAAGCGAGATTCTCGAGATTTTCCAAAAAAACTACACCATTCAGTGAAAGATTTGCAAATTTCGACGATAAACCTGTCAACTGCAGAGATAATAAAGGCCAAAATTTTTTTATTTCGATATATTATCACGAATTGCAAAATTCCAATGTTATTTTAGCAGCTGATGTTATCGTCAGTGTAGCCAACCGTACACCAGAAGTCCCGAATGTCGCAGAAAAGGGGGCGTGGCCTGACCAATGAAACCTCACCTAAGGACGACCACACGTGCCTGTCTTCAAGCCAAATAATTTTGGTTCTGAGTTTGCTTTTGTATATGTTTTGTATATAAATTTGAATTTCATCATGACAACTCCGATTTCAAATATGGACTTTTGTGCTTCGTGCGGCTCAATCATGCCGGTGTTGCAGCCAAACGGTGGCTTGACTTGCTACACCTGCACCAAGTCTTACCCTGTTGATGGTATGAATTAGATTTTTGTTTATTATTATTTTTCCTTGCTTTCTATGTATAAAAAAAAATTATTCTCAACAGAACTGGATGCAAACGAGGTTCACTACGTCCTTCACTTCAATTCTGTTGACGCCGATCAGTTGGAAACTGAGAAAAAGAGGAAGAAGAAAAGGAAACATGCTGCGGCCGAAGCCGAGGGACCCGTCGTTGAAAGAAAGTGTCCCAAGTGTGGAAACGACGTCATGTCCTACGCCACCCTGCAGCTCAGATCTGCCGATGAAGGTCAAACTGTTTTCTACACCTGTACTAAATGCAAGTGAGTATAAGCATAAAAATATAATTTTAACATCTCATCGGTTGCAAGGAAATATTTTTGTATGTATTTTATTGATATATAGTAGCACTTTTTATAATATTATAAGAAATTTTATAACTTACAGTTTGATGTATCCTTTGAATACATAGTTTGATAATTTAAATTGATGGCGATATGATTTTGATTAGGTGAAATTGTCATTATATTTTTTTTTTAATTATTTATAAAAATTACTTAAAGAAAAAGTTAATTTTAATCTAAATATATCAATGTTACTTTTATTTTTGCAATATTGGTCACTAAAATTTTGAAAAAGATTTAGTTTAGTATTCCTTAAACAAAAATTGAATACATACATAGTTGATTTTATTAAAAAAAATTTAATTTTAATTGGGCCACCATAGCTTAATGTTTAAGTAGATCAATTAAGGAAAAGTCATTGTTAAAAATTTGTTCATTTCTGTTACAGATATAAGGAGACGGAGAATTCTTAAATTTACAAGAAAAGAAGACTCTTGATTTTATACTTTGTAATTAATAATTTCTATAATGTATTTTTCGCATTAAAATAGATTTCTGTTAATAACGAATGCTTTAGTATAAAAAAACTGTGATAATTACATTCTAAATTGATCTTTAACAGATTGAAACCTTATTAAAATCACGTAAAATCAGTCATAAAATATTTAGTATTACTAAAACTTTATTTCCAAGAAGAATTAAAACTTACACCAAATATGGAAATATTTCCTGAAAGTTTTTGCTGCACTTCAATTTCTGTTTTAAATTATAAATTAAATGCAGTTAAATCTGTTTTTTTTTTTTAATTGAATTGTGCTCGCAAAAAATAAATGATAGCTCCTGAGAGTCATGCAATATAATGGGCATGCATGTACCGCCGGTTGCATACATCTTCGACCTTGTAAAGTTAGAAAGTGGTTGTTTTTCCCGATTTAAACCGAGGGTAGCATCCTTTAGGTAACAAAATATTCATAAATCAGTTTAATTCTATCCGTGCGATTCGTCAGGGCTGAGCCGAAATCGCTAACGAATGCGCCAAATAGAAATAAAAGGGCGCAAAGTGATCGATCGCGTCGCCCTCTCTCGTCAGCTAGCGATGAGGCAGCCATGGCGGCTGTGCGGGAAGAGCCTCAACGGGTGAGTAAATGCAACTTTTCCACTGGTCGCGAGCGCCCGACGCGATGCACTTTCCCGCGGCGCGAACCGTGAATGTCGCCGCTTCGGTTCGGCCACGTTTTCCGGACGCTCGGGACGCCCGAAATGCGGCAAATGCGGTTTCATCTGTTGCTATGTCCGAGTGCGCACCAATCCGAGCAAGATTCGCGAATTCCGTTTTTGCGTCGCCGGCCGTGATTCGCACGAATTTTTTTCCAGACCGACGCTCCGTTTTCTAATTAAACTCAGATCCTCCCTAGCATTTGAAAAAGCCGGAGATGAAAAATGAAAATCCGAAATTTCCATTTTCAAACGTAAAAACCGCTTTCGGAATGAATTGTACAGCCTTGAACGGAAATCGTTAAGTCCTTTTTTGGAAGGCCCTTATTAGCAAAAACTACGCACTTTCTTTCAATGACAGTTAAACCAAATATAAACAGATTCAAAAATTATTTAAGAAAAATAATAATTTTATTCCATAGCAAAATTTCGTCGGAATGGGAAGGATTTGTCAAAATTTTGATTTGACAGTTGGAAGAGAAATATTTTTATTTTCGAGTAAAGTTTGCCAAGTGGCCAAAAGATAGCGCCACCGATACCGGTTGAGTTTGGTCCTGAATTTGGAGAATTTCAATGGCAAACCCAGGGGTGGTGCGAGTTTTATAGATTTTGTACTAATCATGAGAGTCATAGTCGGGAGAGAATAGAATGTTCTTGAAAATGTTAAGCAGGTTTGAAGCTTCGAGAAAGTTTCAAAGTACATAGACAGGGCGGAAGATTGATCTGTTTTTATTAATATATTATTTCGGTAAATAATTTTTTCATTAGCTGTTTACAAACATAAATTGTTTTCCTGAATCTAATACTATCAATGAAGGAAGTCCCGACCTTTTTCATTTTTATCAAATAATAAAAAAACGTACTTTGTAGTATTAATGTTGATCTAATTTTTGTCGTATTTCGGGGAGTTGAGAAAATCATTATTACCTTGATGAGGGTAATAGTAAATTTTTCAAATTTTTGAACATCATTAACAAGGAAATTATTAAAAGAAATCTACTGCATTAATAATTGGACTGGAAAAGTAAAAATTATAAAATAAAAAATGATAATGATAATGAGCTTGAAAACTTTCAAAATTTAACAAACAAAAAATACTCAATTTACCAAAATTAAATGATTTTCATTGCTTTGAGAGATTCTCAGAGTAAATTATAAAGCATTTCATTAGTTTCACAGCTATTCATTTTTTAATTTAAGTTCTATAATTTAGAACCAGGCAATTTGGAGCTGAACAAGTTTGTTTACTTTTTTATTAAACAAAATTAATAATTGAATCACTTTTTATATTTTTAAATTTAGTTTCACTCCAGTTATTCAAGCAATGAAGTAATAATTGTAATAAAATGTGCTTTAAAAAATCCAGATTTTAAATTAAATTTTATTGATATTGCTCGACAGTGAATTTGTAAATAGCAATTTTTGGAATTAAATTATTTTCATAATATTTTGAAGCAATCTTATATTAAAACATTTATTTAATCACAAAAAAATATTTAATCATATAAATTGTGTAAAACTGATCGACTTTCTGAATCGTCCAAACAAACAATAAATCATTCTGCAGCACAAAGAAACTATCCCGGGTCATATAAAAAGCTTTTAACAACACAGAAACGTCTGATCCGAGGATAGAGTTGAGCTCTGCCCAATTCGCCTCAGCTAAATTGAAAGGCTTTGCAAAGGAAAGAAGCGTCGGGGCGAGGAAGACCGGCAAATTGGTCTCGCCGGCGAAAATTTGTATCTGCACTGCTGCAGATTCGCCAACAGTGCTAATTCAATCAACACAAAAGTATGTGCATGGGAAATTTTTATTTATTTTCCAGCGACGCTCTCGGTGCGCCGAAAGGCGGATGTGAATTATTTATTTATAGAGGAGTGCGAACGAGGAGTGTGTTTGGAACAAGTAGGGAAAGAGTTGGCCGGCCAGAGAGGTCCTTGGCCCGCCGCGCTCGCCCAATTTTAAATACAAGCAAGCTTAGATTTGCATGCACCGTCGCTCGGCGTTGGCGATCGCCGCGTTTGATATGTAAACAAAACGCAAAGTGCACAACTTGGTAATTATCCGGGGCAGCAGCGGCTCGCTTGGCCTCGATCGGCTAATTTGAATGTCCGACAGTGAAAATATTGTGTGTCAACTTTGGATAGTAAAAAGAGAGATTCATTCATAATAATCACAACCAAAAAATTAAAATTTTTGTGTTCAAATAATTAAATTAAGCACATGCAGGAAATAATTGGGGATTTTTTCCCTAAAAATGATGAAATTTAATCTCGACCAAAGGATTATTTAAGTAAGTAATTTTTTCCAGATTAAGTCTTAAATATTTGATGAAGACCAATGATTTTTTTAATCTCAAAGAAAAGTCACAAGAATATAAAATGCAAAGAAACTGAGAATAGAAAAAATAGTTAATTTTGTTTGGTTATATGTCGAGCTGATACAATAAAATTGTTCATATTTCATTTATAAATAGAAAAAGTAGAAAGTAAAAAATAATTAATTTTCTTAAAAAGATACTCCAAATATTGAAAAATTAGTGAAAACATGACCAATCACATTCTTTTTAACCCCAAATTTTCATTACATTTGAATTTTGTGTCGAACCTGGCCAAATTTAGTTAAAATTTTAATTAAATAAAAAAAAATTGAACAAAATTTGCACGAAATTTAACATTTTTTATTTTATTTTAGCGCAAGGTCTCAATGCTATATAATTAAAAATAAAAAAGTATTAAAGTTTTTTCTTATTAGTTTAACCTCTTGTGTGCGTAACACACCTTGACGATGTACAGCGCGAGCCTCTCAAACAATCCATGCTAATTACTTGGCCTGATTGCAACATTCCTGCCTTGAGAGCAAAAGTGGTGGGGCCTTAAAAGGATGAATTATTCAACTTCGGTGCGATTATCCGCTCAAATGGAGTCGTGCGCGCGCCGAAATTGCGATCGTTACGCACCCAGTATGGTAATCAACTTTTTCGCCGTGCGCGAATTTCGTCTGGAGAGCGATTTGAGTAATGGTTGATAATTTATCAGTCCGGACTTTCCGAAACGTGCGAGCTTGTATTTATACGGTTAAGTGAAAAGTACACTTTGTTATCTCCACACTCGCTGCGGGGAAGGAGAGAAAGAAAAATTGCGCGAATGTTGTATTTTCTGGGCGAGACGAAATTGTTATTGCGAACTGTCCGCTGCAAACGCAGCCCTTGGGGGTAAGCGAGTGAAAGACAAACAACGCTAAATACAAAGGTGTTTGCGGTTTTCCAGAAGCTCAAACACAACACGAGAGCACTGTAGGTGGTTTGCACACAGCCTACTTTCAACTAGAGCCACTTTTCCTCTGGCTCGAGCTGGATTTTATTTTAATTTAGAAAGGGATGAAGTTTTGAAATAAAACGCTAAGAAGAGATCAATGCCTTATAGCGTGAAATGAAACTATATCAATATTATTAAAATCTGCAAAAAAACATTAAAATTTTAAATATTTTAATTTTCTTATCATTTAAATTTTAAAAAGTATCTATAATTTATGTTTATTTTTTCTATTCAATTATTAATTTTATATTTATAATTTTATTATTTAGATTTTATTACAATTTGACTTTGCTTTTATTCACTTTATAGTACTTTTCCCCTACTAATCATTTTCTTATTATTTATTAAAAAATGAATAAATAAGAATACTTCGCTTGCTTTCGTCATTGCTAAAGACTATATAAGGAATATATTTAGGTATATTTGAGATGGCTTCTTAAATTAAAAATCAATTGCTTAGTAAACAATCAAAAAACAAATTATGTACTTCATTTTTTTAAATCAAAGAAAACAGACTTATTTGCCTCTAACAATAAAACCTGGTGCTAAGATAAATGGGGAGTAACTTATGATAGAATAAACGCAATTTGCAACTAAAATTTGGAGTTCAAACCGTAAAAAAAATTGCAAATATTCATTGAGAAAATTACATTCATTTTTCATTTTATATTTATGCGAGGTAGGGCCCGGTTTTAAATTTTTATTTCCTCTAGTGTTGACTTACTTTTATTTTAACACTTGCGCCATGTCCAATATTAACTATCCAGGTTTGGTAAATTTAACTTTTACTGCTAAACTGCTCTTAAATTTAATTATACATAATTTTTTAATGTATTAAAAAGTAAGTAAGTAAAATAATAAATTTTATAACAATTCTCATAAATTAGTAAAAAGAAATTTAACCGTCCAGAATTTTCCTTTGCTTCTTTTTAACCCACAGAGTTGATTAAATTTGTATTTGGAATCAAGTCGGAAATAGAAAAGCAAGCTATATTCTCTTGAACATTCTGAGCAGTCCTTGGTGGAGGACGAGAGTGCAGAGCTCCGTCGACTGCTCACCCGATACCTTGCGGACAAACTGAAAAGCAGCGATGCACTTGGTGAGCACGGCATGCACAGCAGAACGAACGATCGCTCCAGCTCTCGAGCTTGTTTATTATGAATTTCTCCTTGAGCCGCGACCGCCCTTGGAAGCACCTTCAAAGCGCGCTTCACCTGCCAGAATCGCCGGTTTCGCTCTTGCCCACACTCCAGCCGATGAACTTTTAGCGCACCAAGATAGGTGTCGCAAGAAAGAAAAGTTCAATTCCCACAGCTTTTCTTTCTCGCGGTGTAATAATAATCATTATTACGACAAGGCGCCACGTCCTGCGGCCGCCGCTGCGCCCAAAAACACTACTTTTCTCGTGCGCCGTGCTGCGTTCAAAAGTGCATTCCCGAGCGTTGCCTTTTCTCGTTTGCTGCGACGCAGTTTCCGAGTCGAAATATATAAGAATTTACGAGAGCTAGATGAGATATTATTAAAGTTGGCCTTTATATTAGGAGGCTCAGATTAAAAGGATAATAATGCGTGCAAGATTATCTCTCTACTGATCTTTTATACGGGAGATAAGTTGCAGCTAAAAAGCTCATAAGCGTCAATTATAAGGCGAGATAAGACAGTTTGAAAGCATTAAACTTACTTAATGTTTAAAGTAAATGTTTAAATGAGAATAACAAGATTAAAAATAAGATTAAAGTTCTTTTAGTTTTTAAGTTAATACGAATTTTTTTAAATTAAATTTATTTTTATTATTTTTAAATAGTTTTTTTAGCGAATAATTGCTACAAATTTTGACTCTGCTTATGTTGGTGAAAAAAAAACAATAAAGATTTTAATATGATATAAATAATACCGAAGTTACAGGCGATTGTTATTAATATCTAAAAATAAACCTGGAAAGACATTCCATTGATAGTTAGAAGTTCAATTAATATTTTAAAAATTATTGCATCAAATATATAACCAATATTTTCTGACTCATAATTATGTCCGCCAACAATAAGATCTAATCAAATTAATCCAACCAAATTTTGAAGAACGCTAAAGTAAATTAAATGATTAATCTATAATTTGCAACCTTAGGAGTTAAAACTAGTTTTTGTTTTTAAATTTATCTCTCCAATTTTAAAATAGTATTTATATGTTCCAGAGCTTCAGATTTTACAAAGAAAAGCTATAGTCAGTTTTATTTTACATAGTGCAAGCTCTGCGTCGCAGTTGAAAATTAAATTAGAGAGACCGCAAAACACCGCTTTTCCAGCAGAGAGAAGTAATAGCTCAGTTTCGTAATTTACTGCTGGGTGTCCAACTCAAAACTAGCTCTCGTACACAGGAAAGCTGGGCACACAATAATTTTCCTCGTGCGCTGCGCCAGTTGAAGCAGGTCGTAAATCAGGGCTGCGTGACGCCGCCGCCGCTAGGGAGTTGCCAAGACCCAGAAAAAGCAGGGATGCAGATTGATTATAAGTGCAGCGTAATTGTTGCATTTCGTGCTCGAGAGAGATGCATTTTCTGATTTTAACTAACAATAAGCAAGAAATCGTGCTCTGTTTAGCACAAATGCGTGTTGCCGAGATCGTGCATGATGCACTTCGAATGTTCATAATTGCATTTTTTTCTAATGTCCATCCAAGCGTCGTCCTTCGCCCTGCATTCGCGACCTGCGTGATCATTTTGGAAAAATCCCCGCACGTGGCTCACGTGCAAGTTGTACAGTAGTGGAAAACGTGCAGAGATATGTTTTAGAATTTCCAGAACCATCATTTCGCATTTTACAACAAAATATGGTTTTGCGTCAGAGTCAGACAACGAGTTTCGGTGCAAATAAATTTTATACTTTCGCTTCCGTAACAGACAGCACATTAAAATTTGAAACTTTGTGGTCAGGATGTTCTGATTTATTGTATACTCTTTGACGAGCTCCCCTGTGTTTAACAGGAAAAACAATAAAATGTTGAACGGCAGAAAAATGGAAAATTCTGCTTTTCAGCTTTCATAAATTTTTGAAAAATCGTCCATTCCCGTTGTAAAATAAAGCAGCACTTTCAATTTCTATTCATCAATAATTTCAATTTTAAAATAATATAACCAAACTTCTGGTTTAATAATTTGGAAATTTAAATTAAATTTTGGAAAAATAACCACTGATTTCAATTTTAGTTGCAAATTATGTTTTAAAATGAATTATTATGGAAGTGTGAGCATTTATGATGAAATTTATAAATAAAATATTATTCACTCTGATTTTTATAAAGTTCCCTTGATTAGCATTAATTTTTCAAATCAAAGCCTATTAATTAATCAAATTTATTTATTAATTACTCCCGCGTCTCTCATTTGAAATAGAAATGTGATGCTGTTGCTTAAAATATGAAAATTTATGAAGCTATTTTTAAATTTATTTTAATAATTCTTTTTAAATAATTAAATATAAGCCAATTTTAAAATAATTTCCTTTCGCTCTAAATACCCACGCAAGCACTTACAAAATTATTCTCTGCAGCCAGAATAGCAAATCTCGGGTGTCCATCCGACGGCCAAGTACATAAGCATTCAATAAAGTTGCTCTTGGGTAGGCAGCCCATCCATATATGCAAATTTGTGCTCCATCGGCAGACGAAGTTGTGAGTGAGAAGCATTCACTCGGCAGTCAAAGGCGGAATTGCGCCTCAACTTGGCACTCGCAGTCCAGGAAAAGCAAATACGCGTCGTCGTTTCGCGCCTGCCTTCGTTTTTATATTTGCAATTTTTTGTGCAGGACGTTTTCTGCTGCTGACAATTGAGCTCCCTGTTCGAGCAGCCGAGCCTGAAATTCGCTCTCAAAGAACAAACTGCGCATCAGACGGAATTTTTTTTCTTTTCTGCTCGCAAAGGCATCTCGTTTTCGCGAGTCAGGTTTCGGGATGCGCATTTTTTTCGTGCAGTTGCTTTTATGCAAAAACCTGATTATTTAACGAGATGACTCATCTTTTGTGTCTCGCCGTGCGCGACCTAATTCTGGCAACATCACGCGGTGATGATGATTCCCGGCGAATTTTCGCGAAAAACGGAAAAGTCACACCTGATTCTGACTCATTATCACATGTGTTAGAGAGGAAAATCGGTCAAGGTGAGTCTGGGAAGTTTCAAAAGAGTGTTACAGGGCTGTTCTCTATGGAAAACGAGTTTTTATATCGATGAAATGACAAATTATGTGACTAGGGGAATTTTGTTTCATTTTGAACTTGCCAACACTTATTTGGCATTGACACACTTTTAATTCAATTATTTTTTAGTTTGTTTTTTTTTCACTCACAGCCAGTTGAAATTGCTGCTCTCTTATTTAATAGTTGTTTCAATAAGAATTTCCAAAAAATTTCAGCAATAAGTATTTACCCATTTATTTTTTATGACGGACTTTTTTAATAATTCTTGGAGCTTCCTCAACTTTTTGCAACATATTTATCTCTTCACCAAATTTTTAAAAATTTATATTAGCCTAATGAGCTAATTAAGCTCCATCGCCATTCTTCCCTCCTCTCCTGCTTTTTTCTTTTTCCCTGAAGTCGAGCTCATCGCAACTTTTCTTTAAAATTTTTAGGAACAATAGCTGGTGGATGAAACTCCGAGGTAATTACAAAAGCCAATTCAACCGAAATTCTGCGTCTTTTGTCTTTTCTTTCTCGCACAGTTAACGCTCAGCAGAATCCCTTTTGTCTTCCATAAAAAATCCACGTTGCGATGAGCAGTGGCAAAATAAAAAATAAAACTGCCAATTTCAAATGCGGGAAGAAAATAATCAATCACGTGAAGAGACAAATACAAAAGCGAGATTAGATAATTGATATATTTTAGGCCGCGCGTCAGTCACGTTAATGTGCAAAATCGCGAAAAACGCTCTTTGCGCCCAACTTCAACCATTCGCACGTCATGTGATCGCGATTATGTAAACGCTCGAGTGAAACAAAGAAGAAGCCCCTATCGAGTCTGTCGCAATGAAATCTTATTACTCCGCGCGCCCTTAATCAGATTAACCCCCGCAGGTGGCCTTATATGGGCATGTGATAGTCGTACAGGGTGGTGTGACTCTTTTCGTTTCAACTCCACTTTCCTTTTCTGTTTTTCCTCTCGTCCTTGACCTCTGTCTATATGTCAAGTGCAGTTTTTCAATAGATGTGCCGCGAGAGATTATAACGCGACTTTCCTCCAAGTTCTTTGGCTCGATATTTATATTTTCATTCATCCGTGCCACTGCATGAGAGTTTTTGCAATCGCCGCATGAATGCAAGCTGGTTTTTGTCAGCTCTATTATTATTATTATACAGAAAACATTACTTCATACAATTTGAAATCTGAGCAGGATGATGCAATCTTATATGAATATGCTGGAAATCAACATTTTTTTATTTATAATTTATTTTTACAATGCAATTGATCATTTTGTGACGTTAGATTTATTTATTTTTAATATTTATTAATTAAAAACCAGAGCTTGTTGGAAGTAAATTGTATGAATTTAAATTATAAAAATGGTAACGAATAGAATAGTATTTTTTTTTAATCACTGAATTATCCGCATATTGATTTCCCTTGCATTTTAAATATTATAGACTTATCAACTCTCATAAAGCCAATTGATATAAAAATTAAAAAAAAACCGGCATATTGATACAGTTTAAAATTATTCATTTAACAATCTTTTTTTTAATCAAATAGTTTTGTTAATTTTAAATTTTTCAAGAACATTTTAGATGGTTCTAGAATCTTTGTTACAAGTCCAGTAAGCTTTAGACTGTCATTTTCATTCTCCTAGTTTGTCATAGAGGAAACGTTAATTGCTTTTCCCAAGTGCCACGAGCATATTATATCTGCACCGTGTTGCAACTCCACGCCACAGCTGATGAGGACACTTTTCGCAGCAACATGAAGTTATTAACTTGTAACTTTGTGCCAAGTTTGACTGTCTCTTGACAGCACCGGCAGCTGCCTATGTGGCTGGAAAATGTAAAGCACCTCGAGAAGGGCCCCAAGAATTATATCTGGATATAACAGAAAGCCGCGGCAAACTTTTGCCCGCAGTACTCTTGCCTGCTCAAGAGTACTCCATCCCTGTTTTCTGCTGGCTCGGAGGATTCGAGGGATTGCATTATTCTTTTTTCATGAGGGGGAGCAATTCCATTTCCGCTGCTTTGGGATTTACTCTGAAACTTTTGGAATTAAAAACAGAAGAGAGTGGACGAAGGCGAAATGAAAGTTACTTTTACAACTAATCAAAAATGGAGTTCAACGTAATATTATTTAAAAGTTCGTTTCAGAAATTAATTATTGTATTAAAAATAAGTCAAAATTTTAAATTTTATGAAAGAAGTCCTGATTTGAATTGTTTTATTAATAAGGGATGAAATCATGATTCCAATGTTTGACCTTTTCCCCGCCAAAACCAGTTGATTTTTCAGTTTCAGAAGAGGTCTAGAAATATTAACCTATGATTCAAACGCTTTTAGCGGGAAAATGTGAACCATTTGATGAGTTTTATTCCTAAGGAGTGCAATTTTTTATTCGCAGTCTCGATCTGCCTGCAATTTTCTGTTATTTCCCCTTTCTGATTGTGAGTAAAAATCATTATACGGGGGAGTCCCTTTAAGACAAGTCCTCCAAGTTTTGCAATAAAGTGCACTCGATGAACAAAATTATGAATGAAGTTTTCATTAATATCTATAGGATAGAACATTTTGTTTACACCAACTTTCTTCACAAACAAATCTAGCTTATTCATTTTTAATTTTGTTTATCCGAGTGCACTTTGTTGCAAAACTTGTTCTTGGTTTGCGTTGGTTCGACCGTTTGCGGTGCATGCATGCTTATTCATTCACCGCATTCACGTCAGTATAAACTCATGTACAAACAAGTTGGTGTACTCCTTGAGGCTTGTTGAATATTAGATTACCAGACGCGATGTGTTCCAGCGTGGCTGCTACATTTGCGTTGGATCGGCTCGACGTCATTGTCCTCGATATCGCTGATGGAAACAAATTCACTCTCTGCCCTGTTTTGCTACACTTCTCTCCAAATTTGCATCAATGAATTTTAAAGTCGCGAACGGGATGATATGTCAACAACCTTGGGGCGCGTCTCTCTCACGAAAAATTATACAGCGAGCGCTTTTTCGAGTGACTTCCCTGTCATTCGGCGGGCTTCCCATGCTAAAAATATTAACCCGCCGCTCGGCTGACGGCCGCAGTTAAATGCACCTTTAAACTTTCAAGCGCACAAGTTTGCCAAAATTTCTGACGGCTGACGCTGATGTTAACACGATTCTTGACGCAAATCGCCCCCATTACAGTATTTTATGACCCCTATTACGTACGGATCCTCTCAAGGATCTTTATTTTATGGAGATTTTCCTTTGGAGAGAATTCATCATCGCTTCCTTACAATTTATTACAAAATATTTATAAATTTTTGGATATACCTGCAATAATTTATCGTTGTAAAAAAATGGCAATATAATTAGTAAAAAATATTCTTTATGAATAATATTTTACAATTTTATATTATATTCTACAATAATTCACGATGTTAAGCCTTTTAACTGGAATTTAATCAAATCATAAATATTTGATTGTAAATTTTATATCAATATTTTCTAAAAAAAAAAAATCAATAATTAACTATTTATAAAAACAGAACGTTGCAAGGTGTGAAGTTAAAGTTTAATTCATATTATTCTGAACTTGACAAGTCATCACCTTTAATGTTGAAATATTCCAGGTCATGCAAGTAATGACCTGTCGTATAAACGTGATAAAAATTGGACATTTATACCATCGCGTGCGCATTGCTTGACCGCAGTTTCATATCAGCATAGTGCGTTTTTGAATTATATATACACAGCGTTGTGCATTAGTCACGAGCACGCCCTCTTTCATCAGCATTTTTGCTTCGAGGAAAGACATCGTACGATCGCCTTGTTCGCAACACGATGTCCGACCTTATCAAGCGGCCTGCTGATTAATTAATGAAATTGTTGCTTATACGCGAGCTTTTTAGCCACGGTCGGTCATGTGACTGTCGCGCGCTGTGTTCATTGACTCAAAGCGTGTCGCAACAACAACAAATTTTTGGGTTATTTCATTCAAATTCTGAATATCATAATTTTTTTGTGTTTTCTATTTATTTTTATCATGGCTTTTTCTCATCTCTCTATTTAATCCTTAAGACTATTTCAACGTTATGTGTATAACTATTACATTCTAATCATCATGAATCAACCCTCGATTGTGAATTTCTACAACAATATTACATTTTTAAACAAACCGTAATCTGGATTTAACTTTTATTCCAAATTATTTGCATAAAATATCTAATTAAATTGAATATAAATAGCTTAGATAATATGACAACAGCTAATCAAAGGAGGTGCGGAAGTTTGCACTACCAAAATGTATAATTCCATCCTAACGATTGACTTATTTTATATTTTTACACCTCATTAAGCATTTTAGAACTTCTTGTAATATTCTTGCAATATTAAATTGTTTTTTACTATTCCAATGAACAAAAACATTAATAATATCGTTTTAACATTTTATTTAAAAATATATATATTTAATAAACAAATTAAAAAATAGCAATTTAACAAATGAAATAGTTGAATTAAAGTATAATATAAAAATGTTATTAATTATTATATTAGTTTTAACGTGTTGTGCAATTCTTTTTTTTTCAAAACGTGTCGACTCATTAAATCCATAGTGTGCTAATTGCATATTACGTGGTTGGTTTATTTTCAGTTTGCATTCGTGAAACCGAGATGGTGCAATACACACAAATCAACAGCAGCAGCTTCTCTGCGCCTTCCCGCATTTTCCGCTCTCCCCAATTAGCATTTTCTTATCTTGTGCAATAAACCGCGCTCGACTGGCGCTGCAGCTATTTTCGCCCTAGCAAAATCCATCTGCCTGTGCGTGTATGGAAACCTCTCTCAGCATTTATTGCTATTAGCTGGCAATCTCTACGGTGGAGCGATGGCAGACAAGTCGCGGCTTCGGTTTTACGGCCGCAAACACCATCCTCGCCACAAATAATATCCTGTCGATTGTGGAAGCCCTCGAAAGAGAGTTTCCCCTCGTCTCCATGTGGATCAAGGTCGCTTTAAATGGCCATTGTGCTACCTGATCGCACCTTTTCCTCCCCTACGTCTCAGGGCTGTACCTTTAAATCCCAACGAGGCGCATTCCGCAGGTGGTGCGCGTCTCCTTTTGTCCGCCTTGTTTTCACACACGAGCCTGTTCAAACTTGTTGCAGCACGCTGATTCTGCAGAAAAAGTTGTTTCAAGCTGCCATGCAAACAGATCGCTTTTTTACCCTCAGAGTGATTTACCTTTCGGTGGAAACCTTACGTTTGGAAGCTAATTTCATTTGACGAATGGAGAAAATTTTACAGCTTATTTTCTATAAAAAGAAGAAAATTGTATCATGAAGTTTAATTAAACTAAAAAAAACTTCTTTTTATAATGGCTGCAAAATAAATAATAATTTAATAACAGTTAAAAGTTATTAAAAGTAAATAATGTTATGTTTATGAATAAAAATTTCACCAAACATAAAAAAACTAATCACTTTTGCTCTTTATTGGCCATTGAGAATTACTACGAAGGAAGATTAAACAATTCTCTAAATATATCCAATATTTCACTCAGTTTGATACAAAATTGGACAATTTAGGATATTAAAGTAACTATATAAATGGGAGGACTATTAAGGTACACATTATTAGAATATTATGGTTTTGATTAAATCAGTTAATTACTTCTTTTGTGATAATTATATTTTTATTTAAAATGGATGTTTTTTTTAATTAAATCTTTAGTTAAGTTGCAGAATAATGTTTATTAATCCGCCCCCTTAGAAGAGAAATTTAAATTGACAAATTATGTATTCTTGATTGCTTCTTCATCGACGATTTTGTTGAACTGGAAATTTCCATAAAACTAGAAAACAAATCTCTTTACTTCACAAAAACATGAGGTCAAACTAATATTATGTAAATTTAAGAAACTGCGTAAATATGTCTGAATGAAACCTCTGTTTTGCTACGTTGTATAAGCGATTTTCTGCCTCAATGTAAACTTCTTACCACTTGTTTGCATCGCGATTAAAATATCTTTTGTATTCAACAATATTTTCACTTCGCTCTCTTGGTGTTATGGTTTTATTTCACCGACAGTGCATTTTTGCGAAAAATAAGAGACTCAAAATACGTCGGCCAACGCGTATGTATAAATTTCACACTTCTGCGCGTCGGGCAAATAAGAGAAAGAAATAATATAAGAAGATGAAAATCTGACGGTGCAAAAACGATGAGAGTTAAATGAAAAAAGAGGCACATACACGTCATTTGAGTCAAGGCTCACCACTATCCAGCTTATCCAACGCTTTTCTGCTGGCCAAGCTCGGCGCACAAAACATGCCAACTCTTGTTAGGCGGTGAATAATTGCCATCATTGTGTGTTCTGGTATGGCAGTCAGAGACGTGCGCGTTCAAATTGCCTATATAGTTGAAACTGGCGTAATAACACTCGGGATGTCTTACTCGTTTTATTCGTTATTATTATCTGCTCTTATGTGCATAATAAAACATGACCCAGAATCGGAAATGCATCACGCTTGTTATTCAAATTATTTTCTTTGTTCTTATACCATCTGTCAATGGGCAATAATTATAAGGTGTGCGCTGCACGACGTTTGGATATTTGTTTTTGTATTATTCAGATTGGCTCTTTTACGTATATCAATTCAAAGAAGCAGTTTTTTTGCAGTCGGAAAACATAAGGAAATACTTGTCTTGCGTGTGGTTTAAATTAAAATAACTTGCAAATTCAGTCATTAACAATTTGTTATATATTTCTCGCAGACGTTTAAAGCTAGAAAATCAGATAAAAATTTGTATACATAATCATTTTATTGGATTTTGTTTGGCTTACACTCGTGCGTAAAATTCAAACAATTTAATATAATTATTTATTTCATGTTTTATTTTTACGGGAAAATTTTTAAAGGATGCTTTAGATCTATATTCTAAAATAAATCATTATTTGAATATCGATTTCCTTCTAAAATAGTTGTTTAAATTTAAGATTCTTCACATTATTATTTATTTCATTAGAAAATCTCTAAAGTTAATTTTTATGAAACAAAAATTCATTTAATAACTTTTTAACTATTTTATATATAATATATTAGGGATATTTGGAATCAGATATACAAATTTTGCAGATATCCATTGGCAGAAAGAGCTTGAAAGCAAATAAAAATAAAATATAGCCTTGATCAAATTATCATTAATTTATTAAAATATAAAACCATTATTTCAATATATTTAAAATTTGACATTTATGGTTTTGAACCTTATCGAGAATGTCAATGCCGACCGGAAATGGCTCTCGGCGGGTGAGGTTCAAGTCCGGAATTCGTGGCGAGATAAAAAGAGCATCTGCCGTGAACCGCGGCGTCTCTCTCGCACTTGCGTCGCGCCTAACCTTGTGATTTTAAATAATCGCCGCGTCTCATTCGCGCATCACACCAAGGTTTTTTGGAGCGCATCACCGACCGAACGGCAGCCGCAACAGCCGTAAATTTGCACACAACGATACGCCACTTTTAAAAACGCAAATTCCTGCCGTGACCCTGAACGGTGTCAAAAGGACGAGCGCGGCAGTGATGCGGGTGGCGCAGGCAGCTGTGCTTGCCTCTCAATTTCGGCACAGCCGCTGGTGCCGTCAATCTATATCCTTTGGAAAAAGTAAGGTGGCTCTCTATTTTCGGCGGGTCACAAACTCTGCAAAGTTTGGTCTTGAGAGCTTGAGTTGAGAGTGCTCTGCTGATTGCTCCCGACGGACGTTTGCCGGATGTCAATAGATATGTGCGAGCTACAGGCAGAACAAATTAAGCTTTTAAAGTTTCGTTTTAAGTGAACTCCGGCTATTTAAAAATTAAATTTGGAATTTGTAACATTTTTTTTCCGTACAAAAACAAAATGATATAAAAATTAATTGACAATTGTGCATATTTTTATTTACTTTTATGAACTATGAAAAAATATTCAAATAGTTAATTTAATTATAAATTAATAATTTTTAAAAAGGATTTACTATTTTTAACAAGACAAGCTCTTTTGAAAATCACACTTGCATTAATATTTTTCTTTAAATAAAAAAATAATAAAAATCTCAACCAACAAATTTGAACCAAAAGTTTCAACGCTTTATTAATTTTTTTGGCGAAATTGGAAGCATGGCAAATGATTTAAAAATGGCAAATTGAAAATCAAATGAATTTCCTCTGTTGATAGACATTAAAATTTATCTTTCAACAGCCTCTGCACCAAACTGCCTTAGCAACGAGATGTTCAGAAACGTCCTTGGCAGTTAAACCTCTCTCTGTGTCCTTCCTCGAAATCCTACTTCAAAATAACTCCTTCCCATTCTCCATCGGGGTGCAAATAAACACCCATGCAAAGTTCTGCCGGTTGAAGATAAATTAATCGAATTGAATTGTGAGCTCGATTTTCCTCGTGGGAATTTTCGCGCCGCGGCCAAAGTGCTGAAAGCAGACGCTTCCGAGAAGCGCGTGCTCGGCCGCACTTGACAATTTGGCCAGCGGCCAGCCCTCGCGGGCAGACACAGAGTCACGTTGCACCCCCCTCGAGGGTGGACCGGGCCTTTCTCGTTGCCACCACCAACTTTCGCCCCCGGCAACCGTCGCGCTGCCAGAAATAAATGGATTTCACCGTAACTGAAACGCTCGCGGAAACCTGGAGCTTTTGACGGGCTATTCCCGCGACCGTGCTCACATCTCTGAGCAGGAAATCCCTTGTTACAAAGAGCTCACTCCAAATTTTATTTCGGTTCTTATGTGTCTTGTGATTGCAGTTGGTGCGATCTTCGGCGGCGTTTGTGATGAGGAAATGCTTCGTTATGGAACATAATTGTTGTTGTTGCCACTTGATTTGCTCTTGCTTTTCCACGTCACAAAGAAACTTGATCACATTCTCATGGATGATGTTTCCTATCCCTGCGATTCTGTCTTGTATGGGACAAATCATTTCACACTCCTTTAAAAATTTATTATAATGATTAAATAATTTATATTTATTATAATTTTTCTTTAATAAAAAAGGAAATGCGAATTCTTGAACTAAATTCCAAGCATTAAGTAATTATCAAAAAGGAAATTATTTGAAAAACGTTTTGAAAAAATTAAATTAAATTTTTTGCAGATGAAATTCGAAACTTGTTTATAATTTTCTTTTCTTTTTGACTGATGACGTTTGTTGTGTTTTGCAACTCACTGTCATTAGGCATCAAAATTCATAACACCCCAAGGCAATGACCTGCGGTCGAGCTCCTCGGCGTTTGTATATTTACAAAGAATGCAGCCTGGTGTGCGTTTTGTGTCTAATTCGGGCTTATTTATAGTCAACTCTGCGCTTTCGAACGTTTGACGAGTCGAATTTCAAAAGAAGCGCCGTAATCCCCCCTGCAGAACAATTTGTTTGTCAAGAAGCGTCATTTTAATTAAGCATAGTGGGCGCACTCGAAAACGATTTAAGTTACAAGCTCCTTCTTTCTCATGTTTGTTTATTGTTTTCGCTTCTGACGTGCAGCCTGAAACTCTAATTTCAGAAGAGACGCGTAATGCACTCTTAAAGGGACACTCTTGGCTCTTGTAATTAAACGAATTCCACGTTTTGCAACTTTGGACTGCGTCAATGGGAGGAAGGGTGGGATGGAATACGTAGATCAAAACAAAATTTGCCTCAAAAATTACAAATTAAAATTTGGGAAAACTTTAAATTTCAAATTATTTGCATCAAATCTTCTGAATAGGGTCATTTCCGCTTTGAAAATCGACAGCAGATTTTCTGATGAGGTTCAAGTGTTTTTCCTTTCCCCGTGTCTTGGCGAGACGCCAGTGTTTGTGTGAATGTTGTGATCGGTCCACGTGGGGTCACATCTTCCGACGACCCACGCATCTTGGCCCCTTTTCACCTGCGATCGCCCCAAAAGCTTTATTATGTTTTTCCATAAGTCCGCTGCGTACAAAATGCGCAGCAGCTTTTCTGGGAAAACGGAGAGAGGGCATTGTCGCCAGCAGCACTCGAAAAGTGCTACTCACCAGCACATTAGCTAATGAATTTGCACAATGCGCGCTTTGTCTGTGGTACATTATATACTCGGGCTGCTGCAATATTCGGTGCTCTGTGCGAAACGACGGAACTTGGAACACAATCAAGTTTAATTAATAATGAATGTGTGCTGCAGAATGAGAAATTTTCAGCTGCAGTGGCGGAAATTAGCCAAGTGGACTACACTGTCTGGTTTAAATGGGTTATTAATAGTAATGCCTCATTTGCATTATAAATTTTTGGGCGTATTTTGGTATACAGATTATTTAAATTTTTAATTTTAATAATCAATATTACTCTAAATGGAGGTGAATAAATTTAGAGACCAAAAGTTTTTCATATTAAAACCATAAGTATTTAATACTTGTTTATTTACTCTCAATTCATTTTAAATATTTATATGAAGAAACTAATCAGATTAAAATTTTATTTTGTTGTTAAATTACGCTTTTATTTTTTTACCACTTAAAACTTCACAATTTTTTAAGGTCAAATATTAATTTTCTTGACAGGATAAATGATAAATCTTAATTTTTTTTTAATTTTCCCTGTAAATTTTCCTTTAATTGTTGGCTTTAAAAATTAAATCCACTTTTAACTCCATTAAAGTTTCATACTTTTCAAAGCCACTTTTTTAAATTCTTGACAAACACATAAAATTAAAACAAGCACGCCACTTTTAAAGTTGCTTTCATACGATGTGCGTTTTGTTTTCAACTCAAAAGAATGTAAATAAAATCTGATGTAACATCGAGCCAAAGTTACCTCTCTGTCTCTATATCTATATTTATTTATGTTTAGTCTCGTTTTTCCGCATCTCCTCTGTTCTGTTGTGTCGAGCCACTTTCTGTTTCGCTTTGGAGCCTGGCAAGGACGACCACCGAACGTGCAAAACACTGTAAATCAGTCCGCTCTGCTCTCGAAAAGAGTTTTGCGCAGATCACCCTGGCGAGCAGCGAGCACGTGCTGGCTGAACCCACTTTTATTGAAACGCAAAAAGACCGGCCGGCCGGGCACATCACCATTCTTATCTGGCTCTGTTTTTCGTCAATACGTCTCTCTTCAAAAATCGTACGAGATTCGCTATCACGTCAAAACAAATAACATAAAATAGTGCAGAAGCGCTTTGAAAGAGCGGACGCGACCGGCTCGAACTGGTTTCGCAAACCGGCCACTCGCTGCTGATGTTGATAAAAAAAGCAAGAGTGCGTGGCCGTGTTTTGATTTGGACGATGGAATTTGATGTACCCCGAGATTATTCTTTCTCTCTTTTTTTATTTGAGAGCAGGCAGATTATTTGCTGACGCGCACATTACGTGACGCAACCCGAGCGAAAAATAACAAGACCTAATTTTTGCCGGCGCCTCCGTACTGACTTAAGATGATCCTGCAGATATGACGCTGCGGAGAGAAAAAAAATGCCATGCTCTGCTTATTGATCCTTATCAAATCAGGAACTAAATCATAAAATTAAGGAAATTCTATTAGATAGTTCTTTGAAATCGGAAGTTACTGAAATAAATTTTATAATTGAAATAAAATTTTGAAAGTAATCAAAAGTTAATTGGGAAATAAATTTACTTAATTTTATGGATAATAAAACAATATAAAATATCTTAAACGTTTACAAGGCTATTAAAAATTACTCATTTCGTAATAAATTATTAATAAGCGATATCACAAAAAATTAGCTTTTTGACCCCAACAGAGATAATGAACCCACATGTCTGAGACGCATCTTGACCCAATCGGCCTTCCCCATCGACATTCAACACACATTAGTTTACCCTAATTATTTCATCATAGTGCAAAGACCAGAAATAATTGCTCTTAATTTCATATTTTATTCAAAATGTTGCAGGAGTTCGGAGGTCGCAATGTGCTGACGGCTTTCGGCCCCAATCAGATCATCATGTATCAAAAAGAGGCCCCCGTCCAGCCCCCGCTAGCTCAGTTGGATGAGATCTTTGAAGATGGTGAGTACCCTCTGTTTTTATATTTGACATTCAGAGACCCCTGCTTTTTGGAGTGCAGCGGAAACTTTGCCAAATTTCCGACCCTCTTGAATATTATTAATATTTCGACCCAGAGAGCTGCTTTTGTGGGCGCGATATCAAAGTGGTATTGCCGCTGGAGTGGACCCCGAAAGGCCACCAGAGAGGCTTTTATATCAAATAAAATAACGCAGCAGCGCTTCGTACTGATCAAATTTGCGTTGGCGGCGCTCCAAATTTCGCCTAGCAACCAATAATCTCTCTCTTCGCCTCGCACGATTTATATTTATTTGCCCAGCGCTGTTTTAGATAAGAGACGAAAACTGCACGCGAAATTGGGGCGCAGGTGAGGATTACAGAGGATGAATTGTGGAAGCTCGCCGAAAATAGCCCCCGCTGCTTTTTATATATTATTATTCCTCGCCGCGATTCCACGTGCTCGTTTATTTTGCACTCGTTTAATGCGGCGTCCATCGACTCGTAAATTCGCTCCACTTTTCGCGTTTGCTTTAATAAATAGAATGGGCCCGGCCGAAAAGATGAATGCAAAGCGCACATTCAAATATACATAAACATGACGACTGGCCAAAGCTGAAATAGAACTTTATAGACACTTTCAACTGTGGCAGGCTTTTTGCGACTGCTTCCTGTCAGAAAAGCTGATCTATAAAAGCTTTTTGCGAGCCATTCGGTTCATTTTAGACGAAGCACTTTTAGTAATTGAAAAATAATTTTACTAGTGGATTACGAAAGCGAATAAAAGGTGCGGCATTTTTCGTTAATTCCATAAAAATTATGAATGTATAGCACACAATTTTAGAATACAATTGTCTTACTCTTTTAGAATTATTTAGTGAATAATATTTTGAGTTTTATTTAAAAATTATGATAAGTTCAAAGGAAAGAAGGGTTAAATAAATTCTAATTACTTTCAACGATTGAAACAATTATTAAAAAGAAACAAATTAGAATTCCCATAATACAATTTTGGAGTTCCTAAATTTACTTGAATATAAAATAATTAATTCTCCAGAGAGAAGATTTTGGCATTTCGTATAAACATAAAAATACTTCTTAAATATCTGAAAATTGAAAATACAGCTTTTTGATATAAGATTTCCAACGAAATTAATCAAATCCGTTTCATTTTCGCCAAAAAAGTACATGTTTGACGCAGAAAGTCGTACCTTCATTGTATATTTTCCCATTAAGAAAGCATTAAAAAGCAATTTGAGAGCGTCGCAGCTACAATTTCTTTGCACTGGCAATCTGGTCGGCCGTCAATCCAAACACGGTGCACAGCCGCGAATTTCAAGCACATACAGCTGTGCAGTGTGCATGCGACGTTTCAATTTGCGTCAGGGCGTGCATGTACGATAAAATAATCAGAGTGCGGTTTTCATACTAGAAGCGCCGCTCTGCTGATGCAACTCATCGCCGCGGTTGAGGTCGGGCGCCGGCGAACGCAGCCTGAGGGTGCAACAACCCCTTGCCCTTCTTTCTCGCTTCCCACCCTCGATTACTCTTTTGTCAAAGAAATGGGAGCGGCGCGCTTTTTGCGTGCACGAAAGTAAAAAAAGAAAGAAACTCTCTGGGTAAAAGAGTTGCTTTCGGGCGGTGGAGACTGACAGTTTTTGAAATATTGAACGCGCCATTATTTCCCCTCAATCGTTTGTCCTAAAACATCTCTTCATTTCTCCTATAAATAGAAAATCCTTAAAAAAAAATTGCACAATTCAATTTCTCTCAAAATATTTGTCTCCTAGACAAGGTGTTCCGAGCATTTTTTTTTTTATTATTATTATTTTAGACAAATCTTGCATCGAATTTTTTGTAACATTAATTTAAATGTGAGAACAACTAATTTTAATTATATTTCAATATTGCCAAATATTAGATTAAAAAAAAGAATTTATTAAAGGAACAACATTAAAGGGCATTTTTAGGACAATTTTTTATAGGAATTTTTGAAATTTCAATAAATTAGGGTCTCCTTAAATATGGAGCTCTTTATTTTTTATGAACAGCTCTGTGGAGGCAGAATAAATTATGAATGTGGCGTGCGTGCGCTTTTGCATGCGAACTGGGCAAATAGTCTTTGAATGTGTTGCTTATAATGCCATTCAATTAATCTCGGTCATTATCGCGGACATTGCTATTTCTATACCACGCTCGTTCAAAGGACAGTGACAATGCCAATTACCGCGCCGAGTGTTTCATTGACTCCATAAAAAGTGAGGCAGATAACATAAAAAAGAAAAGATGCGCGGCACAGCAGCAGCAGCAGCAGTAGAGATTATCATCGCACTTTGGCGTGTTTTTGTTTTATGTTGGAGAGTTAATTGCTGCACATTATATGCTTGCATTCTGCCAGTAAAGATTATAATTGATGAGATGGAATGCTATTGTGTCGTGTATAAAAAGTTGAACACCATCGTCGTGTGCACCAATTTAATTACACTTTAGAAATTAAATGTTTTTATGCAGGGTGAGAAAACAAATAAAAACCGATGCATCTCATGATGACTCTGTTCTTTGTTTGTTTAAAAATGCAAAAAAAAATCATCGATTTTTTTTATCTTTTCATCTTTTTCTTCTGATAATTGCATATCAAAATACTATATTTCAATTAATTAAAAAAAATGCTATATTTTGCACTAATTTAAAAAAGCACGAATATCTAATTAATTTCACTTGTTACAGTTTACCAGATTAAAAGGGTTTGCCTGTTTACAATTTTGTGATATGTTTATCAAAAAAGCTTGTCCTTGAAAACCTGGCTGACAAAATAGCCTTTACATTTTTATATATCGAACTAATTCCAGCACTCATTGTCGCGCGGCTTGTTTTGGCACATGACTCAGGCAATTTTCGCGGCTCGGCTGGAAATTATCAAAAGCCGACACCTCCCCTGTTGTTAAATTGCTCTGAGTCACTTACATTTTTATCTCATTAAACACACAGAGAACACGCGAAGAGAGTGTCGCGCGATGTGCGGAGGGAAGCCTTTTACGAGCCAACACAAAAAACTCCGCACACGGAATGACTTTGAAACGATCCGTCCGTCTTTCGTCAGAAAAAATAAAACACACCACCGATCGATGAACTTCCTTTGCTTATTAAAATTTCAAGACAAAATTGTCGCTCTTTCTGGTTTATTTATTTTATTTGCTCGTTTTAACGTTTAACTTCGGTGCAATTTATTACTGTCATGTGTGTGTAGACTAAGATAATACGTGGGGATAGGACACTTTATTACAACCCATTTCTTTCCTGTGTTATTTTCCAGAGCTCTGCAAATATGAGCAAAAGAGAAAACTGCGGCTGGAACAATAAAATTTACACTAGCGCCAGTATAAAAACGCCATAAACGTTTTGTTTTCATCTCCTTTTTATCGTCGCCAGTTTTCGTTGTATTTGTTTTGCACCCACGGCCTGCAAGAACAATTTCCTTTTTTCTTTTTTTAAATTTTGTAAATGTCTGTGCATGCAAAAGCCGTGCGGCCAGATAAAATCTCCATTCTTCTCTCGAAGGCAGGGAGGCAGAGGGAGTTTTGCAGCATTATTCTCTCTCTCAATAAACGTGCTGCCAATGTGGAATTTTTGTTCTTTTCTCCGGCAAGGTTATTTTAAGGAGAACGCGTCTGCTCTTGACAAGGCAGACGGCGGTGCATCTTTGTTTCTGACACGCCTCCCTGCATTTCACTCCGCACATTTTTACATTTCGCAACGTTTTTTCCGCACATGTGAATTTCTTTTTCTCCGCCGAGCGAGAAGAAAAAAATAGTGTGCGCAGGAAAACCTCTTATCTCGTCGTCGTCGCGTGAACTTGAATTTTCGTCGCACAAATAGAGATACTGCGCCCAGCGTGACCTATGGCCTCGCTCGCAATGTCATCGTCTCTCAACACGCGGAAGTAATTACTTAAAAAAAAAACGACGCAAAACTTGCAACTTTGCCCTCGAGTCAATCAACCAATTCAATGTCGCAAAAAACGCGGCGCATTTTCTTGAAGAAAGTTCTGTTGGTTCAGTTTGGAGTTTGTTTTTTAAATTTTTAGCACCTCAATTTTGAAAACAAGTGCAACTTGCATCTCATCTTATGTTTAACAATTATTTCAAAATTAATTCCCTGTTACCTTAAGGGTATCAGTGAATTAAAATTTAAAGGAATTAGAAAAATAAATATCAAGGTAAGCTGACATCTTGATGGAAGTTAATGACAAAGATATGATACATCTCTACAGCTAAAACTTGTTAAACAGAAAATTAAAACACATTTATTTTGTAAGTAAGTAAAATTACTTGACTTATTGAGGTAAAGGAAAGTGCAACCTTTCGCCAAACCTTTTGGGAAACAGGGAGAGATTTTTTCCCTTTTTTCCATTCAAAGTGAGAATTTCTTCACAAGCACTAAAGCCGAAAGCCTGAAATTTCCCAACAAAATTTTCAAGGACAAAGGAACGTGCTTTTGTACCCAAAGGCGCATTTTCCGATGGACTTTTTGTATGCCTTTGTGTCGCCGCCCCTGCTGGTCTGAATAAAGAAAGCGATACAAGTATTTGTTTTGCACATGCATGCAGATGTTGAGAGATGAAAGGGAGAGCTCGGGTCCTTATGTACAGTTGGTGCTCTCGTTTTAATTACACCGAAACGAAACTCGGCAGCATAATGCAAAAACGGCGTCTGGCTTTGGCGAAAAGCTTCTCTCAACCTTGGACCGAAGCAGACGCAGTGGGATCGATCAAGCTGAAAATGATGAATGATGGATCTCGAGCTGCCTTTCAATTTATTATACGCCGCCACATCTCTGTCAGATCAGCACGTTGAGGGGTCGCAAAGCCTGAAAGCCGGCCTGCCAAAAGCCTTTTGGCTGGAAAAGTGATTGAAATAACCTGCTTGAAAGATAGAGACATTTTTCATATCCAATTTGTGCTCAATAAGCTGGTTATTATTTCGAGAAATTGGAAACATATTTGAATTGGTTAATGTTCTTTTCAGAAGAATGAGCAAAAATATCTTTACGCTCATTTGCCTGGAAAATGAAATGAAATTGATTGATTTTAATATCAAATAAATTGATAAGCGTCACTTTTTCTTCATCAAAATTTTAACGTTCATATTTTTTAATATAAATATTTACTAAAATTATGGCTTTATTTTTAAATTGCTTAAAATAATAATATTTATACATTTTTTATTTAAATTATAAATTATTTTCTTTATTGCTTTATTTTTATATGAATATAATTAATAATTTTGTTTTAACCTTCTACATTTATTTTATCTTCTTAGAATAAAGTGTTCTTAAAATATAAATAAATAGTTGGCTTTGCTGCTCTAATGACCAGATTCTTATTGCTAATCAAAGAAGTTTAACTGCTTATTGTCAGTTCTGTTGTTGCCTATTATAAAGATTATTTTGATATAAGATATAACTGAATTAATAATAGTAAGGAATTTGAATAATTTATCTTACAATTACTTCAGACTTTCTTGACATGCATCTTCATTGACTCAAAACACCATGCATTCTTAATAAAAATTAACTTCAAAACTTCAGTTATTTTGATGGCACCTTTTTATCAAACAAGGTTATTTCAAAATTAACCTGGAACGCAAATAATGAAACGAAAAATTATCAGAGCCTGCACACAATTTAAATGGCCTTGAGGGAGGCTCTTTAAATGGTGAGGCCTCGGAAAAATGGTTTGTTTACTGCAGCAGAGGAAGTCTGTTGTACGCCAAAGAGAAATCCATCTTCCTATAGAAATTAAGAAAAATAACTCTTTTGAATGCTTTTGTCAAAACGAGTACAATTTTTCACGGAGCGCGCGGGTTTTTGAGCAGCGCTGTACTTCACCCACACGTAATTCATAATGCCAAGCGCACTTTTGTCCCGCACAATTCGATCTCACTCGGGCCGAGCCAAGCTCGTCAAATACGAGCCTCTGGTAATAAAACGCTGGCGATTTGCCTTTCGTTTCAGCTAAGAGCATCCGAAAGCGATAAAAAGATGGCTTCGCGTTCGGCAATAAAAATTTATCACATTGTGAATAGAAATAAAAATACGGAGCGTGGAAATGCGCAGTGGCTCACACGAATTTATTGCATTTCTCCCCCGACCTAAGACAACATGACGTGAGTGGATCTATGGCTCGCTAGTTTTATTTTGGTGGCCATGGGGGAGAACGAGATCCAACCAGAGCTTCACGCTGACAACCACACTCGCTCTGCTGTTGCTGAGGGGATCCGAGATAATTAATTTCGGGTGTACCGAACGAGCTGCAGCTGTGCCGAGCTGCTCTTCCAACTTGGCTGCACAAACACATCCGAAAGCGAAATTCTGCACAAATTATAATTCTAGCAAAGGTCGATTCCATTAAAAGTGAACATTTGCTGCGCCGCTAGATGAATTGTTGTGTTCTCCTTGAAATTTCAAAAAAATTAATGACAATTTTTTGAATTGTCCCACGGCCAAACTAACAACATTAATTTTTCAGTTTTGTTGTGCCTTTTTTATGTTTTGTTAAGGAGCAGTGCCTTAATATATAAACGTACATTCCAGCTTAATTCGCTTTTATTTTTAAAGAGTAATTTAACGTGGAATTCTAAAATTAGTTAAAAAAACAAACGCTCTCTGAAATTTCGTTTATAAATGCCAGAATTCCAAAAATAAATTAGAAATCTACAAGTTTTAAAAAACAAGTGGTAATTCTAGAGAAATAAATTATATTTGAGAAGTAACTTAAACAGTTGAAAATTAATTTAAATTCAATTCACGAGTTGGAATTTTAGCTCAGTTCCGAAATTCCACTCTAAATTTCTTTTTGATAAAAAAAAATACGTTCTAAAACTTCACACATTTCTATTTATGACCATATCTCCCTTTTTTTTTTAAATATTTTGAACATACTTAATTTTGTGCGCAACGAGCTATAAAAATGTGTTCTTTGATAAAAATTTCAGACTTTTTTTGGATCATGAAATAATTTATTTAAAACTCGTAATCAAATTTCCAGGCTGTTTATTGGTAAAAACTTTTTACCAAAATTGCAACTCCAATTACCGTCAACTCAAGCCTTGTCATTGATAAATTTCGCTCCAATTTGCTGCTGGGGCAGGTGCTGAATTGCGCTCGTCGAAGTGGAACTTTTTAATTGCGATGGCGTCACATTATTACATTATCAGCGCTTTTTCCGAGCGTCAAAAACCCGCCGCTATATAAAATTTCATCCGCCACACCAATGCGAGCCGCAAGGGCAAAAGGACAAACAGTCTGTCTGTTTTTGCCCCCAACTAATCAAACAACGCAAACTATTTTAAATAATTTCTATATTAATTCAAAACTGCAATTGCAGCAGCGCTGCCGGTGGAAGTTGTGCAATTTAAAATCCCGTCAAAACGGTTCGATATTCCTGTCTGGACCGCTCGGAGTGTTTTGCAGCGCGAGTATTGATTCGGCAGCAGCAGCAGCAGCCATCTGATGCACTCTCGGCGCTGCAGCATCCCCCGCAGAGAGAGTTGCAGCTCACAAAATCATCTGAGGTTACGATATAGGGGAGGCACAAAAAATCCCCAGGCCCTCGGCAACAGAGAAAATATGCTTTTGCTTTCAGAAGCTCTTGCTCGGCGTTTAGAATCTTCTCTCCTTCTACTCAAAAGTCCAAAAATGGACCTGCATAGACCAGCTCAACCACTTTCAAGCTGGGCAGGGTCCGACGAGGGGAGGTATTTTGCGCCGAATTTTTTTCGGTTCGAGGCCTTTTTCAGTGGCTGCGTCGCGATATTTGAGAGAGGAAATGAATTCAATAATAATCAAAAGGAAAAGGAACTGCGCGTCTCATCCGTTGTAAAAATCCGCGAAAAGAAGGGAAGCGCTTTGAATTCTTTATTTTGCGACTGCGATGTTGAAAAAAGGGTGAGAACGCGAGACGAGTGCCGGATGTGTTTTTTACTTCTTCTCTCTCACTCGGTTCTAAATATATTAAGAGTGTAAAAAGTCCTTATGTTTTGGGGCAAATGCCAAGCAGATGCCTCCGAACAGACGTCCTGGCCCTTTAAAGTGAGATGCTGCTCGGTGGCAGTAGAGCTGAGCTAGATAATATTTATATTTTGGTCTCAAAAGGAATGTGACGTTTTTCTTAATTGCTCATCTTAAGGAGAGTAATTAATTAGAAGTAATTAGAAATTGAGAATAATTGGAGCCAATGCTTTTTTATTAAGATTGTACGGATTGTACTTTGTAGTTATTTATATAATTTTGTCAATATTTACCATAGAGAACATTAAAAATAAAATTTAAAGGAATAGTAAACAGACAAAAATAAAGAATATCTTACACGGCACTATCCGGGCTGCTTTGAATTTTCAAAATTGAGAAAGAAAACTCCTAAAATTATTTTAATTCACACTATTTTTGAAATAAAGAATTTGCTTTAAGAGAATAAGAACAATAAATTATAGATCAAAATTTGCAATAATTAAATTTACCTGACCCACCTTTATAATATTTTTGTTTCACACTACGCAGTTGTCTAAAATTTTGATTTGAATGATTTTCTTTTAGTCTCCACTCAAAATTGTTTTTCACTGTTTTGCTTATTGTTTTGAATGAAAGCCTGAGCGAGTTTTGAATGAGACCCTCTACAACTTTCGCCCAGTTGCCCTTCAGCATAATACGATAGACTCTCTTTACGAGTATGCTCAAAGGTAATCCTCTTTATGATACCAAAATAAATCCATCCCGTGAAGCACTGTATTTTATTTTCGCTCTCCGGCCCAAGCAGATTATTTACTATGTAACAGGACATAATCTGCCGAGCATAATATCCATGCTGGTTGCATAACCGCGCACCGAGGCGTAATACCAAAGAAAGCCCCGCAAATGCTGCCACTATCAAGTTCGCTCCTTATGTTTGATATGCGAAGGAAGTCGAACGTGAAAAGAACTGCGCACTTCCTGACGAACAAACGAAACGCCACCCGGCGCTCCCAAGCCGGCCGGCACGACCGTTTTCCACCAATCGCGAGCAGCCGCAGATAAATCTCGCAGGCGTGCACGAAAAGCACATGCATTATTAATACATCCTTTTTTTGTAAACACACTAAAAAAATAAGGTTTTCTATCCAGCAGGAGAGGAAGAGAACTTCTTCTTTCGGAAATCGTGCAGCCGCAATTAGCCGCCCTGCATTATTTGCAGGAAATCGCTTTTTGCTCGGCATGATGGCAGCGGGCGATCTACTCTTTTGTTTGTAAACACCACTGCAGCTTTCGGCTGGCCAAATGAGCAAAAAGCAGCAGCTGCCTCCAGAGCAATGCGGTTCCGCCGAAATAATTTGTTCCTCCCGCCGAGAGGGCGAAAGCCACAAAAATTTGGGTTTTGCTGGAGTGCTTTTTCGTGCAACCAAATCAAACACACGCTTTTGCCAAAAACAGTTTCGTGATTTCGCAAATACGAGAGGGACTGGCGATGAATTGCGATTCGTGTGGTTTTGCCGGTTGGAAATTGGATGGTGAAAATAAAATGTCTAAAATTTTCGCAATGATTGAGTTGAAGCGAAATTAACGCTTAAACTTTCTGTGAAAGCAATTAAAATAATATTGAATTATTTGTCAAAATCAACATTGTGTATGATTAATTAATTAAAAACAAAATTTTACATTTTAAAATCCAAAAAAGCTGCTCATAGTTCAAAAGTTTTAACAATATTATTATATACATTATATATTTGAAACGTTTTGAAATTCATCAAAAACTGATTATAAACATTTTTTTATCTGCGCCTTTTAGATATAAATCATGCCTCGTCCTTGAACACCAGCTCATAACTCTTTTATTAGCCATCAGCAGTCTGGCCGCTTGATTTTTTTCCAATTTTTCGACGCGTAGTTTCAAAACCCCGCCAGGGGGGTCGCCGCACTTTTATTATTTTATAGATAAACCGCGATTTTTTTTTGTTTTGTTCCAGAACTTTTTTACAATCATTCAATTTTCCCACTTTTCTCTCAACTCTGATTTTTTTCCCAAAAAGTTTTGGACGACTCGTCAGTATTCGTCGTGGCTCTGCGCGCTTGTTTTTAATGCGATACATTCGGAAAACAATGCAGGTTCTGCGACGGTGAGACAAACTATACTAAAATGCCTTCGCCAGCAGCACGCACAAATAAATATTTAATTGAAGCGATTGTCATGCAGGCTGCATATCTGCCGCGCGCATTCTCGCTCTCTCTGCGCTGAATTTCAAATCAATCGCACCCAGTTTTTATATTTATTCGCGTTCGTCTCCCATTGTTTTCTTTGTATATAAATGTGTCTACTTATTTTCACAACCGGCAGCAGTTTTACACGTCGGACAGAGAAAAGGAACAAGGAAATGAACAATCAACAAAGAGCTTGCTTTTTTAAAACCTGATATTGTTTGTAATTATTGTCCTATGCGGGCTCGGTTTTCACTCCGACAGGGAAAAAAAGAAAATATTTTAGGCTTTTCTTTAGCAAATAATGATGTTGAAAAAAACTTTGGGTTTCATTTTTCAAATCTCTTAACAAGAGGGAATAAAATATTACAGCATAAAAAGGCCGTACTTAATAATATGATTAAAAAACACATGTTGTTTGTATCCTTTTAAAGTACACATATAGCTCGAAGGGAAATCCGTTGATAAAACTTTGTTTGCTCTGGAATTAATTAATGAAAAAACGAAGTGGCATGTTGTGGTTTTTGTTTTGTTTATAAACACTCAATGACCACTTAAATAGTTTTATCCGATGAGTGGTTTTATCATTAAGCAAATACTGATGTTTAAAATAAACAATTATTTTTATTCAGTTTCTTCTAAATAAAGTATTTAAAAAAAAAAGTATCTAATTGCAGTCTCGTAGCTCTAATAATAATAAATTTTTCTCCTAAATTACTTCCTACATATTACCAAAACCTTATTTAAAATTAAATTGAACGCTTTAATAAAAAGCAAATCAGGGACACCATGGTGTGTTTGAATTGGCAATAAAACTGGACAGGTCATAATTCAGAGCAACAATTTGATTGGCCAAAAAGGCAGCACGCCTTCGTTCTTGCAAACCCTGCTGACCTTGCTCTTGACCGTCACGTGCGCGTACACGCGATCCATTTGGGAAAATCCAAAAAACGAGATCAGGTTTGCCCAGTTTATGGTACAGCGAGGTATTCCCCTTGCCAGCAATTTTCCTCAAAGGTGTCAATAAACCAAAGCAGCAGTTTCGTGATCTCGTCTCTCTATCTGCAAAAAAAAAATAATATGCATGTCGACTGGTAAAAAAAAATTTTTTCTCCAAAAGTCATTCTAACAATGAATCTTGGAAACTTTAAATTTCTGGAACAATTGTATGCACCTTTTTACTATTTTTTTATGAATTATTTTCCATGTAGTTTACAATTCTACAAGTAAAATTTAATTACAACTTGAAGAATACGACTTATTGAGTCTTCAATTAACAAGAACCTTTTTTTAATTTCTGAATAAAATTGAAAGTTCCTTTATTTTTTCTTTTTAATAAAATTAAAATTATTGTTATTCAAATAAGACTTTCTGCTCTAGAATTACTAAAATTTTATACTTTTTGCGACACTTTGGCGGGAAACCAACTTGTTCTTGGGAAAGCAAACAACAGAAGATTATCCGTCGGCGCGGTTAAATCTGAAACTCATCGCTGACAGGATGAGAAAAACCGACACCCTCTGCAATGTTTTATGCAAGCTCGGGTGCATATGTGATGTGGACACTCTCAACACGCATCTCGGAGCACGTAGCGCGCCTGCTTGAGCCAACAACCCCAAAGTTGAGTTTCTTGATGCGAGCCAAGCGCCGGCTCTACACTATGCTCGCGCTTATTGCGCCGCAAACCGTGTGCCGTGTGTTTTGCAGGGGCGCTCCAAGGTTACTCTCGGCGTGAGAGAGATTATATTGTTACTTCACATCAGATATGTATTCATGCTAAGCAGGTCCATTAAGGAAGGTTCTCTGCTCTCTGCTCTCTTCTCGCCTTTTTCTCTCTTTCTTTCTTTCTTTGAAAAATTCGCGGCTGATGTAACAAACCGGCCGGCCTGCGTGAGGAATCTGCGGCGTAGTTTGGTCGCCGCGCCCGTCTGCAGCATCACCGCCCGCGATCAATTTATACTTATTACGTCACAATTAGAGTCACGTGACCTGCGCTTCTCTCTACACTCGCTGCAGTGTTATCAAAACGGTGCATTGTTTTGGTCCGTTTGTGGTTCATGTGACCCTTCCCTCTTATACAGGGTGTATTTTATATACTTTGCTCTTATAAACCTCACCCGATTACTTATTGATACACAAAACGGCGATTTGGGATAGACATGTGATATCAGCCACGGCAACAACACTTATCTGTTTTGGTGCTCTTTGCTCTCTATTTTTAAACCTTGAAAAAAGAGAAGGAAAAAATTGAAAACATATATCGGAAATACCATCACAACTGATTAAGTTTTTATCTTATTACTTTACTATAATTATCAAATAGTTTTAGTTTTGCACAACTGTTGCTAAATTTGCTAGGAATAAAACCAGGTAAAAGTAAATTATAATAATATTTTAAACTATTTTTTTAACCTTTTTTTCAACTCATGGAATTTACATGTATAGCGTTCTTTTATAAAGATCAAATTTAATTTTGGGAATATGTTTTTAATATTTCTCAATTACTCATGATTTAAAAAATTTATTCATCACATTTTTTTTATTCATTATTTACTATTATCTGTTTTATTTTTTTCACAGACACTGACAGACACCTTAACACATTGTTTATATACAGTCCAGTTGAAAATCTCACAAGAGGATGTTAAAAACATTCTCACAGACCGCCCAAAAATGTTCCTCTTCGTTAACCATGCCTCACACAACATAATTATACCCTTTTTTTGTGTTTGCACTTTTTGCAGTTGCAAAACACTCTATATATTTGAAGCAGGTCCGTTTCATGTGTGCAGAAATATTTCATAACCTTCTCCTAATTAAATAATAACATTCTACTCTCGAGAGACGGCGCGGGGCTTGCAGCAAAGTCCATAGGCCGAGTGGTAAATATTTACCTTGCTGAAAAGAGACCAACACACATTATATGCACTCAGGCGATCTTGGCACGGTTTTCGTTCGGCTCGCAGCCTAATTGTCACAAATATATCTATGTGGATCTTTATTTGCCTCCCGAAAAACTGAGCGTGCGTGCGAATGGAAACGTGCACAGCTGAATGTATAATTGTTTACGAGTCTATTTGTCATATGTACTTGTAAGTTTGTCCTATTTGCAGTCAGATTTCCGATTAAAGAGTAGTGCTCCGATCAACAAACATGACGCACGTTACTACACCGATTACAACTGATAATATTTGTCAGTCTGGGATTTCAATTTAGTTTTGAAATTTTAGAATATGCATGATAGCTTTTTTACTATTAATTGTACGAAAAAAATAAATATTAAAATAAATAAATCCAACAGAGCTAGAAAAAGAAATGACCTGAAAAAGAAATGAAGTGTCAAAATTTCCAACGGAACGAATAATATTTGTCCTCATGTTTGTACGTAATTCTTAAATTAATTTACAAAGATTTGATAAGTCCAAATTTCTAGACAAAAATAAAAATTTAAAAATAAAATGATTCTTTTAGTTCTTCTCACTTGCAGCTGCTTTATGTAGAGGTTGGTAGATGTTCATAATGCTCGAAATCAACGCTTGCATGTTTCGAGAAAGGTCCACCCTATCCATATAATATTATGCTGCTCCACCCTTTGATAACGCCACTTGTGTATATTCACGGCTCTGCGCCGTGTGTACACATTTTTATTCGGCGTCGCATTTTTTCGGTGCAGGTGCTGTTTGGCAGGCGCAATCTGCTTCCCTTCGACTTGTTTCCTTTCCAGAGAACTCTATGCAAGCTCTCGCCTATTCTCCCTACTTTTCGTTACGGTAGGAAGAAGGAACCATGGCTGCGTTGCAAGCAAGCGTGCCTACCTCAATTTTTACTGCGCAGCACTTTTTTGAGCATACGATTGCCGAGGGGTCGCGCGCCGTGAAATGAAATGCGTCGTTGCTCTTCTCGCGGCTTTCAATAATACTCTGCGAGTGGAAATAGAAAGAAAGAAAGAAATTCTTTGTGTGGATTCCGCGAATCGTATCACACTTTTTTCAATCCTATAAGACGATTTTTGTATGAAGACGAAGGTACGAGAACGCTGCTCTTCAATTAGAAATAATTGGGCTCTTGAAAATGAGAATTTTTATAACGCAATTAGAGTTTTTGTTGTTCTTATTCCAGATGCAGACACATTATTTGGGTTCTTAAAGAAAATTAAAACAAAAACTTGAAGTAGTATTAAAATAAATCGGCTCAATTTTTACAACTGAGTTTAGAGACGAATATTATATTTCCGAATAAGAACCAAAACAACAAGCTAATCGGCTTACAACTTGGTAATTTATACTTTCAAGAGAGAATATTATAATTAATTATTCAATAATTGGGCAAGTTAACAACAATCCTAATAGTTATTCTGAAATTCAGTGTGAAAAAGTAAAATAATAAAAATAAAATTGAATTAAAAAAATGACTTTTTCTTTGCAGATTTGTTGCGTCTTTAACTCTCCTCCAAAGTGTTTGGTTATTTTTATGTATTTTACAGTAAAATTAATTATTCTGGAGGACTCGAGCAAAAGCAGGAAACCTATGAGACAGATTTTAAATTTCTAGACATTTCGAGATGTTTCTGAATTATGTTTAATTTTCAAATCATCAGACGCCCTGACGCTATCATGTGATAACGATCAACTCGGCACGCACCAGAAACGATCGACGACCATTGCATCATTTTCCCCGTATTAATTACCACTGCAAGTGTTAATGGAGCCGGTTGAGTCACTGACCAGTGGGAATCGTAACATTATAAAACCGCGGCAAATTACAAATTTCCAATTCGAAGCTCGTAAATTCTCTCTCTTCATGCCCCACGGATCAATTTCATTAATGCAAGCTAAGAATCCCTGGAGAATTTCAGCGAATTTAAATTCGAACAAAGACGAAAACTCATAAAACTGGTTATACGATTATATTACATCCTCCCCCGTCCGACTGCATTAAACTACCCTCGCAAAATCGATTGGGGGGACGCTCGCTTCCCTTTTCCGCATTTGCACGCAGAGCCATCCGAGCGCGAAAACCGGCTCTGGCTGGAAAGGGAGTCGCTGCAAATTCGCAAAAGTTTGCGAATAAGTGATGGGGCGAACCCCTCCGCACGCCCCGGATGGAAACTGCGCACAAAATTTGCAGAGAGGCGCCCTTTAAGGTTCGGCTTGAAAAAAATCTGACGAAATCAGCTTGATTCTTTTCGCACTCGGAAAGACGAGCAGATTATCATGTTTCGTCGGCGTTGATATATCAAAAGCAATAATAATAATAACAGAAAAAAAATATATAATGCTCCGCGGGAGTCGCGGAGGAGGGAGGGGGGAGCCGCGAGTGTTGTTGCTGGTGACGTGCAGGCGGCTGTCGTTTGTTGCTGCTGGCGCTGGGGTCGGATCGAGGGGAATCGAGTTGATAAAAGTGCGCTGGCGGACGTGCCAGCTAGCAGTTGGACTACAGGAGTGAGACGAGACGGTACTCGGGTGGTCATCCCTGAGACCCTTTGCGGTGAATGACAAGGAGTAGCGTCCGGGACCTGTCCCCGAGGGAGTCGAGTTAATAACTGGGACGCGGAAGATTCGCATTTGTGACTTCGAACGCCATCAAGTAACACCCCCCGACAGTCACAATGGTCGAGAAAATCTTGGAGGAAGTTAAGAATGCTGAGTGTGAGTAGAAACCGAGAAATTTCTATGTAATATCAACTTTGGAAAATGAGACATCAAGTTCGGAAATCTTGACTGTTTGAATTTTTTATGGGCTTTGATGATAAAAGAAAGATTTCTTTCTACGCTAATTATCTTTAAAAAAATTTCAGGGAAATTTCAGACTTGAGTTCTATAAGATTGAAATTAAAATTTGTTCTAACAAATTTTAATTCAAAGAAAAATAAAACCAATTTATTTCACATTTGAATATGCAAAAATCGGCTCCTAAATAGCTTCAAAAATTGTTCTTCTACTTACATTTTTGAAAATCATTTATCAAAACCAAAAAATACAAAGCCAATTTATTAATATTTTATTTCAATTTCTTAAACAGCGAAAATTTTAAATTTACTGCTCGGTTCCTTTTTAAAGATTTTAACCCTTTTTTCCCACCATTGGGTAAAACGAGTAGAACCTGAATCTATACTGAAGTCTTGTTACAACTACTTCCATAAATGTGCAATCGTCACATCACTTTACACTTACGTAGAAGGCGTCGTAGTTTGTAAAGTGATTTCATTTCAATTGACGCCGCCGATGCGAATAAAAAGCTGACGAAACAAACCAACGCAACTACCGAGTAGCAATCTTTACTGCTCATCCTTGAGCGCGACCGGGAAGGCTTTTTTCTCTTAATTGTGACTCATTCCAATGAAAACAGAGATAAATAATGAATTCGGACGTCTTCCTGGTCCGGCGGCTACACAAAATTCGCCATATCGCGAGAGAGTTTGTCGAGACTGCCTTCGGATCAAGGTGGCAACAACCTCTGCTCTGCGCTTTCGAGAGAGAGAATCGTTCGAGCCCGCAGCCTCCTTTTGACGCACTCTCGGCGGCGCTACACACATATAGTTCATTGATCTTTCTCCCGCTCATATATACACACAAGACGAGGTGATTTCAAAACAAAACTTTTCAAATGTTATGCAAAGGAGTGCGTGCGAAAAGAAAAAGTACGTCTCGTGCTAATAACGCAGGCCGGGCATGCACCGCGCCATACAAGTTGCAGCAAAGGTGCACTGACCGTTTGATGACCCGCCGCGCTAATGCAATGGAAAAGTTTTGTAACAATTAAGGTATTGCTCACCTGGACTAGATAAATTATAGTCAGGTCGGCGTTGCCGGCCTAAAAACGCTCGGAATGGATAGAAAAAATTTATTTCAATCGTTTGACGTCATAAATGTTTGGAAAGATAACCGGTAAAACCAGTATTGCCAAATTTATCTTTTTTGGTAGCTGAGTTTTTTTTTCAACCAGAGACAAACTTTCAAGTTATTCAAATCAGATTACGAGTCCTGAAAAAAAAGGAACTGCACCGTACGCGGTGAGAGATTTTCACATTATCTAGCGCAAGAAAAGTTGCAGTCCTCATTCAGACAAAAGAGACGCCCAGCAGCCACCCACTTCTCTGCATTACCATGCCAAGACTGGCTCTCATTAAATTGAAAAAAAAATTATTCATAAACGTGGCAATTCATGAATATAAAATACCATAGGCTTATTTTTAGTTATATCCTTGAAAATTAAAATATTTTGACAATTTCAACCTTGGCATTGGTTCAAAATCTATTTTATTTTCAAACTTGCGAACAAGCTTTTAATTAATTAATTAATTAATTGGGCTTTGGATTAAATTATTTTATACACTTTTAACTGTGCGTTCGGTGTAAATTGAACGGTGACCAATTGTTTCGACTGCCAACCAACACAGTCAGTTCAACAGGCCGCGGTGCAGTTATAATAAACCGCTGTTGAAACTAGTAGCCGCGCTCTCTCGAAGCTTCTGATACAAAGGCCAGCCGCGGGCCTGCAACCCGCTCAAAATCCGACCAATTTATTCACGATTGTACCTCGCTTGTGCCGAATCCGAGCGTACTTGCACCAAATAATATAAAATGAGTGAATATGCAACACTCGGTGCAGCAGAGTCGCACACACACCGCTCGCAATCTGGGGCGCTCGCAAGGTTTCACATCACGCCACGTCTTCGACCGGTGTCTGAACCTCTCGCGAGCAAGCGATCGACTTTCTTCCTCGCCTCGCATGCACAGTGAATTAAAAGTGCTGCCGATTTGTTTCATTATAAAATGAATGCATGAAACGAGCACGTGTTCTGGTTTGGTGCCAATTCCGAATTTCAAAGTCGCGAGAATAAAATAATGCAAAGGTCGAGGTTCACAATTGGACCGAAATATACGAAATATATGCGTTTATTATTTCCAATGATTTTTTTTTTCCTCCGAGGCGCGAAATTCTTGCCCTAATTAGAAAATAGTCTCTCGAACTCGGAGACCAGCCAAGAATCGAATTCTATGCGTTTGAAACTTTTGCTCAAAGTCCGCTTTTATATGTTGCAGGTGAGGTTGTGTTTATGCAAGACATCGCGGCTCGCAAGGAGCAGGCTAAGGCTACCAGGCGCAAGAAGAAGAGGACATGCTCATCCAGCCTCATGGCCTCGACTTTCCCAGAAATGTACCGTCTGACGGGAGAGATTCTGGGTACTGGTGCTTATGCTTCGGTGCAGACGTGTGTGAATGTTTGGACGGATATGGAGTATGCAGTGAAGGTAATTTCAAAAATCAATTCTGATAAATTGCAAAAATTAAAAAACAAATTAATTGTCAACAGATCATCGAGAAAGTGCCTGGCCACAGTCGCCAGAGGGTATTCAAAGAGGTCGAGACGTTCCACCACTGTCACGGCCACCCCAACATCATCCAACTGATCGAGTTCTTCGAGGAGGAGGAGCGATTCTACCTGGTTTTCGAGAAGGTGAACGGCGGCCCGCTATTGAACCGCATCCAGGAGTACGTCCACTTCACGGAGAAGGAGGCGAGCCAGATCATCAAGGACCTCGCCTCGGCCCTCAATTTCCTTCACAAGAAGGGCATCGCTCACCGCGACCTCAAGCCGGAGAACATCCTGTGCGTCTCCAGCGACGAGCTGTGCCCTGTGAAGATCTGCGACTTTGACCTCGGGTCAGGCATCAAATTCAACGCTGATCTTTCATCTCCAGTCCTCACTCCTCAACTGCTCACTCCTGTAAGTATTCTAAACAAAATTTAATTTAAAAAAAATTCTAAATTTTGTATTCTACTTTTCCTCAGGTGGGAAGTGCAGAGTTCATGGCCCCGGAGGTGGTCGAAGCTTTTGTGGGCGACTCTTGCTCTTATGACAAGCGCTGTGACTTATGGTCTCTCGGAGTTATTGCTTACATCTTGTTGTGCGGCTATCCACCCTTCTACGGACACTGCGGAACTGATTGCAGTTGGGAGCAGGGTGGAACCTGTGAAAGCTGTCAGGTAGAATTTCAAAATAAATTTTTAATCTCTTGGACTTGGTCCTAATGGCTTCTTCTTTTGCAGGAATTGCTTTTCGAAAGTATTCAAGAGGGAAGGTACGACTTCCCTGAGAGAGAATGGGGCTCCATCTCGGATGAAGCCAAAGACTTGATTCGCGGGTTGCTGGTGAAGGAGGCTAGCCGGCGGCTGTCAGCCGAATCTGTTCTGCATCACCCATGGGTGGCCAATGGACCCAGGGAGGATGCAGCTCCCCTTACCACCCCTCAGATCATTCGCAGGTAAGAATAAAAAAAATACAAGTTATTTAAAAATTCCTTTTTTGGATATTTAATTTACAATTCCCTTTTTGCTGAGATCATTACTTTTTCTTATTGCTTTAATTTAATTTTTTATTTTAAATAAATTTTATTAACTTGGTGAAGTAGAGAAAAATTTTGTTGAAAATATTTTGGTAAAATTGTGTTAAAATTAATTATTATGAATTTAATTAATAAATTTAATATCTACTTTTTTGTGCAGAAACAACAGTGCCAAGGAGTTGTCTGCATTTGCTGAGAGTGCCATGGAAGTGAACCGGGTGGTTCTGCAACACTTCAGCCTCAACATGGACATGAGTCACCTGAGCTGCGCGACCCAGGCGCGTCAGCAGGCGACCCACAACAGTGAGATCTTCGGACTAGCCGACCCCAGTAAGTCCGGACTGGCGCAGCGCCGCATCCTGAGGGCCCAGAGCCTCAGCAAGGAGAACGCTGGCTTCGTCGCGCCCGCCCCCATCGGCTAGGTCCAAATTTTTGCTTTAACACCGCCTTTCTCTCAGTTAAAAGAGTCAACCTTTGACGCGTCGCATTTCTTTCTCTTAGATAAGGTTGGATTAATATGAATTGAAATAATTTTCTATTGTTTTATAAAAGCTGGATGATTATTTTTGTGCTCTGAGCTGCTTTTCACGCCCAAGCTAAAACGCAGTTTTCCCCCTTTTTTTGTTTGTCATTTAGTTGATTTATTAATGCAGCACCGAAAACAGTGCTGCTCCACCTTCTCTAAACTAGTTAAAACAAAAATAAGATTGTTGGCATCGGAGTTGGAGAGAAATCTGAAACTGCATGCCGTTTACAAATAACGATCGATCCTAATCGTAACATAGAGCTCTGCTGAAAAAAATGTACTCTCCAAACTTTTCTCTCCAGCTTGTCGAGTAATTCGTAGCATTTAGCAGATGAAACAAAGAAAAAAACACAAAACAACATAATTATCTATGTACTCGAACTAATTTTTCAGTGACAAGTAGATAATCGATTGATTGAGTACGTGAGAAATCGTCGACTCTGTGTCTTGGAACGAAAATTCGAGTTATTAGTCTCCCCCTCAACTTAACACAGCAATAGTTGCTGGTAACGCAGCAACGTGTTATTTTTACGAATTGAATCACACACACACACGATAAATATAAATGTCCGTCTTTAAGAAGCGAAAAGTGCTCTACCTCAATTGGATGATTTTTTGCTAAACTCTGCATGTTCTCAGCTCACTCGAGACAAACTTTTCGACTAAAAAAACGTACACCAAAAAATTGCTGAGTTTCGAGTGGCGGGAACGCAAATCAAGTAATATATTTGTGGTCCGGTTTGAGAAACTGGTCTTATCGTACACAATTTAAAAAAAAAACATACGTCGAGTCATTTATTTTTAATGAAATGTGCGCTTTTCTCGTCACATCACTGCTGCTGCATCTCTGTGTAACGAATAGTACGCGCCTGCTTGTAACAATAGCCACTTCTAGACTGTGAGAGCTGAACTTTTCACCTTCCATTGGATTTGTTCATGTGACCGATCTGTAGTAATCCATTTATTGTGACAGTGGTGATGCAAGAGAGATGCTTTTTTACTTGTCATAAATATAAAAATACATCAAAAGAGAGAGAAAGAGAGATGGAAATACTTCTAAAAATTACAAAATCATGTTGCGTGAACCCTTCCAGAAAAAGAGACTTTTGATTTGAGCGCTGGCTTTCAAAAATCCAGCTCAAGTACAATACACAAACACAGACACACACACAGTTGTTGTTGTAAGAAGTAAAGATGCTTAACTGCACGAGAGACGAATTGGCTCTAATTTAAAATAGCTATTTTGGATGTTGACTGCAGAAATGTTCCTTCAGAAGCGTGAGAGTGCAAGGGAGGAAGGGTTAGCTCAACATAATGTACCTTATTACAAAAATTGAAATCTCCTGTTATTACTGCTTGAGTATGTACACCAACTCTGATTAACACGGGATTTGATTCTTTTTGTATGAATGAGCTAAGCTGTGATAGTTATTAAAATATAAAATCAATTGAACGGTTTAAAAACAACATCAAAAGATCACATGCAAACTACACACATTTTTATATTTTCCGTCGTGGCCATATTATGTAGATTTTGAGCAGAAAGGGAAATAATAATAATAATGTACCAAAAAAAGCATAAAAAAATCATTATGTATATCAGACGATGATATTTGTGGTGAGCATTCATATGAGGAACACACACACACTACATACTTTTAAGCGTGTAAATCAACTCACACATAATTTGTCTCTGTATGTATACTCTCCTGTTTTGGCTACTACTGTAATGATTCTGTTAAGATTCATAGAGAGTAATTTTTTATTGTTAAATGCCAGACCTCCGATTAAGTTTAAGGAGTTAGGAACCATGCGGAAGATAATGGAGAAAAAAATATCATCTCTTAGATTACAAAGGAGAGAATTTGATAATGAATGACTGACTTAAAAATAATTATGTACATTCTTGTGATGGAGGAGTTATATAAATGTAAAATTCGAATAAAAAGAAAAGAATTTTTCTAGCCAACCTGCTGATTTTTACTCAACCAAAAAAAGAAACTCAAATATCTTGTAATTTATTGGGGTAAGTTGGTTTAATTTTGACAGATTTTGTGATGCGTTATTGCGTTGTTATAAATAATACTTCTTGCGGAATTGTTTTAGTTTTTAGAAAATGAATTAGTGAACAAAATCGTTGCTGCACGTTCCTCTTGGTTATATACAGACGAGAGGAGAAAAAACACGAGTTTGCTATGAAGCTTGTTTTCCAGCCTGCCTCTTCTTGACGTCCCAGTTGAAGACTCGGGCCATGTTCACCTCGGTCGTAGTTAATTGATCTCTGGATAAATGAATAAGAATAGTGATAAGCTTTAGGGATTATTAACCATTTAGAAAATAAAATTGATTGAAACCAAATAAAAAATTAAAATTTCATTTCAACTGGGTTTTCGGCACATATTAAGTTGGAATTTTTTATCCAATATTTTCATTCATTAATTCAAAACTACTTTCTTTCAAGTGGAAATTATTTAAGTTTCAGAACCAAACATAAAGGTTCAAGAAAAATTTAAAATACAAATTGAAAAATCAAAGTCAACTGGAAGATAAAGCCAATTTTCAATTTAAATTTTTATAAAAGAGCAATGATTTCAATTGGCTCAATTTGTTAATTTTTAAGTACCACTTTTTTCAAAGAAAGAATAATACCTCAAAAAATTCAGATCATGCTCAATGTAGCCGAGATTTCTCTTAGCTGCCTCAGTATTTTTGGTGAGGAGTTCTGAAGCTCCGTCCAGCGTGTACTCTAACATCACATTCGCCTAAAATAAATTAAAATTTTTACAACTTATCTAAGATGAAAGGACAAGTCAACTTACACCAAGCCACAGGCAAACTTTGTCAGTGGGAGGAATCGCTGCCTTCATGTAGACCTGCTCAGATAGGCAAAACTTGGTGGACAAATCCTTCTGGTCTCCGGCGTCTCTTTGCTTCTTGAGTAATTTGATCATGCTCAACGACTGCTCCAAGTCTGGTATTTGAATCTTCAGCCTAAAATTGAAATAAAATATTTGTTCATCATAAAACTGACATATTTAGATATTATTTTACCTTCTCTTTTTGGCTAGAAGATTGGTTTCCATGAACCTATATTTGGAGTGTTGTTCGTCCAGCCTCTTGAGAACCTGCTGGACGTTGCTGTTGTCTTCCTTTGCCATAAAAGAGTCAACATCGTCCTAGACAAATCATTGATGAGTGAAATGATTAAAGGTTTTGGTTAAAAAGGGCGTTGACCGGCAACTGACAGTTTAATGTGGGTATTATTAAAAAGTAACGAGTAAAATCAAGATTATTTGAAGGTATTTGTGTCCTAAATATAAAAAATAATGAAATTTGGAATTTATTTATAAAAATACACTCATTCACTGACAAATTATTGATTAGAAGTGGAACAGGAAAGGCCACTTGAGAGATGCTGATGACATGTGGTCATTTTTAACTCGCAGTTTGATCTAATTTGAAGCAATACCCGGCCATGATTTAGGGTTTAATTTGTAGATTTGATATTCAGGGTTGAGTCTGCAAAATTAAATTACCACAAATTGGGCTTCTGGAATGCCGGCGTACGATTTCCTGGTGTCTGACAGTTCCTGCACCTCCGTCGAGTCCATGTTTTGCTGATTAGTTCGCGAATCGCCGTCGGATGGCGTGAGGCGCCACTTCGGCCTTATCGAAGCCATCATCGTCCTGCCGAGTGCAACCCTTGCTGATTTCGATTGACGCACTTTCCTAGATCAATCTTTTGCATTTCCAACGCCCTCGGCACCGGCAAATTCAACTGGCCGACACGTGCGAATTATTTTGTCTAACAAACACAATCCGTCGGGCGAAATCTCGCTCTGGGGATGAGTTGAGAGGTGAGCAAAAAATAATCAATCGTCGAGACAGATCTACGCGGAGGGAGGCGCGGTGCTCTTTTTATTTCTTTGATTTAAAATTCTCTTTGATCTTGTGCAGATCCTGGAAAAAATGTGGCCCCACAAAGCAGGAGACCCTGGATTCAGGGCCATGGGCAACGCCCCTATGCCCAATATGCCCCAGCCATGGGCCCTCAACCCAGCAGCTTATCAAAACATGACCAACGAGCAAGGTGATAAAAAAAAATCACAGCTTTTTTTAAATTTTGGATTTTTTTTTTTAAATTTTGCGTGTTCAAAATTATCCTCTATGAAAATTATTTATCATATTTTTTTATTATTGAGAATTTTTTTAATTTTAATTGTATTAAAAGTCTTAATTTTTTCAGTCGATTGGGCTCGTTTGGCACAGCAGTGGATAATGATGAAGGACTCGATGCCCATGGCACCTCCTCCCCCTCAGCTTTCAATACCACAACCTGCACCTCCAGGCTCGACAGTGCTGGAGGAAGAGGGCGGAGAGGCGCCCATGGACATCAGCAAGGAGGAGAACAATGATGTGGAAATCTCACATCCAGGAGGTTTGGCCTTTTTAATATTTATTTTCCCTTTATTTATATTTTTTCTCGTTATGTACTTAAAATCCTCACACCTTTCCATCATTAGTAAATTTGAATGAATTAAAGGTCGAATATTTAATTCTAGGAGAAAACCAGTCTTGGAATGGTAACAACTGGCAGCAGTGGAATCGACCGGGATACTGGTCGAAGCACGAGGGGCGCTTTCCGCACCCCGGTCATGACTTCAACAGAGGTGATTACTATAATTATGGCGTAGCAGGTACAATTAGACTGTACTTACAACCAAATTTGAGTGGAATTTACATTCGAATCAAATCTAGGGTTCAGTGGACCACCGACACATGGGTTTGACGGGATGCCGAATGCACCCGGGGCGCACCACATGGCCCCGTTTGTGCGGCCAAGACACCACTGGGAAGGGAAGAACATGAAGATTGACCGGAGGTTCCAAAATGCGGCACACAATATTCCTCCCATCGTTGAGGAGGAACCGTCGCCTGTGATTGGCAAGAATTGATTGTTTTCATAAAATGGTAACAGAGTTTTAAAATGAATATGATTGCAGATGCTGCAAAACGCCGCACTTTGCCATCATGGATAAGGGAGGGTTTGGAGAAGATGGAACGGGAGAAGCAGAAAAGAGAGGAGAGAGACAGGGCTGATCAGGAAAGGGAGGAAGCCAAACGCAAAAGGCTGATGGAAGAGCAAGCGGTGTTGGAACTGGAAGCCCAGAAGACTGGCATTCCTTTGAAGAGCAAATTTGTAAGTTGCATAATAATTTAATTTATAAATTTGTTAAGCTCCAGTTAATATTTAATTAATTTAATTTATTTAAATTGGAGATATTTGTATTACTATAATTTAAAAAATTGCAGAATTTTGATATCTTTTTTAATTTTCAAAATATTTCAGGAGTCAGACTCTGATGAAGAGAGCAACAATGAACATGAAGAGCAAGAAGACGAGGTTGAAGAAAAAAAGCTAGTCGTGGTTGCGGAGCCAGCAGTGCGACCAAGGCGGCGCTTCCACGACGGACCCCTTGTGGAGGCTGAGAAAAAGCCCCTTTGGGGCGAGAAGCCTCTGATCAGCCGCGAGGAACTGGTAGGAAAACATAATTTTATTTCAGTCTGAAATTATAACAACACTGGCAGATGCTGAGAGTGAGACGGACAATGACCGAAGTGCTTCTAGACGTAACTAACTGTGAAATTGAGTCAGTGGTAGAAGAGACTTTGCGAAAAGCCCTGAGCAAAGGTAGAACTGAATCAGAAACATTGTCCAGGAATAATCTCGAAAAGCTTGGAAAGTCTTTTCCTGGAGTTATAATTTTTCATTTTTTGAAAAAAAAAGTTCCTAATAAATTGTCCCCGTTATAACGAGACCCAATTTTGCTGAACGTCCCCCATTCTAAATCAAATGCCAAGTTGCAGCTTTCGTTGTCCCCATTCTTAACAGTTTGTATGTAAAAAGCTTCAGCAAAACATCAGCCAGCAAAGAACAACGTGGCTTTAGCCTCAAGCAAAGCTAGCCTGGGTGAGTAACTTTTGTTCAGTTAAGTTGCGAGACGTCCGTACAAAGGAAATTCTCAATTTAGACGCCATGTTAGATTAGTGCTAACTAAAAAGAAAAGAAAAAACAATCCTTTACACCTTCCATCTTATTGTGTTGTCTAATGTATAACCAGAACACGTAGAGAGTGAATGCTGTCTTTTGTCAATCTTTGCAACTTTTCTTACTTAATTTTTGTTTGCCCGTTAGAGTGAATGGCAGGAGTAGTTTTAGTTTTTGGACAAGACGTTTTTTCTATGCAAGGCCTGTTTGGCTCTTTCTCTCTCAGGTCTGGCAATGTACGGCTCCGGCTCTGATGGCTCCAGCTCCGAGTCTGACGACGACGACCGCCAAAGGGCTTTGAAGGGCAGGACGGCCAACCGAGGTCAAGGCTCAGACAGCGACTCTGATGACAATCTGAAGGTATGAGAAAATGCACCATTTATAATGAATATTTCTTCAACGTAAATTTATTTGTAATAATTTGGCTTATTTTATTATAGTTTATAATCATTTTAAAAAGTTGTTGGAATAATTAAATTATTCAATGCAATGTCGATAATTTGATACAAAAAGGAATAAATTTAAGTTAGCCAAAAAAAATTATGTGAAGTTATTCATTCTCATTTGGTCGCTTGAGTTTTTTCTTAAAATAGTTTAATTTCATCTTTAACCTTTTAACTTATTTAAAACAAAATGATTTAAATTTTTTTAGGAGACGATTCGCAAGCGGCAGCAGGATTTTGTTGTGAAGGAGCGGGAGATTGAAGCTGCGGTTGCCGAGGTGGAAGAGAGGGAGCAGAGGGCTGCGTTGAATAATGTGAAAACAGGTGCAGAGTCGAATGAGAGTGCAAAAGACTCCACTGACAATGGCCAGTCAGCGAGACAGGTAGAGAGCATTAAGGAGCAGTCACTCGCTGGTAAGTGTCGATTTTACTTTTGATCGTCGGTCTCGCCGTCGAGGAGAAAGACTTTCGTCTCCGGTGCCAATTTTCCCCTGCGAATTCGTATTATTGCGAATTTCTCTGTTTCAGACGGGGCCAACGGGAAAACCAGTGCCAAGGCAGAGAAGACTGAACGCAAAAAGAGGTCTCGATCAAGATCAAGCTCCTCTTCGTCATCCAGTAGCAGCAGCAGCTCAAGGGGTTCGCGCCACCGCAAGAGGCGAAAGGAAAAACGCACTCGAAATCGAAGCCGGGAGAGGAAAAAAGATCGGAAAAGACGGAGGAGTTCCTCCGGCAGCCGTAGGTCCAAATCGCCGCGGCGGAGGAGCAAGTCTCCAAAACGGAGGAACTCCTCCAGGGAGAGGAAACGGAGGGGAAGTAGGGACAGGAGTAGGTCTGGCACCAGAAGGAGGCGCTCCCGCTCCTCCGAAAGCTACTACAAGACGTCCCGACGCCGGAGTCGATCCAGGTCGGAATCGTCTCGGCGGCGTCGGAGGCGCAGGAGCACCTCCAGTAGCTCTAGTTCCCCGGACAGGCGGAATAGAAAGAGCAGGAGGTAGAGACTCCTAGACTCGTGCAGATGCTCACTTTCTTGTTTACTTCTTATTACCATAAATTTTGCCTTGAAGAGTTTAACTTTAAAGAGCAGATTTAGTTTTCATCATAAACGATAAACACCAATTTTTGTGCTGTTTGGTTGTAAATAAAATAATACACAGTCATGTTTTTTTTATGTATGAGCAAGCACATTTTTATTTTTATCTCTCACCGGCTTCTTCGCAAAGCGTCCCTTACAAAGTCTTTGTGCAAATCATTGCATCTCCTTATATAAAAAGCATTCTTTTGCAGGCTTAATAAACTACTACATACACGGATGTAAAAAAGTTGACTTTTCATTCTCAAAAAACAATTCATAAAAACTTGTATTATTCAAATTTTAAAATATAAATAATTTCAAATCGATGTGATAACGTAAATTGGAGTGTTCAAAGTGTGCAAGTCCAATTATTATGGAGTGCACTCTGTGCATGTGCAGAATAATTATCTTGTTGGCTGCCATGCTGGGTGGAGGTGAAGGAGCGTGTGGGGGCAGCCCTGGAGTGGGAGGTGGCGGCTCTCGCGGCTGATGTTGATTTTTGCAGCTGCAAGTTGCGTTCAGTTCCTCAGAAGGAGAAAGTTTGCCTTCTCAAGAAGAACTACTCGATCAATTAAATCTCGAGCAGTTTCACTGCAACTGCATCTGGCTGCGTGTTGATGTCGCGTACTTGAATCCGATCGAAAGAATGGCCCCGGCTCTGAGCAAGTACCTCACGTCAAGGACCGTCATAAATGCAGGTTCATTGTCGGTCCTCCTCTGGCTGGCGCACATTAGCCGAAAGGCGAGGAAATCGAGGTAAAAACTACTGCACTTTTCTTCATTGCAACACAACTTGTTTTCAAAGCAGGATTCGATCTCCCTGCCTGGATATGTATGATTTCCGAATTTGTCCTTGTCCGCTAGTCGCACCTCCTGAGTCTTATCCTTTTTCCATTTTTTTTGCACGTCGAAATAAAAAGCTGACTCACTATTCATTTAACTATATTCTATTATATCATGCTCACTAATCAAATATTTAAAATTATGCGTGTAATTATTTATTACAATCGCCCCTCTGCCGTCACTAATAAAAAAATATATAAGCCAGCCAAATCAGGTCTTTCTCGCCCCTTAAATATAAAATCATTCGCAAAAAAAACCTTCATTTTTCCAGACCTGCGTGCTTCCTCAAGCGGTGAAAACTAATTAGCGCCTCATTATATCTTAATAATCGCATATTTTTTATCACCAGCCTTGGGATATAATTTTTCTTCTTCATTATTTCAGGAATCCGGCCACCGACAGTATTCGCTATGTCGTCGGAGAAGTGAGTTTTCCTTTTTAATGCTAAATTTCCACTCACTTTATCATTCTACAGACTTTAATTTTATTCTGGTACAAGAGCTAATCTTATCTTCGTCATTTGCAGCAGAAGTCGAGCCAATCCAAAGGTCAGAAGGCGCACGTTGACGCCGAGTTCGCGAAACAACTGCGCGCGCTGTGGAAAATCATCGTGCCGGGGCTGTTCAGCCCTGAGGCGGGATTCCTGGCCCTCGTCGCAGCTTCTTTGGTGGCGAGGTCGCTGTGTGACCTCTGGATGATCCAGAATGGAACCCTCATTGAGAGGTGATTGAAATCTATATTTTTAGTTTTGTGAGGTTGCTAAATTTATAATTAATTTCAGTGCTATTATTGGTGCGGACAAGGCCAAGTTCAGAGTAAGACTGTTCAACTTCCTCGCAGCAATGCCTGTTGTAAGTTAAAAGCTATTTTGTTCTATCTTTTCAAAAGGTTTTCCCACGTGTTTTTTAATATATAATCTAATCCGATAATCTTAAAAAAATACAAATACACCATAATTCATATCTGTCAATTTTTTATCAACGAAAAAATACCTTTTCCCTTTCACAAATTGTCTTCATAATTGTAAAATTTTCACGATATTTTATTTTCACTTTTTCGTAACTTTTAATTATAGAGATAAAATAATTTTTAAATTTTGTTAAATATTTCAGGTAAATTTTTTCGGTGACTTGAATTTAAAAGTTTCCAGAAATCAATGTTTTTAATTTATTTTTCTGCCTAGATCTCCCTCGTCAACAACGTATTGAAATACGGCATCACTGAATGCAAACTTCGAATGAGAACCAGATTAACCCATCACCTTTACGACCAGTACCTGAGGTAAAAGGAAAGTTCCGCCGCAAAAACGCGAACTAAATGAAAATGATCAATGCACAGTGGCTTCACTTACTACAAAATGACTAATCTGGACAACCGAATTGCCAACGCAGACCAACTGCTGACGGTTGATGTGGAAAAATTCTGTGATACAGTGGTGGATCTCTATTCTAACATCAGCAAACCGCTGTTGGACATCGGCATTTATGTCTACAGGTTGACCATGAACATCGGGTTCAAGGTCAGTAATTTGTGATCTATATGCCAAGCGGATGTGGTTTTTATTGATTATTCAATTCCAGACTCCTTCTGTAATGATGGTCTACCTGCTGATATCCGGTGTTATTTTGACGCACCTCCGAAGGCCCACCGGACGCCTTACCATGGAGGAGCAGAGGCTGGAAGGAGAGTTCCGCTACATAAACTCACGTCTCATCACCAACTCCGAGGAAATTGCCTTCTACCAAGGCAACCGCAGAGAAAAACTGACTCTTTTAGCATCATACAGCAAATTGGTAAAACCTGAACAGGAAATATTTTAAATGGATTTCATTTCTCAATAATGTATTTTTCTGCAGATAACTCATCTTCGCAAATTCCTGGACTTCAAGTTTGTAATGGGAGTTGTTGACAACATTGTTGCACGGTGTAAGTAAAACTTACTTTTATAAATATTCAAAATAAGAAAACAAAAAATAAATTGGTTTTTTTAAGTTTTAGTGATTTTTGAAGTAGAAAAATCATGATTTTTTTTAAACGGAAAGTTCTTTAATGAGATTTTTGGGAATTTTAATTGCGTTTTTAACCCTTACTGTTTTTGTAATAGTTTTTTTTTCAATACTCATTTTTTTCTCAGACATTGCCACTGTTGTTGGCTTTTGGGCAGTCAGCATTCCGTTCTTGACGTCTTCTGGTGCTCTGTCCAAAATCAATCAACAAGAGAGACTGCAGGTGAGATATTATTCAACCTTTTAAGTTTGAATTGAAATTTTATGTAAAATTCAAATATTATTCAACAGCAATATTACACAAGCGGAAGGATGTTGGTTAAGCTGGCAGAAGCCATTGGTAGACTGGTGCTTGCCGGCAGGGAGATGTCTCGTCTTGCCGGCTTTACTCAGCGGGTCACGCAGCTAAGGCAGGTGCTCCTTGACCTCAACCAAGGTCACTACGTGCGCAGCATGGTCAGCACAAATGGCATGGGTATGTTCATCAAAAGCCAAAGCTTCAAATTAAGATAATGAATAAATTTGTTCAGCCAATGGTGATGGACCCCATCGAGAGGGAAAACTGCCTCTGATTCCTGGAGCCGGCCGCCTTGTGATTCAGGACAAAATCATCAAATTCGACCGAGTCCCTCTTGTCACACCAAATGGAGATGTACTTATTGACGAACTCAGTTTCGAGGTTCACTCCGGCATGAACGTCCTTGTCTGCGGTCCCAACGGATGTGGCAAGTCGTCGCTATTCCGCATGCTGGGCGAACTCTGGCCTTTGTTCGGAGGAACTCTGACCAAGCCAGAAAAGGGGAAACTGTTTTACATTCCACAGAGGCCATACATGACACTCGGCACCTTGCGAGACCAGGTTAAATATTTACCCTATGATAATATAAAAAAATTCCTAATCATTGTTATAATTTCCAAGGTCATCTATCCACACACCATTGAGCAAATGAGGATGAGTGGAAAGACTGAGGCAGACCTTGAACGGTACCTTGACAGGGTGCAGCTGTCCAACATTCTGAGCAGGGAGGGTGGCTGGGACGCCATTGCCGACTGGCTTGACGTCCTCTCCGGAGGAGAGAAGCAGAGAATTGCCGTAAGAATAATTTTATAACTTTAAATTGCTAGGGTAATAATCACACCATTTCTATGAATAGATGGCGCGTCTGTTCTACCACGAGCCACAGTTTGCCATTTTGGACGAGTGCACCAGCGCTGTCAGTGTTGATGTTGAAGGCTTGATGTACCAGTATTGCAGAGAAGCTGGCATCACATTGTTCACTGTGAGCCACAGGCGATCTCTGTGGAAACACCACGAGGTAATTTCATTATTTATTATCTGATTGGTTTTTCCTAATTTCATTTTTCCTCGTTCTCTCAGTACTATCTGCAAATGGACGGGCGTGGGTCGTTCGAGTTCAAGAAGATCGAAGAAAACACGGAGCAGTTTGGGTCATGATTTCCTTTTTGGCATTTTAGGTGGCGGATAATTTATTGTTATTAAGTTGCTGTTATATTGTTGCCAATGATTATAATCCCGGTACGGCTACTACTGAGTTACGCAAAAACACATTTCCTTTCTGCGACGTGTTTTGTCACAATCAACGATTTTGTATAAATACATAATACTACTTGCATTTGTATACAAACATCTATTCTCACACTTACAAGACGAGTCAGCTGAAATGAAACAGCTATTTTGTTTATGTATGACGCTTTTCGCTACGTTGAGATTTCATTACTTAAAAGTGCCAGTTCATTGGAGGAGAATCGCGATTTGTTATGTCTGAAATCTGATAATTTATAAATAATTTTACCCTGAAATTTGTGAGCAGCTTGGTTATTTCTAGTGACGTAACATGGACCCAATTAGAATTAAACTTATATTATGTCACAATAAATTCTAGTTCGACTGTGGTAATATTTGAGTTTTGAAACTGTTGAGCAGTTTTTATACCGTACTCGTCTCCAAACATTCTTCACCAGTGCACTATTTTACAGTGGTAGGTTATTTGTGATTTGCATTACTATTATGTTACGATTTTTTTTAAATAAAATTATTATTTGGAGTTAAAAATAAAATATTTGCGGTGTTATTCTCAAGCACATAATGCTATTATGAAACCAATAAAAACATAAATAATGTAAAACAATATTTTTTACAATATGATTTCCAATCCAAAGTGCGCGTGCTATAAGTGGGTTTTTTTAATATTAATTTTCAATCTAGTTTGAGGATGAAAATGTAAATATTTATGAAAATTTATATTTTATTTCTCTCAAACATTTTGATAAGCATCAGAGGGAATTTATGATTAAATATGAGATAAAAAAAAACTTTGTTCCTTTTTTCGTTTGCGATTTTTTTTTTTAGTAGTTTTTCCTTCTCAAATTAATCTTTTTTTTAATGTGTCCGGAATTTTTACTTTGGAAAATTAATTAAGGCGAGGCCTGTAACCGCATTCTAGAAAGTTCCTTTATGAGCTCGCTGTGATTGTGAGCCACGGGCGCGAGGTGTGCATGTGGCACAAGAAACTTTCGCGTTTCCCGCAAAATGTTTTATCAAGGAAACGTCACGAGCGCGAGAACCAATGAAAAGGCTGGGAATGTCACTCGCCGAGTCTTCTCTCGGCGAGCGTGTGTGTCTAGGATTGGTCGGCCGGCTCGACCAATCGCAGCGATCCATCTGGCTGACTGCTGATTTACATCGACGGCGAGTGAAGTTCACGTCGACAAAACCGGCCAGCTACTCGAGGGAGGCACGTAAATTAAGGAATTTATAAGTGAAAATGAAATTAGTCGTGCAACTATTACTCGCCCTAGTGGCGATTAAAATCGGCCACGCCGAAGTCTTCCTCGAGGAGAAGTTTTTGGACGGTAAGTTTGCAAATTTTGAGCTGCCTCTTTTCGCCTGCCAAGTTGAATGACCGGCTGTCGCGAAGGCGAAAACGTCTTGAAAACGAAAGCGTCTCATTCGCTTTTTGAGTTAATATTGGCCACTTATTTTGCAGACTCATGGGAGAAGGACTGGATTTATTCGAAGGCTCCCGGAAAGGAGTTTGGCAAGTTCAAGCTGAGCTCGGGCAAATTCTACAATGACGTCGAGCAGGACAAAGGTGCGTACACGGCCGAATCTCAAGGTGGCCCCTCGTCCGAAAAAGATTAGCTCCCACGCCCATTGGCGCTTTAAATAGATACTAGAAAATTTTGCTTTTGAGTTCTTTATATTTACAATTTTACAATTTTGATCTACAGTATTGATGGAGTAATTGTTTGAATTTCTTTAAGCCATGTGGCAAATTGATAATAATTGACGTCGTGGCAAGTGTTGATCCTAATGAACTTTTTGATTTTAACGAGGAAAGACTGATTAAGTTCAAATTTCATTTGTGCCATCTTTTCGCTGGCAATTGTTAGTTTTATCAGTCAAGTTTTGTGGTCATTAAGATATTGCTTAAAATGTAATAAAATTTATTTTCCTCGAAATTTTCCCCCAGTTCTGAAAGGGATTTAATTTCATTGAAACAAGGAAGAAACGGTTAAATAATTAAATTCCAAGAAAATATTTAATTGTGATTAATTTAAATAAATAGTAATTGTTGTTAGAACAAACTCCAGTTGATACTATGAAGGTCAACAGGTCATTGATAGAGTTATTAAATTAATACTGTTTCAAACATAATTGATAATTAATTAAAGCTATTCATAACATATTTGAGGTAAAATTTTTTAATTGCCAACAATTATTTATTTTGAATGAAAATAAAAATTATCTTCAGAGTAATTTTACCCTTTTATTAGCCTACAATTATAATGACAGCCCTAATGTCTGTAAAAATAAATTAAAGAGATTAATTAAATGTTATCATCAAAAGAGCTGGAATCGTCCAGTTGACTAAATCCTGGAAATCTTCCAAGAAAAACTACATCTAATAATTATTTTAAAAATCTCTTGAATCTAGCCCTTTTTATCTTCATTCTCGGAGAATATCCTCTAATATAATTTAAAATTCCAGGTCTGCAGACCTCTGAAGATGCCCGTTTCTATGCCTTGTCGCGCAAGTTCAAGCCCTTCAGCAATGAGGGCAAGCCCCTGGTCATCCAGTTCTCCGTCAAGCACGAGCAGAACATTGACTGCGGTGGCGGATACGCCAAGGTTTTTGACTGCAAACTCGAGCCTTCCGAGATGCACGGTGACTCCCCGTATGAAATTATGTTCGGCCCTGACATTTGCGGTCCCGGCACCAAGAAGGTGCACGTCATCTTCAGCTACCAGGGCAAGAACCACCTGATCAACAAGGAAATCCGGTGCAAGGACGACGTCTACACTCATCTGTACACTTTGATTGTCAAGCCGGACAACACCTACGAGGTTCTCATCGACAACGAGAAGGTCGAGGGAGGCGAACTGGAGGCCGACTGGAACTTCCTGCCCCCCAAGAAGATCAAGGATCCTGAAGCCAAGAAGCCCGAGGACTGGGACGAGCGTGCCACCATCGATGACCCCAACGACGCCAAGCCCGAGGACTGGGAAAAGCCCGAACACATTGCCGACCCTGAGGCTAAGAAGCCCGAGGACTGGGACGATGAGATGGACGGCGAGTGGGAGCCCCCAATGATCGACAACCCTGAGTACAAGGGCGAATGGAAGCCGAAGCAGATTGACAACCCTGCCTACAAGGTAAAGAAAAGGATGGTTTTATTTTTTGATCAGTTCGAGCAGAAAAAAAAATAATTGATTGAATGCCAATTGAAATATTGTTTTTAATTTTCAGGGCGTCTGGGTGCACCCTGAGATTGACAACCCTGAATACAAGGCCGACCCTAACCTTTACAAGAGAGACGAGATCTGTGCCATTGGTTTTGATTTGTGGCAGGTCAAGTCCGGCACCATCTTTGACAACGTTTTGATCACTGATGATCCCGACTACGCCAAGAAGTACGGAGAAGACATCTGGAAACCCACCATTGTAAGTTTTAAAATTATATTTGAATATAATTTTTGGAACTCCAATAAGTGACCTTGTGATGTTTAGTATTGGTTATCTATTGTGTTACGATGAAGCCAATTTTAACAGATAATCATAAGTTCTAAATAACAGATTCAACAATGAATTATTTGTCACTTTTAATAAATTCTGCTCTCTTCTCTGTTTCACCTTAGGAAGGAGAGAAGAAAATGAAGGAGGCTCAAGATGAGGAAGAGCGCAAGAAGCGTGAAGCTGAGGCCAAGGAGGCCGCCGATAAGGCCGAGGATGAGGATGATGACGAAGATGATGATGACAATGAAGTCGCCGAGGGTGATGCCCCCGAAACAGGCGAGGAGGTACGTTTCGATAGTTTTCCTTCCTTTTTTGCTTTACTAACCTAGCAGCTTGATGTGCAATAAGTAAAAAGAAAATAATACATTTAACGAGAGAGATATTTTAGAAGTAAAATTTACAGGGTAAAAAGAAAAAGGGCAAGAAAGGTGCCAAAAAGGCATCTGGCTCGAAAGATGCCAAAAAAGCATCTGAATCGAAAGATTCCAAAGAGAAGAAGGTATTGAATGTGGAAATAAGAGTTATTTATGCTTGTGACTAACATCAAATTAATTTTGTCTTTGATCGACAAACATTATTCTAACTTTTGGCCTTTGTTTTGTTGCAGGACGGTAGCCACGATGAGTTGTAAGCGGAATGTGCTGAGTGAGTGATTGTGTAGTGCAGCCGAGCTGTTATGGATGCACAGACTGATAATTCCCAATAATGAAACAAAGACTATTGTGAGAGCCTGTTGAAGTGTAATTTGATCGTTTGATTGATTCACCTTTTTTTCTTCACACAACCGCTAAAATTCATCAGTGTCAAAATTATTCCTTCTGTATTTATATCCGATTTCGGATAGCCCCTGATTTCCGCAGTCACATTTTTGGCTAAACCTGACAAATGATGTGTATGATTGGGGTGGATGGTTCGCGCTACGCGGCTTCTCAGTTATATAATGAAAACGCCCGTTGACCTGTGTCAACGAGTGGCGGTTTTGAGGCATTTCTGTTGACTTTACACGTACAGTAACTACAAAGTTGAAATTTTTCATTTCACACAAATGTACTCCCTGTTTAGTGTTCCCGTAAGGAAGTTGTTTTGTTCGTCAAAATTTACAGCATTTTTATTATTTAATTGATTGTGATTGATTTGAATTCTATGCATAGAGATTATGAAGTGAAAGAAATGGTGTTTGTGGAAACTTCCAATAAAACTTTGTGTTTTCTCAAAAAATGCAGCAAACTTTGCCTTTGGTTAAAAAATGCATCCTTTCTTCCGTGTCCATACCTAAATTGCAGTGATTAATATTTACTATTATTTATATTTTATATCGTCAACTTTTGAACGTCAAAAGTTAGCTTTAATTTTGTAAGATTAAAGACCAATGTCTGCTCCGAGATTCTTGAATATTTTAATTATTAGGCAACCTGTACGACTTGTGAGCCATGCTGGTTGCATTCTCATCGTTTCTACAGGCGCGCTGTGATGAGCGTTGCAGCGCAACCAGTTTTTTTTTTATATAAGATGATTATATAAAATTTATGCATACACATTTCTAATGTAAGTTGTTTCTTGTTTTACTTTCCAAAAAATTTAATGTTTTCAAAGTCGCATTGTTGGTCGCGTGTTCGCAGTTCATTTATTTACGATCCATTTCGCACAACATTATAATCAGGTCGCTTCTGTTTACCATCCGCAGTTCATCGATTATTTCTCGCCATTGTGAAAAGAGCCGACACTCGGTAATTTATTAATGCAAGACACACTTTGCGAGGACACATCAGGTGCTGGGCCGTATGGTAACCATGGTAAAACGACACGTGGTAAAATGTATAATCTATAAAGCGCGTCATTTATTTACCCTCTGTACATCATTTCACTTGCACGTTAAATTTCGACACAAATTATTGAAGTCTGTTGCGCAAAACTTTGTCAATTAACATCGACAAAAAATGTGACATTCTTCTTCTCGCTTGTATTTATTTAATCTCTATTCTTATGGTACATTTTAATTATACAACAACAATATAGTGTTATATTTTTTTTAAAAAACCAATTAAATTTTCTCATGTCATATCTCTCGTCACCGTGACTTTGAAAGGAAACGTCCTCGTCTCGCTCGACTTCCTTCCCATTTATATATTGACTTCACAAAGTCGTCTGATAGGCATCAATACAAGCCAGTCATAATAACAACGCTTGACAATTGCTTTGGAAAGAGGGCCAGGGGAGTATGACTTATATAGCGGAGATAGTTTTAGGCGCCGCCTCGTCCCCGGCCGGCTCGCCGCCGAAAAGCAGCAAAGCATATCAATACACGCCAGAAGCAGCTAGCAAAGCTTGAGCAAAGCGCAAAGCACCCGGCGTCGCACTCAGTCCACCACTAGCCTCCGCAGGGTGAATATACTCGCTCGCTCGCTCCGAACGTCGATTTCCTCACGGTACGTTATTTCTCTCGGCTCGTCCAGGTAATTCACCTTTATCGTTTCGCCAGCACTTTCAAACACCTGTCTGTTTTGAAGTGAGGTACGCGGATAGCGGGTAAATTACACAATAATAGCATAGCAGCCGGCTTTTGTCTCTCGGCCGTGTTATCGACAATTGCAATTATTACAGCAGCTACTATTACTACATACTTGTCAACATGCACTGTAATTTGTTTTTTTCCTATCTAGTTGTGATTTTGAAACAATATTATTACTGTTACTGCCACAACTGATTGTGTTAAAAAAAAAATATTATTTGAAGTAGTGTTCGAAAATTTGGTGTTAAAGACGGGAGTAAAATAAGTCTCAAAGATTTATACAAGGTATTTAAATATAAATTTAATTATTCCTAAAAATTGATGGATTTTTTTTAAATTAAAGAAAATGCCTCTTAAGACAAAGAGAGTCGGTATTTTTAGAATATGATAATCTTTTTTTTACTTTTTTTCAATTATAAAAATGTAAATAAGGACAAGCGCGTTATTTTTCTTTATGTTTGCAAAATAAATCATGCATGCTTATTAACTTAGAATTAAAAAAAAAGATTATTATGTTTTAACGCACTATTTCTTTAGCTTTTTTTCCTCAGCAGAGTATCTATATATTTGATCATGACGGGAATAAGCTGATTGCAAAAATCAATGCCAATATCGCTAAACGGGGTGTGATTCATACAATTTTATCTCCCGTTAATGGCGTTTCTTATCTATATTATATTTAATATGTACTCCCTTTCCTCATTACGCGAAGTACATAATGTGAAATGTGAATTTAGAAAAAATCAACATAAATATATCTGCCATTGCTAGCTGTGAATTTTCAAATAAAAAAGCAACACTCCGAACAATAATTTTTTTATGTTCTAAAAAAAATAAATTATGGCGCATTAAATTTAAAGTCTGTTTTCTTTTTAAATTAAATTTTATTGAAAAATCATCATATAAAATTTTTTTTCCCTAAATCCAAAGAGCCTATATTGAGGAGCCTTTAAATTCAAACCACCACTAATCAACAATCAACGCGATCGTAAAATGCTTCCATAAAACTTTTTCAATCATAAATTTAAATCAAAATACAACACAAAAAAGATATATTCATTTGCACTGATAACACTTCAAAATCTAATAAATGAACGATTTCTGATTTTTAAAATTTCAATACCTTTTATTAAACACTACGATCCAACACCTGTATACAAGAAACTTGAAGATCCTTATGATTTGAACCAGCGCAAACAAGTGACTACAATTTGAAGATCTTATAATTTTAATTTTCTAACACGTCCCAGAAGTTGGCAGATCGTTTATTATAAGCAGATGGGTACATTAAAACTTTTAGGCTTTTTGCCCATATAACTCTTGGGGCGCACGCACATGGCAACTTATTAATTATCCGACGAGCGCGCGTGGGTCAGTGGGTCAGCGTTCGCTCGTTCATGTTAATGTTATCAGGGACGTTTCAACCCTTGAACTTCTGTACAAAACCGCTGACCAGTATCCTGCGGTGCGATCGCGTTTATCTTTGTCGGACACGCGAGCCTAAAAAATTCATACCCCCGCATTATACTGGCGCACGTTCTGTGTACGTTCAAATGGGGCCAGGCTGAATCAGAGGGACACACATGAGCGCCGATCTTCTGTTTAACACACACGGACGCATAAATATAGACCTTTTTCGGGATTGCCTCTCGCGATGATTTCATCTCATCCTTGCTAAATTGAGCTACGCCCGTCTTTGGCGGAAGTTTGAAATTATTTTTATAGGAGTAGAGCAGGCAAGCAGGAGCCGAGCTGCATTGTGTGTGCGGAGCGTGAGTAAAAAATAAAGGGTGGCGTTTTCAAGATTTGATTTTATAATTGTATGCAGAATCAGCCGCGTGCACTGGCGTGAAGTAATTTGTTTTTCACATAAAATTATCACTGCATATTGAGGGTGATGTGATATCAAATAATTAATTTTAATTCTTACAATTTTTTTTATAAAATATTACCGACAAATTTTAATGGCAAGGGAAATTTAATGCCAAATTCTGACATTGAGCAGAGTAAAACTAGGAAAACAATCCTCTCAAAATTAATTTAAATGCCAAATTTTGAACATTTTTATTTAGAAATCTTAAATTTTTTTAAACATAAATAAATACATTATTATCCCATGTTTTCTGATAATGCTTTTTTTCTGTTGGGCGAGGAAAAAAGCCAATAATTCAAAATTAAATTTACCTAGAACCTTAATACTAAAAAATTGTTTTTTGGCTTAATTCTTTCGAATTAATTTTTTGCGTCTTAAAAGTTTGCATTAAGTGTTCAAAATAATTTTAAGAAGCAAATAAACTAGAATGAATTTCTATTATTCAATTTTAATTCTGAATTCAATTATTCTATTCTAATTACTTGTCAGATTATTTGGTTTGCCGTTATAAATTTTATACTTCAGCATATAAATTCGTGGCTAGTCAAAAACTAACCGATTGTTAAACCACCATCGTACGATTATTAAAACCGCACTGCTCAGATGCCAGTTCCGTTCTTCGGTCATTCTGGGTCAGGACGTCAGGAGTAATATAGTAATTTACTTTATTTAATATAAATTGTTATTATTGATTGGGTGCGATTTTCCTTTTCCTCGCGTCGCGACCGTGCCTTATTACATCAGCCAGTCTAGCGAAGGAAACAGTGAACGCACTGAGGCGAATCCCGAAAACCCACAGAAGCATACAAGAAAAAAAAGTAAGAGAACTACAATAAAAAATAAGTCTTCTCGTGGGTGACGTTTAGAATGCGTCTAGAAAGGTAAAATAATTGTTCAATGCCTGAGACTGGACGGAAATGACCTTGCTTGTCATCAAATTAAATTTTATCTGATATTTTTGGAACAATTATAAATATTTTATTTGATACTAAAATATTAGCTTCATTTTGTGGAGATTTTATTTTATTTGAAAGTGCTGCTCCCTCCCAACACCCAAACTGTGGGAATGAAAAGCTGTTTCGGAATAAATCAGCAAACGCCGTCGCGTGATCCAACTAAATAATCAAGTAGTGGAAATATAAATTTATCACTGCTTTTTCAGTCGCTCCCCTTCACAGGCTAATTAAACGCTTTCGATAAACTTGTAATGTATTTCTAATCTATTTTCGGATCCCCAAAATAAACAAATTTAAAGCTGTTTTTGGAAATGATATTATGAAATATTTATGCCCGCAGCTTCAAAACATGTTCAATCACCAGCGGCCTATGACGACCGGCAGGCGTCAGGAGGAGGAAATGGTCAGCAAGTCCAAGAGGCAACTGTCCTCGACCACCGACCCTTTAGACAAACTGAGACTGCAATGTTTGTCCAGAGGCTCGACGGGAATTCTCGGTTTGGGCCGGTAAATAATTTATTTTTATTCATATTTTTTTTTCTTTTTTAATTAAACAAAATCCAGAGTTTTCCGTCGAATGGACGATGACGGCAGCAGGGCTTTATCTTTAGACGAATTCACAAAGGGTCTTTCAGACAGCGGTCTTGTCTTGAGAGACGACGAGGCCGCCGCCGTATTTTCCGCTGTTGACAAAGACGGCAGTGGATCGATTAATATTGACGAATTCTTGTTGGCACTCAGGGTAAAAAAGTTTTGAAATAATAACTGCCGTTATTTTAATAAATCAAAATAAGCCTCCCATGTCTGCAAATCGGCGCCGACTGATCAAAGAGGCGTTCACCAAGTTGGACCGCACGGGTGATGGAGTCATCAGCGTCGATGACCTCAAGGGCGTCTACAATGTCAAGCACAACCCCAAATACTTGAGTGGAGAGCAAAGTGAAGAACAGGTGCTGAATCGGTTTTTGCTGAACTTTGAAAAGGACGGATTAGTTGACGGAAAGGTAAAAATATTCAATGCTAATAAATGTTATTTATTTTAAATAAAAAATCTTTTGACAGGTTACTGAAGATGAATTCACTGATTACTATTCTGGAGTCAGTTCTTCTATCGACAGCGACCCGTACTTCGATCTGATGATGCGCCAAGCTTATAAACTCTAATCTCATATTTTTTTACCACTTTCCCTACGCTAGCCAAAATTTTCTACAAGATTAAGGATTGAGGTGGATAATATATGAGAGGAATGCAATTTATTTTATATTATTCTTTACTGTCTACAATATTTTAAGACAATTGATTTAAAAAATAAATTAATATGTGCTAAAATATATTTACGTTAGTATTTAGGCATAATAAAATATCTTATATTAAAAAAATCGCACATTACAATAATTTTCATAAATAAAATTAACAGCTTGGTAGAATGAAAGAAAAAATAAACCGATGCTATTATGTGTAAAGCTTTACATGTCCATCATTAAAATATATAAAAGCCGTGAATAAACGCTTGATACCATTAAAAAAATAATTGTCTTTAAATAATATGCTTATAAATTGATACCTAGATTCTCCGTTTTTTTTTGCGACTCAATTTTTACTCTCAGAAATAAATCACACGCGTGTTTAATTTAAAATTTAAACCGTATACAAACCGTAGAATTGTGGTAATCGATAATCATCCTGCAGCAGAGGCGCCCGCATGCCGCACTTTTTTGCCGCCGCAGATTTCGAACAGGCCAGATATTGGCTAAGACGGAGAGATCCTCAGCCAATCAGCGCCCTCGAAATTCCACATGGGTGGTCTTGCTTGTGTTTTGGTTCGTTTCGCTGGAGGAAAGAAGCCTGGAAGATGCGATTTCGGAGGGTTTTTTGACACGTAAGACGCCCGTTTTCTACTTCTAATTGCTAATTGAGTTATCATTTAATGGAGATGTCACTTTTAATGTTGATTGTGTCAATGTCAAGTCGAAATCCGGTGAAAATCCCGAGGCGTGGGTGAAACTACGGGTGGTCCCAGCAACGCCGATAATTAATATCGCTTTGGAGAGGCTGAACCCGAGCATGAATATTTATGAAATGTCCAATTTCAAAGTCAATTATTCACATGGGCTAAAATCTGCATAAAATTTGGTGCTAGTTATTTTTGCTTTATAAAAACTCCTTTATTTATAAAATGAATTTTACCCTTTTTTAGGAATTGAAAGTCAAGGAGGATGAGGCAAACAGTGATTTGGTGTTTGGTGTTCTGCGTCCTGCTGGACAGAGCCATGGCCATCCTGAACGGCACCTACGCCAACTCGGAACCTGAAGACTCTGGCAGGAAGAGGAGCAAAATTCGGTCCAATTTTTGCTACATGAAAACCACCACCATCTGCGAGAACATCAACAGCACTTCAGTGGGAACTGCTGGCCTGCCTCCGACTCTGTGGTGTCTCGGCACAAAGCTGCCCTACACCACAGTCAGCCTTGACCTTCTCCCGAGTGTTACCAGTTTGACAGAAATGCTGGTAGATTTTATTTTTACTCGAAATAATTATCCAAGACTAATTTTTATTGCAAAGGAAATCGTCGAGTCCTGGGAAGTGTTGAGCCGAATTCCAAAGTGCTGGGCCGTGGTCCAGCCTCTGATCTGTGCCTACCACCTGCCGCAGTGCATCAACGACAATCTCATTCTGCCTCCGGAAGAAATGTGCCTCATAGCTCAAGGACCGTGCAAACTGCTCAAAGCAAGTCCCAAAGGCTACCCCGAGTTCCTCAACTGCAGCAACCGAAATATTTTCCAAAAAGATTGCAAGGTATAATTTTTTTTTCAACAAATTTCATTAAGAAATAAATTAAATTTTGTATCAGGACAATTTTCGAGAACTGAAATTCAACACGACCTCAACCTGTCCCTTTCCATTGGTTCCTGTGCCTCCGCCTTCAGGAATCACAATGTACACTGATCCTCAGAGACACTACCCCAGCATCGAAGGCTGTAGTCTGCCCTGCGAAACTCCCTTGTTCTCTCCCGATGAATTGGAAAGACTCCAAAGGCTGATTGCTTGGGGTGCATCTTTTGCTGTCCTCCTGAATCTCTTTGTAGTTGTAAGTTGAAAATTCAAGTCATTTAAAACTCCAAACTTACTTAAATTTTTGAATCCAGCTGACGTTTATTGTGGATTGGGGATCATCAGCACGGTACCCAGCTCTAATTGTTTTTTACCTCAACTTGTGCTGTATGATTTCGAACTTTGGCTGGCTCATTCAATTCATCCCTGGAGCAAGGTCTGATATTCTCTGCAGGAAAGATGGAACGGCCAGAGGGGCAGAGCCAAGGTATAAATTCTAACATTTGAAATTTGTGTTCACTGATTTTTGGATTTTCAGTATGGGAGAAAATTTATCCTGTGTTTTGGTCTTTGTGATTGTTTACTACTTCTTAATGGCTGCCCTGGTTTGGTTTGTCGTATTTGCTTACTCCTGGCACACGAGCTTCAAAAATGCTGGTGCGTTTTTTAAATAAATAACATCTTAATTTTTTTTCAAATGTTAATTTTTCACTGAAGGTTTGAAAAAAGTGAGCACCGACAATCGGAGTGCCTATTACCATTTGGCCGCTTGGTCGTGGCCGATGGTCTTGACCATCATCACCTTGGCCATTGGTGAGGTCTATCCGGACAGCAGTTCTGGAATTTGTTTTGTCGGCACGGCTGGAGGCAGCATTTGGGGTGCTGGAAGTTTCAGCATCTTTGCTAGAGGAATGCTTCTCGTAGGCCCCGTTTTGCTTGCCTCAATTTTAGGAGGATTTTTCTTGGTCAGAGGTATGCAATCAAATAATGATTAGAAGCAAAAATATTTTAAAGAAACATGTTTAATTGCAAGCTTTCTAAAAAAGAGGAAAAGTAAGATTCGCATGTCCTTTTAATACAAATAAAAGTGTTATGTAATTTGTAATTCATTCAAATTTTTAGGAATGGTCATGCTCGTACAGATCCAGATTAAATCCAAGGACCAAGTTTCTCACAGAGCAATTCAACAAATTCAAACCATGGTTGTACGTCTTGCCATCTTCTCCATTGGCATCTTTTCCCTTCTATTTCTGACCCTCTCAAGTCATGTCTACGAATTTAGACATGCACAGAGCTGGCAATCAGCACTTGAAGAATCAATAATGTAATATTGTATTTAATTTCTACCAATGCAGTTTTTATATCAATTGTTTTCTTAGGTGCCGCACTCTTGAAAAGGATTCGCCCTGCCCTTTGAGCTCAAAACCGAGCTTGTCCATTGTGCAGCTGCACATTTTGGCACCATTTTTTCTCTCAATCTTGGTGGCATCTTGGCTTTTCAATTCTCAGAGCAAAGAGACGTGGAAGCGTGTTTTGCAGAAGAAGATCCCTTGTTGCATTGCGCCTTACTATGTGTAAGTACACATGAAAAGTTTTTAGTTCAAAATAGAATAAACCTTTTTAATAGAGACCCAGTGGCTTTGAATGCAATGGAAAGACACAGAATTGGAGACACCCAGGAACGCCCAACCAGAGATATCAACTTACAAAAGCACAAAGTAATTGCCAGGGCGTTTGCTAAGAGAGGAATTTTCAAAAACGAAGGACGGCTTTCCTTCAGTTTTCGTAGCTCACATGGTGACCCTGTTGGTTTGTTGTAAATTGTTAAAACTGGGCCACATTTTATTTAAAAACGATTCACAGGAATGAATTTTGATATGAATTCTCAGCCTTCGTCCAAAGGATTTAGTTCCTCGTGGGCTAACAAGTTGCCGCGCTTGATGAAAAGACGAGGAGCTTTTCCTAAGTTTGATTCTGCTTCGACTGTGGGTAGAAACTCTGTGGAGTCTGACGTTGGAATGAGCTTTAGACAGTAAAGCCTCTTGAAAAATGTGTACGTTTAGAACTAATATAATTTTTAAGGGTTTCGGTGGAGTCAAGACGGAATTCTATGGACTCTCAAGTGTCCATCACAATTTCTGAAGTTGTTGCGAGACACCAAACACGAGGAAGTAGGTCAAGACAAAAGCATGGAGTGAGTTTTTAAACGAAATTACTTTTTACCAAATAATTTATGAAATTTTTAATAGGGTCATAGTTCAAAACATCATCCTAGGACGCGCCACAGACATCGAGACAAGAGAAGCAAATGGGGCTCCCGATCCAGCCAAATGGATCAAGTTTCTCAAGTGGAGTTTCACACTTCACAAATTGAGTCCTCCAGGCGCTGCAGCATTAGCTCAGTTGACAGCCAAAATCCTAATGGACTTAACAAAGTAGTTATTTTTTTTTATAAATAATTATTCATTATTAATTTTGGTTTAAAAACAGTTCTTACAAGCAATTCAGCTGCCTGGGCCGTCAGGCCTTGACAACTTTAATCTTCGACCATCATCTCGACAGCTGATGCAACGAAGGGCAGCTTTGACTGAAGCCCCCAGTTCATCTCTAATGGCCAGACTTCAGTTGCATGAAGACAGTGACATTTCCGACGAAGAAAGTAACAGCCGAAATGGAGAGCATATTGAGGTAGGAACCCAGCTCGGTTGATTTGTTCTTCTAATTCTTGAGAAATTTATATTTAGATGTCCACCATATCAGCACAGCCAGAACATGGACCAAAAATTGTAGAAATTGTAGATGACATTCCTCATAATGCAAAGATAAGCAGTGAAGACTCGTCAGATGAGTCTTCCTCGTCCAGTTCTTCTGGCAGTGAGCCACAAATACTAAATGGGCATTACCATCCGAAGAGAAGCACCGATTCAAAGAAAATGAATGGATCAACGATGAGCAAAAGAAATATCAAATTAAAATCTCGTGCCTCCCGAAACTCAAACAAGCGTGACTTGGACTCATCTTCAAGCTCGGCCGAAGAAGAAACTCCATTCCTGACAACTGTGGCTCAAGTCACGGCCAGCAGAGATTCGGCAGAATCTCAATCTGATGCCAATGTAGTGACCAGAGACATAGGCGTCCAGGTCAGTTTCGAGCCCGAGACAAAGAAGAAATCGCCACGCAGGAGAAACAAAGATCTGGCAAAAAGTTTTCACGCTCAGACCCAAACTTCAGATGTGCCCTCGAAGAGCAGCAGGAGCAAAAGTGCTGGGGTTTATTGAATCCCTGAAACTTGATTATTTAATGTAATATGTTATTATATAACTGTGCAATACTTTAAGTGCTATTTTTCTGGATCTCTTATTTTTAAGTTTGTACAGATACTGAAACCATGACCCAAATACCTGGTGCAATACTCATTTTGTGCAGTATATTTCTCATTTTTGTGTGGAAATATTAAACATTGACATTTAAACTGACTGTCCACAAGGAAATGCAATTGATTATTGTATTGTACTCAACTTTTAATTTGAATATTTTAAGTGATTTTAAGAAAGATAATTTAATTTTTATATAATTACACTGTATGCCCTTACAAATTATTCTTAAGATAATAATAAAAAGAAAAAACAGAAAAACTAGAAGAAAATTGGATTTAAATTTTTATTTATTATACTATTTTAAACATATTTTAAAACCCTTATAAAATAAATTCAATAAAAAATAAAATGACAGTGACAGTATTATGTAAGGTTCAAGAGAAATAATTATTATCTTAAATTAGAAACATAAAGGTACTAAAAAATAAAAAATATTTTGCATGTATTATTTCGTATCTACTGAAGGGAGACCGCCAACATTTAGAAAGTCTATTCTATTATATCTTAGAAGAAGAGACTGGAGGGAAGCCGGATGACGGAGAGCAGCTAAATGATGCCCCTAATTCGCAGACTGTTGCACCCAGGGAGAGAAGCAAGCGCAACTGTGGTGCTCGTGAGAAACTTTCTTTATAGATTTCCCTTGTCGAAACAGCGACGTGAGTAACTTAAAATTAGGGCTTTGGAATTGTGAAGGGCTTACGAAAGCATATGAATCTCCGATTGCAACAGAACTGCAAAATTATGATATTCTTCTTTTCACGGAAACATTTTTAAAGAAACCACTTCACATTCCTGGTTTTTATTCAAGGCAAGTTTTAGCTTCACAAAAGGAGGCAGGGCGACCGATGAGGGGAATTTCCGTGTATTTTAATTCTAGGTTAGGAAATTTACTAAATGTGAAATATTTGGAAAACTTCATAATTCTAAATTTTGATGACATTACAGTAGTAACATGCTATTTAAATCCGAAGATACGTTCTACAACAGTGACTAATGAACTTCTCTCAATCCTTAAATATGTTGAAAATTTTGAAAATTTCATTTTGGCTGGAGACTTTAATTGCCGACTGGATACTAAAAACAGAAAAATTGACTCGCTGCTTGATTTTGCTGAGGAAAACAGTCTGACAATAGTAAATGAATATCCATATAAAAGTACCTACGACTGTAGTAATGGTCATAGTGTGGTTGATTTAATCTTCAAAGGGCCAAAAATTTACACCGAAAATTTTAAAATTTGCCCAACCATAAGAAAACATAATTTTATTTCAATAGAATTTAATTTCACAAAACAAAAGAACAGAAATGGGGACATGTCTTTGAATAAGAAAAATTTTAAATTAGATGAAAACATACTTAAAGAGCTTATTGAGACTAAATATAAAAATATTCTAAGAACAAACCTGGAAAAGGGGGACGTTGAAGAGTTTTATAAAAATATGATAAATATTATGAAAGAGGCCGACATTCCTCGTAGGCAAACTGAACGGATTAGTCAACCGTGGTTTGATTCTGAATGCTACGAATTAAAACAGAAATTGAACGAATGGAGAGAGTGCTTGGAAGTGGCTGAAAGTTTAAATGTAACTAGTATAATCAAGATTCTATTACCGCACTATACCGCAATAAAAAGAAATTACAAAAATGTGTGTGAAATGAAGAAGAACGCTTTTGTGCAAATGAAGGAGTTGGACATTTTAAAAGAGGCGGAGCAGAATAAGTGCTATAAAATTCTCAAGTTGAGCAAAAGTTTTTACAATACAAACAATATAATGATGGATGAATGGGAGTGCAATTTTGAAAAAATTTTCAACGAGAAAAAATTGAGTGAAAATGAATCGTTAAATCTGAAAGAGATGATAGTAGATTACAGAAATGATATAAATTTTTCACCTATTATGGAAGAAGAAGTTTTGTTAGCATTAAAGAAAATGAAAAACGGGAAATCCCCTGGACCTGACAAAGTGAAGAATGAAAATATTAAACTACTTGTTGAATCCTTACTCCCCGAAATAACGCAATTTTTCACCAAATGCTTGGAGCTAGGAACATGTCCAGAGGAATGGAGGCAGTCAAATCTAAAACTCTTGTATAAGGGAAAAGGGGACGCGGAAAATACAAATTCATATAGAGGAATATGTATTAGTTCGGCTTTTTACAATCTGTTAGATCGTGTACTGCATGCACGTATCTACTCATCTTTGATTCACGAGATTCCAGGCAATCAATATGGTTTTGTGAAAGGAAAATCCACTTTACAGGCAATTAAGTCCTTAGTTAATAACATTCAAGAGACAGTTTATAAGAAGAAATCACCCTTATATGCCTTATTTTTGGATGTAAGTAAAGCTTTTGACTCAATAGATAGGGCGTTTATTTTTAAGAAGTTAATAGAAAGCAAGAAGCTAACGTTCACGGAGTTAAATTATTTAGCTCACAACTTAGACTTAAATTTCTTGAGAATAGTAGATGGAGTAACAGTATCAAAACTTATTACACAATCAAATGGGGTAAGACAGGGGGGATGCACGTCCCCATTTCTGTTCAATTACTCTTTAGCTGATATAAATAATATTCTACGAGATTTGCCAAACGTGAAAGCCATTTATTATGCAGATGATATTGTTTTAACCTCAGAAAAATTAAGTGACTTGAAAATTGCTTTAGCCAGAATGAAAGAATTTTTGTTAAAACGCAGTTTGAAACTTAACTTGGAAAAGTGCAAATTCATGAAATTTAGAAATAAGGGTCTAGGAAAATATGCATTAAGTGACCGCCTAGATTTAGGTGGAATTGAAATAGAGAGAGTTGCTGAGTTTACATATTTAGGAGTTACTTTTCAACCATCAGGAATCTCTTTTGGAAAGCACATTGAAAAAAGAACAAGAGCTGCATTGCTGGCCACTTATAATATACGAGAGCTAAAACAATTATCCATTGAAACAGCACACAAGCTATTTGATCTAAAAATTTCCCCAATTGCGTCCTACGGCATTGAAGAAATATGGCCTTTCCTAACAAAGACTGATTTTGAAAATCTTGAAAAAGTCAAAACAAGATATTTAAAAAGAGTTTTAGGACTGTCCAAGTATATTAGATCTAGATTTGTGTATGAATTAGTTGACACTGATCTCTTTGTATCGGACTTACAGGTAAAATATTCTCTAACTGAAACTGAAGCATTCCAGAAATTTTGTGTGTCTAAATATTTAAACAAACTTGAGATATGTGATGAGTTCTACGAGACAGAAACTATGAAGAATAAAAATTGGCAATGTGCAATGTTCAGTGATCGCCAAGTGTTTACGAGATTTGCCTGTCACGGGTACCACTATTTATTTTGTAAGAATAAAAATTTTCATTCTCAAGCGACAATAGATTGTGAATGCAAGCACTGCGGTAAGAAATGTTCACAATATCATATTCTTGAATGTAATGAACGAAAACTAAGCCTAAGAGAGGCTGCAAAAATCAAAATTAACTAATTTTGTACTTTGTAATAATTATCGAAACAAGCTTAATTGTAAAATTAATTTTAGGAAGACAAATTAGCTTTAGACACCCGTTGTACACCTAGTTGTGTTCAATAAATACTCTATCTATTCTATTATATCATATAGTTCTTAAGACATCCGTGAGATGTCATTGGCATGCCACCAAGGAAATTTCTTGATGTCGGTCAATGTTTTGATTTTGGAAGCAGCCAGAAGTTTTACAAAAAATCATTTTAAAGCATAACAATTGCTGCGACTATTAGAATTTCATAAAAGTTTCTTCACGATCATTAAGATCTGATACTCTAAATATTTCTCCAGTGTAATTGAGGGGCTATTGAAGCCCAGCGATAATGGCAAATCAATATCAAATGATGGAGGCCGAGATGAGCAGGTTAGCAAAAATATTACAATAATTAATTTTACTTTATAAAATTCACTTCCTGAAAATATCAGTGAGATATTATGAACGCACATTTCCCATTTCCGACTAATTCCGGTTCCGATTCGCAGGTTCGAGGCTGAAATCGGAGCGAGGCCAGCGTCGATTTCAAAGCCTCCGCATCGGCCGTCACATCCGCCAGCTTTGGGAGCAGTTCCGCCGCCTCCGATGCCTCGAATGTTGATACCACATCAGGTCCATAAAACCTCTACGGTCCAAAAGCCACCAGGTAAATTTTAAACTTAAAAAGCAATCAGTTTTTCCATAAAAAAATTTAAAATTTGAATTCATTGATTCAATTGTATTTTTTGCACTTTTTCTACCATATCGTTTCATTTTAAATTTACCAATATTTATTAAATATTTAAGGTTATGAAATAAGTAAATTGCTCTCCGTAAGTAAAATTAATTGCTAAACTAAAACAATTTTCATTCCAGTTTTCCGGCCGAGTTCTGTACCTGCCGCTTCAAGCAGCGCCCAAGCAATCTTATCGTAAGCTTCAAAGAAAAATTAATTTACGGCTCTTCTCTAAATTGATCAATTTTTATAGGGCAACGCCAAAAATCTACAAGCCGCCTACCGTTACTCCACCTCCACCCTCTGTGCAGGTCATGCCTCCAGCCTTGAAGAAACCGGCACCCTTGCCTATGGACATCAAAGGCCTCCCACAAGCAAAAAGGGCTCGTAAGGTAGACATCATGGTAAGACGAGGGGACAATTTAGGCATGCTGGCCTGCCTTCAATTTTGTTCGCTCACCCAGCATGGAGATTGACACCTGAGTCTGCTATTTTTTATTTTTTGTTACAGTCTCTATAACTATTGCTAAGATTTGCATTCTTATTTTACTGAAAGCTATTTTTTTTCATTATCACTAGATTTATGGTAATTTTTATTTATTACATGTAATGTAAATTTAATTTTTTATATGTACAGAAGAAGAACAAGGACGACATGCTGCCAGCAAACGTTGGTCCTTCGATCGACTTGGCCGAAATTGGATATAAGAAGGCGAGAGAAAAGAGACAGGAGAAAATTGAGAAGGCTGGTGGAAAGCGAATCATTCGTCAAGCTGGCGGACAAGTTTGGGAGGACACATCTCTGCTCGACTGGCCAGATGGTAAATTGTTATTTTTTTCAATTCAAAAAACACCAGAAAAAGTGGCTAATTGTAAATTTAGCAATAATTGAAGTTCAATTAAATTTATTAAAGATATAAAATTGAACAGAATTCAAATCAATAACTATGTACCATTTTACTTCTGATACCAATTAATGATGATTTAAAATCTTAGATGACTTCCGTATTTTCTGCGGGGATCTTGGTAATGACGTGACCGACGAAGTCCTTACTAGGGCTTTTAACAAGTATCCCTCATTCCAAAGAGCTAGAGTGATTCGTGACAAGAGATCAAACAAAACTAAAGGATTTGGATTTGTCAGCTACAAAGATCCACAAGACTTCATCAGGGCCATGAAGGAAATGAATGGTGAGTCCAAAAAAGCATTAAAATTCCTCTCTTGGGCCCCTTAATTTAGGATTATATACAATGTTTATGTTGGTTAAAATTCAAGTGAAATGAAAAACAGATTCGGTTGCTATGAACATTTATTGCCGAAAGGGTGACAGAAAGATGAGCAGAGTCTGAGTCTGAAATTAAAAAAAAATAATGACAATTTCACATTCAAAACTGAAATGGCCAACATGAATTCATCGTTTACTTCCGCCCCAGGGGTCCCCACCCGTACGAAACAAACAACTGCGGCAGGCCCGAATAGTTTTTGTTGTGGTGGGTGCTGTTTTCCACCTTTGGTTGGGTGATCTTTTGGGGGGCGGCCTGCAGTTGCTCATTGGCATCAGGGTCCTCTTCGTATATCCTCGAGTCGGCGATCAGGGCGACGCCTGGGTTGAGACCCTGAAGGGCGCTGAATCGGGGCTGCCGGTTGTTGGTATTCATCTCCGGCTGCTGCTGCTGATTTTTCCTGTTACTGGCGAAGTGCGACGGCAACCCCCCGGCGGCCCACCCTCGGCTGGTGAAAACGTCCCTCTTGCTGTTGCTCAAGCTGTCCATCAGGTGCTCCTGATTTAAATCTTCCAGGGTTTTGCGCAACAGCCGCCTACACCAGTCCATCCTCCAACACTGATTCAAGTGCTCTCGCATTCGCTCTAAAACATAAATTTTAATTTTTTCATGCGGGCGTTTTCACTCTTTTAAGTTTGTAAGTCCAATAAATCTTATAGATTGTTGTACATATTATATTGAAAATTAAAACAAGATATAGATTTCGTGGGAAATTTTAAACTCAATGTTAAGCCTGGTTTCAATTTTTAATTAATTAATTTTATTCATTCGTCATTACTAGCAATTAAAATCAGCATCAGTGGAATAATCAGACAGAGAATTGAATTTTAATGAAAAGCCCAAATTTTGCCATCAATAGGATATTCTAGAATTCTAAAAAAAATCTTTGGTTTTCTGACACAATGTCAGTAATTCAATTAAAAATCTGAACCTTGATTCTGAAATTACACTAAACAACACAAACATACTCGAACAAAGTAATTTTCTAAGAATTAACTCTTTTTTTAAATAAGTATTTAACGGCTGCTTTTACCTTTTGTTCTAAGGGAGGATGCAAGGGAAATTTAATCTCTAGGGTAACTTTGTTGTAAATTAATTAAATAGAATTAATCAAACGTTGTTACGCAGCTCTTTCATTATTATCATTAGAGCTGAGAAACATCAAAATCCTTTAGCAAAATTATAATTAAGAAATCGAGGTCCTTACAAAACTCAATTACCTCTCAGCATTAATTACTTTTGTTCAACACTTTCCTCTTACTTTCCGCCTTAAAATTCCTTCCATCCACCACGTTGATTTTTTTTTATCTCACTACCTTTTGCCCGACTTGAATCCAAAGCCTCTAAAAACTTCATTACAAATCCCAATGCGCCCGCATGAAAGGCAAGGTCTCGGGAGTGTTGAATGTGTGTGTGGGACAACCAAAGCCACTATTCATTGTGAATTATTCAAAGTTTACGGCACCCGCAACCTTCGCACAACCCCCGCATCAGAAAGTTACTTTTGAGGTAGTTGTTCTTTGATTTTGTGTTTAATCACTTTGTTTTTGGGGCACTTAAATAATAATTTAACCGTTAATTTGATTGGAGATTAGATTCTGTAAATTTTTAATTTTATCTCGCAACGTCAATGCCAAATGCCAAAGTGGACATAAATATATTCATATAAAAAGTGCAATCAATATTGTAATTTTAAAATTCTCAGAAGAATCACAGTCTCCATTCATGTGAAAAATGCGAATGAAGAGCTTGTTCACAAAGGCGTAAAATTAGTTTCGCTCATATTTTACATCATTAAAATGGTAAAAAAAATAGCAAAATGAAAATAAATCACAGAGAATTTGTGAAATCGAGATGAAATTAATGTTTTTCCAATGATTTGATTCAAAATAAATAACTCAATTTCTTAAATTGATTTTTTCCTGTAATTTATTTAGCATAACAAGGTTTATCAATATCACATTTTTCGAAGAAATATTTAACCCAAATTAAAAAAAAAACCAGGCCGTATGGATGAATGGCCCACAATTAATAAAAAAGCTTTTCATGAAATAAAAAAACCAAACTTATTTAAAAACCATACCACCTGTTCAAAAAAGATTCCACAGTAAAAATAGTATAATAATTACCGGTAAATTTCATATTTTTTGAAGAACTTTTTTGCAAAATTTTTATATCAGGACATAGAGAAAATGTTTTGCTCTTAACCAATAATAATAACTTAATGAAATTAAAAACTAAACGGATAACAAAAGTTATCCTCTCTTCAAATAAATTTTGTAAAGATTTAAAATTCTGAACTGATTTTTGCTACGGAAAATCTTAGAATTTGATTTCAATTTGAAATGAGCAGGTCAATTTTAAAAACGCTTACCTAGGGTCCAGTAGTCGGGGCAATCGTTGGTAGAGGTGCAGGGCAAGACGGCAGCGAGGGCACTCGAAGTGGCCATCAGGAGCAGCGTGCAGCGCAGCAGGTGCTTCATGTCGGTCGGGTGGCGGCAGATTGGGGGCAAGACAAGGGCGGCGCTGCTGCGATCGCGCGCGCCTCCACGGCCTGTCCACCACCCTGGCAATTCGTATTCCGCACCCTGCGATCGCGTGGGCGTCGAAACCAACCCGCGCCCCGGGTGCTGAAAATCTCATTTCCCAAACACTTCCTCGGCCGCTTTTGGTATGCGCCGCACACCAATCGGCCGTCGAAAACGAGCTCGCGGCTGTTGGCCAAAAAAAAAAGGAGAACGATTCTCCGATTTCCTCTTTTCTCAAATCGAATATGTGCGCTTCTTCTGTTTTCTTAATGAAATTTCGTTTTGTTGGATGCTCTTTTACTATTGGCGGTCTCAGCAATTGAATTCGGTTCTTTTGCTGCTTTAGAATCACGAAAGGTCAAGGCAGCTTCCTTTTTTGCGTTACATTAACAATCCACCGGTTTTTCCCCAAGAGCAAGCATTTTCACTTTTCTTTGCGTCTTTTTTGTTGTGATTTATGATGAATATTTATGGAGACCATTAGCGAAGGAACCGTCAGTTTTTTATAGACTCATTCGCTTGAAATATCGCAAACACTGAGATAAAATTTCGTTGTTTATTCTTCAACGAAATTTGAAAATATTTTCTCTTGAGAAATCTCAACTTAAATCGTTGAAATTTGGCTGGATAAATAAAGCGGAAGAAAATACTAATTTAGCAGTAATTTAACTTTAAAGTTTAATAAAATAATTTCAATTTCTTCTTCACTTCCACCTTTTCATCTATTTCAAGATAAGGACCTGTAAAGCCGATCCTTTCTTGGAATCTGATTTTCGTCACCTAAAATTAATCCCCTGTTGTATTTATTTGAAAAACAAACAAAGCGATGCTATTCGCATTTCACCCCCGCTGCTGTCTCCATAGATAAGAGAAGTCTAATTAAAGGAGGAAAGATCGTCCTTTTTGGGTCGTTTCCTGCCAACATCCCAATCATTCTTTATTGACGTCAAGGCGTATCACATTTCATGATCTAATTCGTCAGTGATTTAAGCACCTGTAGAAACACATATTTCACCAAAAGTAGAAATGTACATTTATTTACCAGAGTGAAATAAATCTGTTTTTTATTTATATAATATTTTTTAACATATCAGTGCATTATATTTCAATGGTGCTTTTGATATTTCTGAATTTGTTCATCACCTGGGGTTAATTGGCCCATTAACAAACCCTGCTGCTTTTGCCGCACCCACGAGGCCACGCGCCCTATCTCGCATCCCAAATCTGGCCGACTAAAGGCTTTCATTACGTAGGCGGGAAGCCGTTTCTACAAACACACTTGGAGTTTAATCACTCAGATCATTTTTGCAGGAAATGAAATTTGCGCCGCTTTTTGGCGCCCCCTTAAGAGCTTCCCCTGTACAAAGCTGGAATTTTTAATAAATCCCGAACGCTTTGTTTGAAGTCGCGCGTGCAAATAGCATACATGTGTGTGTTCTGCTTTTTTTTCTTTTTGCGGAAAAGAACGTCACAAATGTTTTGTGCTTGACGTCCTCCATAAGAGATGACGTTTTGTCACTTTTGTTCTAATTCGGGCAAGATGGGAAAAAAATATATATTTCTACTGATTTATTGCAAATATTAGTGATAAAGAACATTTCGTCATAATTTATCTTTAATTTTTTTTAATTACATAGTTCGTAAACAGTTTTATCAAACGTTTTGTTCCTTTTTGTTAAAAGGAACTTAATTTTCTATCTGTATTATTAAGTGGAAAAGACAATGGCGTAGAAAATTTCATTTCTATTGAAGCTTGGATAAGTGATTGGATTCAAAAGATTCTTTCTCCCACGGATGAACAGATTTCAATCTCTTTTCCGAGAGAGTGAGACTTTGACTGACTTCTGAGAAAAAGGGTGCCCAAATCTAGAATTATCTCTTCCCTAGCTGTGTGCGCGTGTGAAGGGCCGTTTCTGCTTCAATATGAACTGTGAAGCTGTTATAAAAGTTTTTAGATTCAATCTTGATTTTGCTCGTCTATGGATTTGCATTTTTTTTTTATTAATATTCTTAAACTTGAATCCAACGTAAGATGATGGAAATTTCTGTTCTTGTGGTATTTTATGTAATAAAAAAATTATTAGAAACGTGTGATGAAATTCCCCGCCAGGGCAAAATACCAAATTTGCTTTGCTCTCTTATTTTATCTTCTCGTAACCATGCAATTTCCAAGAACTCAACAGACTGTTTCTTTCCCATCGCTTTCGGAGTAGATCAGCAAAGAACATGCTATTTCTTTTTCACCCACACACAACACATGTAGGGAAAACTGAGCTTTTATTCCACCACTCCAGTCCATACAACTATATAAATAATCTAGACTGACAGTGAGTAGTCTTGTAATTTTTGTTTTGTTTCCAGGTCGCTATGTTGGAAGTCGTCCCATCAAGCTGCGGAAAAGCTGCTGGAAGACGCGCAACTTGGAGGTTGTGCGCAAGAAGGACAAGGAAAAGACCGCCCTGATTGGCATGCTGACTGGACGCTAATTGAGGATTAAGAAGACATCGCGAGTATTATGTCCTTTTTGAAAACGAAAAAAGCGCGCGTGTCAAAGAGGAAATTGCTTTTCACTTCGACCTTTTGATTTGACGACTTACCTAACTGATTTTTTTGCAAGACACAAATGGATGACTGTCAGCAAGCGTTCCCTACTGCGCTTTAATTCCTGTCAACTGCTCCCAAAATAAACTATCTTGGCCGCTAGAACTCTAGCGTTTATGTCAAGAGTTCCTCTAACAAGCAGCGGCCGCTTTTTTTGCCTTCTTTAAATCATTTTTTACTTAAATGGAACCTACCAACCTTTGTGAAATTGGGAAACTTTTGATGAACCCATATCATAGACGAAACTTGACCTCCCTCACAATAAAAAAACAATATTATTGATTGATTTGAATAATGATAAAACATAAAAAAATCGTTACAAATTGAGGCAGAAGAAATGTAAAATTTCACAAATAAATATAGATTAAAAAAGAATAATTTTTATTTAAATCACCTTTTCTCCTCGGTTCATTAAAATATTCAAACTATAAAAAGGTATATAATTTATATTCAATTTTATTCCATCGAATGGAAAGAAAGGAATTCTTTTCTTGAAAATGAGTATTTTTGACTGGGGTACCGGGGTATACTGTTTAAAGAATCCCGTCTGCAGACGACGTCCCTAATAGGAATTGCCAAAATTTACGATAATTAAAAATGATTTCACTTGACCGGGTCATGAAGCAATTTTTAAGAACTGCTGCAATCCATACATCTTTTAAATTAATCTTGCAATTACACATGAATATCAATTTGATTTCAAATTTAGTATTGGATTGATCTACTTTCACAATATTTATTAATTTGTGTTTATCTATAATACTTAAATACTTTCTGAGACGAAACAAAGAATACTAAATAATCACGAATTACTAAAAAAATTCCATAGGACTGTATGGTCAAAAGACAGGATACCAGAAACGCAGCAGAAGCCAAATGAAATCAGCATTGATAGTGGTGAGTTTTTAAATTTCATAGGATTCTAGTATAAAGACTGGATTACGCCAGGATTACGGTATTCCAGACAAAAAAGACAAAATATTTAATGATAAACGTCAATAAACGTGAACAATTGTGAATATCAAGAATTTAATAGGACTGTCGTCTACAGACATGATTCTGATATCCCAGTCAATGCAAACGAAATCATTGGAGATGATCGTTAATTTGTAAAATTTCGTGGATCTGTTGTCAACAGCCAGGATTCCAATATCCCAGGCGATTAAGTGGGATAATTTTGACAACTATGTAATTCAAACATTCTAAAGGTCTGTGATTTATAGACGGGATTCAGGTATGATCCCAGTCATTGCAGATGATATCATTTAATATAATCGTGAATTTGAAAAATTCAGAAGGTCTCTCGACTACAGAGGGGATTCTGGTGTCCCTGTCGATGCTGATAAAAAAATCATTCATTAAAGATAATCATCGTGAAGCAAAATTATGTGCGCGGCAAAAAAATAGTATACAGTGTTTTCATATCGAGAAACAAAACAAAAATCTCGAGGGGCCCATTGGATTGGGCCCATTCAGTGCAGACTGAACCATAATTTCAGTTTAGGCTTTTTGCTTTTGTGACTGCGAGGGCCCACATCCCATAAAGGGCCATACCCCGCCATGGTAGGTCTGACGCAACCTGTGCAGTAAGCAGCGCTGCCAAGCACCACTGTGATGCTGCCTTCAATAATTTTTCCCTTCTACGTCTCAAAAGTAACTTCTTAGCAAAAAAAAATTAACGATTATAGTCGACAGTCCTAATGTATTTTTTAAATTTCTTTTTTTTAAATAGTGTGGGTTCACTCTAGACGCGAGACTTAGGGAAATTTTCAAATTCGCTATTAGCTTGAATAATCTTTTAATGGTATTGAAATGTACACCGGAATACCGATTGTAGACGATAGTCCTCTTGTATAATTAAAATTCGCGATTGTCACAATATATTTCAACTGCATCGTTTAGCATTCTGGAATCCGGACTATAGACGACAGTCCTTTTGTATTTTTTATATCTGCGATTGTCAGAATTTATTTCCTCAGCATCGTCTAGGATACCGGAATCCGGGCTATAGACGAGAGACCTAGGAAATTTTTCAAAGTCACGAAAAGCAAAATTAAGCTTGAAAAATTTTTTATTGGTATTGAACTGTACACCGGAAAACTGATAAGAGACGAAAGTCCTTTTGTATTTTTTAAATTCGCGATTGTCACATTTTATTTCAACTGCATCGTCTGGGATACCGGATTCCGGGCTATAGACGAAAGACCTACGGAATTTTTCAAATTCACGATTAGCTTGAATAATCTTTTAATGGTATTGAAATGTACACCGGAATACCGATTGTAGACGATAGTCCTCTTGTATAATTAAAATTCGCGATTGTCACAATTTATTTCAACTGCATCGTTTAGCATTCTGGAATCCGGACTATAGACGACAGTCCTTTTGTATTTTTTATATCTGCGATTGTCAGAATTTATTTCCTCAGCATCGTCTAGGATACCGGAATCCGGGCTATAGACGAGAGACCTAGGAAATTTTTCAAAGTCACGAAAAGCTTGAAAAATTTTTTATTGGTATTGAACTGTACACCGGAAAACTGATAAGAGACGAAAGTCCTTTTGTATTTTTTAAATTCGCGATTGTCACATTTTATTTCAACTGCATCGTCTGGGATACCGGATTCCGGGCTATAGACGAAAGACCTACGGAATTTTTCAAATTCACGATTAGCTTGAATAATCTTTTAATGGTATTGAAATTTACACCGGAATACCGATTGTAGACGATAGTCCTCTTGTATAATTAAAATTCGCGATTGTCACAATTTATTTCAACTGCATCGTTTAGCATTCTGGAATCCGGACTATAGACGACAGTCCTTTTGTATTTTTTATATCTGCGACTGTCACAATTTATTTCCTCAGCATCGTCTAGGATACCGGAATCCGGGCTATAGACGAGAGACCAAGGAAATTTGTCAAAATCACGAAAAGTTTGAAAAATTTTTTATTGGTATTGAACTGTACACCGGAATACCGATTGTAGACGATAGTCCTCTTGTATATTTAAAATTCGCAACTGTCGCAATTTATTTCAACTATCGTTTAGCATTCTGGAATCCGGACTATAGACGACAGTCCTTTTGTATTTTTTATATCTGCGATTGTCACAATTTATTTCCTCAGCATCGTCTAGGATACCGGAATCCGGGCTATAGACGAGAGACCAAGGAAATTTGTCAAAATCACGAAAAGTTTGAAAAATTTTTTATTGGTATTGAACTGTACACCGGAAAACTGATAAGAGACGAAAGTCCTTTTGTATTTTTTAAATTCGCGATTGTCACATTTTATTTCAACTGTATCGTCTGGGATACCGGATTCCGGGCTATAGACGAAAGACCTACGGAATTTTTCAAATTCACGATTAGCTTGAAAAATTTTTTATTGGTATTGAATTGTACACCGGAATACCGATTGTAGACGATAGTCCTCTTGTATATTTAAAATTCGCGATTGTCACAATTTATTTCAACTGCATCGTCTGGGATACCGGATTCCGGGCTATAGACGAAAGACCTACGGAATTTTTCAAATTCACGATTAGCTTGAATAATCTTTTAATGGTATTGAAATGTACACCGGAATACCGATTGTAGACGATAGTCCTCTTGTATAATTAAAATTCGCGATTGTCACAATTTATTTCAACTGCATCGTTTAGCATTCTGGAATCCGGACAATAGACGACAGTCCTTTTGTATTTTTTATATCTGCGATTGTCACAATTTATTTCCTCAGCATCGTCTAGGATACCGGAATCCGGGCTATACACGAGAGACCAAGGAAATTTGTCAAAATCACGAAAAGCTTGAAAATTTTTTTATTCGTATTGAACTGTACACCGGAAAACTGATAAGAGACGAAAGTCCTTTTGTATTTTTTAAATTCGCGATTGTCACAATTTATGTCAAATGTATCGTCTAGCATTCTGGAATCCGGACTAAAGACGAGATACCTACAGAATAGCTCAAATTCACGATTACCTTGGATATTTTTTTGTCGTTAATGAATTGTACACTGGAACGAAAGTTCATTTAAACTTTTTAAATCTGCAATTGTCACAATTTATTTCATCTTCATCGTCTTGGATACCGGAATCGTGATCTACAGACCTACGGACTTTTTCACATCCATGATTATTCCTCATTATTATATTATTTAAATTCATAAGGACTGACGTCTTCAGATGGACTTTTTATTTTTCATTTTTATAAAGTTAACAAATTATCTATTTTTTTTGTTATTGACTTATATCCTATTTTATGTAAAATTTCACGCTCTACCAACTGGCTACCTCAGATTTTTGAAAAAAACTTTCAGCTAACCGACAAATTTGAGGTCAAAGACCACGAGGTTACTGGAAGTGACCTTGACCCGTGATCTACAATTTTTCGTCATACAGAAAAGTTAAAGAAGGTGTCGAGACCAAGTTCAACCATCCCTAAAATCTTTTTTTTATTTCTCCTAAACTCCATTTCCCCTAAATATTTTGGAAATAATTAAAAATTACATTTTTTCATAATATTTGACGATTTAATTCATCTTTTGGTAACAAATTATATATTTTTAAAATATTTTGATCAGAATCAGTCAGAATATTGGAACTTGTATTTTAAGCGTAACTTTCTCTGTGGTATTCCAAGGAAGACTACATTATATTTTGCTCCGTTTTTCCAGTTTCAGGTAAAATATAATATACAATTTTTTCAATTTTAGGGACAATAATTTTAGAGGCATTGCTATTTAGGGGAAATGCAAGAAAAAGTTTAGGGAAAATGGTTTTAGGGGTTTTAATTTTAGGGGAAATGAAGAATTTGGTTTTAGGGGAAAAAAATTTCTTCATTTCCCCAAAAATTAAAACCCCTAAAACCATTTTCCCTAAACTTTTTCTTGCATTTCCCCTAAATAGCAATGCCTCTAAAATTATTGTCCCTAAAATTGAAAAAATTGTATATATATATTTTACCTGAAACTGGAAAAACGGAGCAAAATATAATGTAGTCTTCCTTGGAATACCACAGAGAAAGTTACGCTTAAAATACAAGTTCCAATATTCTGACTGATTCTACTGATCAAAATATTTTAAAAATATATAATTTGTTACCAAAAGATGAATTAAATCGTCAAATATTATGAAAAAATGTAATTTTTAATTATTTCCAAAATATTTAGGGGAAATGGAGTTTAGAAGAAATAAAAAAAAGATTTCAGGGATAATAATTTAGGGGAAATACAGAAAAAATTCATTAGGGGAAATAAATTTAGGGACAAAAGGGGGCTCCCCTGGATTTTCGTTCTACGACCATGCATGGGAAGCCGAGATACAGCCGTTTAAACATATTTCAAAAACACAAATTTGAGCGTCCCGAAAAACCCGAAAATTTGAGGTATCGGGGTAAACCTATTTATTTTAGGAAACCTCAAATCGTGGTCTTTCATCGTATTAATTATGATTTTGATCAGTTGACGCTGGCCAATTAATACACTGCTGCTTTGGGTAACTTTTGCTCAAATTGTAAAAAAAGTAAAAAAAAAATTACATGGATGATATGGATTTCCCATAAGAGCCCAATTTCATTTTGAATTTTTCGCAAACTTCTATAATTGCATCAATTGGATCCACGAAAATCTTTTGACAGTTTTTCTGCAACCGCTGTCGTCGAAAAAACTCAATTTTTTATATCTCAACTCGTTGAAAAATGGCTGTAAAATACTTTTGGTAGTTGACTTTTGACACACGCTGTATAAACACACAAGCATTTTCAAATTAAAACGTGTATTTCAATTCCCAAAACATTTTTAAAACGTATAACAAAGCGCGGGCTTATTTAATTCATATCATTTTTAATTTCACAAACTTTGTCGAGTTGCATATAATTCTTGAATCCTGCGTTTTTACTATTTGCACAAAATATAAACTAAAAACAACCCTCTGCCACGCCCAAGTGTAATAATTCTCTTTTGTTGATCTTTTCTTCTTTGTCAACTATTTTATGTCGGTTATGTAATTTATTTTTAAAGAACTGATGTTTGCATGCTTTTAGCATAATTTTATAACTTTTTCGTTTCTTCTTAATAAGTCAAATAAAAGTCAAACAAAATTTTGAGGGAGGGGAAAGGATTAGCAATTAACTAAATAAATAATTCGTGCTAGCTAAAAAATTTCAAAATTCAGACTTAGACACAAAAATATCTTTGTTATAAGCATTCACACAGCAACTTTTAGGTCACTGTCAAAATCGTAGGATCTCTTCGGACACGGACATCGGTGCGCACATCCATATTTGAAACACCATGCAAGCTCAAGCAAATAATGCTGGTGCCCCGGTAATTATATTTTGTGTTAATAATTTTACTACATAAACAACAGAAAAATAACTTTCAGAAAGTATTAAGTTTACTTTTTGTGCAGTCATAGTGAAAATGACCATTTTTATCAAATTTTAGGTGCTTAAAACATCTGGATGTGAGGAAATCGATGAAATTCTTCAAGGAGAAGAGGTGCCTACTTTGGCTTACCTGACCACTCTGAGCAAGCCTCGACTTGTACAGCTGCTCATGGCCAACGGCTTCAGGGTCGACCTCAAATGGGGTAAGGCAATCAAAAGTACTGAAATTTTTAATCAAAAAGCATAGGGCTCATAAACAATGTTGTGTTTAATTTGGCAGTTAGTTATTTTTTTTCATAAGTATTATTGCAACAATGCACCGCGGTGCATTGTTGACCGCGGTATCTTAATGCTCGCCCATTTTCGATTTAAAGACTTTATCTAAATTGTAAATTCTGGAAGACTTTTTTTTTTTTAAATTTAACTGTTGTTTTGTTGAAATATTTTTTTTTTTATGTTGCTAAATTTATGACATGATTTTTAAATTTGTCAAATATTTTTGCTTTATGTGTCATTTTATTGTTTTAGACAAGAATTACATGGCCACAATGTTCAGGGAGTTCCTGCTCCGCGCCGAGAGGTCAGTGCAGCCGTCAATTCTGCACTGCATGAGGTGCCACATGGAAGAGGCAACCTACATTTTCAAGAACTGCCGACATCTCGGTGTCTGTGGAGGTTGCCGAGAAGTCATATTAGACATGGATATGGCCCATGTTGGGGAAGCCCGTCGAGCGTTTTGCCCCGTACCTGGGTGCCACTCAAAACACATTAGCACCGATATCCAACCAGTGAGGCCTGTCCATTGAGCAACCCCCCTTAGTTTTTTACATCAACAAATTTCATTCAACAAAACTTAAAATTTTTTTGCTTTGTGTCTCAATGAGTAGTGCTTTAAATCTAAGTTAACAGGACAAATGAAATATTGATAAGATACAAATAAATGATGCATAAATTAACTTGATATATTTTAAAAAAATAAAAAAAAACATGTTTTTTAATTCAACCTTTTTTTTGGGTACTGGTACTGATCCTCCTCCTTTCGGAAGGAACTCAAAAAGCACAGGTGGTCACTGCGCCTGCTTCTCAATAATATGTGTCTTGAAGGGGCAGCAAACCACCACAAGAAGAAAGCTCTCAATCTGGAACAAATTTAAAATTAGCAATTAATAAACAATAAAACTTTTGAATGCATACTTAAAATTTAGATTTGACCATCTGAGCAGCAGGACGAAGCACATCAAAGATTCTCTTAAAGGGGGAGCCTTGGATATGCCCCTCCAGTTCAGAAATGGGGTGGTGGCTTGAGATGCGCCACTCATCGTTAAAAAAGAAGTTTCCCTTCAGAAAGTAAAGCTCCCTTGCAACAACTCCGTCCTCTCGGCTATAAAAAAAATTATAATCAATAATCAAGCGTCTCAAAAGGAATCCACTAGGAAAATTTTTAATCAAAAACGTTTACTCTAAGTCTGCAGCATATTATAAAAATTATTTCATTTTCACAAGAAGATTTGTATTGATTAACAGCTACTTGATTATAGATTGTAGTCCTGTAAATTTTGAGCGAGCAAAATTTAGTTTCTCTTATATTTTCATAAAAAGTATTGTTAATCTTCTTAAATTCAGTCATCATTAAAATATTATAATGATGTAATCGTAATGTCTCAATAAAAATAGCATAAAAGACCGATGCAAATGTCACTGTATAATAATTGTTAATCAAAATACCTTCTTCAGATATTTAGCTGATGAGATTTGTTGAGAAAAGTTTGCTTCCAGCTGTTTACCAGTTTGCCTACATCAATTTTGACAGGCGCTTTCTTCTACAACCACTTTTCCATTTTCCCAGCAAGAAATGACGCAGACAGCAGGCGTCGGTGCTTCATACACAACCGTACCTGGTCCGTGCATGGTTCCATCTTTACAACCACCGATGTAAAGGGCGCCAGGGTATTTCAGGATGTCTGTGGTGTTGTCTTGAAGGCCAGCCTTCCACAGGCCACAGTACTCTTGGCCGTTGGAAAAATGCACGACTCTCCATTCCCGGCATTGGTCTTTCTCCCAAAAGCCTTAAATAACTTTGTCAGAAAATAAAATAAATTTAGTGCACAAGAGTTTACAAGGTTACAAAACTTTTTATATTTGGGGCCATCAGAGCATTTGAAGCTGCCAAATCCACTGCACATTCCTTCGCTCCAATTGCCCTTATAGTTGGCCAGGACGTTGCCTTCTTTGTAAATTTATTGTAGGTACCGAGACCTTGCCTCACTCAGACCACAGGAGTAAAACTGGCCACTTACCGCCACTAGCTTTCTTATTGGACCTTTCCTTCTCCATGTCTTTGACCAAAATCATTTCTCTTGCAATTGTTAGTCTGAACTTGGATACAAAAGTCAATTAAAAAAATTTGTTGCTGCATAATTATGCGGCGTGCAAATTCATGTCAGTGAATTCAAGTGAGCTGATTGTAAGTTTTAAAAGGTGCTTTTTTCTGCACTAGTGCACTCACTTTTCCATGCTACCATGCCAGAAAAGACGTAGATAGCAGGCGCCGGTGCTTCATACACAACCGCACCTGGTCCGTGCATGGTTCCATCTTTCCAACCACGATGTAAAGGGCGCCAGGGTATTTCAGGATGCCTGTGGTGCAGTCTCGAAGGCCAGACTTCCACTCCACAGGCCACAGTTCTCCTGGCCGTTGGCAAAAAGCATAACTCGTCTCGGCCATGGTGTTTGTCTTTTTCCCAAAAGCCTGAAATTACTTATAGTTAGTCAGAAATAAAATAAATTTAGTGCACTTGAGTTTACAATCATATATTTGGAGCCATAAGAGTATTTAAAGGTGTCAAATCCACTGCACATTCCTTTGCTCCACTTGCCCTTATAGTTTTGGCCAGCACATTGCCTTCTTTATGAATGTAGGGTATTTCAAGTTGCCTGAGGTGTCGTCTCGAAGGCCAGAATTCCCCAGTCCACAGTTATCTTGAATTTGGAAAAGCATGGCTCCTCAGCAGCGCAATTGGTCTTTTGCCGAAAAGCCTACGAAAAATATTGACAATTTAATTCACAAATAATTAAAAATTTTAATTATAGCAACCTTTGTATTTGGAACCATCAGAGTAATTGAAGGTGCCAAATTCACAGCGCATTCCCTGGCTCCACTCTTGACCTCATAGTTGCCTTGCCCTTCTTTGCGAGACTTTGTAGGTGCCAGGACCTTGCCTCAGACCATGTACATACTGGCCCTCATAAGTGTCTTAACACTCTTAACTAGGCAGAACCGTCTTTCCATCTCCGTGTCCTTGGCCAATCTCATTTCTCTCGCCTGGATATATGTGAATATAAAAGATAATGAAATTAAAAAATAAGTTTAAGTTCAATAATTGGGCCAAGTGAAAATTCGCGTCCGTAAATTCACTTTTCAAGACTGCAAAGTCGAATTTTTTTTGCTTGAGAGACAAACTCTCAGCCAAGCTCTCAGCACGGACTTACTCCAAGGAAGCTGGTGTTCTCGTCGCTCTCATCTCTGGACTCGTCAGAAATTTTAATTAACAACTTTAAAGCGAAATATCCGGAAGACCTTGCCTCTGACCAAGAGAAAACTGGCCCTCATACGTGTCCTTATTGCGCCTTTCATTCTCCGTGTCTTTGGCTAAGCGCATTTCTCTCGCCCTCCGAAGTCTGAAAAAATGTTATAATGTATTCACATCTGACTGATATAAAAATAATAAACGAGATTTTTTAGTAAGAGAAAAAGGCAAGAGGAAAATAAATTTGATTCATACGCAAAGGTAGATTGGGGAACATTGCCCTAAGGATAATAAGGAATAAGCTGCGAATATATAAGAGGTTGTACATAAAGTCATTTTTATCGCCTGCTATCTTTGTTGACAAAATAAATTCTCCGCTGGCGATGCTAGATGGCTCTGGCCATCACCGTCACCCACCCCTTCTCCGAACCCCCTGTGCAAGGAGCAAGGAGCCCCTGGGCCCTGTGTGCTTGCTCCTTAGTCCTTGCTCTCATGCTCAATAGAGATATAAATATAATTAATAAGAGGTATATAGAATATAGAGATATATTATATTTTATATAATATAGTAGAACTATAATGCTCAAGAAGTGCTCATGCTCGCAAAGTCTCACTCAGTCTCATCAATTATGTATACAAAGTGTCTCAAATTTCAACTGCGAGGAGAAAGGAGAATATCCGCAAAATGTTGTCGAGTTTCGAGAGGGACTTTATTTCGCTAAAAGAAAAGAGATATCTGGTATAGGTATTAAGGTCTTATTGGTATTAGGTATTTTATGTATGTGTATATGTATGTATGTATGTTATGTGCCTTGGATTCATTTCGATTACGAAAAGAGTGGCGAGATCAATGAGTTAATTTCTCTATAATTGTTTTGTGGATTTTGTCAAACGTCCATCGTTATCATGCAAATTTTATGTTTATGCTAGTTTGAATTAATTTTAATTTCTGTTCTCCGTAAATCATATATGTGTATATTTTTTTTGCGTGTTTTTAAAAGCAGATTGATTTTTTTACTGCGTTGAGAATTAAAGCGACTCTCAATAATTCATGGTCAAATCTCAAGAGACTTCTTTGCCAATTAGACCATTGTTAATAGCAGTATAATATATAATTATTACGAAACCCTCCACAAGTTTAAAAAAAAATTAAATCATTCAAATAATTTATTCTTGCTATGGATATTAGAATATCCATAATTCTTGCCAAATTGGTCATTGTTGTAACAGAAATTTGAATTTTCACGAGTGACTTGGAGCTCTATTTCCGGATATTTTGCTTTAAAGTTGTTAATTCAAATGTCTGACGAGTCTGGAGATGATAGCGACGAGAACACCAACTTCCTTGGAGTAAGTCCGTGCTGAGAGCTTGGCTGAGAGTTTGTCTCTCTAGCAAAAAATTCAACTTTGCAGTCTTGGAAGTTGAATTCCTGAATTCACCGACGCGAATTTTCACTTTGCTCAAACATAATATATTTCAACATAATTATTTATTACTTTAATGATCTTTATTTTCCTCACATCCAGACTTACGTAGGCGAGAGAAATGAACTTGGCCAAAGACACGGAGATGGAAAGACGGTTCTGCCCAGTAAAGACACTTATGAGGGCCAGTACGTCCATGGTCTGCGACAAGGTCTTGGCACCTACAAAGTCACAAAGAAGGGCAACGTGCTGGCCAGTTACGAGGGCGAGTGGAGCGAAGGAATGCGCAGTGGATTCGGCACCTTCAAATACTCTGATGGCTCCGAATACAAAGGTTTGCCAATCAAAGCTTTTTAATTATGTATGAATTAAATTGTCAAAATATCTCAGGCTTTTGGGAAAAAGACAAACGCCACGGACAAGGAGTCATGCTTTTTGCCAACGGCCAGGAGTACTGTGGCCTGTGGAAGTCTGGCCTTCGAGACGACACCACAGGCATCCTGAAATACCCTGGCGCCCTTTACATCGGTGGTTGGAAAGATGGAACCATGCACGGACCAGGTGCGGTTGTGTATGAAGCACCGGCGCCTGCTGTCTGCATCATTTCTTGCTGGGAAAATGGAAAAGTGAGTGTAGAATTAAGCGCGTGTCATAGTTGATGTAGGCGAACAGCTTGAAACAAACTTTTTTCAAAAAAATCGCATCAGCTAAATATCTGAAGAAGGGATTTTGATTAACAATTATTATACAGTGTCATTTGCAGAGGTCTATTATGCAATTTCCGTTGAGAAATTAGGATTTCATCATTATAATCGTTTGATAACTCAATTTTTGAAGATTATATCAAAATACTTTGTGTGACAATATATATTATATATATTATGAAAAACAAAATTTTGCTCTAAATCTACAGGACTCAAATTTATAAAGATTTCATCAAATAACTGTTAATCAATACAAATCTGTTGTAAAAATTAAATAATTTTATAATTTGCTTAAAACTTTGAGTAAATGTTTTTGATTGAAAATTTCCTTGTATTCATTTTGAGACACTTGAAATGAATTTTCTTTTCAGCCGAGAGGACCTGGAGTTGTTGCAAGGGAGCGTTTCTTTCTGAAGGGAAACTTCTTTTCCAACGATGAGTGGCGCATCTCAAGCCACCACCCCATTTCTGAACTGGAGGGGCATATCCAAGGCCCCCCCTTTGAGAGCATCTTCGATGTCCTTCGTCCTGCTGCTCAGTTGGTCAACTCTAAATTTAAAGTAAAAATCCATAAGTTTTCTTGTTTGTAAATTGCTAATTAATAAATTAGTTGCAGATGGAGAGCTTTTTCTCTGGTGATGGTTTTGTTGCCTCTCAACCAGGAAGTAGCATGAAGAGCATTGCCAATGGCTTCCTGGCAGCAAAGACTTGGCTCAACAAGACTCATCGGAGCAGTTCCAAGTAAGAGGGTGCAATGCAAAAATATGCCTCTCAATTTATTTCTAATAGACGCAAGACTACTTTCAATATTAATTGAGGAAAAACAGCAATAACTAAAGGATAAACAGACAATAATTGCAAAACTTTATTTAAATAAGTAGCAATAATATTAAAACAAATTAAAATTTTATTAATATCACTCGTTATTCCAAACCAAATCCTTCTGCGTTTGCTATAGCAATTGTCAGTTTTTTAATTAATATCACTTTGCTGGGATACGCTGGTAGCACCAACTGATTGAAGCAAGTGTGAGCTTCAGGGAGGTCCTCAACGTTGCCACTTGACCTGGTCACTTTAAAAGTCATCTCTCCCGTTCCGCCCACGGGCACTCGATCACTTCCGGTGACAAAAAGTAAAAATTTTCTTTGCATATCCGGGCCGAGTGATTCAAGTACGTCCCACAAATTGCTATAAAAAAGTAAATTACTTGATGAACATAAAAATGGTTAAATCAATTACCTTATTATCAGATCATCAGGTCGATAACCATCATACTCTGTCACTTTTCTCAACTCTGCCAAATCGACTGTCGGAGAGCCGCAAACAAGCAGCTCCACCTCCTCAGGTCGAAGAAGCTGTGATTTGTATTTTTTTTTTTACTAAAGTTTATTGAAAGAAAATTTTTGCAATTTACAATTAATTAATGCATTAGAGGCGCAAACGCCAAGATAGAAAGCTCGGAATTGCCGGTAAATGGACGCATTCAGCACCCAGTCCAAGTACAAGGCCACAAACTCCGCCCTGTTTTCGTTGGTCACGTGCATTTTCGGACCCATATTCTTCCAAGGACACTTCAAAAGACATGCACATATCCTCCTCCACATTTCCTTCGTAGGCGAGCAGCTCGCTTATACCTTTGGCCACGTCCTGCAATTTGATTTTAATTTTAAGCACTTAATAAGCAATGTATGATTTTATATTCTTAAATTAAAAATAACACAAAATTTGAAGACTGAAATCGATATTTGCGTTTCATCCATTGGGAGTGAAAAGTTTTATTATGTTTATAGACGGTAAGTCAGTGACTCAACAACTATCAATTTTTCAAAATAGACGTTTATAATTTTAAAAGTTTTTAAAAATTCTTTAAATTTAAAATTTTGGTTAATAATTTTAATTGTATAGAGCAGGACGGTGGCTCACTCTAGATCAAATTTTTTAAAATTTGGTTTATTATGTTTACATACCTCGGCAGGTCAGTGACTCACCAACTATCAAATTTTCAAAATAAAATAGACGTTTATAATTATAAAAGTTGGTGGCAGGTCACTGACTCACTCACTCTTAAAATTTCAAAATTTTGGTGTATAATTTTAATTGTGTAGGGCAGGACAGTGACTCACTCACTATCAAATTTTCAAAATTTAGGTTTATTAAGTTTACAGACCACGGCAGGTCAGTGACTCACCGAATATCAAATTTTCAAAAAAAAAGGTTTATAATTTTAAAAGTCGGTGGCAGGAAAGTGACTCACCCGCTCATAATATTTCAGTATTTAGTTTTCTTATTTAAAATGCATAGTGCTGGGCAGTGACTCACTCACTGTGAATTTTCAAAATTTTGGTTTATTAAGTTTACAGTACACAGCAGGTCAGTGACTCACCAGCTATCAAATTTGCAAAATAAACGTTTATAATTTTAAAAGTCGGCGGAAGGACAGTGACTCACTCGCTCTTAATATTTCAAAATTTTGGTTTATAATTTTAATTGTATAGGTGAGGACAGTGACTCACTCACTATCAAATTTTCAAAATAGAGGTTTATTAAGTTTACAAACCACATCAGGTCAGTGACTCAGCAACTATCAAATTTTAAAAATTGACGTTTAAAATTTTAAAAGTCAGCGGAAGGACAGTGACTCACTCACTCTTAATATTTCAAAATTTAGGTTTCTAATTTAAAATGGGTAGGGCAGGTCAGTGACTCACTCACTATCAAATTTTCAAAATAGAGGTTTATTAAGTTTACAAACCACGTCAGGTCAGTGACTCAGCAACTTTCAAATTTTCAAAATTGACGTTTAAAATTTTTAAAGTCGGCGGAAGGACAGTGACTCACTCACTCTCAATATTTCAAAATTGAGGTTTCGAATTTAAAATGGGTAGGGCAGGTCAGTGACTCACTCACTATCAAATTTTCAAAACTTTGGTTTAATAAGTTTACAGACCACGGCAGGTCAGTGACTCACCGACTATCAAATTTTCAAAATAGAGGATTATAATTGTAAAAGTCGACGGCAGGAGAGTGACTTACTCTTTCTTAATATTTCAAAATTTTGGTGTATAATTTTAATTGTATAGGTGAGGACAGTGACTCACTCACTATCAAATTTTCAAAATTTGGGTTTATTAAGTTTACAAACCACGTCAGGTCAGTGACTCAGCAACTTTCAAATTTTCAAAATTGACATTTAAAATTTTTAAAGTCGGCGGAAGGACAGTGACTCACTCACTCTCAATATTTCAAAATTGAGGTTTCGAATTTAAAATGGGTAGGGCAGGTCAGTGACTCACTCACTATCAAATTTTCAAAACTTTGGTTTAAGAAGTTTACAGACCACGGCAGGTCAGTGACTCACCGACTATCAAATTTTCAAAATAGAGGATTATAATTGTAAAAGTCGACGGCAGGAGAGTGACTTACTCTTTCTTAATATTTCAAAATTTTGGTGTATAATTTTAATTGTAGAGGTGAGGACAGTGACTCACTCACTATCAAATTTTCAAAACTTTGGTTAATTAAGTTTACAAACCGCGGCAGGTCAGTGACTCACCGTCCATCAAATTTTCAAAATAGAGGTTTATAATTTTAAAAGTCGGCGGAAGGACAGTGACTCACTCAATCTTAATATTTCAAAATTAAGGTTTCTAATTTTAAATGGGTAGGGCAGGTCAGTGACTCACTCACTATCAAATTATCAAAATTTGGGTTTATTAAGTTTACAAACCACGTCAGGTCAGTGACTCAGTAACTTTCAAATTTTTAAAATTGACGTTTAAAATTTTTAAAGTCGGCGGAAGGACAGTGACTCACTCACTCTCAATATTTCAAAATTGAGGTTTCGAATTTAAAATGGGTAGGGCAGGTCAGTGACTCACTCACTATCAAATTTTCAAAACTTTGGTTTAATAAGTTTACAGACCACGGCAGGTCAGTGACTCACCGACTATCAAATTTTCAAAATAGAGGATTATAATTGTAAAAGTCGACGGCAGGAGAGTGACTTACTCTTTCTTAATATTTCAAAATTTTGGTGTATAATTTTAATTGTATAGGTGAGGACAGTGACTCACTCACTATCAAATTTTCAAAACTTTGGTTAATTAAGTTTACAAACCGTGGCAGGTCAGTGACTCACCGACCATCAAATTTTCAAAATAGAGGTTTATAATTTTAAAAGTCGGCGGAAGGACAGTGACTCACTCACTCTTAATATTTCAAAATTGAGGTTTCGTATTTAAAATGGGTAGGGCAGGTCAGTGACTCACTCACTATCAAATTTTCAAAACTTTGGTTTAATAAGTTTACAGACCACGCCAGGTCAGTGACTCACCGACTATCAAATTTTCAAAATAGAGGATTATAATTGTTAAAGTCGACGGCAGGAGAGTGACTTACTCTTTCTTAATATTTCAAAATTTTGGTGTATAATTTTAATTGTATAGGTGAGGACAGTGACTCACTCACTATCAAATTTTCAAAACTTTGGTTTAATAAGTTTACAAACCGCGGCAGGTCAGTGACTCACCGACCATCAAATTTTCAAAATAGAGGTTTATAATTTTAAAAGTCGGCGGAAGGACAGTGACTCACTCACTCTTAATATTTCAAAATTGAGGTTTCGAATTTAAAATGGGTAGGGCAGGTCAGTGACTCACTCACTATCAAATTTTCAAAATTTGGGTTTATTAAGTTTACAGACTACAGCAGGTCTTTGACTCACCAACTATCAAATTTTCAAAATAGAGGTTTATAATTTTAAAAGTCAGCGGAAGGACAGTGACTCACTCACTCTGAATATTTCAAAATTTAGGTTTCTAATTTAAAATGGGTAGGGCAGGTCAGTGACTCACTCACTATCAAATTTTCAAAATAGAGGTTTATTAAGTTTACAAACCACATCAGGTCAGTGACTCAGCAACTTTCAAATTTTCAAAATTGACGTTTAAAATTTTTAAAGTCGGCGGAAGGACAGTGACTCACTCACTCTCAATATTTCAAAATTGAGGTTTCGAATTTAAAATGGGTAGGGCAGGTCAGTGACTCACTCACTATCAAATTTTCAAAACTTTGGTTTAATAAGTTTACAGACCACGGCAGGTCAGTGACTCACCGACTATCAAATTTTCAAAATAGAGGTTTATAATTGTAAAAGTCGACGGCAGGAGAGTGACTTACTCTTTCTTAATATTTCAAAATTTTGGTGTATAATTTTAATTGTATAGGTGAGGACAGTGACTCACTCACTATCAAATTTTCAAAATTTGGGTTTATTAAGTTTACAAACCACGTCAGGTCAGTGACTCAGCAACTTTCAAATTTTCAAAATTGACGTTTAGAATTTTTAAAGTAGGCGGAAGGACAGTGACTCACTCACTCTTAATATTTCAAAATTTAGGTTTCGAATTTAAAATGGGTAGGGCAGGTCAGTGACTCACTCACTATTAAATTTTCAAAACTTTGGTTTAATTAGTTTACAAACCGCGGCAGGTCAGTGACTCACCGACCATCAAATTTTCAAAATAGAGGTTTATAATTTTAAATGTCGGCGGAAGGACAGTGACTCACTCAATCTTAATATTTCAAAATTTAGGTTTCTAATTTTAAATGGGTAGGGCAGGTCAGTGACTCACTCACAATCAAATTTTCAAAATTTGGGTTTATTAAGTTTACAAACCACGTCAGGTCAGTGACTCAGCAACTTTCAAATTTTCAAAATTGACGTTTAAAATTTTTAAAGTCGGCGGAAGGACAGTGACTCACTCACTCTCAATATTTCAAAATTGAGGTTTCGAATTTAAAATGGGTAGGGCAGGTCAGTGACTCACTCACTATCAAATTTTCAAAACTTTGGTTTAATAAGTTTACAGACCACGGCAGGTCAGTGACTCACCGACTATCAAATTTTCAAAATAGAGGATTATAATTGTTAAAGTCGACGGCAGGAGAGTGACTTACTCTTTCTTAAAATTTCAAAATTTTGGTGTATAATTTTAATTGTATAGGTGAGGACAGTGACTCACTCACTATCAAATTTTCAAAACTTTGGTTAATTAAGTTTACAAACCGCGGCAGGTCAGTGACTCACCGACCATCAAATTTTCAAAATAGAGGTTTATAATTTTAAAAGTCGGCGGAAGGACAGTGACTCACTCACTCTTAATATTTCAAAATTGAGGTTTCGAATTTAAAATGGGTAGGGCAGGTCAGTGACTCACTCACTATCAAATTTTCAAAATTTGGGTTTATTAAGTTTACAGACTACAGCAGGTCTTTGACTCACCAACTATCAAATTTTCAAAATAGAGGTTTATAATTTTAAAAGTCAGCGGAAGGACAGTGACTCACTCACTCTTAATATTTCAAAATTTAGGTTTCTAATTTAAAATGGGTAGGGCAGGTCAGTGACTCACTCACTATCAAATTTTCAACATAGAGGTTTATTAAGTTTACAAACCACGTCAGGTCAGTGACTCAGCAACTTTCAAATTTTCAAAATTGACGTTTATAATTTTAAAAGTCGGCGGAAGGACAGTGACTCACTCACTCTCAATATTTCAAAATTGAGGTTTCGAATTTAAAATGGGTAGGGCAGGTCAGTGACTCAATCACTATCAAATTTTCAAAACTTTGGTTAATTAAGTTTACAAACCGCGGCAGGTCAGTGACTCACCGACCATCAAATTTTCAAAATAGAGGTTTATAATTTTAAATGTCGGCGGAAGGACAGTGACTCACTCAATCTTAATATTTCAAAATTAAGGTTTCTAATTTTAAATGGGTAGGGCAGGTCAGTGACTCACTCACAATCAAATTTTCAAAATTTGGGTTTATTAAGTTTACAAACCACGTCAGGTCAGTGACTCAGCAACTTTCATATTTTCAAAATTGACGTTTAAAATTTTTAAAGTCGGCGGAAGGACAGTGACTCACTCACTCTTAATATTTCAAAATTGAGGTTTCGAATTTAAAATGGGTAGGGCATGTCAGTGACTCACTCACTATCAAATTTTCAAAACTTTGGTTAATTAAGTTTACAAACCGCGGCAGGTCAGTGACTCACCGACCATCAAATTTTCAAAATAGAGGTTTATAATTTTAAATGTCGGCGGAAGGACAGTGACTCACTCAATCTTAATATTTCAAAATTAAGGTTTCTAATTTTAAATGGGTAGGGCAGGTCAGTGACTCACTCACTATCAAATTATCAAAATTTGGGTTTATTAAGTTTACAAACCACGTCAGGTCAGTGACTCAGTAACTTTCAAATTTTTAAAATTGACGTTTAAAATTTTTAAAGTCGGCGGAAGGACAGTGACTCACTCACTCTCAATATTTCAAAATTGAGGTTTCGAATTTTAAATGGGTAGGGCAGGTCAGTGACTCACTCACTATCAAATTTTCAAAACTTTGGTTTAATAAGTTTACAGACCACGGCAGGTCAGTGACTCACCGACTATCAAATTTTCAAAATAGAGGTTTATAATTGTAAAAGTCGACGGCAGGAGAGTGACTTACTCTTTCTTAATATTTCAAAATTAAGGTTTCTAATTTTAAATGGGTAGGGCAGGTCAGTGACTCACTCACAATCAAATTTTCAAAATTTGGGTTTATTAAGTTTACAAACCACGTCAGGTCAGTGACTCAGCAACTTTCAAATTTTCAAAATTGACGTTTAGAATTTTTAAAGTCGGCGGAAGGACAGTGACTCACTCACTCTTAATATTTCAAAATTGAGGTTTCGAATTTAAAATGGGTAGGGCAGGTCAGTGACTCACTCACTATCAAATTTTCAAAACTTTGGTTTAATAAGTTTACAGACCACGGCAGGTCAGTGACTCACCGACTATCAAATTTTCAAAATAGAGGATTATAATTGTTAAAGTCGACGGCAGGAGAGTGACTTACTCTTTCTTAAAATTTCAAAATTTTGGTGTATAATTTTAATTGTATAGGTGAGGACAGTGACTCACTCACTATCAAATTTTCAAAACTTTGGTTAATTAAGTTTACAAACCGCGGCAGTACAGTGACTCACCGAGCATCAAATTTTCAAAATAGAGGTTTATAATTTTAAAAGTCGGCGGAAGGACAGTGACTCACTCACTCTTAATATTTCAAAATTGAGGTTTCGAATTTAAAATGGGTAGGGCAGGTCAGTGACTCACTCACTATCAAATTTTCAAAACTTTGGTTTAATAAGTTTACAGACCACGGCAGGTCAGTGACTCACCGACTATCAAATTTTCAAAATAGAGGATTATAATTGTAAAAGTCGACGGCAGGAGATTGACTTACTCTTTCTTAATATTTCAAAATTTTGGTGTATAATTTTAATTGTATAGGTGAGGACAGTGACTCACTCACTATCAAATTTTCAAAATTTGGGTTTATTAAGTTTACAAACCACGTCAGGTCAGTGACTCAGCAACTTTCAAATTTTCAAAATTGACATTTAAAATTTTAAAGTCGGCGGAAGGACAGTGACTCACTCACTCTTAATATTTCAAAATTGAGGTTTCTAATTTTAAATGGGTAGGGCAGGTCAGTGACTCACTCACTATCAAATTTTCAAAACTTTGGTTAATTAAGTTTACAAACCACGGCAGGTCAGTGACTCACCGACCATCAAATTTTCAAAATAGAGGTTTATAATTTTAAATGTCGGCGGAAGGACAGTGACTCACTCAATCTTAATATTTCAAAATTTAGGTTTCTAATTTAAAATGGGTAGGGCAGGTCAGTGACTCACTCACTATCAAATTTTCAACATAGAGGTTTATTAAGTTTACAAACCACGTCAGGTCAGTGACTCAGCAACTTTCAAATTTTCAAAATTGACGTTTAGAATTTTTAAAGTCGGCGGAAGGACAGTGACTCACTCACTCTCAATATTTCAAAATTGAGGTTTCGAATTTAAAATGGGTAGGGCAGGTCAGTGACTCAATCACTATCAAATTTTCAAAACTTTGGTTAATTAAGTTTACAAACCGCGGCAGGTCAGTGACTCACCGACCATCAAATTTTCAAAATAGAGGTTTATAATTTTAAATGTCGGCGGAAGGACAGTGACTCACTCAATCTTAATATTTCAAAATTTAGGTTTCTAATTTAAAATGGGTAGGGCAGGTCAGTGACTCACTCACTATCAAATTTTCAACATAGAGGTTTATTAAGTTTACAAACCACGTCAGGTCAGTGACTCAGCAACTTTCAAATTTTCAAAATTGACGTTTAGAATTTTTAAAGTCGGCGGAAGGACAGTGACTCACTCACTCTCAATATTTCAAAATTGAGGTTTCGAATTTAAAATGGGTAGGGCAGGTCAGTGACTCAATCACTATCAAATTTTCAAAACTTTGGTTAATTAAGTTTACAAACCGCGGCAGGTCAGTGACTCACCGACCATCAAATTTTCAAAATTAAGGTTTCTAATTTTAAATGGGTAGGGCAGGTCAGTGACTCACTCACAATCAAATTTTCAAAATTTGGGTTTATTAAGTTTACAAACCACGTCAGGTCAGTGACTCAGCAACTTTCATATTTTCAAAATTGACGTTTAAAATTTTTAAAGTCGGCGGAAGGACAGTGACTCACTCACTCTTAATATTTCAAAATTGAGGTTTCGAATTTAAAATGGGTAGGGCATGTCAGTGACTCACTCACTATCAAATTTTCAAAACTTTGGTTAATTAAGTTTACAAACCGCGGCAGGTCAGTGACTCACCGACCATCAAATTTTCAAAATAGAGGTTTATAATTTTAAATGTCGGCGGAAGGACAGTGACTCACTCAATCTTAATATTTCAAAATTAAGGTTTCTAATTTTAAATGGGTAGGGCAGGTCAGTGACTCACTCACTATTAAATTATCAAAATTTGGGTTTATTAAGTTTACAAACCACGTCAGGTCAGTGACTCAGTAACTTTCAAATTTTTAAAATTGACGTTTAAAATTTTTAAAGTCGGCGGAAGGACAGTGACTCACTCACTCTCAATATTTCAAAATTGAGGTTTCGAATTTTAAATGGGTAGGGCAGGTCAGTGACTCACTCACTATCAAATTTTCAAAACTTTGGTTTAATAAGTTTACAGACCACGGCAGGTCAGTGACTCACCGACTATCAAATTTTCAAAATAGAGGTTTATAATTGTAAAAGTCGACGGCAGGAGAGTGACTTACTCTTTCTTAATATTTCAAAATTTTGGTGTATAATTTTAATTGTATAGGTGAGAACAGTGACTCACTCACTATCAAATTTTCAAAATTTGGGTTTATTAAGTTTACAAACCACGTCAGGTCAGTGACTCAGCAACTTTCAAATTTTCAAAATTGACGTTTAGAATTTTTAAAGTCGGCGGAAGGACAGTGACTCACTCACTCTTAATATTTCAAAATTGAGGTTTCGAATTTAAAATGGGTAGGGCAGGTCAGTGACTCACTCACTATCAAATTTTCAAAACTTTGGTTAATTAAGTTTACAAACCGCGGCAGGTCAGTGACTCACCGACCATCAAATTTTCAAAATAGAGGTTTATAATTTTAAATGTCGGCGGAAGGACAGTGACTCACTCAATCTTAATATTTCAAAATTAAGGTTTCTAATTTTAAATGGGTAGGGCAGGTCAGTGACTCACTCACAATCAAATTTTCAAAATTTGGGTTTATTAAGTTTACAAACCACGTCAGGTCAGTGACTCAGCAACTATCAAATTTTAAAAATTGACGTTTAAAATTTTAAAAGTCAGCGGAAGGACAGTGACTCACTCACTCTTAATATTTCAAAATTTAGGTTTCTAATTTAAAATGGGTAGGGCAGGTCAGTGACTCACTCACTATCAAATTTTCAAAATAGAGGTTTATTAAGTTTACAAACCACGTCAGGTCAGTGACTCAGCAACTTTCAAATTTTCAAAATTGACGTTTAAAATTTTTAAAGTCGGCGGAAGGACAGTGACTCACTCACTCTCAATATTTCAAAATTGAGGTTTCGAATTTAAAATGGGTAGGGCAGGTCAGTGACTCACTCACTATCAAATTTTCAAAACTTTGGTTTAATAAGTTTACAGACCACGGCAGGTCAGTGACTCACCGACTATCAAATTTTCAAAATAGAGGATTATAATTGTAAAAGTCGACGGCAGGAGAGTGACTTACTCTTTCTTAATATTTCAAAATTTTGGTGTATAATTTTAATTGTATAGGTGAGGACAGTGACTCACTCACTATCAAATTTTCAAAACTTTGGTTAATTAAGTTTACAAACCGTGGCAGGTCAGTGACTCACCGACCATCAAATTTTCAAAATAGAGGTTTATAATTTTAAAAGTCGGCGGAAGGACAGTGACTCACTCACTCTTAATATTTCAAAATTGAGGTTTCGTATTTAAAATGGGTAGGGCAGGTCAGTGACTCACTCACTATCAAATTTTCAAAACTTTGGTTTAATAAGTTTACAGACCACGGCAGGTCAGTGACTCACCGACTATCAAATTTTCAAAATAGAGGATTATAATTGTTAAAGTCGACGGCAGGAGAGTGACTTACTCTTTCTTAATATTTCAAAATTTTGGTGTATAATTTTAATTGTATAGGTGAGGACAGTGACTCACTCACTATCAAATTTTAAAAACTTTGGTTAATTAAGTTTACAAACCGCGGCAGGTCAGTGACTCACCGACCATCAAATTTTCAAAATACAGGTTTATAATTTTAAAAGTCGGCGGAAGGACAGTGACTCACTCACTCTTAATATTTCAAAATTGAGGTTTCGAATTTAAAATGGGTAGGGCAGGTCAGTGACTCACTCACTATCAAATTTTCAAAATTTGGGTTTATTAAGTTTACAGACTACAGCAGGTCTTTGACTCACCAACTATCAAATTTTCAAAATAGAGGTTTATAATTTTAAAAGTCAGCGGAAGGACAGTGACTCACTCACTCTGAATATTTCAAAATTTAGGTTTCTAATTTAAAATGGGTAGGGCAGGTCAGTGACTCACTCACTATCAAATTTTCAAAATAGAGGTTTATTAAGTTTACAAACCACGTCAGGTCAGTGACTCAGCAACTTTCAAATTTTCAAAATTGACGTTTAAAATTTTTAAAGTCGGCGGAAGGACAGTGACTCACTCACTCTCAATATTTCAAAATTGAGGTTTCGAATTTAAAATGGGTAGGGCAGGTCAGTGACTCACTCACTATCAAATTTTCAAAACTTTGGTTTAATAAGTTTACAGACCACGGCAGGTCAGTGACTCACCGACTATCAAATTTTCAAAATAGAGGTTTATAATTGTAAAAGTCGACGGCAGGAGAGTGACTTACTCTTTCTTAATATTTCAAAATTTTGGTGTATAATTTTAATTGTATAGGTGAGGACAGTGACTCACTCACTATCAAATTTTCAAAATTTGGGTTTATTAAGTTTACAAACCACGTCAGGTCAGTGACTCAGCAACTTTCAAATTTTCAAAATTGACGTTTAGAATTTTTAAAGTTGGCGGACGGACAGTGACTCACTCACTCTTAATATTTCAAAATTTAGGTTTCGAATTTAAAATGGGTAGGGCAGGTCAGTGACTCAATCACTATCAAATTTTCAAAACTTTGGTTAATTAAGTTTACAAACCGCGGCAGGTCAGTGACTCACCGACCATCAAATTTTCAAAATAGAGGTTTATAATTTTAAATGTCGGCGGAAGGACAGTGACTCACTCAATCTTAATATTTCAAAATTTAGGTTTCTAATTTAAAATGGGTAGGGCAGGTCAGTGACTCACTCACTATCAAATTTTCAAAATTTGGGTTTATTAAGTTTACAAACCACGTCAGGTCAGTGACTCAGTAACTTTCAAATTTTTAAAATTGACGTTTAAAATTTTTAAAGTCGGCGGAAGGACAGTGACTCACTCACTCTCAATATTTCAAAATTGAGGTTTCGAATTTTAAATGGGTAGGGCAGGTCAGTGACTCACTCACTATCAAATTTTCAAAACTTTGGTTTAATAAGTTTACAGACCACGGCAGGTCAGTGACTCACCGACTATCAAATTTTCAAAATAGAGGTTTATAATTGTAAAAGTCGACGGCAGGAGAGTGACTTACTCTTTCTTAATATTTCAAAATTTTGGTGTATAATTTTAATTGTATAGGTGAGAACAGTGACTCACTCACTATCAAATTTTCAAAATTTGGGTTTATTAAGTTTACAAACCACGTCAGGTCAGTGACTCAGCAACTTTCAAATTTTCAAAATTGACGTTTAGAATTTTTAAAGTCGGCGGAAGGACAGTGACTCACTCACTCTTAATATTTCAAAATTGAGGTTTCGAATTTAAAATGGGTAGGGCAGGTCAGTGACTCACTCACTATCAAATTTTCAAAACTTTGGTTAATTAAGTTTACAAACCGTGGCAGGTCAGTGACTCACCGACCATCAAATTTTCAAAATAGAGGTTTATAATTTTAAAAGTCGGCGGAAGGACAGTGACTCACTCACTCTTAATATTTCAAAATTGAGGTTTCGTATTTAAAATGGGTAGGGCAGGTCAGTGACTCACTCACTATCAAATTTTCAAAACTTTGGTTTAATAAGTTTACAGACCACGGCAGGTCAGTGACTCACCGACTATCAAATTTTCAAAATAGAGGATTATAATTGTTAAAGTCGACGGCAGGAGAGTGACTTACTCTTTCTTAATATTTCAAAATTTTGGTGTATAATTTTAATTGTATAGGTGAGGACAGTGACTCACTCACTATCAAATTTTAAAAACTTTGGTTAATTAAGTTTACAAACCGCGGCAGGTCAGTGACTCACCGACCATCAAATTTTCAAAATACAGGTTTATAATTTTAAAAGTCGGCGGAAGGACAGTGACTCACTCACTCTTAATATTTCAAAATTGAGGTTTCGAATTTAAAATGGGTAGGGCAGGTCAGTGACTCACTCACTATCAAATTTTCAAAATTTGGGTTTATTAAGTTTACAGACTACAGCAGGTCTTTGACTCACCAACTATCAAATTTTCAAAATAGAGGTTTATAATTTTAAAAGTCAGCGGAAGGACAGTGACTCACTCACTCTGAATATTTCAAAATTTAGGTTTCTAATTTAAAATGGGTAGGGCAGGTCAGTGACTCACTCACTATCAAATTTTCAAAATAGAGGTTTATTAAGTTTACAAACCACGTCAGGTCAGTGACTCAGCAACTTTCAAATTTTCAAAATTGACGTTTAAAATTTTTAAAGTCGGCGGAAGGACAGTGACTCACTCACTCTCAATATTTCAAAATTGAGGTTTCGAATTTAAAATGGGTAGGGCAGGTCAGTGACTCACTCACTATCAAATTTTCAAAACTTTGGTTTAATAAGTTTACAGACCACGGCAGGTCAGTGACTCACCGACTATCAAATTTTCAAAATAGAGGTTTATAATTGTAAAAGTCGACGGCAGGAGAGTGACTTACTCTTTCTTAATATTTCAAAATTTTGGTGTATAATTTTAATTGTATAGGTGAGGACAGTGACTCACTCACTATCAAATTTTCAAAATTTGGGTTTATTAAGTTTACAAACCACGTCAGGTCAGTGACTCAGCAACTTTCAAATTTTCAAAATTGACGTTTAGAATTTTTAAAGTTGGCGGAAGGACAGTGACTCACTCACTCTTAATATTTCAAAATTTAGGTTTCGAATTTAAAATGGGTAGGGCAGGTCAGTGACTCAATCACTATCAAATTTTCAAAACTTTGGTTAATTAAGTTTACAAACCGCGGCAGGTCAGTGACTCACCGACCATCAAATTTTCAAAATAGAGGTTTATAATTTTAAATGTCGGCGGAAGGACAGTGACTCACTCAATCTTAATATTTCAAAATTTAGGTTTCTAATTTAAAATGGGTAGGGCAGGTCAGTGACTCACTCACTATCAAATTTTCAAAATTTGGGTTTATTAAGTTTACAAACCACGTCAGGTCAGTGACTCAGTAACTTTCAAATTTTTAAAATTGACGTTTAAAATTTTTAAAGTCGGCGGAAGGACAGTGACTCACTCACTCTCAATATTTCAAAATTGAGGTTTCGAATTTTAAATGGGTAGGGCAGGTCAGTGACTCACTCACTATCAAATTTTCAAAACTTTGGTTTAATAAGTTTACAGACCACGGCAGGTCAGTGACTCACCGACTATCAAATTTTCAAAATAGAGGTTTATAATTGTAAAAGTCGACGGCAGGAGAGTGACTTACTCTTTCTTAATATTTCAAAATTTTGGTGTATAATTTTAATTGTATAGGTGAGAACAGTGACTCACTCACTATCAAATTTTCAAAATTTGGGTTTATTAAGTTTACAAACCACGTCAGGTCAGTGACTCAGCAACTTTCAAATTTTCAAAATTGACGTTTAGAATTTTTAAAGTCGGCGGAAGGACAGTGACTCACTCACTCTTAATATTTCAAAATTGAGGTTTCGAATTTAAAATGGGTAGGGCAGGTCAGTGACTCACTCACTATCAAATTTTCAAAACTTTGGTTAATTAAGTTTACAAACCGCGGCAGGTCAGTGACTCACCGACCATCAAATTTTCAAAATAGAGGTTTATAATTTTAAATGTCGGCGGAAGGACAGTGACTCACTCAATCTTAATATTTCAAAATTAAGGTTTCTAATTTTAAATGGGTAGGGCAGGTCAGTGACTCACTCACAATCAAATTTTCAAAATTTGGGTTTATTAAGTTTACAAACCACGTCAGGTCAGTGACTCAGCAACTTTCAAATTTTCAAAATTGACGTTTAAAATTTTTAAAGTCGGCGGAAGGACAGTGACTCACTCACTCTCAATATTTCAAAATTGAGGTTTCGAATTTAAAATGGGTAGGGCAGGTCAGTGACTCACTCACTATCAAATTTTCAAAACTTTGGTTTAATAAGTTTACAGACCACGGCAGGTCAGTGACTCACCGACTATCAAATTTTCAAAATAGAGGATTATAATTGTAAAAGTCGACGGCAGGAGAGTGACTTACTCTTTCTTAATATTTCAAAATTTTGGTGTATAATTTTAATTGTATAGGTGAGGACAGTGACTCACTCACTATCAAATTTTCAAAACTTTGGTTAATTAAGTTTACAAACCGTGGCAGGTCAGTGACTCACCGACCATCAAATTTTCAAAATAGAGGTTTATAATTTTAAAAGTCGGCGGAAGGACAGTGACTCACTCACTCTTAATATTTCAAAATTGAGGTTTCGTATTTAAAATGGGTAGGGCAGGTCAGTGACTCACTCACTATCAAATTTTCAAAACTTTGGTTTAATAAGTTTACAGACCACGGCAGGTCAGTGACTCACCGACTATCAAATTTTCAAAATAGAGGATTATAATTGTTAAAGTCGACGGCAGGAGAGTGACTTACTCTTTCTTAATATTTCAAAATTTTGGTGTATAATTTTAATTGTATAGGTGAGGACAGTGACTCACTCACTATCAAATTTTAAAAACTTTGGTTAATTAAGTTTACAAACCGCGGCAGGTCAGTGACTCACCGACCATCAAATTTTCAAAATAGAGGTTTATAATTTTAAAAGTCGGCGGAAGGACAGTGACTCACTCACTCTTAATATTTCAAAATTGAGGTTTCGAATTTAAAATGGGTAGGGCAGGTCAGTGACTCACTCACTATCAAATTTTCAAAATTTGGGTTTATTAAGTTTACAGACTACAGCAGGTCTTTGACTCACCAACTATCAAATTTTCAAAATAGAGGTTTATAATTTTAAAAGTCAGCGGAAGGACAGTGACTCACTCACTCTGAATATTTCAAAATTTAGGTTTCTAATTTAAAATGGGTAGGGCAGGTCAGTGACTCACTCACTATCAAATTTTCAAAATAGAGGTTTATTAAGTTTACAAACCACGTCAGGTCAGTGACTCAGCAACTTTCAAATTTTCAAAATTGACGTTTAAAATTTTTAAAGTCGGCGGAAGGACAGTGACTCACTCACTCTCAATATTTCAAAATTGAGGTTTCGAATTTAAAATGGGTAGGGCAGGTCAGTGACTCACTCACTATCAAATTTTCAAAACTTTGGTTTAATAAGTTTACAGACCACGGCAGGTCAGTGACTCACCGACTATCAAATTTTCAAAATAGAGGTTTATAATTGTAAAAGTCGACGGCAGGAGAGTGACTTACTCTTTCTTAATATTTCAAAATTTTGGTGTATAATTTTAATTGTATAGGTGAGGACAGTGACTCACTCACTATCAAATTTTCAAAATTTGGGTTTATTAAGTTTACAAACCACGTCAGGTCAGTGACTCAGCAACTTTCAAATTTTCAAAATTGACGTTTAGAATTTTTAAAGTTGGCGGAAGGACAGTGACTCACTCACTCTTAATATTTCAAAATTTAGGTTTCGAATTTAAAATGGGTAGGGCAGGTCAGTGACTCACTCACTATTAAATTTTCAAAACTTTGGTTTAATAAGTTTACAAACCGCGGCAGGTCAGTGACTCACCGACCATCAAATTTTCAAAATAGAGGTTTATAATTTTAAATGTCGGCGGAAGGACAGTGACTCACTCAATCTTAATATTTCAAAATTTAGGTTTCTAATTTTAAATGGGTAGGGCAGGTCAGTGACTCACTCACAATCAAATTTTCAAAATTTGGGTTTATTAAGTTTACAAACCACGTCAGGTCAGTGACTCAGCAACTTTCAAATTTTCAAAATTGACGTTTAAAATTTTTAAAGTCGGCGGAAGGACAGTGACTCACTCACTCTCAATATTTCAAAATTGAGGTTTCGAATTTAAAATGGGTAGGGCAGGTCAGTGACTCACTCACTATCAAATTTTCAAAACTTTGGTTCAATAAGTTTACAGACCACGGCAGGTCAGTGACTCACCGACTATCAAATTTTCAAAATAGAGGATTATAATTGTAAAAGTCGACGGCAGGAGAGTGACTTACTCTTTCTTAATATTTCAAAATTTTGGTGTATAATTTTAATTGTATAGGTGAGGACAGTGACTCACTCACTATCAAATTTTCAAAACTTTGGTTAATTAAGTTTACAAACCGTGGCAGGTCAGTGACTCACCGACCATCAAATTTTCAAAATAGAGGTTTATAATGTTAAAAGTCGGTGGAAGGACAGTGACTCACTCACTCTTAATATTTCAAAATTTAGTTTTCGAATTTAAAATGGGTAGGGCAGGTCAGTGACTCACTCACTATTAAATTTTCAAAACTTTGGTTTAATAAGTTTACAAACCGCGGCAGGTCAGTGACTCACCGACCATCAAATTTTCAAAATAGAGGTTTATAATTTTAAATGTCGGCGGAAGGACAGTGACTCACTCAATCTTAATATTTCAAAATTTTGGTTTCTAATTTTAAATGGGTAGGGCCGGTCAGTGACTCACTCACAATCAAATTTTCAAAATTTGGGTTTATTAAGTTTACAAACCACGTCAGGTCAGTGACTCAGCAACTTTCAAATTTTCAAAATTGACGTTTAAAATTTTTAAAGTCGGCGGAAGGACAGTGACTCACTCAATCTCAATATTTCAAAATTGAGGTTTCGAATTTAAAATGGGTAGGGCAGGTCAGTGACTCACTCACTATCAAATTTTCAAAACTTTGGTTTAATAAGTTTACAGACCACGGCAGGTCAGTGACTCACCGACAATCAAATTTTCAAAATAGAGGATTATAATTGTTAAAGTCGACGGCAGGAGAGTGACTTACTCTTTCTTAATATTTCAAAATTTTGGTGTATAATTTTAATTGTATAGGTGAGGACAGTGACTCACTCACTATCAAATTTTCAAAACTTTGGTTAATTAAGTTTACAAACCGCGGCAGGTCAGTGACTCACCGACCATCAAATTTTCAAAATAGAGGTTTATAATTTTAAAAGTCGGCGGAAGGACAGTGACTCACTCACTCTTAATATTTCAAAATTGAGGTTTCGAATTTAAAATGGGTAGGGCAGGTCAGTGACTCACTCACTATCAAATTTTCAAAATTTGGGTTTATTAAGTTTACAGACTACAGCAGGTCTTTGACTCACCAACTATCAAATTTTCAAAATAGAGGTTTATAATTTTAAAAGTCAGCGGAAGGACAGTGACTCACTCACTCTTAATATTTCAAAATTTAGGTTTCTAATTTAAAATGGGTAGGGCAGGTCAGTGACTCACTCACTATCAAATTTTCAACATAGAGGTTTATTAAGTTTACAAACCACGTCAGGTCAGTGACTCAGCAACTTTCAAATTTTCAAAATTGACGTTTAGAATTTTTAAAGTCGGCGGAAGGACAGTGACTCACTCACTCTTAATATTTCAAAATTGAGGTTTCGAATTTAAAATGGGTAGGGCAGGTCAGTGACTCACTCACTATCAAATTTTCAAAACTTTGGTTTAATAAGTTTACAAACCGCGGCAGGTCAGTGACTCACCGACCATCAAATTTTCAAAATAGAGGTTTATAATTTTAAATGTCGGCGGAAGGACAGTGACTCACTCACTCTTAATATTTCAAAATTGAGGTTTCGAATTTAAAATGGGTAGGGCAGGTCAGTGACTCACTCACTATCAAATTTTCAAAATTTGGGTTTATTAAGTTTACAGACTACAGCAGGTCTTTGACTCACCAACTATCAAATTTTCAAAATAGAGGTTTATAATTTTAAAAGTCAGCGGAAGGACAGTGACTCACTCACAATCAAATTTTCAAAATTTGGGTTTATTAAGTTTACAAACCACGTCAGGTCAGTGACTCAGCAACTTTCAAATTTTCAAAATTGACGTTTAAAATTTTTAAAGTCGGCGGAAAGACAGTGACTCACTCACTCTCAATATTTCAAAATTGAGGTTTCGAATTTAAAATGGGTAGGGCAGGTCAGTGACTCACTCACTATCAAATTTTCAAAACTTTGGTTTAATAAGTTTACAGACCACGGCAGGTCAGTGACTCACCGACTATCAAATTTTCAAAATAGAGGATTATAATTGTAAAAGTCGACGGCAGGAGATTGACTTACTCTTTCTTAATATTTCAAAATTTTGGTGTATAATTTTAATTGTATAGGTGAGGACAGTGACTCACTCACTATCAAATTTTCAAAATTTGGGTTTATTAAGTTTACAAACCACGTCAGGTCAGTGACTCAGCAACTTTCAAATTTTCAAAATTGACATTTAAAATTTTAAAGTCGGCGGAAGGACAGTGACTCACTCACTCTTAATATTTCAAAATTGAGGTTTCTAATTTTAAATGGGTAGGGCAGGTCAGTGACTCACTCACTATCAAATTTTCAAAACTTTGGTTAATTAAGTTTACAAACCACGGCAGGTCAGTGACTCACCGACCATCAAATTTTCAAAATAGAGGTTTATAATTTTAAAAGTCGGCGGAAGGACAGTGACTCACTCACTCTTAATATTTCAAAATTGAGGTTTCGAATTTAAAATGGGTAGGGCAGGTCAGTGACTAACTCACTCTCAAATTTTCAAAACTTTGATTAATTACGTTTACAAACCACTGCAGGTCAGTAACTCACCGACTATCAAAGTTTCAAAATAGAGGTTTATAATTGTAAAAGTCGACGGCAGGAGAGTAACTTACTCTTTCTTATTATTTCAAAATGTTGGTGTAAAATTTTAATTGTATATGGAAGGACAGTGACTCACTCACTATCAAATTTTCATAATTTGGGTTTATTAAGTTTACAAACCACGTCAGGTCAGTGACTCAGCAACTTTCAAATTTTCAAAATTGACGTTTAGAATTTTTATAGTCGGCGGAAGGACAGTGACTCACTCACTCTTAATATTTCAAAATTTAGGTTTCGAATTTAAAATGGGTAGGGCAGGTCAGTGACTCACTCACTATCAAAATTTCAAAACTTTGGTTAATTAAGTTTACAAACCACGGCAGGTCAGTGACTCATTGACTATCAAAAATTTTAAAATAGAGGTTTATAATTTTAAAAGTCGGCGGAAGGACAGTGATTCACTCGCTCATAATATTTCAAAATTTAAGTTTCTTATTTTAAATGCATAGGGCTGGGCAGTGACTCACTCTCTATGAAATTTTGAAAATTTGGGTTTATTAAGTTTACAGACCACGGCAGATCAGTGACACACCGACTATCAAAATTTCCAAAAACACGTTGATAATTATAAAAGTCAGCGGCAGGACCGTGACTCACTCACTCTTAATATTTCAAAATGTTGGTGTAAAATTTTAATTGTATATGGAAGGACAGTGACACACTCACTATCAAATTTACAAAATTTGGGTTTATTAAGTTTACAGTACACGGCAGGTCAGTGACTCACCAACTATCAAATATTCAAAATAGAGGTATATAATTGTTAAAATCGATGGCACGAGAGTGACTCACTCTTTCATAATTTTTCAAAATTTTGGTGTATAATTTTAATTGTATAGGGGAGGACATTGACTCGCTCTATATCAATTTTTCAAAATAGACGTTTTTAATTTTAAATGTCGATGGCAGGGCAATCCCTCACTCTTAAAATTTACGTCATAATTTAAAATGTATAGGGCTGGACAGTGACTCACTCAATATCAAATTTTTAAAATTTTTTTTTATCAATAGACTACGTCACTACGGCACGTCAGTGACTCATCGTCTCTATCAAATATTCAAAACTGTCCAATTCTTTCTGTTCTCACATACCCCACCCCAAGTTGAAGATATCAATATGAGATTTACACCACTTGATCATCTTAGTTCCAAGGCAAGCTTCCTAAATTTTTATCAAAAAAGTTTCAAAATTGCGGGTTTTATGGGACATTTTGAAAAAATAAAAAAACGCAATTATCTCCGCTTCTAGTGGTCGTAGAACAATTTTCCGAGTATGGTTGAGCTCGTCTCAGCAAGTTCTACAACTATTCTATTAAAAGCAAAATTGTAGGTCAAAGGTCAAGGTCAATTTTCTTGAGCGTAAATTTTCAAACTCAAAATTGAAAACCAGCCGACCATTTTAAATGGATTTTGAGATAGCTAAACGATTCCTCGTGAAATTTTACGTAATATATGTCAAAACTGCGATGAGGTTATTTTTTGTTTAATTTAAAAATAAATAAGAATATTAAAAAACATGTTTTTTTGCAACGCCGAAGGCAGGGTCAACATTATAATCGCCTGTAACATCGTCCTTGATGATTTTAGGTAAAAAGTGATAATAATTAAAGTTGATCCCCTCGTCAAAACCAATCGACTGATGTATATGTCAATGACCTTTGCTGACCTTCAGGTCAAAGGTCACCCAGGTCGGTGACCTGAGGTCATCTGACCTAGATTTATGAGAGGTTTTTGAAAAGGTCTTGTTAAGAAGATAATTTTGGTAATCATCGTTTGGTCTGTACCTCGACTACAAACCAAATGATTGTACTTTTGTTTAATTAAATGCACAATTTTATGAGCAGTGAATTGAAAAAGTACAATTATTCGGCTTGTAGTCGATGAACAGACCAAAAATTGGTCACTAAAATGATCTTCTCAACAAGAACTTTTCAAAAACCTATCATAAATCTAGGTCAGGTGACCTCAGGTCACCGACCTGGGTGACCTTTGACCTGAAGGTCAGCAAAGGTCATTGACATATACATCAGTCGATTGGTTTTGACGAGGGGATCAACTTTAATTATTATCACTTTTTACCTAAAATCATCAGGGACGATGTTACAGGCGATTATAATGTTGACCCTGCCTTCGGCGTTGCAAAAAAACATGTTTTTTAATATTCTTATTTATTTTTAAATTAAACAAAAAATAACCTCATCGCAGTTTTGACATATATTACGTAAAATTTCACGAGGAATCGTTTAGCTATCTCAAAATCCATTTAAAATGGTCGGCTGGTTTTCAATTTTGAGTTTGAAAATTTACGCTCAAGAAAATTGACCTTGACCTTTGACCTACAATTTTGCTTTTAATAGAATAGTTGTAGAACTTGCTGAGACGAGCTCAACCATACTCGGAAAATTGTTCTACGACCACTAGAAGCGGAGATAATTGCGTTTTTTTATTTTTTCAAAATGTCCCATAAAACCCGCAATTTTGAAACTTTTTTGATAAAAATTAAGGAAGCTCTCCTTGGAACTAAGATGATCAAGTGGTGTAAATCTCATATTGATATCTTCAACTTGGGGTGGGGTATGTGAGAACAGAAAGAATTGGACAACTGTAGTTTATAATTTTAAAAGTCGGCGGGTGGGTGGACAGTGACTCATTCTTAATATTTCAAAATTTGGTTCTCTAATTTAAAATGCATAGGCCAGGGCAGTGACTCACTCAATATAAAATTTTCAAAATTATGTTTTATTATGTTTATAGACCACAGCAGGTCAATGACTAACTGACTATCAAATTTTCGTAATAGACGTTTATAATTTAAAATGTCAGCGGCAGGACAGTGACGCACTCACACTAAAAATTTCAAAATTTTGGTTATAATTTAAAATGAATATAGGGCAGGACAGTGACTCACTCAATATCAAATTTTCAAAGGTGTTGTGTTTATTATATTAATAGTCTACGTTAGGCAGGTCAGTGACTCAATGACTATCAATTATTCGGGTTAATTTGAAGAAGTCTTTATAGATTTGAGTCCTGCTAATTTGGACCAAAATTCTTTTATCTTAATCAATCATAAATATTATTTTTTTAAATACAGTTTTCAAGGTTATATGATCAAATCCTAAAGTCTCACTGGAAATAACATGTAAGAACTCTGTAAATGATAGCTTTAACACTGTGCAATGAATGTTCTTCAGAATCCCTCGAGCCCCAAGATATTAAGCTGATGATACTTATTAAAAATAATATTCGTTTCAAGCCCGTTGCCAACATCAATTATGACAGGTGTTTTCTTCTACACTCACTTTTCCATTCTCCCAGCAAGAAATGACGCAAACAGCAGGCGCTGGTGCTTCAGGAAGCTTGTGGTGTCGTCACAAAGGCCAGACTTCCACAGGCCACAGTACTGTTGGCCGTTGGCAAAAAGCATGACTCCTCGGCCGTGGTGTTTGTCTTTTTCTCAAAAGCCTGATATATAATATTTCAACAATTTATGTAATTAGTCAGAAATAATTAAAAAGCTTTGATTAGCAAACCTTTTTGTATTTGGAGCCATCAGAGAATATCAAGGTGCCAAATCCACTGCGCACTCCTTCGCTCCACTCGCCCTCGTAACTGGCCAGCACGTTGTCCTTCTTTGTGACTTTGTAGGTGCCAAGACCTTGTCGCACACCATGGACGTACTGGCCCTCATAAGTGTCTTTACTGGGCAGAACCCGTCTTTCCATCTCCGTGTCTTTGGCCAAGCTCATATTATTCTCGCCTGCGTAGGTCTGGATGTGAATAAATTTAAGTTAAATTTAGTAAGAAAGGTTTAATTAATAGAGATAAAAATTATAATTTAATAAATTGTGGGCGGTGGGCAATTAAAATAAGGGGCCAGTTAGAAATAATTTTAAGTATAATAATTTTAAATAAATAAATCATGTATGTAACTGGTCCTCGTGTTAGCACTCGTAAGTGTCTAAAACATCTTTCCATCTCGATTCGTGTCTTTGGCCAATCTTTTATTTCTCTCGCCTACGTAAGTCTGGATGATATTTGAGCCAGGATTAGAGCAAAATTTGTTAATTTTTGGTTGTAAGTCACCTTTTCCGCCTCCCATCTTTGTTGACAAAATAAATTCTCCGCTGGTCGCTGGTACTTAAGGAGAGTAAAAGGTAGAGGAGGCGCGGAGAGGAGGAGCCTTCCATTGTTAAACTGGTCCAGAGCGCGCTGGTCTCCTAGGAGGTCCGCATCTCCTCTATCTTTTACTTTGCTGACTGGTGCTGGTGACGCTAGATGGCTCTGGCCGTCACCAAATCGTTTTCCAAAACGTCCAAAACCCACTCAACCCCCCACCCCAACCCCTGTGCCCTGTGGTGCTCGGTCTGCTCTCCCAATCTCAATGCTCAAGAAGTGCTCATGCTCTCAAAAGTCTCACATGTTGGTCTCACAGACAGTTTCATGTCATCAAATTAAAAAGTGTCTCAAATATCAACTGCAAGGAGAAAGGAGAATATCCGCAGAATATGTTGTCGAGTGACGAGGCACTTATTTAGCTAAAAGAAAAGAGATCTGATCTGGTAGGTATTATGATTATGTGGATCAATGTGGATTATGTATGTTATGTGCCTTGGATTCATTTTGATTACGAAAAGAAGTGGCGAGATCAATGAGTTAATTTCTCTATAATTTTGTTTTGTGGATCTGGATTTTGTTAAACGTCTATCGATATCATGCAAATTTTATGTTTTTAGCTTTCAAATTAATTTTAATTTCTAATCTCCTTAAATCATATTTTTTGCGCGTGTTTTAATTAAAAGCAAATTATTTTCTGCGTTGAAAAACTCTCAATAATTCCTTTAATTCATATAGTTAATAAATCAAGAGACTTCAGTTGCCAATCAGACCATTGTTAGAACTAGAAGCGTAATTATTATATGAGATATGAGACCCCTTAACTTGACAATAATAGACACATTTTTTTACGCAACAATAAAAAAAATGGAAAATTCTTTTAAACAATTTTACCAATTTTATTCTGGCCAAATATTGTTCTATGGATATTGGAAGTGTGGATTGGACTACATAACCATGTTGTTGGCATTGATATTATTATTAACCTATTTGATTTTTATGGGCCACATATATATTATATAAATGTGTTGTCCAATCCACCTCTGCTACTAATATCCATAAATTGGTCATTGATTTGTGCGAGAAATTTGAATTTTCACGAGTGACTTGGAGCTCTATTTTCAGATATTTCGCTCTAAAGTTGTTAAGGACTCCTTTTTGACTTAGGACTTGTTAGTCAAATCAAGTCTTTACAACAATATGGTGATTAAAATTTCCTATTGTCCTTCAACAACATTGCAAAAATCTGTTGAAAGGACTTGATTTGACTAATATGTCAATAAGAAGTACATCCTTAACTAAAATTTCTGACGAATGTCCGGAGATGTGAGAGCGACGAGAACACCTTAACTTCCTTGCAGCAAAAGTCCGCGCAGAGAGTTTGTCTCTCTAGCAAAAACTTCGACTTTACAGTCTTGAAAAGTGAATTCACTGACGCGAATTTTCACTTTGTTCAAATATATACTTCAACAAATTTTTTATTTTAATGATCTTTTATTATTCACATCCAGACTCACAAAGGCGAGAGAAATGAGCGTGCCAGGCCAAAGACACGGAGATGGAAAGACGGTTCTGCCCAGTAAAGACACTTATGAGGGCCAGTACGTCCATGGTGTGCGACAAGGTCTTGGCACCTACAAAGTCACAAAGAAGGACAACGTGCTGGCCAGTTACGAGGGCGAGTGGAGCGAAGGAGTGCGCAGAGGATTTGGCACCTTGATATTCTCTGATGGCTCCAAATACAAAAAGGTTTGCTAATCAAAGCTTTTTAATTATTTCTGACTAATTACATAAATTGTTGAAATATTATATATCAGGCTTTTGAGAAAAAGACAAACACCACGGCCGAGGAGTCATGCTTTTTGCCAACGGCCAACAGTACTGTGGCCTGTGGAAGTCTGGCCTTTGTGACGACACCACAAGCTTCCTGAAGCACCATTGCGCAATTTACACTTTACCCCGGTGGTTGGAAATATGGAACAGACCAGGTGCGGTTGTGTATGAGGCACCAGTGCCTGCAGTCTGCGTCATTTCTTGCTGGGAGAACGGAAAAGTGAGTGTAGAAGAAAAGAAAGCGCCCCTGTCAAAATTTTGATGTAGGCGAACAGCTTGAAACAAATATTTTTTCTACTAATCTCCCCTGCTGAAAAGCTCGGGAATCAAAATAGTTCCGAGAACTATATTTTGGTTCCCGGAACTAAGGAATAGTTCTCTCAAAGAGGAATATAGTTCCCGGGTCTCTCGAGAACTATTAAAGTAACCATTTCTGTTCCCGTAAGTCAAGATTTAGTTCCCGCTGTTGATAATTAGTTCCCGCTGTTGATATTTAGTTCCTGCTGTTGATATTTAGTTCCCTCTTGGACTTAGAATAAAAAAATTTGAGAACTGATGCCGCATGTATGAAATATAGATAAAAAAGATTTTATATTTATTTTAAAATTTTGACCATACGTGAATTAAAAAAAATCTTTTGAATACAGGCATATCAATTTTGTATGCTTTTTTTAAATTTTAAGTACAAACCTTTAAATAAAATTGATATTATGTTAACGATATTAATTGCATTAAAAAAATTAAGGATTGTAAATTTAAAAATCTGTTTTGAATATTAACACACTAAAATAAAGACTAATGAAAATAGAAAATTTCGGGCAAAAGCTCGTGTAATTCAGGCGCCTCTCCTTTAAGGAACGTTAATTAAATTTAATTGGTTTTATTATCTAAAATTTCCAGCGAAGGGTTTATTAGGTCTTATTATGCAAATGCGGAAGAATTATATAGTTGCAAAATTAATACAATTTGAAATATTTGTAATTTAAAGATTTATTGAGTATTCAACATCAGAAAATATAATTATAAAATACCACTTAGGTTATGGTAATATATGATAAAACGCAATAAAACGTAATTTTTAATGTATTGAATTTAAAATAGCAGGCCAACATGGAATCAAATAGACTGATTTTTGGACCTAAAAAATTATTTTGAAACAATTAAAAATATGTAAAATGGGTAATTAATTAATGATTTATCACAAGACAGGCATCTGTTGCACTTCATCACAACATAATTTTAAATTGGAAAAATTTAATCTTTGCTCAGTAATTTATCTGGCTATAAATTAATTTCACAGACATTTGGTGGTACACACAGAAATTCCTCAACTTTAATCAAATGACAATAGATTCTGCTTACATAGCTCCAAATTAGGACACCCGAATCTGTGTACGGCACAATATGTTTTATTGCAAGGTTTTCCTCGCTGTTTCCAAATCTAGGCAGCTGAAAATCTATTTTATGCCCAATAAATATGACACGATCCCTTGATTTTGCAAAGCATAATATTTTAGCAGGAATTTTTTGTCCATTATTATCATATAAAACAAAGAAAGAGCAAGTTCTTTCAGCCCTCAAGTACATTTCAGATGTAAATATGGCATTTCCCCTCTTAGCTCGAAGATAAAAATTCAATTCATAGGGCAGATTATCGTCAAAAAGTGTAATTGTTCTTGCATATTCGACAATGCAGGAGCTAATTGTATTAAGAGAAAGTGCTGAACCCAATGAATCAATTTCTAAGTGTTTGCTTGAGCTGTTGTCAACATTTGCCAAGTAAGTCAATATATTTAAAAAGTTGTGTATCCGCATAGTGTTTGAAATTTCAATGGCTACTTTTGTACCAGTTCCATGAATTACTTGTCCTAACCGGAAGTTTGCCGACTCAAATATAAAAGTTGAGTGGCTCCAGAGCGGACCAAGGTATTTAACCTTATCTGCGTAATGAAGTAGAACATGCAAATTAAATGTCTGGTCGCAAGTTCTGTACATGGAGGCATAATCTCTACAATATTCTTTAAGAGCCCTTTTAGCATCACAAATTTCGTCAGTGGTTATTTCATTTTTGAGTAGAGTATGAATTGCAAAAACTAATAATGAATGATGATTTAAATATCGATCAGGCCAAAAAAGTTGCAAACACGGCAACGAAAAGAAGAGGAGCCAATTTCGAAGCTCACTAGCTTTCCAATATTTCTTAAGCTCAAGGCTTCTCGGTAATCTCTTAACAAAATTAGGAGGACACAGTGACTTAATTTTTTTGTCTATCACTTCCACAAAATTTCCGATGTAAAAATCGTTGTTTCTATTTTTAGAATCAGTAATGGTGTAAATATGGCGTTTAACAACTCCCAATAGACATGAATGTAAATAGTCTGGCGAAAAACTTTTCGACAAATCAAAATTTTCTAACAAACCCATGCAAGAATATCCCTTAACACCTTTCCTATGGTTTGTTTTTTCGTCATTAGGCAAATGTTTTTCTGAATCTTTGATTTTCATAAGTTCGTTTGCATTTCTTAACATGGAAATGGAAGACCTAGCAGGGTATGACTGAGTCCTGAATGGATAAATTCTGGCTTGCCCAATGCCAACTTCAATACGTTCTCCAGGAATTTCACAAAAACTGCAGCCATGAGCTCCATTGTACATATTCAAATTTTGCATTGGCCCTCTTGCTTGAGCATCTACACTTGACGCTATAACAGAAATTCTGCTAATTATTTTCTCTTTAGTTATAGGGTGGGTCCATTCGATCCCATCTTTTCCAAATTTTTCCATGATATTTACAAATTCTTCTAAAAATACTGACATGTCAGGCTTAACAGGGGCGTACCAAATACTGTGCATTATTATGAATTTTGATCGTAAATTTGGGTTGATATCTGAAATAATTAGGAAATTTGGCCAGATTTGGGTCTTAGAACTTCCAGCTACTGGGAATCCATCGGTGTTCTGAATAAGGCAAAGGTCGTATTCAGAACTTCTATTTACTTTTAAATAGGATTCAGAATCAACTATATCTCTTATAACATTTGGAGGTTTATCTTTGCGAAATTGGCTATAATCATCTATCAATTTTGAAAGGCCCTTCTTTTCAAACATATTTCTTATTGTAATATCAATTTGATTTTCGAGATAAATTGCTGATCGCTTTTCTTTACAGGATGGACATTCATTTTTATCATTACCACCGTAATCTAATAGGCAGCTGCCACAGTAGTACTTCACTTTCGGTTTTTCATTGTTGGGAGAAATATCTTCCATCATTTTCATAAACAAATGCTTTGATTTGGGGAATATTGAATCAGGTGGCAGAATTTCGCTAATGAATTCTATTAGATCCCCTAACAATTTTTTTGAACAATAGTTGTCTTTAAATATTTTACAGATTTTGATTAATGCAGATCCTAACGTGTGCTGGCTGCCATCAATCAAAAATGTGGCTAGATCTTTCATTAAAAACTTGCCAAAATGATAATTTTGAAAATCATCATTGTCACTGTCTTCTGCAGATGACTCACTGCATGATGGAGTGTACCATTCCTCCATATCACTGTTTTCTGAATCTTCGATTTGTTGACTGCCCGGAGTATTGTTGACTGTGTCCAACGTGACTTCCGGTGCAGCGGCGGGGTCCAAAGTTAATGAGGTATCCATGGACATGACCGTTTCTTGAGAAATTCCGTCTGCGAAAAGAAATGTTTAAATTAAAAAACTTGCTATTTGATTTATTTTTTAGTCTTTGATATGGGACTCATTACTTACTAAAAGCCGGTCTTATTTAATTAAAAATTTCTTTCACTGCGAGCATTATCAAGGTCAAGACAAGAGGGGTTAATAAAACATACCTTCATCAGACAATATCCGCTCGTCTACACTGCTCTCGCTCTCGTCGGATATTCCACAAAGAGCGTGACGTTTAGCAGTCCGCTTATCGATCTGTAAAAATAAAAAAAGAAAGGAGATAAATTTAAATATTCATTTGCTCCAAGACGAAAAATATTTTTACGAACCCTAATTGATCTGTCGAAAAACCCCTTGTTGTATGAACCAGGCCCGCCTCTTCTACGGCGAGGTCTGCCTCTTTGCGTTGAACAACTCGCAAGATTATTCATGATGATTGAGATTATGCTAAATTTGTCAAAATAGCACAAAATCACGCGATCGACCCATCAATATCAATCAATTCACGAATCGACCGACGCTGGGACGCCGCGTCATGTAAACATGTAAACAATAAGCAAAGCAATAGGCCTCGCAGTATTGCCAATACCTAAAATTGAAATATTATTTTTTTTTTAATATCATTTCTGGTGAAATCTTGATTAAGATACTAAAATTAAAATTAATTTTATTATATAACTTCTGATAACTTTTTCTTCGTTATAATGTTAGGAAATCTTTGTTTTTGTGGATATGTTAATTTTCCAGAAGGTTGGTACTTTTAGTATTTTATTGGTTGAGCTTATCACGTGACCAGTCACATGATATTATTTCAAGCGGATTGGCGGCTGCAAAAAGCATTTACCTGGTAAAAAAAAATAAATATTAATTGAAAAAAGCATAATAGAAGAATGATTCAATTCAGTTTCACTATGATATAATAAAAAAATTAATTTCAATAATTATAAATTTTCAGGATCAATTATTGATATGTATATCGTTTATTTGTCTACAGTACGTCAAATGTTTGTTTGGCTCCGAGGTAATTTAAATTAGAAAAATTAAAAATGATAAATTAAATTTTTATTAAAATAAATATAGAATTTCAAAGAATAATTGAAACTTACTTTAATAAAAGAAAATAGTTTTTTTTAAATTTGAAATCAATAAAAAATAATTATTGAAAATACATGAAGCTTCGATTACCATTAATCATTAATTTTTTTTTTCAATAATTTTGCGACCAATTTTTTGTCATAGGTTATTTTACTACAGAGGAATAATTTTTTTTATTTAAAAAAATCTGATTTCTATAAAAAGTTTTTCGGTTTTCTTTTCATTAATTTTTTTTTTTTCATTTTTTCAATACAACAGATTTTAGCACTTTAAAACTTCCATTACATGGAAGTTTAAATGGGATGATTTTTTTAGTTTCTTCTAAAAATAAAAAAAAAATTATCTCATCATTTGTGTAACAAGAAGACGACACAAAACGGCACCTCTATTCTAATGTTCCTTTTGTCACTCTCGCGTGATATATTATTGTGAAATGAAATAGATGAATAATTTAATTTCCTAATTGTTTTCAATTTTTTAAGAAGATTATTTTGCTTGACCTTTTCTATAAATTCCTAATATAACCCAATACCGCGGTGCACGCGAATTCGATATTAAAATATTAATTTGTGATGTAACAGGGAGTATGGGGCAGGTATGGGGCTAGAGAGCCCCAACTGGGGTCGTGAAGGTGGCAGCACCGAGAGTAGCCGGTGGTGCTCTCTGTAGTGGGTGGCGAGTGCAGCATTGTTTACTGTTTTGGCTTCCCATGCTGGCATTGCTGTTTTAAGACGCCACGTTTTTGTGTTTTCAACGATCATTTTATTTTTCTGTGCTGTTTTGTTTAAAAATGACGACCATTAGGAGAAAACGACGTGCCGCTCAAGATATCCAAGAAGAGGACACGATCGAAAAAACAAACGATTACGGAATCTGGGTCTGCTTTGATATTGACAAGGCTGATTATGTTTATCGAGCATACCAACTCGATTTTTTCCGGGAACTGGAATATGAAAAGGCCTCGTCCTACGTAGGAAAATCCGTAAAAATTCGGTTGAAGAAAAAGGAATACGACGCGGAGGTGATTAAAGTGCACCGTAAGTTTTTTTTTATCGAAAATTCTTCAAAAGATTAAATTGCATTCCCTGGTAATCAAATGCATTTTGCGCCATGCTTGATTATTTTGTCGCTTAATTTGTTTATTGCTGCATGGGATACCTTTAAAAATCTAGTAAGCTGCAAGTATTGTTATTTAGATTGCAGATATTTCTTCAAACAAGAAAGAATTTGAGATAATTATTGTTATTCTCCCAGATTATCATAATGTTGGGTTTTTGGGCGCCATGATCGGTTATTTTGGGACGGGAGTCGGGACCATGTTCGAGCATCTCAATCTCATGTTTTGCTTTTAAATGGGGCGGCCAACAATTGATCATCATATATAGCCTTAAATAACTGACTTGCTCAAACCTATTCATATTTACAGAAAATTCTACTTTTAACTCGATTCATTTCAAATTTAAAAAAAGTTTTTTCTTTTCTGTAATTAATATCTTATTATATGTGGAAATAAATCTGCTTTTACATATATTTAAATAATTTTTTCCAGTGGAACCTGACGTTCTGGATAAGGAGTTGGACGAGCTGTTAAGTGAGATAAATGATAAAGAGGTCTTTCAGCCTTTAACTGAAGAAAACAAAACAAAGGCTGGCCGCAAACCGAAGCCATCTATTAAGGTGGTGGAATCCACTGAATGCAAGGACAAGAAAAAACTATTAGCCGCTAAACGTTTGAAAAATGATCACAGCAAGGAAAAACGCGAGGTAATTATTAATTCAGAATTTTTGTTTTATAATCATATTCATATTTATACGTAACAAATTTTCCCTCTTTTTTTCAAATAATTGAATCCTTTTTATTTTATGAATGATTTATTTTATAAAGATGAGGGCCAAACAGAAAATTATATTTGATGAAGTTAAAAATTTAGCTGTTTTTATTTTGTGTAAAAAAATTATTATTTGTAGGCACTAAAACTGAAGGTTCATGAAAATGAGGAAAAGTCGTCCGCAATTGCTGAAAAGCTTAACCAAAAATTTTCCCACTTGGTTGAAGACGAATCAAGTGAAGAATATTTTGATGCGAATATTAAGTTATCTGTTTCTGCTGATGCCTATTCGTCGATGAAAAAAACCCGAGACGAAGCTTTGGAAAGATTTCAAAAATTGGAGCAGAAGTACGAAAGACTGACTGCCGAAAGCAAAAAGATTGCCGAGGAAAATGTCTCCCTACAACTAAAAATATCTTCCCTTGAGGACGAAAAACTATCTTTCTTGAAGGATCTTGAAGGGAAAAAAGGTATCCCCCCCCTTAATTTTCACCTTTTCACACTAATTTTTAATTTTTTAGCATTGGAAGCTGCTCTTTTAACCCTTCAGCAATTGATTTCTGATCTCAAGGACTTCAAAAGTTCTAAAAAAAATGAGGAATATTGTGAAGATCTTATACGTTCAACAATTGAAGGCAAACATCGGGTATTGTTATTTAATGGAATTTAAAAACAATTTTAGCAAATTCCTTTTCAGATCAAAACCCCCGAACTTGCCCTTTCCCCAGAAGCAGAAATTGAAGAAGACGACTCATTGGTGTTTTCCAGCCCAAATGGTCAAAGCACATTTATAAATGGTGATGATGACTTCGATGTTGACGTTGGCATTCATGAAGAAATGACCGTAATTTATAGTCTGAACTATTAATCTACATAATTTTTCCTTATATGTGATCTTTTTTAGTCTCATGACACTGAAGAGGAGGCTTCTAAAAAAGATGACAACAATGACAATTTGGACGGCTTGGATAAAAATTCCACACCAGAACCTAGAATTCAGAAAGGAAAGTTGTAAGTAATCGAAAAATAATAAGATTATGAAAAAAGATTTAACTAAAATTCCAAATAAAATCTAGAAAAAAGGCTATTCCGGTTGCTAAAATCCATAATTTCTCTGACGTCTACAAAAGATTACATAATAATTTGGAACGCCAGCTCAAGTATCCTATTGGCCATGAGATATACAACTCTAAAGAGGTAAAAATATAATTCTTTTCATTGAATTCGATAGTAAAATTTTCTTTTTAAGGAAATGAAGATGCTTAGCTCTTTGGTTGGCGTAATCAGAAGTGATTATCGCAGATTATTGCGACAGTGCCACACCCCAGGTGCTTTAATTGGAGGAACTATGAGATTAGCTGTGACAACCGAGGCCTTAACATACTGCTCTGTTATGGGCCAATCTAAAGGACGCTCGGGGAAGCCCCCAAAACCAGGACTTCACACTGTCATTACTGATTCGCTTTTGGGTAAATTTTGCTAATATTTGTTTCATTTAACAAACAATTAATACGTGTATTAAAACTTTTTCAGATTCTGTTAAAGATGCAAGACTACGTCACTTGAAATATGCAGAAAAGGTCAAGGCGCAAGGTTTTATGGACAAGGACATGGCTAATAATCCAATTAAGCCAAAGAACATGGACACTGACTGGACAACGAAAAAGTGCGAAGACCGAGCTGCCCTGAAGAGAGCACTCAACAAACTCCTGGGCAAATTTTCCTCTGACGAAGATGAAGGTGCTTCAACATCATCTCAGCAACAGCAACAGCAAAATCCGACAGAGAGCAACAAAGAAAGCAACAAAAGTTTAGTGATTGTGCCTCCTAATTAACAAAACAGAAGCAGTGTGGAGACTGTGCTATTAATTTTATATTTTTCTTTTACAAACTTATTCTGTAGTTCCATTGTGTACAAATGCCCTTTTAAAAAGTTTGTGCAAATTTTCACCATCCCAATATTTTGGTTGTATTTTACAGTCAATATCATGTATTTTAAGAAATGAAATTTTTTATTTCTTTTAATTTTTAACCAAATTTTGTAACTTATTGCGGGAACTATCAGAGGCACTATTTCATTCTCTGTCAGAAGGGAACAGAGAGGGGGAACCATTCAAGGAACAGAGAGAGGGAACTATATAGGGAACAGAGAGAGGGAACTATATAGGGAACAGAGAGAGGGAACTATTCGGGGAACAGAAATGGGGAACTAAGCGTCAAGGGAACTAAGTGCAAAATGGCTACTAAAATAGTACCCGGGAACCAAGTCTCTGAAGAACTATCTGGGGAACTATAATTTTTCAGCAGGGTCATCAGCTAAATATCTGAAAAAGGGATTTTGATGAACAATTATTACAGTGTCATTTGCAGAGGCCTGTTATGCTATTTCCATCAAAACATTATGTAGGATTTCATTATATAATGTTTTGATATTTTGTGCATTTTTGCAGATTAACAATTAATATAATACTTCTACGAATATAAGAAAGACACAATTTTGCTCAAAATCTACCTGACTAAAAAGTTATATAAAGATTTTATCAAATTAACTTTTAATAATTACAAATCTGTTGTGAAAATTAAATAATTTTGATAATTTGCTTCAAAACTTATAGTTAATTTTCTTTCCAATTTCCTAGTGGATTCTTTTTGAGACCCTTGTAAATAATTTTTTACAGCCGAGAGGACCTGGAGTTGTTGCAAGCGAGCTTTACTTTCTGAAGGGAAACTTCTTTTTCAAGGATGAGTGGCGCATCTCAAGCCACCACCCCATTTCTGAACTGGAGGGGCATCAATATCCAAGGCTCCCCCTTTGAGAGCATCTTCGATGTCCTTCGTCCTGCTGCTCAGATGGTCAACACTACATTTAAAGTCTTTATTCACAAGTTTGCTTGTTTGTTAATTGCTAATTATAATAAACTAGTTGCAGATTGAGAGCATTTCTGTGGTGAAGGATTTGTTACCCCTCGACTAGTAGAAAGTAGTTTGAAGAGCATTGCCAGTATATGGCTTCCTCGAGCAGCCAAGACTTTGGCTCAACAACTGAAACAAGTCTTGTCAGAGCAGTTCCAAGTAAGAGGGCAATGCAAAAATATACCTCTTGTTATGATTCTAAAGTTGAATTTTTGATATAAACAACACAAACTTTTAATATTTAATAAAAGAAAAACAGCAATAACAAAAGGGATAAACAGACAATAATTGCAAAACTTAATTTAAATATGTAGCAGCCTCCATCCATGTCTGGTGAAGACTTATCGGCTGGTGCTTATTACAACTGTTGAATAATGCACAGTTATTTTTTACATATATGCAAAATTTGCATTGTTATTAATTATAATATTTATTAATTGCGCTTTTTAATATTTTGTTATAAGAAGAATTTTTATTTAACTTTATTGGCATCATATTATATTATTCCACAAAGGAGGCATTAAATTGATTAAATCTTCTGATTTTAGATCTAAGTACTTATTCTCTCTCTTTGGTTATTTAAGTAATTAAATTTGAGAATTATGTGAAGGATTATATGGAACACCATGCTCTGACTAAAAATAATTATTTAACGCACAACAAATTTAGCTCCAAAATCTTAACTACAGGCAGAATATTCCAAAATTATAATTGGTTAGCAATTTTAAAGTTTTTACTTTCCCGGCCTCATTTTATAAAGGAATTTTTCCTGCAATGATTTAAAGAGCAATGAGATTATTTTCATCGCCCTAAAAATCTTGTAATTTATGTCCGAGTGAATGCATTTTCATATATTTTATGTGTAACTTTGTCGGGTTTCTTCTTGAATCCCGCGCTTTTTTGCTCAGTTTTATTATGTAAACAAAACGAACACAATTTGTTTTTATTTAATCTGGACTAATTTTTCGTCTATAAAAAGGTTTGCATTTTTGAAATATAAAATAATTGTATTTACTGTCAAAATTTAAAATTTTCATCGATTCATAGTTGAAAGGGGCATTGGGGGAATTAACTGACTGGCATATCCCCCTCTCCCTAACAATATGTACATAATTTTTGTGTTGTGTACATTCTTAATTTAAGCTGCAGATAGTGCAGATTTGAAAAATAACCGTTAGCAGTGCGTGATCCCGTAAGTTCTGTAGCCTCCCTAACTATTTAAACTTTGCCCAAGTTTCCATTTACTCATTATTTTAGGAGGTATGGAGCGTAATTATTTATACTATATATTTGAAAAACATTTGTGTGTGTTCTCTCTATAGCTCCAACGCCTCCAACGTACAATTGAAATTTTTGCCGACTTTTCCCTTATATCTTATATCCATTATATTTTTTATTTGTTCCAGGAACTCGACTTGACTGAGTCTCTTGCCAGTGCCTTTGAACGATATCGCTCACCTCAGCTTCCAGATCATGGCTGCAAACGTCGCTCCAGTAAGAATTATTTAAAAAATTTTAAATCATTTCTAACAAAAGAATTTTTCAAATTCATTATCATGTCTGTGAATATAATTATGTGCCATAAAATAATAATTATCCATTTTTAGTGGCTAGACACTACAGGACTTCCTGTTGATACAGTGGCTGCACTCCGAGGACCTGCGATTCCCACCCTCCAGTTCCTTCAAAATCTTCCCAAAATCGAGCTGACCACTGCGCTGCAGAACAACTTGGGAGTGGCCCACCTTGGGTGGGGTAGGTGTTATTCATTTATCTTTATTGAGAGGGTTCTTTATTGAAAAGGGTTTTCTGACAGTGACATGATTAAATTAGCTCATTTTTCATTTCTTTTAATAATACTGCCTGACACTCGCCTGTCAAATTTTTTTTTTTTTATGATATTATTCCCTCTCATTTTATTGTTTGTCATAAGTGATTATTACCTGCATTAACTCCGTAATTAATGGATTTTGCCTTGACATGGCAGTAGTTTGCACTGGCACACAATTCATCCCAACGTCTTGTTTGATACCAATGAATTTCCGCAGTTTTTGTAAAGTAATTGGGAAATTTCCAAACAAATTCTGGAAGTTTAATTAGGTTTATTTTATTGATTTCTTAATTTTTATTTTTCATAAGTTAATTGATTTTTCCATAATAAATCATTTTTATGCATTGGTTAACAGGCAGACCTGCGCTGGCTCTCGAGTTGAGAGGATTTCTTCTGATGGCCAATCGTGCTGTAAAACCAGCTGTTTTGTGCATGAGATGCCATACCCGTGAGGCCAAGCTCATTTTCATTGAGTGTATGCACTTTGGAGTTTGCACCACCTGCCAGGAGATAATGCTAGACTTTGATATGCACCGCCAAGGGGACGAACGGCAGTGCAAATGCCCTGAGTGTGGTGCTAGACACACTCAGGAGGACATGAGAGATGTAAACGTTGTTCAATAGAACATATGCTGCTCAGATGTTCAACTATAAATTTAAAGTAAAAATTCACAAGTTTTCTTGTTTGTTTATTTTTAATTAATGAATTATAGTTGCAGATGGAGAGCTTTTTCTCTGGTGATGGTTTTGTTGTCTCTCAACCAGAAAGTAGCATGAAGAGCATTGCCAATGGCTTCCTGGCAGCAAAGACTTGGCTCAACAAGACTCGTCGGAGCAGTTCCAAGTAAGAGGGTGCAATGCAAAAATATGCCTCTCAATTTATTTCTAATAGACAAGACTACTTTCAATATTAATTGAGAAAAAACAGCAATAACTAAAGGATAAACAGACAATAATTGCAAAACTTTATTTAAATAAGTAGCAATAATATTAAAACAAATTAATTTTATTAATATCACTCGTTATTCCAAACCAAATCCTTCTGCGTTTGCTATAGCAATTGTCAGTTTTTTAATTAATATCACTTTGCTGGGATACGCTGGTAGCACCAACTGATTGAAGCAAGTGTGAGCTTCAGGGAGGTCCTCAACGTTGCCACTTGACTTGGTCACTTTAAAAGTCATCTCTCCCGTTCCGCCCACGGGCACTCGATCACTTCCGGTGACAAAAAGTAAAAATTTTCTTTGCATATCTGAACCGAGTGATTCAAGTACGTCCCACAAATTACTATAAAAAAGTAAATTACTTGATGAACATAAAAATGGTTAAATCAATTACCTTATTATCAGATCATCAGGTCGATAACCATCATACTCTGTCACTTTTCTCAACTCTGCCAAATCGACTGTCGGAGAGCCGCAAACAAGCAGCTCCACCTCCTCAGGTCGAAGAAGCTGTGATTTGTATTTTTTTTTTTTTACTGAAGTTTATTGAAAGAAAATTTTTGCAATTACAATTAGTGCATTAGAGGCGCAAACGCTGTGAAAGCCAAGATAGAAAGCTCGGAATTGCCGGTAAATGGACGCATTCAGCACCCAGTCCAAGTACAAGGCCACAAACTCCTCCCTGTTTTCGTTGGTCACGTGCATTTTGTCGCCGTTCGGCTTCAAGGGCCACGTCCTGACCGACCCATATTCTTCCAAGGACACTTCAAAAGACATGCACATATCCTCCTCCACATTTCCTTCGTAGGCGAGCAGCTCGCTTATACCTTTGGCCACGTCCTGCAATTTGATTTTAATTTTAAGCACTTAATAAAGCAATGTATGATTTTGTATTCTTAGATTAAAAATAACACAAAATTTGAAGACTGAAATCAATATTTGCGTTTCATCCCTTGGGAGTGAAAAGTTTTCCATCCCAAAGTCATAAAGTTTTCTGTTTTAGAATAATATAGTGAAAATGGGAAAAATTTTAGTGCGTCTTTTCAAATTTTCACATACAGGCATAATCTCTGCCAAGTCATCAATGGTCGGCTGCTGCACTACCCCTAAAAGTACAGACTCGTCTCCCGGTGGAGGCGGAATGGGCGGCGAAAGTAGTTTTCTATAACAAACTGCGGGGAGATGCAGATCAAGTATTGTCGAGTTGTACACCTAAAAGGTCATTTATTTCAGGAAATTCAATGCTTTTTTATATTCCTCACCGCTAAACCCATAAGAACACCTATTAAGTGGTACTCGCGCAGACCGGGCGCTTGAGCCAGATCTTCTTCACTAATATTTCCAACGGCGTATTGATCTTCATTCATGTCCATCGTGTCTTCAGTACTAAACCAGTATGAGTGGGAATGACGGTGGTAGACAAACATTCCATAATCCGGCTGTAAATTAAAAAATTATTGTTATTTTTTTTTTAAATAAAAAATATTTCCAACCTCAAAAATTTGACGCACTAAAAGTAGGAACCACTCTTTGGTCAGTCCACCCATGTCCAGGCCTGGCTCGCCAATGAAACTAACTTTTAACTTTTTCTTGAGTTCACCCTGTTTGCTCGCAATCTGAGTAAAAATATTATTGAAAAAAAAAATATAATGGAAATAATGATTTATATTTATTAATATACTTGTTTTTGAAGATTTAAAATATTTTTAACTTGAAAAGCGTAATAAATATAATTATCAGATATTTATTTTTTATTTTTGTTAAATGGGCCAATCTCTATTAATAAATTTCTTCACACAAAAAATGAATCTATACTTTTGTCTCATTTTCAGTTTGACAATCTATTTTGTTAGCATCTAAAATTTGGAAAGTTGAAAAACCAGATATAAAGGAAGTAAAAAAAAAATATATATTGCAAAATTTCTTGAACAAGAATGTGTCTAGGATAAGCCCATTTTTCTGTTCATGATGGTCTCACGTAGAGAATACAATTACTTTTACCTCGTTTAGAGAGTCTGAAACTAGATTAGATCTCCTAACTCTTATATTCAGGAAGAAAATGTCAATTTGAGGTGGATGTCTTCTTGACGCTTTAGCTGCCAAGGAGCGTCTGGCGTTTAATATCATTTGCTGCTCCGAATCCTTAATTGTGTAAAATTTGAGCAAAACATTTTCTTTTTAATCCATCAACGAACCTTCGTCAAAATGTATCTTTTAGCAGCGATGCTCAAAAGAAACGGAAACTGGCAGTAGCTGAACTTGTTGGGTGTGCTTTGCCACAAGCAGTACTCTTTCAGCAAATCAACGTGGTCCAGGGCCATGTTGTATAGTTCGGAAAAGTGGATCAGCGGCGGTGAACAGCTTTCGTTAGCAGCGTCTTTGAATTTGATATTGATTGAAAAAAATGTTATTTTAAATAAATTTCTATACTCACTGACAAGGGCAAGGACTCTTGCTGCGGCTGGGATCCACCACCTGCTCTTGCCAGGGGGCGGCAAAACCTTTCCCGAAGGTGGAAACTGGCGAATGGCCACAAACTGGGCAATATGACGTATCACAGTTCGCAACCTCTCTGGTCCTAAACTGAAATTTAATAAAAAGATTATTAAAAAAAATTTAAGTTGGTGCAAATTTTATTTTTATTTTTAAAGAAACAACTATTTTTCCCTTCAATCTTTCATATTGATAGATACTGTATGACCACGTGGAAAATGGAATAAAATTTAAAAAAAAATCATGCAAAAAACTCACAGTCTAAAATAATGAGGCAGTAAAGTGCGCTCAGGGGCCGGAAGCGTAGCTGCCCTGCGAAGGACGTGTGCAAAAATCGTGTAGGACCTCTGGACGGAAAATACAGGACTCTGCAGAAGGGCGAAAAGGGCTTTGGCCTCGTCTTCCGATCGCAAACTACACATAAATTTCATTGTCAATAAATTATTCAAAGCGCTTCGATTTCTCCTCACCTTGGCCTGTCTTCAAGTAACGAATTGATAATTGACTTGAGTACCGTTTTGTGAATGGTTGAAGGCTGGAAAAATAGATTGACAACATTTCTGACGAGAAAGCAATTTTTTTTCATACCATTCCTCTTAAGGCGTCGTTGATTGCATGCAGCAATTCTAATTTTATCCCACTTTCTGAATTTGAACCGTCGTCCTGAAAGTTTATAAAATACAAAAGTGTTATGTCTATTCAGGGAAACACGCGAATGTGTCGATTTATTCGCAAAAGCGCTCACGGATATTAGGGCACATAGTTCGGTGTGAGATGAAAATATCCGTGCGTAGAAGTTTTGAATGCTTTGGTAGTGTAAAGTTTGGTGCGCCCGCCTCACTTCTTGTCTGCAAAAATAAATCAACATCAAATTTATTGTTCGACAAATATTTAATCAGTTCATTACTTAAAATTTTATTATTTTGTTAAACAATAAAATTTTTATTATTCCTAAATTTAAAACAAAATTGATTATTGGACGCCTTCAAGATAAAACATGTACGCAACCTGCTTTGCATACATGTCTAGCCGGTTGCATATGCTGTACAATACGCAAATTTTCAACATTCTTTTTACAATTAATTCCGTTCAGACAACACTTAAAAACAAAACAATAGTAATGACAATTCTTGCATGCAAATAATTAGCAGTTTCATTGAATTGTGATCCCAGATTTAATGGCGAAATTATTTAATCTTATTTACATAAATTGTTATAATTAAATAAAATGGAATATTTTACTTATTTTTTATTTTAAAACTTTAATTAATTTTTTTAGATCAAAATTGAAATGTAATTCCACAAAATAAAAATAATCGTTCAATTTCACATAATTGTAATACATTGAAAAACAGAAGTATGAAATAAATCAGATATTGCTTACATTTTTTTTACAAAATATTTAGTTTATTTAAAATCTTTACTAAATAACTTAAAAAATAATCTTATATTTAATATTTTGTAATACAATTGGAAACTTTTTGCTTTGCTGATATACGCAACTGGCCAGACATTGGAGTAGAGCAGGTTGCATACCATAATCTCAAAATCGTAAGAAAACTGAGTGGCAAAATCGGCAAATATGACTTTTTAAGAGACTATCGCAAGAAATAGAGCATTTTGGAAGAGGTAGGAGGCGCCAGTACGAAATTGTGCCATTCTGAAGTCTGAAGGAGCTTTTTTTAAAGGATTAAATATTTGCTGCGAGATAAAGATAAGACCGGCCGACGCTCAAAGGGCAAGTGGCTGACAGTGCCTCGCGCCAATTCAACATGCACGCCCATTTGCGTGCCATTCCTGCTTCAGCGGCAAGCGAGCCTTCTCTTTCAATTTTCAGCTCAGCCCCTCGAAATGATACATGCGGAATATTTAAGCAACCGAAAGAGTCCCATCCGATTATTATGTGAATGCATTAGCGCTTCTGCTGCATCGATAAATTAAATATCTCTCTGGTCGCTTACTAGGTCACTCGGCTGGACTGGGGTTGGGGTTTTTTATATGAATATTTATTAACATATTTCTAGTCTGGCCTGGTTTGGATTACATTTCTTTTTTCCAAGGGAAGTGAATTAATTCTGAGGTGACGAGAGTCGTTATTAAATTATTTTCATAAATTTTTAAATTATCTTATTATTTTAAATAATTCAAAATAACACTCCTTTAGAGTGTGAGTGACAAGATTAAATTTTTGTTATTAATGGGTCTGTAAATTTATTGAAAACTCTTACTGTTTATAATAATAAATAGCCCTTTAATTAATTATACGCAATTTAATTTTAAATAAAAAAAACTGATATTAGTAAGCTAGAAAGTTTTGTTTTGAATTGATCGAGGTTCAACATGCACAGACTCGGTATGACAGCAAAGTGGTGCGCCAGTGTTGATTGATCAAATAGCAGTTTTTGTGTGTTGTGTCTCTCGCGCCGTGGCAACCACCTCTGGCTTTTTCACACCAAACATATGTGTGTGTTCATTTGGGGTGGAAAATGCCAAATCAATTTAATGAATCGATAAATTTGCAGCGGCACATTCAAGAAAGGGTTTATTATAGGAAAGGTGTTAACCTTGCCCACGGACGCGACAAGAGCAAATATTTGCGTAGCTTAAAATCGATGCTGATTGTGAGACAATGGATTGGGTACTCACAAAAATTGCTCCCTTGAGAACGAAGAAAGATCGTCTGATTTTCCAAAATAGTTGATCGGGGATTCAGGAGACTCGGGGGCCTGGTGAAGTGAGTAGCTCCTTGGAGTAATGCCGTTTTGGTCATGAGGTGGCCAGGCTGCGCCGTTCACGTCATTACCCTTTCAAGAAATCAAACAAGACACGTCACCATTATTTCTTAAATTTCTGTATAGTAAAAAAGTGGAAGTAATAAATAATTTTGGTTAATGGTTTTATTTCTTCATTAAATAAAATTTGACGTGTAAAAGATTTATTTAAAAAAGCTAAAAATATTAGTTCTCCTCTTTTATTATAATTATCATCAAATGTGCACTTTTGAATATATGGATGGTGCATTTAGGCGGAGATATTAGGTTGGTGTATCCATAACATAACTTGAAACTGTATTTGAGTTTTACTCTTTATTTTAATGTTATTGTGATATTAATTATAATTTCAATTTCCGCAAAATATTCAGAAGCTTTTATTTATTTATTAAAAATACCTGTGCAATTGGTGGCAAGGTGGGTGAGGGTGGTCGCAGGAACAGGGCGCCCACCCTGGTGACCTGAACCGAGCCACCGAGTCTGCTGATTGTCAAATTTCCAAATTGAGAGCCTCTGCTTTGCTCGATTTGCGGCAAGTGCAGCATTTGCTCAGATGAGTTTCGCCAAAAGGAAATTGCACCTTCAGTCTCGTACTCGTGGCCACAGTAAGGGCAGCACGAGTGCGAGGTCAGGGTCACCCTGGATGTCACGCGGCATGAGGGACACGTCAAAAGAATCGCTTCAGAGGACATTCCCTGAATGTAAAAATAATAAATATGAAAATGGTTGGCAGCTAAAATTTCAGTTTAAATTTATATTTTGCTTATTTTTTTAATTTTACACAAAAAAATGTAAAATAATCTTTTATCAAAACTAAAAATTTATTATTTTTTATTGTGGAGCATAATAGTTCTGCTTCCATAAGATCCATTCCATATTCTGATGATTTTCGGTGCAAATTTCTTTTATTGATTTTGCCATTGAATAACTGATTGAGCTGATAACGTTTTATATCTTGTGAATAATAGACATAGTGAATTAGTAATTAAATTTTTAACTATGTAAGATGACAATTTAAAAAATAATAAAAAAAATTAGTAGTTATTTTCTTAACAAGTAAATTTAGCAATACATTTTTTGCTAAAAAAGCAACAAAATAAAATATTATATAAATAAATTTTTCTAAGGAAGAATAAAATGATTAAGAAAAATGTTCTTGAGCATATCACGCAAAAACTTACCTCTGATTTCGCGCGCCTACTTCTGCCCTTCTTTTTCTGTCTTACTCTTGACCTGCTGAGGCGCCTCTCTTCGAAGGCCTTGGTCAGCAGGTCGTAGTGCCCATCATCGTCTTCATATTCCTCCTCATCCTGCTGCTGTTCAAGGGGGTGTCGAACTGTACGAAAGATTCGCAAACGCACATGGATCATTCGCCCTCATTCGATTATCTCGCGTGTGAACCTCCGGCCAGACTGGTGGAAAAACGGCCGCTCTTTTCCAAGTCCAACCTCGTGTTGGATCGACAGAGGGTGGAAAAATTATTTTGCTGGGCATGCGCGCCGAGGGGTGCATTTCGATGTTGCGGCTCCAACGGGGTTGATTATTCCATTTATTGTGCGAGCCTGTCGTGTCGCTTTTGAGAGCTGAACGAGCAACCCTGTGAATAAATTATTGATAAAAAAAAGGAAATTACTAGTCGTTTTTCTCAATGTCGACATTAGCAACCTTGACATAGCGTTTAAGGGCCGGGTTCTTGATTTTCTTTTTAATTTCCTTTAGTTTGCTGCTGAGCATTCCATTCCTATATCATGCGCCGTTAAAAATTGGAGCGCAGTAAAAAGTTTGAAGGTTGATTGATTTAAAGTTGAGAAAATTTGGTTTTGAGCAAAAAATTATTAATATTATCATCATAATAAATAAAAAAATTATTATTTTAATTAAGGACTCATATTTTTGTGTTATAACAACTCTTGGTAAATTAATTATTCAGCAAACAAACAAAGTGAAGTCATTAGAAGTGTGGTTTATTTCCCCGCCACGAAAATAAATTTTGAGTAATCAATCATCAATCATGTTAAATGAGGTTTTCTTTGTGCGTGAAACGTTATTGTTTTTCATTTTCCTATATTATGTCGGAAGGCGAAGGCGAGACCAAACTTAAAAACATTAATGATAAAGTGAGAAGGAACGGTAACCGCAGGAAACCGCAGAGCCGTTGCGATGATAAGCTCTCAACCTCAGGATGAATAAATGTTTACTGAGAGTCGAGGAAACTTATAATAAAAGGCCTTCCCATATAGAGCACACGCTCATTTGATAAGCGACAGTGAATTTTGTGTATTAGGTGAGATAAGGTGCGTATTGCAGCTTGTTGAGATAAAGCGACTCACTCATTTCCAGCTGCTAAGATGGGGAGGACGGACCTTCTACTGATTGGCTTTTTACTATGTGTCTCGTCGGTCGTTGTAAACTCTCAACAAAATAGACAATGTGAGTGAAATTTCAATTGTTAACCCGCTTAAATAATATGCGTTTAATATAATTTCGGATTTTTTGGAAAACAACTTTATCATAAGCTTGAAAAAATAATCCACTGAATTTAATGTTTAAATAAAATTTGTTGAGGAAAAATGATTTTTTTTTGTCACTTATCAATTCAATTCGTTTATTCTCTCACAACAGGTCAAGTATTATTTTGGGGGAAAAAATTACATTGCTCACTGCAAATTATATTATGCATTTCCTTTCTCTTAATATTTATATTTTTTATTTTTTATTAACAAAGAGCAAAAACAGATAAAAAATTAGTTAAATAGAAAAAAAGTGAAAAATATTCAGCGCTTGAATTTTATACAGAATAATAAAAATAAAGTTAATATCAATTAAAAAAGCATTATTACAAAAATATATTTTCTCATATCCTTTATAATTTATAAATTATCACTCAGCCTTTGTTTACAGACTTGTAAATTTATTTTCAATCTGCGCTATTATCAAATTTCAGTTCGTCTGTGTGTTGAAAAACCAGAGTCAGCACCAGAATGCCAAAATTTAAACCGACCTGGCAGTGGAGTGAAATGTGTTCCAGTGCTGGACAGGTTCGTACCGCGCCCATTATACCCAACCAAGATAACGAATTTCTTAAACACACATGAGATTACCTCATGTTCTCTTTTCATGTAATGCTCACCAGAAAATTATTAAAATACAATTTAAAATTAAAGCACCGACTGCGCCCTGAGAATTCAAAATCGAACGGCGGACTTTGGGATGTTCAAGGCGGAAGAGGCGATTTTAGCGTCACACTTCCTGGAATCAGTCGCCGTCATTGGTGACATCAGGCATGAGGAACGTACGGAGGGTGAGTTCTATTTATTTGAGGAAAGCCATAAATACTAAATGACGCTTTAATTGAACTTTTAATGTGACTCATCAATAAAATAACCAATTAATTGCTACTTTTCAAATTTTTTTCGTTATGAAATTAAAATTTACTTTATTTTAACTCCCATTTTATTTTATATTTTTAGATGAATTTAGTTTTACCGCGGTTGCGATTGTTAACCGCGCGAAAGTGCCATCAAATGACCTGACGCTGACTTCCGGACTCTCTCTGTGTCACCCCGGAATGGGGCTGATGAAGTCTGGCTGGTCTGATATGGTGCTCAAAGAAATGGATCTGACCATCTTGGACAAAACTGGCAACTTAAGATGTGACGAATGGCGGTCGTCGGTGCGAAATGAGTATTTTTCCATCGCTAAACAGTGGGGCCCGTCGTGCAGGTAGGCCCGTCTTTATGATTTAATTTTAATTATTAAATAAATTTAATTATTCAGACCTGGTACTTGGTCCTGGGATCCAGTGGCGGATAAAGCTATGAAATTCGATTACAACAGTTTGTGTGAAAAGTGTCCAAACAAGGGAGACTGCGCCTATCAAAATTCAGACCAAAATAACTTGCATCAGGCTACGCTAAATTGCCTTAAAAACGGCGGAGACATTGCTTATGTGGCGCTGGATTACGCACGAAATTTCATTCAGGTAAAAATATGAAAAAAAATCACTTTAAAATTGAAACTGGCGAAACCTTTAAAAAAATTTCATTTAGATAAATAAAATAATAATTTTTTTCATCAAATTCTTTAAAAAAAATTAGTCAACTCCTGGTGGAAACCAAACTTACGCCTACGTTTGCAAAAACTTGACTCTGAGCTCCAGCCCGTACGGTTGCAATTTCGCCCAGCAACCTTGGACTTCAATCGTGGCTACAAAAGAAATTGCTCGTGAACTTTCACCAAAACTGCACGAGTGGCTGAAACCCCTGGAGCCGCGATTGGCCCTCCAGGAAGCACCTGAAAGAGCCGTTGGTGGCTGGCAAAGGGCTCTGATCGACCTGCTGCTCGAGGACTACCACCTCTACAACCCCATTAACAACATGGATCTGAAAACTTTCGTTGGCCGAGGTATTTTTCCTTTAAGTTAAAAAAAAAACAATCCGTTTCAATAGAAATAAAAATTTATTTATTCTCTTTTGCAAGTAAAATTCCGTCCAAATCAAGGAACATCGGAAAAATTTTCAATTGATTTAAAAAGTCCTATAGCTAAGGAACGAAAACAATTATATTCATTATTTCTAAAAACGCTAATTGGGAAAAAAAATCAATAAAGAAATTCAATATTCACGTTTTACTTTTTGTCTTGTTCAAAATTGATGCGTTTATTTAAAATTTATAAAACAGGGCGCCGATTGAAGGTGAAACAGGACGATAATGTTTGCGACCGAAAGGTGAATTGGTGCGTTGGCGAGGCCGAAGAACGCCCAAAATGCGGATGGCTCTCGGCTGCTGCCTGGTACGCTGGAGTCGTGCCCGAAATCAAGTGCGTGAACGGCCTGAGCGATCGCGACTGCGTTGAAAAGGTCGCGAAAAATGAGGCGGATCTCGTGGTTGCTGACATTGACCTCGCACATTATGGCAAAAGGTATGATTTTTAAGGTCGATTGCAGAAAATGCGAGACTCAACAGAAAAAGGCATTTTTACTTTTTTCATATAATTTGTCGCACAAGGTTCTAGCACATCAAGATAAGAGTATATTTTATGGATTGTGTTGATTACTAGTCGTGTTCGCGTGCTCATTTATTTGCCGCTGCACTTTAATAATTTGGGGGAAATGTTAACGAACTGGACAGAAAAATTGATTTCACGTGCTGTGCATATATGCTTTTTTAAATTTAATAAGAGGACTTGAGCATGTTTGTCAGTTTTCAATTTTTTTTTTCAAAATTAAATAAATTTATTCCATATTACAGTTTATTCATTTTGAAGATCGGGGGCAAAGCCCGTTTAATTCTATTTTTCTTTTTTTAAAGTAAAATATTTGTGCAGAGTAAAAAAATTGAAGTTTCTGAACGTATCCTCAAATACCAATTAATTTAATATATTAAAAAATAAACTTGTAACAAAATTATTGTTTACTTAAAACGTTTCGTGAAATTTAATTTAAATATATATTTTTTGGTTTAGTTAATTTTAAATTGGTACCTTAATACTGAATAAATTGATTTAATATTTTTAATTTAGCTTGAAAAAACTGAAACCCTTGATGTTTGTGGGCACGGCTGATGACCATTTGACCTCCGTTGTGGCCGTCGTCAAGGCAAACAGTGAAATTACTAGTTTTAAAGATTTGAAAGGCAAAAAGGCCTGCTTCCCATCTTACGAAGGAATTGGTTTGTGTTCAAATAAAAATACTTCACAAAAGTATTCCGACTTTCCTTTTACAGGTTACGGAACGTTTTTGAGGGAAGGTCTAAATCAGACATTGATTGAGCCGAAGAATTGTCCATACTCCGATTCCGTTTCTAAATTTTTCTCGCAATCGTGCATTCCCGGAGCTGCAGAACATAATAAAGATAAGCCAAGCTTGTGCGCGCTGTGTGAGGCTAAAGGACAGTATGCGTAAGAAATAATTATTACTTAGAAAAGGAAAAAAAATACTGACAAAAATAAACTAGTTGTTCTGCTGAACCAGGAAATTCGTTCGACAATGACGTCGGCGCCATCAAGTGTTTGCACAATTCAGGAGATGTGGCTTTTGTCCGACTGAATGAAATTCTGCTGGCCTTCCAGAAAAATTTGCTTGACCGAATGTTGCCGGCAGATTTCAAGTAAGCATTAAATTAATTATAAAAAACGTCAAGTGAAGTCCAAAAATTGATGGTAATCTTCATCCTACAATTAGTTTTAAATTATTGAACTTGAATCTTGAGTTAAATTAAAAATTTCGCAGTCGGTAGGACTCGAACCTACGCTCCCAGAGGGAATCTGATTTCTAGTCAGACGCCTTAACCACTCGGCCACGACTGCCCTGTTAATTTGCAAATCTCTTGTGGTCGAGCAGTGTCAGAAGAAATGGGTCGATAGCATTCTAATCTGCTTAACTCGACTCATCACTTTTTTAGCTTACGTCAGGTCATGCTTGTGACGTCACCGGTGCCTCTCACTGTTGAGTTTGCACAGACGTTTCCAGTTAAACGATTCAATCACAAGTGCAATTAAAATCATATTAATTTCCTGACAGCACTGCATGGTGTCAATTTGAAATATCCAATATTGAGTCAACATGGGATAATCAAAAATTCATATAAAGAAATTAATAAAAAAAAAACCAAACGGGAAATTCTGGCTGAATTTTCAAAATACAATAATTAACGCACGGAGAAAAATTTTTATTAGTAACATTAAAGTTTTGTTTCCAGCTGTTTTTCGATATCTGATTTTGAAATAGAATTCTTTTTGAACTAATTAATGGCTCTGACCTTTTTCATTTTCATCATCTACAGACGACATAATAATATTTTCCAATATCGTAAACTTAATTTCTGATAAATATTTAAGAAAATAATTTTAAATTAAAATAAAAATATGTCAATAGGGTTCTCTGCAAAAACGGTGGCCAACCAGATTCAACGCTGCCTCTTGGGCCGAACTCCATCAGGTGCTCTTTGACCACAGTTCCATCGCACGCTGTTCTGACAAGAGAAGGCGACGAAATTAACAAAGAACGCGACACGCACGTTGTTCTCAACTCATTGGACTCGATGTTTGGCTTGCTTGAAAGTAACATTCGGCCAGACCAACCCTTCTTCATGTACAACCCCTTCGCTGGCCATCGTGACCTCATTTTCCCGGTAAATTATTTCAAATTATGATTAAATTATAATTTATTTCTGCCATTAATCCAGGAATCATCAAGCGTTCTCTTGAGCTCAACAGACAAAGACAAAAACGTGAAAGAATTTTTAAAATTGATCAGAGACGTGCCACGACCATGTGGACTAGAGAGTTCTGCATTTATTCCGAAGCCGAAATTACTTTTTACTCTGCTCTTCGCCATCGCTAGTTTGTTTTTCAGTCGATATTAAAAATAGAAGAGAGTATATTTAATTAAAAAACTTTAATTCTCCTTACATTTGATTGACTGAAGGAAGAACTTGTGAAAATCCAAAAATAAAAAGTTAAAGTAGAAAAATCTTGCACGACTTTCACAATTTCCCTGCCCAAGTTATTTCCTGTGTTGCCGGACACTGCTTCCTGTTGTGCGTCGAGCTTTTCACCAAAGCGCCGCAGTTGTGCGGGAATTGAAAAGTTTCCAACGCTATGGCCCAAACTTTGATGTTCTTATTGATCAATTTAGTAGCTTTTCCATAATTTAAATATTTTATTTATAATAAATCATTCAAATATAGGCGTATTTATTTGTCTCTTTAAAGGCGCAAGTGACCAGAAGTGAGTGCAATTATTTAGCTCTAAATTTAAATATTGTCCCAATTTTGAAATAGATGGACTACTGGTGAATCGAAACTACAATGCGCAAGAGTTTTACTGCGTGGCGCAGTGTTTGGGTCTCGTCACGCCGACTAAACCGCCGAAAAAGTCAGCTAACTATATCATGGCAGCGAATTACATGCAGGCCCTTTCGACCACCACGCAAACACCAAAAGCGCAAAAAATAGTGATGGCACCGCAAGTGGTGTGGGGCAAAGCGAAATATGTCAAAGTTCCCTTTGTGGCAAGCAAACCCGACAATTGCTCGGCGCTGAATTTTGTCGTAAGAATTATATTTGCAAAATTATTTATTTTTGTAAGACACTAGAGGAAATAAGTCTTCTAAATCTTTTCACAAATAAAAACTCCCTCAATTTTTTGCACACTTGAAATTACTCTTCAAATGAAAATTGAGGCTAAAATTTTAGTTTTAGGGAAATAGAGACTTTTTGTACTAGTCTATTTATTTATTTGTGACATTTTCATTATTTTCAAAACCAATTTTATAGGGAATGGATGAGTGTTGCCGATCGACACCAAGGGATTTTATGTTTTCAAATGCTGAATTGGAATCATGCTCTGGATGGAAAAAGCGGGATATGATTCCGACTAAATACATTGAAAGCGTGAATGAATATGTTTTGAACCAAGTGCAAGGCGACTTTGAAGGTCCTGGAAATATAGACCTCTCTTTACCATCAACAAGTATTTTTTCCCAAATTTGTCATGTTTTTGATTATTTATTCACTTTTACAGAAATAAGATTTGGAAATGCTATAGTAAGAATATTTTTCTATGAAACAAATAAATGATAAATTTTTTAATTTTTTTTCATACAAGCAGTGCTTTGCTGAGTGTCTGCTCAAGAAAAAAGGACTGGTAAATTTTTACACAGTATTCAAAATTTATTTTTTAATTTTGGCCACAGAAAATTAATAGAGGAAAAGTTTTGAATTTTGATAAAGTGGCTGAAAGCGTGACTAAAAATGTTTCAAGCGAATGGAACAAAATTATTACTGATGCATTTACTGACTGCATCTCTGCAATTCCTGGTAAATTGCATAAAAATACGCATGAATATTTTTAATTATTATTACTTATAATATTATTTTTTTGTTAGTTGTTCATCCAAAAACAAGGGTTGATACCAAGCAGGGTGTGCTAAGCATAATTATTTTGATTGACAGAGATTAATAAAAATTTACAGACAAAAAGTTTGTGAGAGGAGGTTACAGGAAAGACACATGCTACACTCAGCCCTTTCTTCTTATTCAATGCGTCATGAAGTCGGTGCTTTTGGTAAAAAAGATAGCAAAATATTTCGCGCGTAATTAATTTTTCTTAACAAATTCTTTCAGAGCTGTCCCTCGCCAAATAAACCGTTAAAATGTACACTATTTCATTAACTATATTGAAAATATTTTTTGATTGTGATGCTTTCAGCTGCCTACTGTGACTTGAGTCGTGAAAATTTGCGCCATTGCGATCCATTCAAATATTAATTAGAGACTGTTAGAGACAATTAGAAAAAAAAACTTCAATTTTATTTATTAAACTGACGAGTGAATAATGTGTCAATAAAAAAGTAAAAATTTTCAACTTAATTTTTGATTTTTTTAACTTGAAAACACAAAAAATTTAAAATATAAATAAGTAATTTTTAATTTAGAGCTAAATTATTTCAAAATTCAATGTTCATTTTCATGGACTGTTTGCTCACTTATTACAATTTCAATAAAATGAATGATATTTTCAAGGAAACAATTTAAATACTGAATTAAAAAGTTCGCAGTCGGTAGGACTCGAACCTACGCTCCCAGAGGGAATCTGATTTCTAGTCAGACGCCTTAACCACTCGGCCACGACTGCTGCTTATGATGATTGGCATGCGCGGCCAAACAGACTCTAAAGAAGTGGATCGTTCATAGCGGCATTCATTTCGTATCATAACAACACATTATTTCATGAATCCACTGCAGTAAGCGCTTATTTTTTATACTTTATCTTTTCATGTTACCAAATCTATATAAGCAATATTTTTTTTCATTTCATTTATGTAGCGATTTCGTAAGTGAAAAAAAGAGAGGAAGATCTAAAATAATTAAAAAAATTAATTAGCCAAAAATAACCTTAGAACTACTCTTCTAGTAATTTTAGTCAATTATTATTAAATTTTGGTGTTTCTTCCTATTAGATAACACAATGCATTACATTTTTTTATTGGAAGGTATTAAATTTGAGCTATGCCATTGCAAATAGCCAAAGAAACAATTTTTTGTTTAACATTTCAATTATTTAATTAATTAACAAACTTTTTTTGTTAAAAGAATTTAGCATTTGACATTATCAACTGCATCGCAGGCTCTTGCAATCGGGTTGAACGCAAGACCAGTGGGGCAAGTTTCATTTACCTTATTGAAGATGCCCATGTTGGACTCACACCGGTAGTAAGAGAAGCAATCTTCCACGTCAGGGAAGAGACCTTCCTCGTTGCAGACAAACTGGCAGCCCTGAGCGCCATCGATGAACTCGGTGTTGCCCTTGCAAGAGTAAATTTCACTGCGGCCGGCGGACATGCAGAGCAAATAGTAGCGAGGGTCGTTCGGGTACGCCACTAGGCCGATGGTTCCACCACAAGCGGACTGAGAAGGAAAAAAAATACTGAAATTTAATTTTAATGATAATGCTCACAAAAATATTCATTTTCAATTAAACAATATCAGTTTTCAATTGTTCCAAAATCGGAATTTTTTTACGATTTTTGTGAAGGAAAAATTTAATTTCAAATATTCAAGGTAAAAAAAATCTATCATAATCTGTAAACTTTATAATAAAAAATTCTTCCAATCATACCTGCTCCTGACATTGTGATTCATTGCTGCACCTGAATTCCTGGCTGTTGTATAGTGGCTTTTGAAGGGAAGCGCATCTGAAAGTTGAAGATTTTAATTGTTTTTATTGAAAAATTTATAGGCGCATAATGAAGAATTACACAAATATTTTGGTTGTTTTCTTGTTATTTTCAAATATATGCCTCATAAATTTATTTTTCATATCATAATTGAATTTAAAGCTGAAAAGTGCTTTGCTTAAGATTTGTTTTGAACCTAAAATTTGGAGATATTTTGAACCCAAAATATATTGCATTAATTTTGAAATTGATAAAATGTTTTACAAACATCCAAGTTTCATTTTCATTTAAATTGAAAATAGTTAATTAAATCTAAAATATCAATTGTTTTTAACAATTGAATGGAAACTATGTAATGTTGCAATGTGGAAAAAAACAATAATTGTAACTGAACTTAAAATTCAACTAATATATAATAAAAATTCTGCACTTTGTTGCTTTTTTAGATGCTCCCTTTTGAATATTCTCTTGATTGGATATGGGATTTTTTTAAATCAATGAAATTTCAAAGAAAAATTTCAGTAAAAGCACTTTAAAATTAAAATAAAATGGAAAAATGTGCAACTTGCCCTTAAAATTTTAAGTTTCATGGCTCAAAATATAATAAACAATTAAAGATAATTAAGGAAAGCTTTTTACCACACCCTTTCCTTCCTCCTGCTGATGGCTGGCGGCCGCTGCTGCTCCATCCTCGAAGATGAGAGCGAACAAATCTGGACGCGGCGAGAGATGAAGAAAAATTAAAAAGCACTCGCTCGGTTTTATAGCGAGCGGTGCCAATTTAAAAGGTTTTATATGAAAAATTCATAATTATTTTCAGCATTGATAGCCAAAATATCAACAAAGCTTTTAATTATTTATTTTTGGAAAAATTTCTGTCGACATTGGCAATCATACAGAGGGATTATTTAATTGGCAACATTTTGCTATTGAAGTTAAAATTTACAAAAATTTTCTTGATTTTAGATAATCAACGGAACAAAATGCATTATAACTCCGCTACAAATAAAGATTTGTTTCATATATTAAAATTTAACGCTTTGTCGATTTATCGGCTAACACTGCTGAAAATATAAATTTTTCATTCAAGACTGTTTTTAATTGGCGCCGATCTCAATAAAACCGAGTGCTTATTAAGTTTCCTTCATAATCTCTCTCTAGTCCAAACTAGTTCGCTCTCATCTTCGAGGATGGAGCAGCAGCGGCCGCCAGGCGCCAGCCAGCAGAAGGAAAAAAGGGAAGAAAGAGAAAGAAATAGTGTGTTTGTGTTTCGCTGCTTCAAATGGCGAATGCGCATAGGAATATTTAAATAAAAATGAAATTATTGAGAGTCACTAAATGTATGTAATAGTCAAACCTGTAGGATTCGTATTCAACAGCATCATAGCAGATGTGGTAAACATTGCAGCCTTTGGTGTCGGGGAAGAATCCTGGCGACGTACAAACAAATCCAGGCACTTTGCAGCCCTCGGGGAGGAGGGAGGTGCACGTTCTCTGGTTCGCGTCGCAATAAGGAGCGGCATTCATCGTGGATACGGCGCAATCCTCATAGTTCGGGTTCTGGAATTCCTCGCCGACGAGCTGGCAATAGACCAGGTGGGTGCAGTTGGCACAGTGGACCGCCTGACCGTCGCACGCAGGGTCACTCACGTAAGGGTCGTACTGCCGAAGGACTTCCTGTTCGCACTCAGGATCCTGTACAAAGGTAAGATTTCAGCGTTAATTATCTTGGAAATATGAAAACTAACGAGATTCCAGTTAGATTTTTCCCCGATGAAATATTTTTTTTACCTCCGTCAAATCGACGCATTGATAATCGTACTTGCTGAACATCATTCCACTGGGGCATCGGTGCTCTTGTTTTTCAAAACCGAATTTCGTCGAACCGTGACATGTGTAGAATTTGGTGCAATCCGTCGAATGAGGAAAAACGCCGTCTTTTTTGCACACATCACCAAGAGCCAGGCATGTCTTGGAAAACATGAAAGAAAAAATTTGAAATTCTCGTAAATTTCCATGCAATTCAATTTAAACTTACGACCGAAAAAATGCCCAAAAGGAGAAAACCTTTGAGAGTCATTTTTAATACTTTTATGACAGCTTAATCTGAAGAATTGTTGATTAATACTGAAGTCTTTAAAGAAACTGGCCACATATAATAATATGCCGCCGATTGAAGTTTTATCAGTTCTTATTGTCTGCGGCTGAGATATGATTTTCTTCTTCTTCAATCTAATAATGATCTCGTCAATAAGGGACCACTAACAGTTTAAGTTTTTAATATATAAACTTTGATAATATAATATTTTATTCTGAAGAAATAAAATTTGTAAAATAAATTTTTAGCACTAATTATACCATACCCGAAAAGAAGTTTTGTTTTTAAATAATTTTCTTTTAGATTCTCCAGGTTAGATTGTTATATTTAAAAAAAACTTCTTTCTGTAATCCTGCCGTTTTATAAAAAAATTGTCAACTTCAGATTCAAGATGATAGTCTTGGAGTTCCCTTATGCGGAAAGAAGCAGTTTTTAATAAACCTTTCTTTATTCTATATAATCTTAAACATATTTTTTCCCAATTGATGATTGACGTCAAAAAAGCCTTATCAATAATTAAAATTGTGTGTTTGTCAGTTTGATCAAGCAAACAATTCCGGCTAAAATAATTGAACTGGTTTCGTCCGTACTTTTTATTTATTTAAAACAGTAACAAACAATTACAAAATCAATTATGATGGAATTGAAGTAAATATTAAAAATGTAAAATACTGCATTAAAAAATCTCTTTCAAACTTCCACTTTGAAGATGAGGACATCGGCCTGGTGCGGTGCTAACTTGACGCTTGCACTTTTTCTGAAAGTTAATTTTAATAATTAAATAAAATTATTAAGAGTTAATTTTTTTTTCACTTACACGGCAGTTGCATTCAATTCTTGCTTGGTGCTCAAGTAAATGCTCAAATCCTCAGGTATCTGCTCCAAATTTGTGAGATTAGCAGTGAGGCGTTCGTTGGATAAATTTACTGCCACCAATATTCCAGAATCTCCGTGTATTCTGTCAATAATTATTTATAATTTTTTCAAATAACAATTTTAAAATATTTTTTACGTACCTGGACATGGCAAATACTTTTCCCTCATTCAGAACTTCTGTTTGCAAACCGCCCTTTAAGAACGTCTCGCTCTGGCGCAACTTCACAAGGGCTCGGTAGATCTGCAAATGTGACGGTCTATCCTCTTGGTCCTCCACATTCACCCCGTTTAAGTAATTCTGATTCACTGGCAACCAAGTGGAAATGCTCTCGGAAAAACCTGGATTATAAAATTGAGAAAAAGCGCACTTTATGATTTTCCTTGAAATTTCGAGACCAGCATTCTTATTGATGTTCCACTGCATGGGACTCCTGGCAGGGTCTCTGGAGGCCTTGAGAAAATTGTCAATTCCCGCGTTTCGGCCAGCAGGGTCGACTGTCTGGTCCCAGGTCAGGTTGACGTCCTCCATGCCGATTTCTTCCCCGTAATAAGTAAATGCCACTCCGGGAAGGAGAAGAGTGACCATGTTTAAACTGTCAATGTAGTGAAGCCCGATTCTGGAGGCCACCCTTCCCTTGTCGTGGTTTCCGAGCTACGAAGATTTTACTCAATAGTTAAAAAATATAATCAAGTTTTAATGGAAGGACATAATTTTGGAGAAATATTTTTATCATATTTTAAACAGAAATTTAAATTTATATTCAACTTTTTTTACTCACGTGTAATGATGTTTGGTAAATATAAATGTTCAACGCAACGGGGAATGAACACAACAATGAAATTTTGTTTGCGTTGTTGTTAGCCAATCAGAATTTTATTTCCCATTTATGATTAGCAGACAACAATAGAAACTTGATTTTATTGTTGCATCGGGCCCCCCGTTGGTTCAGCGTTGAAATTTTAATTTTGAAATTAACAAAAATTTTCTATAAATTTTTAATTTGATTGTATTTATATCTTAATCATACCACCCAGTTAGGGCAAGCCCCTGCTGGTAATGCGTCCATCCAACGGTCGATCAGCTCTTTAAGGTGGGCTGCGGTGGGATTCCGGTCGAGTTCGCCAACAAACAGAAAGTTGAATGGGAAATCAACTAGTGGTTGGTCGTGCTCTCCGTAATACTTCATCGTGTTTTCTACGGAATCATAGACTTCTGCTAGCAGGAGCCTAAAAAGAACACAAATATTAATATATTTGTTAAATTAATTAATTTATCGTAATAAATACAATGGAAACAATAATTTGCTTATCATTAATAAACTTAAGTTTTTATTATTAAATAAATTTTATTTTAATGACTTGGCCCTCGACATTATGGTGGACTGGACTTCAATTTAAAAATAATAAAACATTAACTTTTTTTCATCAAATATATCAGGTCACTTATTTAAACTGTTATTTAAAATAATTTAATTTTTGGTCATGCGTTTCCTAATTTTGGAAGTTATTTATTAATTAATATTATGTTCACCTAATGTAAAAAAATCAATCTCGTCAATAATCAAGACAGGAGCATTAACATTTTTAAATTAAATTACAATTTTTAGCAGCAATAGAATTATACAAACAATCAAATTTTTAAATTTGATATTTGCCGCTCAATCTAGAAATATCTAGAAAGTTTCTGGGGTTCTTGCAGTTCTCTGCTGCATGCCCCTCCTATGCGCGCGCGGGCCACGTGACCACGCTCGGCCAATGGTAGCGCGGCAGGGGGTATAAAAGCGGGCGCTCCGCTGGCAAGAGCATCAGTCAGCAGCGAGCCAGCAGCTGGAGAGTAATATGGCTTTGGTGGCACCGATTTTGAGAGGCCGCCAGGTCGAATTGCTCCCCAGCGGCTCAAACTGCGACCCTCGCCTTTTCAGAGTAATATGGCCTTGGTGGCTTTGGTTGAGAACGAGCCATCAGGTTGGATTGCTCACAAAATGCGAGATGCCCCATCGAGCCTGCCGTGCTACCTAGTGGGAGACTTCTGGAAAGGGCTTGCTTTCTTTTAGATTGGCAAGTCATTTTTAGGAGTTATCCACTGGGCTGCTCATAACACACATGATAATCCTGGAAGAGCGGAAATCTACAAGATGGTTTTCACTCTATCAGGTTGAGGCAACGGAAATTAAAATCTAGTAGCAGACTTCTAACAAGGGCTTGCTGTTTCCATTACAAGCAAATTCTTGAGAGAGGTCTATTACTGGACTAGCAAAAATATTTATGAATAAATTAAATGGCATAAAAATTTAAAAAAAGTTCCCTTAATCCTAATAAATTAGCGAAAATTTCTTAATTTATGACATTCAAACATTCAAACGTCAATATTTCATCAACTCATGCTATAAAAATAAGATATACCTCATAAGCGATTTTTAAAACCAGTCTTAAATAATTAAAGACAAAAGATTCCTCATAGAAATTATAAATACAAAAATTATATGAAAGAAAAAAAATAGATTATCAGATTGAAAGAAAAAATAGTCATGTTTAAATCAATCGCTCGTTTCAACTTTGCATTAAGATTAAGATTGATAATAATTTGAAAACCGCGTACAGAAATATATTAATTTTAATTGTTGATATTCTTAGATTTTTCAATTCGGAATTAATCAATATGCTACTATTATTTAACCCCATATTTCATACTTCTTGATGACCCGATTAACATTATTTTTATAGAGATTAAGTAAAGTTTTGGGGCAGCCACTTCAGCTAAAGCTAGTGCGGAAGTGGTGTGTCCGGTAGGTCCGCGTTCGAAACGGGTATTTTTCTGGTCGGAGGGTACTTTTTACTATTATTTTAATAATTTAGACGTTTACATAATACAATAAATTTACTTCGTTAAAACTGATACATACTGATTGTGATTTTTTTTATTTCAAAGGTGTCTCTAGCATCTCTGCACTTAAAAAAGGCTAATTGTATGAAATATGAATGGGCTGAAATAAATAATTGTGATAAGTTGTTATTGCATTTCATACCGGCTCCGTGGGAAAAAAATGGCTGCAGCCCAAACCAGTTCGATTAATCTCTCACAACAGGTCTAAGATTTTGGAAAAAATTAAAAATCTCATTGAGGAGAGAATTTGAATTTAAAAAGGGAAAATGTAAAAAAAACATTCACATATTTTTTTAATGCAATTTTAAACTCGGGAACCGTTCAATATTTTTAACGCACGTGGCAAGGAAAAATCCCACTGATTGGCAGTTCGGAAAGAAAAGCTTATTCGACCGTGCTCACAATCAGTGCGCACTTTTGGAAGTATTAAGAGGTGCTCGCCGCCACTATTTCTCATCACTCGATCGGAGGTGATTCTCGCCTTTGCGTCCATATCAGTCTAGCCACTGATGCATTTTTTTTAAGCTTAAATTCATTTTCTTGAGCTGCTGCTGTACAGACAGCAACTCGTGTTCGGACACGTCAGAGATGTGCCGCCTGTACAGGGCTCTTTTTGCACTTTCTCGAATTTGTCCAGAGGAGTAGATAATAAGATGAAACAAGAAGTGCCTCAAAAACACGCCACGAAAAGACGATTTTTAATTAAAATACTATGAATCAACCCTTGATCGTTAAATTGTTCAACAAAATAAAGCTTTGACAGGGCGCAATAGTCACACTCAAGTGTGTGAAAAGTACTATTTGCGCTCCTGTCAGTGGTGGCATTCGGAGAAATATATTAGCGCTAATAACTAGGAAATTTAATTTAATTTGCCCCGCTTGATATATTTCTTGCACGAAACAAATTTTCCACAAATAGTAAAATTTTTCTTATATTTTCTGAAAGTGGCAGAATTTGTCAGAAAACAAAAGATAAGAACAAAATTCAAGTCAACCGAGGCTCACTGCGCGGCGGACGAGGGGTCTTTTTGATCTCGGAAGTTTTCGCAAAATTCTTGCTAGTGGTGGTGCCTTTTTTTCCAACAATTCCATTCTTTTCAAATAAATTATTTTCAACAATTGCATGTAAACAATGTGAAATTTGTAAAAATAAACAAGAACAATAATTTTCTTATAATTATGGTATTTACTTTTGCAATAAAAATTAGAAATGGAAAGTTATGCAATGAAAACAACAAAATATTTAAAATTTATCATCCTGAATAATTTGCTATTATGAACTTTCATAATAATTTATTAGGAAGGCATCTATCATTATTCTTACCGTCCTTTATCTATTACTTTTGTACGAAACATATTTTGCTTCGCACAAAAGTATTTATAATTAAAATCAACGTGAGAAATAAAATACATTTATATTTTCTCTAGTTAATTTGAATTTCAAGCTGATGAATTTATTATATTCATACAAGTTTAAAATAGCTCAGTAAATAATCCTCTTGTTATAAGAATTAAATGAAATAAATATATTGCAGCGTGTTCAATTATTTATCCAAAATTGCCAAATTTATTGACACAGGAATTGCGCGATGGTGTTTAATTTAATCACTTATGGAAACGTGGAAATCTTGCATGGAAACGTGCTAGCGCGCGCGGGCACGAGCTGGGCTCTTTTCACGTGATAAATTTGCGCGCGTTAAGTGACCACGTGACCGCGCTCAGCCAATGGTAGCGCGGCAGGGGGTATAAAAGCGGGCGCTCCGCTGGCAAGAGCATCAGTCAGCAGCGAGCCAGCAGCTGGAGAGTAATATGGCTTTGGTGGCGCCGATTTTGAGAGGCCGCCAGGTCGAATTGCTCCCCAGCGGCTCAAACTGCGACCCTTGCCTTTTCAGAGTAATATGGCCTTGGTGGCTTTGGTTCAGAACCAGCCATCAGGTTGGATTGCTCACAAAATGCGAGATGCCCCATCGAGCCCTTATGCTACCTAGTGGGCGACTTCTGGAAAGGGCTTGCTTTCTTTTGAATTGGCAAGTCTTTATCAGTGGTCACTTTCTGGGTTGTCAAAATGCAATGTTCAATGTAACATGAAAAAGAATTTATTAAATTATTTTTAATAAGAAAGAAAAAGAGTTGAATACAAATAAAATTATCAAGAAGTAATTTTTAAGAGGAAAAACAATAAAAATATTTATAAGAGGCACTTTGGGCCCAATATTATTATATTGCTTTTAATTAAACGAGAAATTTTAATTTTTCTGCTCCAATTTTTTAACAATAGAAGACCGTCGTGGGATTGCATGACGAGTTCGTACAGCGCTTTCTAATTGAATTTGCACATTTATACTGATCATATTTCATATTATCGATATCACTCGTTAAAAAATAAATAAGCAAAGGAATAAAAAATTTTTGGCCACCTTGAAAACTTTGAACTTTTTTTCTTTCCAAATTTATTTATTTTAAAAACCAAATCCAAGCTTAATTTTGAATTAATTGAAGAATAATTTTTAACAGTTAATGCCCTCCAAAGGCACTTTAAATGAGAAATTTTCTTAGTCGGTTATTTTTTAATAATTTAAGAGAGTCCATCGTGGGAACGCTATGGGAGTTCGTTATCGCGCCTTATAATTAAATTTACACATGGGAAATGAATATTTTTATCAAATTTTTATACTATTAAAAATAATCCAACGGAGAATAGGACACAATTATCAGATTAACTGCACGAAGATATAATAATTTTCTTTGCTAAAGTATTCAAACAATATCCGTATGTTTATAATGCACTTATTTATTATTCCCTGAGATTACAATACTTATTGTGCTATAATTAATTGGAATGAACGTCCTTCATTACACTAAAGGTAGGCCAAAGAAAAAGGACCCGTGTACCCCTACTTGGTTGCACCTACTTGACCTGCGATGCAGGCCTTTTTCGACCTTTCCAAGCTTTTCATCTCCCGACATCGGCGTTTAGCTACTTCTTTATTTTTTTGTTAGTGCCCAGTCAAGAGGGATTTTCCGTACTTATTGTTAAATATAAAAACCTAACCTGTTGAAGAGCCTTATACTTTAATTAAGATCGACACTTTCTTCATTATTAAATAGAGATTAAAAACTAATTTGAGATAAACTTCAACTTAACTGACAGACTATTGTAATGGCAATTTGTAATGTGGTGCGCGCCACAAATATGAAATCAAAGTCACTTCATTTTTGAATAGTCATTAATAAGTTCGCGACTTTTGAGATTAATATAATAATTAATAGAGATGCTCTATCACTTAATTGAATACAAGGCTAATAGAGAATATAAAGTAAATAAATAAAAAAAATTAATTATTATAGAATTGTATTGTCGGACACATTTTGTGTTCGATAAATTTCTATTAATATGATTAATCAAAAGAAAAGTTTTGTAATGTAATAGAATTCTAAAAATTTCAAAAATCATAAAAATATAATTATGGCCTGTTATTCCACTGGAACCTTGCTCCACGAGGGGTGGGGAATTTTTAGCGGCGACACTCGGAAGGCACTCGCACATTCTGGATGCTGTCGGCAGAAGGGTTTCTTGTTCCAAATTCATTTGTTTTAAATGTAATTGAAAATACCCTATACGGATATTCTTCCCTGATTCTTGATTGCGTACTAAAAAAATTTTGGTTCATAATAAAAATAATACAATGATTTTAATTATGCAAAAATAAAATAACCGCTTAAATTTTAAACTTATTTGATTGAAGAGCAATTTTCTGAAAATTTGCAAATAAATTGATCTATTAAGTTATATACTGCTCATATCATCCCCTCGACATAAAAATAAGAAATAGTTCTGTAAAGATCCTGTCAAAATTGTAACCAACAAAGAGATTGATCAGCTTTGAAAACATTAGAAATTTAAACTTTAAATGGAAAAAAAATTATTTACCGGATTAACACGGATTTAAAATTTTATTCACGCTTGCTAAGTGTTGATATGGTAAGAAAATTCAAAATAATTTAAAATGCGTTGCGCCTTTAAATCGGGAAAATAATTGTAACATTATATTTAGCACGCATTCTAATATTATGTAATTTTGTATTATTCGAATGCAGCATTGAGTTTCGATTTCGACTGATGTATTTTTTTTTTGCCGGAGCTGTTTTGCTTGAAGTGAGACTTTTAATATCGCACTCATTTCAAATAATTCATTTAATATTTCTTTGTTTTATTCCCTAATATTAAAATTGCGGCCCATCTCGGCGCGGACCTCTTTTGCGGCCCATTTCGGCGCGAACCTCTTATGAGGCTCCGCGTTTTAGCAACCCGTTTGCCAGAGGTGTTGCTGATTTTTACATTATCAAATTTTCTTTTTAGACTTGATTCGTGAAGAATAAACAATAATAATTCCTGCATTAACATGGCTAAATATTTCTTACTACCTTTCAGATAATTGCATTATTAAGAATTTTTTTTTACGTATCAGGACATTCTAGATAGATTATATCTGAACTATTTGAAACTCTCTGATATCATTTTTGCATAAGAAAAGTATTTAATTTATTTTAATTTTTTAACATGAATTTCATTTGTAAAAATACAAATTTATAAAATATAATTCGGAAACTCCTCATATTGAATAATGATTTGAAAATAATATTATTAAATAGTTAAACTAATACCTGAAAACTATTAAAAATCATTTTCATTGAAATAATTTGACATTTGATGATTTATTTGTAACACAAATTGCCAATTATCTAATATAAGTATTATAAAAGCAATACCATTATTAAAATAACGATCGCTTTCCTTGATTAACGGTGTTATGGATTGCGCGCGCTATGCTGTTGCCCTGCCCTCCCTTCAAATTATCAACGTGCTCTAGAGCGCAAACCACGTGACCGCGCTCGGCCAATGGTAGCGCGGCAGGGGGTATAAAAGCGGGCGCTCCGCTGGCAAGAGCATCAGTCAGCAGCGAGCCAGCAGCTGGAGAGTAATATGGCTTTGGTGGCGCCGATTTTGAGAGGCCGCCAGGTCGAATTGCTCCCCAGCGGCTCAAACTGCGACCCTCGCCTTTTCAGAGTAATATGGCCTTGGTGGCTTTGGTTCAGAACCAGCCATCAGGTTGGATTGCTCACAAAATGCGAGATGCCCCATCGAGCCTGCCGTGCTACCTAGTGGGAGACTTCTGGAACGGGCTTGCTTTCTTTTAGATTGGCAAGTCTTTATCAGTGGTCACTTACTGGGATGTAAAATTCAAATTGAATTAAAAAAAAAAACCAATCAAGTTCAAATAAAATTTAGAGAGAAACGGATCAGATATTTAATGTAAATAATTTAAATATTGCTCCTGGCATATATTTCAAAGCTTTTTCCGTAATCTTGGTTTTTAATAGTTAAAACAAAATTTATTTAACTTTACCTTGGAATTTTATCCGTCTTCTCTGCATACGCATCCATAACTTTCCGAAACTCGTGCATGATCTCAAAAACTTCTGGAAGGCCATGTGTGTAAATGTGGTCCAAGAAGTCGTATTCGCCCTCTTGAGCGTCCTCCTTTTCTGATCGCGGCTCATCCCTTAATTCTTGATCCTCGAATAAATGCGGCACAGCATCAATTCTGAATCCATCGACGCCCATTTGTAGCCAAAATCTCAAAACTTGCTGAATTTTAATTTAATTCTGAATCAATCTCTAAGCCAGCAAAATGTTAAATACTAAACCTTCATTTCGTGAACCACTCTCGGATTCCTGAAGTTCAAATCAGGCTGCTCCTTTGCAAACTGATGCAAGTAAAACTCCTTCCGCTCCGGACTGTATTCCCAAGCCGACCCACCAAATACGCTCACCTTTTTGATTTAAAAAAATCAGGTAATAAATTTCACTTTCATTTTAAATTCCTTATAAATATAATATATTTACAGCATCATATTTGCTCAATCAGATTTTTGTAGTATATTTTTTCTTACCCAATTATTTGGTGGCTCTGGAATGACACCCTCTTTGTTCAGTTGGGTTGCGTTCTTCGGCTTGGCCCACACATAGTAATCTGCATAGGGCTCCTCTTTTTTAACTGATTTGATGAACCATTCATGCTGGTCACTCGAATGACTGGGAACCAGATCCAGAATTAGTTTGAGCCCTTGAAATATTATTTTTTTGTTATTAATTAATAAATGACTTAATTTAATTTACCTAAAAAGTGCATTTCATCAATCAATGCCTTCATGTCCTTGAGGTTTCCAAATAAAGGGTCGACGTCCTTGTAGTCCGAGATGTCATAACCAAAGTCTTTCATCGGTGACTTGAAAACCGGCGAGAGCCAAACAGCATTCACGCCAAGGCTGGCGATGTATTGCAGCTTTGAGCGAATTCCTTGAAAAAATTTTAATTTCAAGTCATTTAAGGTTTCAGTAGAAATTGGGTCAAGATTTTTAAATAATTGCGACGAGCTGTTAAAATCATTATCGCCAATTTCATTGGAAATTGCGCGTACTCCAATTAAATATTTTTATACATAGTATATCAAATATCATTCATATCTCGTAGAACTTGAACCTGAACTTGAACTTTCATCCACACGCACGCTTGTAAAAATGATATTATGAGACATCTCTATTCTATCTGCAGTGACTCATAGAGAATTAAAATACTAAAATCAATAATGAGTAAGGCAGGGGACAAAGTAAGAGAATGATTAAATTGCATATTTGTTTCTTAAATAATTTTCCTTTGAGACATTATGTTATCCACACTATAGTTGCGCAATAATCGAGAGTCTGTTTGATTTTTTAATATTTATTTTATTCCGTAAATAAGATCGAGTTGGGCTGATATTTGTTGAAAAACAAAAACAGCCGGTTTCAGAACCAAACGCATCACACTCTTAATAATATATTTCCCTCAAAGCAGCTTATGCAATTCATGACCCTTTTCCCTGGAAAATGCTTCAGTCTTCCTTCCTTTAATTACTGCGGTGGATGGTGCTTTTTGATTTGGAAGTTACAAAAAAATTCTTATTTCTAGATTTGATGCCATTTTCCCTACAATTGAATTTATCCTTCACAACAATTTTTTTATAACAAATGTGTGAAAATAAGCAGTATTAAAAGTAAACTACATTTATATAATTGCTTTAAATTAAAGACATTAAACTTTTAATTAATCTTTTGACTCTATCAAAAACAATTAAGCCTAGGAAAAAATGTTTAAATTAATTTCTTATTTGTTGCTTTTTGCATTATTCCGCTCTAAAATGAAATAATAATTGATGGATTAATATCTCGTTTTTACCTGATTCGTCATAGTTTCGGCGTAAAATTCTTGCTTTGCAATTTGGTTCAAAAGTAAAACTGCCCGGACACTTAGGCGAGGCGACGGCTATCGCGACGGCGCCGAAAAGCAAAGAGAACCAAAGCAGCACCGCGGCCGAAAAGAAAATTCGCCTGGTTCGCACCCAGAAAGGGTCGTGCTCCAGTTGCAAAATTTGCTCCAACGTGAGGGGACTTTGGGGGCAACGCCGGCAGGGCAGAAGGGGTTCCTCCTCGGAAGACATGGTGGAAGGCACTGCGGATTTGACCAAACAGTGCAACGGGAGCGGAAGCCTCCTTTTATATAACCCCCTGCCAGAGTGCACTCTCGCGGCGTGTTTGCTCCCGAGCCGGTTTCAAGGGAATCAATCTGCACTGACCTAGCACAAGTCTGGCTTGCGGCGGGTCAAAGTTCATCCATAAGCAGGGCCACGAATTTAAATATCTTTATAAAATTAAGTGAAAGATACAATTTTCTTCAAAATTATTCATTAGTTGTTTTTGTTCAACAATGTTGTTGTTCACTCTTCGGGTGGATAAATAAGCAACAATCAACTTTTAAACTAATAATGATTTTTTTATTATTCAATTGTTGCTCATTTTTGCGCTAACAAAAGAAGTTAAGAACTCCTTATTGACGTAGTCAAATCAGGTCTTTACAACAATGGTGATTAAAATTTTCAATTGTCTTTCAACAATCGCAAAAATCTTTTTATTGTTGTAAGGACTTGATTTGACTATGTCAATAAGAAAACCTTAAAAAAAATTAGTTGCAAAGTGTCTTTATTGATTGTATCAGAAGGCAAATTATTTTAATGGGTCAAAATTGGGCAATTAAGACCTGCTTTTCTTATTGCCATAATTTTCCTAAAATGTTTTTAAGCATGATTATATGCAATTGAGAGCAAAATTGATCTGGCAATTTTTTTTAGCAGTAAATTTATTAAAACGACAATACAAAATTATTGCAACGAATCATATTTTTTTTTAGATTTCTCATGATATCAAATTGTTTAATGCTATTTTATTTAATTATATGTTTTTATCACAGATAATAAAATTAATTTTGTTGATTTTAAATTAACCCCTTTTTTCTCTTTTTTTACAGGTAGGAGAAACAAACTGCTCTGTCTGATCGCGAGTTTTCAATATTGATTTGCAAGTAAATTTAAGCGATTTTCTCTTAAACCAAATTTAATATGCTACGCATTTATTTTTTAAGCGGTTTAGTTTTTTTAAGTAGCACAAACTTTATTTTAAATATCGCAAAAAGTGGTTCAATGCTATTCAAATATAATGGAAAATAACCATGAAATTGAAGAGCCGCTTGACCCTTGCCTTCTCGCCCGTCACTTTTAATGACCCTCTCAAATTAACGCGCACATCAAACGTGGTACACACTACTTATTTGTTTGCATTACATGAGCTTTGTTGCATTTAACACGGGATTAACAAGTCTGCACTTCAAAAGTGCAATGCACTCTGTGTCAAAATCAATTACCTCTATTGTGGATTTCAGTCGGTATATCTAGAAGAAGTTTAATAATTTTAATTTTACGAAATAAGTATAATACTAAGAACAAGAAGGTATTTTTCAAGATTAAATTTAATTTGGTCGTTAACTGTTAGTGATAAAAAAAACACACATTTTACTACGATTTTTCTCTTGAACAACTCAAAATGTTCAGGAAATAATATATCACCAAAATTTGAACATTTCCGTTTTTTAATTTCAAGAAATATTTATTGCGTTTGAAATGAGGGCAACATACATGAACTCATCCAAGAAGCAATGAATGAAAAGATTTTTTCCCCTAATTTTCATTTATTATAAGTTAGGTGATTTGCTCATTTACAAATTCAATTAATTAATTAATTTTAAAGTCATCTCTTTATAAAAAAAAATGCTAATTAAAAAGTACTATACGTTATTTCTCAGTTTTCCAAATCATTGTCATAACAATTCAGAACAACTCGTTTTTTTTTTTAATTTAAAAATTTGAATGTCACATTTTATTATTTTTCCAATTTATGTAATTTTATTTTTGATTACTGAAGTGACAGTTCAATGTTATTTTTTTTTCGTTTTGTCCTCACCATTGATATCTCCAATGCCGTTTGCCGTCGTGTCTTTGAAAGAGCGCGGGTAAATTTGATAGATGACCGCGGAGCGCCACCAGTGCGCACCGCTGTTGACGGCCAAGAGGTCGCCGCGGGGTCGGCGGGCCTCGGCTTCGTGGGGCTCCGAGCGCACCGGCCGCTTCTTGTCAGGCGCACTGCCCGAGGCCGCCTCGTTCGCCCTCTTCAGCTTTCGGCTGCGCAAATCCATTTTGTCCATTTCGGACGCTGATTGACATGCAAAGGAAGGACGAGGGACGAAGCTAGAATTTTCAGCTGCGGACTGACTGAGTGCGCTACCGCGAGTGAGACTGGCGAACGAATTCGTGCCGAGCTCGGGCAGCGCGAATATCAATTTCAGCCACACTTGGCTGCCGCGCAATAATGGAGAACCAAAGAGCGGAAAAGCAGGCAGAGGCGCTTTTAGAACGAAAAAAGCGACTCGGGTTTCAGCAGGTTTAGAATTCAAGTGGCAATGATATTTATGTTCTTGACACATGTTTCATTGTGTAGAAAGAGTTAGGTCGACCCGGCTCTCGTTTCTTTCTGCCACGCAAGATATTTTTATTTTTGAATGAAAAATTATCTGGACAAAATATTAAATAGGGGCCTCTGCCAGTCTCTGCTAAAAACGGCCCGATTAAAATTTGATGATGATTTATCTCTACATTAGCATTATAATAGATGCCATATTCAAAGAGGCATCATAAAAATTTAATTATTCGAGTAATATATAATAATTGCTTCATATATCAAAGAATTTTATAAAATAATATTTCTCCTCACACAATTGCCCTACTATATTTTTAAATTTTCAAGCAACCAAATAAACAAGTACTTATTTCCTGAAAACTTATACTTATGGGAATCAGTTCAGTTCATATTTTCTCTTGCAATCACTGTACATACAAAAACTCCTTGTTAAATTCCTTTTTTTTTAATACTATTGAATTTTTTTTACTTCATACATTTTATATTTTACTTTCTGAGAGTACAATTTTTGCACGCATTTCGTTTTCTAATCAAATAAAAAATACAAATCAACATTCACATTTGAGTAATTTTTCGATTCCTTAATGATTTTCATTAGACGAGAGCGTCGTAGGTGAGCACTAAAGCTCCACGGGCGGGAATGGCGAGGCTGACGGTGGAAACTTCCTCACTGGGAATTGAAAAAGTGTCACAATTTTTTAAATCATATATGAATTAGCTTCAAATCATTACTTTTCTGCGTAAACGGCCTCCAAACTGCCAGTGTAGAAATTAGCGATGACTGGCAGGTCGTTATTGGGGTTCGCGTTCACAACCTGATCCTCAAAACCGAGATTAACAACCACCAAAACACTGGGGTTGCCGGCTGGAACCGCCCTGTGTGGCATTATTAAAATATAGTTATATCAAAATTTATTAAACATAACATTTAAAAATATTGTTAAATTATAAGTATTGATTTACATTAAAATTTTATATATTTTCCGAAAAAATTTCACATTTCTGTGAATTTTAACACTGAAGAGAGTGAAAAAAATCTAGTAAAGACCTGAAAATTTCAATTACGTTTAACCAAATGACAAAAAATTATCCGGAATCCATTTTCAAAATGAATTATGAGATAAGTCAATTAAACATAGATTTTAATTTTTTATTATTTAAATAACTCACCTAGCAAAGGAGAAAATGTGCGTGTCCAAAACGTAGGTTCTCAACTCTCCGGTCTGAACCGCGATAATATTCTTCCTGGCTTCGGTCAGTCTCTTGTACACCTTGTAAGGGCTTTTCGCCGCCACCTTCTGGGCCTCCAGGTTCAGAGTGACGTAGTTTTCGTTGATGGGCAGCCAGGTCGTGCTGCCTGTGGTGAATCCGGCCATCGCTTCGGCGCTCCACTGGAAGGGCGTTCGCTCAGGGTCTCTGGAGAACCGCCAGTATTCATCAGGACCGGCCTGGCAGCCCTGAGGGTCGACTGTGTCCGCCCAGGAGATCCAAGTGTTTTCCATATTCAGTTCTTCGCCGTTGTAGGTGACGGCGGTGCCGGGGAGGAGCTGGCCTAGAATGATGGACGTAAGGCCAAATTGGGTTCCAAAACGGCCAGCCACGCGAGGCTGATCGTGATTTCCAACCTGAAACAATCAAAAGTTGTTATTTCTTAAAAAGACTTAATTATATCTGCACTGAATTTTTATATGCCATAAGAAAATAAATCAGCAGAGTAAACAAACAATTTTCAAGAAATTTCCAGTAATAATTAATGAAGCGTGGCCCTTTTCAGGGCCACCCTTGAAATAAACACTTTTGTTATAATTAAATTGTAATATTAAAATAAATTCATTTCAAAATAGTTAAATCCAATAATAGTTGATAACAATATTTATTTTTTTTTTAAATTATCAATGCCTGAAATTGAACCCTTTTGGGAGCCAACCCAGGCATTTTCATTTGTGTTGAAGATTTAAATGATTTAGAAATAGTTATTTATATGAACTATACATTTTTTTAAACGATAACTTACAACCCAGTTTGACCAAGCACCGCTCGGCAAGTTAGAAAACCAGGTGTTGATGATTGACTGCAGACCTGCAGCGTCAGTCTCGTTCTTCAGGTTGTCAATCAGCTGGAAGTTGAATGGGAAATGGGCACCAGGGTGGGTGCCGTTGCCGTAGTACTTCATGGTGTTGGTAATGTTGGTGTACGCCTCGACCAACATCACTCTGAAATTTTGAACACGGGAATATTTATATTTTTTTTTTGGCTTAAATCTCATTTTATTTTTAGATCACTTTCTATTACGTAACAAATTTCGCTTTCTTTGATGGGTGTTAAGGAAATCTTATCTTTTACTGATTGGCAAAGCATACAACTGATTTTAAGTTGATTTTTGCCACATGTTATTTATTATCAGGGCAAACAAGATAAGCTTAATGTCTTGGCTCTTTCTTTCAAAGTCCCCCACCTCTGTTAAATACAAATAGACAACAAAATAAGATAATAGAAATATATAACGGATATAACATAACAAATCGTTTGATCGATGATTTTTCTATTCCGACTTTAATTATCAAAATTGGTTGCGCCGATTTTCCAACAAAATCCAGAAAGGATTACTCCGCTTTTCAATTATAAAATATTTATTGATAAAATTATTCTAAATTGTCTGTTAAGCTTCAAATTATAGTCTTAGTATCATAAATATTTTACTTCACTAAATTGTTTTATATTTTTTCAATTAAAAACAAAACCATAAATAATTTTTTGATAATACTCACAATGGTCTTCCCAGCTCTCCCTGTTTCTGATCGACAATATCTCTGAATCCATAAATGATGTCGTACAATTCAGGCTGGTCCTTGGTATAAATGTGCTCCAAGGAGCCCCACTGGTCAGGCCCATAATTAGGGTCATTGGTGGGAGGTTCGTCGGGGAGGCCTGGCTCCTCCATCAAGTGAGGGACGGCGTCAAGTCTGAATCCATCGGCGCCCTTGTCCAGCCAGAAACGCAGGACGTCCTTTATTAGAATGGAAATTTAACTTTAAATATATATTTTTTAAATTATTTAATTATTTTACATTCATTTCCTCAAGAACAAGAGGGTTGCGGTAATTCAAATCGGGCTGGCCTGCGTGAAACTGGTGCAGGTAGAATTGCTGCCTCTCTTCAACCCATTCCCAAGCAGGGCCTCCAAAAACACTGATCTGCAAAATGTTTACATTTTAGTCTTCAACTGTTGATAAGAAAAAAAAGTGCACAAAATTTAAAAAAAATGTCAAATATCTTCCAAAAATAAAATTAAAATCGCAAAAAATCTTCTTTTAGATAAAAATTAAATTTATATTAAACAAATTTCTAACCCAGTTGTTAGGAGCAATTGGTGCGCCTGTGGCGTTGTAACCTGCGGGGTCGACCCAGGTATAGTAATCTGTGTAGGGATCTTCGCGCGCCTTTGATCTGATGAACCAGTCGTGCTCGTCGCTCGAGTGGTTGGGCACGAAGTCCAAAATCAGTTTTAGTCCTGCATGTGATGGCAATTAACTCGGTATTACAATAAAAGCAAAAATTTAAAACAAGAAATTAACCTCTATTCCTGCAGCCAACGACAAGGGCGTCAAAGTCGGCCATGGTGCCGAAAATCGGGTCAATCTCTCTGAAGTTGGAAACGTCATAGCCGAAATCCTTCATTGGCGATTTGAAAACTGGCGAGAGCCAAACACCGCCAATGCCAATGTCGACGAAGTGGTCCAATTTCTCAATAATGCCTGTTATTGAACAATTATATTTTGTTTAACAAAAAAATAAAATCACATCAGTTCAAAACTTCCAAAAAGTAAGATTATAAATTACTTAATTTATTAGAGACATAAATCTTCACTTTAATACAATTTCGTCTTAATTTTTAATTCTGAAGCAAATATTTATCATTTTTTAAAAATTAAGTTTTAGACTTCCTTGGAAGTTTTAAAATTTTTCACAATAGATAAAAAGTATAAAACAGCTTTCTAACAAAATTATTAACCTGGAATATCTCCAATTCCATCAAAGCCACCGTCTTTGAAAGATCTTGGGTAGACCTGGTAGAAGGTGGACGTCTGCCACCATTCGAGTTGAGCGCTGCCCAGAGCCGTCAGGCCCAAGAGAAGAACCGCCGTGATCTTCATGATGCCCGAATGTTACTGCGGTGCTGGCGGTGCGACCACTTTATATTTCCGCGACCTTCGTATCGATAAAAATACGGCGTGAGCAAGGAAGATAATTATCTATTGTCACCGGGTCGTTACTTAACGCGTTAATCTTGTTTTCTGCTTCGCTGAATTATATAATTTTATCTCTTAAACGCATCTCTCGATTGGTGCGCTGCTCCCGTCATTACCAAAGATGATTTGCAAAAAAGAAAACATTACTTGGTGAACATCAGTCGACTTTTTTAAAGTGGACCAGCGATTAAATCTTGCAACTGCATTGCCAGCCACGCTTACATCACGTGAACGGGAATTACATTACTTTAGGTTGATCATTCTCATATAATTGGATCAATCTGATTGTTTTTGCAAGGTTTAAAAATTAATGATATTTTACTTAAAAAAATATAATATTAAATAATTTATTTGCAATGAAAATTAAATTATTTAGAATATAAATGATTATTTATTATTGCACACAAAAGACGAAATAATAACTTCTCAACCTAGTAATTAAATTATTTTATTGAAGGGCAAGTAGTGCAACTGTTAAAATAACAAAATGCATTGTGGAGAATTGTATTATTTATTTATTTAATTTTAAAATTAAATCTGTTGCAGATTAAAAATAAAGAATCCAATTTTTTTTTATAAATAATTTGATTACGCGTTCAGTTTCTTGGATTTTAATTTTAGATACAATACATGTGAAATCATATCATTTCAAATCTTTAAGTGACATTTTGTTTTATTTGCTAAACCTTCAATTGATAAAATGAAAAAAAATATGCAAAAAAGCATTCTTTTGAATCCACCGATATCACATGAATTATTGCATATGTGTGTCAATTAATAAAGATAAAGTTCTGTTATTTTGTGAAGAAGCTTTTTTTGCTAACTTTATCAATGTTTTTTATTTGTAATTTATCTACAAAACTTTCATCAGATATTTTATATAAAACTCAAACAAAATCATAAATTAATGAGAGCAAGGAATGCAGACAACAACGACAAACAAGAAGCTGCAACGGAGGTAGCACTACTGGTGACTATGTAACGGAAGACCAAAGCGCCTCTTGCAGGAATTGTCACTGACGATGGATCAATCTGTTGGCTGAAGTTGGGAAAAATAAACATAATTAAAAACCTAAAAGTATGAAAAAAAATACAAACAAGAAGTAGTAAAATATATTAGAAAAGTATGCAACCGGCTATGCATGTGCTTAGCAAGTGTTAGATTTGATATTAAATTTCCTCACTAGTAAATGTAATTTGATTCCAAAGTGCCCGTTTCGTAAAACAATTTTGTTCCTTCTTGTAATAAGGTGACGGAACTAGTCACGTCTGCGGTGACCTCTGCGTAATCAAAATTCACCACCACAAAGAGACCCCAACCAAGCACGTCGTCTGCAAGAACTCTGAAATGAAGTAAGATATAAATTATTTTCTGAATGATCCGAGTCTTATTTTTTTATTACCTGGTGAATGCAAAAATATTATCACCCACAGTGCTGGTCGTCAAGTTTCCTCGCTGAACAGCTGCTATTTCTGTTCTCAGGTCAATTAACTTTTCATAAATCCAATATGGTTGTTTTGGCCCTTCATACAACTGATGGCGCACATTGATCTCCTTGTAATTTTCATTTACTGGGAGCCACGGTTTGTTAGAGTCGGAAGTGGTGAAACCTTTTGTTATTAAATAAAATAAGAAATTATTAATTTAATAATTATTTGCCAGAAACCAGCGTAAGTTGAATTGTCCCAGTGGAAAGGTGTTCTCTCAGGGTCCCTGGAAAACCTCTGGTAGTTCTCAGGTCCAGCCTGACACGCTGGAGGGTCGACTGTGTCCCTCCACGAAATCCACGTGTCCTCCATGTTGATCTCCTCACCATTGTAGGTGATGGCAGTTCCGGGCAACAATTGGCCCATAATCACGGCGGCCAAGCCAAACTCCCGGCCAAGTCGAGAGGCCACTCTTGATGTGTCATGGTTCCCAATCTGAATTTCAGTTAAAAAAATTTATTATTTAAAAAATATTAATTGTTCTTACCACCCAGTTAGACCAGGCTCCGTCGGGCAAATTGTTTTGCCAATTGTCAATGATTTGCTTCAGTTCAGCTGCCGTCGTTTCATTATTAAATTTTGTGATTAATTCAAAGTTGAATGGGAAATGAGCTCCTTTTCTGTCACCACTTCCGTAGTACTTCATTGTGTTTTCCAAACTGGTGTACGCTTCCACCATCATGACCCTAAAGAACGGGAGTTTCAGTCTCGGAGACTTCAACGATTGCACTTCCCAAATTCTTACATTTGTCTTCCGAGCTCAGCCTGCTTCTGATCGACGACGTCTCTGAATCCGTAAATCACGTCGTAAAGTTCCGGCAAATCGGTGGTGTAAATGTGCGAAAGGTAGCCCCACTGATCAGACGTGAACTCGGGGTCATTTGACAGCGGCTCGTCAGGGAAGCTTTGGTCTTCCATCAAGTGCGGAGTGGCGTCTAACCGGAAGCCATCGGCGCCTTTGTCCATCCAAAAGCGGAGAATGTCCTGGAAAATTTGTTTTTCAAATCAAATAAATTTCTCCCACAAATATAATTAAATGAAAAAACAAATAAATAAAATATATCTATTCAATAAATTTATTCTGAATAAGTTTATTTTCTGTAAAAAAATTAACACATTTAATTTTTATAGATATCAGAAAGCTTTCATTTTTGTTCCAACTTCTTAACCAGAATATTCAATTCTTGGTTAAATATCAACAGTATTTTATATTAATTATACATGTACGAAAATAATCAAAATAATATCATATTTCACACGGTAAAATTATTGTTGAAGTTCTAAAAATTATAAATTGTATGTACGTAAAACAAATTAATAAGTGTAAATAAAAAAATTAAATAATAATAGATTTTATATTAAAATTTTTAATACAGAAGTATATTTTATTAAACAAATAAAATGTTATTCTACTTAAATAATAAAATAATTGTAATTTTATTATATTTTTTTTTGCTTACGTTCATTTCTTCAATTACTGCTGGATTTCTGTAATTAAGGTCAGGCTGTCCGACCGTGAATTGATGCAGGTAGAATTGCTGTCGCTGTTCATTGAACTCCCAAGCGGAGCCTCCGAAAACGCTTAGCTGCAACGAAAATCAAATGAGTGTAATTTTCTTTAAATTGAAAAAAAAAATGAATATCATGTACCCAATTGTTTGGTGGAATGGGACTTCCACTTTCGTTAAAGCCTTTAGGATCAAGCCACGTGTAGTAATTAGTGTAAGGCTCTTCTCTAGCCACAGACTTAATGAACCACTCGTGTTCATCGCTCGAGTGGTTCGGGACAAAGTCAAGCACTAATTTTAAACCTTAAACAAAGTGGTGAAAATATTAACTAGTTAATAAAATATTTAGTTACCTCTTTTTCTGCAATCCTCAACAAGTGCGTCAAAATCGGCCATTGTGCCGAAAATTGGATCAATGTCCCTGAAGTCGGAAATATCATAGCCAAAATCTTTCATAGGTGATTTGAAAATCGGTGACAGCCACACGGCGCCAATGCCGAGCACGTCAGGGTGGTATATTTGTTGCAAAATTCCTGCGAAACCAAATTAAAATTTTGAAAGCAAGATTTATAAAAAAATTATGCTTGTCTTTTAAATTAATTTATCATATTCGCCTTCTTCAATATTTTTTAAATCATTGCAAATCCCTCACCTCTCAGATCACCAATACCATCAGCATTTGTATCCTTAAACGATCTTGGGTAAATTTGGTATATCGTTGTGTTTTTCCACCAGTCCTCATCAATGATTTGGGCGGCGGCCAGTTGGGCCACAAGGGCAATCGCAAACGCTCCTGCAACACGCATTGATCGCCCCTTTTCAGATCAAGTGAATTTAGATTTGTGGCAGGTGTGATTATTTATAAGTAGAGGCCACGCCATGTAACTAGCATAATGTTACGTTAAGAACGCGCGATTAGATAAGGGGCTGACGTGAGATTTGAATATATTGTTATAAATACGGGGATAAAATCGAATTCTGGCGATTTGTAAACCACAAAAATTGATTAATTAAGAATTAAATATTTATTTTGTCAACGATGAACGTTATTTGTATTAATTTTCTCTCTATAATCGCTATAATCTATCAATCAGCACAAATCGATGAAAGAATTGGTGAGGTATTGTGACTCGATTCACATCTCCGAATGGCGAGCCTACTTGCCACAATATACGGAGTTTCGCTAATTTAAGTATTACTATTATTAATTCCTCTCTTTCAAATATAACAATATTTTTTGATGTGTTTACTTATTAAAAAGAAAATTGAAAAACTTGTTTGTAGGATGCAAGAACAATTAGAAAACTTTTTAACTGCAATACTGTACTAACGTTAATTTAAATAATATTCATAGATTTAAATTAGTGCGCTGATTAGTTATCTTTGTTTTTATCTTTTTTTTAGATTGGGCTATATTTAAGTGGGATGTTTAAGAGGCTTATTTACGTTAACACATTGTGGGATTGATGCATCATTGGGTTTTACGTAAAACTGAATCTCGTCAGCAGATCAAAACCACGCAGACGTCACACTGAAATTGTAATTGAACTCCTCTCATAATCTGCCTTGAAAGTATTATTTTGTATGATATACTTTGTTCAAAAAAAGTATTAACAGCATATAATATTTGTAACAACTTTTTAAGAGCCAAAAAGATACCTTTTTCGTGGTTGAAATATTGAAACAACAATCTTTTGTGAATTTAAAACCCAAAGAAACCACTCGAAACGGGAAATAATTAAATTAATAAGGTTTTGTCTCAGAATTTCCTGTCTCGGAATGTAATTCCATGTAAAAGGCGTTTAGTCAAAAGTTACTAATATAAACATTTTCTTTGCCATTAAAAATGCATCTCACTATTGAGGACACTAAGTAGTTAAGTCCAGGCCCTGTCCAGGCCATTTAATAAAACAAATAATTTTATGAAATAGCATCGCCTGCTTACTTTTATTTCATTGTGTAATTTATCTACAAAATTTACATCAGTTTTTGATTAAATTCTTAATTAAACAGTGCAAGGAATGTGGAAACCAACAATAACAAAGAAGTTGCTGCAATGGATGTGGCACTGTTTGTGTAAAGGAAAACCAAAGCACCTCTTGCAGGAACCTTCACTGACGACGGAGCAATCATTTCGCTGAAAGTGGGAGGAAAAGTTAAATATTTTATAGTAAAAACTTAAAACTTGTGATCAAATGCATCATAATGTCATAAAGGTATGCAACCTGTTGAGCGCACTTGTTAAGCAGGTTGCTTATCTCTTTAAAGTACGATAATCAATTAAAAATTATTAAAATAATTTCTTACTCAGCGTCATATGGCGATTCCAAAGTGCCCACATGGTAGGTCAACTGTTCTCCTGCTCGCAGTGAGGGAACGGTGCTGGTCACGTCCGCGGTGACCTCTGCGTCATCAACATTAACCACCACAAGGACGGCCTTTTCACCCTCCGTGTCAACCTGTCTGTAATTTATAAATGCATTATGATAGGGATTAGCTTGAATCCGAGTTTCCCAAACCTTGTGAATGCAAAAATATTGTCGCCCACAGTTTTGGTTGTCAGACTTCCCCTCTGGACAGCCGCCCTTTCTTTTCTCAGGGCAGTTAACTTTTTGTAAATGTGGTATGGGCTGTTGGCCATCTCTTTTTGCTCGGCGAGATTGAGCTCTTTATAATTTTCATTCACTGGCAGCCAAGGTTTGCTGGAGTCAGGAATGGTGAAACCTAAGAAAATTAATTAATGAATGGTGTAAATAAATTTAATTATTTGCTACAAACCAGCGTAAGTTGAGTTGTCCCACTGGAAAGGTGTTCTCACGGGGTCTCTAGAAAACTTCTGGTAGTACTCAGGTCCAGCCTGACACCCTTGAGGGTCAACTGTGTCCTTCCACGAAATCCACGTGTCCTCCATGTTGATCTCCTCTCCATTGTAGGTGATGGCAGATCCGGGCAACAACTGGCCCATAATCACGGCGGCCAAACCAAAGTCCCGGCCAAATCGAGAGGCCACTCTTGTTCTGTCGTGGTTTCCAATCTGAAGTACATTTCCAAAATTTTTTGTATTTAAAAAACTAAATTGCTCTTACCACCCAGTTAGACCAGGCTCCGTCGGGCAAACTATTTTGCCACCGATCAATGATTTGTTTCAGTTCGGCTGCCGTTGTTTCGTTTTTGACATTAGTGACAAATTCAAAGTTGAATGGGAAATGAGCTCCTTTTCTGTCACCACTTCCGTAGTACTTCATTGTGTTTTCCAAACTGGTGTACGCTTCCACCATCATGACCCTAAAGAACGGGAGTTTCAGTCTCGGAGACTTCAACGATTGCACTTCCCAAATTCTTACATTTGTCTTCCGAGCTCGGCCTGCTTCTGATCGACGACGTCTCTGAATCCGTAAATCACGTCGTAAAGTTCGGGCAAATCGGTGGTGTAAATGTGCGAAAGGTAGCCCCACTGGTCAGACGTGAATTCGGGGTCGTTTGACAGCGGCTCGTCAGGGAAGCTTTGGTCCTCCAACAAGTGCGGAATGGCGTCTAAACGGAAGCCATCGGCGCCTTTGTCCATCCAAAAGCGGAGAATGTCCTGGACAATATTTTTTTTAATTAGAAGCAGTGCAATTTTTTTTACTAGGAATACAAGTTAAAAGCAAGAAAATTCTATGGATCAGTAAGTTGTTATTGAAATGCTTTGTTTGCAATTTCTTAGCTGATAAGGACTTAAAAAGGATTGATTCATTTTACATCTTCTCCTTGTTTGATCAATGATAAATTCGCCACTTTAAAAGTTTGCTTGATATTCAAGCCCATGACAATCGTTTTCTTATCCATACTAAAGCTTGGTCTTGGTCAAACGTCATAGCTCATTACATAACCATTTGAAATTGAATTTTAATGTTTATATTAAATAAATATAAATAAAATTCATATTTACTTATATTTTAATTTTGTTCAATTCTAACGTGTTTCTCTGAAGTACCATGATAGTTTAAATATAGAATGTTATAATGCCAATTGATAACTTCCGTTTACATTGCATTCTATTCAAAAGCTAAACTTAATATTTATTATCATTAGCTAAATAGAATAAAAATAGAATAATATATATATAATATTTATTAATATTCTGTCATTACTCTTCAATTTTAGAATTAGACTTTTAGAAAGAGATGAAATTGAGTTAAATAGAAAAAAAATTTAAAACAAGAAAAATGTATCAGGTAATGGTGACGTGCAAGTATTGAAAAAATAATACTATTTAAAAAAAAATCATCAAAAAAGATTTTCTTTTAAAGTTAAATGTCATTTGAAAGTAAAATTTATATCGTTTGCTACATACGTTCATTTCTTCAACAACTGCTGGATTTCTGTAGTTTAGATCAGGCTGTCCGGCAACAAACTGGTGTAGATAGAATTGTTCTCGCACCTCATTGTATTCCCAAGCAGAGCCTCCAAAAACGCTGAGCTGCAGTCAATAAAATTTTGTATTGTCCTCAAATCCGCTTAAATTATAATCAATTTCATACCCAATTGTTTGGTGGAATGGGACTTCCACTTTCGTTCAAACCTTTAGGATCAAGCCACGTGTAGTAATCAGTGTAAGGCTCTTCTTTATAAATGGACTTGTTGAACCACACGTGTTCATCGCTTGAGTGGTTCGGGACAAAATCAAGTACCAATTTTAAACCTTAAAAACAACGGTGAAACAAGTCCATTGATTATCCAATTATTTAATTACCTCTTTCTTTGCATCCTTTAGCAAGATTTTCGAAATCGGCCATTGTGCCGAAAATGGGGTCGATGTCCCTGAAGTCGGAAACATCGTAACCAAAATCCTTCATTGGCGATTTAAAAACTGGGGAGAGCCACACACCGCCGATGCCGATGTCGACAAAGTGGTCCAATTTTTGCAATATTCCTTAAAATTGAAATCAAATTATTTATCTGATAATTTTTACTGAAGAAAGTAACTTCTTTTTTGAAAAAAATCTCAAGAAATCATATTATTTTAGCGAAATTTGCGTTATTGAATGTGTTTGAAAAGATAATTTGGAAAAAAAGAGCAAGTTTTATTCAACTAAAAATAATTGTACCAATTACTGTAAAAATGAAAAAAACAAAACAAATATGATAGTTCTGACGAAAATTTTAAGCGTAATTAAATTAATTGCAAGTTTTAATTTTTGAACAAAACAGCCGTTGAAACTTTTCTTTTACCTTCATTTCTGTAATTTTTTTACTTGCAAAAGAGTAATTTTCATTGGGTGACAATTTCTGTATTGTATAATTAACTCACCTTTCAGATCACCGATTCCATCAGCCGTCGTATCCTTAAACGATCTAGGATAGACCTGGTAGAAGGTGGTGGTTTTCCACCAGTCCACGTCAGCGATTTGGGCGGCGGCCAGATGGGCCACGAGGGCGAACACGAACGCTCCTGCAACACGCATTGATCGCACTTGACAGATTAAATGAATGGATTCACGGCGGGTATGATTTATAAGTAGGCCGTGTGACGGACAGACCGAGCGATTAGATAAGGTGCTGAGAGCACCATTCTTGAGGGATTCACTAGATTTCCTATGAGTAAATAGATTGATATGCGGTCATCCTTTAGCTGCGAAGGACATTTTTTCTGTCCAGTCATTGAATAAATTATCACACAAAGGCGGTTCTTGAAAAAATAATGAAATATTGTGTATAATTATGAAATAATAAAGTTTTCGTCTAATATTCTATAGAAAAAATGTGGATTTGGTTTTGAAGGTGCAAAGTTATAAAAATAACATGATTACGTAGCTGCAAGAATTTTTTTATTAAAATAAATGACATCTTTAATGATTGCTATATTTTTTGTACAATTTTTTATATCTTTGAGTAAAAATCGATGGGGAGACTGGCGGGATGAGCGTCAGATGGCGACTCGATTCACCCCTCCGATCGTCAAACAACCCTTACATCTGATGCGAGAAACGAAATTTCGCTTATTTAAGTTTCCATTAAAATTAAAAATAATGAAATAAATCAACGAAAAAGTTTCTGTATTGCCAAAGAATTATTTCAAATATTCAACTGCACCCGAATAATAAATTGATCGCGCTTTTCCACGCAATTTATTACACAGTATTAAGTGATAGAGTGTTATTTATGGTTCTTATAGGATAAGATAAGAACATTTTATTGAAAACAGCAGGTATACCAGTGAAATAAACAATAAAATAACTAAAATTTACCATATCTTTTTGTTTGTCTGTTTCTTGAAACATTTTATTTTTACAGCACAAAAGAATTAAATCAACAAATACACTGTCCTTGCTCTTTTCCAAATTTTTTTCTTATTGTTAGTTTGAAGAATAAATAGGATGCTTTTGGAAACCTTACTTATCCTTAAAGTTAATTTTAATTTCTTCTAGCTAGATAAAAAACAGGAATTGAAGACATGGTAAATTATAAATTAATTATAATTGTGACTGAAAGCTATAAATGATCATTTTTCATTTGCCTTATCTTAAGACATTTTAAGACTTTTATCGTTAAAATCATGTTAAATACAGGGGATAATTCCGAATAATTCTTTTTTAAGATAAGAAATGAATGCATTGCTATAAAAAATTAATTTGTGCGGCTTATGTAAAAAATTTATGACTGTTGGAATTTGACTCTAAATAAGCTACACGTTTTAAAATTAATATCACGTTTAAGGTTGTAAAAAATTTCAAATTGCAGTCTGTTGAATTTGATGCAATTTTTCCTATCTGCTCTCCCTTTGTGTATCAAATTCCACCTTTTCCTTACATCGGCGTAAAGAAAATGTTATTAAAACAACACAGAAGAAAAGTGGAAAGTTTCCAACCTGATGGGAAAAGGGAAAATGCGTCGGAAAGTCGAGCTGCTGGGAAGATTGTTATTTCGGAAATGCATTATGGATGACCCTGGCCAGTTATTACTGGTTATTACTGCGTGTGCGAACTGTCCCTGGAGAGGAGCGGAGAGCTGGAGATCATTTCGCAGAGATAGAGAGAGAGAGCAGCCACTCTTTTATCGGCGAGCGCAATTTTTCCGTTTTTATTTCCTCCGGAGAGAGGCCAGTGGCCAAAATAATAAGCGTCGGCCGGCGGGGGTTTTGTTATCGTTTCGCTGAATTAAATTTAGAGAAATAGCGGCGCGGCGGCTACGGAAAGGAGAATATAAAAAAATTTTACGAGAGCGCGTGTGTGGTGTTTGGTCGTTGTTTAAGATAAATGGCCGGCTGTATTGTGTTTGGCTCATGCATTACACATGAAACTCCCTCAAGCGAGCAGAGTTACTGCGTTTTCGGCCGGCCAGGGGTTGTGTTTACATTTTTCTCTTGTGTAATTTTTTTATTTCACTTTGCTTGTCAGAGCCAAAAGTCATCTCGTGTGTGTCTGCTTTTGGCAAACGTCCCGGCACCTCGTACTGCTGCCTTCCGTTTAATTTGACAAATTTCCAAACAAACCATCAAAAACTGACAATGAATCGCAAAATAATATTTATTTGTCTTCAAGTATTTCGATTTTTGTTTAAATAAAAAGATTTAAAAAAGTTACCTGATTTTTAAAATTTAAAACCATGTTTATTCTAAAGATTAAATCAACATTTTTAAGAATTATAATTTAAAAGGAAATATTTAATTTTATAAATATAACAGTATTTATTCAATTTATTTCAATTATCCTTTTTTGAATGCAGCGAATCTCTAAGTACTTCATAATTTATTCACTAATTATACATTAAAATTTTTTTAACCTCAAAGGCTGATAGTGCAAAACTTAACTATTTTATTAATATAATCTCTAATTAGACGTAGTTATCCTAGAAGGAATTCCGTGAGGGTGTAATACTTTCCTAGATCATTATGCAAATCTAATACTATAAAACATTTATATCCAAAATTTCAATACATATTTTTTAATCTTAAGAAATTATTAAAATATAAGTTCCATCAAATTGTTCTAAATTTTATTTACAAGATATTGCAGTATAATTATTTTAATTAACAGTTGTACCAAAAAATATCAAACTTCACATGACCAAAATTTGCAGTAAAGATTTTTGCTAATTCTAATAAAATTGTTGATCGTTTTGTTCCACATTAATTTTTTTTAAAAATAAATTTCAAAATTTACAACATTCAAACAGATTAGCATAAAATTCTGCAAATTTTACTAAAATTTTATCAGAACAATGAAACTTCTATTATATTAGACCCCAAAGTTTAACCTAGCATCTATAAAATTCCCTCCCAACGCCCGTTGGAACTAAAGTTCGGCAGGGTCCGGTTTTATTTAGGTCCAAATATTGACACAAAATCCTCTTTGCTTGTCCGGCGAAGCCTGGAAAGTGGAAGTGCAGCAGAATCAAAATAAAACAAAGGCTTTCAGCCAGAGATGAAGCAAAGTGTTGTCAATGGCGAGGATTGTGCATAATTAACCCGGGACCGGCCGGTTCGGTAGGCGCAGGGGTTACGGACACACATCGCTCATGAATATTCATTCGCACACACGTCTTACTCGCACGAGTATTGCACCGCTCTTTAGCACACAATAAGCGAACGCCGAACTTCCCTCTGCACGTTTTGAACTTTGTTCATTTCAGCCCTTCCCCCACTGAGAGATAGTTGGATCAAAATTTATAGTTAGAGAAAATTTCAAATTTTTCATTTAATTATATTAATGAACCATTGAAATTGCAGGTTCTATAATAAACATATTATAAAAAATACTTAAATTAAGCTCAATATTTAAATAAAAAGTTTCAAGAAAGATCGTTTTCTGAACAAAAAGGATGAGAAAAGTTAAACAAAATTTAATATAATTTCAAAAGAAATAAAAATTAGTTTTAAAATTTTTTCCAACATCTCAATTCAATATTTACCTCCAAAAAGTATGAATTGGAAATTTTTCTTAAGATTTTAATGAATAAAAAGAAAATAATATTTACAATTTTTCATTATTCTCAATTGAATTCAAAATTTATAACAGCTCTTATTTGGCTTCATTAGATTTTTTCACTGAAATTAGACCCTAGACCCAATATCTAAAAAAAACAGGATTTTTCATTAAAAAACTAGACATTTTTTAAAAGTTTCTAATATTTTGACTCGGAAAGACTCACTTCGCAGAGATTCATGCTAAAATTAACTTTGTAGAAAATTAAAAATCTGTTCTTTTTCTCTATTCTAATTATTTACCTAAACTTCAATGTTTTAAAAATATAATTTTTTATTACCAAAAATTGTGTGGGAAATTGTATAAATTTAATATTAAAACAAATTGAGAAAGTGCTACTTAAATTTTCTTCAGCTTTCCCTGCAACAAATCCTACAATAATAGATAACAAGATAACGTTTTTTTTTATTACTTTCATTTATAGAGCAAGCGTTTTTGTGTCCGTTTGGTTTTATCTGATGCTGGTGCCGCGAAGCTCACATGGCAAGAGTAGCGCGCAGTGGTGAAATAAGGAAAAGAGAAGACAATCCAAATCCCGCACCGACCGAGATAAAGAAGTAAATAAAACAAGAGAGATTTGACTTGACAAACACTAAATCTAATGAAAGACTTTTCAACAAATGAAGTTTCCCCGCTGCTTTTCTTTTCCTTCTCTTCCTTTCCACTCGTCACGACGACGCTCGACTTTTTTATTCACCCCACTTGTTCATTAAGCGGCAACTTTCCTCTTTTCCTCCAACTTTTCTTTTTTAATGAACAAACTCCCCTCCCCCGCGGCCTAACAACCCTTAAATTGACTCGCAAATTTTTCCTTCCCTTTCTTTTACAACAAACGCAAAGCGTGAGGCAAAGAATAATGCAGAAAATCTGTTTGAAATTGCAAGTAAAAGTGTGCAATGCTCAAAAAATTATGCATAAAAACTTCCTTTTTTTAAAATTTTAATGTTAATAAATTACATAAAAAAAACAAAGTGTTATTTTTTATTTTGCATCTCTTTTTAGTTTAAAGAATTTATTTAGCAAATAAATCATCGCTCATTCCACTGGAAATAATTTCGCCTCAAGCGAGATTTTCTCTTGCTTTTGTTTCTCCGCTTTTTCGGCACAGAAGCGTTAAGGATTTTTTTTCGGAGAGAAAAGCATCACCTGCGAACGTGCGTATAAACATCTTGAGGGGCAATTGGACAGAACAAACACAAACAGAGCTGTGAATCCGAGCGTGAAACTAAATAAAAATATTAGCCGAGGGCGCCTTGCTGGGAATCACCGGACTGGAATTCTATATTCCTACGAGTGTTTGTGTTTTTAGTTGCTCAGTATTCCTTTGCAGAAATATCCGATGAGATTAAACTCGCCCTTTATCATCGGTTATTTACAGATTTTGCTATTATTTTATTAAGCAACAATTTCAATTGTTATAAGTGAAACAAAACTTATTTAATTTAAAGAGAATATTCAAAGAGTAGAATTAAAATATCCATTGATTTATGAGCTTAACAAAAAAAACCCATTAATTTTCAAATTTAAAAAAACTAAGTTTAATGTTTTTATTTTTAAATTAGGTCCGATTTGGTCTGTGTTTAGGCTTTTTTCACAAAAGAAGTCAGTTTTGTATATATTCGGCTTCAATATTGGTGTTTTTCTTTAACCTACAATTATGTGATTTGTTCTTATTTTTATTACTTGTCTACTAAATATCGCAAATATTTGTAATAGATATAAAAAAAAAAAAGTTTAGAAACTTAATTTTAGCATAATTTGGAATTTTCATATATTATCAAACTATCTTGACAAACATGATATTATGTAAACTCAATAGATGTATGAATTATTGTATTACTTGTAAACAAGACCCTTATTTTTTCGGTTTAGTCTAGTTTCATATTTCCAAAACTTTCTGTTTTTATTATTACATCTTTATTGGGGAATAAAATAAATAATTAAAATTAAAAATTTTAAAATTTTCATTGCCAAAGTACTGCAGCTATGTAATTTTTATTTGATTCTATTTTGCAGTCTTGATCTGGCTGTTTGTTCGTTTTCCATATTAAGCAAAACAAACACGACCTTTAGTCAATATAATGAGCTGCGTTTGAACGTATAAGAGCTACAAGTGCGAGCGAGAGCACGCTGCAATTACATATTTATGAATTCCGCTCTCCGGAGACCCATTCAAATTAATTCAACTTTCGCACTGAGCGCGTTTGACAGGCCGGTCTGCGCTCATATAAATTTAAAGAGGCGCAAATAAACACATCCTTCTGCTCGCAGGTGATTAGTAGCAAATTTATTCCGGTGGCTCGAGAATATCAAATGCTCGAGACCTTTGTATTCCAATCAGGACGGCCAATCCGTGCCGAATGATAATTAATTACACACTTGTTAACCCCACTCTCTTCCACACAAGGAAAGAGAATTTCTGAATGAATCGAAAGAAAAAAATTCTGCGGACTGCATGAATTTTTCATGCGAATGCTGGCAAAAAATAAAATTAATAAAAGAGGGTCAGAATTTGATTGAGGCCTGCCGAATTTTTTTCTCTCTCTCGGTGAAAACAATAAGAGAGACCCGTTTTTAATCTTGTCTGGCGGAAAACAGATGTTCGAGTTCCATCTCATTTCAGAATTCAGGAGGCTTTTTCTTTCTATCTCTCGGCAGCTGCTTTCTTTATGAGAAAATGCTGCAGCCAGATTCGACTCTCTCTTCTCTTACTTCGGTGTTATTGCTTTTGCCCCTTGGAAAAAACGAAGAGAGGAGCTTCTTCTTTGCTGATACAGTCGCCGGCTCGCTCCATATTGAGAACAGCAGCCTCGCTCTCGGTATTATTGCACGCGGCCATTAGCAATTCTAATCACCTCAGACACGACTCGCTGTGTACACATGCTGCTCGCTTCTTTCCTCTTTTCTTCTCTCAGCCCAGAGCAGATCAGCGCCGGGCTTATCTGCCACAGTTCACCTTTTGGCCTCGGAAAAACGCAGCGCCTCTGCACCTGAAAACAGAAAGAGAAGTCGGCAGTTGAATGGCTTTAGTTTTCTATAGTTTTCTTTAGTCAACATTTAATGAAGTTTACAATTTTTTCCCTTTTATATTTGAGGTGGGGGTAAAAATCATATATTTTAGCATATTTCATTTTTTTTTTAATTTTAGAAAAATCGTTGCTAGTTGTGGTGATGAATTTTTTTTTAAAGAATTCAAGGTTTCTCATCCTACACTGTTTTTCTTTCAATAAACATTTTTGTATTGATACATGGGACACTTAAGAAAATTAGTATACATACTATTTTCATTTTTATTGCAAGTTTGAAATGCAGATATGATAAAATCATTTAATGCAAAGAAAGATGATAATTTTTGAGTGGAAATTGATTGAAACTTTTTCAATCATTATATCAAAAGAATAAAAGAGATCTAAACATTTGTTTAATTACTTGATTGAAAAATGACGCATTGCTTTCTCATTTTTATCTGCACTTTCAGCGTCGTTGATTCAGCAAATAACATATATGAATTTTTGGAAGTCTACAAATCTCACTGCGAAGTAGCTACTCATACTTGCTTATCACAAAAAAATTAATATCTTATCTATTCTGATAATTGTTAGTGTTTTCCGAGCACAATAGGTGTTTTAAACTTCATAATCTTTGTTGCGATACACCTGGTTATAATTTTTTGAATTATCATAACAATTCAATTTAATAAAAATTCACAAAAAACTTTGGGTTGAGTATTTAAATTAAGATAAAACTTCTTTATGGTACTTCAGTATATTAGCATACAAATATAGCTATAAAATTTATAAATCTAAGTAAAAAGTGATGTAAAATGGATAATTAAATTGCATTATTCCGAGTGAAGAAAGTTTGCTCTCGAGGATAAGTTTGTTGTTGCTTTATTTTTTTTATTAGCATTTTTTTTTGTTAAATTAGTTTTTAACCTTTTTTTAAATTTAAACTAGATTGATGCTCATACTTTACTAAAGTAGTTTATTTCATTATTCCATTTTTCATGTAAAGATAAGGTAATGTAATATAATTTAAAATTCAGACTTGATCATGGAATCTAAAACAAACAGCTGAAATAATTAATTACGCCTCAGAATTTTCCCTTCAATTTTGTGTTTTGTGTCTTCTACTATCTGCTTGTTTTCATCCGGTAGCTCGGCGAGAAACCGCTGATAATGGCCAAGTCGATTTTTCACTCTCTCGCTAGCGGCGGCAAAGCAGAGCGAGGGTCAATTCATCAAGTGATAAGGCGCACACCATTTATTTATTTGCTCAGCAACCGTCATGACATTTGCGGCGGTCATTCATTATTTTAGCGTTTTGCTTTATCACTGCGCGCCTTTTATTGTTGTTTATGAGGGTTCTCGCTCCACTCTGACATCCGAACCAAATGGATGAGTCTCGGAAGGAAGAAGCGAGACCAGTGGAGGCAAAAAGATGCAATCGTTGTTTTGAGACAGCGAAATTCACTGATTTCGCACGAGAGGATTCTCCATTGTCTCCGACAGGAAGCGCAGACCATTTATTTTCTGTAAAAATATTTTCATACGTACATGCGAGATGACGCAAAAAAGTGTTTGCCCGGTTTTATTTTGAGCGAGAGAGATTTACACATAATTTTTTATGGTGTAAAATTTTGATTGCTTTATGATGAGATAAGTTAAATATTTGCACACAAATTCTCATAGCTCATATACATGATTATTGTAAGAAATAAATTAAAAGTTATAAAATTTATAAAAAAAAATTTGTTCGTCTTGATTTATATGTTTTGCGACAAAAAGATGTTAAAGAAAATTTTATTTTAAAGACACAATGTTGTCAAAGAAAATTTGTAAAAAATGTGAGAAATGAATATCTACAGAAAGTGAGATTTAGAATGTTTGTAACCAATTAAAAATTGCTGGTACTTCTTTTAAAAGTTCAATTTTTAGAAATATTTTGGTGACAAGTAATTAATGAAAAGATTTACCCCATAATTACAATCACGTAGATAAATAACTGAAAGGTGATTATTTCATATTTTATTAATCTGAATTGAATTTCTAAGTAAGAAAATTAAAAACTCTTGCTTCCTAACAGAAAAATTTACACCGAATTGCCTGTGATGTAATTCCTTAAAAATATGTTAATTTATCAGTTTAATTCCAGTTTGATTAAAGTTTTATTACGTAGCTATTTAAAAAAGAGACCACTTTTTATACTCATTTTTGGTGGAAATGGTTTATAATTGAAAAAGCCTAACAAAATAGTAACATTTTTAATAAAACGTTGGCATAAATGTAAATTTTCAAAAAGGTCTGGGCAAATCAAGGCTCGTCAATTTGTAAGTAAATTTTCCTGTTCCTAGTTTAAAGCGAAAGTGAAAAATTAAAAATTAACAATTAAAATTTGATAATTGACTTCACAAGCAATTCTTTTTGTTTGTAAAATTACGTAATTTATTGATTGGCTGGGAAAATGCGAGTAATATTCCTTTCCCACTTGGACCCTGGAGATAAAATCGTTCTGGCGGTTTCTACCTCCAATCTGTTTTTCTTCCCACAAGCAGGAGAGCAGGAGAGGCTGTCGAGTCCTGGGGCGGTGCGGCCATAATGTTGTATAAATTTCCTCATTTATTTGTAGATTCGCTTGGGTTCTTCTTCTTCTTCTTGGATCAAAGCAGCTGCATCTCTCTCTCTCTCTCTTGCTCGCTCGCAACTCTGCCAACCACACACATGTGAAATAAATGCGGTCCATCACGTTTTTGAAGCCCACTTTAATAATTCATGAAGTGTCCCGAGCAATCCTCTTTGCCGAGACGCACAGAGGCGCTTATTTCGCTCTATTCTATCTACACCCGTCCACTTTTCATGCTTGTAGCAACGCTCATGAAGAGGCGCCGGAAAATATAAATAAATCCTACCTGGCGCGCACACACAATCCATACTAAGCGAAAAGTAATTTGAAAAAAGAGACACGCCAGTTATCGCGACTATGTTGAATGACAAATTCTTCCAAATTCGGTTTGGGTGAGCTATGGGATGAGGCACTTCATACTTGTGTTGAAATGGAAATTTTAAATTGAGAATCTGTGAAAAATTTCTTTATTTTTAAACAAATTATAATTAATTGCTATTTAAAAAAATATTTTTGGCAATTAGCTTATAATATTTTTATAATTAGCGCTAAATAAATATTTTTGTAAGTTTTGAAGGTTTTAAAGGCAATTTAATTCCCGTTTGCTAACTTATGTAAACAAAAAATGTGTCAAATGGCAGCAATTCCAAGTATTATAATAAAAAATAAAAATAATAAATTGTGAACCCCCTTCTATAATTTGTGAAATATTAAATCTGTTAAGAGGCAACTATCGTTTTCGGAACTGTCTTGTAGTTATAATATATATTCATCATCCAATCGTGTCCTGCTTAAGATTCATTGAATAAAATTTTTTCCTATCAACGTCTTGCTAATTAACGACGTCAAAAAAAGTGCAAAAAATGAAAATTGTTAATAAAAAATCAATTTTCTCAATTACTCTGAGCAAACGTTGCAAACTATAGCATGCAAGCCTACTCATAATTTAATGAGACATTGTGAATTACTTGCTAATTTTGGTGTAGCTAAATCCCATAGGAATATTTATTTTGAAATAGACCAGAGCCATAAATATTCATGCAGGAATTTGGCCCATTTCGCGTCATTTGGTGCTGCAGTGACAATTTATTAATTCCACTGCAGGAGCTCGTAAAAGCGGCGTGAGCACACCTTTGGGGCGCAAAAATGAAACGAATGCAAACGATCGCGATAAGCCTCGGGCCGAAATTAAAACACCCAGGCAATATGTAATTAATTAATCGGCGAAAAAGCGAGCGCTCGAATGGGTCCTCGGTGACTGCAGTTGAACGAATGAAATATAAAACTCGCTGGGTAATTGTAATGAGCCGGTGGCTGATTAATTTATGGCTAATGCTGCAAAACGCGCGCGTCAACGATCACGACTTGTTGTGGATCAAAATAAAATAATATGCGCGCACACAGAGCGGCTCCCCTGCCATCAAATATTTTATCCAAACATTACGTGAACCATAAAACAAACTTGTGCTGACCACACTGCCATTACACCCCAATGATTCTTCATCAATAATTTATTATTCGGCCCCGATGAGCACTGACAAAAAATAAAATCGCCCACTCGTTTTTTTTTTGCCCACGCTAAACAATAATATTTTCCCTTGCTGGGGATGAGCAGAACTGAATTGTCAGCCAAATGTAGTTTTCTCCCCTTTGGAATGTTAGTATTAAATTTTATTTTTTTGGTTTTATAATGGTTTTCCCTTAATTTAATTAATTTAAATCGTGGAAATTACAATTATTGGATCTTTGTAAATATTATAAATAAAATGGGTGTTTATGCCTTTATTGGCGATGTTTAATAATTCGCTAATTTTATTGTTTGACAATAATAACAGTTGTTTGTACAAACAGCCTTTTTTTAATTAGGTTTGAGTTATTTTCCTTGCTTGTTATCAAACATACGGTTTTAAATGCAATATGCAGTCCATGTATGTATTGTCTTGACAAGAAGCCGTTCTGGACGAGTTGAATTCTATCCAAGGATTTTCATCCAAGAAGTCACTTTGATTCATGAACAAATACTCATGGACAGAAATCATCTTGTCCACATATTGTCAACAATATTATTTTCAAACTAAGGGAATTTCTTAATTTTACATCTTTACAATTAAAAATAGAATAAATGGCTTATACAAAAATCTTTTTTAAATGCAGTCACGTTCCTTGCAGTATTTAGATTTAATTATAATTAATTAATGGCACATTCTAGCAAGAACGTACTCTAATTTATTTTTAAATTTTTATTACGTAAAGAGTTAAATATATTTTGCGTTACATTACAAAAATTCTAAATTTCAAATAAAATAAAAATAAAAATGAATAATTGAAAATAATAAATATATTTGTATTAAGACAATAAAATAACATAAAATATAATAATATACCAATTATTTTTCAATTTACAACAATATTTTTGATTTAAAATAAAATTTTACTATTTTTTTTCTCTTTTTCTTTAAGTGTATTTTACTGATCGATGTGAAAGTTGCCGATCAATTTTGGCTTGGTATTTTTAGTTCTACATGTTTCCTCTTTTTCATGTTTACGGTTGCCTTCTTTACTGATATGGCACCCCTAATCCCTTTTTTTATGCAAAAATCCTCTAATTACTTCAGCCGGGTCGGAACGCCGTTGTAAGCAAGGGAGGGCGGCGGGCGAGTGCGTTACAAGAGGCATAATGAATGCATATCGGCTTATGAAAAGCTTTTTATTTTAAGAGCGCGTCGCTTTAATTTTTTGAGAGGCGCTTCCATTAGCGCCGAGGAAAGAAAAACGAGAAGCAACATTTCAGCGAAAAAAACCAACACACACACGTCCTGATGCATTTTAGGCGGGCGGTTTTAATTACACTTCTCTCTGGCATTATTTATTTACATCTAAATTAAGCTTTTTCTCCCGAAATAATTTAATTAAATTCGCGAGCTGCACTTTCCTCTTTTGGCGGAAAAAGAAGACCCGCTGCGAAAAAGGGATGTGTGCGAAAAAATTCGCCACACCCAGCGCGGACTTTCCGGGATCGTGACTTCGCCAACGAAGCTCCGCCCCAGCATCTTTGCTCCAGATGCACCGGCGGCAGGGTGGTGCTCAAGCCAAGTCACGTGACGCCAGAACCAACGTTCGTCGTCCGGGCAAAGCTTGCGTTTTGCCGCACTGGAATTGCACAATTTCGCAAAAGGAGTTTTCCTAGAACTAGATCAATACAAGGAAAACAGAGAAAGCAGAAAACCCTAAAAGAGATAAAATAAGTTGAGCTTGGAAAAATTTAAAATTTTATATTATTCCAAAATTAGTTACCAAGAGAGTTTATTTTTAAAAACCCTAAACTAATTCCGGCTGCTGCAAACAGAAGAGTTTAACTTGTCAGCAATTAATTTCAATTGAAGAATTAATTTCTAACTGAATATCTTTGTTGGACCATTTGTAGAGATAAAAAAAGAAATGAATTCAATATTATTATCTTAAATTAAATCCTTCTTATCAGAAAATGAAGTTTATTGTGCGTTGAAAAATTAAAATTGCAATATTTTTCTATTGAAATTAGTGATGACAATTTAATATCTAAAATATCTTTCTAGTTTAAGATTAACACATTAATTAATTTCAGTTTGACTTTGGAATTTTTGCATTGTCATCAGATTTGAAATTTACAGGAATAGTTGTTTATTATTATTATTTAAATTAAGTTTCAAGGCGAAATTTTAGGCGTGTTGAATGTGTGGCGTCGTTTTCCACGGGATAATTTCGGTGGCACGAGGTCAGAGGTGCGAGGGTGGCTGGCCGAGGCGCATGCTTGCCCGCGGCCAAGGGGTGCGAGCGGTTCACACCTCCTGCTCCACTTATTGGGCGCCGCTGTGCACCAATCATCGCTGTTCTCCAAGACGTGACCTCAAGGTGCAACCCTTATTGCAATTACTCAGGCACTCACCGGAAAATTTGACGCGAGCTTCATCACATTCAAGGCAGAGAGAACGTTCGCTAGATTTATTACCGTGCTCAAATAATAATTCTCCCGGAGAAATACATTGTTTGCTAAATCGGCCGAACTTGAACGCTGGATTGAAATGCAAGAGAGTTTGTGGTTAGATTTTCTTGTGGGTAAAATTTGGCACGCCACAATATGATATTTAATAAATTGTGTATAAATTTTATTAACTACTAATAATGATACTGTATTAACTGAAACAGCAGCTTCTTTTTGATTAGCATTATATGTCCGCATGAAATTTTGATATATTATCAGAGAGCATAATTAAATAATAAATAAATGATATAATTGTTTCTAAAAACTTGTAATATCAGCTAACCTACTTAATTAAATTAAAATTGTATTAAAAATAAATATTGATAAATAAAAATAAATTTAGTTTAATAAATATAAATAAAAAAAATATATTTCTTTGCTTTTATGTTTTCTGGGTGCACAAAATAAAGAAGAAATTTACAAAATTATTTTTGTCATTTTCAATAAAAAAAAATTTTAACACTTTAAATGTTTAATAATTTAAAGCGTATAATGAATTTCTGTTCTAATATTTTTCCAAAATAAATCTCAGTTGGGAAAATAAATTTCAATTGCTCATTCTTTTTGAAAAGAAATAATCTTTTCAGAGATCCATCCAAAGCCAGAGAGGAGATCAGCAGCATCAGCAGGTAGAAATGCGATAAATTTCCACGGTGATTGAGTGCAGATGTTGAGGATTGGCGAGTGAGAGAGCCAAGGGTGAATATATGATGAAGCGGCTCGGATTTTCAATGCCGCTTTTACCCAAATATTGTTGCAGCCCGTAAAGGGGGATCGGAAGCAAAGGGGTGCGCCCTTTTGCTCATCCAACTTGTTTCAAAACAAACACCTCGCGCTTTTACTTTTCGAGTGCGTCTCGCAACCAAAACAGAGAAAACACATACTGACGTGAATCAAAGTTGCCGTGCGTGGAAGGGAATTATATTTATATGCTTTTACCAAACCAAAATCCCACCCCTAGTGAGTGAGAACGTGCGTGTTGCGTTTCAATAGATTGACAAAGAAAAGCTGAAATTCAATGCAATTAAAGAATGGTAAAAAAGTAAATTTTTAAATTGTTTCAATTTTATTCTAAAATTCATTCTAGATAACCGAGCTCTGTGTGATTTATTATTTGAGACTAAAAACGATTTTAATATAATTTTTTGTACATTTTGAGGCTCTATTTTAAATTCATTAATTTTGCACTTTATATTCTATTGATTCTAAAACCTCAATATAATGAAAACAAATAGGAGAATACCTGGGATTGCTACATTGATTCTAATTTAATTCTTGTACTTTTAATTTAATGAATGAATATTTTTTAAACAAATTGAATCTGCTGAACGTTTTATATTTTTGCTAAAAATTATCCAAAGAAATTTTCAATCGTATTTGTTGGCTTGGCCAAGTCAATTTCTCGCTTTGGCAGCAGACTGCTTTTTTGAGTATTTATCACAAACACTCCCGATGACAGGAAGAAAAATCAATATACGCAAATGCCGTGTGAGTCGGCGAAGCGGAAAATCGTCGGAAAAAGGCACGAGGCAGGAAAGCATTCAATTCCATTCTGCCGGCGAGAGCGCAACCGACCAATCAATCTGCATGCATTATCCAAATGTATTCGGCAAAAGTTTAATAACAAAGTTAAACTCGGCGTTTATTTACATTATTTGCGACGTCTGTGCACTGCAAACCCCCAGCACTTTAATAAAGTGAAAAGTGAGCCGCTTCGACGTTTCGTATTATTTTGTGCTGGATTTTCGAGCCGTGGATTTCCGCTCGGCTTGCCAGGCCAAATATTTGGCGTGTGTGTGCCGTGCCGTCTATACTGTTGCACATCAAACAGCGCGGCGACTTTCAATACTGCAATGCAAGCCGACTTCTGACGAATTCAAATAGGACTGACAATATATCATACAGGGGGGCTGCTGTTTGAGCAGTCGAACCACCAGACACTCAAAGGGTGCGATGCATTTGTGCTGCAAATTGCACTTTGGCTCAATGTGCGAAATGCATCACAGTCGAAATAGCATAAATGCATCTCTCTCGTGTCCTTTATTGGGCTGTTGGTTAAGCCAATGTACATTAAATGAGGTCTCTTGAAAATCTCTCATAAAAAATTTTTGTTGAAATTATTTTGCATGATTTGAGATAAAAACATAAAAATTTAATCCAATCAAGTATGAATTTGCAAAAAAAAATAAAGTATACAATGAGAAATTTTGTAATATCACTTAAGCAACAGAATAAATTTCTATGGCGGAAATTAATTATTTAAAGGGTTTCACAGATACTTTTGTTTTAAAATACCTTAATTTTTACACTTTTGTGTACTACATTTTTATAAAAATTGTTAAGATGAGATCAATTCTGGTTATTCTGTTATCTCATTTTTAATTTTTAATTTTTTGTGGACAAAATATTATCAATTCGACACAACAGCCCGAGCTAGGTGAGGCTTTGAAAGTCCTTTGAATGAATCTATAGATTATATAGAATAAAAGTCCTCTACACTCTAACGCAATTTTTTTAGTGCAAATTTTGGCTGAACAAAGGACTTAAACGTTGTTTATGTGCGGTTTTATATACTGTAATTTTTGTGTGTGAAGATGTGAAAAAATGTAATATTATTTATGTATTTTACTTTTATTTATAATTTGCAACATCATTAATTTTCAAGCAACCTCACTGCAAAGTCAATTTGTCTTAAGTAAGGACAATTAAAGATATGTTTTCATCTATTTGTAATGAATTTTGTTGCTACTATTGTCAAAAAATAAGGATATTTTTTAAATTTAAAAACAACATATTTTATGAGTAAATTTTACAAATCTCATATTTGTTTGCTTATCATTTATGTCCTTCTTTACTTAAAGTGAAATATTCTTTACAAAAATTATAATAATAATTCCTCATCAAACCTTAGGGAACTTTGTTTAATGAACAATTTTAAATTTTTACGGTTTCAAAATACAAAGCACCTATTTTGGTAAAATGCATGCTGACTTTATAAGCTTGCAAATTGAATCAAAATTTGATCAAAATACTGTAGTTTTAAACACAGAATGATAAATTCCCCGAGCCATTATTATTTCAAAATTCAAACACGAAAGGCGAAGCACGGAAAATTCACCGTCAACAAAGTGCGGCGGAGCGTGTGTTTTTCGAGACGAAGGGGTTGCAAGTTGACGATGGCGAAAGGCAGGTGACAAACAAAACACCGCCACTTATCTGGCGTATCATGATGGTGCAAATATGTCTGCGGTGCTTTAATAAGGAGCGAGCGAGCACCGCAGGGTGGGTTTGTTGTCTCTGAGGAAGCGGCAGCCAGTCTTGCTTGCCATCTGCTAAATATAAAGAGCGACGAGAGCGCTGCAATGCATCAAAACTGCTCAAGAGAAAGAGAGAGCACCCTCGGCGAGAGAGCCACAGCGCGCGCCACCCAGCCCAGCACCCTCTCTTGCGCTCATCTGAATTGCAAATCTCGACTCGATATCTCTTGAATATGCACGAGGGGGTGGCCGGGGGTGGCTCACTGCTGCTCTCGGGGGCGGCGAGGTGGGTTGCTCGCCTTTCGGTTTTCGCTGCGACGACGAGGCCGAAATAATTGGGTGACGTCACGTGGACGCGCGCATTGTTGGGCCATTGTTGGCGCCCTGCCGGAAAAAGGGTTTGCTCGCCCGTGAAATTTGCGTCTTTCATGACATAATAGGCTTTTCCACTCGCTTATTTAATGCGAGAAAGAACTTTTCCTCCAAGTTGCTCTAACCAAATTCGAATATAATATTTTACAATTTTTATATTTAAAAGGTGAAATTGTAAAATTATTAATTAAAAATCAGGTTCTCATTATTTTAATTTTTGAGGCAAGCTATGGATTTTACCAGAAGTTGATTGTTGGTGGTGTTTTTCAATTTAATTTTAGTTTAAAGAGAGACATTTTTTTATCATACAAAAATAAATTCTTTTCGTGGAATGGGTGTAAAAGAATTTTAATGCCCGTATCTATGCAACTGTTTGTACATCTGGGTCGTGCGGGAAGTTTTCTCTTTATCAATAATACTTATTAATTTTCGTTATTTAAATAAAGTTAGATAAATTACAAAATCAAAACTTAAATCTAATGGAAAGATATCATATTAATATATATAATCCCTTTATTTGTTAGGATCATCTGAAGAAAATAAATTTTTTATGAAACATTGACATAAAATTCTCTTTTCCTAAATTTGTCTATTAAATTTTGAATTAATTTGCTTAATTAAACATATTTATATTTAGTTTAAATAAAAAAGTTCAATCTTTTGAAACTCTTAAATTACTCCGAAGAATTCATCACTAGAAATCAGAAAAAAAAGAAAAGGGCAGAATGAATCATCCTCGTCCCTCTTAAAAAACTCATAATCCACAACGGTCATATTTCCACACTCCATTAACCTTCGGAGAGTATTTTTTATTCCTCCGTCCCCTGCCTTCAGCATCTTTTTTTTTTTATTTTTGGTAGAAAAAACGTCTCAATTTGCACAACACACAGCTCACGCACGGTATGAATCAATGGAAATCACTTTGCGGGCGCGCAGAGATCGCGACCGACGGCGTGTGTCAATTTGCGCCGCAAAAATGGCAACATGATAAATGCTCTCGGCCGGGGAGGAAATTTATTCAGCCAAGGTCTGCCGCCGGGGCGGCTGAGGTCGGCGGGCCAGTGAGTGATGATGCTTTTTGTCATGCCTGTCCCGGCCACAGCCTCTGCATTTATATATTTCGCCGCGACACATCATCGCTATATCATAACGCTGCACGCATTAGACACGCGCGTAAAAAACAGCTCTGCGGTGCAGCATCTCCGTTGGGGATCCCGTTTCGGCCCGAGATTTGCCGGTGAATATTCATGAAGCTCAAAATCGCGACGCTTTCCGAATTTGTGCTTTGTCATGAGGAAAATATTGAGAAATGTTTCAAAACAAAGAAGTTGAAAATAATAGGATGTAATAGCTGTGTTTAATTGCACAACATAAACAAATTAAACATTTAAATTTATTTTTAATTTAATAATTATATTTTTATTTAGACAATAAAATTATTTTATTATATTTTAGATAGTATTGTTAAATATTTTTATTGTAAATAAAACAGTTTAAAATTATTAGACATTAACTAGTGAAATCTTTTGAAAGTAAAAAATACAAAATATCAATAACAATTGAGCGCAAGGTAAGGATATAACATTGTGCATCATATATGATAATGCATTTGTGAAGATTTTGGTGAGAATGTGATAAGCTAATTATTACTTCAATTCATAAAATTTAATTATAGAGAATAATCGATTGAAATTGTAAATAAGCAATCTGATAATTGTGAAGGTAAAAAAATTGTAACGAATTCCATTTCTCAGATAATTAATAGTGTGCGTGTGTTTTTTCTGTTCAAATTAGTGTAGAGTAGTGTTTTGTTTGAGTTGTAAAGTGTAAACCTCTTAAAAAATTCCATTTATTAAATTTAATTTTTTTGCCAAATATAAATCAAAAGTTTTTTATAATGCCAAATTACAATAAGTGTTTTAATTAATAAAAATTAATGAAATTTTGTTTCGGATGCTTGATTATTTTTTAAATAAGATTTTTTTAAAAAAAAAATTGTGTTAGTGAAAATGAAACTATATTGTAATAAAATTAAAAGTCATATAAATTAGTTTCTGTATTTTAGAAATATAAATAGATTTTTTCTTACAATTAGTTTGCATCTATTAATATTTGTGAAAATCGATTGCAAAAACTAATCTGAGAAGTCAAGCAAATTTTCCAGGAATTAATAAAAAGTTAGATTAGAGATGTAATAAATATTTATGGAGAAATGAAGATATCGGGCTTTTCCTCCAAGTAAAATAAAAATAAATTCAGAAAAATTGGAAAAAAAAACACCACATTTTAACATAAAAAAATTAAATTCTTAAAACCAACAAAATAATTCAAGTACCAACCTATTTCATGATTTGTCTTCATCATTTTACAAACAAGAAAAATACTTCCGAGTTTTTGCACGATAGAAACTCCCTGCTTTTCCCCAAATGAAATCCGAAATTTCTCTTCCGCTGCTGAATCATCCCGGGGCACGCATACATGCCTTTGGTTCCGCCTGCGATTTGCAGTTGACACGTCGTCTGTCGTCTCTCTCTCTCCTCTCTTTCCGCTAGTTGTCCGTGTCACCTCTTATTTACATTTTAATAACACACCCCTGCGGAAAGCAAATCTAGAGGCGTTCAAGCGCTAATTCTCTCCTGAGAGTTGCCAGGGTGCGCGCCTTTAGCCTCTGACACACACTCATGTGCAACCCTATTTTGCATTCGCACGTGGCACCGACCTCGATTTCTTTATCAACTTTTTTATTTCAAAATTACACCACTTCAAAGAAAAGAAATGTATTTTTTGTTTCTCTAAAATTCATTCTCATGTTAAAACTTTGCCAAATTATTACACTGATTCAAAATATGTCAAATTTAAAACGACCATTTTGAATGTTTTACTGAATATTTCCTAATTTAATTTTTTGAATGAAATTTTCAGATTTAGAGAATTTGTAAATTTAATGAAAACAACTTTTAGTTTTATTTAAATTGCTGATAATTAAAAAGGAATTTTTTCCCCTTGCATTTTGTACCATAAAATCACGTTTTTCAAGTGAATTTATCAGAATTTTGTAATATTTATGGCTAAGCATTTTTAAAAGTAATCTCTTTGTGAGAGATCTCTGTGCTGTGCAAATTTTTGAATAATCTCATTTTTTCACCCTCGCTGAAAAGGAAAATAATTCCGTCTTGAGTCGTCTCGGAAAAGCAGCCGTCGGGTGTGCGGGTTGCTCGATTGGCGTAACCTCCATGATGTTTTTGATCCTCGGGGAAAAGTCTCAAGTGCTCCCTAACGAGCGGCTTAATAATATTCAAACGCGGGCAAAAAATAAACTCGCCTTCGCGCATATATCTTTTTGCCGGCGACAGCTGCTGCCGTAAAGGCGTCGGTCGCATATTATTTCATACGGGGCGCACTTCTTGACGTGCATTTGCCAAAAATAAGAGCAGGGGCTGCTGCAATATTACCCCGCAAAAAATCATGCTGCGGAAAATTGGAGTTTGAGAAGGGCGAAGTTTCAATTTCGAGCTTTAGACTTTCTATATGTATAAACTTTTATTACGTGTCTGCTCTGTTATATAATTTAATAAACTCGGCTGCGGCGGCGATGAAGTGGCTCGAAAAATAATAAAATTTCCCCGGCAGCAGCGAGTGCGGTTTACGACGAGGATTACTGCCTGATAAGTATGCAACTTTTCGGTCGTAGGTGCGAGGCAGTTTGCATAATCAGCGGGAGATTGTCTTGCAGCCAGACACGGCGCGCGAACGGGGAATTTGGCAGTTTTGCGGAGAGTTAGTTGGCAGACGCTTTGGTGCGGCTCAACGAGATGTGCAGGCAATAATTGCCCAAGTGGAAATCCAAAGTGGCAAACTTTGCCTATACCGAATAAGCTCTTAGCCGCAGCCAAATGCAATTTTGCTCACTGAAGAATGTGGTTATAAAAATATAGAGTAAAAAATCATTATTTATTTTTGAGCAACATATTTTCATGAATTTAGTTTTAGAAGAGGCGAATGTTTGAAATTTAAAACTTTTGTTTAAATGTGTAAGTAAAAAGAGAAGAGATTATTTAAAGCATTACTAATTTTCTTACAAACTGATGAACTGTCTTTCATGTGTAAAAATAATTACATTACAAATCTTTATCATAGATGAGACTTATGACGATTTACAGTTATTACTTTGTTATTCTTTTGTCTAGACAGTTACAATTACATCGTTTACATTGAATTATTTGAATTTTGAAAGTTTTCAATTAATTTCTCATATCTGGAGGTTCATGATAATCATGATGTATTTCACATTCATATTTCAATGTAAAATGTTTAAGAAGAGAATCTTTTTTGTAAAGCTAACAAACTTAAACAAATTATTAATTTATATATATTTGTCAAATGAAGCAATAAATTAAATTGCTTTTTATTTATTTATATAAATTAAAATATTATTAATTTATTTCTTAATTTATCAATGCAATGGTGATAATATGTATTGTTTTGTTTGGTTGTATCTAATTGACAATCTGATACATGTTCTAAAAATATATTTGTTGCTATCGTTCATGGTAGAGAAAGTTAAATATTATCAAGGATATTCAACGGTTGACTAGAAGCAATTATGAATTATATCAATTAAATTAAATTAATTTATTCTAAGAATTGTGGGTGAATTTAAAAAACAAGAATTAAGTAAACTAACATCAAGATAACAATGGTAACGAACATTAAAAAATAAATAATTACTTCCAGCTTTTGTTAATTGAAGAAATCTACAAGTTTTTGTTTTTTTGGAAGACCAAACTTAAGATTTTGCCGGTTTTTGCTATAATTAATTGCAACCTTTTCTCTTTCTGACCAATCGGAAATTTCACGTGCCGAATTAGCTGCGAGGGAGTAAAGTCAGCATGTTGTCGAGGCGTATAATTATCGAGTGGGTGGTCGTGGTGGCTAATGAGGCTAATCGCAGTTGCAGCATCAATCCGCCGGTGTGTGCTGCCGGGAGCGAATAATTCGCTGCTCAAAGTGCTGCTTGTGCGAGATTCAGAGACGATAATAGCTGGTCTCTCTGTAATTGGCATGAGGAACGTGCCGAGAGCGGAGCCAACAACAACTTTTTCTGTGGGCTGCAAAAAAATAAAAGGCGAGCGAGCGGTTGCGGGACGGACGACGGGGAGATGTTTTTCGGCGGGACGAAGAGAGAAAGACGAACGGGCCACACAAATGAGAAGAGAATTCGCTGTAAAAGGAGCTGTTTGTTAGGATGTGTACCTGTTTGTCGGACAATGATCGTGGCGACGAGCGATGCTGGCTCATAAATTAGACCTTTAGTGCCTCCTCGTAATGGCCTGTGTGTGTGTATTTCATTTTTATACTGCACGGTGACCTGGCAGCTCTTCTTGTAATTGCAGACCATGCGACATTACAGCTCTTTTTTATTGTCTAGGCCGTTTAATTTGATTTATACTTTACTTGCTTAGTCTTTTGCTAGCGACGACTCGAAAGTTGTTGCTTGACTAAAAATGGACATTCGCTCCGAGTGAGAGATTTATTAGGCTGCGGTTAATGCGTTTGTCCTTTTAAGATAGCAGGAAAATTGGAAATTCTAGGGCTGACGTTTTTGTCGATCAAACATTTTTCTTGTGAAATGAATTTAATGGTGGTTTTTCCTCGACATCTTTCTTAAGTCGTTTATTATATTGTTAATATTTTTTGCAAGCTTTGCAAAACTTCAGGGGTAAGAAATCAAATAAAATTATTCATTCGTTTCTGTAATAAAAATTGACTTAAACCAAGAACTGAATTATGTTAAAAAGAAGAAAAGGCGTGTCAGGCAACTGTCTATTGAAATCCTAGAATCATTTATAGTCTCTTATTTGCATGGAGATTAACTCTATGAAAAAGAATTTTAAAAAATCGATCAATGATAATTTTTTTGTTTATTTGATTTATTTTAAACAATTTGCAATAGAAATAATTTAAACAATCTAAATCATTAAACAATTAAAAAATCAGTCAGTATAATCATATGCAAACCCCTTACTTGCAACTTGCTATTATTATTTTGGTTTGCAATTAACTAAATTAGTAAAATTAGTAAATTAGTGAAATTTAGCTGACTAAATTTCAGCCGAAAATTAAATGAAAATATCTATTGATGATGAATAAAATTACAATATAGACTGAAATATGCTCTAGTTTTGGTTTTGGTTAAAAAAAATATGCATGGTGGGCATATAACAAACCTCATGATGATGGAGAGCTAATAAAAATTCCGAACTTGTTCTGGAATCCAGATTCTGGATCACCTAATGAATGATATGACCACATTCTTGGCGTAAACCAGTAGCCGGAGTGATGTTTATCAATTGGCAACTCGCAGCGACTACAGTCCACGGGCGTTTATTTATTTTAAATGAGGCTCGTTTCCAAAATCAAAAGTATTGAATTGAACTAATTTTAATCAAGAAAATTATAATTTTGGATTGATTCTTTTTTTAAAATTGGAAGCAGAAAAATTTCAATTAAATAATTCAAAAATTAAAAGATTTGAGGAGCAAATTTAAAATTTTTAATTAAATATTTGATCTCATCAATAATTAAAGCATTTTATCGAGCAAAAATCAAAATGTGTCCTCCGAACACAGACGGACAAGGCGAGTTTGTCCTAATCTTGATTAAAAATCACAAAATTAAAATTTTAGAGAAATATTTTAAATTTTCAATTCTTATTAATTTGCCTGTTACTCAAAATAAAAAGCTGTGGCTTTTCATATATTTGAATATTTGATTAAGATAGAACTTAGATGATGCATTTTTCACCACTAACAAAGGGCAAAGACTGACACGATTTTGACTTTGCCCAACCTTTTAAAAAAGGAATTGAGTTTACATTTATGTTACCACAACATAATATTTTGTTCCATCACAGGTCATTGATAAATTTAATACTATTTTCTTAGAATTTCCATGATGATTTAATATTTTTTTACACAAGATCAACGGAACAGCAAGAAGTATAAAAATCATTAGAATTCAATAATCATAGATAGATATGCAAAAGACAATATTTATATAAAGATATTATATAATAATATCTTTGTTTTTCTCTTATTTATCATTACAACGCATTTTCTACAATGAGTATTCTAGCAAAGAATAGAGAAAAGAAAGTAATTGAAATAAAAAAATTCTTTATATTTGCATTATAATTATACAATATTAAAAAAATGAAATATAATTAGTTAAACTATTTTATAAAGCAACAATAAGTTTACTTCTTAATTAATTTTTTATCATTTACTATGTTATTAATGTTCGCGTATTTACAACAAGCAACGCATTAAGTAATTATAGCTAGCTCGAATTAAGTTTGTGGTTCGCAGAAGTGGCAAATTGGCAAGCGAGTGAGCGTGTCTGGGGCCGAAGGGACATACGAATTCGAGGATCACTCAATTTTGTGTCACGTTCGTGGAAGAGCGGGCAATAAATAATTCGCCACGAAGCACAGGAAGCTCATCACCGCGTGTAATATCATCAGGTTGGTGGGTTTTGCGTGTTCTTGGAAGCGGGGCTCTCTCGTATATAATAAAACGACGACGACGAGTTTATATGTGTGTGTGTGTGTGTCTGGAAATAAAATAATGCTGCCTGGTCGACTGGAGGACGCCTAAAGTGATCGTGCATGCGGGGCACGTCGCGACTCAAAGGAGAAATCCTCCGGTTGACACAATCAAACTCGCGGTGAACCAACCTTATTTTTCTCTCTCTAGACTTGAATGGTCTCCGGTCGGTCCCGTGGGAGAGTTGACTGCTCAAAATCGACGCAAATCTCGGCCTTTTTTGCCGCAAAATGCCGCTGCCATTCATTGTGTGCGCAGAAAAATCGAGAGACGCGTTTACGAGAGAGACAATTTTTTATATTCCGACCAACGGCTTGCAAGTGTGTATTTTGATGTGCGATTTCGGAAGGTCGATTTTGTAACTGTACTTTGGCAGGCGTGACTCTAATTTAAAACCACGGGATTTTCCAAGAAATTCAGAATTTTTAAAATATAAATTTGGATTAGATTATAAAATTATTGAAACGATTTTGAGGAAATGAATTAAGTTGAAGAATTAACAATTTTACACTGAAAATTTTGCATTTAAATATAATATCAAAATGTTCATTCCGTAGCAGTGATGCAAAATTTTAATAAATAGTAAAGCATGTTTTTGTTGTTTTTGTAATTTCTATCCCTCTGGTTAATTTTTCATAAAGCTAAATTACATTTTATAGTAAAATATATATTACTTATAATTATAGTAAATTTTTGTTGGTTTTAGTTAGTTTTTCAAGTTAAAAATGAAATAGTAGTCCTACAAAAATAAGAACTTCAGAAGAATCATTTAGTGCGGAAAGAAATTATAAAATTTTGCGACATGGAGGATAGTTTACTTAATTACCTTTTTGGTAAACTTGCATTTTGTGTGTAGTTCTTCAAAAATTGTAATTTTTTTATTTCCCTTATTATGTCCGAACTATTAAAAAGATTTTACCAAATAAAAGCAATTTTCGGGAGGAAAACATTGAATTTTTTCCAAATTATTAATTGCAATGTTTTTGCTTAAATTTCCAAAAAGTACATCGCCATTAATTTTGTCAATTCAATTATTCATCTGAGGCTGATCTTAGGTACAAAAATTGAAATATTTTCTTCATTTAGAAAGTAATTGCTTTAGAATATCACGGGAAATTTAAAAATGCAAAAATTTTGAAACAAAATTTTTTTTCGAAATTAACTGATATTGTCAAATTTGTAAATTTTATTTGTTTTTATATTCCAATTAGGCTGCTTTAGACGACTTAATAATGATGTTTTTGAATATAAGGAAAAAGTTCAATTTGTATATTATTTTTTAAATATCTTGATTTGAGAACTTTTAATATTAAAATAGATATAAATATGAAATTCGCAAGGATTTTCATTAGGGCTTCGAGAACTTTTACCGCAAAGAAGAGGTGATTGTGTTGGTGCAGCTTTAAATTCATCTGTTATGCAGATAGCGGCGCATGCAATATTATTTTACATTTTGCCGTGTCTACTTTGCATAATGATCGCCGACACAATGTGCCGAGTACTTAAGAGTAAGCCCTCTTAAGAGCGAGTCTGTCTCCCTCAACTTCACCTCCTTTCTCGTTATCTGCGCCACTCGAGAAGCAAAATTCATACTTAACTCGCGCGCACAAAATATATTCCGGGCGGCGCTGGCGGAGGAAAAAACACCCCTGCAGATACAACGAATTAAAAACTTTTCGTTATAAAAAAGTTGACGCCGGAAAAATCAAAGTGAAATAATCTAAAATGGAAATAACTTTATACTCGTACCCCTGCGCGACGACGCTCTGTCTCATAAAAAATGGAAATTCGACGCCGCCGCCGCCGCGCCCTCTCTCCAGAAAAGAAATTCTTCAGCACGGCGCTGATTCTATTAGCAGCAAACTTTTTTGCTTAAAGGGATTAAATTCATATTTTTTCGGCTCGAGGAGTAAATCACCTGGACGACGACTAATGAAAAAGAAGAAGTTCCGCACCAGCCCCTTAGCCTTATCAGCGGTATGCAACCAGCGCGACTAGTCTGCCCGACCAGATGCCTACCCTTAAAATTACAAACACCCTCCATAAAATTTCATTTCTGTGTTTATTTTACATCACTTTTTCAATAATATTAGTGCTAAAATTTGAAGAGTGTTTTAATTTACAGGAGACTTTTTACACGAAATCTTAATTTTTCTTGAAATTAAAAATAGTTTTAGGAATATTTGCCGTTTTCACAGGGATATTGTTTTAAATTTCAACTCGGCAAATAAGTCCTTTCTTTGTTAATTAAAAAAAGAATATTAAATTTGAAAATGATCTTTCTAAATTCTGCCATTCTCATTCGAGATACGTGAGACATAAAAAAAGACTTTAGTTCTGGAGATTTTTTGAAATTGCATTATACATGCTGATATATTTATATAAAATTATTTTTTGAATTAAAATTTTAGTCTTCTTTAAACTAATCGTAAGTCTTTTTACTAGAGATTTAATTTCTTGCAGACTAGCTTACGTTGTAATTTTATAAAGGTAAAATTATTAAACTAATTAATTATCAAAGGCAGCTGACATGACACTCCTTTCTTAGCTGTCAAATGGGCGCTTGCTTTTTCTAGCAAAAACGACACAAACGGGGGTCATGTGCCAGAGTCAAAATCGTGATCGCGTTTTTCGTGGCTGCTAAAGTAAGTACACCTTAATTATCCCGCTGCCGGTGGAGGAGTTAATTAAAAAAAGGTGTGAAAATCTTGGGATGAGATCTCTTTCTCCGCTTTTCTCATTCTGCAGACACCGAGATGAATCTCATTGGAGCGAATAACGTGCAGGTGTGAGATGCTATATTTATTTTGCACGCCGAACGACGACGACGAGCGAGCGCCTGCTTTTCAGGCGGGGGCCACCTCGCTCTGCATACATATGGAAATTACTCACGCTTTTTATTGACTCGCGCCAAACATAATCCACATTCCGCATCTCCCCGGGCAGAAAATGCGCGGTGCGTCGCGCCACCCGCGATTTTGCAGCCAAATCCATGCGCCTGAAACAAAATAATATCTGAAATTTAGAAATTTTATATTAATTCCCTGATCAAAAATGTACAGTTGAAAATATGATTTGAAGACGGAAATGTCTAAGTGAGTAAGAAAAGTTCCACCTGAAGCAGATATATGATCCAAATCAAGAACAAATCGTGTTTAAAATTACCCTGATTTTACTATAAATATACGTTAAAATTATCTTCTGTGATATCTGCGAGCATGTTGATAATTTATAATCCAAATAAAAAATATTATCATAGCAGAATATTCCACTTTATTTTTTGTTGTTCGCCTAAAGAAACCTGTTCACGGCGTTTATTGTTCACATTATCAAACATTATTTATTATATCATCAGAATTTTATTAAATATACTATAAATATAAAGAGACATCTTCGTCAGCTGATTAAGTTTATACTTTTCAATATTACAATGGAGGGAACACATGCAATAGAAAATATTTATATTCTTTAATTATGTTTCATTTTTTGAGGGTTTTATAAACGGAGATGAAAACAGAGGAATATGTTTTTAATGACATTAAAGTGGCAAAAAAATGAATTTTAATTAAAATGAAAAAAAATGAATTATTATACTTATATTAAAGTAAAATTTGTATTTATTTAGTCTTTTAATGGTTTGACAGATTACAACTTTTATCATTTGGCTACTTTAAATAATCACAGATTAATCTCAAATTGCTTTCCAATGTTTGTTCTGATTTTTTTAAAGAAATATTTCACTAAAATTTTATAGCAATCTTCTTTCAAGTAATGTTTTTAGAAATTGTTTGGACTTAAAATGGTTCATAATGCCTCTTTTTCATTGAATATCCATGCAATATTAAAATTACAACTCTGTAAATTTTATTTAACCTCTAAAAAACTTGAAAAAAATGACATGCCACGAAAAAAAAAAGAATATTTTTAACCACTCTGGAGCGCAATTGTTGTTGACCTTTGCTGGGTCAAAACCAAAGCAGCTCTTGTGACAGACGCCTGCACACATCGGAATATTCATGAAGTTCTCATCTCAAGAAAGCAGAGCAACTTTTGAGGCGTGCATCCTTTGAAATGTGATCAAAGGCCGAGCTAGCTATGTCGTGTGCTGGGCGCAAACATTATCTTCTCCCGGTGCTAATGAGAGAGCGAGAGAGATGGGTGGATAGCCTCGTTATTCGGCTGCACATCTCTCACCTGGGGTCACATCAAAGGTGACCCCCTGGCCCCGGTCGTGCATAAAAATCGAGCGAGATGAGCCGGCGAGCTGCTCCAGATCCGAGGCGTGTTCAGCCCGCTCATTGGCGAGCCTCGAGTACCTTCTTAAGACGCACTCAGCCAATCCGCCGCCGCCGAGCGCTCGGCTAAGTGAGTTTCTGTGTGCAAGACGAGAGATGTGTACCTGCACACCCACCGTCGCCGATTTTTCTTTTTGCGCCGGCTGCCATCGAGTTTTCCCTCTGCCTCGTAGCGCCAGCGGCGGCGTTTCTAATAAAACTAAATTGGCTCGCTCGCCGCATCCGGCAAAACGAAATTGCACAAAACCGTGGATATTGCAACTGAAAATAACAAGCAAATTCATGATTAAAGTATCTTTAGCAATAATTTTACTTTGATTCTAGTCTCTGATATGCCTTGTGACGTATAATGTTCTGAAATTTGAATGTGTAGTGCAATTTTAAACTCTCCCTGAACATGCAAATAAGAATGGCCAGCTGAAATAAAATTCACGTTTAATTATCTGATCTGCTATTGTAATTTATCATTTAATTTGATTCAAAATAGCATCATGAATAATAATATCATCAAAAATTATATTATTGTAATAAGTTAATTTGAAACCGACTAAAAAACATGTTTAAATTATTTTAGTTTAATTAACAGCAAAATATAGTAGACAATAAATTTATAATTTGATATATCATTATTTTTTTTTTATTAGTTTTATTTTTAAATTGTTTTAATTTTCTTAATTCTATTCTAAAACTGATTAATTTATTTGTTAAATTTTCCCTCAAATTTTAATTTCATGCAAAACCAAAACCAAACTATAAAATAATTATAAAAAAAGGGATTATACTTAAGTATATAATTATAAATTTTCATAATAAAACTCTAGCCCTACTTTTCAGTTGTACTTACAAATAGTTTTGAAATAATTGAAATGATCTTAAATGTATTTATAATATTAAACTTTTTAAGTGCTAATAAAATGGAAAAAAAGGGGACATAAAGCTATGTTAATAATAAACCACTATTTACGCAATATTTGATGTTATATTTTATATAGATCAGTGTCTGGCTTTAATATGCAGACAAAGCTGACAAATAATGATCTCTTAACTATTAATTTCCATCGACCCGTATAACCAATGACAAAACAGCAATTTTTTGGTCGGTGAGTTCGTGCCCGTTTGTGAATAAGGGCGCGTTAGAATATAAATTATCAGATGCGAACTTTCTCTCGACCAACATTATCTGGATTGTTACAGGGGTGAGTTGTTGCAACGCGCACGTTCGTAGTTTTTGGCCATGTGTGTGTTTGTGTCATTGTTGTCGGCCCATTAATCACACTTTGGCTGACAGCTAGATATGCTTATGTGCAGCGCCGGCACAAAAAAGCGATGCATTCGGCGCAAGGGGAGGAAATTAAATAGGCGAGGCGCGTCAGGATTTTGTATTCAGATCAGCAACTCCGTGTGAATAAGAGGGATCAACCAGTCAGTCTGGAAATGTTCGGTACATTGTTGCGTCTCTCTTTTTGAGGGCAGCCAAATGGACGTAATTATCATATTTGACCAAAAAATTAAGAAAACTCAATAAATTCAGTTTAATGTAATGAATAATATTAAATAAATAATAAATAATGAATTGTACCCCAAACAATGGCATGCATAAATTTATTTTGCAACGTTGAGAACATTTCATGTATATACATGAAGCACAATAATATATTTAAAATAGTCTATGTACTGAAAATTGCATGTTTTTTTTTACCAAATTTTTATTTTAAAACTTGAAATTTAAAAAAGAAATTGATATTAACTAAAAATATAATAAAAATTAATAAAAAAAAAAAAATTATAAACATAAATAACAATAATTATTCATTATAACTCTTAAATTTTTAAAATTTTTCAATCCTTTTGTTTCAATAAAATATTTGTTATTTTTGTGTCTTTCGGCGCCACAAAGAGGGTCTTCTATGTATTTTTATCTGTGTCGAAGTGCATGGGCATCTTTAAGCTGATAAAAATGATAATTTAAACGCACTGGGGTAGCGCAAGGTCGCATTAATATACGACGAACAAGTTGATGAATATGAAACGAACTCATTTTAATATATAGGTCAGTAACCCAGAGCAGCTAGCACACAGTCTGCGCCCGCCAACACACACACACAGAGTGCTTGAAATTCATTGCATTTGCATTGAATATCTTTAAATTTTAAATCAACCGCCTGTTGTGCTTTTCGGCCGAGAGCGAGACTGACTGACTCGCAATCAGTCTGCCGCGCCACTATGAATGAGCGGCTCACACACGACGTCTCGTGAATGGGAAAAGATACACACGTGCTCTCTGAATAATTATCCGTTTGTCAGACCATCAATTATAATGAATATTAGAGGTGTCAAAATAACGGAAAAACTTTTGCATTTTTATTTTCAGAAAAAAAAATTGAAAATTCAAATTGGATTCGACTTTGTTAACATCAAATATTCAAATATTTCTAGCAGTGATGGGAAATAGAGTTTTTTACAGATTTGTTTGAAATGCACTATAATGTACTTTTAAAGCACAAAATACTCTTCTCAAGTTAAAATTCAGATTCTAGAATTCCTTATCCTGTTTGATGAAAATTATCAACTCTTTCAACTTTTTGTGTGTATATCAAAATCCATTTTCACGTAAAATTACCTATTTTCAGATTTTTTTTCTCCTGTGTATTTTCATTTGTAATATTTATAACATTTTTGGAAATATAGCTTAAAAGAATAATTTGACCGAGAAACTTTTCGTTAAAATTTTATTTTAATTTCTCTTTCAAAATTATGTAATCATGATATTTTCGACTATTTCACAAAAAATCCCCTATTTTTGCTCTGCTTAAATTCTATGGTCTATGTTTTTAGTAAAATATTTTATGCACGAATTGAAAACAAACCTTTCTGACTCAAATATAAACCACATATTTTCATTGCGAATTGCAGAAAATTGATATAAAACTTAAGTATCTTGGCATAGACCGGCCTTTCTCATTTATCAATAGCATGAGAAAAAATAGCCACAATTAAGATTTTCCTGATAACAGCCATTTTAAAAGCTCCCACACATTATAATTTTGATGATTTCCTAGAGCGTGAGAATGAGTTCGGAATAAACAACCTTCAGTCTTTCTGTGCAAACAGAGATTAAACCGAGAGTTTCGCGTCAGTCCATCTATTCGCAATAAATCGGGGAGTCGCGCAAGAAGGGGAGCCGTAAAAAATCAGGGAAAAAGACACGGCCAGTCATGCGACTTGTTTTAATGGCGAAAATAATAAAACGCACACACGCCTCTGCGCTCATTGTTTGACGTTTGGCCATTGTTGTTGGGGGCTTTATTTATTGTTGTGTGTCGCATGCACGCACACACAATGAGCGAAAAGAGCAGCAAAGGGTTGGCGGGAATAAAGAGCGCGACGCCGGCCGGCCGGCCGTTCGGCGCAAACAAACACGAGTCTGTGTTTTGACACCAGTCACACACTCGCTCGTTCACTCGCGTCAAAATCAAAAGTGAAAAGTCATCAGGCCGCGTTTAGCGGCTTCATTTGCCGCCGATTTATGCAGTCGGATCACATGTCCGTCGGCGGAAACTGGATTTGAGAACGAGAGAGCGAAAATATAAATAAAGTGGATATTTCGATTGATGCGTTTTGCTGAGAAATTGGTACAGAGTTTGTTGGAACGTTTGTCGTGATTGATTAAATAAATTGAAAAATAATTTTATTGAAAAAATTGAGGATAGAAGAAAAAAAATTAAATTACATGTACAATTTGTAAATTTTTTTATAACATTTTATTGAAAAATTAAATTATGATGGTTAAGAGCCGAATTCTTTCCCCAAATAAATTCCAATAATGTACATTTTTTTTCTAATTTTCATATGTATCAAATTTACAAAATATTAAAATATTAGAAAATTTAAGAAAAAACTTTTTTTCCTTGTAAAAGTTGATTTTTTATGGAAATGAAGAGATCAAGATTTTCCTCGTTGCAGAAAAATGGTTTTTTATTAAAAAATAAACCAGTTTCGGTCACGATCTGCGACCCTATTTCATGAGCAAGAAAAAAAATAAGCATAATTGAGTTTGTTAGTTTGAAGATTTTAATTTTTATATATAAAAATGTGGTGTTTTTCAATTTTGCTGATTTTTGTCTTTTTTTATTTTTATTGTTCATAAAATAAGGTTGCAGACCTTAACCGAAACTGGTAGAGCCATTTGTTTTTGAATAAAAAACAATTTTTCTGCAACGAGGAAAAGCCCAATCTCTTCATTTGCATGATCATCTCTAGAGTGTCAACTTCTTCAAATCAATTTTATTAATAGTTGCTTTGTGACGAGCCAAAGATTTCTCAGTACCACCTCCTTAAATGTACAAAAAGAATCAAATCCCTAACTGAATATGCTAAAATGTCTTGCTGAAGTTGTACACAATTGTGTTGAATAAATGGAAATAAATAAAAAACAGTTGTTTATTAAATGTGCGAGCCTTAATCGAATGGATAATGTGTACGCCACTTAAATAATTGAAAATAAAATTTGAACTTAATTAATTCTATCAGTTGATATCTTAGTTCGATAATAATTATTTTTTGAAATAAAATCCGGGAAGCCGGATTTTATTTCAACAAATATGACCACCTCGAGTGCCAAAAGGTTCCACAACAACAACTTCAAGAACCTATACAGAAATAATTATTTTATTGCCTAAGTAAATGTAATTTTCAAATCCATATAAATAAGGACATCAAGATAACCAAAGAAACGTTCATTTGATATGAGAAAAAAAAACTCTGCTGATTGTGAATGATAATTAATGAAAAGTCCAAGGCATAACGCAGAGAGCTAATTATAGATAAATCAAAATTTTTGTTTAACGGATATTGAGAGAGTAAATTGGCATCGAACTAGTTGATCAGCCGAATTTGGAAGTATCTTATTTGGCTCAGCCATGGAACAATAGAGCGAAGCAAATTAAGCAGGCCGCTCCCTATTTTTGTATTTTGTGTGTCACCGAACTGCCTTCTTGAGGGAGATAAATATTGGGGCGATCAGATGGCAATTGTCACTAGATTGATTGATCGCCCCTCATCGCGACGGATCACCGTATGTGGTCCAGGGTGGCGTGCACGGCACTTTTTATATTCGCTCTAGGTGATGGATCACTAACGACTTGTATAAATTTTTATTTATCCTCTCCCTCGTCCCGGGGCAAACGTTATTCTTCGCCGCTACCCGGCTGCGCAGAAATTTTTATATACAAACTGTGTTTGCTCAGCCAGATACAAAGGACAATAACTCAACAAGTTCCACACTCATTGAATTTCAAATTTTTACTTCTATATTGCTTTTCTCCTGCGCGCCTCCTTGTGTTTTCAAATAAATTTCCTCTCGGCTTTTCTTTCTTTCTCTCTCCGAAGGAAATTTCTCCTTTTTCTTTTCTCTTGCCGTCTCGCCCGGGATAAACAAGGGAAAATAAATTGGTTCTTTTTGTAAGAAAGAAATAATTTGAAGAAAGAGAAAGAGGAGGCTCCGTATACCAATAAAGTTTGCAGTGTAACAATGGGCGGGCTATCAAAATAACGAGCTTTCAAATGTCAGAGGTTGAACAAATTTGCGAATTGCCTCTTGGAAGAGGGTGTTTTTAAAACCCTCATTCCATTATCTTATTCCATTCTGGTTTCAAAATATTCTAATAAAATAAATATATCTTTGTTATAAAGTTTTCAAAACAATGTTTTTTTTTATAACCAATTATACAAAATTCTTTGTAAACTCGCAAATTTGTTAGTTAAAAAATAAATCTATTTTAAAATAAACAAGCATTTTATATTAATTAAGCGTTCCGCAAAACACGTTTCAAGGTTTAAGTTACAAGAATTTGCACAATTCATGTAATTTTTAGTTTTGTTTGAAAAATATGAAATAAAATATAAAACTATTTCTTTTAAAGTCACAAAGAATAACGAAGAGTTTAATTTTAAGCAATTACGCTAGAAACTTGCTTTTATTTTTTATTTTTTTTTAAATATATTTATTAAAGTCTTATTAATTTTATAAAGATTCAAAATTATCAAGATACTAAACAATTGTACTTTAAATACCAAAAAAGTATTTTTAAAAATAATTATGTAATTCTTATAGAATATCTAATATTTTGAAATGAGATAATGTCGTTTTAGTTAACATGAAATAAATGTGTTTGGTCTCTTAGGTTAGTTCATGTAAAAATGATTAATCGTTGTATTTTTAATATTAATAAATTTCTACAAAATCAAATAATATCGTTTTTTTTATCGCAATTATTGTTTAAATTTAAAATTACAGCTAAATAAATATTCAATTGTTAGCAAAATAGAAAAAAATGAGGGCTAACTTAGCTTATGGGATTTGCTGCTGCTAACTTAGCATGTAATTATGCAATTATTATTATTATTAAAATTTATTCTTCATAAAATATTGCTAGCCCTTATAAATTTTTCAATTCTAAATCGCTGAAAGTTCTATAAAATTCTTCTTGGAGGTTAAAGTTGAAGCATAAAAAGAGGTTCTTTTGCACGCAAAGCGTAATCGACTCCAGCAAAGTGGCGTGTCAGTGAATTCAGCGACGAGAGCCGTATGATTTCACGCTTAATTGTATAGAATTTCGCATCCCGTGTCACTGCCGCGCTGTTGATAAGTTTCAAAATTAAATTCGGGGCAAGAAAGAGCGCGAGGCGTGATAACAGGTCATTACAGAGGCGGACCTGCTGCTGGACGTGCATTATATAATAACACACCACTTTCCTCCCGTGATCTAATAATATGCATGGCCGTTTATTTATTTTCACTCTCTCGCGCTGGCCATTCTCTGAAAGCTTATCTGCAGTTTCGGGGAGTTGCAGGAAGAGAGAAAAGGAAGGCTGCGTGCACGCGTCGAATCGGCCTTCGTGTAATGGTGTGTGTCTCCATAAAACACATACCTAATAATTACCCCTCATTATTTCTGCCCCCTTTTCGTTCCCGTGTGTTTTAAATGGCTACGGTCATTCCACATTTGAATCGCGAGTGCCATTTAATTTGTAAATGTAAGTGATAAATTAAAAGTAAGCTCTTGATGGAAAAGAAAATTCCTTCCCTAAAGAGAGTTATGAGAATTGAAGCATACAAAAATCGACCGGTATTGGTATAAATTGTCTTAATTTATACTCTTTGATTTAATAGTGAAATTCAATTCCCCATCCTAGAAAAAGAAAACTCCTTGAAAATTATAAAAGGGACTCCCAAAATAGACAATTAAAAAAGATTTATTTTTGTAAACGGAATTATACATTTTCAGAATTCGTCAAACCTGATAATTTATTGCTCGCCCTAGTCGACCTAAATGGAAGAAACAACCAAATCCTTTGATAGTAAATATTTAATGACAAAATTGTATTATTTTATAGTTTTAGCTACAAAAATATAATCATTCAAATGTAAATAATGATTTTGAAAAGGGTGAATAATTATCAAGAGTTTGCTCACGTTTTTGCTTGAATAAAGCAGATATTTTTCAATTTCTTGTTAATCATATGATGAAAAAATTTGATAATCAGCCGCATTACATTGCAACAGTACACCAGCAGTTGGATGGGATTTTCATCCAACATAGATAATTATATAAATGGTCTGGAAAAATAAATTGTTATTTTGTTAATTTATCCCATTGGTTATCCTCGTACTGTGTACATAAAATTCAAATGTAAAAATAGAATTAAAAAATTCAACACCTAAATAAGACTAGAAATAAAAAAATAAAATGCATAAAATGTTAATAATAATTTAAGTAACGTATATTATGTAAATTATAAAGTTAAAATATAAAATAATGTAATCATAATTTTGATAATTATTGTTTAAATTTCTACTTCAATTATTTTTGGAGTAATTTTATTCAATGACTCGATATTCCGTTTGAGAGAAGAATTAAAAAACTGTTGAGAGTAGAGTGGCTTTCATAGACACATTGATTAATTTTAACTATAATAAAAAACTTCTCATTATTTATTTAGATTCTTTTAATCACGTTGATTGGACAAAACGACTTGTCCGAATCCCGTAGGTAAAAGTCAAATTAATGTATTGCGGGGTCAGTCGATCCGACACAAATAAATCACGAACGAAAACCCCCCGCACCAATTTCATTAGCTAAATTGCGGCTGAGATTTTGCGGCCGCAAATAAATAGTTGTTGAGCGAACGAATTTTCCCTTCTGCTTGTTCTCTCATCAGCTGAGCAAATTTACAGCCTCGCTAGCTCAGCCAATTCATTTGCGGCTGCTGCAGAAACAAATTACACGAGTGGCTGAATCCTATTTAATAATAGGGGCGCTCCGAGGTTAGTTATATCCTCGACATTGTTCTCTCTCGCTCGTCACTTGGCCGATTGAACTCGCCCGGCTGCTGATAATTCAGCACCGTATGTCGCTTTTCTGGAACGCCGGGGGTGTTGCGCACACACGGCGCGGCTGTAAACGGCAAGTAGTGCGGACGCCGCAAATCTCTTGCTATTAAAGTGATTGAAAAATATGGCTGCGTTTGCGGCGCATTTATCATTTTTATTGCCACCCAGATTTTCTATTAAGGTCGAAAGCTGCTGAGGACGTTTGGCTCAAGTAATGTATCAAACCGGAAACAATGGAGCAGTTGATCAAATCAAAATGAAACCAAATTTTTTATAAAATATTTTCAAAGTGAAGTTTTTTTTTAAAGAATAAGTTGGCTGGAGTTCATAAGCTTTTGTTAATCGATTTTTAATTTAACTTTGATCAGTTATCTTATTTTTTTTCTGAAAAGTATAAAATATATCAAATCAAAATTTGCCACCAGTTTTATGCTTTCAGTTTATGAAAAAGATTTAAATTTTTATTTTAGAACAACTTGAAAGAGAAATGATTTACAAACATGTGAAATTTGATTTAAAATTTGCAACTTTTTTTCTTCACAGTTTTTAAAATCACTCTTAAAGCCGTTTTGAAATAAATATTTATAAGAATTTTGTGTATAACCACTTTGATTTTTTGTCCCGAAGGAAATTTGAAAGTTTTATTTTGTAATTTATGCAACATGCATTTCACATTAGATGCACAGGTTGCATAAAGGTGTTATCAACCTTTTCTATTACAAATAGTTTTTCATGTTGAAAAAAAATAAGACTATTGAAAAGCGCAAAGAGAAATTCCAAGAGGTTGAAGAGAAAACAATTTGCAGCCGGTTATTTCCGTCTGGTCAAGTTCGGTGGTTGCTCTGGCTGCGGCCGCTTGTATTCTTTTTGCTGTTACATATGTATCACTTCTTTTCAACTCGTGGTGTGTTTGTGTGTTTTTTCCCCAACATCTACTACTTTTCTGTTTCTGCATTCATTGTTCAAGGGTCAGCAACAACAACATTGATTAACTCGGCTGCTTTATATTCACGGTCAGAAAAAAAAGAACGAGAGAGGCAGCAGGCAAGCAATTGCCTTAAAACCATGCACGCAGTAAAAGCGCACATAATAAAATGAAGAAAAACACTGAGGGTGGTCCCGTAGATAAAATACATTCGCCACTCCTATATATTTTCTAGCGGCTCTTCAATTTCACCAGCAAAAGAGCGCGAGAGAGGGTGGCTCTCATACATAAAGATGCTCTTCCATTCCAAATAAAATGCTTTCTCCGACTATTTTGCTTTCTGCTCTCAGCGTTTGCTTCTCATCCTCTCTGGCTGGAAAAAATTCAGACCAAAGAACTCCATATCTGCCTGCGTTGAATTGAAATAACTGGAAATATCCACAAACTTTACAATAAAGGCTGTCCATATTTAAACAATGCATAAGTAGCTTAATTTTATCTTTAATCGTTTTCTACAATGATTGTTACTTAGAAAGCCCGAAAAACTAAAAAACTCATTGTTTATGGCGGATATGTATTTTTTATAGATAATTTGTCTACTTCTAAATAGACAGTTTTATTTTTTGCAAAACAAGCTTTAATCATTAAACAATTTTTTTTTAAGAAAATGAAAAAGCGATCAAATCTTCTACTCTTTAAAACTAGTGTTCTTGAAATTTAAAAAGAATAAATGATTTCAACAATGAAATATCTGGCAGAATTAATACTAATTCAAAAAATTTGTGAATAAAATTTATCTGAAAATAGCAAAAACAAGAGTGAAAATTGTATTCACACAGCGTTTAATATTAAACATTTAATTTAATTCATAATATATTATGATTGTTTACAAATTAATTTTTCTCAGACGCAAAAATATGTTTTAAGCTTTTTTTTTAACAGATAACAATGTGTGACTTTTGTCCCAAAAAATGGAACCAAACACTTAAAACAAAAATAAGTTACCTATTAATTTCATTTATAGGCTATTTGATCAACAACCTATTGAAATTCAATAGATACTTAAGTTTATAAGACCCTGTGATTGACAGATATTTGAAATATTTTAATTAATTAACAGGAAAGCTACTGCAACTACATAACTGAAGAAGTTAAGCATTCTTGGCAGTCATGTATTTTAATTAGCTGCAAATTAGCGTGCTCGTTGCTCCAGTTGATCAACATTTATAAATCATTCGTTCCATTCTTCTGAGAAAAATCAAAACACACACACACGCCGCCGATCGAGTTTAATTTAATTGGCAACATAAACACAAACAAAACAAACTAATGGGCAAGTCGCTTAAATAAATTCAAGTGGAGTAATTGGCTGTCCGCGCGGCGGGCACCGACCAGAAGATCTAATTAGAGGTGATCGCTGCTGCCTTTTGGCTTTTTATAGAGCAGTGAGAAAAAGAGAGAGAAAGACGCGCGGCGGGCAGTTTCATACACGCACTCACTCTGCGCTGACAATGAGAATGAAAAGCAAGGACGTGTGAAGAATGATTTGGAGTTAAGTCATTCATGGTGTGCTGCCATAATTGGGTACTTGTTCTGCTCAATTCCAGCAGCCAGGTCACGAGGGCCGTGACATTTTGTTTCTCTCTTTCCCCAGAGAGGAAAAAGAGCCTGTCGAGGCACAAAAATTTTCAAAGGGCAGTGAGGAAATTAAGTGGCGTTAAAAATCCAGTTATACGGTAACGTAGAATCAAAATATAAGCAATTTAAAAAAAAGGCAAAATGAATTGAGAAAATATTAATGCATTTTCATTTTGTCTGATTTGTCAGAAAAGGTTCATTTTAAGTTGTAAATTTATTTAAATATAGTTATTTTATATTTTTATAAAAAATAATTATAACTTAAGAATAATAATATTTGATTTCTTTGTTATTTTAATCTATAATTGTCAATAAAATTATTTGTTATATTTATTTATTAAATTTCTTAAATAATTTATTCTACTAAAAGAATTTATATAATTTGTGCTAAATTAATCTACAGTGTTTCTAAGGCCCAATGGCTGTTCTCTATCTGTTCTGTTGGCTTAGTGTAGGTTGTCTAATTAAAGACATAAATCGAAATTTCTGGACGATTTTGAAACATTCCGATCAACCTCTTTACACATTTTGTTGCAGACTTTAAATATTTTTGCTACTGATGCCATTGTTTGACAACAATTTGTAAAAATTTCATTAGATTCTCCAAGAAAATGTTTCTATTTCCTTTCTTATTGTTAATTATTAGATTCTCTTTTTAAGATGAACGTTTTTTTTTATTTTAATTTTGTGACCTTAAAAATATTTGAAAAAAATAATGTCTTTATTCTCTAGATGTATCGTTAAAAAGAATTCAATAATAATAAAATTGGTAAATTTGAAAATTTTCAGATTTTTGTTTCAAATCTTATTCTTTTGACCAATAATTTAAGAATTAAATCACTGTACAAAACATGCATTCAAAAAATGTTTCTTTTTCTTGTCTCAATCTTTCACTGCCCCTCCAACTTATGAAATTTATTTCTCTCACGGTATGAGTCGCTCTGCAACAGCCATCACGTAGACCCAATAAAAGGAGCTGATCGATGAGAATCGAACCAAAAGTCAGCGAAACAAAAAGTGGAGATCTGATTGCCAGTTTAATGACAAGTCGAAAAAAAGTCCGAGAGTGCACTTGGCGGAATGTTAAACTGCGCAAATGATTTATAACTGGCTCACATGCTGTCACTTATCTCTCTCAACATGGCACTCGCTTATAAATATGGATTTGATTATCCGCCGCCGCCGCGCAGGTGATTACTTTATTGAGCAAATATGTCAAATTCGACCCGCTGCGCACGTGAAAAGTGGATTTGCCGTTTTCGAACTCGGCCGAGATCTTATCGCCGGGACGATTATGGATCTAAATTATAGCGTGCAATAAAAGAGCGTTTTGTCAATCAAAAGAGTCGCCATCGCTGCTCGGAATTCATGGGGGATTTATGCAAATCGATTTGAGAGGTCACTTATATTTTTCTGGTTCGTTTCTGTAGCTCTCGCTCTTTCGTGAGAAATGTTCTTTTACGGCGTGGAAAATAAACTGCCCGACTTATGATTATAAATCTGATTCCCGGTGATCTGCATAAAATGTAGATTGTTAAAACGTCTCATGAGTCATGAGTCTGCGTGAATACCGTGCTATGTACATATATAAAAGCTGTCTCAATCAAAACAGTCCAAGTTGTTAAAACGCGTAAACCAAAATCTATGTAATCTGGACGGAAAAGTTTGCATTTTTACGGGTGTGAAAAAGAATGTTGTTAACTAGTCCAAATAATATTGTTAATTATATTATATTTTCTTTTATTTAAAACTTATTTCAATAATAGGGCTTGGAAACTATAAATTGACTGAAAAGAAAATTTAAAAAAAATATTTAGTATGCGTTTTTATTGAACGCCAATGGCGTGCGACAGGTATTCCAGGAAACGTTCATGGAAGTCAATAAAAACACTAGACTTTTTCCTAGTTGAAAATTTGTTTTTATTTAAAAACAAATGGCTTTATCAGTTAATTTTTCTGGCTCATGAAATAGAGTCGCAGACCGTGACCGTTACTGGTAGAGTTGTTTTTTTTTTTTTTTAATAAAAAAACAATATTAACATTGACTAAGTCTATTTTACTAAAAAATATAAACTGCAAATTAAGTTAAGATTTTTTACAAAATTTTAATGCAATAAGATTTTTTGATTTTATATTGTTATTCAACTTTAAAATATTTAAATAATTTATCAAAATATTTATTTGTTTAATAATTATGTCCATATTTGGGTAAACTATAATTAAATTTTTTTTATTGAATATTACATAATGTAAAAAATTAATAAATTGATAGATTTCCCTATCATAAATGTTGTAACATTATCTACATAAATTCTTTAGGCTTGAAGCAGGTATTTGATTGTAATATAGTATATGCTTCTCATATTCTTGGACGCCTCTGATTTCAAAGTTCCCATTTTCCAAATAAGTATTGGAAATTGGAATGAAATAATGAATATTACAAAATTTTAAGCTTAAAATTTCTGACTAGACTAAAAAATTGTCTCGAAATTAAACCCATAAACCACATTACATTCTAAATAAATGTCCCTGTGTTGGCTCATTCTCACCAAAATATTGGCTTAGAAAAATTTTGAGTTGACTGATTTTCAATATAAAGAAATTTCCCTTAATAATAATAATTAAAAAATCCTCACTTCAATTGATAAACTGTTTATCCAATATGTTATTTATTGCTGCATTATTTTGTAGAGAGTTTGAACTTAAATATTGCTTATTCTCATTTATAATTAATTAAAATCAAAATTCCAAAACTTTGATTATTCCTCGTCTTTAATGTAAACGGTTCTGCATAATATAATTGTATATATTTTTAGAAATTGAAAGCCGCATTCTCTGGCGTTCGCTGCATGTTTTTCCACGTAGAAGTCGCGGCAAGAAAAACTGGCTGCACACTCGGACAAACACACGCATTTCACCGCGAGAGCGTGTGTATGTGTGTGATTTTGGCGTGGCAATAAACAAAAGAATGCATGTCTCCGCGCATGGCTATGAATATTAATCGGGTCGTTTAATTGCACCGCATGCAGCGTCGTCGCGGGTGAAAAAAAAAATACGACGCGTCGAGCGGTCTGCCATATTATGTACACCATAATCACGGCGAAATAATGTGTCGAACACGCAATTTCATTGGCGCGGATATACGGGTCGTATAATTTAATATAATTTTTTTTAGCAAGAAAAAATTAAGTGCTGCACGCATGTCAACATGCATGTCGCAGAAGCACTCAATTTATTTATTTGTTTATGCCCGCAAACAAGTTTACAGCCCCAAAACATACATACATCCCCTTCCTTATCAGCAGCCCTTAATCCGGCCAAATGAAAATTTTATGGCTTTATTGCTCTCTCGCTTCAGCCATATTGGCGCTCTTGATAAAATGAAACCGAGTTGCTGGCAAGCGTTTTTACTGTCTTGGCTCCGACTTCCATGAGTTGAAAGAGCTTTTATTGGGCCAATCCGTCTTTCTTATCACTCATTCCGAGACGGTTTTGTGGGATCAGGAAGGCCATTTTTGGTCCGATTTTACGGCGCCCTGTGCCAATATTGCGTCGCGGATTTAAAGACTGATGAAAGGGTTCGGCTCTGCTTTGACTTTTTGACGTAAAAATAACGTCATTTTGTGACCGATGCTAGAAACAATTCTATGGATCATTTTTTTCTCTATATTTATTTATGTTTTTATGTCGATTTTTTTACGATTCATGCCGATATTTTAGCCACATGACACGATTTTCATTTAACTTGTAAATTTAAAAAAAAGTGCTTTTAAAAAGTTTTAAAAATTTCAAGGAATTGAATCTCAAAATTTTAAAAACCCTAATTCACGTTTTTTTTAGTCAAAAACTTCATGAATATAAATATCTATTGTCAGATTGAATTTCTTTTGTTAAAAGTAAAAATCACTAAAAAGATGTTCTTCTTTAATTCTAAATAACACATACATGGATTTAAGTGAATAAAACCCAGCAAGATTCATCAGATATAATCAATAAAATTAACAAAAACTAATCCAATATCCCAGCTAGAATTATTAAGATTCAAAGTGAATCTTGAAATTGAAAGAACCATTTTGTCCATTTTATCAAAAATTCAATTTTTTCCATAGTTGTAAATTTAAATTTCACTTCTTTTGCTAAAAAATTAGTGGACTAGCTTTTTTCACTTTTTTTATTTATTCCTGATGTGTCAGTAGCAATAAACTATTTTGTAATGAATGAAATAACCTCATTCACTTGCTAATTAATTGCAATTAAACGCTGCACACATTTGCATAAATTCAATGGAGCTTCTGTCGGTACGGCAGCTTTAGTTGGTTTGACCCGAAGACCCTCTCTGACTGAAATCGATGCAAATCCGGCTGGAACAATGCGTAATCGGCGGCCGTTAGCTGGCAACAATGAAGGTCATTGTTGCCTTACACCGCCGGGCCAAGAAGGAAGTGGAGCCGAACCGCCAAACTCTGGGGGTCGCCGCGCTGAATGAATTTTTTATTTATTCCCCGGCCTTTCTATAAATTATTAGCATTATTATTTCGCGGCGCGGCGTCACGGTGCTGCAAATGTGCGCGGCCAATATCAGCACAAAGGCCCGCGCTCATTACCATACAATGTGGTGCACTTGGCGGGTGGCATCACTTATTCCCAAACAAATGCTGCCGCCGCACGGTTGTTTCGCTTTGTGTGCGCTCACCCTTAAAATGCGCCGATCACATGTTAGGATATTACATTTTTCTAGAAATTTATTACAAACGAGAAATTAGTTGGGGAAAACGAACTTAAATAAATTATTACATATTAGATGAAAATTTAATTATAGAAGAAATTCAAGAAATGAGAAGGTTGGTGCATTGATGATTGGTGTTTTGGTTGAATTAAAAGATTTTTTCTAATAAACATACAAGTTCAATGGATCCCAAAATTTTAATTTAGTGCAAGTTACGTTATTAAATTTTCCGTTATTTTTTAATTTTATTCATTTTGTCTCTTTTTTTATATTATCTTGTTAGCAAATGCGAATGAATGATTAAGAAATAATCAAGAACTATGCTGTCACATAGATTGGTGATAACTATTTTATAGTTTTTGTGAATTGAAGAAGGTGCTATCGCAAGATTTATTAAAAAATAATTTTTTTGACTTTATCACTGCTCTATACATTATTTTTGGTGTAATGACACATTTTTGTGCATGAAATAAATGATATTTAAATTTCATAATAAAAAAATTATTTAATAAAATACGATTAATTTTTAAATTAATTTTTTAATAACTTTTTAAAAAGTAAATTTTTTAAATTATAGTTAAAAGATAAATAGCTTAAAGCTAAAAAATTTTATTCAGAATGGTATATATGTCGTCTATGCTTTTAAAAATTGAAAGAACACTTTAAAAAGTGAAATTTGAGTTCCAATTTACTATTTCAGTCTTAACAAATCAATATATAATATAGATTTGATGATTAACAAATTTCGCACCCTCAAATGTGAAATTTTCCAGCACACTGGACAACGACAAGAGGACTTTGGCCATCCTAGCTCTTAATCAGATCTGCGCCTGATGTGTTGATCAACGAACCTCTCGAATCGACCGCGGTCGACTATTTACCGCGGCAAGGACGGAATTGAGAGAGAGAGAGATATCGCAGCTGAAGCCCTGCATGAGTGACAGGCGGGCCGGATTTAAATCAACTGCAGCATTAGAATTAGAGCCGGGCGCAGTCGGGCGGAAAATAATAGTGTCAGGCAGGGTGGGTGCAGCCGTGTGTGCACAAATCAGCCCCTTACTACGCAAATACAGAGACGCGCACCGAGTGAGCGGGTTCACATTGGTGCTCACCAGCCCTGAAAATACATGCCCATTGTGGTGGCTAATAAAGCACACACGCACGCCCTCGCTCGCTCGCTCTTTGCACGCCCTCAAATTAATTTTTCCGCCGCACAATTGCTCATCAAAATTCAGTTTGATAATCTGATTTTCGATCAAGATTCCGAAAGGATGAGCAGGATGTGCCGAGTGGAGCGACGGAAATAAGATTTCAACTCACAAAGCCCAGCAGCAGAGAACTTAATTACGTTTTTGCCGAACGGAACAAATATACGATTTTCTTTTGTCTCTTAAAAGTTAAAATTTATTAAAATGATATACATTTTTATTATATTATAAAAAAACGCAGAAGTAAAATTTGCAAAATTAGTTACCGTTTCACCTTAAAAGTTAGCTAGGCAACAGGTGTGGCACCCATTCTCCAACACGTACGCAAATATAATCAGGGATAAACTCATTTACCTGTCCCGTGTGCGCTGCGACAATAGAGTCGGGACAAGGACCCTTTTATATACATAAAGGCCAGGAGAAACTGTAGCAAATTGTGGCCTTCTGTTCACCCGTCTCGTCTCTAAACCGAAATATGTGGAGAACTGGGCTCATTTTCTCATATAAATTTATAAACTCAATTCATCTTATTTGCAAATAACATTCAAAATAATTTGAAATCTAAAAGACAATTAATTCTTACAAGCGATTTTTTTTTACATATTTTTTCCAAATAATAAATTGAGGATTCCAATTTTTTATTTTAATACTTATAGTTTTTTAAGTTTCACCAGCGAATAGGGACCTCGAAGCTAAAATTTAAAATATTAGTTTCATATTTCCCTCCTAATAATTGATTATATTTTCAATTTATGAAAGAAATTTGCAACAAGGAATTCCCATTCCCCTTATTTCCACAAGTTTCTTTATTTATTATTATTTTTTATTTCACATTTGGACTACAAATAAAATTTTAATGACTCAACTGGATTAATTTTTTCATATTTCATGCACGTTAAATAAAAGGATTACATAAATCTGGCTTGTATAATACATTTTCATTTTGTCCAGCACGATAAAAAACGCTTTTCCGTTTCTTTTGCAAGCGCAATTATTCATCACAACTGAAAATCGCATCAAACGCGTTGAAATTACGCGAGTGAGAGAGGAAACATTTTTATACATTTTATTTCCTCTCACTTTTTTTTTTGTAAAAAAACAAAATAAACTTGATTTCTGCACCCCCGGCTCTTTTCCGCAGCAAGCGGTGTGTTTTTAAATATATTCGAAATGCGAAAAAATCGCCCCTGCTCTATATATAGCTGGAGCGCGGCCGTGTTTTATGCAAAATTTTCTCTCTTTGCATTTGAAAAAAGCAGCTCTCTAGCCGGGGCTTTCGGAGAGGCGGTGTGTCTGTGTGTTGCGAATTAGCATGGAGCCGCCGGAGAGGTATTACTGCTGCTGTGCACTGTTTTATTCGTTCTCTCTGCGTCGGATATATTCGTAATAATAATGCTGGTGTATGAGAGCTAGTGTGACATTTTGCGGTGACATGGCAAGGAAGGAAAAGAAACGAGCCCCGCTCTCTCGATGCATATTCATGAGCCGCGTCTGCACCACAGCTGTTGTGTTAGTTTGTATAGCCATGATAATATTCTGCTCATTTTTCGACTGCGCCACACACACAAGTCACACACATGTGAGACCGACCCGGGCAGCGCCACCGCAGGCGGCCACCGAAGCCGCGCCGACCGCCAAAACGGCGGCACGTCCGCCCGCCTGCTCGACAGGTTGCGCGCCGGAAAAATAATTCTCATCACAGCTGCTGACCTGCGATTTCCCGTCGGCTCAGATCGCTATCGCACAGATAATGACCGTGAACCAATTAAGTGCTTTTTTATCATGATCAACAATATTACATTAATCTTGTTTAGAACTTTTGTTGTTTTTATTCCAAAAATTCATCTGCCATAGGAAAAAAATTGAAGAATATAAATTTGTAATTGAACGGTTGCAAATAAATTTGAATATTATTCACTGATTATTCTTATTTGACTTGCATTTCATCCATAATTGCAATAATTTTGATAAAAATTAAGAATTGGATGCAATTTTGTATATTATTATATTTTAAATTATAATTAAGGTAAAAGTCATACCCGGCCTGACTTAACCCTTCATGTAATTTGAATGGCGAGGGTCCAGGCTAGGCTTTTGGATCGCCTTATTTTTGTCAAAGTTACTGAAAATGCTGAAAATGGCTTAAGTTAGATTGAATTTTTCAATTAATGTAAAATAAATTAATCCCCGGGTGAATGACGAGTTCATTTTCAATGGTTTATTTATAACGTCAACCATATTTAATTTATTTTTGAACTTTTTTATTGTTTTTTTTTTCAATAAAATTATGACATGACTTTACATTAAAACTGGCTAAAATACATTGACATTGCTTTGCTTTTCAACACTAATTATATGATAATCCGTTTTTTCTTTGAATTTAATGAAGATAGTGAAGATACAAATTTTCGTGTGTTTAGAGGATCGCGTCTTTTCCCCCAAATTTTCCTCTCAAATGTTATTTAGCCTCTCCTCTCTTCAGAATCTTTCACTCTTGTCTGCTTTTAATTAGCCCGCGCACTGGGCGAAGTTTTTCCATCAATGACGTGCTCTCACTACTCTCGGGTTTGGTTATTTTTTCGCGCAAAAAGGCCAATCAATGTGGGAGGCGAAGATTTATAAGTGGATTACTAGTTTTATCGCGGCGAAGGTCGATTTTAAGTGCTAAAGAGACGCGCGAGGAGGCTTCTCTTAATTTACCGACTTTTTTAATTACACACGTACGAGATATATAGGGCGAGGTGGAACCATTAACGAAGGCAAAAGCATCAGGAGGTGAGTGTGCGCCACTCGGGCCGAAATAATAACTCGATAATCTGTGATAAGGGAGCTCATTAAATTAATTAAAGAGTGGAATAACCACTCGTCACAGCTCAAGAGTTATCAACAGGAGCATCCTTTTGCACGACACCAAAAGATTCATACATATACTGTGGTAATTAAGCATTTTTCCTAAAAAAAGGCGACTCTTTGGACCAAAGTAATAAAAATTTTGACGAAAAGTTTTTTTTAATAAAAAAGTCAAAATACGTTAATTTGTTTTGATCAAATTTATAATGGAATTTGCTATGTGAATTTTGTTCTGAAGATGAAAACCTATCGAGGAGTAGCTGAATTTTAATTTAAACATTATGGAAGTTTGACTTTTCTATTTTATTACATTTCCAAAAGATTTGACCAAATTACAAAGCCATTTCGTGAAAAAGAAAAAAAAAATTAATCGTGAGGTCACAAAGGGCAATAATATTGCTTAAACTTAAAATATTATTTTAAGTTTCAAATCATTTTTATTAATGTATCAACAGGCATTTTCACTACCCACAATTCAGGAGTTCCCTTGTACATTTTACATTATCATTAATATTATATTATCTTCCTTATTTTGAGCTGAACTCAGAAATCAGACATATAGCACGTAGGATTAATTTCAATTTATACGATAGTGAACATTGCAAACGCTATAAATAAATTTTTTACTTATCATAAACATTGTTTATTTGATGGCTCCATGCACATTATAGTGACTTACAAAAAAAAATACAGTCATTTTATATAATTAAAAAAAAATAAATTTATTATATTTCTAATTTATATATTTGTTAATTAATAATTTAAAATAATGTCGGTACTTATTTTAATACTAAAATAAACACAAATTTTTTAAACACTACAGAATATACAATTGTTGTTGTCAACGGCTTTTTACCAATTTTTAACAAAAGCAAAATTTATTAATTAAATTGAGAGTGGGAATAGCAATAATTTCAGTCTTAATTAAAAATCCACTGCAACGCGATTAAAGATTGGCTGATTCCACGCCATTTATAATGTGAAAATTCTAAAAATTTCGTGGATAAGTTGTTTTTGGTTCATCATGTTTTAATTGAGACCTGTTGAAATTTGCAGAGATACATTTGCACGGAATGAATTTCTGTGGGATTAAAAACAAAACAAAAGAATCCAAAACCCTTTTCTACACCGTCCAAGTCAATAGAGATTCAATTGGGGAGTGGATTTAAAAATACCGCGTACTTGCGCCCAAAATGATTTCAACGCCGGTTTAAGGCAAATTTATGGGCTCCATCTTGAATTGTTCCTGCTTTTTGAGAAAAATCCAAAATTTCCATCTCGCTTATTCGGTGGCGTTGACCGAGATAGTATTTTGTGAGCTGCTCTCTCAGCTGTTCAGCGAGTCTTAATGCATTATTTATGACTTAAGCGAATGGTAATTTTATTGATCCGGCACCGCACACGCCGCCGGAGAGCAAATTTGAATTCACACATAAATGAAGGTCAGTTTCGATCGAAATTCAAATCGGTTGCACCCGGCGGCAGCGAAACTTCTTGAAACACAAAGGAAATTTTCTATAAACGCTCGGCGATCTCTCTGATTTTGATCTTGTGGAAATCTGCACGTCGGCCGCGGACGATTTATTTTCGATTTCTCCGTGGCCGCGGCGTCTCTCGTCGGATCGCATCTCGCACAATCTGCCGCTTTACGTATAAAACCAGTTGAAAATTTATGGGTTGATTCCATTTAAAAGCGGCGCGAGGATGATGTTGTAATTTCACAAAATAAGATGCAAAAGGCGAGGGGCTGGTTTTATAAAATGTGTGGCAATCGCCGAGCCGCTATTTCACTCGGCCGGGATCTATCTTTCAGTGGTCGCATAAATCAAGCCGCTGTCGAACTTTATGTTGCTGCTTTTCGATTCAATTCAGCAGCACACACAGGCGTCTGCAGGTAAAGAGCCATGGCCGACTCTCGCCGAGTGTCTGCGCGGCTGAAAACAGTAGCTAAAAACTTATTGAGAGACCACTCCCTGATTCCAACAAGCGACAATCACACAATCACTTTGGACAACACCGCATTTTTTTTTGCACTAGGACCAAATATTCAAAACCCGTTAAAAATCCCAAACCCAAAGGTGCAGACAAAAATGCATATTAATTTAGCCGTGCCTTGAACTTTTATGTTTTATTTTTTTCCAGCCAAATAAATTTTAAAGTACTCATATTTGGACTATGAAATAAGTATCGAGTATCGGTCATAATGGAAATTTAATTACTTAAACGAAGATTATCCAAAGGAGAATGGAATTTTAATTTCTTATAAATGAACTTCCAGAGAAGTCAAATTAATAAATAAACAAAATAAAAAAATTAATAAAACAAAAAAATTTTGTTTGCATAAATACACAGTATGTATTAAAAATTAACAATATTAAACCAAATTATCAATATAATGGTAGATAAATTGAAAAAAAGAAACAAAGTATAAAAAAAAAAACAATAAAATTGGTAATATTAATATTGTGTTACATATTTTTTTTTTTAACAATAATTGGGATTACATTTTTTTTGTTAAAATATTTTAAGTATCTTAAAATTGCAGAAGCACGCCCATGAAAAAAAGAACAATACAACATAAGTGGGCAACAATCAAACAATTCTCTTTATTTCATTACTTAAAGAAGAATTTGCTTCAAATTTACATCTTGAATTGGGCACAACAAGATTATTTAAAAACTTACCCCAAATTCCAAATTCACACACTTTTTGTCCGGTTTTGTCTTTCTTTAATTTATATCATTTTAAAAATTAGGTAGAGAAATTCTTTATTACGGAAGAGCATGATTTTAATTTGAAGTGCGTGCTGTATTATTTGATTTTTGTGTATTGCCTTGATGTTGTGTAGATCAATGTATTAAATGGAGAAGAAATAAATAATAAGGTATACGCAGAACTAACCGATAACCAAAACCAAACAATATTCAAAGCTGTGATTTTACGTATTTTCAACAAGACATACAACAAAAATTGGTGAAAATTTATTCACTGATGCACATGGATTATGATTCTGTCAATACACATCAATTTTCCTAACATTATTCAAATTAAATTTTTTTATTTTTTATTTTTTTTTTTATTATCAGTTTTTAAAATACATACTTATTAGCAACTTATCACTTTGATAAACCGTAAAGACAAGCTGATTATAAAACTAATTTAATTTTGAATGCATTTCTCATAATGTAGTTTATAAACATATTGACAAATAAATTGTAAATTGAATTTAAAAAAAGATTTTATGTTTAATAATAATCTGAAAAATGCAACATTGTGTTCGCTTCAAAATCAATATTGCTTTGAGTATAATTAAAACACAAGCAAGATTTTCAATTTCCTGTATATATAAATGTATTCAATATTCTCACGTATATATTGCGAGAGTATAACCACTTCTTCACTTACTTACAACTTGCCGGAGCGTTTTATAACGTATGTGATTGGAATTCATCTGCATCGTTCGCAAAGGTGTGTGTATAATAATTTATGCGCGCGGCTAGATTCGCGAGAGGTGCCATTAAGGAGCTGCTCTGTTATCTGGTGTTGCGAGTCGAGAGCCGAAAATTGTCTCGTTTAAAGAATGTCACCGTGGCGGCGGTGGCGGTGGAATTAAAATATACGAGCGTGTCCAAAATGCTGTAGAGCCTCTCGACGGCTGCGTTTATCTAATTAAGATTTAATTCCTCGCGTGGGCACGCAAAAGAGCGGGTTTAAATTTATGCTAGAGAGGCCGCAAATGATTTGCTTAATCAAAATTAATGCTCGCGATGACAGATTGCTGGAAAAAGCGAGTTTCTCTCTCCACGAGAGACGAATAAATATATAAATTCTCATCAGAATACATGCATGGTTTTATTAAGGGGTAGTTAGCGAGTGCAAATCCTTCACGGGTGGATGCACCGCAACCCCCGGGGGTTGCGTCGGCCGCGAGGGATGATGCATAACCAGACCTGACCGGGCGGAAGAAAAGAAAATATTATCATAACTTAATTTAATGCCCGCGGAAAAGTGGCAGCGCACATGCTTCATTTTCGCCGCCGTTAGCCACGCTCGGTTGAAATTATGGAACTTTTATTTCGTTGTAATTTAATTAAGACGCTTATAGATGGTTCTGAATTATATCGTCGTAAAACGGATATGATTTAATTCTATCGAGTAGAAATAACACTCTCAACTGGAAGTTATGGCTTCATTTAATTCAATGTGAACATGACTTTTATTTAAAAAAGTGATGCATTAATTTTTCTTATATAATTTCACTGAAGAAAATCTAACTAACATACTTTATTATTTTATTTGGTTTTAGCTAAAGAATAATAGTAAATTTTTTTCATACAAGAAAATAATTAACTTTTTTTAATCAAATAAATGATATAGATTGTATAAATGAAGTATTGTGATTTATAATCAAATACAAGTAATTTAAATTTTCCAATTTTTACCAATAAAAATGAATAAATCACAAATAATGTATAATTAAAAAGACTGATTTAATTAAATTATAAAATTTGCTACAAAACAGATTTTCGTAATAGAAAAGGAACTTCTTTTATCATAATGTACAGAGTTATCGAGTAGGAGAAGAATTTTTGTATTTTTTTTTATCTATTCTAATCAAAAGAATTTGATAACATGTACACAATCAACAATAAGCTTCTTTTTTTAATCTCTCTCTCAGCTTTAATCTTTTAAAAACCACTTTAAATTTGAAAATTGTCTTTTTTTTAAAGTGATTTTACTTATTTATTTATTTTTATTAAATTAGAAATAACAAAATACAAGTTTTTTAAATAAAAAAGTCGGGCGTTCATTTGGACGGTCGCAGTTGATTTGACGTGGGCTATGCGCCGCTCTCGCCATAAATGAAGGGTGCGAACGCAGCCAGAGGGTTATGTCAAATCTAATCACTCAAAACTGCACGGCGGGGTGAGAGTGTGCAGGGGGTGGGCGGCGGCTCGCGCTTTGTGTGTGTCTGCTGGGGTGGCAAATGAAGCATGCACCCCTTGTTCTTTCTTCTTTAGATATTTTGGTTATTTCATTGGTTACGCGTGTCCAGTGTAGTGTGATCCGTCTCTATCCATCCATTATTTGGGCCCCGCTGCTTGCGGCGCTCAAACTGTCATCATGAGCTGCTAATATTTCCTCCCTTTGCCGACGTGCCGACCGCGCCAACACATTCGCAATAATTCCTTCTCTCTTTGCAAAAAGACAAGAAGAAAATTCCACCTATTTCAAATATAAGAAGAAAAAAAAACATAAATTGAAACTTACAATTAATTAATTTTTTTTTTTTAAAATATAATTATTCTTTTTCGCCTATTCCTTTTGGTAATTTTAATAAAATTTGAATACTTTTTAAAAATTAAAGTATTTCATAATCATAAATAAACTCAGATCATGTGATTGCTAGAATCTGTAATGTTATTGAAAAAAAAAATTAAAATTTTGCAATTTTGTACAGCGAGTTTTCAGGAATATTCTCACAATGAGTGCTAATGACATATATTTTTTTTAATTTATTCCAAAACTTCTGATCATGGAACTTTTGAAATGATTTGTTTTGCTGAATTATTTTTTAACATTTTTTATTTTGCATTTTTTTATGTTTCACAAAAAAAAACTTTATTGCGGAGGCATGCATATGGGTTGTTTTTAAGTAAAAATTGATTTTGAATTAAAGATCTTGACAATATACTATAAGTAAATGTTACTACAATTTTAAAAAAATATGTAAAATATTATAATTTCATTTTAATTCTCCAACAGAATTTGAAAAATAGCCCGCTTTAAACTTTTTCAGAGACTCTTATGTGCAAAAAAACGAATTTATCTTGACATTTCAACTTGATTTGAGGTCGAATTAAAATATAATTAATTAATCATTATAAATATTGAGATCCATCTTATATTTTTTCCAACAAATTATCTGGTTGAATTTTCATTTATTTACTTTTTGAGTTGTGATATGGATAGTAATGCATTAAAAGACTTTGCAAATTGAAAGGGACGGGTCGACTGGTAGTTCATTAGAGCAGTGGCGTCACCGTACCGCTTTTAAAATGACAAGTGACAATTATCGTTTTATTATGTTGAACTTGAGTCGCGTGCGTCCTTCGAGCCGGCAGAGCGCGGCGTGCGCTGGGGCGATTTATATTTGCGCATGAGGTGCCGACGACAATCGCCAAAAGGATTAGCTGTCACGCAGGAAATTAATATTATTTCATTTCAAATTCAAGCCGCTGGGCAAATACATTACTCAGCAGCTCGAAAATTGTATTTAGACGGCGGGGGGAGCGAATGCAGACTGTGCCGCCGCACCCTGCCACTTTTGACGCTGCGAAATTTTCCCTCGCCCAATGCAAATATCAAGGGAAAACGATAAAAGAAAAATCGCCGCAACCGAGTGGAGAGTTTTTTTTCTACCGACCACGGGCTTAGAAAGCGTTTTATCTGGCGAGTGGATCTGTTTGTTTTTCAGCTCGTCACAAGACTAGTCAATTAGCGAGATGGCAGTGATAAAGGTCTTGCTGATCTTGCGGATAAAAGCTCGAAACCTGTGACCACCCCGATTGAAACGGCTCCCGCTGCCCGGCCTAAGCTCCATGCAAATCGCGCGCGTTCATTGCTTTTTTCTAATGGCCTTATGAAAACATCTGGTTTAAAACATAGAGGATTAAATTTTGAAAAATTATTTTTGTCATTGCAATATTTCGTGGCTGCTTTTATATTAAAAGTATTCATTATTTATTCTCGGTAAGTAAAGAATGGGAAAAAGAAAAGAGGGAGGTTTCTTTGGCAATCAGCAGATATTTGAATCCAACATCAAGGGAGACTTTGGAGAGATTTTAAGATTTATGAAATTTATTTGATTTAACATTAATTATTTTTTAATTTTTGCAAAACATTTGACTAAATAAATTGAAGTTTTTCCAATGCAACGATAAATGAATGCCATTTCTTAGTAAACAATCTAGATTAAAAGTACAGTAATATTAAAAATTAAAATATAATATTATATATTTTCTTTAGTTTAAAACTGCATTTTATTTAATTTAATTATTTTACAGAAAAATTATCTATAAATAATTATATTATTAAAAATTAAAAATTTACTATATGATGTAGTATACTGGTGAAAAAGCACAATAATTATACTAATTGATAACTGCTTTATGAAAAGAAAAATAATGTAATTTAATTATATTTCTTATATTCGCAACACAGTCAGAATATCAATCGAAATTCACACAATAGCTTCTTTTCTTTCGCGTGGGGTTTTTTTTTAATTTTTCTTAATTAAATTCATAGATTTTAAATTACTAAAAGTATAAAATAATTAAATCAAAATGCCAAGATTTTGATAGCCTTATAGCTATAGGTCTGGTAGCGGCCTGAAGCCGGCTGGGCTAAGTGAAGCACTAGGTTTGGTTGATAGTAATTTGAATTATTCCATGCGGTAATGCCAATTGTCCGCACAGTTTTTTAAAAGCTGAGTAAGTAGTATAATTAATAATTAAGCTTTATTTCAAAATAGTGAAAAGTGAATTAAATGGTATTTTATTTCTTTCCATTAGTGTTGACAAACATGTAAACAACATATTTTATTTCAGATGCACTAATTAAAATAATTAATTTAAACTTTTTCATATTATTTTTTCTTTTAATTTATAACTTAAATATAAATCCTAAGTAAGATATCCCCCTAACAAATTCTTTTGCACCTGAGATATCAATCGACTAATTATTCAAACTTAATTTAGCTCAGTTCCTGTCCATCATTGTTATCACAACTTATCACCGGAATCAAAAAAATTAAAATGCAAAAGCGCAGCGTGCGACACGCGGGCCGAAAAAGCTGATTTCGTATCGTGAAATTTTAAATTTTCAGCGTAATGTAGACGATGAGGAATCTGGGTGTGTTGTAAATATTTTTCGCTAGACCGTTTTAACATATTCAAGCGTATAGGAAACGATGTAATTTGCGACGAGAGGCGTTTGTAGGAGAAGCATGTACGGAAAAATAGCTACTGGAATACACTGTGACTGATTAGTATGTATCAGAAGGAGGGATCTTTCTTTAATACTGCGGGACGCTTTTTAGGGGAAATGACGTCACATAAAAATATAAACGGTCCTCTGAGCCGTATATATATGAAATAATGTCACGCGATAACAGGCCAAATAACACACACACGCAGTCTGTTAAGTCTGTACACAATAAAAATCTTTATCTTTCCGCCCGATGACCTCCTCTTTTTCTCTCTCGCTCCCCCTCTAATTATTTTTATTTTTCCCTAAATGGCGGATATTTCGTGAATTTCACTCTTATCGCATTTGAATTAGGAAATTCGTGATGGCCGCGCGCTTGTTTTCACGCACTGCTGAGACACACCAATGGCCGAGCGTGGGAGTGCAAACGAATTTTCAGCTTCTGTTCTTTTGTCACTCGGGTGCCGTGTGTGTGTGACTGGCAGCTTTTTGAATAATTGGCTCTCTGCGGCCCGCACGAAATGCCGATCAGGTCCGCAAACAAAAGATAAAGCGCTCGCTTCTATAAAGCCGGCGCCAGCCAGGACCTTGCGAGATAATTTCAACCTCTTTGATAATATGGCAGATTTTCAAAAAAGCTTTGCCAAATGTGGCTGACATCGTTGTCAAGGTGTTTAAATTTTGGCAAGGAATTCTCCTTTGAGAACTAATGAAACTCTTTAGAACATTTAAATTTGGATCAATGAACACTATCATGCAGTTTTCAATAACAATATTATTCAGATAAATAAATTTTCAATTGATTTTAATTAAGGAGAGAGCAATCAAAAAACCAATTTCTCAGTTACGGTTTCCCTTCTTCTACCAAAACTCTACTGTAAAGTTCCAACTATTTATAACACTGGTCGTGAATAATAAAGTTACTGAGATAAAACTTTTTGATTTTATATTAAAATTAATGAAAATATTACAAATTATAGTTGAAGCGTTAAAAATAACTATAATTCTGTTATTATTTAGAAAATAACAATAAAATACAGTAAAAATGTATTTATAAGATTTCATGAAACAAATATTAATTTCTTAAACCTCACAAATTCATATACTTTTAAATTTCTAATTATCTTATGCCCTTACTACAAGTAAAATAAATAACGTATAGCAAGAAATTAGTTTTTATACAAAGTCTTAAAAACCTGTACGTTCCACTGACTGAAAAAAGAACCCTGCTCAGCTCTCAGCTATCACTAATCATTTTGATTTAATACTAATGAAAAGTTTTTGATATCGCAAAAATCAACTCATAATTTACTTGACAAATTCAAATATTATTGTGACAAAAAGGAATTTAATAACACACTTAGCAAACTGCACACTGGTTAAAATATTTTTCTAAAATTAATTAATTAATTATTTGTCCGATTTATTTTAAATTGGAAATTTCTTTAACACGATATTTGCTCTTGATCAAATATACAAAAAAAATCCGCATGCTTGTGCAATGTGCAGTGTATTTTTTGTGCTGACGGTAGCATCATAGCGCCGTGTACACTCCGCTCTCATGTGCTTTGTTTCAAGCGGTGGAGCGAGTGGTGGGGTGGGGGGTCACCGCGGAGGAACAGGGGCACGTCCTTGCTCGGTGCTCGTCGGCAGGGCAGGCGGAGCGCCGGTCCTTGGCGACCCCAGCCGGACCGAATTGCAGACTGTCTGAACCATCCCACCCTCGGAACTAATTGCAAAGGAAAGAAAGGTCCGTTCGACGAGAGAGAGAGAAAGCGACTCACCTTGCTTGCGTGTCGGCGGCGGCCATGTTGGTGAGCACGTGGTCCTCCGTCCGGCGGTGCAGTATCGCCGGTGGGCAGGGGTGCGGCGTCCGGGGGTCCTGCCGAGGCGTCGTTCACGACCGGAGTGTGGTCCCAATTCGTGCGAGGGAAAAGCACCAAGTGAGCGAAAGAGCGAGCGGGGCTGAGCGAGCGAGCGAGCAAGTCTGTCTTTCTCCTCTCATCTGCAAGTCCTAACACAGCTAATTATCAAGTTAATGCGGCCGTCGAGGAGCGGCCGGGGGTGCTGTTCGCCTCGGCGGGCTGCCAGAGGCAAAAAAGCAGCCACCAGCACCCGAGGAACACTTTTGAGGAGGGCGTGGAGAGGCGAGAGCGAGAGAGAGAGAGAGAGATGGTACATTGATATTATAAGTCCCTTCAATCGCTGTATTCATTTGTAAACTAACCAGGGAGGCCTCATGCAACTTTCATACAATTTAAAGTGCCGTTATTCGGCTCGCTGTAGTGCTGGTTGCCGCCTTTTCATGGCGAACGCGAATAATTTCATAAAGATTATGCGGCAGCCGAGCGAATTTCACCACGCCGTGGAGGGGGGCACTTATTATATATTTATTATTCTCGAAATTATTCTACGGGCGGCGGAGGCGCTCCCACCTCCGCGCCGAGGCCGGGGGATGAGAGGATTCCTCGGCAGTCATGTATTATGTATTCGAATATATAAATATACGCGCCGTAGAATTTCAAATTATTGCGTTAGAGGCTCGCAGGCGTATTAAGAAGAACCACCCCGGCGTTTAAGTTGGAAATGAAAATTGTGCAAAATTTCGCCGGTTGCTGTTTATTCATTCCTTCTCCTGAGCCGCCGGCCGGGCTTGCTTCATCAAGTCTTTTGAATACCATCACATATTCAACAGTTTTACCCCCACGTCTCCGGCAATGCCGGGTCTGCATACGCTAGGCGAGCCGAGTTTGGGCGAAATTCGCAGCCAATCAGACGCCGGTTGCCATGGAGACCAAATTAATCATCCAAGGTGCAATTATCGAACCTAATTTGACGCGCGTTCCTCGCATTCTTCCAGCGCAATTACAATAATTACTACCTTCGGGCACATAATTTTATGCTCTCAAAACATTATAATAATTCCTTATCTGATTTTATGAAAAATTACCCTGCAATTTTACATCCAAATCTGTATAAAACGGCTCGAAAATGGTATAAAGTTAAAAAAAAAATATTAAATAAACTGTTAAAAATCTGCTTCCATCAAAGAGATACGATCACCCAGGAACATGTAAACAAATTTGAATAATCAGGATCAAGTTGGAGAGTTTTGCTTGGCCAGCTTCTGATTCACCCTCATTGTTGTCAAGCTGCTAAATTAGGCTCCTTTCCAATGCCAAAGATTGACATTTTTTACTAATTTACTTCTATTCAAATTAATTATATAATTATTTATACAATTTTTAAACGGAATTTCAATTCTACTTTCAATAAAATTTAATACTTTCTTCTCAATTTAAAAATTGGAAGCCGATTTAAGCGCCTAGTGCAAAGCAGTCGTGCGGGTTGCTTGCTCCCTAATAAGCAAGGGGCTCACACACGAATTACACACATAATAGGAATGGCACAGTGCAACAGGTTCCTGTGAGTGTAATACTGTGTGTGTTTGTACGGACGGATGTGCATCTCCTGTGTATTGCCCTCGCTGTCAGCCCTGATTAATTTCGCCTGCATTAAGCGAAAAGCCAAGGAGCATTTAATCTGCGCTTCGCAAACGAGAGACTGAGCTAGAGAGAGCGAAGGGACTTTGTTTGTGAGACGGGAATTAGCAGCGAGTTAACAAGACAGCGCGCTGCTCTTGTTGCCGACGAGCTCCTTACATACAAACAGCATTCTGACAGCAGACGCCGCGAAACTTCATTCCACAGGACGCCGCCGCCGACCAACAATTCCATTCATTACCCTTCGTTGGTTCCTCTTGAATGGAACTCTCTCTAATCATGAGCGGTGAATGAGATTCCTGTAATTGAATGCGCAAAGTTTTAAAACAATAAGATACGAAGTGAATGATAATTTAATATTAAATTTCATTTAAATTTCCTTAATAATTGGATGCTTATATTTTTATTTATGTTCCATCATACCATCTAGAGTTTTAGCAAGTTTAAGAAAATATTTATAGTTATTTATTTTATATAAAATTATAAAATCATGATTTGAAATCAAGGACCAAAAAGAAATTTGTAACTCTCCAGTTAAAATTTAAATCAATATAATGACATGAGATAAATAATATTTATTTTGGTATAATTACAAAAAACTAAAATTTAATAGGGCCAGGCATTTAACTATTTAATTAACTGCCTTGCCATTATTATTATTATAGTCGTGTTAGATTTTTAAATTTTTTATGGTATATAATTATTATTTTTTTTTATTTTGGTGGTCCACAATATGATAAGGGAAATAAACTGAAAGAATCTGAACTGATGCGTATGTTGCTTGCTGTAATTTCTGTGGAAAAAGCCAATCAGTTTGGATTATATTTTTGGTTTAATATCGATATCATCCCTTATCCCTTTTGCTAAAGAGCCAGACCACAAACAACCGAGCAGTGTGCGGTTCGATAAAATATTTTATCAAGCTCCAAAAATTAGCATACATAACTCAGACCGGGTAATGATAATAATAAAACGGCACGGTTTGATGATTTATTTCGACACATGGTGCGCGATTTGAATAATTTTTGCACGCTACCTTCAATACTTTTGACTGAGTGCACGCAAATATCTATACAAAATCTGAACAAAATTCAAAATTCCCGACCTCAAAACTGTCTGTGTATCAATCGTATATTTCATTTCAGATTTTTGATTCAATTATCTGCTAAAATAGAATTACTGGAATAATAAAATATAAAAAATGACCGAGACAGACAAAGTTATCGTGTCTGTCTGAAAAAAGGCAAATGAATATTCAGGCAGGGAGACAAGAGAGTGGCGAAATAAGAAAAGATTTACCGCAGTGAATCACGTCCGTGGCTACTGTTTGGAGGAACCAGTTTTGGCCGAAGAGCTTCAATCGGCGGCCAGACGGAAAATTAACATGGAGCCTGTGCTCCGGACGGTGTCTGGTTACTTTATTTTGCCTCTTGGTATATAAATTCAGCAGAGCGTTTTTTTACTTACTCTCTCTCTCAAGACCAGTAGCCGCGTGTATTATTATCAGCAGCACCTGTGCAAAAATGAATTCGCTCGGCAGAAGGAAAGGCTTGTTGTTTCGCGTGTTGGAATAAATAAAAGCCGCTGGAAAACAATGCAACAGAGCATTTTCATATTTTTTCGTTTGGCTTCGCCTGCGTGGCCTGGTCGCGCTCTGCTTTTTCTGCCCTCTCTGCGCGCTGCATGTGTTTTCGTTTGTTTTTGCCTCGCCACTGTGTATGATAATTTATGTCCAGTATGCTAATCATTTCGCTCTCTCGCTCGCATCGGCTGGAATTTTCCGCCGTGAGTTATGGACGAGGGACGAAGTTTTCAAAATGTTTTTGTTATACGTTCTGACTTTTCAATGTACATGAAAAGCGATTTATAATTTTGAAGCACTAAATAAAAGCTTTAATTATTTTTTTTATAAATATATTTTTTTAATAACTATTGTTAAATGTTATAAAATAATTATTTTTATTTCAAATCTAAAATCTTATGTATTTTAATTTTTTATATTAAGTCATTTAACATGATAAAAACATTTATGGCTATTTAAATTTGTTAAAAAAAAAATTTGCGTTTAAATAAATGGTTGCTTTGTAAATTTATATATTTCAGGATTATAAAATACACCATACAAATTTATTAAAATAAGCTCATGGAGTTCTGAGAAACAAGCTGAATTTTCGTAAATAGCATGTATTAACATTCACTTGGTTAGGAATTATTCCCTTTTCGTTTCTCTGCTACCATGTATGATACAAATTGATAATTGAACGTTTGTATCAGTAAGGTATTATCTATTTTGGCAGTGATTGCCTTTTGATAAATCACTAAAGAAACTTTGCAAACTAATTCAATCAAATGTTAATTAAAAGGTAACTACCCGTTTTGGAAATGATGTCCCGTGAATATGTTAACATAAGTTTTTTATTATCTAATATGTATCTAAATCTATAAGATGATTTTATAAACACGCTTTTCAACAATGCCAATTTGCAAGTCAAGATTGGAAAACATTAACGCAAGACTTTTCAGCGTACTTTAAGTGGAAATTAAAAATCCAAACTATGAAAAACACTTTCATTCTTGATTACAAAATTGTTCAAAACAATGAAGAAAATTAACATGAAGCACCCTTATTTTGATAATGGGACTTGGTTTTTTCTGATTCTACACATTTGTGTAATCCAGTCCTTTAAAATTTGAGCAATATTTCTCCAGCTTTATAATTTTAGTTTTATTTAGTTTTTCTACATTGTATTTGAAAGTTTGATATAATAGGCTGTGTAATAGAAATTTGAACATATATTTTGAAAATTTTGATCTTGAAATACGTTTTAAACTGGGAATCAAATGATAATATAAATATCGAAGTTACAGGTTTTAATTTAATTTTTTTTTGCATTTTTAGAATTGAGTTTAACGACTTATTTATACAATTAAAATTGATTTATTTTCTTCCTGCAACGCATTGAATAAGAGCCCAAAACTTGCAAACCATTTTCATCTCGCTTTTTCTTTCTCTTTTGCTGTAATAATAAAACACGTTTCTGGAACATTTTCCCCGTATATATTTCTGGTTGACCGCAAAACTGGACGTTGGCTTAAGGAGCTGCTGCGGGAGTGCAGCCCCGACGGTGATGTCTGCAGCCAATGGTGTGCATCGGGGCAAGAAGACATGCGCGCACCACTTTTCCTTCTTTCCCAGCCACCCACACGCCACCCCGCACCACCCACACGGGCACATAAAAAGCCTCACCACTTTGTGTGATATGTGAGCGTGTGTGTGCGAGGGAGGATTCATCGCAGCCTCATTGTGGCGAGTCATCAGTATATATCCATAAGTTATAAAGCAGGGTGGGCGAGAGAGAGAGAAAGATGTATTTTTTGCGAGGCAGGCGGCGGGTAATGTAAGTCAGCACATCAGGATGATCGTCGCCGCCGCCGCCACCGTCGTCATCGTCGCCGGCAAAGCCAGCCACATACTTTTCCGGGGTGTTACGGAAAGGCTTTGCGGATTTGCGGCCCGCGCGAATAAATAGGCCACATATTACCGGGCACATGTCACACGCGCGAAAAGAAAAAAATTGTACGCCCTGAATTATGGTGGCTGGCAACAGGGGTGCTTTTTATGTTCTCGTTGCAGAGACTCGCACTTGTTCGCCTATTGCGACTTTTTCAGACTTCATATTTCATTTTTGCTGACCGAGTGAATGCGCCAGGAAAATAGATTCGGCAGATCTATAGAATATAAGCCATAAATGCCGAAAGGTCTTTGGATTGAATTGGAATGGTTTATTATCAAAGCTTAAAATTTACTCCAATTCGATTTATCTTCAAATTTATTTTTATTAAATGTAAATTTTGTTTTTAGGAAAATTCCGTGATTGCTCAATTTATAAAATTAACTTAATGCCAACAATCTATAACAATATTATCTTAAACAAGGAAGTTTTATTGAATAGAGGGAAAATTGCTATTTATAACAATGATTACATTGCAGAGCTTTCATAATCACGTCAAAAGCTGCGATAAAAATGTAAAAATTACCCATGCAGAAGCAAGACTGTAGAATCAAAATTAAATTTATACTTTTTTGTATATAAAGGAATTAATTTATTCAAGTTAACTTAATTGCGTTTAAAGCCAGCTTTTCCTCCATGGTTTTATAATTTTTTTTACAAAATTTAATTCATCAAATTAAAAAAAAAAATGTTTGAAAGTTAAAATGAAGCTTTAACTTTCATTTTCATAAAAGGTTAATTACAAAATAAAAATTTAGTGGTGCCTTCTGCGCCACTAATAAAGGACACAGGCAGGACGGGATATTTAAGTTTTTATCAATTTTAACTTGCATTGTCCGTCAAATTCATCCCATTTTTTTTTGAACGTCTAGATAAAAGAGTGCCACGGAAACCGAAGTTATTAAGACATTTTGCCCATGGGCAAGGGCTCAGACGTTCAGGGTTCAGGGGTGAAAAAAGGCCTACCTTGAACTGCTGGCCGCTCCACCTGCAGTCGGGAAGAAGCGAAGCACTGGTTTTTCTTCACTTTCTCGTCAAACTTACATTTTTTGCATCACTTGTGAATTAATTAATACATTGAGGTCAACTGCACAAATCCGCGAAGTCATTTTCTGTCTAAATTCACCACAAAACACTACAATATGCGACTTTCCTTGTTTCGTTGCACACACTGACCACACTGATGAAATTCTTAGTTTACATCTGTAATAATCTGCTTATCTAAATGGTTGATGACTTTGGCTAATTCCACGCAATTTATTGGCTGACCTCCTGACGGCGGAAGAATTTTGAGAATTAATTGCCGGGAAGGACACATATATGATTACAATTAACACAGTGCAGATCAGATACTTACATATATAATAAATTAGTATTTTATTTTATATTTGAGTCGCAAATGTCAGCAATTTTGAAAAAAATTTGTTTTATATAATAAAATTAAATTAAAACTAAAAATAAAATAAATAATTTATTAAAAATACAATATTATCATAACAAAACGCATAAATTTTAAATCGTAATTTAAAATAATTTAATTTTTATAATATTAAAAAAAGGTTATAGTTTTTAACACGTCAGCAAATCAGTTGCGTGGAATTAGCCAAAGTCATCAATCATTTAGATAAACAGATGTAAACAAACAAAATCATCAGTGTTGTGTGTTCGGTGTGCGGCGAAGCAAGGAAAGTCGCATATTATTGTGAGTGTTTTGTCGTGAATTTGGACAGAAAATGACTTCGCGAAGTTGAAGGGACCTGATTTTATCAATTCAAAAGCGACACAAATGTGAGTTCGACGAGAAAGTGAAGGAAAACCAGTGCTTCGCTTCATTCCCGACTGCAGAAGGAGGAGCGGCCAGCAGTTCAAGGTAGGCCTTTTCTCACCCTTGAACCCTGAACGTCTGAGCTCTGAGCCCTTGCCCATGGGCAAACTGTCCGTAGTCCAAATTTCTGACCTCCGGTTCCGTAAGAACAGTTTTAAAAACTGCAAAACGGTTTCAAAATCATCTTAATATTAATAATTTACATAATTTTGCGTGTGAAAAATTGAAACTGAATTTATTACCTAATTGAATTATTATTATTATTTTTTTAATAATTTTCTCAGTTCAAGAATTATGGTTGCTGGCGTTGCTGCAGCTAAAAACACAAAAAACAGGGTTTTTATTGTGAAAAACCATAATCTACTTAATAAAACCTACGAAAAAAGGTTGACTTTTTTAAAACAAATTATTAATTGTAAACTTTCTTATAAATATTTGTGCAGCATTAAAATAAAATCATACCGAATAAATTGATAGTTGAAAACAGGTTCCATCATCACATTTTGCGATTTTCTGGCAAGTCGATGAGCTTTAGCACGAAATCCGACAAAAACCTCGCGGGTTAGTGTATAATATTTGGCTATCAGAAGCAGAAGCCTGCGATAAATCATCGCTGAGAGCAGGAGATGCTCCCAATATTATTGCTTTTTAGGGGAGTCGTACATTTTTTTAACGACTTCTCCCCAACAGCTTCATATATAGATAGGTACGGCATAAAATATATCGCAAACAAACGCTGCGAGAGAGAGAAATATTGGAAGCGGCGGGGCAGAATTATTTTGTTGCTCATCCTGTTAAGTGTCCATATCCGTCAGAAACATGGAGCTCTCTTTTTCCTTCTTTCTCGCAGTCTTTTACGACATTACACTTGGCAAAGCGCACCCCTAGCCCTTCTCGACCAGGGCATCGTTTCGACTTAGACGACAAAACTCACTGACTGACTCTATAAAAAGTTGTGTGGGTGAATATAAATTGTATCTTTTTTGGCTCCACCAAAAGAGAGAGAAAGTGATGCCGCCCGGCGCGCTGCAATATTTCTGCCGGCTTTCTTGTTATTATTATCTTTTTTATATCTGGCGTCATTACCAGTTTATATATCAGAAGAGATCCTTTCGGCAGCTCGTTCCGAGTTGGAAGAGAGAAATAATATTTGCCTTGTGCAGGGAAAAAAAGCAGGAACCGCGCAAAAAAATATAATTTCTCCTGCGAAACTTTCCACCGGGGGCTGAAAGAAGATGAAAAGTTTATGGGAATTAAAAAGGCGAGCTTCTCTGCGTCCAAACTTGAAAGTTATTGCAGAGGGTTGGTGGAAAAATTTGCATGCTCCCTACTTTTTGCTTCTTTGTAGTGGGAATTTCTGGACTAAAATGAAAAAAAAATGCAGCTAGGATTGTTTCTCAATAACGAATCTCTCTTCCACTGTGGGCATTTCATTTTTGTTTAAAAATTTAAATTTTTGAGAAAAAATTAAGGAAACCTTATTAGAAAATTAAAAATTAAATTAAATTGAAACAAAGTGATTCATAAAAAAAAAATGTAATCTAGCAAGATGTTTATTCAGAAGCAATAAGTTGATTCAATTTTTTTTGCATTTTATTGAATATTTCTACTTAAAAAAACCTACCTAATTTTAAGAAAGACGATTTTAAAGGACCTTAACCTTAAGGTCAATATCTGGTCCAATTGTAAATCTGTCCTAATTGTCAAACAGGTGACTCAAAAATTTAGTATTCAACTGAGATACCTTCATTAAAAATTAAGACTAAATTTAATTTGATTTATATCTTAAATATTTTAAATACTTTCTTTATTTGGTCATTTGTGTCAATTTAATTAATAAGTTAATTCCTTACTTGGGTTTCAAAATGCTTACCTCAGACCCATCGGAGATTGTTTTATTAATACATTTACCTATTTGCAAGTTCAACAAATTAGCTCGGTAAAACACGTTAATATTTCTATTTTCTCATGAATGGTAAAGTTTTTTTTTCTTTTAATCTAATTTTCAAAGATTTGCACAATTGATTATTATATAATTGAATTGAATTTTACATTATAAAACTGTGAATCTCCTTAAATTTAATCTGATTTAATCAGTATCTGAAATTAATACTTTTGTTTAAGCACATAAACCAATCACTTTTCTCTTCTATAATTCAATTTATGCTATCAATTTAATCCATTCACCATGTCTCTGTAAATCAACAAGGTCGTTGATTCCGCAAAGCCCCTGCTTTTAACTTAATTTCGCACTCCATTTCTCCAGCATGGTGCAAGCTGCCGTGAAACAATAAAGCCGCATTTGCAGTCCACAAATCTCGGCGACGCACCCTCCTCGAGCTGGCTTTGAAGGAACGAAATCGTCTCTCCAGTAGCTGCGCTTTTCGCGTGCTGGGGTAACTCGAGAGCAGCGACGAGGAATGGATCCCGAGTGTGTGTGTTTTCGAGCTCATTGAATCTTTACTGCTGCGAGACACGCATCAGACCATGAAGTCCGTGGCAAATGCGGCTGCTCGGCGCTTTTTATTATGCATTCCGCAGGCTTGCTTGCTCGCTTGCGGATAATCTGCCGAAATGACCCTCGGAACGGCCCACGTGGTGTCATCAGCCGAATCGCCCGACGCTTCGCTGATCTTTCCCTCGATTGGCAATTTGATGGCGCGCGTCCTCGGAAATCGTCAGACAAGATTCCAAATTGGCAATTTCCATGTTATGATTTTTGTGAGATCTGTAATTTTTTTAGAGGAATTCAGTTTGTTCCTCAACGAGTTTTGAAAGTCGTGTTGATTGTTTAATCAGGGTAAAAATGTTTTGTTTAGAAGCTGCCGTTTTTCAATTAGAACAACAGATTTTAAATACTTGTTTATCTGTAAAATTGGGGAAATTGCGGTTTAAATTCCAACATGTGTCAAGGCTTTATCAAGTAAAATATAATTTATCTTTAGTTGATTTATCTAGCGGTTTACCACAACGCTTTAGAGAGAAAAATCAGGAAAAAAATTATGATAAGAACTTAATTATAATCACAACGTTTAAATTTTTTTTCAACATTCTTTGATTCTAAAAATTTGGAGTTGTCACTAAAATAATAGCTATTTATTTTAATTTAGTTTTTCTGGAGTTTGTTGTTTTCTTTTTTAAATTTCTTGTTTCAGTTTGGAGTTAAAATGAGCTGCTCAGATATCTGTGTTAAAAGTGTTTTTATAACATTTTTATTGTGTCTATTCAAATTGGGTTGGTGAAAAATGGTACATGCAGTTATTAAACATAATTTATAATTTTATAAATGCTCTACATTTTCTTATTCTTTCATATATGTCTGGATAAATGCAAAAAAATACTAAGAAACAAGCATTATTTATTATTAATATTATGGAAAAAATCTCTACAAGTCTCTACTGACATAAAAGTTCTATGTAATAAAAAAATCCGTATGATTGAGAAAGAAATCCTGTTTCTGTAATTTTTTGACAAAATATTTAAATTTAAATTGAAATACATTACGTTTTTTACAAGTTATTATAATTTATTTTTTATAATTATTTATAAACCGACACAAAAAATTCTAGTGCTAAATTAAACTGAAAATCACAAATGGTAAGAAAAGCAAAAATGAAATTGAAAGCGGAGGGAAGTAAAACAACAAAAAGGATATAACTGGGTATATAAATATGACATATCTCCTCATTTAAGCAAGTAAAATGGGGTTTCACTGACAATTAGATGGTACTTCACAAATGAATTGACTTGTAGCATCGCAATGATTGGTGTCATGCAATCTATTAATTTGTATAGAGACGCAAGCCTGCACTCCGGCTTTAAAATCGTCAGGCTCTCCGATGGCCCACAAACTGCTGCTGATGGCACTTCCATCATACCATTGCAAAACTCCGTGCGTTGAATTACCATAGCTTACACCAGAGACCCACATATCACCTAAATAATTCTGGCCAATTTAAGTTATGAAAAAAAAATATTAACTTTATCTTACTTGCTATATTAATTGTCTTTTTGAATTCTTCTAGAACAATCACAGACTCAAATTTCGCTAAATTCATTTGCCTTTGCTTGCACACTGAGTTAGCCGTGTTCCAATTTGCCTTAAAATTAAATAAATTCGTTCAATTATTTAAAATTATTTTTGTCAATTAACAGAAATTAACTTACTTTCCCTTTGCTGACAAAATAACGGTATTTTACACCGCCTACGTCCAAGATGGTCAAATTGTTTGAAACTATTAATGGAAAAAAATCAAAATGCTTTTTTTAAATTCTATCCTAATTCTCACGTGCAGTTTGACAACGGTTTAAAATAGTTGTTATCAAGCTGGTCGACGTCGACGATGGCGTTGGCGATGTAGTGATGTTTGCAATTCGGACGTCCCTGTTCTGGAGTTCCTTCAGCTTCAGTGCGTTGTCCTGTTCATATTTTTCAACCCTTTCGACCAATTCTAAGAATTTGTTTTTCTATAAAAAAGAAACAGTCATCAGTGATATTTCGGTAAAACAGCAGATTTAAAATAGTATTGCTCACCGTGGAAATTGCAAAGTAAAGAAACACGCCGAAATTTATGAGGGTTAAAATTGCAATCAAGGCGAGGAGACAAACAGAACATTTGTTCGGCTTCATTTCTGTGAGGCAATTGAATTCTTTTTATTGTTTTCAGAAGTGGCTAGAATTTTATCACCAGGAAGTAACAAACTGCGCTGAGTCAAAGAGAGTTAATTTGAGCTGATAAAATAAAAATAATTATTAGTGAGGTCAACCAAGGCCATTGCGGTGGAAGGGATATTTTATTATCGAAAGTCTTAGCAAAGTTATTGTTATCCCGTTAACTGTGATTTACTTTTAAACCAAATTGACCCCTGCAAAATCTGAGCAGGACAGAAATTGAATTCCAACTATATTGGATTGCAAGAATAATGAATAGCTGAAAAGCTCAACACATTCGGCATATAAAAAAAGTTATTGTTATTGGGGACGCCTCTTTGTCGTTTCCAAAATAAAATTACTAAATTTTTGTTAATGTTTTTTCCAACAATGGAAAAAATAAGCTACAACAATGAGTTAATAAAGTAATCTAGTATAAGTTTTTATCCTGATATCATAGGAGAGACATTCAATATGATTTAATTTAATTGTTCATGTTGAAAACAAAGGGAATCCTGAAGTTACTTGCAAATAAAGTTAAACATGATATTAGGCCTTTTCATTATGCATTGATAATTTTAGATTATTTTCAGCCATTTTAACAAAATAATACTACACATTCCTAAATATTGTTAAGCAAAAAAATATAAAATTTCTCATTTGTGTGATAAAGCTCAGGGTTTTGTGTTTAAATTGGACACAAAACTTTTAACAATCAGTTTTCCTTTCTTCCACAATTTTCTTCCAAAATGTGATAAACTGTACTACATGCTTAACAATAGAATATAAATTTTAAATTAACTTTTATGTGTAAATTACTTAAAGTCAGGTAACATTGAGTGTTGTTGCATATTACATATTTTGTGTCTTTACCACATGAACTAAATTTTAATTACGCGTCATAGACTTTACAAGCTGGTGAACACCAGCGTTTTCCCTCAAAACAAGCAATGTGCGCGCAATAAAAATGTAATCATCATTACTTTTTCTGGCGGCAGAGGGAGAGTTTGTGAGCTGATTTGCATAGGCAGCGATGAATAAGAAAGCGCCCGTAACAGCTCTTTCTCTCTGGCAGAACCACCACCACTTGGGTGCACATAAAAAAGTTAAAAAACGAGAGAGCGAGAGAAGAGGAAGAAGTGCAGAGAGAAAAGTTTTCCTCTCTTCTTGTTTGATTAGAGAGCCCCAAGAAAAATAAAGGGGGTGTGTTAGCGGCGCGATAACATTGTGGGATTAAAAAAGTAACTGCACAACGCGCCATCAGCACTTCATTACACGACCAGAGAGGAAGAACATTCGCAGACAGACGCTTCCTTTGGCGAAATGAAAAGATGCGGCAACAGAGCAGTGCAAACATTTCTGCCCGACGACTCGCACCCAGCCGTGGCTCGTTTCAACCCTTCCGTTTCGAATGCAAATTTCCCTCTCATAGGAGAGTGTGCGAGACCCTCTCCAGCGTGTGCATCTTCTTTGGCTTTGATTTTGACGTTTTGCTGAAAAATTCTACTTGTTAAAGATGACGAATGAAATTGAGAAGCTCTACAACTAGAATAATTAAATTGAAAAACAAAATAAATAAATAAATTCAAAAATAAATTCCTATTGTAAATTAAGCAAAATGAGGACAATAATAAATTAGCACTCTGTTTTCACGCCAAACCAACACAAATTTACAAAAAAATAAAGTTCCCCACAAACACTTTCCATTTAATAAAATCAAGTATTTTTACTGTAATATGCGTTTTTCAAAAGTTAATTGTAAATTTATAAATTGAAGGTATTAAAAATATTATTATATCTTTTCTCTTTATCCTTTTTTATACAAAAGTGCTTTCAAGTTTGGGATTATATATGAAGTTGACGTATTAACATTTTTATCATTTTTATACATATTTCATTGTTCTTGTGCAGGTTAAGAGTGAAAAATGAAGTTAAAAAAAATGTAAATATAAAGCAATTTCACTTGCAATAAATTCTGCTTTACTCTTTAATGACATTTTCGCAAGAAAATTTTGTCTTTGGAAATACAAAATTAAATAAATTGCTCATTCACTCAGGGACGTTACTTAGCTGTGATGAGAGTCATTTGTAAATTAAATGATGTTATTCACAGCAAAAAACTGGATCAGCGCACATTATAGAGGAATAAAATCTACATCAAATGAAGCTTGCAGCAGCAAGAATTCTTTTTTGAACGTTTCGTGGCAAAATTTTGTTTTTTATAATTTTCCACTCACTCAACAAAGCATGCGAATGGACTGCTTCAATTTTAAACAAAATTATTGTATCATCCAAACCATGAACTAAATTTAGCAGAAATTTGAAGATCAATTTATTTAATTTAAACCTTCTTAACTGCCCCAAAAACAATTTATTGAATGGAAATGAGATAATGTAGCTTCCATTAAAACTGAGTATTGTCATAAATCATTCACTTTGCACTTTTTTAACACTTGACGCAATAACATTTTAACTGCGCACAAGATTTATTTGAGGCGTAGTTGAAAATTATTGAAATTAGAGTCGTGGCTGTCAGGGGAAGCGGTTGCAGCACGCGCGCGCGCCAAATAAATTAAATCGGAGAGAGGCGCTTTGGCATCGCTGCAGGTGGTTTTCTTGATTAATTAATTGCATAATTAATAATTCACCAGGGGCTCCGGTTGACACTCTCAGCGGCGCATCAGCATTCTCTTCGCTCTCTCGGCGAGATGATTAATTAAAACAAACTCCGCGGGCGAAGAAGAAGAAGAAGACGCGCGATAGCGAATTCGAGAGCATATTACTTTGAATGTGCGGTCTTTAGCGGAAATTGCACCCCGCTCGGCGTCAAGTAAAAGGTGTAATGCGCGTTGTACGTGTCAAATTATCAGGGCAGGCCAATTTGCATGCAAACCGTCGGTGGAACGCGACCGAATTACATATTGGACTCTTTGTGTATTTTCCCGACGAGATAACGAGCAGTCAACAGATAGTTATACGTTGCACCGTGCATTTTTACGAAGTGCTTTTTTTCGCACTCTCGCGAGAAAGGAAGTTTGGAATGGCACTGAATGTTAAGCAGGTGATTATGAGACGCATTCTGCCTTCCTTCGTCGTCTCAAAGCAAGGGTCATTAAGTGAGGAAATGAGGAAAAAACTCCCTCGATTAACAAAGAGTTCGCGTTGCCTCTAATGACGAAAAGTTTTTTTTTATTTGTTAAATTCAAACAGGAACAAGAGATAAATAGTATGTTGTCCGTTTATAAAAATGTAAAACCTTAATTTAGAGGCTTTTGTTTCATAATATTTACAAGTTTCATTTTCCAGCAAAATAATCAGTAATTTTCAAATTCATCTCTCAGTTTATTGCGGCTGTTCTTCGTTTTACTTCATTTAAATAAATAACAATGTTCTAAAATTATAAATTATTTAATACATTTTGCAGCACAAAATATAAAGAAAAATTACATTTAAATTTTGTAATGCAAAAAATTTCAATACTTTAAATTAAAATCTCTTAAAAATAACGTAATTTTGTCATATTATACGAGAAAAATGTCCGTTTCCACCAGTGAATTTTTGGTAATTCTGCGAAGTGTAAATAATGACGAATTCAAATTTTCTGCGACAGCAATAATTCGTTGGTGCGTCGCTCTGCCTTTATAATATACTCTGTTGCTATTTGGTTTTTTGAATAAATTACCATTCGCTTTCATACCTGAGCGAACCCGCCGCAAAATACTCGCTCATTATACACACCACACACACAAAACCTGCAGCGGCACCAAAATTAATATTGTGGGTAGCCTCAATTATTATTGTTAACTTCCTCCCTGCTGCGGTGTGGCGCTTCTTGAAATTTCACAGCCCTACACTCGCCGGCTATTATTTTTGTGCCGACGAAAAATTATGTAAATTTCCCACCGACGACGCGAGGCCAAGAAAATACCCCGTTGAATGGGAGCTTTTCTCATACCGCAGCAAGTGAGAGAAGCCAGAAGTTATTTCTCACATACCATTCTTTTTTGCAGGAAACGCCGCGTTTTGGTCCCATATTTAGATAACCTTTGAGTAAAAATTTCAAAGAATAAAGAACTTAATTTGCATAAATGTTAATAACTAAATATTTGGGAAGAAAACTAAATAAAGTTCTATTCTAATTGAAAAATGATTTTTTTTTTATCAATGAGAGGATGAACCTTTTTGTGCCGAAGAATGGTTTTTCATTTTGAATTGGAAAGAACTCACAATTTTTTTCTTGCTTCTGAGCCTGTTTGAAAATTTCTAAATTTTGGCAAAATCACTTTTTTTTTTTTTTTAAATAATTCCACAAGGTTAAAAAACTTTTGGCAGGAAAACACCTTTGATTTATTCCTGTTTCAGCACTTTAAATTGCAAAATTTTCAGCAATTCCTCTAACAATAAATTATTTTATCTACTTTTTTATTCCACAACATAATTCGTTACTGCAGAGGTCCTGTTAATCATTCAAAATTTTAACAGGGGGACTTACGGAAACATCCGATTGATCAGGGCCAAACATGATCACCCAAAAAACGGCGAATTTCGCTTTGTGTTTTTAAAGCCCTGCTCTCTTTTCAGTTGACCGGCTTCACATATTATCGCCCGCAAAAACAATCGAAATAAAAAAGTCCACTGCGTTTTTCCATTATTTTCGCACAGCGTGTTTTTATTGGCGAGAGCGAACTGTCAATTGTTTGCTCGCTCGCGAATATTTTGTTTGTCTCTGAAAACAAGGATCTCTCGCTCTGTGAATGCCGAGCGCGTTATTTGGCCTGCTGATGCTTTTCATCGTCGGCTGCTCGCACGGATCTCTGTATTTATATCTGAATTGCATATCATTAGCATAGATTAACGTACATTAGAATACATTAAGCCAATTAGAGGCCTCTCTGCCGTATCGGCGCGGTAGACTCACTCCTCGCTCGTGATACACCTCCGTATTCAAGAGAGCAAAGTTGCTCCTCGCGCAAAACACATCTCACCGACTTCAGCAGTATTTGTGCTTTAGACATTGCGAACGGTCCGGGAAAATTTTACGTAATTAATTTTCCTCAATCATATATTACGGTGGTAAATAAATAGAGACCCCAATTATATGATATGGCCACCAAAATTTAAATGGTATGTTATTGTTAGATGCAAATTTTAGATTTTTTTTCTGAAATCAACTGATATATTAATTTGCTTGAAGAAAATTAAAATTAAGCTATACACCTTTTTATTTTTGGGCCAAATACAATTTAAACAAATTTGGAACTCTACGCAGAATAAAATACAAACATTTGATTCACGTGAATAATAAGTTTTGTTAAAGCAAAGTAAATTAATAATAACATACTCTTTTAAATTGTTTAAAATATCATGTCAGCTAATTTTATGTTTATTTTAAATCTTATAAAAGAAACTTTGCATAGAATTTAAATATTAAATAAAATAATGTTGTTTTTTATAAAAATAATTTTATTTTATTTTAAAAAATGATTTTATTTTTTAATCATTTCTGCTCTTATTCTCCATTGTCAATTTTGTATTGAAATAATTTTTGGTAATTAAACAATGCATATAAATTGAAAACTTGACGATATCATTGAATTTAACAGATTTTAAATTTTCAAACAAATCTCGTTCTTGTGCCAGCACAATGATGTCAGAACTTCAATTATAATATATCATCCAAATTACAGTTGTATATTAAGCCATTGTACTCATTGACAAACGATGATTTATTAAAAAGCGCGATACAGATGCAGATTTTTATTTAAAATTCTAGCTTTATTATCCGCTTGTAAGTAACTTATAAATTAATATAAAAATTCAGAAAGATCAATTTTCTCATTGATAATTTAAATCTGATGATACAAAGCTCCATTTTTTTCCCTTTTGGAAATCTGTTTTTTTTTTTTATTATCTTACAGATGGTAAGGTAAATGATGTTATGGGTCTGGGAAAGTTTGTACATGCATTTTTATATATTTTCTACCTTCCTCACGGGGCTCAGTATTAATTTTAAATTCAAAGTTTGCAAGCTGCTTTCACGCGAGCGTACCGGGGAAAAGCTATGGGCTCAAAAATGCTCTGTTGCTTTCCTCCCCGGAGCCAAAAATGCGACGGCATATCAATGAGGCTCGAAAAGATGCTTCAAAGAAACACGGGACCAAATTATAAAGAGATCAGCACTTTAAGATTCAGATCAGGAGCATTATTATATCTCTCTCGCACACTCACGCCGAAATCTGATAAAAACAAATTTCATGCAATCACCGGCAGCCGACCCGACTCCTGATTACAATATTTTGTTTGAAGCGCGGCTCCGAAATTAGCATGTGAATCCATGAATGAACTCTCTCGGCGCACCAGTTCTCATTAAAATGCGCGATGCCTATCACGAATAATTGAAAGTGAATTTGAAGAGAACCGCGCCGCGTATATAGTATTTGTGTGTTTGAGTGTCTTATTATTATGTAACTGCTACTTAACTGCATAATCATTCACATTCACGCTTATCAGGTGATCCATCTTTTAGGAAGCTGGCCCAAAATGGAAATTGCCTCGGACAATCGACGTGAAAATCGGCCACTTTAGTTAAATTTACATTTAGGCTTTGGTTAATAAAAGTTAAATATTATAATATGTTAAATTTCCTTGAAAGGTATCAAGATGAGGGTCCTTTGAATTTATATTTTAATCAATATTTCCAATTAAATTTATTTCATGTTATTTCCTTGTTTAAAAAATCGGGCTGAATGTAGCTTTTGGTAAGGGTATTTGAATGAATAATAATTACAAACACTACATATGAAGTAAATGTGTCAATTAGTAGTGCGGGGGGGGGGGGGGGGGGGGGGTGTTTGTTCTTAAGGATTTATTATGCTCCTATTTTAGTTAAAGTCGTTATCTAAAATAAAAGAGAAATTCATAAGCTATAGCAATTAAGATTAAAACTTTATTATAATAGGATATTTAAAATTTCCATCTAAACATTTTGGCAAAGAAGAAGACAATTGAAACTTGTCCCAACCATGGTAGAGCATAAAATGGAAAAAAAATATAATATTGGAAAATCAATAAATGTCAATAATGTAAATATATTAGGTAAATAATTTAAACAGCCTGAAAAATTCGTTGCTTCTTTCATGTATTTTAGAATCAAAATAACGTATTTCAAGAGATTGTAATTTTTTAAACGATTTATTGATCCCACCATGGATTTATTTAAGAAAAATATTAAATTTTCTTAATACGATTGTTTTATTACAAAATATATATTAAATTGATTATCAATGTTTGATGAGTAAATGAAAAAATTTAGGAGCCCCTTGGCTATGGACAGCTTAGGCTGCGCTGCATTCCGGGCAAGTCACGCAGGTTGCATAACTAACAGCCTCAAACGTTAGAAATGTCTCTTTGATGCATTTCAAAAGTAGTTTCGTTTATAAATACACAAAAAATTTATCAAAAATATTGGTATCAAGAAGCCTGAAACTTATTAATAAAATTAAAACCATAATTTTTAGGATTTTCAAAAACATTAATTTTATTTCCACTTATAAATCTTTTATTTAATTTTGTACTGGAAACTTATAAATTTTCCTCTCACACCCAAGATTCCTTGTCGGACGCACACCCACTTAGAAATTCATATATTGTTGCTGGCGCGTCTCTCTCTCTCTCTCTCTCTCTCTCTCTCTCTCTCTCTCTCTCTCTCTCTCTCTCTCTCTCTCTCTCTCTCTCTCTCTCTCTCTCTCTCTCTCTCTCTCTCTCTCTCTCTCTCTCTCTCTCTCTCTCTCTCTCTCTCTCTCTCTCTCTCTCTCTCTCTCTCTCTCTCTCTCTCTCTCTCTCTCTCTCTCTCTGCGACAACAATGGATCAGCGGCTGTCTGCGAAGCGCCTCTCTTTGTTCTGGAGTGCGGACGTGTCGGGATGGACATCCATCATCCTCATTGTGTTTTATTGGAGGATGGATGAAACGCACACACACAGTAGCTGCCCGCGGAGAGAGAGAGAAAGATAGCCGCGTCTCGCAGACGCCACAAACAAACACCGAGGGCAATAAAAAGCGAGACTCTCATCTGGAAAGAGCTAGAGCGCGAAAAAATAAGATGGATCATCAACCTCGGTAGTTGGGGTGGGTGCAGCCTCTCATTTCTGCACGCCGATTGTGGCTTGTGTGTGTGTAAGCAAAAGTACATTGTAATCGCCGTCTCAGCCGTAACATCTTGTGTTCTTGCTTCTAATCCATCATTCTGCCCCGACTTGCCTTTCCCACATCAGCTGTTTTACAAACAAAACGCGCCTCGAAAATCCCTTCAATAAATTGCGTTTAAGAAAAACAGTGTCTATAAAAAAGAAAAATATTTATATATATTTTTAAACATTCAACTTTATTTTTGATATCTTTCTAAAATATAGCTTAATTGAATACAATTTATTAAATTTTTCATATTTATGTTCATTTATTATACAAAAATTATACTAAATAGTGGAGTAACAGATTCTATCATTTCAAATTGCTTTTTTATTTATTTTATTTTACATTTTTATAATATAAAATATGGAACGATCATATAGACATGAAGGTATATTTAAATAAAATTTTAATGGTTTCTCGACAAGGTAATTTGTTTTTGCATTAGTCTAGAATTTCAAATATTTTTAATATTGCTTTTGCAAAACAGTTTATTATAATATGAAGTGATACCCACGATGACACAGAGTATGAGAAATTTAAGAAAATATTTTCAATTACTGAAAAATTTATTGATTTAAAAATTGGTTACCGAAAAATTAAGTTTCTTAAAGAACTATGAAACAAATCGCTGTTAAATATTTTAAAGAAGAGTTTCTTACTTAAAAATTAATTAAACCAATTTAATTTTTAAATTTTTTTATGTTTTTGATTTAATTTTTTGGAGATAAATCAAATTAATTGAATAGAATAATAAATTTGGACAAATCCTAATGCTCCAGCAAAATTTGGCTCTCTCCTCAAGTTTGCTTTTTGAACTCTAGAAGTTCGGACCCCTCAGTGCGCCAACTAATTCCCTCGCGAGCCGCTAAAAGTCCATTTTCGGCCGCTCCCCGTCGCACTTAATGAACAAAAAGCGAGCCGAGTGCTGGTGTGTCAATAATGCAAATAAAATAATGCCATCAGCGTATCGCCGGGGTAGAGACGCACGCATTAGGTTTCGGGGCTGAAAATAATTCATCCTGCATGTGGAAGGAAGGGTCTTGAGAGTGTTGTGGTCTCCAATTAACGCGAGCTAAACTGTATCATGATGCAGATATTCCTCTACTTTGGCTCATGCATTTTCATGAAGCAGTAATTATTAACACAACAACGCGGCGGCGGCAGCGGCGGCCGCTCTCTCGCTCATACCTTCCCTTTTAGTTCATTAGGGTTCGTGCCGAGCGGCGCAGCATCAACCGCCGAGAGAATTATATCTCCATTACAAACCCTCCCCGGCAGAATTTTTATACTATCCCGTCACGGCCGAACTTTTTCCCGGAGGAAAGTTGGAGGAAAAAATTATATGCTGCTGTTTTTTAATGAATTTGGGCCGAAACAATTCCTCTCTCCGAGGAAATAATATAATAATTCTGGCTGTTTTTTTATTTTTTTTCCGCCGCGCCGTTGCTGATGGAAAAAGTTTGCATAATTTTCGTTCTGCGTGTGTTGCTGTGTAAAAATGAATAAACAGTTGGTGAAATTTTATGCAAATCACGTGCCCCGCCTGTGCGCGAAAATTTGACGGCAATATTTGCCGCAACCTTTTCGGGTCGCAATTCGAGAATGTCAAATCTTCACGCCTGCGTGGAAATTCGTCAGAAATTTGCATGCACTCAAACTCCTCTCCCGGCAATTGTGAAAAAAATAGAGAAAAAACCATCTGGCGATTTCCAAGCCGCTTTTCCGCGAGGCTTTTCTCCTCTTTTATCCATGCTGCAAGAAGAAAATAATCTTGGGATTGCCTGCGTCTATATATAAAAAGAGTTCGGAAGTCTCTAAAGTGAAAAAGGGAACTGCTTCCGTCTCTGTTGGTATTAGAGAGAGAGGTGGAAAGGCTTCTTCCGCACCGAACAATGAGCGGCGATGCGTTTTAGCCCCGGTGAATATTTTATTTTATTTGATCCCCGACGAGTGACGCGCAGTCCCCGAACTTTTCTCTCATCGCTTTATTTACAAGTGTTTATTTTTCTGCGCCGATGGAGGCGATTTCGATGGTTATATTTTCGGGCCATTGATTCCTACAAGCTACCAATTTCCCGGGAAAGTCATGGATCCATGATGATGATGATGTGCTTTTTGACTGATGACACTAAGTCTTGGAAAGCTCAAAGTTTAAATTAAGTGAAAGTATTTGATATTATAAACCATTTTTTCAACTGTTGTAACGAAGATTAAGCTTAAAAAATTGGCTTTGTTAGAAATGAATACCACGCCAAAATTTAGACTTATAATTAAGAAATTAATCTCTTAATGATAACAATAGTTTGATCTTCTTTGTTAATAAAAATCGAAAAATATACTTATTATAATTTAAGAATCGAGTAACTTTTATAATTGTGAATCCTCTACAAGATTAAGTGATAATTTCAAAAAAAAATGCCTTTACATTTTTTCAACAGAAATGTGCAAATTAAGTTCAAAACTCCCTCATTCAGATCTCCCACAAAACACACAAGTTAATATTTCCGGCAAAACCTCTCTTTTTTCTCCAACTTATATTTATTTGTACGAAGAGATTAAAATCAAATTTCAGGGTTCCCCTGCGAATCGACTGAATTCGCGTGCGAAAAGCAATAAAAAGCATGAAACTGCCGAGCAGTCGGTTGAATCTTTCTTTCTATTTCGTTAGCTAAGAGAATAAATTACGACTGCGCTCTTTCAGTTGTGGCGTTTCGATCCGGCTCACCTGTCTCGAAAGACCGTATGTCGTGTTTCCGGTCGCGATATCAATCTTTCTGCCCGTGCAAGAGGTGCGTTGAGAAGTGGCCCTCGAACCACCGAGTAGTCGTTACGCCAATAATATACTGGAAAAGTGGCCGATTTCGTCTCCCGATTCCGATTATCTCGGGCACACACGCGACCGACGCACCTGTAATTAATCAGGCGTGTGGCTAATTTTGATTGAAACCCTCCGTGCACCTGCTTTTCATGCGAGAACGCCACAAATCCACACAATTTCCTTGAACGCGGCACGCCGAGCGAATGAAGGAATTTTTGCCGGCCGTCGAGTGAGCCAAGGCGGCTTCACCTGCGCTTCGAAACAACCCAAAGCAGCTACTCAGAATGTTTTAATTTTTTTTTAAACTGTCGTATTATTTTGATTAAATAAAATTAAATGCATCATTATATTTAAAAACAATAAAAACTAAAAATTGTTTTTAAATTTTTTATTTATTTTGTTGTAATAACATCTTTTTTGTTTATTATAAATAAGATCTTTTTATTTAAAATTTTGCTTTTTTTGCACTGAATAGATAAAAAATTAATATTATTGATATAGTTTTTAGTATTATATAAAATAATAAATAAATGGCTTTTTTGACGGAGAGTCAAGATATGAAAATTAATTTATAAATATCAAAGGTTGGGTGCCAAATGTAACTTGTAAAACATAATATTTAAAATGAGATATATTAAAAAGTAATTAATAACTGCAGTTAATTTTGATTTGGTTAATTTTATTAAATTTATTGGCTTAGGAAGGTCTGAAGAACCGTAAAAAAGAATAGGTTATACTTGAAATATAAAATAGCATGTCGTAGAGTTTACTTTTATGACACAAGGCATGTCAGCTTAAATACTTTTCATCCTTAAAGATTATTAATTAAAAAAAAGAAAAAAAATTATCAATGAATAAACATGATCTAATTATATTTAACAAATAAAGCGAATTGATGTTCTGTTTAGCACCTTCAAATCTAATAGCTGTTATTCATTCAATTTTTCCTCAATTCCTATACATTATTTAACCTTTTATAATGTAATCGAACGAAAGTTACATGAACTTATTTTTGGTTTGACATTAACACTATTATTTCCCTTCTTTAGAGCCACAAGAAATACAATTATTGCCACAATTATAAAAAAAATATTTCACAAAAGTCACCTCAAAATTAAGTTTTCAAACTTTTCTGCTCCTCAAAATTTCCAGCACAAATCCGGAGGAGAAAACGTGCTTGACTGGTAGCGACGTAACAGGTGCGTTTGCGAAACGACGAGCTGCGCCTCACCCTCAAAAGAGGGCTCGTGTAGCGCCGGTTGCCTACCCTCGGCGCGGGGCAGGCGCCACCCTATCGAGCTCGGCCGAAGCAGCTTTTGGCCGGCAATTTAATCGCCATTCACCTGCTAATATTAATTTATCAGCAGCTTGGACACGCTTTTTTTTATCAATTTTTATCACACACACTCGGTGAAAAAGGGTTCGGCGGCATTGTTATTATTCGGGAATTTGCATATTTATTCCCTATCTGCGGTCGGTCGGTCGATCGTGTATGATGGCGCTGTGTTTTTTAATAATGCGCCGCGACTGCCGCGCGCAGACCCCGACGATAATCCCTGGCCGGGGTCGCCGGAAAAAAAAGAGCGAGAGACAGAAAGAGTAAAACATGACGCGCGCGAGAGTGATGCGTTTTTACATATAAATATATACGCATGGCCGAGATGTTTATCGTCTCTCGCAAGTACAATCGCGCGGTGCTGACACGGCCGAAAACCTGTAATCTCGCGCCGCGCGCTGATTTTCATTCCTCGACTGATGCAGCTCCCAAAATACGCGCCCATTTGAATTTATAATCAGCGCGCGAATTTGGCCAGAAATTTATTGAACATGTGCCCGATCATCTTTTCGCTCTCACGTCGTTAATATTTATGAGCTGCCGCCGCCACAACCACGAAAAAAAATTCGTGAACGACGCGCGGGGGCAGTTTATGTGGCTCCTGGAATTTTTAAATTGCTTCTGCGCAAAGACTTAAACTGCTCTTGAAGACAATTAATTTAATAGCGCTCAGTCATTCAACATTCCTATCAAAGTTTATTATAAATCTGGCAAATATTCATTGTTTTAACATACTCGCTAATTTTTGAATAGAATTTTGTAAAATTGGAACAATGCTATTTAAATATCTGAAACCACAAATATATAGAATATTTTTAATTAATTGAAGAGTAATCAATCGATGAGCATGTGCGCATTTTCTAAGAGTAACTAAAATTGCGTTGCACCATACAAAATTTTATTTTATTACTTTTCTATAATAATATCAGTAAATATCTCTTAATAATGTAATTAATATCAAAAAATTTGCTTGACCAGGACGTGTAAAAATATTTCTACAACGCTTATCTGATATTGTGCCCAAAAACAAATATGTAATATTTTGTGTGGCTTTTTTATACATTCAGATAAATTAAATGATGATTCAAAATATATTACAATTACATTCTGCAAATTAATAAAAAAACAGTTAAATATTAAAATATATATTTTCATAAAAAAGATATATTTTAATAATTATAAAACTTTTATTATAACTATATTGTATTTACTATAACATTAGAATATTTTTTTTACGAAAGCTTTAATTACTACAGTTTAAATTATATGCAAAGTCAAACTGAAAATTGTTGTTTTGTACGGAACTGCTTGTACTGGAATTTTAATTTATAACGCTTTCATTTGGAGTCACTTAAACCTGCAAAAGTTAAGTACCGTGAAAAATCAGGTAAAAAAATTTATTTCATATAAGAAAAAAGATTTAACTCAAAATAATCAATCATTGTTTAAATTTTTTTTCTTGAAAAAATTTTAAATATTTAAAAATGCCTTTTTTAATAGACGTTTCATAGAATTTTAACCATGTTTCATTAAATTCAATTTTACCTTTAATTCAATAGTCATTATCACTAATACAAAAATCCTCAAAATATTTCTGCGTATGCGATTTTTATTGTATGTAGGGGATTTTCATGAAGTAAAATACGGCCGTTTCTTGCTTGGCTCGTTGCTGTTCTCGGAAGGAAAAAAATCTCCTTTTCATTTTAGCAGAGTGGATCTTCATTTTGACTTAAATTTATTAATACTAGACACATTGATCAAAGCAAATGAGAAATTATAAATTCAATTCAATTTTATTGAATAGCACCAATTAAAGAAATAAAAAAATAAGCGTTGCAATGCAAATTAAATTCTGGTACAGCGGCCCGCGCCGCGGCAAGATCGATAACGCGCATTCAAACGAAATTGTGAAATCTTTTCGGCAAACATTGCAAATTGAAGAGCGCCGCGGTTTTGCGCAAACAAAGTCTGGCTGTCTCAATTCCGACTCAATCACCGGCAGCCCTGCAAGCCTCCGTTGGGTGGTGATGATTATTTTCTTCTTGGCTGGAGCGAAGCAGGCAGGATTTGCGCGTGCCTCATGAATATTCATGATGGCGGACGAGAGAGAGAGAGATGGGATAGGTGCACGCCGGGGTTGCCTACGCTACACGCCGCTGCTCCTGTATGCACAATGTACAGCCCCGCGCGCAGATATACACGCACTTCCACCGCCAAATCTCATCGGGGGTGTATTATATACGAGAGCAGCGTGTGTATTTAGACGTCACAGCACAGGCACTGATGGCGCCCTTTGTTTGACGCCTGCCTATCTTTCAGCTCAAACTGGGGACATGCAAAACTTGCAAGTAGTTTCTCCTGAAAATTGAAAAAAAAGCTTCATATCAGCTATATACGTTTCTTTTTTTTTTAATTATGTAGCAATATTTTTTATTTAATTAAAATTTCTTGAATAATATTAACCATTGTAATGTTTTAATTCAATATTCGGCTCAAATCTTCAGTCTGAAATTATCGAAATATTGGTTCTTTGCAAATTTCGTTTTAGTGATAGATTTCGCGAAAATTATTTAACAAGAAAAAAATGGATAGATTTTTAATTTAATTTGATTATCATTGTTAAAAATTTCTCCTAATTTCACTGCTGTGCTTTTTCAATCTCCCCAGCGTGTTGTTTGCTGCTTTCCGCGAAACAATGGTCATGACGGTGGATTTTCGTCTGAAAAAAGCAATGTCACCATGTGAATGAAAACGCCATTTTTGCTGCCATGAGTGCTGATGATGAATTACGAGCGCAGAACTGTCTGGTCGGGCGGAATACACGCGGTTCGCTCTTGCACTGGTGTGTGTCTTTATCGGATGACGTGAAATAAAGACTAAAAACTCGTGTGTGATTTATGATTTATATATGTTTCCAAGCGACTCTTTATTCTGCTCGCTCACATACAGAGATAAAGAGCCGCATAATATGTTTCTCGAAAGCCTCTGGCTTCATTTTCATGCCGAGGAGAGCGTCTTACAAAAACAATCAAGTAAAAGCTCCATCATTCCATTATCATTCCACTCTGTTGATAGTCCTCATGAGTTATTTCAGAGATGCGAGACAAAAAAATTTCAGAATTTCAAATTGTTTTAAAATTAAAATAATAAAACCCCTTCTAGTTAATTGCTTATTTTAAAGAAAAGGAAGTTCATTATTATTTTACATGTTATTAAAAAAAAATCGTTCAATTTAAATTTAGCATATTGAGTAAGGCATGAAAAATTGTAACAAAGGCAATGTATATTTCTTGAAAAAAAAATTGTAGGTCCCTGGAGTTATAGAGTTGAAGCCAAATTTATAGGGGGAAAAAATAGCATTTGAAAGAAATTTAAGTTAATTTTAGTATTAATTTGCAATGATTGGAAAAATACAAAAAATAACTTAAATAACTAATAAAGTTTATTTAATCCCCCAAATAAATTTAATAATTCTGACTGGAGTCGATAGTTTGGCCGCCGTAGGACCTTGACCAGAATTTTGAACCGCAGTGACCTGGCCTTGGAAACCTTATGGCAAGGCAAGCATGCCATTGTGTTTTGGCGTTGCAAGCCGACCGATGTGTTCATTGTACTGTGCTGCTGCTGCTGGGAGAACGTTGTGCAGGATGCTTGCGTGGTGTTTTCTTGCACCATAAAAATGCTCCCACATACATTTTCATGGCGGTGCAAAAAGCTCACAGAATGGATAAATGGCGAGCCTGCTGCGCTACGGGTTTCATTCTTATTCTTGCCTCATTTCCCCACAACACAGCAGCAAAGCAACACAATCGCCAAGTTTACGATTTACCTGTCCTAAGAACAACAAAATTTAATCTTTAAGCAGATAATAAAGTTAACAAAAATTTTGTAATACAAACAAAATATAATTTAACTATATAAACATATTTAAAATGTACCAGGAAAATTTTTTCAATTTACTGATTTTAGCTCATTTTTCATATATATTATATTGAAAAGTATTTTTTTTTCACCGTTGACTTTTTCATTATTTTGACCAATTTTAACAAATTTTATAATTATTTAAGATATTAAATTAAAATTTTACAATAGTTTATTATCACTATTAATTATATAGATAAGTATATGTGCTATATTAAAAGATAATCTATATTAACATATTATAAGTCGAAGGGAATATTGTCTCTCCATTAGTTACTTTAAAACATGTTACTCATGTGATAAATACAATAAGGTTTTATAATAGAAATTGAAAAACTGCATTTTCACACCGGAGTGTGTTCATTTCTCTAACCCTTGTCATGGAATTGTTCAACAAATTCAATGGTAATCATGCAAATCATTAGTTTGAATTAAATGGCCGTTTAATGAAATCTTGAAAACGAGGCATATTATTTTTAATGAATTGAAAAGTTTTTATTGGATTTTATTAACTGAGCAGCTTCACACATGGACGTTAAACATCAATTTTTCCCCAAAGAGCAATTGCCATCAGCAAAGGACACATTGTATGACTGCAAAATTAATCAGCCCGGACGATATAAAAACAGCAGCACCCAGCAGTGGTCACTGCGCTGCACTCATAAAATAAACATACTAATTATTTTGCAGGTGTAATTTTAAATTATTTATTTGCAAACCGCGCTCGCCCTCATTACAATGGGCAAATATTAATAAAAAGTGGCAGCGGCGTTTTAATGAAGCGCTGCCGTAATGTTATGCAGCGGCGCGCGTGTATTTATTTTATTTTTACACGCCACGTTTCACACGTTGCGCAAATTTATTCATATTTTTCGCCGGACGAATTTGATGATTTGTCCGAATTAATCCCTGCAGGCGGCCGCGCAGCTAATTTGCAAGCCCGAGAGGGCCGCAGCCGCCCAGCCAGAAATTTCGCATTTTTGCCGAATGGGTAACGAACGCGAAACGAGCACAGCTTTTCCCGCACATTCGTTATACGTGAACATACAAAAGTCGGTGTGTAATTCAACGTTCAACCTGTCACCATTGCGGCCGCGGGGGTGCATCGGGGCGAAATAAAGAGGGGTTCGAGTGCGGTTAGTTGCAGACCAGCTGCTGCATTCTCGTTTCGGGGGGCAGCTCCATTTGTTCGCTCTGCCAGGGTGACGGCCGCTCATTATTTGCCCACAAAAGAGTCAAGACGCATGAAACTGCTAATTACGTTCTATTTGCAGTTCACGTCTATTAACTCGGCGGTTTCTAGCCACGTAGAAACTTGATCTGGTCGGCTTAGTGTTGTTTTAAATTTTTAATAATTAACAAAAAAATAGTTTTTTCTTCGTGAAATCTGCAAATAGGGCAATTTTTTATCAATTTGAGTGATCAATTATAATCATAATAATATTCCCTCATCCAGTGAGACGCAAACCGTTTACAAGACAATGACGAAATCAAATTTCTTCCTTTCCAAATTGTTGTTATGAGATCATGATTTATATTTGTAAATAATTGGGAAATAAAATTTTAAAACGGATAAAAAAACAATTTTAAAATAATTATTTTTTACTAAATAAAAAAATAAAAAAATAATATTAAATTAAATATAATATACTGAATTAATTTTTTAATAGTAAAATGTTGTTATTATATTATAAATTGCTAAATTAAATGGAAATAAAATACCGTTTCAAATCACAGAGGTATAAATAATATTAATTTCAAATTTTCATTACTTATATTCCTAATTATATAAAATTTACTTAAAAATTGTAAATATTTGTCATAGATAATTGATACTCTATCCATTCATATACATTGAAATACCACTACATCTTACATCAAATTGATGCATTGTTTTAAATGTAAACAAATGTATATATTTTTGAATTAATCTCTTGTGATTTTCTGAAGATATAAATTTTTAGTCCTGATAATCACCGAAATCAGCATTCAAATCATACCCAACTAAATGTAATTACTATGTAAAAATTTTGAGCTGCGCCGCTGTCAAAAGTATTTCATCAACTTTAAAATTGGATGCCAAACCACAGAAGGTCTGCTCTCGCTGGCGCAAAGGGAGAAAAAGCAGGGAATTAGAGTCACAAACGCGAGTGATTGCGATCCCTCAAGTGAGAGCGAGTTACTCTGTGTTGGGGTGCATGTTGAAAATATATATAATTCTGGCTGAGCGTGATCGATTCCGCCGTGTCTTAAAATAGAGAGCGCGGTCCATATGACACTCTTTTTTTTTATTTTGCAACGCGGCAGCAGCCGCGCTATTGTTGCCGATGTGGGGAGTGCGGAGCAGGCGAGGGGACAACACGCCGCTGACAAAAGTCTTCCTTGATAAAATTTATACAAAATAAAAAGGCTTCATTTTGACTGCGGCGTGCGGTCGGGGGATTACCAGCCTCACTAGCTCCCCCGCCGAATTGCGCCGGGCCGAAACAGGATTAAGTCTTTTCCTAATAGGCAATTCATGCAGCGCAGGCCCCGGCGTAATCAAATGCGACGCCGCCGCCGTCAGTAGCCTTTTTTAAGATTGAGCGCGTGCTACTGCTTGATGAGACGAACCGACCGACGCCTTGTCGTCTAATTATTGGATCAACCGGGCTTAATTAAGCGAGGCACTGCGAACCTGCTGAGAGCAAATCGATCCTTTCATTTCGAGACACGCCACATCAATCTAGCTTGCCAGCTGATTTCAAAGTCAGTTTTCTTAATATGTGTGGAAATTTGCCTACCAATTTTCTTTTTCATCTTTTCCATTAAAAAAATGAAATTAATCAAGAGATTTTAATTGATATATAAATAAAAAAAAAAAAAATTTCTTCACATACTTTCAACAAAAGGGGTTAAATCAGTATTAAAATTCATGCTAAATAGGAGCTTTTTGTAATTATTTAATTTTAGTTAAAAGATGAAATTCACAAATTTAATAAATTCACGAATTTATTACAATGGAGTTAGTTCGAATATTTCTAATTATTAAAAATTTCTGTCATTTCTATGCAAATAAAAAAAATCGATGATTTGATTAACATTGCTAATAAGTTATGAATTTTTATCCACTTTTACTCTTCATATACTTTCTGTGTAATATGTAAGGAAAAAGGAAACAATCCTTTTTTTCATTAGGGTCAGGCCAAGACAAAGTCTTGTCGGCCTGTGCCCTTAATTGGTGGTGCAGAAGGCACCACCCAATTATTATTTTTTCTGTGATGCTATAGGAAAATTCTTTGCTATTTATGCAAGCAAAGGTGTTATTTATTTATAAATTTGAATTAATAAAATTTTTATCCAAGTAACTTCAATGTAAATTTTTGTAAATCTATTAAAATTCAAATTTTACAGCACTCAAGGTATATTTTAAAACAAATTATAAAGAAAAAACTGAAAAGTAAATTTCTAGAAAATTTTCAGAAGGAGGCAGTTTGCTGACTTGATTGATTTATAAAGGTTTTTCTAGAAATTTGTATTAAATTTACAATTTAAAGTAATTAAGGCCATTTTTTAACATCTTCAACCATAGGCTTGGAAATTTTGAATGATGAAATTGATGAAGAATAACTTCAAAATCAAATATTTAACATTGATTCAAATTTATAGCCTCCAGGTATAATTTTTACTTGGAAATGCCAAAAAGTGAGCTTTTCAAATAAGTCACGTCGCAGTCCAAGGAGTTTCACTGGGACCTTTTGCACGGGAAGAGACGCGGCGTTAATATTGTGAGAGAGGGTGCGAGAGTAAGTACATTCTCGACGATCAAAGTAGCTTCAAATGAGGCCACAATGTGAAACAAATAGGTGCATGATTCAAAGCGCTGCCAGAGAGAAATGCTCCAGGGGCGGAACTAGGGGTGCGAATGCTTTTAACTTTGAACACCAAACACGTCTGTGCGAATTAGACGTGCCTCGTGATCACAGAGAGCGATCAAAAATCTAATTACAACTCTATTTAATGCGTCGCAATGTTTTTGCTCTGCTCTATCTCGTCGCGCTGCTTTTTTGCCGGATTTGAGGGCGTGAGTGCATAAATAACTACATCACACCCACCTAATGAGCTCTCGCCGGCTGCAAACAGCATCATCGGTTGGTTTTTCTTTGCCGTTTGATCCGCGGGCGCACACGCAGATTGAGTGTCGCGTGTTGTGTATGTGCTACAGTCTCATCTGTCGCTCGCTCGGTGATGAGTATCAAAAACATATCCGGCAGGGGAAATTTTCATGAATAATATCTGCTGTCTGCATTGCTCTCCTAAATCCGCCTTTGATCTGTTGACGGAGCCAGTGCGGGGAAATTTAGTTGTTGATGCTCCTTTCAACTCTGTTTCATTGTTTGAAAAGTGACACGAGAGGGATGGCTCGTGTGGAAATTGGAAATGGATATAGCTTTTGAATTAGAAATCATTAATCTTATTAAATATCCTATTTGCATATAAAATGACACAGAATTTTACATTAAAAGGAAGACCTTGTATAAACTTGATGTTGTTTTCAGCACTAATAAAAAAAAATAGACAATGAAAAATTATTTGGCTTGAAAATTTCGGCCCAGACTTATTTAGTCACGGCAACACTCAATTCTCATGGATTAGTGTTTTGAATCTCTATCAATGGATCCAAAGGCCGCGCATCAGCTCTGTTATGTTGGCCAAAAAAAAAGATGTCTTCCGCCCGAGCCATAAGGCCCCATGGCTCTGACGGCAGCCGTGTACCAACATTATTTTGGGATGCGCAGCCTTTGAATGGATCAAATAAAATTGATTTGTTTGTTATTGACGCTAAATTTTGAATAAAAAAGTATTAAAAACAGGCTAAATCTCATGGTTTTGTTCCTATTGTGCATCAAATAAAATTAAAAAATTTCAAAATATTTATTTTTTTTCTATGAAAAACGTTGAACAAACAAACTCCCCAAATATTACCAAATTTATAAATCTATTTTCAATCGATTTTATAAGAGAAGACAATACAGTTTTATGATTATTATTATTTTTCTGCTGAAGTTCAACTTGAACGTAAACTGGTATACATTCAGAGCCATCGCATCATTTTGCTCAATGTCACGTAGTTCCTCTCAAGAGAGCTTCAACTCTCTCTTCGCTTAAAATAGCTGAGGTTGCACAATTATTAAGTGATGTGTACCCATTTTAAGCCTTTCTCTTTATTAGGGTTGCCTGCCGAGCGGGGGAAGCAAACCAAAATCACCCTTGGGTGATGAAAGGGGTGCCGCTGCAAAGAGAGAGAGAGAGCGAGACCAACTCTTGGAATATAGACAGACAGTAAAGGATTAGGCGGATGTGTGATGATAAGCCTTTAGTTGCTGCTCCTCCGCCGGCACCTTTCGTCGCGTGTAATGCTCTGCTGGCAGCTAGGGATCGTTTAGTTTGGGCTCTGCATGAGAAGTTCGCACTCCCTTCTGCGGCTTTCATCACCAAGGTGCGCAGCCAGCACTCTGTAATCACTGCATTATTGCATCTCTCCATATCGCTCAAGTCGGCAGAGAGCAATTTTCAACCAGGAATTTTGTAAAATTTATTGTGATTTTTCTAAATTTTTAAATTAATACAAAAAAATATATGATATATATATTTTTTTAAATTTAAAATCCTTTTTTAACATATCCATGTAGTATATTTATAAATTAAATTTTTAAATTATGGACTTCATATTGATTTTTATTTTAAATATATATTTTAAGTAATTTTATGATTTTAAAATATAATAATTATTGTAAAGGTAAAATAGAAATATTATAAAATCAAAGTGCTCACCTCTTTATGCAATTTATCGTACTACAGTGTAATGTTGTATTTTCTTTTGATGAATGCATGATTGTTCAAGTTTATTCTCATTTATTTTTAATTTGAATTGAAACAATTGAAACATAAAAATTATAAATAAATTTCATGCAGAAGTAACAAAAACGTCATAAGTACTATAAATTACTTTTAATCGGTTGATTGAAGAATACATTATATCAACAGTGAAGTCGGTGAATAAAGGCATCTTGAAAGATAAGTTGAAATAAGGAGGGCCGCGCGGAGTGAATTTCTTCTTAATGCCGTTGTTGAGAGCCGGCGAAATAAATGGCATGCAAAAAGGGGTGCGATGATCCCTGTAAGCCCAAGCAAAGCCCCAACGAACCAACTATTGGTGTCGTCATAGTGACTCACTACTATACTCGACCAGGCGGGCGGACGGGCGCCTCCTCATGCAAAATTCATGAGCATGCACATAATACATACAACTAGGGTGCCGCGGGGGTGTGCGGAACAAAGTGTACGCAAGGCAGCCCCTGTTTTGGCGGCAACCAGCCCCACACGCACTTCATTGTCTGGCTGCTGGACGCGCATCCATTCACCTGCCCTCCAAAACGCACACACTTATTTCACTTTGCCGCGACCTCTGACAACAAAATTGAATCAAAAATATATTGAAGAATTTTAATTCAATAGAGTTAAATTATAATTTTAAATTCGCTTCTTTTATTTTAAGTATTCGTTTAAAAATACTTCAAAAGTAACTATTTTATTTGACTTGAGAGTTCAAGTTCTATAAATTAAAAAAAAAAATATTATTAAAAATTCGATTCAAGGTCCTCATCAGATTTTTTCAAGACTGAAATAGAAATTACAATTTCAAATAAGCAAAGATTAAGAAAAGGTTCAAACTTCCTGCCAAGGGCAATTAAAAGTAGATGAAAGTTTTCAATAAAATGTCTAAATTTAATCATTATCTTGCCTATTTCGTCATATTAAATTTTAATTTTAGCAACCAAGGTTCAAATTCTCAAAGAGAGTAAAGTTTTCAAGAATCGTTGTTGAAAATCTAAGGGACGAAAAAGGTATCATGGTAGTTACCTTCTTAGAAATTCCCTTGAAATTTAAATACACTTATAAATAGTATTTTTTTTCCAAATTGATTTAGAATGTGCTATTATTTTTTGATAAGATTTTTAATAAATTATTAACTCAGGACTTTGGGACTTTATTTCAAATAAGATGTAAGCCGCTGTTAATTTTGTATTCCTACACAGAACTTTTGTGCATTTCCAAATCTGCGCAAAAAGGACGAATGAAAAAAAAATCAATATTAACAAAAAACACACTCTTTGCATACGTTGAGATTCGCAGCTGGAGAAGCGCGCCGCCGAGTGCTTGGCCCAGCAGCGAAGTTTCGGGGGTGCCCAATGAGTCGGTGCTCGGGGTGGTCGCCATGGCGACGCGAGCGGGGGTGAGGGCGGCTACTCCCTCGCTGCCGCCGACAGAGAGATAATACGCGGCGTGTTCTCGGCAACAGAACGCGCGCGGAACGGGCGCAGAGTGTGCGCGCTCACTTTGTCCTCGGTACACGCTCGAGTGCGCCCGCACTCGGAATATAAAATGGCTGGCGGCCTGTTTATTTTCGCATTACACTCCACGCTTAATTATGTCATTTCGCGGCACAACATACCAACGCGACTCGTTCTCTGCATCGTGATTTCTTCAACTGCGTCTTTTGCAGTCGATGCTGATGGACTGAAGATCCTTTTCAACGCTTATCTAGAGATCAAATTCGATTCATAAACTAAGATTTTTGTTTTTAAATAATAAATTTAATAAGTGATAAGCAGTGATAAGGTGGAGATATATAAAATAATCAGATTCTTTTAAATAGTGGAAAAGTTTGAATTCAGATAATTAAATTATAAATATTGACAAAATTAAAGCTTCAAGGAAACAAGAGTGTTGAATAAGGTTTTGTTGTCGTAATGCCTATAAAAAATTTTGTTGCAACAAATCTTTGTAAATTGAGTAAATATTATGTGAAAATAAATGCAAGTTTTTATTCTAAAATAATATTTTTTAATTTTTATTTTTTACAATACCAAACTTTTATGGTTATTTTGAGACTTTTCTTCAAGATCTAGGCTATGTTTTAAGGACTCAATTTGCTGAATTTGAAATTTTAATCTTTGAAAATCTTTAATTATTAAGCATCATAAATGTTTTTAAGTTAAAAGTTGCTCCAAGCAAATTTATGCAGCCCGTTGCAGCAGCGGGGTCGTGCAGGTTGCATAAATCCGTACCTATAGGGTTGCTCGATCTTGATCTTGAGCGCAGCAGCTGCTCTCGGAGGCCGTCCGGCCGGCACTTCCTGATTCTCTCTCTCGGTCAAATTGGCCTAATCGCAGGACACAATTGTTTCTATTAGTTAATGCGCAAGTAGCGACATCAAGTACGCAGCGCGCACCGAGAGAGAGAGGCGGAGGTCATATCCTCTTTAAGTCGGTGTGTCTTGGCGGGCGGCACACACACAGGGCTAATGAATGCACGGCGCGTTTCCAGGGGTGCATCTGCTTAAATCCACCGACCCACTTTCAGCAGCCAATTTGAATTTCAAGTTGAAGGTCGCGGCGGCGGAGAGCGAAAAATGTGCATACATAAAATCGGCGTGCCTGGAACAACAACAAGAACTAGTGTAGTAAGTGTGACGTGAATGCACAACTGACTGATCGCAGCATACATTTGCATTCATTGACCCAAAGAAAATGCAAAACACATGCTAACGACCGGCGCGCCGCCGCAAATTTGAATTTCATTCAGCAGATTAGTTCTGTTCTTTCAGTTTCGGGGCGCGCATTGTTTTGTTTTTTGTCGAGACAGAATGAGAGCCAAATGATAATTTCGTTTCTGCTCTTTTTTTAGCTCGTTTTCCATTCACGTAAATACACTCTCGCTCATGATTATTATGTACGCGAGAGTGCAAACACCTGCGAGTAGTAATGAGAAGAAAAGTGTATGAATTTATACATTATTCAAAGCGCCGTCTGCAGGCTCAACGAGAATCACTTACTTATTCACTCACGCTGCTCATTCTGGCGCTCCATTCATAATCACCCCGTCAAAAGTGATTCTCGTATTTGCCGATTGACGAGTGTGGTAATGAGAAGCTTTGTCAATTATTTAACGGGATTGAAAACTAATTAAGCAATAATTAATTAGACTGTCAAAATTTATGAAAAAAAATTCAAATCCTTATTAAAAGCATTAATATTAAAATCTTTCAATTTAAATTTGGTAAGAATAAGGAGCATTTTAATTGACCTTTTAAAATTTTAATTTCTCATACTACAATTCATCAGGTCAAAACCTTTTGATGTATTTGAATACTGCAAACTACGGGTCAAGAAATTGCATCATATTTGCTTATTACAATTATTGTTATTTGCACAAAAATAATCAATTATCCGTGTCTGTTATTTGAAAATCAGTACAGACATACATTTATTAGTTAGATTTGTTTCAATAATTGATTGAAAGTTATCATAATTTTTACCTCAACTTCCCAAATTCTTCCATTGAATTTGTTTAACCGACATATTAAAATAACTCCTTGTAATAAATTAGATATGAAATGCGTTAGAAATTTAGCACTCTCTTAGTTGATGAAAGTATTGCAGAAACAAGGTTACTATACTCAATAAATTACGTTAATCTGAACATTTTTATCCTTATAAGCTTGATTTCATAGAAAAATATAAAGTTTCTTTGACCTCTAAAGGGAAAAAATTGTGCTTCTCTGCAAAATAGGAAATCAGAACCGCCACCGTTTACAAGGCTAACAAGGGTGCGACTGTGAGCGTCGCATATATTTTCTCATACTCCAAGTTCGGACTGCAGATGAAAGTGTTTTCCGAGGAATGCAAGCGGAGGAGTGTTGGTCGTGGTCGTTGCTTGCTTGCATCGTCCGACCAAGGAAGGATGCACGCGGCGTGCATTATTCATTTGCTCGAGTGCGCTCGCCAGTTGCATACAAAAGGGCCCAAAATATAGAACACAACTACACACAGACGATGCACTTGAACGCGGGCGGGGATCATCCTTTTGCCAGCCGTGATAGGGAAGTGATAAATTGCTGTCAATGCTCGATGCCAGCAAGTGGTTGTCGCCGTTTTTCTTCACGCTCTGCAATAAATTTTGAAAAGCCAAGCGTTCTCAGAACAACACTTATTGAAATATAAATAAGTCAGGAATTCAGTGGTTTGTTCTTATTTATTTGAAACAAAATTTTAACTGAAAATAAAATGTTTTGTAATATTTTACTTCATATTTTAGAATTCCGTAATAATTGTAAAAAATGTAAAATGAATACCATATTCTTTAAAAGAAACAGATACATAATTATATAATTAAATTTTCCTTCAAATTCATTATTTTTATTGACAATTTAAAACTAATAATGAAAAATACCATTTTTTCAATATTTTATAAACATTTTAACATCAAGTTTATTTCTTTTTTGTTATAATTTTGATAACTTTGAAATCTGATTATTCAAATTTCTTACTAGTAAATTTTTCACTGCCCCGTCTGACAAATCAAACTCAATCAAATGACTCTCAAACTCGATTTGGACAGAAACCCATCGAGTTACACGAGTATTGAAGGACATAAATTAGCACCCCGGTGGAAGTGCAATTGTCCAATCGGGCCCGGAGGCAAATTGCATTATTGGCACTGCCCCCTGCGAGCCGCCGGACGAGGAAACTCTCTCTCTCTCTCAGCAGATTCGGCCGGCGAGACTCTCGTGCAGGATAAATAAAATAACTGTCGGCAGAACAGAGCTGAGAGAGACACGGAAATACAGCACGCATAAATCACCAATGCACTGGCCTGGCGCTATCATCATCATGTTCTCCAATGCAAGAAGACAGGATGTCCGGTTTGACCAGCAACACACACACAGCTATAGCTGCCATGCTGATGTATGGCACTCGCTTCTAGTTGGCTCACTGTGCAGGATGTGCAGTAAAATGCAGCAGCCATAATTTCCACTGCGTGCTCTGCTTTTGATTTGTAAATTTTAATATACGAAGAGTGCAAAAATGGTTAAATTCACTTTTATTATTAAGGTTCCATATATTTTTTAATAAATTAATGTTTTAAACAATTTTTGACTCTAGTTGATTTGATCCAAATATTTTAGCCAAAGCCAAACAAGTTTAATTCAAAATTTGAAGATAAATTTATATAAATTCTATTTACATCACTTAAAACTAATTAAAAATTATATCTAAAATTTTATTTTAATTTCCATAGTTTTAAGTGTTACATTTTTTTTTAATAAAATTTAAATAATTTTTTATTTTAAAACAAAAAATTTATCTAAGCATATTTAATTTTTAATATTTTTTAATTTTCAAAGAAAATTAATCTAGAGTCGTTTGTTTTAATTTTTTTTTCATTAAATATCCAGTTCGTTATATCTTGTTAGTAAAAATTTATCAATTGATTGATGAATCTTCCGCTTCGTTGGTTTACTTGAATTGCTCGAATTTCTGCTAAACTGTGATAAAATATTACGTTTTCGAGTCAACAATCCTTTATCTGCAATTAAAGGTTAATTTTTATTTTTAATTTGATTATTCGTGTTTACAATTAGTATCTTTTGTTGAAATACTCATTCAGTCAATACTATGTTTCATCAAATTTTTTTTTTTTAATACGATAAGTACTGAAATTTTGTATACAGTTTTTTTTTGACCAAGTAATTGATGATGTACCAGCCGAAAACGAGTAATTTTCATTTTGAGTAGAAACCGTTTATGGAACAATCGCAGCTTGATGGTGATGATAAGGCAAATCTTTCAAAACACCATTTCGCAGCGTCACCCCCAACAGCACGAGTGATTTATTTTAACTGCACAAGTCGGTCGGTCTGTCTGCCGAGTGGGGCGCGCCTACGTACGTATCATTATAATAATAAAGTTGAGATATATCGCGTCGAAATGATGATCATTAATATTGTCGCGCTTGTGCAGCAGCACGCCCGGCTGCATTTTTTGAGCGCACGTGACTGGTACAGCGGCGCGCAATTCATTATTTTATTGAATCAACCCCTGGGACTGACTTTATGGCCGGGCGAGTGTGCGAGGTTTTGTTTGCAACGCGCGGCCATTGAAATACATACAACGAACGCCCTTCCTTGCAGAATTAAATGTATCAAGGGCGGAAAAAGGGTGCACTATGAACATAAAAGTAGCTGATTTATCGAGTTCAATTTTCATTTCAGTCAAAGTCATGCAGCGTCGACTGGTGTTGTTTGCAAAACATGTCAAGCAACAGAAGTTGAAAATATTTTGGTCGGTTTAAAAATTATGAAGTCACACCTTTCAAAATGCAAATATTTGTTTTTCTAGGTGATTTATTCATATTAAAAAACTCGTTAAATCTTCAAAATTTTGAATGCGTTAATTTCAATTAATAACTTCCATAATCATCGGAATTCCGTAATCAAATAATTATTACTATGGACCATACCTAATTCAAACATTGTCAGCTACTTTATTTATAAAGAAAAAAAACGTTTTTTTTATTGTTTAATTTATAAATTAATTTAATCATACTAAAGATGTATTCCATAGATAAATAAAAAACAGTAAACAAATATTATTTAATATTACTAAATAAATAAAAAACACAAATTGCTTTCTTGTAGAAAATTCAGATTATTTTAAAAATGTTTTTTTTTTTTTAATTGAACTCTTATTTATTGTGATTGTTAATGGTTTGCTTTATCTTAATAAATGGAGTGGATTCCGTCGTGAAACAAAAAGAGCTGCCATTAACCCGAAACTTGGCGACGACGAGATAAATTGAGCATGCAAGGGTTGAAAAGAGCGAGCACGGAAGGCTGCCCTATTCGTTTTTCTCTCTGTTTCTGTTTGCGCTACGGCCATGTGGCTGGCGATAAAAACAAGAGGGGTTGTTTTATTTACTAGAAAAATTGCTGCGCTTTTAGACTTTCCAAGAGTCAGCACTTATATTATTTTTTAAACGCGCGTGCAGCGATAGCAAAAGACCCTCTCGAAACACAAAGCTCAGCAGGGTGATTACATCGTTAACTTTTGCCTCATTAATTAACCCCCATTCGGAGAGCGGCAAGCTTTGTTGAGCTGCCAAATGGAGCGTTTGTTGGTTAATTTTATAAAGATTTTTTGATCCATTCGCTCCAGATGGCGCAGAATTTTCTTTTTCCTAAACAGCGCTCAACCCTTTCAACAGTCCTTGTGTGTTTATTTAATTGAAGTTTACCCTTTATTAATTTCTCTCTCTACTGGTCCAGACTCCAGAAGTAAGAAATAGCTTATCAACAACTATTAAAAATTGACACGCCAGGTAATTGAAGTGCAAGATATACCCCGACATAGGATTAAAAAATTTATTTCCTGAAAAATATTTTTTTCATTTATCAAATAATTTTTAGCATTTTATTTTAACACTTAATTTTATTTTAAATAATATTTAAATTATTTAATTATTTTTATCGGCAATAAACGTGTTATCATGTGTTTTAATATTTCCTTGAAATGTAGATAATTTATTTAAGTATTATTATATATTGAGTCAATTATTCAACAATTGTTAAAATTGTTTGCAAACATAAATCGAAGTCCCCCTACTACGGTCCTTTTCTCAATCATTACTATTAATATCATAAATTTCGCCTTTATAAATTAACATTTAATGTTAAAACAAAAAATACAGTAATATTTAATTTCTCAAAAAGTCGCCGGAGCAAAAAGAGTCTCAAGCTGTTATCGCGAAGCGAAAGAATCATTAATTGGGGTCTTTAGTGTGAAACCGTTGAATAAATTTAAGCACTCGGCCAGCATATGGAGAGCCTGTTGGAAAAATTTATGCGCGCGAGTAACAAAAGTGAATACGCGCGTACGACGCGTATTTATATGGATTAAGGATGGCAAGCACACATATGGCGCAAGATGCGCGCCGATAATTCTTCATTTTCTTTTTCAGCGTTAAACATTACGACACGGCGGAGAACACACTTAAAATACAAACACCTGTAGATACGGCGTGTGTGTGTAAAAATTACACGTGTGCCTCGCCACGGAGAGAAAAAAAACGCGGATTACAAAAGCACTGCCCGCACTTTTTTATATTTTTTTACCACATAATCTCGCAGCTTTGATATGGAGAGAACAAAATTTTCAGCTTTGTTTCTTTTATTTAAATTAAATGGCAATTTAATTATTTTTAAAATGCTGCGGCGTATTTGAAATTTGAATGCCTTTTTCCTTAGTTTTAAATTTATTGGTTTGAGATTTTGTGATAAAATATAAAAATGAATTTTCAAGGAAGCATGAAAATTAGTAACATTTTCTTGATATGAAAATGTTGGAATATAGTTTACTGAAAATTCTTAAATTTAATAGCATCGGTGCTTATTATCACAAAATTGATTGAAGGAATACAATCCAGGAGTTTGAGAACCTTTCTCAAGCAGAAACTTGTTACTAAAGACACAATTTTTCGCGATTTTCATATTATAAATTTTTTTAAGTGGATTCTTAGGAATAACAATCAGAAGAAAGTGATTAAATATCAAATGTATGAAAGCAAACTGAACAAATAATGGGAAATTGTGGAGAAAAACTAATGTTCTTCTTTATCAGAAGGATTTGAAATGTTTCAAACTATTATATCAAATAAAGTCTATTTTGTTTATTTGCCCAAAAAGCTTCAATAATTTTGCATTTTACTGAAGTTTAAATTAAAAAAAATAGTTATTATCAAAATTTACATGATTTTAGCACTGGAGAGCCCCTGAAATAAATCAAACCTTATCGGATGCAAACAAAAACATTTTTTTTTCTAGCCGCTTACAAAAGTTATTCGCAACTTCCATTCGAGTGGTCATTTGCTTCAGAAGTGCAAAACCCCGAGAGGGAACGCAGCCGTTCAGGCAGATGAGGTCCCAAAAGGACTCATTTATTATTGATTCTCCTCGGCAGAGCGTTGGAGAAAAAAGCATTTCTGCACTGGGTCTTACGGCCGCAGAATTGCAGCGCGAGACGCACCCACGTCCACACCCAGCTATATAGAAAATTGTAGGCGTATATATAATAAAAAGACGTCACCCCTGTCGCTTGCATTCGTTCGCGCTATATCTGCGCCTCTCTGGTTTTGCTCCCCAAAGCAAAGTGTCCTGCTGAATATGCATGAGGATGACGAAACACCTCTTCTTCTCCGTCCCCCATTTCGCAGTACAGCACTGAGAATGCGTGTCTGGTGCCCCTCAAGATATCAACACACGCCGCACCACTCATAACTCCACTGAACTGCATCCAAGGCAAAGACAAAAATCTTGCATTAAACAAAGATTTAATTAAATTTAACACAAATAAATAAAAATAAAAATTAATTTTATTTATTTATAAATTTTTATTTCTTTTAATTTCTATTTCTTTAATTATATAAAATAAATTTTTTTAATGTTTATATTTTTTTAAATATTAAATAAGACTATGCTAATCTCTAATATCTGCAAATCTAATTTATCTTTTCAATTGAATCGAATTTTTACAACATAATATTAAATATCAAGGTTAAATTTTAACAATTAAATCTATGATAAAAGCTAAGTAATTTGTTCCTTCTCCGGACATTGTCACGTGTTAACCGCTTATAAATAAAATTGTAGAAAGAAATTAAAATTATAAGGAAAATTTAACTGACTCTAAATGTGGGAGCTGGGGTATGAGAGTGATGATGATTTCTTTATTTTACATAATTATGCACAAATGACTAGAAATTATCATGGTTGATTATTTCTCAAATTTTTTTAAAATATTCAATTATGAACATTAATTTTTATAGATATTCGTTTGCAGTTCATTTCAATTTATTTGTATTTCTCAAGTGTAGAAAATAATATAAGTTGGTCTAAATATAATAATTACTTAAATATCCAATCTGGCATAAATTTTTTCAAAAATTTATACTGTTTAGTTGTTGTAAAGACTTTTGGCTAATCAAGCCTCATTCAATATTTGTACGATTGTTTCTATTTTTCAATTTACCAATTTCAACTAATCATTCTTGGAAGGAAAAATTAATAAACCGTCCGATTCTTAGCAGCTGCCCACTTTGTCAGTGCAGCTGCTCTGATTGCGAAAATTAATTACTATTGCGAAAAGTTTTGTACTCGTGAGCAGAGCTCACCGAGAGTCGACTATACTTGGACATGTAGAAAAAGGGGCACGGCCGATTTTGCTTTTTTTCTGACCAGCCATTCCGCCGGGCAAACGGCGCGGCGCGTTCGATTAAAATCCCAGTCACGTGCGATTGGTTGGTCTGCGAGAGAGCGTGTGTGTGTCGGTTGATATTGGTTGCAAGCAAGAGAGGCTAGGCATGCAGGTGCCTCGACGGTGAAAACAATATTCTGCGCGTTTTATATTGACAGAATTTATAGATAGAAATGTGTAACGGCGCCGTATGTATATAGTTGGCACCTCATTTGCAGCGAAAACGCTACTTCTGAGCACGGCGAATGAATATTTTATACTTGCTAATTCGTTTCTCACACTCGCGGCTCCGCTGCTGGCGAAAAGAGAGGCGATAATTGATAAGTGTTAATGCTCATTCGCAGGCGGGCGGGCGGAAGCGGCGCGGTGCTAAGTGAGTAGTGCTGATTACGCTTTGAGTGATTGCACTATTTGCATATGCTCAGGTGTTATCGCGAGACTATGCTGTATGAACACGACATCGCTCTGTTTGCTCTCGGCCGACGTGTTAATTTAAGGTGGCGTTCTTGATCAAACCAGAAGCATCCTTAAAATTAATTGGAATTTTTATTCAGATTTTCAATGAAAGGATAATTAATCCCAATTAATCATTAGAAAGATGTGAATAATGAAAATGAAATGATATGTAAATTAAAACCATCTTCAGTTAAAACACAAAAATAAAAAAGACCTATTTGGGACAAATTAATTTAAACATTTTTATTCTAATTGATCTAATTATCTCTATTAATTTTTTCTCAAAATCTGCCCACATTTTCACTGTTGCTAAAATATTTTTTAAGTGGTTTAAATAAATTTTATTAAAAATTAAATTAAACATTATTTAATGTTATTATTTTGTAGATTTTTAAAATAAATTTAAATTCAAACTTAAATTCTAATTTTTTTTTTTTTTAAATAAATTATGAATTATGTAAATGTAATATAACATTCATAAAGTTACAATATCTCGTTTGATGCTTAAAGGCACTTCTCACTTTCTTCTTTTCTAGAAACTGTTGAGTTTAATTTTTTTAATATAAAATTACTATTAAATTTGAAATTTGAATATCAATGTTATGCTGTTTTATATTTATAAAATATGCATTAGCTGCTATTCTCAATAATTAAAATAAATTTTATATTTTATTTCAGAAAACAAAGATATTGATATTAATAAATGTTCACACTGAACTTTTTCTATGTTAAAGATGAATCAAATCTGCCGGTACGACTAATTCCCCTTGTAATCCACCCTCTTCGCTGGTTTGCAAAGTCCGCACAAAACGGTCAAGCAAACGTCTTCCTGCCGGTCACGTGCACCCCTAGCTGAAGCAAGAACAAATTCCCGTCTTCCTCTATATTGCGTTATTTTCCCACGGGTTGCATAATGAAATAAATCTGATGGACGCAATTAAACGAATTAATCCGGTCGGAAGGGTGGTCAGACGCTGTTCAACCAAAATATCGGACGCTGCATTTGCAAGCGGCACGTGCGTGTCCCGGAGCGGAGGAGAATGAACATCCGAGAGAGCAGGGCGGCTACCCCTCTCGCTGCCATTGTCGCGCCGACCGGAAGTGATCTTCTCTCGGCGGTTCCGTTTGCAAAGTCACTGCATCGAGTCGTTTATCTTGTCACGTCTCAATTACGTGTATGATGAGCCTGCTGCAGCGGCACCCCATAATGCTGTTCCTAGCCAAAAATGGGCAGTGAAACAATAATTTTTTTAATGAAATAATTTCAATGGTAAAAAATATTGGAATTCTTTTAACCTTGTTGTCTAATTTTGTCTGCTAAATGAAGACGGTCTAAAATCAATAAATGGATCACGAATGGTAAAATTATAATCATTAAAATAAAGCTCAATTAATTAAAACCGACAAACGACACATTCAAAAGTGAAAGAAACCTAATTGAATTTGCCTAATAATTACAATCAGAATTTACAAAGTCATGAAAGCCGCAATTTATTTTAATCAGACTTCACAATATAATTAACTTCTTTGTCGTATCAAAATATACAGTACATGACTTTGAAATCTTTGAAATGGAAATTTCTTTTGACAACTAATATTGAAAAATTTTATTCAATTTTCACTTTATTTTCATTTGTCATTTTTTTTAAATAAGATGTTGGAATTGCTTATTTTAAAACCTGCTGACCATTTTGACACTGCCCTTCTTCAGACACTGCACCGTCGTTATGTGCGTTATTATTGCCTTGGTACTGGACCCCAGCTGTATGTACGCCCTGAATGAATGCGTGCACGCAGAATTATTATTATACTTATTCACTCACTCTCGCCCCCTCATTCGAATGAAATTTATCTCTCTCACTTCTCTCGCTCTCATTGTCTTGCAAAGGTTCTTTCTCTCGTTCACCCCGTCGGAATGTGCGAAACGCCAAAGGGTTGCAACCCTTGTGTGCCGCGGGCGGAGCTGTCGAATATATATTCTCAGCATTGTCTGCATTGTAGTCCCCATTCGCACATTATTTAGTCTCATTTGCTCGGCGATGACTTCGCTAATGGAATGATGGAAAGCAGGGTTGCTCGGAAGTGAAGTCATTATGAACTGGTATGGTTGAATTGGAACAGGGGAAGAAATTAATATTTTTAATTTTTTTGTTTTTAAATTTCTTACTCAAGAATTTATTGTGTGAGAAATAAAAGTCAGAAATCTTAGGTTCAGAGAAATAATTTCTTTTAATTATTATTTCCCCGCAAAAAAAAATCATTGTTGACAAACTAACTCAACTCAATTTTGTTATTTCAACGCATATTAAAAAAAAAATTGAAATTTGATTAGAAAAAGGATCGAAAATTTATATTATTTATTTTAAAATAAATAAATAATTTTAAAAATAAATATTATATTAAATTTTCGGTCCTTTTTCAAATCAATTGACACTTTCCCCCAAAATTTGGTTAAAGCTAAGTTTATATAGAAAGCTTTTTAACCTTTTTTTTAATTAATTAATTTGGGTTTTCAGTTCTTGAAGCTTCAATATCTGCTCGCCGGCACTCAGAAAAAAAAATTATTTTCTCTCTGCAACTTTCCCTCCATCGATCCCTCCCTTTCATTTATCTTTTTGTTTTGCCGATGAAAAATCACTCTGTGCTCGCTGCGCCGCTTTTGACTCAGCAGAATGGAGAATGGTTGTTTTGATATCTGTTATTAATGCTTTCATTCCATATCCCGCTCAGCTCGGCAAAATAACACGCAGCAAAAGCCGCGCCGGCAGCTGCGGCTGAGATAGAGACGCGGATGCGAGAGAGACGCGCGCGCGGATTCGGGCGCTGGCGTGAAATTGTAATGCTCGCGGAATGACGTTGGAATTACACACAATATGCATTGTGATTGATGGACTGATTGATCCCGCTGGTGAATAGATGTGTTTGAGCCGCGGCGGACGCATCGGAAATCCTGAAATCGATACCGAAAATCAATCCGAGAGCGCGATGAAAAGTGCGAGCCTGCGGTGTAGGCAGCCCGTTGGACGCGCGAGGGGAAAGGGCTGCATACTCTCCTCTTGTAAGGCGCTTTATTGAAAATCACGATTTACACGGGAAGATGAAAACGGGTTTAGGTGTGTAGGATAAAGAGAGCAAAGATAGTTAGTGACGTATTGTAATAAAAATTGTAAAATAATTTTTTGTTTAAAGCCGAAAATAATTTTTTTTTAGTTTTTTCTTCTTTGAATAAAAAAATAAAAAATTATTAAATAATTTGGAACGTTTTGAGGCGTAAACTCCAACCTTGAAAGCTAAGGATTTCTTACAAATTGTCAGTATACGTACATTTTTCCTAGAAAAGAATCGGATTTTATTCTATCCAGTTATATACAAATATATTACATAAAACACAAACAGATTTGTTAAATCCTCTAGAAGAGTCTTTGAATCAACATTATATTTGATTAGACAATTGAAAAAATGAAGTTGAAGTCATTCAAATGTAAAATAAATTCACGAAACCAGCAGGAATCTAAATTTGTTGGTTAATTCTCAAGATTTTTTATACTTACAATCGTATAAGGCATTTAAATATATTTAATTTTATTTATCTATTACAAATAGCAATAATATAAAAAAATTTCTATTATAAAGTCAAATAAAAATCCTAACTAATCAATTGTAAATTAAAAATTAATTAAATCAATGTATTTGTTAATTAATTAATAAATAGTTATTTATAAAATTGAGAAGCAGTAAAAATATTATTTTATTTTAAAATATTTAATTTTTATTTTAACTAAAAACATTCATATGAAAGGATAATTACTGAACAAGTAAGTTTCAAACTTAAAAATTTTATTTACAATTTCATCTTGCATGTAATGAAAATACGGACTCACCACTCACTTAAAAATTAGAACTATAGATTAAATGAAAAAAAATTTACCGTCGCAAAGTAAAGCATAAGTTTAAATTTGTATCCAAGCCAATTTTGAAATTCAAAAGAATTATTGGCACCCTTGGTTTTGCCACTGCCACCACTCTATGACAGTTAACTCTTTGACGTGCAAACAAGCCGAAGACCATATCAAATGCAAACACTCCGAGCGCACACAAAACTGGTTTGCATCCGAATAACAATAAATAAAGCGCACACTTCATCTGGCGGACTAAATGAAACGCTGCAACCCCCTAGCTAATTCCAAACTCTGCAGGCACGCATCTCTTCGGCGGCTAATGCCACCCCCTGGCAGCCGCGGCGACACATGGCCGCGTCGGGGGTGAAATTAAGGGAGATTTTCTATGCCAACACCTTGCGATAAAAAAATCCACGCGCCTCTATTAAAACTGAAAGAGAGAAAAGAGAGAGGGTCGATGCGCCGGAGATAAAATTAATCTGGCGACCGCGAAGCTCGGGGGTGAATTTCCCTACCAATTCCACCCCCTGGCCGAGCGAGTTGCGCCAGATTCGCTGGCTATGCCACACTGTCAACATGTATCCTGGTTCTGGACAAATGAGACTCTCGCACAAAAAATGAATGATCTGCGCACACTATAACTGACTAACTGCTTTTTCCCGCCGGGCGAGGGTGCTTTGTGTGTCGCTCGCCGTAATGTCTGCGCTAATATATGACTAATTTGGACGAGCACAATGCTGGTCACGGGAATTAATGGCAGTTGACCTTCTGCTGCGCCTTCTGCTGGTTTCGTTCAAACGGCGCACGGAAAGTTGTGCTTTTATATTGGGTGCGTCTGGGGACGTGAACTTATAAATGGTTATGATTAATCAGCGAAAATATAACTTTTAGGGATTGGAATGTTTTTTTTTATATTATGATATTTTTTTTTATTTATGATATGATCAAAAAGACATAAATAAAATATTTTTAAATAATTTTTACCATAATATTTTTTTCATTTACTGGTTAAAAGAAATTTTTTAAAGCTGTATTATAATTAATTACAAGAAGTTGGATAAGAAATCATACGCGTCATAAGTTTTTATTGCATAAATAAATAATTTAATGTAAATATTATATATTTCATAATGTTTATTTTAATTTTGTACTGTTAAATTTATTATATATTTTTTATATATTGATTTGTTAAATTTTAATTATATGCATGTATTTATATTTGGTTTCCAATAATATAAAGTGTGATATATATTGTATCCAATACATATAGCAGGAATGTTAAATTGAATATAAAATTGATTGGAGTCATTATAAAGCATGAAAAATATTTATAAAAATTCTGATAATACATTAATCTTTCGTACTCATTTTAATGTGATTGGTAATAAGTTGAATTAAAAAAAATTATATGCTAAATAAACAAGTAATTTAACATTCTTGAAGGAGTGGAATCTTTTAACCCTAATTTTTAACCAGTAAACTCATTGACGGAAATTCCCTAAATTATACATGTTCCTTCCAAAGCCCTCATTATTAGTTTTAATTTAACCAGCAGAAACTATTTTCTTTTGATTTGATTTAATTATGTATTAGTTCAGAAAAAATATGGCACACATTTAAAAAAAAACTATTACCTCAGAATTTGTCAATCGCACCCTTGATGACTAATTTCAAACCTGCACGAAATATCACTTTTCAATCGCTCAAACACCCATTGGTTTATCTTGAAACAGATTTTTCATGTTAATTTAACAAAATTTTTTTTTAATGATTGTGTACCCTCCAAACGTATAACAACTAAGCTGATATATATATGGGATTTTTTTAAAAATAATTAGAGGCCGCTTTGAATGGTGATTAAACTTGCTATTGCTTTTTACGTCTGAAATACAACAAAGAATTCACCTTAAATAAACAAAATATGTTATCAATCAATTTGGCCATCGTAGATTAATAGTAAGCTCTAAAAATTACAAGAATGTTTCAAAATTAAAAAAAAAAATTATAAGATTAGTCGACTTTTCCAATTTTGCAGCTGTCGTGTTTTGTTTTTACTGACGATTTTAATAGACTTAGGGAAAAACGAACAAATCAATCCCTACAGGGTAACATGCACCCTTTGGTAATCACAGTGATTTTCCTCTAAATGCCGGCAACTCACCTTCACAAAGGTAATCCTTTTTTTTTACCTCTCTCGCATCCCTCTCGTCTTTGTTATTTCACTTTTCGCTCAGGGCCAAAGACGATAAGAACGCGCGTAGTCGATTTGGGCGTCCCGTAAGTGCCTTTAAAACGATTCAACCTTCCGAAAGGTTTAATTAAGCCTGCACCTGTACGTCCCTCTTGTGCTTGCGTGTACTTTTTCGTAAACGGTTCTCGAGTTTTGTGTTGCGTCTCTCGCTGAAAGGCATTTCTGCGCGCCGGGCAAAAAAGTGAGCCGCGCGCGTTTTTGCGACGAGACGCGCGTTAAATCATTGTCATTCCGTCGGCTGCGGTTAATCAGGAAATTCATTTTTAATGATATGTCTCGTTGTAATGATGGCATGAGCGCACATACATACTCTCCACAGGCATAATAAGTAATTACGTTTTGCGCTCGCCAGGAGCTAGTCCCGCCGTAAGAAAAATTGCCTCCTTTAACGCTTCGCAGACTGCGCAGAACGGTGTGCAAAGGCTTATTAACCGGTCAAATATCAAGTTAAAAAAAATTATACACTACTATGTGTGCAATAATTTAGCATGATTTCTATTTGTATATTTGGCAAACAATAAATTTTGTGCCTTTATTTGTAAAATAATAAATTATCCCAAAATTATTTCTGCTGCATTAAAACAGCAAATACTTTTAACCTAAAAAAATAATCCCAAATATTTGAAATTTTCTATCCCACTGATATTTTTTGCATATTATATAACCTACACACAAGTAATCGACCTGCTATTTTTCTATGTTGATAACGTAATAGATTAAAAAAAAATCATCAAATGAGCAAATACTCAAGCGGTTTATAATTTGACTAAAACATACTAAACTACCAACACTGTAGAAAAACCACCCACAGTGATAATTAATTTTAATTTAAGTGAATTTTGAAGTAAATAGAAGAAGAAATTGATATTTCCAATATAAGACTTCCTGCAATTTTCTTTGACATTCAAATGCACGTCTTGATTTTGACATAATCTAGCCTATTCATATTTATAGTCCGAAAAAGCAAATTAAAGATTAAAAAAAATTTGAATAATATAATATGCAAATTTATATTGAAAAATAATTTGTCGAAAATCCCGATGTTATCGACATTTTATGAAAAGTAATGTTGGATATTTTCATTCCAAGAGTTTAAATTTTTATAACAATTAACTCACAAGTGCTGAATAAATTAAAAGATTTGCAAATAAAGAAATTTTACCCAAACGTGTGACATTTCACAGACGAATAATCTCAGAACTGCCCATTAATTTCAAATAATCTGAGATCCGCAAACCGCCGCCAGTTTTTTTCCATTCTTTTGCGAGACACAAATTAATTGAAATTCAAGCCGTGCAACCCTGGTCGTGCAATAATAACATTATTGGCGGCGGAGTTAATGTTGTGCGATGCAGATGGATCCGCGTGTGCTGCTGTGTGCCAAGATGTTGCCTCGCTAATCGCATTAGGCCAATGTATCGAGAGAACCGCCGAATTGCCGGAGCAAAAAATTCAATCCGTCGGCAAAATAACTCTCGAGCCGCTTTCTTTCTTTCTCTGTGTGTTTCGTGTTGGGCTGCTTGTCCAGGGAAATAAAAAGTTGGTCCGCACGGTACACGCGGCGTTACACACGTACATACATACCTATGTGCTGGCGTGTACATAAGAAGGAGGCACCCCTGACTGGGTATGCAGCCACTTAGTATTCCGCCGGCGTGCACCTTACGATCGATTTCTCGCTGCCGGAGAGAGAGAGAGAGACGGACCACTCTGGCAGGACCTTTTCCATTTCGTACACACACATCCAGCTATGACAAGTCAAACACACGCACACCATTGTTTATTTCTATACACATATTTTCATGCCCACTTTTGACAGCAGCGACGGAGCTGCAATTTTATTTCCCAGCCTCGAGCTACTCTCGGTATAGCAACTGCTCATTGTCTCCGTGTTGCTTCGGCGAGCGAATCATATTTTGCCTCGTTGAAAAGTTTTAGGATTTGCCTTTAATTTTAATTTGATATATTAAATGACAAAAATACACAAAATAAATTATTTTATAAAAATAAAAATAATTATTTTTGTTCAATTAATTACTATGGGATGGGTATCAAAATTAATATAAAATTTTTCAAAACAGTATTATTTATTCCAATTTACCAATAATAATAATTGGATAACATGCAGAAATGGTTGCTTCTAAATATACCAACATGATAAAAAAGAGACAACAACAAAATGTATGTATCCCTTACTGCTTACAGGCAACATTCATAAGTTCAGTGCTGAATTTCTTTTCTTAATGCTTGAAATAGAGATGCATTAAATATTATGAAATTACAAAATGTGTATGAGCCCGGTTGAACACACAAAAATAACGTAAACACCGCTAAACACCTTAAATAAAAATTTAGCATGTGCATTTTAAATAAAAATTTATTTGGATATTTAATAATTTTTTTTCCAAATTTATTATTTTAGATATAATTTTACAATTATTTCGCATTATCAATTTTTATATCTTATTTATAATTACAACTTTAATATTACGAACAAACACAGGTGATATGAACCACTTTTTTGTTAAAAACATATAATAGGCTTGCAATTTAAATAATGAATATTGTATTTCAATAGCAGCAATTGTATTTATAGGTGAAAACTCACTTTAATTTAGACTTAATTTGTAGACCTGGATAGATTTATAAGTTTCAACACATTCCTAATATTGTATGAACAAATTTTATTGAAAAATAAATTAACATTAGAAATTAGAAATCAATGCAGAGAAAAATTAGTAACAGTTACTAAATTAAAAAGTAAATTTAATTTATTTGAATTAGTACCACAAGCTCATGAGATTCATATGTTTATATCTGATTGTATAGTTAAATTTACATAAATTTATTTAAATATTAATAATGTATCTTACGAATTGAAATTAATAGACATATTTTCAATCTTCCGATAATTTTTATTTCACCTTTTTCCTACAAAAATTCTTCACAATTTTTTTATAACCTCAAAACATTTTGCATTTTTTTTTCTAAATATAAAATCCGTATGAAAGACAGGACAGGAAAGCTGCAGTGCAGCATCTATTATTATATTATGATGCAGATGTGTGCGGCACTTAGTCGCGCCAAAATACTGCCAGAGATGCAATGGTACGGTGCAATACTATACAGAGAATGTGTGTGCCTATTACGCGCAAATATATAATAGTTGAGGCCGGTAGCCGCGGGCTCAGTGTTATTACATCAGGCGGGGTGCCGGGCATTATGATTATACCGGCGGCGGCGACTATTATGATTCGCCATCCAAAATTCATCGGAGCGTGTCCGTCAAAGTGCTGAGCGTTTGTTCCGATGGGTCACACAACCAACGCGACGAGATGCTAATTGAAGTGGACGCGCCACTTAATTTAAATCAGTTTGCCATCACACCAGATGTTTGCACGTGACGCTCGAGAGCAAATGATCGAAATTATTCGCCATTCCCAACAGCCTGATTGGCACTGAGATGCGATTTGTACAATGGTAATTGAATTTAATGCATGTACATTGCACAGAAACCATGACAGGCTGAAATTTTCTAAATATAAGGGATATTTTATATTTAAATTACTCGCCTAAAAAAAATTCTAAATTAATTTGGACTGAAAAGAACAGTCAACGTATAAAAAAGGGCAAGAGAGAGAGTATTCTTTTTTATTGGATATTTTTGCTTCTTGGTTTGGATCAAGATAAAGACAGATAAAGAAGTGATGGAATTTAAATAGAAAATTAATTTTGCTACTAATTTTTTTATATATTTTAAATGGTTTTAATAGGCGTCAGTTTCAGAGAGAAAACGTGCTGGCTGAATATATTAAACAAAAATTTGAAAATACATGTTTAGTTTTTTAAATGGTTTAATTACATCAAAAAATTCAAGCAATATTCTCCTCCTGAATTTACTTTGCTTTTACATGCAGATTGTGCACCTTCTTTTGCAAAATTGATTAGGTAATTTTTAGTTGTAGATATTTAAGCAGTAAAATTTCAAACTAAAATATATTTAAAAAAATTGCCAAAATTTGCGCCATCATGGACTCAATTTTGCAACAATCTTCAAAATCCTGATGAATTTGAAAACAAAAAACAAAACTCTTTGAAACACTATAATTAATATTGTTTTTGTTATGAATTGCCTGAAAAGGAATTCCACACAGCAAGGTCACTGCGCTCTCGCTCTGAAATAAGTAATTTTCCAGAGCAATTAATTAACATAAAACGAATTTTCTCAATTCGTTTCTCTGCGGCCGAAGATTGGATTACAAAAGTCTCGAGGATATGAAGAGTGGGTGTGACCCGTCCGAGGTGCGGGTGTTCGTATTTTTCTTGTTTTATTTTCTTCAGCTCATATAATGAAATGGTACGTGTTTTACCCCGAGGGTGTCACCGCGCGCGTTCTTTTTCTCATAAGCCGGCACGTGAATTATGAAAAAAAAAAAAAAAAAAAAACGAATGCTGCCAGTGTCGAGATCAACCGTGAAATGCAAGGAAAGAGTTAACAGCAGCACGCCCAAAAATAATTCCAGGCATGCACTGTAAAAATTCACGACTTCCTACACGGCGAGTCGACGCGAAGTCGGACGGACCCTCTCACAATCAGCGCGTTCACAACAAACACACACGGCAACGGAAATCAGGTTTCGGTCGGCCATTCTTTTTCGTTTTCGACTTTTCATTCAGGCGAGGGGTTCACGTTTGTTATCAGTTACAGACATAGGCATTTCCTGGAAGATACGCACAGATATTCTTGATTGGTTTGTTGGGAAAAAAACTGACGTCCCTCCATTTTTAATCGGAATAATTAAACTGAGCCAAGAGTTCCTTATTGCAGAAAATAATTAAACCAAATTATTTTCAAAAGATTTAAAATAACCTTTCAATTTTTCGTTTTTGTCTTTTGATTCAATGTGGAAGTAGAAATATTACAAAAAAAATTATAATGTGTAATAAAACTTTTTGATTTTTTACAACTAAGATTATTATTAAAGGGGGTGGATTCTGCACTAAAAAAATTTACAAAAAAAACCTCTCTTGCATTTTGGTCATGAAATTTAAACTTAATTTATTTTTACCAAAAAGTAGATTTCTTTTACTTTAAAAACAGACTTTTCACCGTTTCTATGGTCATGAATTCAACAGATTTGTACAATTTTACAATTTTTTTTTTTAAAGGTTGAATACATTTCCACGAAATCACGTTTGTAAATAAATTTTCACAAAATGCAACAATAAAAAGGAAAGACCGTTTTACACACAAAGTTGTTACTCGGAGAGTCATGCATGCATGAGCCGCCACTTTTTCCTTTCTTTCTTCCTCGTTATACCTGGCGCACTCAAAAATTATACATATTTTATTACGTGCGGCATAAAAAGCGCACATAACAAACGTAGCTTACATACTCTCATGCCATTTGTTAAATGAAGAGGTAATAATAATTTATGCAGTATCATTTCATCTCGCCTCCCATATTTTACCTCCTTTGTGCGGCACACACACGAGAGAAAGAAAGTGTACGGAAAAAACACACGCGATTCTAAATCATTCACATTAAAAATGTCACAATCGTGACCTCTCTCGGTGCTGGCAACCTAGTCACGTGAATTTTCAGTCGCCCACAAAACAGGAAAAGGGAGCGGAAATGAAAAAGTTTGATCTGATGGGAAAAGACCATTTATTACTACATAAATTATTCTTTAATAATTGTGTATATTGAATAAAGTGTTTTTTCCTACGAGCTGCTGTGCTTTTTTTCCAATACTCATAAAATGAATATAACAAAAAATGTAGCATTTCGAAGGAAATGATAATCATAATTAAAAATTTTATTTACCATTTTCAGCAAATAGCATTATTTTTATTTGCTATATTTTTTTTTCTCAATTTACAAATTTTGATTTTGCATAAAAAATATATCAAACTCATTCCAACAATGGTCACACGGCCTTATAATGAAACAAAACGCCATCACAAGCCTCGTCGCACTGCTGCTTTTGAAATAAAAAGACAAAGGACGTCAAAACTCACACAGTCATTTCGAATTAATAACGCGGCATGAAGCCGGATTTGTGGGCAAATGTCTATATTTTGACTGTCGGAGCGAGCACTTCGCCGGCAGTCCATTGTTTTTTGTTCTTTCTCATCATAATCTGCGCCGTTAGAGAGCTAATTTTTGTGTTTCCTATCTTGAAATGTGCGCACGAGAGAGATTTCCACCCGAATCTCTCATAGAAAGCTTTTCATTATTATATTTTCTGCTTCACGTTGTTTACTTTTTTTCATCGGGGTCGTGAGAAATTTGCGCCATTTCCACCGAATGTGTGAATTAATTTTTCGTGAAAAAGGTCGTCCCGCGTATATGTATTTTTTTCTCGTATGGCGCGTGTGTGACTATTTTTCGAGCTTTTCTTTTTTAGTGCGGGGAGCCGAGTTGCCGCGTTTTGTTTTTCTTTAATTTACTGACAGCTCACGACAAAGCAAAAGATTCACACACACACCAAGCGTGTTGAGAAAATTTCGGATTCACGACGGGCGCAAAAAACGAAATTAATGCACGGCACGAGCGGTAATTTTTTGTATTACAACAAACTCGTGTGGTTTATTTTGAAATGCAGTAAAGCGATATGGATCTCTCGTCATCAGCAAAACAATGTGCTAAGTGCTTGTAACCGTGATTGCATGGTTAAGTAATAAACCAAAAACCTTTCATGACCCACAAACGCCGTGAATGAAAAAGAAAATCATTTTCTTCCAAGCTGCGAAGGAATTTACGATAAATGCATTTAATAAGGAAATAGGTCATTTTTGTAATTATTCAAATTATCTTGTAGCATTATTTTAGAAAATTAAATATTGAATTTTAATATTGCAAAACTTTGGCATTGTGGAATGAAATATGAAATTAAAATATTTTAAGTTTTTTATTTGTGTAAGAATTTATAAAAAAATATGAATTTCAAATTTCGTCCAATTCTTTGACACCAGGATGAAAAAAATCACACAGATTTTCAGAAACTACACTAAATTCTTTGATCAATATCTGGAAACCGGAATAATTTCTCGTTTAACCAGAGCGCAAATATGAGACTGTTCTTTACACAATTAAATTCTAAAACATGCGGCACACTCTTTAATGACATAAATAAATTTTAAAATAAAGTCAGAACACTAGGAAATAACTATAAAAGGAAAGGCAGGGAAAATTATTTATAAGTTGAATTCAGAAAGGAAACATTAATTATTTTTGAGAAATTTCAGTCTGGAGACAATTTTCAAGACAGAACAATTTCCTAATTATAAGTTTTTAATATTTATTGTATGTGAACAATTTACTTTTGCGCCCTTTTGTAAGTTGCCAATTTAGCCTCCGCTTGAGGTGCAGAGCTTTTATATGTCTGCAAAATAATTCCTATTGTTCGAGAGCACGTTCGCGGGTACCGTCTGAACAGGAAAGACCATAAATTGTGTTTCAACCCGTTGTCGAGGGCGCGGTCTAATAATATTTTTAACAACCTGCAGCAGCGTCTTGATTTTTTGAGCTCTGACAGCAGCAGCCGCGCGGTCCCATTTTCTCAGTGAATAATAAATCCGATCTTTTGACAAGCAGCGCAGAGAAGAATGATCCTCAACACGGTGTCTTGTTAAACTGAATCAATCTTCGAATGGGATGAAGTCGTCAAGCCATTGACAATTTCTGTCACTAATTATCCGCGATGACCTGCACGTTATTGAAACGTTTTATTCAACCAGGGCTATACATTTTAATATTTTTATTATTCCAGAGCGAGCGGTCCACAATTTATGGCTTTCGGATCCATAAATATAGAGCGTATTAAATACGCGTGCAACCATATTTATCTCTCTCGCGGCTCTCTACTGTGTGTGTTATTGTTATTTTTATTGGACGCTGCTGCTGATGTGGAGATAAACGGGTTTGGAACTGTGTATCCATTTATTGTTGACTCATTTTGATTTACGGGCCGTGCATGCATGAGGCCAATTATTTATGATTTGGTTTCATTCATCTTAATCTCGGTGTTACGGAAAAATCAATTCTTTTTAAGACGATTCCTAATTTTCAAAGTAGTATAAGAGTCGAAAAATGAAAATAAAAATTAATGAAAGTGTTTTTTAGAAAAATCTTTAAAGCTCGATCACGGTGAATTCTGATTGATTGTAAAAGCTTTGTGACATGATGAGTTAATCCACAATATTTATGGTATGCAAAAAAAGGAAACATGATTCTCATGAATTTATAATTTTTTTATTGTATATAAAATTATATAGCTCGTTTAAAAGAAGACCTTTTTCTGAAATTGTATATTTTTCAATAGGCTCACGCTTAATTGTTCTAGTAAAAGTTTAAATTCTTATATATCCAAATTTAGACAATTCTATCATTCCAGATGTATGTACACAAAAAGCCTATTTATAAATCACGTTTTGTGAAAAGTCCATTGGATTCGTTTTTAGTCATACATTGCTTTGGTTCAGAATGACACATAAATTTCACAAAGGTTATTGGTATAAACTGTCAAGTGGATATTAAAATTCTTTGATTCCTTTATTTCCATTGATCATTAAAAGAACACCAAGTAAACATCATAAGTATTGATTAAAATAAAGTATATTATCCCATTAAAATCATCAACATGTTGCATTAACGCACTTCTCAGGGCATTCAGGCATGCTGCAAACGATAAAATTATGTGTCAATTATTAATAGATTAATTTTTTTAAATTATAATAATTTTTTTTATCCCTACAGTAAAGCACTAACAATATTTTGCAAACAATTCAGTTTTGATAAAAATTCAAATTAAAAAAAAAAAATAAAAAATATACTAATTGATATATTAGAATAAAAACAATTATAATAAATTAAAAAGACCAAAGAGTAGAGTTAATTTTATTATTGTATTTATTTAATAATACATATGTAGTTTTTTTTAATAAATATTAACTGACTTAATCTTGTTTTATGCACTAGATTGTAAAAATTTGAGTGGCCGCCTGCAACAGTTTGGCCGCCGGCGAAACGCGCCCTTGCTCGTTGAGGCGGCATCAAGGAGGCGGCCCCCGCTGACTGCCCCCCGACTCGCCAGCCCCCGGCCACACTCTGGCACAACTGCAGCGTAACGAGCTGAATTAACGCGAAGTGTCGCCGCGAGCAACATTACGCGGAGCAAAGCGCGCGACAAAAGCCCAATTTCCACCGTTCTTTCATGTGAAATTGCATAAATATAGACGAGGGCGCTTTTTCGATTGTGTGTGTGCGCAGCAGAGAGTTTGAATTAAATTGCGAGAGAGCTCTCGAGAACGCATGCACGCAGCACCCGAACCGACTCCCGCGCCTCTGCAACAATAATCATAATTCGAGCGCGCATTGTTCGCGCTCCCGATTCTCATGAGTTTTGACAATGTAATTTATAGCGCCGAAATTATTGCCTGGGAGACGCACACGTTTCTATGTTTGATGATAATTTCGCCGTGAACGCCGTTTGACTTGAATTTTCATGCGAAATGGAACGATTGTGCAGTAAAAAGATTTTTAGAATAAAATTTACCATTATATATAAAAAAAGCCAGAATAATAATAAAAAAAAAAAATTACCGAAAGAAAAAGCGACTTGAACAAAAAAAATAAATAGATTATCTATGATTTGTTTTAACAATGGATTAAAAATTATTTATTAAGTGTGAGGATTTTGATGTCTTTGTGGTTACTATCATAATTCTTAATATTACTTCATCCCCTTCTGAATATGAAGACGTTAATATTTAATTAATTAATTATTCATTATTCTTCAATAATTTTTATATAAAACTTCATTTCTTTCTAAAAAAAAAATAAGACGATGGAAAATAAAATAGGCATGGATTGCTATATTTGCTGAAATCCATAGTGATCAGCTTGACCTGAAGCAAGGTCCGCGCATCAGTAACAATGAAAAAAGTTTTGATTGTTGTTTGACCTCTCTGATTGAATACAAGTAAAGTTGTACCCAATCAGAGAGATCGGCAACAATCTAAATTTTCTGATGGGCGGACCTTGACCTGAAGGTTTTAATTGATTTTTTTATTGCTCAATAAATTTTATTTCCGTTAATTTATCACAATATATTAATTTGTATTAATCTAAATTTAATATATTTATTTTCTTCTCTTTCTTTTTATTTGTATAAAGAAGTCACATCAATCACAAGACGACAAATTTTTAAAATTTTTTTTTCTCGTAATATATAAAAAAAATATTTGATTACAGCAAATTTGATAAAAAAATTAATAACGAAATTAAATGTTTTTTTTTTTTAGATAAATCTAAATTGTGTGTCTTTCGAATGAATCAAAAGTGATAAAGACAATGATGTCTTTCTATGTGAGATCTTACAAACCCATAAAAACAAAGGATTGGGCGTGAATGTATTTGTACCTTTTGTATGCCGCGCGAGAGGACACACACAATATGCACGCAATACGACGCGACGTATAAATATAAAAATAAAATGAAGATATTTTACGCTCACACACACATACTTGCGCGGCGGGCAAAAGACTCACCTACGACCCACTCGGAATAAAGAGAGGAAATTCATTGGCAGCAATAATAAATATAATAAAGCAAATACGCCGCGCGTACACTTACATGAATTTCATTTTAAAGCATCGACACTCGCGTGTTGTCCTTAATGCAACATTTAAGTTTGAAACTCAGTAAATTTAGGAATAAATCTGTCAATGAAATCGTCGAGAGAGACAAAAAAAAAATGTTGAAACATACACCACGGACGCAGTGCTCAGGCAAGTATATAGATAGGTTTCTCTCTTGTGGACCTAAACAGACATTTATAAACGTTAAAAGACCACGCAAATTTTTTTATTATTTATCGGTTACTCGCGGAAATTCTTTGATCCGTCGACGAAATTTTTTTTGTAACACGGATCTTTAAAAGAATTCCTCACCCGAGGAACAATACAAAAACATATTTATTTTTTAGGTGTGTACATTTCCAAGCAAACATAAGTTGAGCAACGCTCGTGTGATTGCCTGGAATTAGCACAGCTTGTTTTGCAAATTACTGCGAGCAGAGTGTTGGCATCCGAACGGCCCTGCCGAGGATTGAGCTCTCGGTGCAGAAACACGTCTTTTATTGCCTTTATCTTTGGCTCCTCGCTGCGCATAGTTGGCAAATATTTCACCTGACCTTGGTGCGAGTGAGTGATTGTTGTTATTGTTGCGGGGCAACTCATTGGGCGAGGCTCCTTCGCCCAAATTGAATGAAAGCCAAGCGCCGAGTTGAATGAATGTTCCGAGAAGTCCGTGAGATTCTCGCAATGAAAATTTCACTTAGCTTTTTTCTACAGAGATAATTTTGTAAATGAACGAGGATCAACGAAATTTTAAATCATAATACTGATCAAACGATAGAGTATGAAAAAATTCAAAAAATTCAATATTGAGAAAAATACATACCAGTAGTTGCGGTGAAATAAAAATTTAGTTGTCTATAACACAAATAAAAGTAAAAAAAATAAATGTAAATATTTTCAAAATAACACCATTTAATAACTATTTAAAACACATATTTCTAATAAAATTTGTTTTTTTAATTTTAAAATATATATAAATTTTTTAAGACAATGTTTGAATTACAGTTTATAAGTACATTACTACGATTTAGGATTCTTTTTTTAATGTATTAAAATAAATAACCTAAAAAATTGTACATATATTCAAAGTTAACATTGTTTTGATACAATTCAAAGCCTGGAAACAAAATTTGTTTAATGTGCAGTGTCCATGCAATTGTTTACGTTTAGAATGGTATTCGTATTTTTGATTAAAAAATAAATTGAATAAATTTCTTAAGCAATAATGCAACTATAACTGTTTTGTAAGCACTAAATCAAGAAGTAGGAAAAAAACCGGGAGTTGGTACAGAATTCAAGAATCATTATTAATCAGTACCTACTTAATTAAGGCAAGTCTCGGAGTGCAAAAGGTTTTATTTTAATGCTTGAAAAAATTTGAAGCAATAAGACATAAAATAAAATAGTTTTTATCTCTTTTATGGTCGAGTTAAACTCCTCCAAATTTACATGAAATTAGAATATTGATGAATACAATTTCCTCATAGTTGGGGGCCGATGACAGATGAGAGGAACCTCGAGCGACGAATTTCGCCTTGAATCAATACTGGAGGCAAATCAAAGACCATCTCGCCTATATAAAACAATATACATTTATCGAGGGCTTATTATATTTGAGGCGCGATCACGCGAATGGCGAGTGGCGATGCGATGGTCCTTGGGCTCTTTATATGCATTGGCTCGCGTTTCTCCACGGCTTTCCGTGCGGCACAATCACATTTTTTACCCCCGTTTATAATAAATTTAATGCCTGCCCCCAGAGATATTACGTCTCGGAATGGTTGGTCACTCGCTTGATTTTTCACCGCGTGCAGCTCGGATTTTATTGCGGGGACAGAGGCAGGTGCTCGGCCACCTCTAAGGCATTCACCGAATTTCTTCATAATCATATTCCGATGACTTTCGGAAATTTATGAATTTTCCCCGCCGCCTCCCTGGCTCTGCGTTTTCGGTTCGCCTCGGAGACGCCGGCCGGCCGGGAATTAGACACAATAAAACACTCCTCGGGTTATGCATGCATATAAAATATTATATAAACACCGAAAAAAAATATATAATAATTTTCCATCATTTTATTCATAATGCAAATGGAATCCGATCTAAATTGTAAATTCGCCGCTCCTGTTCGCCCAACAGCGAAACATTTGGTGGCAAAAAACGACAAGGAAGGTGATTTTTGACATGCACCACTCTTAATTTTTCGGCCGCGTGTGGAGACAAATGTTGAAAAAAAAATGCAAATTGTACCCAACAGTGAAAAAAATATATAAAGATATAACACGTCAATTGGTGGGAATTCAACAAAAATGATAAATTAATTACAGGAGTTTTTTTGAATCTTCCTAGAAAAAAGTTTATAATGACTTTCAAAAGTTATTTTTTATCTTTCAAAACATAATTATTTGCCTAAATAGTGCATGCGATTTATTATCCTTGAGAGAGCTTTGCAATTAAACTGATTGTTTATTTTCACCGAAAAGAATGTAATATATTCTTAATAAGGAGAACAGTTTTGATTGCTAATTTCTTCTTTCCTATGGAGATCTTATTTCTATTGTAAATTATAAATCACAACACTTGGAGTTAAGAATAACTTGGATTTACGGTATATTTTTTTATATATATTTTTATACAATTTTATGATTAATAATCAGTCTCTACCTGTTTTTTCATACTAAAATTTTGTATTTTCACAAATAGAAGTTTTTTTAAATTAGTTAAAATAATTTATTTTTCTTCTAAAAGACAAGTGAAATCAATTGTGGAATAATTGCTTCGTGGAAAAATGTGCTGGTGAAAAAATCACTGAAATGGACGAAAATAACGAGAAGCAAATTCTGGGGGTAAATTCATAAAATAATCCGTTCTCCTAAAATTGATTGCCTGATCTGAATGACCTATTTACATTTTTAGAAAAATGTATTAGAAAATTTTTAATACTACACATACCAAATTTTGGAAATGAAGCGATCGGGCTTTTCCTTGTTGAGGAAAAGCCCGATCGCTACATTTCCATCATCATCTCCTCGAGTGTCAACGTCAACTTCTTCAAACAAATACCAAATTTTTATTGGAATTTTCCGTCTCAATTAACTAATTTTATCAAATTATATATCAAATTTAATAAATTTGAGGGTGTAAAAATTTCCCGATTCTCAATTGCCAAATTGAGGCACTTCAATTCAAACAACAAATAAAACGATCGGAATGTTGAAAGGCGTGTGCATTATTATTCAATATTTCAGCCTGATGCTCCGAGACAAATGAGTTTGAAACCACAATATAGCATGTGAGCTGGGATATATGCTTTGTTGCGAGTTTTTTTTATTGGCGGCGCGGTGTTGCGTGCACATATTTGTTTGATATTTCGGGGCACTACCTACCGGTTAATATCGCCTGATGCCGTTTTCGGAATAATATTGCGCTGGAATTCCAGAGTTTTTCTCCATATAATACAGCCGGGGCTTCTGCTCGGCTTCCGAACTCTATGGGATAAATATTTCTCGCTGGTCTGCCTGTAAAAACGAACACACTTCTGGCTGTTTACGGCAGGATTGCGTGATGAATTTCTCACGTGAATAAGCCATGAACATATAAAATACAAGTATGTGCGCCAGGTAAATATCTCGCATTTTGTCTCGGAGCGATATGGAACCGAGAAGCAGCAAAAAGTAAAAAAAAAAACGGTCAAAAGTAGAAGCAGTGCTGATTATTTACTAATTTTTTTTCCAGGATTAACTTCAGGAATTTTTTAAATTGTTTATTACTGACTTCATCAGTGGAATCTAAAATTTGGTACTAATTCTAAATAAATAAATCCAAATTTTCTAAACTGAAGATGTGGCCCCCTTTTTCAGGGCCAAAAGCTTTTTACATTTAAAGTTTTTTTTCTTTTGATGAATTATGAATTGTTGCAAAGTTTTCATTGTAGAACCAACAAACGAACATCAGAGATTGGCCAAAGATTAATTAATCCAACACACAGCAAAGAGTTAGTGCCTATCATCTGCGGCCCCGAGATGATCTCTGCCGCGCCACAGGATGAAGACTAATATCTTTCTGCTTGTTTATTACATGGTATGTGAGGGGCAATTAGCAGTTCAATTCATCATCTCGAGAGAGCAGATTGCCCCCAGTCTTGAAGCGCTCTTTTTCTTTTCGCTGCTGTGTCTGTCCGACTCTTCTTGAGTTTGCAAAATTGCACAATTGTTCATTTTGCTGCACAGTTTGTTAATTAAGAGATGACAAGGAAGCGTAGTGGTACTTGATTGTGGAGGAAATTACATACTCTGTAATGAAATAAACAACTGATTTTTTATTTCAATTAAGTTCTGATTGAAAAGCAAAAAATTAATTTATATTTTCCAAAATTTCAAAATTAATATGCATTGATCAAATTAAATTTTCACTTATTTTCTATTTCAAGAACTGCCCTAATTTTGATATTTGATGCTGATTTGAAACACAAATTTATTCTTTGTTTACAAAAAACATATTATTTTAAAATAAGATTAAAATCATGCCACATATCCGCGTGTCCAGCACAATGCAGAGTTTTGTCATTCAAATTTATATTTTTTGGGCTTCCTTCACGTGGCCCCAAAACAGATAATGGGTTAATTGGAGTAAAAGTGACATCTCGTAGAGTAGAAGAGAGAGCAGAATATCGTGCGCCGTGGTGAGCAGCGTGGGCAGCTTTGAAATAGCTATCAGGCAAGATGATCTCATCAAATTAGCCCCTTGCACCACGCGTGGCTCATTTGTGAGATCATATTGTTGTCATTAAAGTGGCGATTGTCTTACTTATAGTTATAGTTGATGCCACGAGCGGAGCGAGAGAGAGACACAAATGGCAGCAAGAGGTGGGATTATAAACTGGGCAAATCTTCTATACGAGATAGTCTAATTAGGCGCCACACCTGTCCCGCTTTGTCTTCCAAACAACACAACTCTATTAGGTGAGCAATTTTTGCAATAAACAAAACTAATAACAATGTCATACAAAAGATTTAAAATCAAAATAATTTTATATACTCCTCAAACATATTTTAATGTTATTCTCCAAATGCTTTTATTTTTTTAATTTATTTTTTATTTTTATATTATTCTAGTATTTTGAATTAAAAACTTTTATTGGGAAATTATATTTATAATAATTAAGCAATGAATTGTAGATCAGGATTCTACAGTTATAGTATTGTGAATAAATATTTAATTGGTAACGCTAGAAATAATCATATCTTTGGTGTCTGAAAAAGAGCTTTCATGGTGGCAAAATGGGTTTTCAGCTTGGCCAGATATATTACTATTTATTATTTATTATTGAATTAAAATTACAAAATATATCTAATTATATAGCATAGCAACAAGCAAGAAGCTATAATTTAAGAAAAAACAACTTTTATTTTTGCTATGCTGTTTTATGAAAAAATATATTTATTATGAAACCAATCTATTTTCATTGGATCTTTGTTTGGGTTGTAAATAAAAGTGAATAATAAATTTGACGAATTCAATCAAGAAATCGGAATCCGGGCTATCATATCGCACTCTTGATCCTTCAGTATAACAACAGCAGCAGTAATAAAGCTGCCTGCTTTTAAAGCACCCGAGCAGAGGCCAAAAGCTTATTTCTCTGTGTTGTACTCTCTGTGGCTCTGTGTGATATCGAAGTGGAAATCTGGCGGCAGTGTTTTTGTATTTTATTATAGGTTTCTTTATGGCAAACATAAACGGGCTTAATATTTTCAAGATAAGCCCATCCAGCGGCAGAAACTCCGTCCAGCAGCAAAAATAAAAATACACTCACACCGTTTACTTCTCGCTTTGAACTGTAAAAAGTCAGAATTATGAATAATAACAAATAAATCCAATCGCAGTAAAAGAAGTGCCGATAAAACGTGAAAAATAACAGCGAGCCTCAAATGAGCAGGACATAAAAGAGCGCGCGACTTATCAGTTATTCGAATTTTATTTTCCGTTCCTTTTGTGCGGCGCGAGTATGTTTTTGATACAAAATTTATCGACTCCGGCGTGAATAAAGAATAAAGGGAGAGGCCTCCAGCGGAGATGCAATTTTTCTCTCGGTCCCTCTTCTCCATATAGGTGTAACAGAGGAATTGACCTCGCAGGTCAGACAAGGCAAGACCCAGTCAAAGACACGGCATCCAATAAACCTACACCCGGCACTCTTCTTTCTTATATTTTCTTTTCCAGAGAGAAACGTACAAAAAGAACAGAATATGATATTTTTGGAGAGAGAAAAAATTATAATTAAAATAACAGAAATGCATAACAAAATTACACTAGATAATTAAATATAAACTATTTATAGAGTTGTTGTTATTTTATTTTTATATGTCACTTCGAACAAACATAAGTCGTCTTCTTGATGGCCTTGATAAGGGATTAAGAGCACTTTACAGTATTCTTCGCCTCCTCCTGAAGCCAGGAATGCCGATGATACGCGGGCAGTCACTCGGCTGCTTTTTTTTCTTCTTGTACGTCAAAGGCCGTTTCGCAAATCGCACATAATTTATTTTTATATGTATTCTTCGTCGGCCGCGCGGAATAGTCTTCAATGAAATTACGGTGCAAATTTTTCGCAGCCAGGAATCCCATTCATTCATTCGTTGCTCTCTCATAAAACATTGATGAGTTGATTTGAATTTACAATTGCATTAAATTAAGGAGGAAACGCGCTCAGAGAATCGCCGGCTGGAACTATGAATGAGCGAAGGCCATGGGAGTTAATTAAGTGTGTGATGATTTTGGAAATTACTGCGAAAAACACACAATTTAGCAAGAATGACAGCGTTTCGCGGTGAAATTTGGCGAATTATTTATGAGCTGCATGTGAGGTTTCATTGTGATTTGTGCCAAAACTGAAGAGGCCTCATTCATAGTTTCCCACTTCACCTATCATTATTTATTCCCATTGAAGAGAATTTAATTGTTGAGAGGTCAAGGAATGTGCTGCTTTCTGGTTTTTTTGTATTTGATAATTAGCAATAAAATTAGTATGAGTTTATTGAAGTCTCAGACAGGTTAAAGATTAATGTAAAAAAAAAATTTATTGAAAATTTTTGAATTCCTTATTTTATTAGCCATAACAAGTGTGTACAATAAAATTTTGGTTAAATTCCTAACAAAAAATGTAAATGGTAAAAAATGGTGGTTGTTAAGATTTGATTAGCCTGTAAAAATTGTTAATTTTCTATTTGGTTATGATTAAATAACAAATTTTTGTGAAACATTTTTTAATTCATTGTCAGTTTCATTATATATTTTTGTAAACAATTCCAGTTTTTCTGACTGTTTATACTAAAACTGTTTAAATAGCTATTGTTGCGACTAAATTGTCAATTAATAGACACGCAGACAAATAGACCAATTAAACAGGCTCGGCTGGACACGTAGTATTGATTCGTGCATTGCAGTCGAAGCCGGCGCATAGAAAATTAATGCATTTAGGCGGGTTCACGCCGCTCGCTAATGGCACATGATATAAATTATTACCCCCGCCATCACTTTCGCGGGCCCTAATGAGTAAATAATTGCATCAAATTCAAATGCACCGCGCTTAGCGCCCCAGCTACGTTGATGTATGGCCAGACGGCGAGCAAATAATATTCTCTTAATTTATATATGGCAGCGCAGAGTGAGCAGAACGAACCGTGCATGCAGCACCAATGTTTTGTGCACACACATGTATGTACGTATTGCTGGTGTTTAAACTTATTAGGTGGCGCGGGCATGACACTCTTCATTATTGCTTAATTAGGCCGCGCACCAGCCAGAGCTGCACTCGCGACCGACGTCCCTACGGCCACACTGATGTTGCTCTAATTGAACAAATTCCCGGCCTGTAAAACAAAAAAAAAGTCTTTTTTTTTTTTATCAAATTTCAATTTTTAGCCTGCTTTTGTTGTCAAAGCGTTAATTTTTAAAGATAAAACTGACGAGAGCATTTTTATTCTATTTTAATTAGGTTGTATCCAGGTTAGATAGCATTAAAAATTATTATATTTATTTTGTATATCGAATCAAACCATTCAATTCAGAGTAATTATACTAATTTTGTCCATCTAAATCATATTAACTGTCCTATATTTTCAGAATCTTATGGTTTTCATTGTGAAATGTTAAATAATGCAAAACGATTAAAATAAATAAAATAAAATTTCTATTTTGACGGTACTTTTTCTAAACCACGTTGACATGATATTGTAATTTATTTATATCACTTTCTATAGCTTTTGTCAAACTTTGAGCAGACATTTTGCATCAGATATACGTGATACCGTGAACTCATTTTGTTCAAAATATGCCATAATTTCCACCCCAGCTTATTTTTTTCACGACAGCCGCCTCTTTTATGCCGTTTCCACGTAAATTTGTCAGATTATTGTCTCACTCTCGTCAGTTCCCGCGAATCAGACTCAAGCATCTGTGCGAAAAAGCACACGCACTTCTCCAAACGACGGAAAACCGCAGCGGCGTGAACTCATTTCTGAAACAGAAGGCTTTTTAAGGATATATACATTTACTTTCGTTGTTTGTTTACGGCAGCATGAAAAAGCGCCATATTTTCCGTAAGAAACTGCAATAAATTAAAATTAATGGTTCCGAGCGGGCGATCGTAATCTTTGTTCCGGTGGGCGCCGAGTGCGTATATATAAAAATAATTTTTTGTGTGCCGCGATGTGCGAGTTGGGAGAGCGTGTGCGCTGCGCCCGAAGTTTCTCTTCACCTGTTGGCGCTGCGGAAAAAATAAAACTCCCGCACCAGATAGGGTGAAATCACCTGCCCTCGTTTTCGTTTTTCGGAGACAGACAGGCGTAAAGAATAAAAAAAATTACATTGAAATAATAAAGACAATTTACGACTTTGGAATTCTCGATTCGGTGGCCCAGTTTTTTTCTCCTTATCGAACGGGGTTGACGCGCGGTGGAAGAAATAATTTACATTTGATTGGCCGGTCACGGCAGTTGCACGTAAAAATAACTGGGTGGGTGCGGGTGCGTGACCCCCGCCCCCGTCACGTGTGTGTGTGCGTTCGGCGCAACATACCTGGCCAGGGGCACTCCTTCCTTCGGACGTGACTCTCGGCCCTGTCTCGTAAAAATGCTGCTCTTCCAGGTAACGTCGACGTCGGCGACGCGACGAGTTTCGGCGCCAAATAAATAAATAAGTGTTAAGTTATGTCCCGTTCGAGTGCTTCGCGCAAAACTTTATATTGGCTGATTTTTTTTTCTTTTCGGTAAAACTCATGAAAAATGCCCTTTTTAGGCAACTTGCGCCACATTATAGTTGCAAAAGATAGTAAGTTTAATTGTAAAATGCTCATTAATTAAAATTTTAAATTTGTAATTTCATGCCTTTATTTAATTAATAATTTATTCTTTTAAATTTTGATATTAATAAATTTTTTATTTAAAATGTTTCAAATAATTTCCACCTAATAGGTTATACTAAAGAAGGTTTTTATTTATTAATTTGATTATAATTTGTTCCAGTAATTTTACCTATTTAACTCTACCTGTTACAAAATTAAGCATTGGTTACATAGAAATATAACTGCAAGATCTACAAATGTTCTTATGTTTATATCTAATAAAAATGCATTTCAACTTTTCTTGAATTTAATCAAATTTTTAATTAATAACAACCAAAAAGATGTTGCTAGGTCTGTAAATTTAAATATTTCTGCTTTAATTAGCATTCGCAGGTACATTAATTACAACTAATCCCCTAATTTGATAATTCTCACCCAAATTCCTAAACATTACAAACGTCAACTTTCAACTAATCCACGTCAGTTAAAACCTCTTGTTGATTAATTCGCACTTAATGCAACCGCTCATTAGGCGTGTCTTCACATAATAAACAAGCTATTTTACTGCCACACACTACTAGCTCTCCTCTCTCTCTTAATTCATCGCCGATACAAAAGTGCCATTGAGAGTCTTTTAAGTTGGCTGCAGCGTTCGTCGCGTGAAAATAATTACAAAAAGCTGTTTGCTTGCGCGCTTCGATGTATAAAGCGCTCATTGTCAGTTCGAGAGGAGACTAATTATCAATTCAATCTGAGCAAGCGACGAGAGGCACTCTATCTTCACACAATGGGACATAATACTGGCAGTGCGAGCGAGCAGTACATATAAATAAATGGCTAAGAGTGTGTGACGGAATCTTTATACCAAGCTCCAGAGTGTAAATGCTGTACTTGCATGCTTCTAATACAAGTCTGATTATATAGCTAACACCTTTTGTTGGAAAAAATAGTTAATTTTAAAATAATGCAATATAGTTATTATTTTAATTATTTCCTATAAAACAAAATTTACAAAATTTTAAATTTTTATTAATTTAAATTTTTTTAATTAAACAATTAAAATTTTGTGTTTTTAGTTTGTAAATAAACAATATATATTATTATGAATTAAAAAAGGCTTATAAATAAATTTTTGGATGTAGTCTTGCTAATAATTAGTAAATAAGTATATTTATATACAGCGACGGATAATATCAATTTATTATTATAAATAATTATTGTGAGCCTCTGTTAGCTTGTCATTCACATCAATATAATGTTTGTAATTTGTAAGAGAATGGTAAAAAGAGGGTTATGTATAATTTTAGATTTTCTTGATAAGTTATTTGGTAGCTTTTAAAAAATTATGATGTTAAGAACGTGAAATTAGCATTGGATATTAAATATTACATTATATTATACATAGAATAAAATAATTTTCAGACTATAATTAATGCGTTACCTTTTATCATTTTATCAGTTAAAAACTGTCTTTCTTCTAAAATTAAGTTTCTTAATAAATCTATCAATGACAATTAATCATGAACAGGATCAACTATTTATATTATTCTCTCATTTTGCAAGTTCATAAATTTGTGCCTTATTTGAAAATACTTTTCATTTTTTTTTAATCAAATATTATTCAAAGATTCAGGTCAAATTGCTCTCCTTGCATAAATAATCGTGCGCAATAAAACGCAATAATAAGCTCATCATCATCATCATCAGGTAGACGCGCATCCACCTCCACCTGAGGTGTGTGCATGTGAAGGCGTAACACACTCGCGCAGTCAGAAAGGTCAAAGTCCTTAATCGTATCTACCTCACGTCTATGAATGTATTTGTGGCCGACCGGCTCTCCGAACAGGGACACCCACTACTATAATTTAACCAAAAATTCCACGCAGCACTAAAAAAGCTACGCGCAGGTCGAAAAAAAATTACAAATAATGGTCACTCGCTTTCCAGCCGGTCGAGAGAGAGTATATTAATTTAAAGCGCTTTTGGGGCCATTTGGTTATTTTTTTTTCAAACACACACAGAGCCCAAAACGGTTGTCGAAAATGCGATTACATTTAAATAATTTAGTATGCGCTCGCTGCCCGGCAATGTGTTAATCACTCATTCATTATTTCGCTCCCTAGAGGTACGAATTTGTATTATTTTTCATAATAAATTTGTGTGTATATTATTTTTCTCTCTCTCCACCCGGCGCGCATCACTCACCTCCAAATTTTAATTGCCCACAGCCGTTCAAAACAAACAAGCAGATAAATCAACTGCACCGTGTGTGCAAGGTAATATTTTATTGTTTTGTGTTTCGTCGGAATTCAAAATTGTGCGCGCTGCCGCCACTCGTCGTTATAATAATGATGCCCGCCTTTCTGAGTATAGCAGCTTCCTTCAACCGTCCATAAATTTGTTTGAATCTAAATCGATGGAGCTAATGGGAATATTTATAAATCAGACAAATTGGAATGAATTCTATTTAAAGTAGACCAATTTTAAAATCATTGCGATTATGTTTTTTAGCATTCAAAATATCATTTTTTTTTTTCAAAAAGAAAAAATTTATATAATGAATTTAAGACTACCTTTGTTGTAAAGTTATAATATTTTCACTGCTTAATAAACTGTTCCATTAGTTGTTAAATTCTATTATAAATAAATTTCTAAACTTTTCAATCGTCCTTCTTACAATTTCAAAATCATTAGTAATATTGGAAATCATTTCATCTTAAATCCAAGTTACTTAAAAAAACAGTTAAAAATTTTTAAAACTAAAATAATAAATATAATATTTCATTTAAAATGTTAAAATAAAATTATAACACAAATTTCAATTGATAATAAGGTTTTTTATAATTATGCATTTAATTATTTTAAGATCTTTGACTTATTTCTTACAATTTTCTTTCATTTTAAAATGCAACATATCTCAAAACGAGGAATTTAATTTCTGATTATTCATTCATTATAATTTGAGATCATTATAAATACACATTTTCAATTTCCCCGCTCCCTATCTAAATTTCATGTTGGAACACAAGCGTTGTTGAATTACATGTAAATTAAACGTATTTGCAGAATTTGTTACAAAGCTTTACTTTAATTTTTAATTTAAATCAAAAGCTCCGAGAATGTAATCTGAACAATGCCAAAGGTCACCGAGACCATTTCTTACAAAAACTGTCCAACCCCCTTTTGCTGAGTATATAAGATTTTGAGGGCACATGACTGCCTCTCACATTAAAATAAATTTATTCAGGCCGAATCGATATGACACTCGTGGAGATAATGGGCAGAGGGAACGGAATCAATCTGGAGGAATAATTTCCCGCATATATAGGGAGAGAGTTGAGCGCGCGCGGGCGGGCGGGCGCGCGAGAGCTGGCGCGGAGTGTAGTTGGGCTATTGATCAAACAACAAATGATGTCTGCGCTGCGCGTTATCACTCGGGGGGTGTTATTTTTAAGGTTGCTCTTCACTTCTCGTGCGGCTGTTCTCAATAATGGCGCTTAAAAGAGAGAGAGAGAACGCCGAGCAAGCAGGAGAGAGAGAGATGCGGAAAGCAAAAGCGGCGGCGGCTCCTGTGCTATGCAAAGGAGGCGGGCGGGTTGCCTACCAGGCCGGTCGATATATGCAGATTTGCAGAGCGGCGTTGGCTGGAGAAAACACGGCTTGCTTGTGCTTGGTCTCCTCGCTCGCTTTCGCGGGGGGAAATCTAAAGCAGAGACCAAAGCTGTGTGTGCATCAACCCTCACCAGCAGCCCCTCAACCACCCCATCCCGTGCCATATCCATCTTGTATTTTTCATCTCGCCAGATCATCTCTCTACTGCCGCTGTTGCTACGAAACGAGAGAGTCGGAGCAACCACCGAACGCTTCTATCACTCATCTCGACAGATTTTTGCGCTCCGACGGACTGAAATTTCGGAACGATGGCGTCAATCGGAAGAAACTGTGAAGGAGAAACAAAAGGGTCGCATCTCAATTTCCTCTGTGTTGGATGGAGGATGAAATTTAAGCCCTAGCACTCTACTCTGCAAAAAAAAGGGAAAAAAATTACAGGCAGTGAAATGTTGGTAATTCTGTATCAATATGGGTTGAAATGTAGATTTTTGGCAATATTTAATTGGAAATATAAAGTAAGGATTATTTATTTGAATAATTTTTGATGGTTGAGTAGATGTTTGAAACTGATTATAATTAATTGATTCGGCCTGAATTTAGGATGAATCAAAATGTTTTCTTTCCACTGATTTTAATACCAACTGTTTTTCTTAAAAAAAAAAAAAAAAAAAAAAAAATAACAATTTCAACCTAAAAATATATTAAGACTTTTTTTATTCCTGCAGTACATTTTTGTTTGTCAAAGATTAAAAGTACTTGTATTCCAACTATTTTAAATTTTACTCATCATTTATTTTCTCTGCCAACAAAGCTCAATTTCGGCCTCTCCAAAAGGCAGTGTGCTTTTTTGATTGTTTCCAATTTCACGAGGTTAATCGAGATAAGTATAGCTGTGCAAGTGTGAAACCAACTAAATTGAATGAGCCGATTGAGAGCTGTGTGCCGGCGTCTAATTTGACAGGCAAATAATAGAGCCAGAAAATCGTTTTCCATTTACCAAGTCGTGACAGCATAATGATTGTTTTGGGCACCGCTTTCTTCTCACCTTGTAGCTGCTTCTATGGGAGAGAAGATAATACTTGATGAGAATGAGAGAGACTTGTGCTGACCACTGCTGCGTCTGTCGACTACCAAGGTAACAATAAACTGTGAACAAAAGGAAATAAAAAAATTCAAATTGGAAAATAATTTTAAATAGCTACGGTAAACGAAATTCAATAAATTCAACGATGCTAGTCAATTTTTATAACAAACAGAATAATTCTGCTAATTTCAACTCTTGTTTAATAAAATAACATAAAAATTTAGGAAAATAGTAGACCAGGATAAAAATTATGACCTGATTGTGAGCATTTTTATTACTGCATAGCCTGTGTGATAATGAAATTTTCAGTATTGTTGCGGAAATTGACGAACAAGGAAAACATTCTTTTTAATATTATACGAATTAATTAATTAATTAAAACTTTCGTGTCCATTGGGAAAATTCTCAAAACTATTACCTCACACAATACGCCCAACATAAAATGCATGTAAATTTATTAATTTAAATCTGCTTTTCAACGACGTGTTACGTTCTGAAGCTTGAAGTTTATCTCCCGCGCACTGAAACAACTTTTCAACAATTTCATTATATTTCTCCCTGGCAATAAAATTTTCTCATACAGTTCATGGCGGAGAGCATTTCTACTGGCAAACCTCATGTGCGGTTTTTCTCATTATACCTTGTTAGAGGGCGATGCATCCGTGTAATAAGGCAGGTGATGAGTGTGGTTTCGCGAGCAACCAATCTCTCCAGAGAGCCAAATATAAATTATATACACTCTGCATGTTTTGGGAAGCGTCTTCATCTGATACATTCCGGCTGTCCTATCGCCAGGCTAATAAATACGTACCTACATGAAATTGCGATTACCCGAAAGGCCGAGAGCAGTCAGTCAGTCAGTTTTTCCCGTGGCGAGAGGTGCAGAGGTTAAAAGTGATTACGCTTTTCGACTCGCAGAAAACTCCTCTCTCGCGCACCCGAACTAAGGAAAAAAAACTTGTCTGACAACTCGGAGAGAGAAGACTAGACAATATGTTGAGCGCGAGTTTTCGTCGCACTCACTTGACAATTCCTCCTCGCCGATTATTTTTATTTTCGCAAGAAAAGTCTCTCTCTTGGCCTTTGTTCTCCGTCTTTTGCAACAGGAACAAGGTACGCGCAAGTTTTAAATGGGCGGCTTTTGCGTCTCTCTCGCGCGCAATGGAAACTTATTTCGCTTGCGAGCGCCGTCGCTCTTTGTGGATGCTGTTCAGCATGTGTTTCGCCTTGAGAGAGTATATTGTGTAGACAGAGGAAAGCAAGTTTAAGTACACAACGGGCAAACAAATTAGCACGTCACTGCTTTAATAAGCAAACACCTCGATTTCTTTATCAACTGTTGGCACGCAAAGGTGGTTTTGCAAAATTAACCCAGGCCGCATTAATTTAGTGAAGAGATGTAATTTTTAAATGTTCCCTTTGCATAAAATTCAGCTTAAGTGACCTCTTTGTAGGTAAACTTCTATATTAACACATTTTCCATCATTTGTAGAGGTCATTTTCATGATAAATCAAAGTAGAGGTGCGTGATTTTAAACTAAAATAAAAACTGATTTTTCAAAAATCTAATAATATGCTTTGAATTTGGTTCAAATAAATAAATAAATAAAAAATCACTTCGCACGTCATTCTCTTAAAAGGAAGCAAAAATAAAATTATTATATAGCTCGTGATCTTTAAAATCAGCAGTAAATAAATGTAAACCAAAGCATTGCTTGAAGAAAAAATTAAATGAAAGAGCAGCCCAAGGCTGAGTTTCTTGTGCTTTAATCTTAGTTTCCGCAGATCCGCTTGCTCATAGCGCTTTTATATATAGAAAATCTTAAAATAAAACGACAGTGCAGCTTTAATAATTATTATTTAATTATATAAATGCTATAAATTATATAAATTTTTTTATCGCGTTATGCATTTTTTTATTTGATTGATTTTGTTTAATAATCAATGTAATGTAATTATTTCAATATTATTGGTTAATCATGAGCACCCTTACATACAGGGAAATTTCATTAGAATTTGTTTAGAATACAGCGGCTTACAGATTTTTTGTATAAAATAAATATATATTACTCAGCGGCACCCAATCCAGTTTTAATGAATTGACCAAAGTTAAATGACGTTTCATTCAATATCTCTTCATTTGCATTATTGCTTCATGTTAAGTGAAGAAATTTATCAGTATTATTAAATCATTATTCGTTATTTGTTAATAGTAATAGGTACAGCATGTCACTATCACAATCTCTACATATTATGAAATCCTATTAATTGCCTACGATTTATTAGTCCCTTGAGATATTTTAGATTATTAACCCAGCGTTGAAATTCGTTGCTTATCTGACATTAATTCCAAAAGCCTCGAGTCATTCTCACTCTGTGTGCAGTTCTTAATGCGAGTTTGATTGCAGGAGAGCAAGAAGTTGGCAGTTGCATTCCAGAAACGCTTCGGGCCCTTTATATCTTTTTGGTTGGAAAGATGCGTCTCCCCAAGAAGCAAGCAGGATTAATTTCGGTGTGGGTTCATTGAAACGGCGCGCGCGCGCGTCAACTTAACACTTCATTAGCGCAATTAATTTCAATCTCTCGTCGCGGCGGCCCTTTTTATTGTGGGCAATTATGCAGCTCGGCAGCAGTGATCTGTGTGTTATTATTATTACCAGGAGAATGGTGGAAAAAAAGCGGAGGAGAGAAAGAGAAGATGATGGAGTGGCAGCGTTGGATGGGCCTAATCACTTTATGGCCAGTGATAATTTTTAATTTATGGGCTCGGCCCCTCTCGGTTTCCTTTCTTTAGGAATTTCTGGTCTTTTTTTTTAATTTCGGCTGCGCATGACAAGAATTCCACTAATTTATGGCGATTTGGAATTTATTGCGTGAGAAAATTAAAAATTTATCAAAGGCGTATCTTTCGAGGTCAAATTCTATTCAAATCAAACAACGCTTAAAATTATTAATATAAAAATGTACAAACATGTGTTAAATTTATAACATCATTTCAGGAAGTGAGAAAATAACCTAGCAGGATTTAAAATATCATTGAAAAGGAAAAGCAATGAATATAAAATTGAAATAGAACAAAATCAGTTGGTGGGCGTTTCCTTGTGAGATGGAAAAGGTCGAAAAGGGTAAGGCGTAAAAATTGAATTGAAAATTTTAATTTTTATAATGTGTTCTCACTCCAAAAAGTAGGGACTACCATAAATTTGGGTACATAAATTTTCTAAAAAATCAAATCTTATTATGTTTTTTTATAGAATAGAAACAAATCAATTAGGGCAAAGGTCAAAATCGCTTTTTAGTGACTTCTTTTTTTGCCTTATAGGACACAATGTAGAATGTGAAAGTTTTAATTGGGGACAAACCTTGCAATTAATTTTTAGAAAATTAGAACTTAATTTTATTTTACTTATTTAGATTAAAAAAAAAATACTTAACTCATCTGATCTGTGTTTTTTAGCCTGGCAATAATAAAAGATAAAGTAGGTACTATTTTTACGATTTGCTATAAATGCATTTGCGATTGAGCTACGTTGAAAAATTTTGTATAATTTAAATGGTATTAGGTAGTGATAGGACGAGATTTGTGCTAATAAGCGGCGCGTCTCGCCGGTTGCATAATACACCACTCTCTCTCGGTTAGTCTAGCAGGAGCTCTTTGCGGAGGAGCCTCCGCCGGCATGATGTATTGAATCTCATTTGCATGATATTATTTAAACTCGGCGGCGTCAGCTGACTGCCGTATAGTAAATACACACACACACACGCTCGCTTAGATAACACGGCGCAATGGGCCACGTGCACCTCGCATACTCTTTCGCTCTTCCAATCTCTCTCTCACAGTGAGAAATGTAAACAAACACGCCGAGAGCAACAGCCCTTTTTGCCAACGTGCGCACTTTCATTGTCCGCGTGCATTAAATTTGTACAAGGGTGGTTTCCGTGAGGGGGTGGTATGAAGAGACGAAGAATGAGTTGCGACTTTGTTGTTTTATATTTTCGCCAGCGTATGCCAATCAAAACATCGGATGCGTTTTGTGCCAAATAAGACTCTCGAGAGTCAATCAGAATCCATTTTAGATACACTCAAAACCTTTTTGTTATGCAAATATCACGCTCGAGTGCTCAAGGGATTTTGATTTTTGGTCTCTGTTTGCTTTTACAGAAGCACACACAAAGGAAATCTTTCCTGCGCTCTTTCATTTACGGATGACGCCTGATTTAAATACCAGTTTTTGTGTGGAAATGGATCTGTTAATTGTAAATAAAATTATCTTCTTCAAGTGATAGAAGCGACTCAAAACTACTAGTATCAATTGAAGCTTAAAACTATTGCAAATTATTAAAAATTTTAAAATAAAATTAATGATACTAATAAAATCTTAAATTATTTCAAGCCTTCAGCCAATTTTTTTTACATCAAAGCATTTCAGTATAAATTAAACTGAAAATCTTAATTAATTGTCATATTTCAATATCAATTAATTTGATCAGCTTCGGTTAATTTATTTCTGACAATTATAAATCATTGATTTTCAACCCTCTAAACTATTATCATGGAGTTTATAATCATTTTAAAATTTATTGTTCTTCCGTGCGAATTAAGTCGCAAAAGGACAAAAATCTCGACGCGCATCGCACCGAGCGAAGCAGTGGCGCAGCAAACTCGTTTTTCCAATCTCAAGGTAAAATCTCATCCAGTCGAGTGGCTCACTTCTTGCGTGTATTTACGTTTGCACGCAGCTCAATCATATTTCCTCACCGTGCAGCACCGCGTTCTGATGTCGCCGTTGCACTTGGTAAATACGCACGTCTGAGCAAAGACACAGATCCTGCTGCAATATATACGGACCAACGCGTGCTGAGAGAGACGACAGAATCTCGCTGGACACACATATTCACGTCTCTCTCATGCATTATGCAATGGTGATAATAAGCAACATTGTCACCTCGTCATGTTTACGGCCACTTTATTACAAAAGAGTAATTAAATCTGCCGTGCTCTGGCTTGCAGGGGATCAACCTGAAGGCACGGACTGGCCTAACAAAAATCCTCTAAAACCACAAAAGAAAAAATATGTATTGAAAGAAAAAAAGGGGGAGGCACATTTCGAATGAAATTCACCTCTTGAATGATTAATTTTAAGAGTTTATTTGATAAATTTATTATTCTGCAGCAAACAAAAATCTGAGATTTTTTTATTCTTCATTTTGACTGAATCAAATAAGTTTCTTTTAAATAGTAAAAGCAAAAATTATTTTATGAGTTTGAAATTAAAATTCAAGTCGTAACAGTTAAATACATTACGAACTTCATTCTATTAGCACTTTTTTCTGAAAGGAGCTTAATTTTAGCTCAATTATTATAATATTCATGAATTTAGAAACAAGAAACTATAAATAAAGAACATTTCCTTTTTTTGTAGGATTAAATGCATTTCCTTTAAAAAATTTATAAAATTCTTATTTCTATTTTTATGATACGAGCAAATTAAATTAATTATGTTATGGAAGATATTGAAGCGGATTTTAATGGAGCTTTGCTGTAAAATTGAAATTTCAGTTTCAAGGAGCAGTCCGGAAACCTTATAAGGTGTCGTGAAATGAACTTGAATGCATTGCTCCATAAAAAAACGGCTGAAAGTAATGTGCACTAATCCAGCACAACATGAGCTGCCTGTCATAATTAAGTTATAGAGACACGGGTAAATTGCGCTCTATACAGTTATTAACGGAAATGTGCTGGGGGTACAATATGGTGCACACATGCGGGCATAATTGGGCAGGTGAACTTTCTCCACCAGCAAGATTAAATCTATATAGTAAAAGTGATGGCGATAAAATAATTCCAAGAATTGTTTCATATCGACTTTAACTGAGAAAAAAATCCAAATTCTGTTAATACGGCGTGTTTTCTATTATCAAAATTCATGCATAAGCAAATTTTAAATGTAGCCAATATTTTATAATTTAAATGTTGAAGTAATAAAAAGACGATAAAGTTCAGTATTTTTCCTAGTAATTAATTTTTTTATTATTTTGACTTAACCCAATATTTATTCTGAAATAATTTTATCTTTAATAATTGTGCGATTCTGATTAAAAATATGTTTGAATAACAGAACTTAAGAACATTAAAATGAAGTAATACTTATGTTGTTAAATTACTTCACTATTAAAATGCCTCTGATTTACTTATTACACTTATTATTAAATCTAAATTTATTTTGTATATTTATGCATGTGCGATTAAGCTTTTTAATTAATATGCTTTGTATTTTTTCAGGGGTTTAATTTAAAGTAAAATTTACGTATCCGTTTTAGATTAAAAGCAAAATACGAGCAAAAGTTAATTGGCTTTCAAATCTATTTAATGGAAAAAAATTATCATGTGGACCAGGACATAAAATGATTACCAGAATTACAAGTCAACAACAAACTATTTGCTCAGAGGCTTTTGTTGATTTTAAGTTCTTTCGATGTATTCATATATCCATTGGATGGCAAATTGAAACCGGATACCTTTGCAGCTTTTAAGAGGTACATTATATGCAGTTGCATAACATCTCGAACGGACGTGTCGGAAAATTAAGTGTCGCTTTCTGGTATGGGAGATGCGGGGTGTGAAACGTATATGGCCCGTCGGCCTCCAGGGACTCGAACAACAACACATACAGTCGATCCCCCGTTTTTCTCGGCGGTGCAGCAAAGGAGGGCATAACGAGAAAAGCAGGCGCGACACTAAATACGCTCGTGGCACGCTGTTTTTGCGCGGCCCCGTGGGATTTGCACGTCGTGCAATAGGGACTTTGCGACGAGATAGGACGTGTGGGTGCAGCGCAGTGGAGGCCGCGGCTAGCTTTTCATTACGGGTGCGAGCATTGCTTTATTAATACAATGGAGCCAATTCTGACGCACTTTGATATGTTAATTCGCACGAGCTTTATCTGATGATGCTCTCTGTGCCATAGGATGGTGCGCGTTGACGGCCCCATGGTGTTGCCTTAATCCGAAGCATGCAACATCGCTGATTTTGCCAAAAACGTGACGTAAGCATCTATATATGCATAAAATATTTTTTGTTTTCTTTTTCACTTAAAAGTTGATACTGATATTGGATCTTTAGTTCGAAACGTCTTCTTGATAAGCGGGGGATGAAGAATACATTAATAAAAAATATTTTCAATTTCACTCATATTTACTAGAAAATATATATATAACAAAAAAAATTTAAACTTTGTTATTTTTTTCAAAAAAACATTTACCAAAATTAAAAAAAAAAATGATATTTCTAATAAATAATTTAATTAAAAACAATGTAAGTATAAATTTAACAAATTTAAATAAATAATATATGAATTTCTTTTCAAAATAAGAAAAAAATAATGTGTAAATTAAATTAAATGATGAATTTTTATTAATTTTTATTTAAAATTTCTTTGTACAATAACACTAATAACTTTTAATTCAATACAAGTGAGCGTGGGTTTCACCTTTACAAAATAACAAGCTGATGCAGCTGTAAAAATGTAATAAATTTAACTTCCACCCTCAACTTTGCCAGATAAAATGTATCCGACAACAACAGACACAGAAACACACAATTTAACTCGTATAATATCTGGCGCACGTGATATTATTATTTCCGAATATAACATAATAAAAATTGGGTACTTTTCTCGAACGTCACTATGTGGGAGTTTTAGCATAAATAGACACATAAATAAACTCCAACGATCTTTTCGGCTGCGGTAAGTTTTAAGCCGTATGTGAGAAATTTCCAGAAGTAAAATATAAAATATTATTAAAATATTATCAAATTATTTACATTCCCTCAGAAATGTTTGAAAGCTTTGAATTATTTAGCATAAAATACAAATGAGCGTGTGTTTATCAAAAATAAAATACCTCCTGCAGAGGCGAACCAACGAAAAATCTGCCGAGATCAATTATCAAAATTTTATTACAAGCAATTTCGCGCAATAAACGCCGGCGGGGGGTTGATTTCCAAAAATCGATCTCGCTATAAATTCCGCGGTGTGGCTACCGTAAAGTAATTATAAATAATTGAAGTCTCTACTGGTTTTGGGCCATTGTCTGGATAACATGTTGATACGCATCTCGGAATAAATAATGAGCGGAGATGCCGAATTCGCGTGCGCCGCGCTGATTTTTAATCCAAATAAAAGAAATCGGCTACCGAGAAGAATTGTATATTAATTCGGAAATTACACAAAAAAAATAACGCGGCGGCGAGTGGGTTTTTGATATATCTGCGTGTCTGGTACGCGTGTGCATTTTAATCGAATGCTAAAAAGGCTAAAAGGCCTCGCTCGAGGTGAGTTTGCGAGAGTGAGTGGCGCGCACGGGGATGAAGGTAAAAAAAATAATAATCAAAAGCACGCGCGCGTGCTGCCGAGATATGTAACATAAATGCGGAATCTTATGGTCCAAGGGTCCCGCAGGGCCGACCAGTGGAAAACCTTCCTAGAAAAATCATTGAGCACGCGAGCCGCGCATTATCATATTTATCATTTTGGCCGAATTCGCAGCCGCAGGGCCGGGCGAGAGATGAAGAAGGGGCTCCTGAAATTAGGAAGCAAAGTGACTTGATTCTTTTGGTTTTTATCCAATTTTGTACTTATTCGAGCTATTACTGATTTTGAGTTTAAGAAAGTAATAAGGCTGTTGTGCTTTTTTGTTTTCAAAATTAGTTAAAAACAATTTTATTTTCAACTCTACATTATAATAATTTGAACTTTTAGAATGCTTTAAAGATAAATTTAATTTATTTTATATTAATTTATTAAATTTTAATTTTTTAATAATTTTAATTTTTTTAGTATTTACGTGTTTCAGGAATTTTATTTTACTTTAATACATACATGACATTATAATTTATTTACAATGGGAGTAGCTACACTAAAGTGCATACCAGAGAATAAACCTTACTTCATACAACAAATTCATAATGATCACCAGGCTTAATTTAATTTATATATATTATAATACAATTATATCAACAGTAATATTTATCATCGACCATTAATTAATGCATTAAGTATTGTTTCAATAAAAATCCTACAGAAAAAATTAAATTATTTAAGAAAGCTAATAAAATAAAAAGTTTAAAATGATTTAATAAGAAAATAAAATATAGGATTATACACACAGTATTTTATATTTTATATTACTTAAAAATTTAATTAAAAAAAATATATTACAATTTGAATATTAACCTCTTTCCATTTCAAAAGCAAACCATATCTCTGTTTTCCTCTCACGGCTGATGTGTGAGCCAGCGAGGCACGCAATCGTCACAAATGGAGCAGGGGTTTGCGACTGCTTTGCCACGAATCCACCCATCGTGTGTGTGCCAGAGAGTTTGTGCCGGCGACAAATGAGGTACGAATAATTGGGTTTGCCGCTGCAAAGTGTATGTGAGGAAAATTCGCAATCACCTGTCATAATTATTGGTGAATAGGCAGGTAGAGGTGCGCGACGCTCACTCAGCGTGCAGTGTTATTTCACAGCAGCAGCCACACATTCGCTGATTTGATTATTAATTAGCCTTCTGTGCTCCGTGTTTCTCTCGGCACTCTGTTGGCTGCCCCTGCGCTACGAATGAGTGAACGACCAACGTTCTCGCTCACACACAAACCCGACGATGTGCCTCTAAATCGTTCAGTGCAGAACAATTGAATGACTTTTATTACGAGTCCAAAATGCATGGTTAAAAACTCCTAAAAACTGAATTGTTTTAATTTAAATGTTAATAATAATAAAAAATGTGCAATAAAAATTTGATACCAAACGGTGATTCAACGGTGATGTTTTCTCTGAAAAATTGATGTTTAAAAAATAAAAAAAATTAAAAATTAATAAAAAATGCATGATAACCCGAATTAAACTGATTCAGATTAGAAAAATAGGTGATCAACATGTTCAAATATTTGTTGATTATCAACTAAAGTGTACAAATTAAGATCAAATTTTAATAAATTTAATTTATTTTTATGCACTATAAATCACCTGTTTGATAGGAAAATCACAAAATCACCATATTTTACAAATATTTGAGTAAATTGCACTCAATATCATCTAGGTTTTGAAAATTTTCACTAATTTTTTATTGTAACAATTTGACCTTTGAAATATTCAATTTGTTATAAAAATAATTCAACTAAAAACAAATTCAAACACATATTTTTGTTATTAAAAATATTCACCTAATTTTTTTCCCTAAAAAAGACATCATCTATTTCCTCCAATTTCAGCTGAAAAAATTTAGCACTTTTTACAATAATCTGCAATATATTCAATAAAATTAATCTCGGTTATTTTAAAACAGGATTAGGTTTATGCTTCTGAAATTGATTTTTCTATATTAATTTAGTCAAAACACTTTGAATTTTTCAATCTATCAAATAGCAGTTGAGATATTGATAACTTTTAAATTTCTTGCAATTTCATTATATTTTAAGTGATTTTATATTTTACGGAACTTTCTATAGGAAACTCGTTTTATTCATTCCATTTCCCATCAGTGTATTAAGTAAAGCCGAACACAAAAGTCACTTCTATGAAGTTCCAACTGCTGTCGAGCTTTGTTTGTTTTGTTCCACCGAGTGCATTGAAACTTTCAGAATGAGAAAAGGACACCGAGGGACAATCCTCGCGTTGATGTTGGCGAATTCTAGTGAAGCACATGCACGAGACGGCCCCGCACCACAGGCGATGGAGTGGTGCAGGATTGGCCCTGACACACTAATTTCACACTTGCGTGCCCCCCTGTGTGTCGCATCACCTCTGATCACTCCCTCAATCAATAAAACAAAATCACTCGCCAAAGCAAGTGCCAATCGCCACCTGATGATGGCTCTAATTGACACGCAATTTGCACCCTCACAGATCGGCGACTGGATGTGCAAAGGGCCTGAAAATCCTCATTTGACACTCGAATTTTTCGAAATAATTTAAATAAAATTGAAATCTTAATGACGTGAATGAAGAATTTACTATAGGAAATTTTCAGACATTAAAATCAATTAAATTTAGAGAGAATTTACTTCACTTGTAGGTTTATTTATGATAATAGAATTATTTGATGATGAAAAATAATTAGTTTTTAACTAATTGTATTGAAAACCATTAACAATTTGAAGTTTTACCCGCCCGCAAATTGAATAAAACCACAAATCGGCGTCGAAAGTGGCCATGTTAATTTAATTTCCGGCCGAGTGCTTTTAGTTTCAATTCCGTGCCAAACATCATACACCGGCAAAAGAGCCGAAAGCTGGCTTAAATTGTAGAATTTCGCATCGACGTAATTTCCATTTAAATTTTAATCTACCAGTGCCAAATCCGCGCGACGGCCGAGAGCACACCGCGCTCTACCACTGCATGTTCGAAATTTATATAAATCGCCAAGGACCCTTTTCGTTTCACGCACGGCTCTCTTCGCTTTCAATTATATTTCCCGGCACACACGGTGCAAGTATTATTTTGTACGAATACAAACCCAACTTGTTCGCCGTAATTAAAACTCACGCCAGATTTAACATCGCCATCGGGGGTGGACGAGAAGCAAGAAAAATCACGCCAAATTTAATCAGTCCGACATGCATATATATTCGAATAAAATATAATTCGCGACCGCACCAATCAGCATCTGTAGATGTACCGACGGTGTTTGTATGTTTGTCCTGCTCCTGGCGGCGCTGCAACCCGCGTCACCATGGCAACAACAACACAATCATAACATTCCCAGATCCATCCCTTTCCCATCAACATGGAATCAGCCACATTTTTATACTGACAACGAGCAATACTTATTTTTTGCCCTGAGATGCTGCTGAATTTTTAGAATTAGTTTTTTAAAGCAGGGAAAACCAAAATTTTAGGAAGTGCCGTTCAAAGAGCAAAATATTTTAACTTTGAATATAGAATTAATAATGTTTCAAAGTAGCCATCCAATTTACCTTTTTAGTGCTAATTTTAAGTTCACTTTTATTTCAAAAGTAAAGTGTTTGAAGATTTGACGTCAGCAATAGAGTTTGTAAATTACTGCTAATAATAAAAACATAAATATATTATATTTTACTAGCTTATATATTATGCTTTTCATGTTTACATTTTATTCATTATTACAAAAAACAAACTATTTTATTATTTATTTTTTTATTTAATTCATTATTTTTAATATTTTATGTATCATATTATGAGTAATGAAAAAAATTTGTTTGTAAAAACAAATAATTTTTTTAGTATTATCTATTCTAATATGCGATCACATTTACGTTGCATCATGATCAATGTTAAATCCACTACCAGTCTATGGCTCATTATTGATTATTGTCAATTATTATTATCACCGATTCTTACATGAACTATTAAAATTAATATAATATATTGAATGGTAAAACTCGAAGTGGATTTTATAAAAAATTGAAAACGGGTGAACCTTGTTGCAGAGAAAAAATGTTTTGATTTCCTCGCACTTAGTTTTAGTTTGGACGCGACAAAATCCTAGGTTTTTAAAGTACCAGCAGACCGCAGCTCGCCTTTTTGGGGTCAGTTGTTCTTTTATATTTTTTTTTCATTTTTTCTTTGCAATAAGGTTTGCCCGGTTTCAATTTCTCATTAATATAATAATTAATACTATGAAGTAATTTTTAGAGGATAAAACTGCACTTTCATCCTTTATCAACATCAATAGGTAACATAAAAGGCTTCAGTTTCGAATATATTGATTAAGTATATTTTATACTAATAATTATTGCGTAGAATATGTAGTAAATTTTTTTCAACTACTCGTGTGACGCCATCTCGTCATTAATTAACGTCAAAATATTCAATCAATTTTATAACACTATATAATATTATAATTAAAAATTTAGAATTTTTTATTTAACAATTATCGCTCGACAATTGATAAATATTTAAGATCCTTCAGTTTATTTAGAATCAATCAGAATAAATAAAAATTAATTTCACATTTCATCTCATTCAGGCGTTTAAAACGATAGATGACGTGAACTTGAACAGTAACGAACAATAATAATTAATTAATGATGCAAATAAATAACAAGGCGTTTTCCAAGGCTCGATCAAAGGTCTGTTTCCAACGCAAACTGGATTCTGTGCTGGGAACAATCCACTTTACGAAACACCTCTGCTGACCCCCTGCTGCCAGCAATAACAATGTAATGCGTCAGTGTTTTGTGCCCTATGCCATACACGTTCCTTTCCTTCTGCCCCATATGTATTCGTGTATGTACAAAAATATGGTGTATAAGTAAATACACGTTTTATTCCTAGACAAAAGAGTGTGTAGACACCCACGCGTCACACTCACACACAATCACCATCACGAAAACAGATCACAGCGCTGGACCATCTGACACAAAACGAAATATATACAAACGCAGCTGAGATGCAGCCGGGAGATGATATTGTATTTATATTTGTTGTGACTGGCCTGTAAATAATTGTGATTTACTGATTGCATCAATCTATCTATTCCCATCTAAATAAAGTGGAAACGACAAAACGCAACAACTTGTAATAATAAATTGAGGTGATTGATGACTTTTTCCACCTCGTCACGACGACGACCGCGCATTTCAATTTGGAATTCTTTCTTTCCGTAATGGACTGACTCTCGCTTGTCGAAAATGTCTTACACGTGTTGGATTTGATCTCCGCAGAGGTTTATTTGCATAAATTGTAATTTAATTATTTGAAGTTAATCGATTCGTTTGTTGCGCAAATATCGTCCAATTTGCATGTAAAAACGTGGAGATAATTCATTTTATTTTATTTTCTGCAAGTAACAAGCGTGCTTTGTCTTTGATTGATGATTGTGTAGCACAAACGATGGATAAATAAATAAATGAAAGCGCGTCTGTAAGACAAGTGTTATTCATTACAAATGATTGCGATTGGAATTTTTTCACTTTGTCAGAGCGTGGATGAGCTCAATTGGGCGTCAGCAACAATAGCATCAGTCACTCACGCATCATCCTTGCAAAACGACCTCCTGAAGGTTGTGGAATTTATTCTTTTAGTATTTACTTGATTATCTTGGATATTTATTTTAAGTAACCTTTGAATAAAAAAAAATTGATTTTTATTTGCCCTGTAAGTTGTATGAAAATGCATAGTTGGCAAATTTAAATTAAAATTAGTTTAAAAAGAAAGAACCATTGAATGAAAATATTAAATCAAGTGAACGATTCAAAGAATTCCATCCTACACAAATATTTTGTTCTTGTCCTTGATGCTTGTTTGCTAATTTTTTTTTTTTTTTCAAAACTTTCATTTAATCGCAGAACCTAAAATTAATGCTCTTCGCCTTATTTGAATGAAACAATTGTTTCTAAAAGTATTTTTTTTTTTTATAATGATTGAAAGTAATACATATTTTAATTCACCTGATCGAATTGAATTGAAATAAATTTTTGGTTTCCATTATTATATCTTGGCTTCCATTAAACTTGAATAAAAAAAGGATAAAATTTAAATTATAATGAAAACCATATAACATTTGAGTTTAATCATATTTTGACAAAAAGTTAATTCAACTTTAGTATCAAATCATGTTTATTAATGTATCACCGGGCATTCTCTGCCCAAATACATCATCCATACATTCAATATTATAAATTGCATTGATTACAAGAGTAATACAACTTTATCGAGTGTTTAAGAATTTTCTGGTAATCACTGAGTGATTATTTGTTCACAGGGCAGACGCCACATAACGGAGAAAACGCAGTATAATTTTGAGTTGATAAATGGTCATCACTATGGATCTTGGCCTGACAGGTAAGAGACAAAAGTGGATCCGCAATAACCCTTATTCCTGGAAAATCTCTCGTGAACCCTTTCGGCAAATTATCTACCCAGAAGTGACGCCGGGTCGTTAAAGTGCATAAAAAAATGCCACCGCGAATAAAATTGATATCAATAATTGACGAGTCCAATAAAAGCGTGTAAAAATCCTCGGCACGCACATTCCTCTTCTCAGAGACTGACATTTTTCAAATAACTCAAATATCACATCAGAGAAGAAAGGAAAAAAAATAATAATAAATACACGGGAGGCCGAGGAAAAAAGGAGATTGCATGCCCGCGCCGATTTAATAGTTATTAAAAGGTGCTCGGCGCGTTCCTATTTTGATCCGTGAGTCGCTCTCTCGGTGTTGGCCCAAAGGGTTATGCGCTGTGCTCAGGTAGGGCTGGACCTGGCGTAGGTATAATTATTAGTATGCCTCGCCTTCAGCAGGTGATAGTTATTTAGTTATTTGCTCGCTCTGCCTGCCTTATTGCTCGAGCATTCCAAGACAAGTTATTATTTTTTCCTATCCGTCAGCGTTGAGAAAGAGAGGCAAAGCAGGCAGGCCACCCTCAGGGTGTGAGCAGGGCGGATCACGCAGACCGTACTCGGCGCGTGTGTGAGCACCGAGCGTTCTGCCTCGTGTGTCCCGGGGTATTTTGTCTCCTGAGCCCTCTGGTACTCTGCCTTTACCGAGAAAGGCCGTTTCTGTACAGTGCAGCTTGTAAAATAAAATTAATTAAAAAAAAATTGTCTGACCAAAAAACTAAAATTTCAACGCAAAAATCTTTTTTTTTCGTTCATGTGCATTTATTTTTATAATATGAAATCATTTATTCTGTTATTTGTTTTAAATTTTAATATGGTAATTTATTTTGCATACCACAAGGTAGCCCACAGGTTGCCTTTTGGCGATCACGTGTTTTTGTACATTTTTCAAATATACTTTTTAGAAGAAGTCAACCTCCATTGTAATGTTTCAGATTACAACAAACTTCATTTACTGCAAATAATATTGTATAGCTATAAATAACATGCAAAATTAAAGATATTTACGATGATAAACTTTTATTGTTTTGTTAAATTTAAAATTAAATATTTTCTATTTCATTTAGATTAAAATATTTCTAATAAAACAGTATTAAAAATTAATACTTCTTTCCAAAAATTACTGTTTATTTAGTTCACTCTCATAAGCTATAAAAAAATTTGAACATGATTCGTTTTCAAATTGTTGATAATGAAATTTATTTCGCACTGTCCACTCAGAGGTTTAATTTACGAAATTGAATTGGTATTTGATTTGCATTAAATTGAAAGCTTGTAAATATGGCATAATAAGACGCCGACGCATACATTAATTAAAATTTTGAAACTAAATTTTGTTTTTAATTTTCCCCAATTAAAGTGTTTCTTTTTTAATTATACACATAAGGTTCTTCTGCTTTTCAATGGTCAGGCATAAAATATTCTTCCATGATCATTTTTCCCTGACTTTAAACATTTATTTTTTTTAAGATAATAAAAAAATTAAATTCACATACATATTATTCAGATTTAAGATAAAAAGACCTTTCCAAAAGGGCAGTTAGTTGTTTTCCTCGGGGGCCTGTGGTCAGCAGCAGTTGTTTGTTGCATCGAGGCCGCCGCGTGAGAAAATTATAAAACAGTAGGAATTTATTCCGATTTAATAATACAGCACCCACGGAGACGTGCGCAAGCAAAAAGCCGCTCTGTACCTCCGAAGGAATTGAGTATGATAATGTATGCACATTATTCGGTGCTTCTGTGTGAGATATTGAGAGGAAACGCCGCGAGTCATCTGTGCGTGATGAGTCGCGGTCGGTTTGAAATCAAATTCCAACACTCTCCCATCGCTTCTAGCCAAATATCTTTTAGCCAGATAAGAAATGAGAAGTGTGTGAAAATATGTTTGATTTTTGCAAGGATTTTCAAACGAAAAAAAACGGATAAAAAAAAATGTTAAATACGAAGAAGTCCATATTATTCAATGAGGCTATAAAAAATTTATCTGAAGATGTGCAAATATGACGGAATTCAATATCAAAAATGTACACCATTATTTTTTTATTTTTATATAATTTATATTTTATGCATCGCATACCATAGAAATGAAAGAAGCAATTTTTAAATTTCACTTATAATTATTTTTTTAGGGGCAAAGCCCGTATTTTAAATGATAAACCTAAAAGTCTCAAAACAGCCAAAAAGCCTTTTGAGCAGAAAAAACTCTGTTATATTCTAACATGTATTGAAGCAGAATGACTTTATTTGCAAATTTTAATGGTCTGAAAGAATTTGAACAGAATTAAAAAAAAATTATATCACATTTTCTACCAATGATAGTAACTCTCTCATAATGAAGCAGAGATTTTATTGCGAGGTCTCATTAAAAGCCAAGAACTTCTTTATCTTTGTGGAAAAGAGTTGTTCCGCGATATTATTTAACTGCTTTTATTATTTCGCAATCAGGAGGCGGCAGAGGCGATAAAGTACCTTAATAAATGAGAGTCGCTGGAAACGCGTAAAAGTGTTTCTGCCTCTCTCCTTTTCAGGTGCTGCTAATCTCAAATGTGTGCGTGCAATTAAACGAGGGCCAAATTATTTATATCAATTTATGCGGCAGCGGCGCGCGATAAGTTGCTTGGAAATTCTGAGCTAGCGAGAGAAAGAAATTAAAAGCGAGCAGTGCAATAAAAAGGAGCCAGAGACAGGTGTGTCCCTCCTTAATGATGATTGCTATTTAATAAGACGCGCCTGCGAGAAGCGAAAATTATTAAATATTGAGTTGTCTCGCTTCATTAGCGACCACGTTCGCGCAAAAAAGATCGCCACTCTCAAGATGAAACGCAAAAAGCTTGCGTGTTATTTGTTGAAATGTTTTTCGGCGCGTGGTGATTGGGTGTTAAAATATCTACAATTTTCAAGATACATTCCTTTGTGTCTACTAAATTTATAAATCCTAAGAAGTGCAAATTAAATTAAATCGATATATGCTTCATAACATTTTAATAAAAATCTTGTAAAACAAAATTATTAAAACGTTAACGTTTATTAGTTTTTTTTTTAAATTTAGACATTTAAGGACCTTAATTACATTAATTTATTTACTATCATAATTCAAAAATTTAATTTAAATTTCAATTATCTTTAATTATCATGCCATACAATTTTGGCTAATAAATATAATTATTAAATTTAAAAAAATTAAAAATTCAATCTCTTCATTTCTCTAGAATAATTTTGGGAACTAAAAATAATTGCAGTGTACCAATGTCGTTGATTGTTAAACAAAATTATTTGTATAATCCTTAAACTTCCACAAAATTTAATTTAAATTGCCTACGTCAAAAGACTTCAAAAATTTGGCTTATTTGTTGATATTATTAATTTTATATTTTTTTTTTCTAAACCAGTCAAAAGATTCATGACCTTAATCAAACTGCATTCCCGCTCCTTAGCATACATAATCTAAATTGTGTTGTGTGGTTACCTGGTACAATTCTCGTCTCGTATGTAATTAGTCGCTAAAAAGGGTGAGCAGCAATTTTGGGCGGGCTACGATATTTATTTATGCATCGAGGTGAACGCGGGGCTGCAATGTGAAAGGTGCGGACAGGCTAATCGCGGTCTTCCTGCCGTCTGCGGTCCGCCATGGGTTTCTGAATTGTCCCTTCACGCTATTTAAATATGTGGTGTGTGCTATTGTTTTTGAAGAATGGCAGGTGGGGCCTCATTAGCACACACAATGGCCCAGCGCGAGAGCACACAGAGCAGGGCAGCCTCACTTTTTCCAACCATCTCGATTTTTCATCTCTCGCCAGCCGAGAGAGAGAGATCATTATTGTATTTGTGTTTATCCCCGGAATTAGCCCACCACCTTGTTTTGATATCGAGCACACCATCAAAATAAGATGCAGGAAAACTTTTGTCCGCATCAAAAACTTGAATAAAAGACTGAGGAGGAAAACTGACTTTGAGATGATAATAGACAAAAAAAATTATCTATTCACAAGCGATTCTTTTTTGAGTATTAGGGGAACTTTTAAGAATCTAATTGAAATTAACTTTTCTATTATTCCATTTCTTAATACCGTAAATTAATGTATTCATCTTTATTTTAAATTCAAGTATAATAATGAAGATCATAATTATATACATCATAACTAAAAATTAAGATGTTTTAAAATTTTTTTAAATTAACAAGTATAAATACAATTTCTGAGTGCATGAACTTTTTTAGAATTATTATTATGCATAAAATTAAAATTTTATTGTTTGTAAACTATGTCCAACTATGCTTTCAAGATTTTTTTGCAAACTTCAATTTTAAAGCAAGTAAACAAAGACATTCTTGAGATTTTTTGGTTTCAGTTTAAAAAAAAAGAGCAGAGTTGGAGTAAAATATGAAAAAATTGAAGGGTGCATGATGGATTTGTCACTCACTCGCAGGCGAAACGCCACCACCACCAGCAGATAATATGACAACGGAAAAATAAATGTCTTGCAGGGTGGAAAATTCTGTCAAGATGGCTGCTACTGCGCGAGAGAGTGTGTTCTCGTTCTCTCCTCCTGTAATATTGGATTCAAATCATCAGAAAGCTTTCACAGTTGAGCTGCCTGTCGACACATTCGAGAGAGCAACCGAGATTGACACACGCCTGATGGGAAATGCACAAGAGGAAAATCCGCATCTCCCCGCGTGGCAAAATCGCACAACAAAAGTCGGAAAAAACGCCAACCCAGATATTTCCATTATGTTCATAAGTATTTTTGTTATGGTTAAAAAAAATCCAAATTTAATTTCAACCAGACTTGAAGATTTAAACTAAAATTTTCAAATTTTTTAACCATGCAGCAAAATGAGATGGGTTAGAGCAAAAAAAAAAAAAAACCATAGGGTGCTTAAAAAGCGACTAAACACACATTTTCACAAGTCTTGTGTTACTTTTATCGAACAAAAAATTTAATTTTCCTAATAGAAAAAAATTATATGAACTGTATCATTGCCCTATTTATGAGCAAGTGGGTCTCATGTAACCACAACTTTGTTATATTATATACAGCTTTTTAAGAAATCGAATTAATTAATAATTTTTTAAATTTCTTAATTGAATCGGAAGGTGTAACTGGGATTTTTAAAATATTTTCATTTTTTCAATACAATTTGTAATTTGTTTGAATCTGACCATTTTGTCCCTTTATATGTCTGATAATTAAAAAAATTCTTTTAAATTACACCTGAAACTTCAATACTCGAATAAATTAGAGCTTTTACTGCCATAAAACTGACCATCTATAGTGACCCCTTTTGTCATTCCAAACGTATAATAATAATAAAATCTAGAGAGGGTGATTAGAATTCGAGATTGGGCATTTCCATCATCAGCGGTGGTCGTTTGAGGACAGCAATTTTATTTTTATAATAGACCGAGCGGGCGGATGACACGAAGTGACCCTCTTCCAAATTTCGTGATAAGCACCGGACAGCCCCCGAAAACCGAATGTTTTTTCTCCAACTCTTCATATATACAAAAGAACCAGGGCCGTAATATTTGATATCCGTAATAAATGAAACAGGAAAACGTCATGCCTAATCTCGGCCGGGCGGTTTTGTTGGCCGCTCAGCGGGGCCGGGGCAATATTTTTCCTCGTCGCCGAGAATATTTCAACCCGTATATAAACGCAGCAGATAAAGCGCCCGGAATAAGAGGAAATTACCTTTTTACATGTCTGACAAAAATATTTTAATTTTTCCTCCTCCCACCGTTGAGCCGCCGCCGTTTCTTGATAAGCCCCGTTTCTTTATGTACCTGCTGCGGAGACAATTTGACTCTCTTTCTCTATTAAATGGATTGCCGCATTTTGCATTACGAGGTGATGGCGTGAGTCACGGAGAGGGAGCAGTGGAAGCAGGACTCGACTTTTCCCAGAGACAAACATCACACACAGAGCTTTAACCCTTTTTGGAGGCGGTTGGCGCTCGGCCGGAAACGCGAGACGCTCGAGTGAAAAAAACAATGGGAGAAAAAGAGGAAGTTGGCTGTTAGAAAGGCAAGATTGAGACCCATTTCGCGTTTTTGAAAGCGAAAAATGGAGCCGAGTGTGCATACTCTTGCGTGTCGGCTCATTTTGGTGGTTTCGTTTTAATAAAACGTGAGGGAAGGGTGAAAATTTGGATGGATGCAGCCTGTTTGACGCATATGCTTTGGGGTTGCATACTTACGTCAGGCTCTTTTAATTAAAAAATAGATGTGAGCTGAAAAAAAACTGGGTGTCAATAATATTATTGGATGAAAAATGATGAGGAAAATCGGGAATTTCAATTAATTGTTTTTGCACGTAACAATAAATAAGTATTAAGTCTTATTTGGTTCAATTTAGTAACTTCTAATAGTTCCAAAAATTACAATTTTCAGATTATAAAATTAAAAATATCATGCTCATTTGTGAATAAAAACAGGATTTTTATTACACGAATAGAATACTAAATAATTTATAACCAGTAATTACTGTTATTTAATTTTTTATGTATCATAATTGAATTAAAAGAGTTTTGTCAATTAGAAGGAAAATTTAAATTTGAAAATACCCTCTGTTTTATTAGTTAATACTTAAATAGTAAATAAAAAAAACTTTCAAGTGCATATGGAGCAATTATTGCATTTTTAATATGAATATAAATGAAAATTTGTTAAGGAAATTTGGCACCGAATGAAAATTTTAATGTAACAAGTTTTAATAAAATTAAATTTTAAGATTAATATACTATTCATTTGAAATAGCAATTAAATCATATTTGCAAACTTTTATAAAAAAAATGATTGATATTCATCAGAGAACTTCCGCAACGCACAGGCTGATTTAGAAAATGAAATAATTTGCCAGAGGAAAAGAAGCGGCGCCATAATTCAAATATCAAAAGTAATCTACGAAGTGACGCGCTGCACAAAGGAGAAGTTTTCAATTGAGTTAGTAATCAAAATGCAAATTGTTTTTTCACCGCCGGATGGACGGACGGACGGTGCAGCCGAAAGCTGCGAGAGATGATTTCATTTTTTTCTCTCGCATTCGTGTCCCTCGGCGTTCCCAAGTCATGCAGCTTTTCTAATATACACACGCGCGTATATTCATTTTCAATTCCGGCTCACACATCATTATTACCTCGAGAATAACAACCTGCTGCTCACGATCTGTATATATTTAGAGCAAATATTTGAGCACTTTAAAGCAGAGCATTCCCATTCATTTGGAGTGCCGTCGGATAATTCTATTATGCATTATGTTTATGTATGAGAGAGCAAGTCGAAGGCGGACTCGCGCTCATTCAGACCAAATAATTTATATCGCCACTCTCTAGCGCTGCCTCGCCATCACTCGGCGCGCGTCATTTGCATAATATAAACAAATCACAACTCCATTTCTTGTTACCTCTTCAGCACTTTCTTCACCAACGAGCCCATGATTTATGACGCCATAAAAAGTGCGCCTTTTTCAATTTTCAACTTTTGACGCTGCAAACATTCTGAGAGCGGAATAATCATATTAACAGAAGCATGCACTTATTTCTCAGGTGCTGTTGGAGTATAAAAACAGACTCGGTAATTTTGGAAAATTTAAATGCGATTCTTGACAAATCTTTTTAATATAAAATTGCTAACTAAGTTAAAAATATGAAAAATGTAAAATTTTTAAAAATTTATATATTTTATTTTTAATCCCTATATGGTTTATTATTTTCAAACAATTTTCTTATTTTTAAGTTAAAATTATTTTAATAATTATTGTTCTTATTCATCTCAGACAGTTAAGTATGGCTTATTGTTAGTATTAAATATTTAAAAATATAAAATATTAACTCTGTTAGATGAAGTATGGAATATAATATAATAAGAATTAAATTTTGTGGTATTTTACTTCCAACCCAGAGGATGGGAATGTCCTCTGTAATCTCTCCGTGTAAAGTTGTTGAATTAAATTTATCCATAATCAAATGCAATAATAAAAAAAATCCTCTTTATCTTTCGAATATTAATTAAATTATAAATTTTTATACACCAATTAACTACTGGGCTTGGTTTTAATGAAAAAAGTCTTCGGGAAACTTTCTAAAAAAAATGTCAATCTTATCTTTGTAAATAGAAGATCTGAAAGAATTTCCAAAATATTTTATGAATGTGTTTTTTGAATTGTCCTAAATATGAACTTTTAGTTGCATTCTCTTCTTGAGAATAATGAAATTAAACACACTATAATGCGTTAGAGTGCTATTCCCATTCCAATTGCAAATTTTTCTAACATCATGTAATTGGTCAAACACAATAAAAAAATTAAATCACTAAAATATTTTATGAAATTATCCATTTTTTAACACAATTTTGACCGTTTTGAATTATATTTGGCAGGTGCCAATAATACAAATATATTTCACGAGAAGGGTTATCGCTCGGAGCTGCAATAATATTCATAAATTCTGAGAATGATAAATCTCCCGCAGTTGGAATTCCAATTAAAGCGCGTGTTGTTCGGATCGTCAGTTCCAAATTAGCTGCAGCCGCGGAAAGAAAATAATATCCACTCTGGGCGCGCGATGATAAATTAATAAGCGGCCGTTTCGTTTGTGTGTTGGTTTTCAACCCCGAGGAGGGTCACGCACCAATAAGCAATAATTTTTGTGTTCATTTCGGAGCGCGGGCCCATATGTCATGGTCCATTCTTAATGAAGCCAGCCAGCCACGAGGGCGTCAGCAGAGTTGCCCGAGGCCAAGGCGAGCGCTTTCTTTCTTCCAAATATAACAATTGAATCAGTCAGCGGTGCGCGCGGCTCTCTCACTTGCCGCGCAGCATCTTTTTCTCCCGTGCAAGAATCCACCACCACACACTTCTTCTCGCTCGCATTGTGCTGCAGCGTGCGTGGAACAATGCATCATGCCCATCAGACACACTCGGGCACACGCCCTTGGACCAACTTTCAATTAAACAAATCAACACAGATAAATAAGATTTGACACTTGGCGTTCGATTCGAGACTGATCATGCTTTGACGCCCTGCAGCTCAAACTGCTCAAATTAATTCATTTTAAAAATTTGTTTTTTTTATATACAAATAAAAAAAGTCAAGATAATAAATAGATTTTTTGTTCGTTTAAATTGCTGTACATATAGAAACCCTAAAAATATTTAATTTTTGAAGTATTTATATAAAATCATCAATATCAATGCATGTATTCGTTGAAATAAAATTCTCTTATTACACAAACTTAATCTTAAAAATAATTTCAGAAAAATTGAATGTATGAGTTTTGAAACCAAGATTTAATATTTTAATTACATACTATCATCTGTTAGCAAAGCATATAATTTTAGTTCATAGCTTGAGTCACCTATTGATCCGATTCAGATCTGGTATCTACTTTGTATACTTTTTTGACGAAATTTATACCACAAGTTCAATTTAAACTAAAATAATTCCGCAATGAATTTCTCTATTCTATGGGACTGGGTAGAATAAAAAGTTAATGTGAATAAATTTTCCATAATTTTTGCAGATTTTGGGAATTCTAAATATATTCCATATTTAAAAAAAGACTTTTTAGACAAAATTATGTTATATCTCAACTGAAATTACGATGACTTATCATATTATATAGACGATTAAGTATAGAAAATTATGCTCATGTCATTGCTTTTTAACTAGTTGCGTTAATATAAATAAATATTATAAATTTTCACAAATCAAGTAAAAAATGAAACAGAAAAAAAATTACAAAATTTCACAAAGAAACGACAAAACTACTGGGCAAATAAAACGCGGGGGTCTCAAGAGAATTCCGCGTCGAGGTGGGCCGCAAGCTTATAAACAGAATAAAAAAGTCACAAAAATTGCTGCCGACTCGAGATTTTTGCACAGGGAGGATGAGTTTTTCGGGGCTGATGGCAGCTTTCAAGATTTTCAACGCGACAGGAGAAGCAGCTTAATATTGAAAATATGTGTAAGTAAAAATATTTAATAAAAATTTTAGCAATACTATTTATATTAAATTTAATTTATATTATCTTCTTGTATTTTTCTTTAATTATTATTTTGTTATATTAAAAAATTTAATTATTGTATTTTTTTTTATATTCATAAGTTGAAACTTTATATATTCAACAAGGTGAATAATATCAAAAATTAATCTGTACGCAAGTTTTTTATTAAAATTTTAAGTAAAAATATTAAAAAATTCGTTTCAAAGTCATACTTTATAGTGTGTTAATGATAATAATATCAATTGGTTTGTCATATCGTGCATTTAGTTTGATTAAATAATTATTCATTATTAATAAAAAATTATATAATATATATTTATCATTATATTCAGCAATCTTGATATCAGTCGTTGAGAGTTGAGACATGACATACTTGAAGTGTGAAAATTAAGCTTACATGCGTCAACGCGCAGGACAAATATTGATTGTTTTCCTCTTGATTTTAAGTTCTTCCAATATGATCTGCACGTGAAACTTAAAATTATGATTTCAGCCTATATTTATGCAGCTTACATTTAACTTCCTTGGTCAAAAGGAAATTTTCGCTCGTGGGGTACCGATTATTATTTTATACATTTTGTGAGACGCGCCAGTTCGACGCGCGTTGACTGCTGCTTCAAGATCGGAATTGGCCGTTTTATCCTGGTCTGGGCCGGCAATTATCGTAATGATTAAGCATCAGCAGCGGGGACTATTAAAGCGATCCATCCATCCGATGGAGTCGGATTGAGGCCTGGGGCGTGCGATCGGAATGCGAGGCGCCAAACACCACGTCGGTAGCCTTTTTAAATGTATAATAAGCAGAGCACAGATATATATCGAGATGATTTTATGCGTGCCGTGTGTGTGTGGATAATAATAAAAGCGGCCGAGTCTATAAGGTGCGCAGCCCATAATGCCCGCCAGCCATTATTACATTTCAAAACCAAAGCAAAAGCGGCGGCGGCGGCCATCGTTTAACAAAAACACAACTTCGTCTCTCTCTCTGCGTAAATTTATATATTTTTTGGGTTCATCTATCCATCCATCCTTCCTCTCTTGAGGCCAGACCACAAAAAAAATTATTGGCCCGACAAGAGGGACGGTTAGGAAAAAAAATCAAGCACCCGCCGTGCAAAACGTCGAGCAAGCCCTTCAGCTCGGATGGTTAATTGACCGCAAACCACAAAACGACGACGCGTCTATCAATAAGCGCCAAATTTTTGGTGGTTTCACATTTACCTGCGGTCGGGGTTGGAATTGTTTTAACATTCTTCGAAAATTAGGAACAAAAATATTTTTCTGCGTAAATTTTATAATATTTATGCTCCGCAAATATTGACAATAAATATGAAGTATAATATTAATTAGGGATTTTAACTTGAATAAACTAAAATTAATTTAACTGTTAGTGGAAAAATTTGAATGAGAAAACGGAGTAAGAGGTTATAATCTATAGGTGAATAGAGGTTATCTGTATTAACTGGTGATAATGATTGATAAAATTTTGAAATTTAATATTGATTTAATTTATTTTAATTTCATCTGAAAACAGATTATTTCCGAATCTTGATTAAATTTGTCAAATTTGATGAGATGGAATGGATAAAACAAAAATCTCCGCTTAATAAATAATTTTTAAATTAAAAAATATGATGTTTGGTCAAATAATTAAAATGAAAACAGACAAATATTAAATTAAAATTAATAATTATGTAATAAATTTTCCTTCTCCTCCTACAGAAAATGAGGAAGAAATTTCACCTGCATTTGCTATTTTATTTCATAACACGCTTTTTGCATTGATACATTTACATCTCCACGGCTCTTTTTATGCAAAGTGCATCAGGAATCAAAACTCACATGGGATTTTCTCGGTGGTAACGAGTGGAAAAATCAGAAGAGCGCCAGTATAGGGGGAAACTCCACATAACACTACGCACAAATTGAAAGCAGCACGATTCCCTAAAAAAAATGCACATTTTTTTCTTACACTACATTCAGAGCATTCAACTAGCTGATTTCAAAGTAAATTTTTAGCCTTAATATTGAAATTTATTTACGAGAAGAAACTCTCGATTTCGTGTTAAATTTAATAAATACAAGATTTTGAATCGACAAAGGGAATTTATACAAACTGAAAGCAGAGCGAGAATTATTTATTTATCGCTTATCGCAAGCCTCGGCCATTGAATGCGCAATATAAATATAAATTTCAGCTTGACTTGCTGCTCGCGCCGATCACATTGCTACAACGAGAATATATAGTGGAATGAATTCTACATGGGGAAAAAATGGAAACATGGATTTAGCATTAAATCATTATTGACTGCGCAATCGAATGTTCTTGGAAAAAGTACTATCGGGAGAGTGGGAGGGTGATTTCTGAAAACCGTTGTCGCTTTTTAAAGAGTATTTCATATTTTTTTTTTTTGCAATTTTTATTGAATTAACTTTGAAAAAAAAAATTATTTTCCTCCTACAACCGGCCTAAATTTTACTTAAAATATTCTCTAGAGACGGCTTATCTGTAATTCTGACAAAGTCATTTGAAGTCACTCCTTCAAATTCTATTGCAGACTTTTTAAATTGAACCGATTTCAACTTCTCTTGCGATTGGTTTTTAATTAAGGCAAAAGAAAGCACAACTAATTTAAATTTGACTCATTTTCACAATTAAATTTGCACGTTTCAATTTAAAATAGATTGCCATAAAAAAACAAATATATACTAAAAAAAGGGCCAAAATGTAGAATAGAAATATAATTAAAGAATGAATGAAACAATTTGCAAAGATCAGACAACAATGTTTTTGAGTAAAGTTGCAATTTACATTATCTTCAATTCTTCAGGTCGAATTATTTCTTTTTATTGAAAGTGGTACTTTTATTTATATTTATTTTCCTTTTAAAGCTATAAATTTAAATCTGCAAGGGTTCCGTTTTCTTGTCTGTTTATTTCACTTAGGCGGTGGTCGCAGTGGTTGATCTTGCCGCATATAAATCGCCCCGGCATCAGATGACTCTTATGCCTTTTTCCTCTCCGTCTCGGTCAATTGCAGGGCTATTGAAACACTTTATTTTCACACAGCACTCGCCCTTTCTTTTTTCTCTCTGCCACTTTCGCCCCCGACACACACACACGAGAGATATTAAAAGCCGCTCGGGCACTCTTCTCACTTTCATGCATGCGATGTCCAGAGAGAGCTTTCGGGGGCCGAACTAGCTGTTGATCTCTCGTGTGATAAAAACACTGCACGCGGTTCGATCTGCACCCCCGCATATGACCTCTGATGCATGTAGAACCCCATTCCGAGAGGGAATTGCGAGAATGAGACGGCATGAATGTTTCTCTCCAACCGTGCAGCAAGGGTCGTTTTCTTGGAAAAGATATTATAGCATTGAGGTTTCGCAGGGAATTAAAAGACGAAATTTTATGTTGATTAAAAGCAGTGTAAAATAAATTTAATATAATTATAAATAGTATTATCTGATTACGTTTCATTTAATTTACAAATTTGTTAAATTTTATTTATTTTATTTAAATTGTTGTTATATTTATTTCATACATGGGCAGAGCGCACTTTGCGCTCTGCGATCTGCGCTCGCGCTCTGCGCTCATGAGCGCGAGCGCAGAGCGCGATCGCACGATTTTCAAAATCGTGAGCGCGAGCGCAGAGCGCGAGCGCATTGGTCGCTGAGCGCAGCGCTCAATTGCGCTCATTTTGCGCTCAAACCAAGAGTAAAAATTCCCGAATTTGATCAAAAATTGTAATGAAAAACAGTGTTTTTATACCAAAAACTTAAAACTGATCCCAATTTTGGCGATTTAACTTCAACTTTATCATTTCCAATTGCCGATGTATTTTTTGTTATATTAAAAAACTGTCTAAAAAGTCGCACTTTTTCCTCGGATAAAAATATTTTTGAGCGCAACGCGTGAGCGCAAGACTTTTTAAAAATTTGAGCGCGAGCGCAGAGCGCGAGCGCAACATTTTCAAAATCTTGATCGCGAGCGCAGAGCGCGAGCGCACTGTTGCCAGTGATCGCGAGCGCGAGCGCGAGCGCAAAATTGTTGAGCGCACCCATGTATGATTTATTTATTTAAGGGTCTTTAGATTAGTTTTTTTTTTAGCACAAAAATGAGTTTAAAACAGTGATTTGTCACAAAATAAGTTTTAAAAAATTGACATATAAGCTTTATTGATACCTCAGTTGTATGAGCAGAATGTAATAATTAGACAATTCATTATGTATTGGAGTTTCACTGCTTAATTCAGTTGATGAGACATGAAATGAATTTATATTATCAAAAAAATATGATTAAATTTAATTACCAGATCATAATTAATTAACAAATAACTCTTTTAATTTATTTCATTTGTCTCTTTGAAGATTTTCCCAAAATTTCTTTTAATCAGTCTAAAATTTGACTGTATCAGAATAACTTCAAAAAATTTAAATTAACATATTTTGATAAACAAATATCATTCACGTGGAAAATTTTCTGTATCTAAATTTAGGAAATTTAGAAATATCCTAAAATTAACACAAATTGCAAAAACCTTTGGCAAAATATTATTCATTTCTTTTCCTAAAAACCAGCTACAAAATGCGAGAAAAGAGCAAATCCATGTCTTTTTTAACAACCCCCAGAGTGTCAAGAGTCAAATTTCACTTTGGCACTCTTGGCAGTCGGCATCAAATTTTTGACTGACACATTCAGATAAAAGTACACGCAGAAATGAAAATTGGCCTGCACTCGACGCAGAGCGCGGTGAGGACGGGCCATTGTTTAATCAGCCCCCTCGACCAAGAACAATCTATCAAGAAAGCCCAGTGGACAATTTAAGTGCGTCGTGCTGGCAGGCGCAAAATTAAATTGCATTTGACGCCAGCGAGTGACGTGTGCAGAGGTAATCAAATTTTTAACTTGGCTCGTCGCGGTTGTGCTGCTGCAGAAGGGGTGGAAAAGGGTGGCCAACTCGCATCCCCCAGGACGCGTAGGAGTGCAGAAATTTTCCTTTGTGCTCTCTAAACAACCCCTGCCGGCGACCTCAGGGGAAAAGTGAAAATAGCAGCGGGGGAAAAAAGGGAAAAAAATGCCTTTTTGTTTCGGAAAAAAATTTAAGACGCTTTGCATGAAGTTTGAATTAATTAAAATTAGCCAAGCTTGAAATTCTGCCCCTCAAGAGCAGACGGTGCGTGAAGTAAAAAAAAAAGAGAAACTGTTGACATTTTTTTTCTGAATTATCTCGGGGGTGGTTTGGAATAAAAAAAAAGAGTCACCCCTCGTCTTCACACTAGACTGATTCCACTTAAATTTTTCTGTCCGACTCTCTTTCTTTCTTTCTTTTTAATTCCACCGCAACACAAACGGAGGGTTAGAAATAATTGAAATAGAACCGCTAGCGAATGTGGGCAAAGAGGTCGATCAGCGGCTTCGTGCGTCTGCTTTGGAAGTGTCCTGTTATTTATTTCACAGCGCGCGCGAATGTGCCCTGGTGACATGTCGGTGACAAGCAGTTCTTTCTTTCTTCTCTCCGCGCCGGCTGCAAATCCTGCCCCGGCTCAAAAAACGAATTAAAAAGACCGGCAGAAACGGGTCATTACGACATCACATCAAAAACCAACGCCGCGCGCGTTTCAAACTTTTCTCTTTGCGTTTCTTTGTACATAGCGTGTGTTCGCTCTTGATTGAGCTGTTGCCTGCAATTAATTGGTTAATTAGCTAAGTGCGTGAATTATTTGATGGAATGAGGTTGTTGCGATGCGACGACGGGGAAATCGCTGCACTTCTCGAAGAACATGCGGCCGGCAGGTGATTCTGAAAGTTGCATTTTTACAAATTGCTTCCAGTTAGGAAAGCTTGATTGCGGCTGATAAAAAGTGGCAGAGCGGGACACGAATGACTTGTGAAGAAAAGCATATCGTCGGCTACGCGGCCAAATGGCCGATCTGGTAATTACCCCTGTGGGGAAAATGGCTAGTGGCCACTTTCCCCGTTGGGGAAAATGGCAGATGAGCCTTTTTTTAAATTTTACAGGAGAAGCAAAAAACTGATTATCTGCTCTAATTTTCTATGTTCAGATTTCAAAATTTGAACCAAAGTTCAGCATGTTATTGCAGATAATTTGGTAGACTTAATTTTCTTTTAAACCTTAATATACAACTGTTGTAAGAAATTTAAAGGGAATTAATTCCACACTGAAAGAGTAAAACGTACAATACAATCGAAATTAAACCACTTATGCAATTATTTCCTGCTTTTCTTTGTTCAATTAAACTTGATAATAATATTTTATAATATAATTTTATATTAATTCATCGTATTTTACAATATTTTTATTATTTTATTTTATTTAAATTAATTTAAATTTTATTCTTTTATTTGAACAATAGTAAACAATTTTGGCATTAAAAGCATTTTTTTCTTATTTCACATGACCCGGCGTCACTTCTAATTATAATCTCATGAATAGTTTTACTAATACTTACTATAAATTGCAATAATTAGTAAAGTAAAATCTAGCTCGGATACAACATTAAGCTTCTGGTTGCATGTTAAATATTTTAATAATAAAATCTATATTTTACTATCTATTTGATTTTAAAATTATATCTATTTTAAAGAATTTTTTGCATTATCATGCAAAATGCATGAAAAAGCTGTCACTTTGGAATACAATATTGACGAAACTACAGCTTATTCTGATATTTTACTTCTTAATTTATGTTAGGTATTTTATTAAATTTATTAAAATTTTATTTTTATATTTTTTTTATTTTCGATATTTTCATTATTTTTAACATTTATTGCATTTAAAACAATTTTGGCATTATTCAGCAAGCGGGAATGCTGTGGATCTTGGTATAGGGGGCGTGGCACTGCCTTACTTTTGCTCCCCTAACTCGCGATAGTGAGACATCTACTGAGAAAGTTGATACTTTTATGGTTATTTCTGATGCAGATTTGTACACTGAATGCATTGGAACAATAAAAAAAATTTGTCCGGAAATGCTCATCTGCCATTTTCCCCAACGGGGAAAGTGGCCACTAGCCATTTTCCCCACAGGGGTATTTACCAGATCGGCCATTTGGCCGCGTAGCCGACGATATGCTATTAGTTACTGATTATTTAAGTAAATAATTAATTGTAAAATTTATAGCTTTTACAACAATAACTAATTCAAATTTTAAATGTATTTATTTTTATTTGTTTTCTATTTTCATTAAATGTTTTTACATTAGTAATTTTAATATATTTATCTCATATTTTAAATAATAAAGGCACATGAAAAGATGTAATTTAAATTGATAATACAATTAAAACCCTTTTAAATTATGTTATATATTTTTTTCTTGGAGATTTATTTGATAAACAGATGATTTACATTAACTAATACTCTTCTTGCATGTTGCTAGTACTGATTTGCTAAGCTTCAATTAATAATTTAATTTAAATATAGGCTCATTGTATTGTATAACTATAATAAAAAATTTCATACGGCAGAAAACAATAGATTTATATTGCAAAAGAAGTTTATTTTTAGTTAAATTTAGACATGATAATAAGAAAACATTGCATAATTTTAAATTCAACCTCTCTATAACTTTTATTTTTGGATAGGAATCAATGAAAATTTATGAAAATTAAAGCTGTTAATAAAAAAAAATTTGATCAAAGTGCATTACTTAAAAAATCAACATAGATTAATATAATTATGATTAACATCTATTTTGTTTATTATAAAAAAAATTAGGAAATGACAAATGAAATGCCGAAAATGACTTTCTTGGGCCTTTTTTAAAACACATTTTTTTTTTTGTCATTAGTGTTGCATAAACTGAATTTTTATTTTTCTTTTTATTTTTTTTTCTTTCTCAAATACTGTGAAAGCGGAATTGTGTCCACGAGATTAAAGAAATGAAAGGGCGAATTTTAACAAATTTATTTGTTGCGTGCGGTTGTGTGGACACGTTGTGGTTAGAAAAAAAGACCAGGGGCAATTTTCCCCGCGCCGGCTATTTGGGCATTCAGGCTGTGAGCTGATAATAAAATCACTATATGTATGGAGCCGTGCCCTGCTCGCAGCCCCTCGCTGATTTCCCCAAAGTCCGACCCCAAAGGTGGTCCAGACAGAGACACAAACAAACTGCGTGTCCGTCCGTCGGCCGCCGCCGCCGCGTGTGTGTAGAAATATGAATTTATTCTGCGGAGAGAGGTACATATTTATGAAACAAAAACCTCACCGGATTTGGTCGCGTGTGCATGCAATTTGGCTGAGTGCAGCGCACGGAATAAAACAAAACCTTTTGTGATTTATTGCGCATTAACGTGAATAACGGCGGCGTCGAAAAATTTTTCCAGGCTGCAATTTCAAGAAAAGGTTTAGCCGCGGAACATTATGATTTTTTTATGAGAAAATTACACGCTTTTACATTCCGGCCGGGCTAACTAGAAAAGGTAATTCGGCGATGTTTATCCTCGAAAAAGCCTTAAATTGCAGGGTGAAACCTTTACCAATTTTTGTCCGGCGGAAGGTGCGTTGCCGGCGAGTGTGGTCGCGCACAAAACGGCAAACGTGTCATTATCTGCAGCCGGCGAGCATGACTCGCAATGTTATTAGGAGCAAATTGCATTAGAGAGGACGCGCGCCTAGAGGTTCGCCCTGAATACCGGTCAGGGCTCGATCGCACCAGGTATACGATAAAAGAGCGGCGACCAATCAGCCGTTTGGCGCCTCTCAATCACTAGAATTTCACTCAATTTATTACACAAAAAGGCTTCGTTTATCTTGATTTCCAATTTTCAGGAAAGGAAAGGTGAAGCACATGGTTTACCTGACGCAGAGTATCTCATGCCTTGTTCAAATAAACATGTGTGAAATCAAAATGTGTTTGAGACTTGCAACGCATTTTAGATTTATTTAATTGAGGAAATTATAAATGCTAACATTATTTTCAAACTTTTGCCGGTTGAAAGTGCTTTTGTTTGAATATTGCAACTTATAATTATAATATATCTCAATTTTGTCATTTGTTTATTAATTCTTGAAACACTGCAGGGCAAAATTTATCAAAAAATGGTTTATGTTTAAATGTCAAAAATTACACATTAAGTATCCTTGCAGTTTTTGTATGGTCGTAATTTACATTGTAGTTAATTAGTATTGATCAGAGAGTGAACAAATAATAAATTAACATTTAAGGGCATTGAGATCCAGTGTTAATATTGTACAAAAAATTTGAAAAAATCGTGGATAAACACAATAATAAAAAAAAAAAAAACGTAAAATTGTCAAGTGTCAAGTAATTTTAGATTGCTTTAATAAATAAATTTGAAAAAATGATAAATCAATGAATCTGTATCAAAATAATTTATGCATTAATAAAAAAAAAATTTAATTATTTTTAATCACACCGAATAAACTTTTAAATATTTTTAATATAATTTTATTTGAAATTTTTTTATTTCATTTTTTTGGTGTATTCAATAAATTATAATCCATAAGTGATTATTTTAAAAAAAAAACTTGATTTCTTTGTAAAAAGAAACAAAATGTAAATAAATATTTTTGGTGAGAATGCATTGATAATAGAATCTGATCTTCAAGATTACTGTGTATCGCTTGTCTAGCACGGTCTAGCATTGCCTACTATATATAATTCTCATTATTTTTTTAATCAAAATACAAGCTTATGTTTATTAAAAGGTTTTAAGTTTTAAATGCTTCTCGCTGACATTTTGTAATACATATAATTTATTGGTTTCAAAAATTTTAATTAAAATTTCTCCACTAAGAGTAAAAAAATCGCATATTATTCCTGCTATATTAATCCTTGATATGATTTTTAATAAATATAATATTAAAAATTAAGTTTGAAACAATGATAAAACTAGATTGAGTAAATCCGTTTGTTTGGATAAAATAGTATAAAAGTTAATACTCAAAAAGGTAATTTTTAATTTTAAAAACTTTTACGAGTTCCAGGCCCAAAAACTGTACTTTACTATACTGATATCTAAAATTTTTATTTTGTTTTCCCTTTTTTCATCCGCCACTTGACACAGGTTTTCAGAAACCATAGCTTTATTTTTTTTTTGTCTGGCCGACCCCATTGTTGAAGGGCTAAAAACATATAAATAAAAGTGAGCTCTTGAGTTGTAAAATCCGCGTCTCGGAAACGCAAGCATCGGAATGCAGGCATTATGAGTCTGAATTATTCCATTGTGCGCGGCGGCCGGTAGCACGCAATCTCTCAAGTCTCTCTCGGAAAATCATTTCTCTCTCTCTCTTGATGGGGATCTCTAATAACGCAATAAACGCGAAGAGATCTTCTTTCTTTCTCTCGCCGCAAATGAATCCTCGGGAGGCGATTCGAGCGTGGCCTCGGGGCTGGCACGTGCACCGGCAAATCACGACTCTCGCGTAAAATTCCTGCAAATAATTTTTTGCAGCACCCATGAATTCCTTTAATATTTATTAAATTATCTCGCTCGTCCCATTCTTTGGATCTCGCGAGCTGCAGATTTTTATTTTATGTTTCGGTAGCAGAACGGACGTTTTTATGTCTGGACCACCAAGGCGGAATCTCCGCCGCTTCTCATTTGAATCTTTTTTCGGATGGCCCATTCATTGCTGTCCGTGCAGGGGAGCCGCTTTGTTTCCCGCTTTTGCCACTTTTGATTTTATCGCGCGCAGTGGTCTTACTTTACTTGGTATAAAGAGCTACCACACATTGAGACCCGGCACACGAAATGATCTTGCCCAGTTTTTATTTGCAAACAAATCTGGCACTAAATGAATAAGCTTTAATCCATTATTTACAGTATTATATGTTTTCATATGTGCAGTACAAGCTATTATTAAAATTTTTTTTAATGCACAATATTATTATTATATTTAATACAATAGTCAATAATATGTTGTTTTTAACAATAAGGACATATTTTCTGTTTACTTTTTTATTATATTATATGCACATTACAGGTAGTACAAAGTTTTTTTCCTTTCTCACATAGATTTTTAATGTCTTAAAAAAGATTAATAAACAAAATAAATTAATATAATGTTTGGTGTATTGAAATAATGATATCTTTTTCTTGGTAGAAACTATAAGAATAGCACTGGACCAATAAGAACCTGTGCGTTACAATTATTGTATTTTTCATTGTTATATTTTAATAAAAGAGAAGTAAATATATTTAGCGAATTATAAATTTTAACATAAAAGATTTGAAATCATTAATATTTTAAAATATTTTTGATATTCTAATTTTTCAAGCTGGAAAATAAAATTAATTTCATTGCACTGGAAGAGGAATCTTTATTTTCGATAGTTTTAGCGGAATTTTCGCTTTTGGTGATTCCGTTTTGTCCATTATTTTAATGCTTTTCTCCAAACCCAACAATTTATTGCTTTTCCAAAGTAAAAGTTTTGCAACGATTGAATTAAAATCAACATTGATATTCATTTCTGCAAAACAGAATAACTTACAATGTACCTTGTGAATTATAATCAATATATTTATATGATAAATAATTGATTGCGTTTTATATTAATCTCACAAAGTCATCCAAGTGATTTAGAAAAAATTTAAAGCTCTTGCTCTCTCCAGGCATCAATTGACTGCCTGACACCGGTGGATAAACACGTGTATTTTTTTTCTCCGCATGCCAGCTAGACATGGACAGCCGAGCTCCACTGCTCGGTGTTTACTCAGCACTTTAGTAATTGGAAAAGTGATTCGCCCATTTAGGTGAACACACAATGATTATTTCCAATCACAACGACGAATTACACGAGAGGACAGGCCGTGCTCACCACTCAACAGGGGGCTGATGGTTTTTTTCATTCTTTCTCTCTCTCTCTCTCTATTTTTATTTTGTGTTTCTCATTACGGCGGGTGCACTATGCGATGCGAGAAAAGAGGCCAGGGGTGGATATATCGGGAGAGAGACGAAGAAAGAAAAAACGATCCATCACTCGGGCGAGTCTGAATCGCGTTTTCTCATGACCCCTGAGTTAACACACGCGCGTCACTCGGCCGAGGACTGCCGGGCAGCGAGAGAAAAATGACCACTGGATCTCTCCCCGCGCGTATTTTTATCATCATCGTGACTAAATGCATTCAAAATCCAATATTGCAGCTCGGCTATCGGCGTGGCAACTTGAGGCAGACAAATGTGATTTCCAAATAATGATAAATGAACACGGGTGAAAAGATTCCTCCTAACTGTGATGCCAACAGACGAATCTCTGCGCACATCTGACGTGGAAAAGTAGAGTTCTGCATAAGATGCTCCGGACAGCCCCAAAAAGGGACTATTGAATCCCCTTTGAAATAGGGTGCAAATCAACCAACCGCCATAATTAATTCGAGAAGTTAAAATGCAGATTTGATTATTTAATATCAGATTTGAATAAAATCCCATCAAATATCGACATTTAGCCTGTTTAAACACTTTTATTTTTTTCAATTGTTACAAAAAAATAAATTCGTAGCTATTTGGTTTAAAAAGTTAAGACAGATGAATAATTAATATTTATATAAAGTCTTAGCATATCACGTTCCACTTGAATAAATAGTTAATTAAACTATTTCAAAAAAACAAATTTTACAGTAATATACTTATTTACAGTAATTAAAGAAATGGTTTAAAATAAATTTAAAAAATTCAAAAAAGTTACATTTTAATTTTAAATGTTAAGTATCTAAAAATTGATTATGTTTAAAAATAAATTGCAAAATAATAATAAATGTAAAAGCAAATAATTATAAACATTTTACAAAATGACTTTAAGAGTTAAAAATTTAATGGATCCAATTGGGTTTAAAAACAGGCAAAATAATACAGTAATTTGATTGAGCATCTAACAGAAACAAAGCGCTCTGCAAATAGACAATAAATCATTCTTATGAATTAAAATTAAATATTTAATTTAAATTTGAATCCCTACTAAAACTTAACTAAAAACCCTAAGGTCCCCTTCAATGCAACTAACAGCCTAACATTTTTCACCCCGCAGCCTGCCAGACTCTTATGAAGAGCGGGTTGCATACCCCTTTCGAGTTTTAATCTCCTTCTTTTCCAACCCTATTTTATCTAATTATTTTCCTTCTCCTTATTCTTGCTCCTTGACTCTTCACATTTTTGTATTGATTCGATCAATTGTCGGCAGACGTATGTAATTAGACGGACAAACAATTAGGGCGAAATTCAGGAGGCGCCCTCGGCGCCACTGTGTTGAGTGGGGCTAGGGCAGTGTGCGTGTTCAAACCGCACAGCAGAGCCACTTTGTACAACACACACGCCGACCGAGAATGCGGAGCGAGCGGAATACTTATTCGTTATTCTGTCCACGAGATCACCACCTTTTGCTCTTTCGCCGCCTTTCTATTTTATACACTGGCAACCCGCACAACATACAAAAAATCCACAAACACCTTTGACTCGTTACTTCCCCATTTGTTCTGCGCGCGAGTCAAACACAAAACTTGTACAACACACACGCGCTCCATCTCTCAAAGGGCCTTTTTTTAAATGCGTTCCAGATTTGGTAGAAGCATTTTTTTTTTCACTTCTCAATAAAAAAAGCCAAAAATTTTATTTCCGCAGGGATTTTCCAGTTCATAAATCACTTGGTTGAAAAAAAAATCTCATACACTTATTAGCTGCTTGACTTTTACAGCTCCGAAAATGTAAATTTCGGCGAGTGTCTCTCATTTGATGACCTTTTATAGACGTGCTTTTACTGCCCGAGCTTCTGGAAAAAGAAGGAGTCTGTACGAAAGGCACGGCGGTCATTAAAAGCACCAGTAGCCGATTGCTACCAACATTGCTACCGCCTCAACCGTTAATTATTGTGATTAACTCGGGGATACCATCAAATAAATTCCACCACTCGCTGTTCGAACACACAAGCTATTAAAAATCGACGTTAATCTCTCTCTCCGGAAAAAAAAAATGAAAAATGCCTCCTTCCGAACACACAAATTCAAAGAGATAACCTTCAACCTTCACGCAAGAGGAGGTTTAATTTTCCGCCATTAAAAAATTTCACACCTTCTCCGGCAAGAGTCTGTTGCAAAAAGTTCTCGCATCTCGTCTTTTACGATATTATGTGCAGTTCGAGGGCGCATTAACTACTTATGGAGAGCGGCTGACGCGCGGTTAAGTAATAATAATAATATCATCATCATTATTACCCAGCCAAATTCCAGTACGAGGATCGTCGTAAAATTTAACAGCACCGTTTAGTTTTTTACTAGCATTCCTCAAATAAGCGCGCACTTAATGTATTATCTCCACACTAATGCTAGAGCTTTTTATTCTAATTAAAAAATAGAATTTAATAAACTTTCTGAAAACGAGCCAACTATCAGCATAGATTTAAACTTGTCTTAGCAAGAACTAATGTAAAAAAAACTTATTTTCTTCTTCCAACATAGACTCTATTCTTCAGTTGATCTGTATTGATATACAAGGCCGGGCCCATACTATTTCTACAGAAAAATTCCTTAAATAGCTTAAATTTGACAACATTTATTTTTTTTTCTTTAAAGAAAACTACGCAAAAATAAATTAAAATTTTTCATAATTTCATTTACGTCAATTGGTAATTTTCTGAGATTTTCTGTCATCATATTAGGCCAAAATCAAAATAGAATAGATTAAAAAAATTGACTAAATCTTGAGGTTTAACTAAAAAAAAAATTAAAAGCATAATACAAAAAACTAGCAAATTAAATTTTAAAGCAGTAAATCTTATTTTTCTCCAAATAAAAAATGAGGAATTTAAAGCAAGTTTTTAAAGCAAATATAAACTCCACTTTGAAATTGGAAGTAAATAAGCGATCTTTTTAATTCAATTAATTACATTCCACAAGAGAATGCCAGTTTAAAATCGTTTTTATGATCTCGGTGCACAAAGAGCAACAATCTTTAAACGTCACGAAGCAAATTTGTATCAATCAGACACTCTTAATTACCAACTACAGCGCTTTTGCTACATCAGAGCATTTATTTTTTTTATATAGCGATAAATCTGTAACTGCCGCAATGATTGTTCGAGCAGTGATTGATAGACTCGCGTTTTGACGTTTCAAGGTGGAGTCTGAGTGGAAAATTATTTCACATTTACACAGACGAGTGTTTTTATTTTTAATTTGGAGCAATTTAATTTCCCTCTCGCGAGTGGGCTGAGTGACACGTCTGCGCGCGGCGATGATTTTTTCTCCATTCCGGTAGCAACTTCTGCTTCTTTTTTCGGAGCCCGTCGATGTAATAAATTGCTGGAAATAAATGCAGAAGCTGGAAATTATATTTTTTTAAGGCCGGTAGCGCCGATCTCGGAGTGATATTCGTTCGGAATTCGCTCCAAACGTGTAATTTCGACGCCCAACACGTAAATCATGCCCAACTATTAAATAGACCAAGCCGAGATTCCACGGCCAGAAGTTTCCAATTACTCTCCAAGACAGACCGGCGGCGCGCGCGAATGAATCTCCAGAGCAACTCCTTCACACCCTGGCCCAACCGCATTCCACCCAGGAAAAATTAATTTATTTTCTGACCATTATTATGATCCTCTGCAGATAAATGAACCCGCGGAGAAAAACAATCTGTACAGGCAGGAGGCTTCTCTTTGGCACATTAGTATGCAAGGTATTTTAAGTACTAAAATTAATTAATTTGCTAAAAAATTTATAATTAATTATTTAAATTTTAAAAAAATTAAGAATTTAGTTTTATTTTGTGCTTTTTTTATTTAAATATTTAATTTTACGTATTTTCTAATTTTTATAAAAATAATGTTTTTTATATTTTTGTTAGTATGAATATTGTAATTCCATATCTATTATTTAATATGTCTAATATTATTATATAATTGAATTTACTTTTAAAGGTAAAATATTTTGTTACCTTTTTGCAAATTTGATCTCATAACAAATTTTGAAAAATGATTGTCTATCTTCCAAATTGGTTTCTGCATTTGTTTTAAATGAATTTTATATTATTATAATTTCACATTAATTTTGAGAGTGGAAATTAAATTGTGTTGTCTGAAAGCCAGCTACAAAAGCGTTGCATGTCGATCATTAGACATTATTCATAAAAAGAAATGTCCAATTCTCCGGAATGTTTAAATTTTTTTTATTTAATTGTACAAGCTCCCTGATATTTATGTTAATGTGGACCATAAAAATTATAATTTTCTCCGTTTAAATAAATTTATTTACGATATAAATATTTCATCAAATTTATAGCATAAATCCTCCAAAATTTTGTAAACGTATGAAATTTGAACATTTTAAATAGATAGGAAATTCACCAGGAAAGGAATTTTGAAACAGCCCTTAAAAATTCAAAAGCTGTTTGACTTATACATAAAATATTGAGGGTAGTTTCAAATGCATATTCATGCCGGTTTTAAATTGAACATACTTATTTTTTAATTGTATAATAATTTCTGAAAATACTGGAGGGAATCATTTAAGTTGCACAAAAATTATTTTGGCAAACTAATATTTTTTAAATTGTTATTGTCGGTCCTTAGTGAAAATCGCAGTCTATAAGGTTGTATTGTGTAAGTTTTTGACTCAATGGGTTAAATTGCAATAAAATTTTTACATTTTTCCATAAATCCATTATAATATATTTCTAAAAAAGATAAAAAAGCCAAAGCGATGTCGAAAAGCACAGGAAGCCACTTAATCATAATCAATTTTCACGGGCGTCAAATCAGAGGCGCGGATCAATCCATCGGCGGGTCAGAAAGCTTCGGAGAAAAATTTTCCCGAACGAGCTCTGCTGCTCCAGTTGAGCATGAAAAAAAAATGTATCAAGATCAAGAAGCAGCTTAGAGGAAAAGACGCGGTCGAAAAGTGGCTACCCGTCTTGATTCGGGCGAGTGATTAAAGCTAGGATTTTGATTGCCAGTGCCACCAACACAAAGAGTCGTCATCAAACAACAAACTAGCCTGTTCTCCAGTGAAAAAAGAACAAAATAATAAAGCAGAAAAATATAAAACATTTCAGCCGGGAAAAAGAAATTACAGCACGCAGGCCGCCCGACTCTCTGCGCTGATTATTAACTCCGATATAATAAGCACAGGACAACAAGTATTTATTTATAAGTACACGCTGGGCGTGTATAGCATTGGGAGAGCTGGACAAAAAAAAATTATCTCGCCGGATTCCTCAAAAACAGTAGCCGAATAATAGCCGTGTTTATCTTTTGTGCTCTCTCGGAGAGGATTTTCTTTTCTTTTTTATACACTCGCGGGGCTACCGAATTGAATGTGCAGCATTTGTGTATATTTGGCTCCAAATTGAGGTCTGCTGTATCCTAATCATTGCTTGCTTTATTCTGTGCTACCCTGACCAGTCTTCCTAAACCAGTTTTGAGCAAAAAGAGTTATACACGCCCGTTGCGCTGCTCCTTATTTTTAAAGCAATAATCAGAGGCGAGAGCAAAAATTAGGGGCCGAGAGGAATTTTGTATCTTTAATGGCCTATCAGCAAAACAGACAAAAGTCGCTTAATGACGAAACACTTAACTCATTCGGCTGCCGTGTTACAGAGAGAGAAAGATGCCTCACGACAGATAAAATTTAAGATTTAGGGTATTTACTTTGATTATTTATTCATTGTACGCGGCTTCTGGTATTTCGTTCAGCCTGACCAGATGGGAAATTGAGAAATACATTTCGGTAGCTGGGGCATTGATTAGCATAAAACTTTAAATAAATTCATTTCTCCTCAACAAATCTTCAAGCGAAGATAAAAATAATTGTATTGAAAATTTCTTACTATTATAAACTTTTTTCCATCAGTGATGTGGCAATTGCTTTTGAGTCTATATTCTATAACAAAGTTAACTCTTTTGTGAAATATTCAGCTTTCAATGAAAGTAATAATAAGACCAGTGAAAAATTTTAATTCAAATTTCAGTTCAAAATTGAAGGTAAATTAAGAAAAAAATGGTAAAATCTTAAAGACCACTTTAAATAAGTAATTTCTGTTGTTAAAATTGTGCAAGAGGAAATTTTAATTAGGAAATTTTTTTAATTAAAAATGAAATAAATATTATAAATTTGATTTGACATCTCACATCTTTTATTGTTATCTAAGTAAAATGAAGTAAAGTTTTATCAAACAATCATAGTATATAAAAAATTGAAATAAATTCTTCCTCTTTAAGTTTCTCCAGAAATAGAATTAATTGTAGTGCTATGTAACGAAAAATAAAACAACATCACTGCATTTTCCTCATATCTTTTAAGTTTAATGCAATTTCATGTTCATTTGATGATTTTGGAATATATCAGAGAAAACGAAAAATTTGGAAAAAAAATATCTAGCAAAATTTACTTGTGTGATTAAAATTGCATAATTTAAAATTCCAATTTTTTCACTCAGTTTGTGTTGGCGTTTTTGTATTGATCTGCGTTGCCCCCTTACACCCCTTTCAAGAGCCCCTTCACTTCACGTCTTTCTCTGCTGTTTGTTGTGCTGCATGCCAATTCTTTTCCACCCAGTTGAAAAAAACTCCCTCTCTCTGCTTTTCTCCACGGCGGCGGCGGCGGCGGGCGCGCGTCTCTCTCTCTTTCTTTCTCCTTCACTTTTCCCAGCCCTGCTGCTATTTTTTTCCTTCTTTCTTTCTTATACGAACATAGCGGAGCAGGCAGGCAAAAAAGCAGCATCCACCCCGGTCGGCGCACCACCCCCGCCCGCCCTGTCACAGCCACCCATGCAACCACTCATACAGCAACACGCATCTCTCGAGATATCGCGCTTTTTATTCCTTTTATATTATTTGATCATGCATATTGGTAAGAGAGGCCCATCCTTTTTCGTATTTTGTTCTTTTTTCTCATTTTTTCTTGTTCTCTCCCTTTTCTTATTTATGAAATAGGTGGGTTGTTGTATTGGGGATTTTGCCAGAAGGAAAATCGAACCTTTCTCAGTCAGAAAAAAGGTGACAATTTATGTTTGCAAGTTTCAATGAAAAGTGAACCAATTGATCTGGAAATATTTTGAAAACCATAAAAAAAAATCTCAAATAAAAGGTGATATGGAGAATTCAAATGTTCCTGTTTTTATTGATGGTATCAATTGGTATAATTTAAAGCCTTAATGAATCACTTATTTGAAGAAAATAAAATCAATAAAAATAAGACAACAGAGAAAAACAATGTAAGAACAAAAACATTATTTATTTGATTAAATTGGCGTTCTCTTTCATAAACTGCAGTTAATTAAATTTTGTTAATTTTAAATGTAAAATTGTATTGATTGCCAGCATATTTCAATTGTTTTTATACTTGATTATGATTTAATTACGCCTAAATTTGCTATTTTTCTTCTTTCCATGCATTTGAATTGTATACTCAACTCCAAATTGGCACATTAGGTTGTAAAGTGATTATAAATATGTTAAAACATTTTACCGGAGCGCACACATCTAGATTAAGAAGTAATTGTTGTACGCCATCAGGATTTATTGTATATTATGCATGTTTGTGTTAAGCCGTCGACAGAGCAGCGCATATAAAGTGTAAAAGCTAAATCTCTTATTTCATTTTTTTTTTTCATTAAAAAGTGCACACATATAAGTACCAGAGAGCACAATGCTTTATTATTTCGCAGGTACAGCACTTGGAGTAAAAGAGCCTCGGTGCTTTTATTAGTGAGATTGTTCTACAAGATTTTATTGCTGGCAGTCCAAGAAGAGTATGTAAGACCAGCACTGAGCTCAAGCAAACGCCTTTGCGTTTTTTGATGAGGACGTCTGATTTTGTTTTTCATTTTGTTGGAAAGGGTGGAAACTTCATATATTTTATCATGGCTATAAATATTATTTAATAAATTAAATAATGGACGCAAATATTTAACAGTTAAATTCAACAATGTTATATTTTGTTCTATTTTATTGATTAATAACATTTTTATTTTAAATTTTAGTGTGTTCGAGTTGTTCAGCTAAATCAACGGGCTAGCACTTGCTAGTATCTTGGTCAATTCCTTCGCAACCTATGGGGCTGATTAGCCTTGCGGAGATATCATTTTTTGGAAATTTTTGATATCAAACTTACTTACTTATTTTTACTACCCTAAAAATTTTGCATGCTCGTAAGTGAATAGTCTGCCACGGAGGAGTTCCAAAATTCTGACTATATCTTTCTGGGTTCAAAATAAAGGGCACACTTATAAGATCAGTCAAATATATATGACGAAAAATTCTAATTTTTAAACTTGTGTCCTGAAAGAAATAAGTGAAGAGAATAGCGCTCAAATATTTTGAAATAAATATATGTATGAAAAATGACATCATTCAAAATTTATTTCGACCGAGGGAATTTATTTATAAAAATTTATATGAAAACTGTTCACGTTTTTTTTTCGCATTTGGGTTTTGCATTAGCTCCATTATTAATAAAAGTTAAAATCAAGATATTTTGTAGAATTGTTTGATATATAATTTTATGAAAGATTGAAACCGAGCGAACCTTGTCGCAAAGAATAAAAGAAAAAAATAAAGGACAACTGACCCCAAAGGCGACCTGCGGTCTGCTGGTACTTTAAAACCTAGGGTTTTGTCGTGTCCGAACTAAAACTAAGTGGGAGGAATAAATAAAAAATTAAAAATAAAATGGGAGAATTTAATTTTAATAGGTCTTTGGGTTTATTGCCCTGGAAATTCCTGCCGAAATCACAGTATGACTGACTCCTTTGCTTAATTATTTTTCTGCAAATTTTGTTTATTAAAATTAAATTCTCCCATTTTATTTTTAATTTTTTATTAATTCCTCCCACTTAGTTTTAGTTCAGACACGACAAAACCCTAGGTTTTAAAGTACCAGCAGACCGCAGGTCGCCTTTGGGGTCAGTTGTCCTTTATTTTTTCATTTTTTCTTTGCAACGAGGTTCGCACGGTTTCAATCTTTCATGAAATCCACCTCAAGTGTTACCATTCAATATAATTTTATGTTTCAAATTTAACAAATTTGTTTGGGAAGCCAGGTATTATTTTTTTCAATGACCTCTGATTTCATGTTTGTTTTTTTCAAACTGCGGGTTCTCTTCATGCTGACTGCTCATTTGCAAACACAGTCTATTAATCTTTCACCCAATCCATCACCCGTTCATCCAGTGCGAATCAACCACAGCCGCTTGTCCATCAATAACCTTTCTGTCCGCAGACTGATGATGGTTGCGAAAGAAGCAGCCGCTGGCCGCACTTCTTTTCAAGTTCTCGGACGGACAAGTCGCCGAACTTGAATTCCCACCTCTCTCGAGAAAGAGATGCAATTTTTTGAGTGAAGGATGATGCCCTGTAATTGCGCTGCAAGTCTCGAGGCGTGTGGCTGCAGACGGCCGGTAAAGTACATTTATTCGAGTGGGCAGAAGAAACTTGCAAACCTTTGAACCGGACCGTGCATATACCTACACACACACATTCGCCGCTCATTTATGGTCTCTATGTATACACACGCTCGAACAGAAAGAATTATGTGTTTCCAGGTAATAAATTAGATTTATATACAAGCACGAGCTATTTTTTTTCGCAACGACCGAATGTTAAAAATAATCTTCTAAGTGGAAAATTTCTTTCGAGATCGGCTTTGCGCGAGCATCTCATAAAAGAGTAATTAGGCGCCTTCAAAAATAAATTGAGTCATTCATCTTTCGCGCAATTCATATATACGCGGCGGCAACAAACATATTAACCGTTCAAATCGCGATTTTGAAAAATTGTTTGGCTTGAACGCTTTTTAATTGAGCGCGATCGATTCCCCATGTACCTCTCTCAAGAGAAGAGCAGTTTTGTGCCGGTGTAATGAGTTTGTAATTCATCCGTCGTAAAAAGAACTCATTTGGAGCCAAAAAGCTGCCTGTTTAGTTAGTTGAGCAGGAGAAAATTAAAAAGCGGCCAAAGCCGGAGACAAGAAGACGAACAGTAAGCAATTTTTTCTGCCTCATTCTTTCTTCGGCGACGCTCAAAGTCTCATTACCCCTCAACATTATTAACGAAGCGAATTATTTTCTCTCTCCCTCCTGTCTTTTTTTTGCAATTAGCCGCTAAACTCCCTCCCAAAAGAATATGCAACCTTCCGTTTCAAAAGTTTTGGATCGAATGAGATGATCTCATTTTGCTTAATTAATATTATAAAGGGTTAAGTGGGTGCCAAAGCTAAATCGGTTTGTTTTTCAATTAGGGCGTCAAACCGCGGCGGTTCTATTAAAATGCTTGAAATACCTGGCAGAGATTCTCAGCCGCATACCTTTTGATTTTACGGTGAACCCTTATAAAGCTTCTTCGACCCAGAGAAAGAAATTTGTCTCAAATATTAATCAGACGCCAGTGGATAGAGTTATAAATTATAAGCTGCTGGATGTGCCTCTCGGAATTGTTTTCAGAAGGAGTCTTAATTGGAAAAAGGGGTAGCGTTTCATTAAGGAGAAAACAAAATAAGAGAGGAAGCCAAAGGGGTGTTCTCCGCTTTTTTTTTAAATTTAGAATGAAGTTTTTTTTTTAGAATTGGAGCAATGAACCGTAAAATAGTTAATAAATATACTAGAACAATTCGGCTAAACTATTGAATATTGAATTTAAATTTTTAAAATAAAAAAAATCTTTCTTGATAATTAAAATACACATATATTTTTTTTCTTATTGCAAAACAAAATCTTCCAACTATTATTACATGATCAAATTCACTATATGCATATATAAAAAAAATTTATCAAAGATATTCACATTCGAAGTTAGCACCAGCAAATTCCATCAGCTTGTTAGCAAATAATCTATGTTTATTCCTATCTTGTTATTATAAATTTATTTAAAAATATTTATTTTAAAATTATTTTTATCCGCGCTTTTTTTTTAATAAAATGCGCGTTTATTCAATTATTTCATTTTTTTAAATTAACATTTTACAGTTTCTTGCATCAGCTAAAATAATTTTTCGTTAAGTTTGAAACGTGTTATAAATTGTTTTAAAAATGTAAAATTATAAAAAGACCACATTCGCCTGATAGTCAGTAGATCTAATTTTGCAAAAATCCTGGTTGAGAACAAATGTTGGCATAGATGAGGATTATTTTCTGAAATAAATTGTAAATTATGTGATAAAAATTATCTTGAATGTGTAAAAAATTAAAATCATAAATACTGATTAACTTTCAGAATATAGACAAAAAACATAGTGTCTCTTCAGCTTGTGGTTATTCACTTTGGACTTATCCTCAAGACGCTTCTCTTGTGCTCTTCTCTTGATAAAGTTCCCCGCTAATTAATATCGTAAGCAGGGAGGGTTAACTAACTTACTTGCCGGAGATTATATCTCAAGAAGAGACGCTTGGCGCGCATAGGAGAAGATTTGTATGCACTTTGGGTGCGAGAGGCGCGGGATTACCGAGCGGCAAATTATTACCGTCTTAGCTCAGATTTCTGCATTTCGCCTCTTCCACTCCTCAACGGCCAAGCCTTTCTTCAGCAGGCGTCTCTCATTATCGGCCCAATATTGAGTAGCAAATTGGCACGCAAAAGAAAGGGCTCGTTGCGATTTTCGGTTGCACGATATTCTTTTTAGATAAGCCACCGTGCAAAATACACGTCCGCCGTGTGTGTACCAAGGACTAATCAATCATATTCCGAATAAATAGGTGCCCCGATTGTATCTCCACCTTGCAGCGACCAACAATACAACGGTCGCGAGTCAAACGTTAAATATTTGCCTACGTCTGCGTCAAAACCAAACAACATACACTGCTTCTGTTGGACATGAAGGGAGGCTGCTGTGGAATTCAGTAGTTGGTTGAGTCCCATTGTGACGCGAGGTTGATCATTCCAATGGACACTTACCTGCTCTTGTTCTGAATGAAAGAAGAAAAAATTCAAAGTTTTTTTCTATATTTAAAAAAACAGAAATAACCAAATTAAATTTTAAATGTTAAGAATAAGTCAAAAGAGAAAGAATTCCTGCAATTGATTTCGACATCAGAAACTAAATAAATATTATATTTTCTGTGTGCTCATGCAAATCTTATTGTTCTTAACAAAAATTTATACGAAAAAAAAATTACTTATGCCCTCTCCAAAAAAAGCTCTTTGAGACTGAATAAATTTCTTGAATCTAAACTCTCCTTCAAAATTAGAATATCAACGTTTAATATTTTAAAATTTTTTGCGAAACCATTTTTGTAGAATTTTAATAAAATCTCAGACTAAAGTTAAAAACTTCATACAATAGATTATTTTTTTAATATAAATTTTGAAAAAAGATTCTTCAAATCTGTTCATCAGCATCACTTTAAAAACAAAAAGTATCTATTTTTCTTTTATTTTTATATAACTTTTAGAAACTTAGGACTGACAGAAAAAAATTTAAGGACTTTTTACGGTTAAAAATTTGGAATAATTTTTTTTCTTATAAAATTGTAACATTCTCAAAGCGTCTGCACAACACCAATTAAGTTAATTAATTAATCCAACTAGTGAATAACATTTCCTTTATCTCTTTAGAAGTAGTTTTGTGCAAACCTAAGAACACTCTCATTGCGAATGTTCCCCGCCTTTTAATTTCTTTTTATCAGACGCAGGGAATTGGGCAAGCGGTAGCTCTGTGCGATTTCTAAATCAAATTAATGCATCTATTTCAAGGTGTGCGTTTATATTTGTATGCTCAGACAACATAATTTTATTTGCATGCGATAAAAATTACACGCCGCTCAATCTCGGAGAAGGTCAAGCGGACAACACGCAGAACATTTAAGGTGCAGCTCGCCCGGTTGTCTAACTGGCAGGCGTTGAGGCGTCTCTCTCGCTCGTTCTCTCTCTCCTTTCAGCCGAAGGTTGACGTCAGGTGGGCGCAGTCCCGATAGCCAGGGTCCAGCTCAGGTTGGAGTGAGGTGGTCACTCTCAGGGTTGCCAAGTCGTCATCCGCGACCTGAAACACGATTTTGATTGTTCTGTTTAATTTGATTCAAATTTTGGTTGCTTTTATTAATTAATTCAAAATTAAGCAAACAAAATATATTACTCGGCGCCAGGGTCCAGATCGGAGGGTATATTATTAACTATTTTACGACGCCCAATTATGCAAATCAATGTTTAATTATGCTCCGGCGATATGCATCTATCGCGGTGATGTATTATTAAATCATTAATTATCCTAATACGTCATTATATGATGCGTGTGCGATTAAAAATTCAGGTCTGCAAACATGAGTGTTGTGCTGCTGTGTGCGCTCGGCCACGCTTGATGCTAATTTAGCATGAAGGAATTGGCTCGAGAATGCATGCCATTTGCATGTCATTACACATTTTAGCACGTGTTTAATCACAATTATTGGCCTGATCGCAGATAACAGACTTAATTTATCCTCCCGTCGGCGCCTGCAGTTAATTTCCTCAGAGCTGCGTGCAAATTTGCCACCGATGCAAATTGCGTGTGAATTATGATCATTGCGTTTGATTGATTCGTACATGCCTCGAATCTCAGCCAATTGATGCTCAAACCGGTCCCATTAATCGCATAAATGGCCATCAGCTCCGGAGATACTAAAATATTCTTTTCGCGAAACAAATTCATTATTTTTGAAAATGAATTTAATGTCAATGATTTAAATTAATTTACAGCATTTAATTGGGGTTAGAACTATTTGAAAAAAGCAAAAATTTAATATGATACATGATTTAAAGCAAGTTCTTAACTAGTAAATTTAAAACAATAATAAAATTATACGTTTTTATAACAAATAATATTAAATAAATTATATTTTATTTTTGTAGTAGAAGTTCACGATCGAGGGTTGATTCATGGTGGATTAAATTTAAATTCGGCTTTTCCTCGATGGGTTTTTGTGAGTTTTTATTGTTTAAGAAAAGAGCAGGATATTGTTTTTCTTAAACAATAAAAACTCACAAAAACCCATCGAGGAAAAGCCGAATTTAAATTCAATCCACCATATATTTTATTTTTTGAATGGCAAAATATTTAATTTGATTTAATAAAAATATTAATATTTTGAAATTTCTTTTAATATTCTTTTAAACAAAAACTCTTCTGACGGATGTATTGAAAAAAGAAATCAAATTTTATTGTAACTAAATTTATAAATAACGATATACATAAATACATCACTAATATTGAATATATAATCAAAATGATTTTTTTGATCGGTTGCAATACCCACATGTTTTAATTTTGAACAAGTTAATAATCAAAAATATATTTTATGTCTGTTCGAGTGAAAATTATTTCCAATTTATTTTCTAAAGCTGCAGACTATATTTTAATCGATTTAAATAAACTTTAAAGTCTCTGTCGGTGAAATTCATTGAAGCAACTTGCGCGATTTAATTTCGGTGGCGGCGGGTTTTATGAAAGACCTTTTGAGAGATGTTTTGCAATTAGAGGCCGAGAGACTATGTACATATGCACATATAATTCTGGAGACGAAATAATAAATCGCCCTTCAAGTCGAATAAGAAGCAAGTTGCTCACAAGAGTCGCCGGTCCGGCTCTTCTTTTTAATAGTACAGCAAAGAGAGAGCTGAATGTACTTCTTGTGTATATATATTTTTATAAAAATAATTTTATTTATATTCCACCAAGGCCTGGAGGCCAGAGTTTGAGAAAATGTTGCACGGGAGAGCAAGAAATTGTATAAAAATTTTACACACAAATATATATAAAACGTGCCGCGGACCGGCAGCTCTCGTCATCCGAACCTGTCTGTCCTTTTATTTTGCTCCGGACCGAGATCAAACTTCTTGCTCTTGGTATACGTACACGTGTGTTTTTATATTCGAATATATGTTGCTGTGTGATATGTGCTGGAAAAATATATATAACATCTCTCGCCGCGCGGTAAATGATTTCAATCTCCCATTCTCTCTCCGTGTCTCATCTCTCTGCTGCTGCTGCTGCTTTCAAGAAGCACCTCGCGCGCGGTATAAAAAATATTTTCCTTTACTCCCTGTCATAAATCTTAAACGCGCCGCTTATCACGGTTTTATATCGTTTCGTATAAAAAGCGGCACAACCAGCTGACTTGGTGGAACTCGCACCCAAAAGCAAGCGAGTCGGTCCTTCCAGGTGGATTAGAACTGGAAATTTCGTGAAAACGACTTGTTTTAAAATTGAAATCTGTGGTACCGAGTATGTCAAAAACTGGTTTTGGTACAGGAAAAGTTATTTGATTTAGTATTTCTTGAGTGATTTTAAAAACACGCATATCCATGACAGTTTGGTATTAATAGAAACTTGTAATACTTTGAAGTAAGTTAGATTAGTTTTAGACTGGTTATTTTATTTTATTTTTTCTTCTTTAATAAACGAGACATTGGATTTTTGCTAATTTTCCTACGGTAATTTACAGTAAATAAATATCATATGTGAATAACATATTTTCGCTATTTTTAATTAGTTAATTTGATTTTTCAAGTAAATTAATACCTGGACATATTGAAAAGAAGTTTTAATCGTTTTTTGCAAGATGTAAAAGGGTTATAAATTCAATAACCAAGCTTAATAAGCATACCTATGAAGTTTTGAAATATGTATAAAAATATCTATCAAATCAGAAAGTGCTTCCAATTTTCAAAATAATATTTTTGTTTTTAGGAACTTTTAATTTAGGACTTTTTTGCCTTTAATTTAAATGTATGTTAAATTTTGTATAAAGAAAACCTTCAAAATTGTATTCACAAAATTTTGAAGGCCTTCTTGATACAAATAATTATCAATGCAGAAAATTTGTTTTGAATCAAGTTCAGCAAAATTGACGGATAAAAAGCTGTTTATTAATATAAGAGTGGGTTAGTATTTTTTTTATAGGCGCTCATGAGCTGTCCATGTTGTGAAATTGTCAACCTGAATTAATGACCTTAAATCAGCTGCTTTCGGCGTCACCATTCATCTGTATAGAAAAAGCCTGAACCCAAGAACGCTGCTTTTGCGTCGAACGAGATGAAAAAAGAGGCAAACAGGCCCCTTATTTGGGCGTCGCTAAAATTTATTGCACACATGAAAAATCATAAGGCATGTTTTCAAGGAGGAGGTGAAGCCACCGAGGCAAATGAGCTTTGCCCGATGCTGCTCTCGGTAGCCACCAAGTCTCGGTTTACAGCCTCCTAAACCATATCTCTCTTCATAATCAATCAATAAAAAATTTATGTACACCACGCAAGCATAGCGACGACGCCACCTCCTTTCTTACGAGAAAATAATCTCCTGAAGGTAAGAAAATTTAGACTTTAAAATTGATCATCATCAATGGTCGCGGGAGTGAAGAAAAAATCGTCAGCCTAATTTGAATATTTAGAACCGCGCGCACAATACTGGCTGATATTTTTATTTTACGGCCATGGATGTGCTGCCGGCCATTCGCTATATGTAGATCGGAGAGGGTTCTCGTTTATATTTATTTATTCTTGCGCCCGGCATTATCTTTGGATTTGAATTTATTTACATACAATTATGCTACCTGTCTTACCCCGCCGCCGCCACGATGGCTTATATATTACGCGACCAGCACAATCAGAGAGGCATTTCTCTTGTTTACATCCCTGGATGTATTATAGCTTTTAACTTAGGGGATTAAATTTCATTGATTCTTAAATAATCCATAGCAGAGGTCAATGACACAAAAGCGGGCCTGTTACATGATTTTGAATAAATAATAGGAACTAAAAAATTTAATTTTAATTTGACAAACTTTTAATAACAATAAATTTTTAAATGTCAACTTGATTTAAACAGAATTAACGCATTTTTTTAATAAAAATAATTATGCTAATTTATAATTTTTTATATTTTTAGTAATTTCATTATTTGTTGATTAGTGCACACTGAAAATTTAATGTACACCTTTCAAGAAAATATTGAATTAAAAAATATTTATTTTTTTGAAAAAATATAAATAATTTATAAATTATTCTATGCTCATTATTTAATGATATAAATTAATTGACAAAATACATTGATTTTTTGAGGTTAGAGAGTTATAATGTAATGATGGCATTATATAAAATAATTTCCCACCACATTATCAGATCCATAGTGAACCAAGCAAGATATTGTAGATAAGTTTCTCAATCAGTTTAAAGGTTTTAATCTGCCAATAAAATAATTAATATTTTTCTCGTCTTTTTTAAACTCAAGTCAGGTTTTACAAAACTTAAATGATGTACGATTTGCCGTCACCGTTTCCTTATTCGAGAGACGAAAGAAATAAAATTTACATATAATTAGAATTAAAATATTTTCAAAGCTCGTCTAGTTAGCGCATTATGCACATATAAATGTTTTTGGTGTAGTTTCATAAACGACAAGTCGGCGGTTTTTCTGCGAATTTCGCGGCGACACTCCTTGGTATACCTACCTCCCCTATTATGTACGCACACGAGCGAACTTGAAATTACAAAAATAAATATAAATCTGGCGGCCGCCTGTTCATAAATTAATTGCGCCATAAACGTCCGGCCGGGCAGGAATCCCCGTTAGCCGCGCGCAAAGCAGCTCTCTCGCAAAGTGCCATAAGCACACCGAGAAAACAGGCACCGGTTTTTCGACTGGCCAAAATATTTTTATAATAAATAAATTTGCTCGCCGCCGTTATGAATGAAGCGGCCGACGGTCGGTCGGACGGTAATTACCTGGCCGGGCTGGAATCGCCGCCGAGAGAAGAAGACTTGTCATTCAGCATCTTTCTTTTCGGAGCAAGAACAAGACGAAAAAAAAACACAGACTCGTCGTTCGTCTCGTATGTATGTATATAATTGAAAGATGCTACGTGGAGAGAGGTGGAGGATTCTCGTTTGTCGAATTATAAACTTGTTCCGTATTTGAGTTTAACAATGGGTCCACTTAAACACGAAAATATAGCAGCGGCCATTGTTGTTAACCAGAAGCTATATTTGTGGCTCGCAGGCACCGCACCCATATCTTCAGCGGCGGCCCTCAAATCTCGAGGCCTTATCGCGCTCGCATCTCTCTCTCTCTCGAGAGATAGAAAGACAGAATTAATACAAACTTATAAAATGCGCGCATCTTGGGCCGCGCGCACTTTTCAAAGCTATAATGTATCAAATCAGTGATTGAATAAATAAGTTAATATTTATTAACATAGTAATAAAAATAAATTTATAACAAATTTGACTTAATTTTACGCGTTGAATTTATTTATAAATTATTATTTAATTTTAAATATAATATTATAATATAATTAAAAAAATTATTTAAATGTAATAGATGATTTTTTTTTTAATTCTCACAGCTGCAAGGTTGTTATTTTAGTTTTTAAAAAATATATTTTACTTATTTTATGATATTTTGCTCAAATGCCTGCAGTTTTTAAGAAAATAAAATGCAATTTTTATCATAGTAGCAGATATCTTTTAGCATATTGTACCATTTATTACAAATTACCAATAGACGATTATGAATAATGAAGATTGAATATCAAAAGATTATATTATAATAAGTATTATATTAAATTTACTCTCTTTGGTTTCAAGAGCGTTGCCTTACAAATTAAAATTGTGCACTTGATCGTTAGGGTATTCCCGATCGTTACTGTTGCTTATATTCCGAGTCATTAAATTCTACATTGCTCTAAGGGGTCAAATGCAAGCTTCCCATTTTTGCTTGCCTTTAATTTTCAGAATTAAAATAATATTGATTTTGGTCTATTTTGATTTGAAATGTGTAATTTTAAATGTATTGTTTGTATAAATTCAGATGAAATTCAAGTTGCATCTTTGGCCTTAAAACAATTCCAGGGTTAAAAATTATATTGGAATGCGCATCCCACGTCCCCACGTCAGCTGCCGACCAAAAATACCCTTCCCAAAGGTCTCATGCAGGTCCCTTTTTTACTTTTTTCCCTTTCAGATCCTCTCTATACCGAAAAAGTGTCAAAATTGCTTCTTTGGTGAACGGCGCAGTCGTGCACTCTATGCACGGTCTTGGGGGTTTCTTTCGAAAAAAGAGCAGAGATTGATTTATTGATCTTTGTGTGGAGATCCCGACGCATATTTTGATTTTTATCTCTTATTTCGGTCTGCAGCGCTCTCAAAACCTGCGATTGATCTCCAGCGGCGCGAGACCGATGCCATTGTTTACAAATTACTTACACACAAAATGATGACAAAAATCGGTCGTAAACTTCTACAAGAAGAGAGAGTTAGGGGTTTGAGCAATTGGGTTGTTGAGATGCGTTTTATGGCTCAGTTAGCAGATCAGTGAAATTTTTATATAGATCCTTTGGAGGGTTTAAAAGGATAATTTTATAGTAAAAGAAAACAACATAATATGCAGCTTGTTATCAAATATTAACATGAAAATTATTTCAGAGGGGATCTCTTCAAAATTCGTATAACAATTGAATGAAAATTTTTGATCAAGAATTGAATGCTTAATCCCTCATAAAAATGTGTTATTTGATATTTTTTATCAATTAATTTTTTTGTAACAATGGCCAATGAAAGAGAGCCAAAGTCAAAGAGTGCTGTTTTGACTTCATTTGTATTTAAATATTGATAAAAAAAAATGGCACAATTATCAACTGATTGGCTAATTTTTTCAGCTGTTAAGGCACTTTTTACGACTTAACACAGACCAACTATATTTAAAATTCAATCAAAATCGGTGCCTGAAGACTACATTCATGTTTGATTAATATGAGATTGAATCTTTCCAAAACATTGAAGACTTTCAGATTTCATGTAAATACTTTCTAGCTCATAAAGAGACCAACAAAAGCGAAAGGCGAGTGGCAATTAATGCTCATCTTGTGAGTAAGACTTTGGTCCATTTTACACGCCATAAAGTTGCTGATTTACCTCCTTGTGGAAGTTACAAAAAGGCACCTCTGAATTCGTACACATCAGATAAAAGATCTTGCAGTAATTATAAGTGTATTATGCGAGTGCGGACTCTTGAGCAACTGGCCATAAAGATAAAGCGGCACGCAATTATTTTTTTTTTCAGGTAAACAAAAGGTGAAAAGGGAACGCGTCCTTCGCAGCAGAGATTATTTCTGCAGCGTCCGAAAACAAAGTGTGTGCAACACTCGAGGAGGATAAAAGTTGAAAAAAATCATTGTCAGCTGCTTGAGAAGTTTGAAGATGCTCGGTCGTAAATCTGCGTGTGAGTTATTCCGAAACGAGGATGGGAGAAAGAGATATTTATTTTCGTTAAGATTCTGAGCGGCTCTCACATATATGCGCGTTTCGACAAAACAAAAATGCGATATGAGAAAAATAATCTTTCTCACAGTCAGCATGCAGAGGCCGTGCGGTTTTTGCGCGCATGAGTTTCTGACTCGCCTAATTTTATTTATTTTTTTGCCGAAGCGTGCTGTTTTGGCGGAAAGCTGCAGAGTTGTCGCCCCTGGGCGCCATCGCCGAATTTATTTATTCCGGGTGGTAAAAATTAAATCGTGCAGTCGTGCCGAGAGTGCTGAGAGATGCAGATGAGCGACTCTCTTTTCGTCGGCAGTGCGAACAAAACGAGGGAAATCTCACCTTTTTATTGTTATGATTAACATTTCGCCGTTTTTGAACTGCGTGCCGGGTGAAAGTGCACGACATTTATTTGCGCGCTCTGCTAATTTCTTGTCGGTGCTTTTGACACCATCAAGTGAGCACATCATTGCGCGGTTCACGCCGGCTTCCTACTTTTCTTTGTAAGCGTGATCCTCAAATTTCTCCGCGGCATCATCGAAATGGTTGTATTTTATGCAAATTTATGGCAGGGTACTTATGGGTCACCAAAGAAGAGGCTGCATCGTGCAAATTATTTCATTGGAAGATTGTTAAAGAAATTATAGAAATCCAGAAATATGACTTTATTTCAAGTGTATATATCAGGATTAAAAGATTAAAATAGTTGGTATTTAAACTTTTTCCGAACGCATCAAATAACAACTTTCAAAATTTTTTTTGAAAACATATCAATTGAGCGATGAAATATGATAACAATAATTAATTTCAACAAAATACACGCATTTCTATTGATATAACAACCGCGAACCTTCAAAATAAGTATATAAAAATAGTGAGAAACGCAATAATTAAAATTTCATGTTAGATACACCAGCTTTTTTATAATGTATTGTTGCCTTATTATGGGCCTTATGGCTAATTTTTTATTGATATTGGCGTTTATTTTGAAAGAAATTGTTATTCAAAATATATTAAGGGACCTGTTAATATGAAAATTGTAAAATATATTATCGTTTTAAATAAATATAGCAACTTATTTTTAAAGTATTATAATTTTAGTCTTTTATTATTTTTTTTTTAATTAAAATATCATCAAAATATTTATTAAACACATGTGTGTACGACATTAAATTAATACGACATTAATTAAATTATTTTACTTTATTTCTTTTAATAGGAAAATAAATTCTATAAAAAAATCTTTGGGATAATTGACATAGTTATAATTCCTAATTTTTTAATTCCCCCTGAATTACCCAGTTCATTTTATAATGAATACAATTCAATTTAGAAGGGAGATTTTATTTTATGATACACGTGACTACCATTAATTTTGAATATAAAACACACGTCAATTTAAATTATCTTACAATACAATAATTATATGCAAATAATAATGTTTTTTGGATCATATGAAATATTTAAACTTAATATTGAAATGTTATTATCCTAAATTAAACATGATCTATAATAAATTATCAGCAGCAGGTGCGACTTGATTTTTAAGAATATTGGCTCTGCTAATGACGTAATGACTCGTTGCTAATGGTTGCTAACATAATCGCATACTAAATCATGCAAAAGGCAAAACTGCAGTACTCTTATAATTAATGAATTAGATTGAAAAAAAATATCCCGCATCAAATTCAAATTGTCAACAGAGCATGCCATTATAATGGTTGGGTAAACATAAAAAAAACCTGAATTCTCCACAAAATCTTTGTGATCTGAGTTGCGAATTAGAAAGTTATTTCATTGAAAGATTGAAGATCTCCTCTAAAAACAGCGAGCAGAAGATAAAATCGTGGCAAAATGCAGTCGGCGCTGGAAACAAGATTAAATTAACTCCATTTCGCAAAAAGCTCCCAGAGCGCGGCGCCGAATCAACATCACCACTGTGTTATGGCGAATAAATTCAGCAGCATCCATATATGATGCGATGTAGCAGCTTTTGAGTGTTATCTTGACCGCAAACTGTTTCGTTTGTTTCACGTTTATTATTTTTTTATCAGCTCGGCGCGAGCAAAAAGTTGCGCGCACGCTCGCGGTCAGCCCTCAATTTGAAATTATAATTTAATATAAATGTCCGGCGGTGTGTGATCTGATGATGGATCCAACAATGGCAATAAATTTTATGATATGCCGTGTGTGGAGCGACTGTGAGTGTTGTGTAATTGTTTTATCATCGTATATATGTGCTGCTGATGAATAATTAATGAACAGCCACCACAGGGCCGCGGAGCAAATCATTTATCATTTCAAATCAACTCACTGCCACCGCGTTTCACTCTATGCAGCGCACGAGAGGAGGAAAAGGGGACCAACGTACCCTTTCCTCCATAAACCACCACCAAGTGCATTATGTAGTACTAAATCAATGAGTGAGGCTAAATTTAATTATTTGCCGGATATATTATTAATTAATCTTAGGATTTTGTAATTTGATCGCAAAAAATTAATTTTGAGTTTTTGTACCAGGGCAATGTATGGATGTCCGTTTTTATTGATCTGATGCCTTTCTAGGCATTCCCTGAGATGATTCCTGACTGCCATTGCCTGCAATGCGTATTAGGTCTATATGTATTTTTATCGCAAATGTCCCTTCCTTTGAACCCAGTGCGAATTTTGATCGCAAAAATTAAAGTTTGAGTTTTTGTGCCAGGGCTATGTATGGATGTCCGTTTTTATTGATCTGATGCCTTTCTAGGCATTCCCTGAGATGATTCCTGACTGCCATTGCCTGCAATGCGTGTTTGGTCTATATGTATTTTTATCGCAAAAGTCCCTACCTTTGAACCCAGTGCGAATTTTGATCGCAAAAATTTAATTTTGAGTTTTTGTACCAGGGCAAAGAATGGATGTCCGTTTTTATTGATCTGATGCCTTTCTAGGAATTTCCTGAGAAGATTCCTGACTGCCATTGCCTGCAATGCGTGTTTGGTCTATATGTATTTTTATCGCAAAAGTCCCCTACCTTAGAACCCAGTGTGTATTTGATTTATAAAATTAGTGTTTATATTAATTTGATTAATATTTGCACGCAAATGTCAGGTATAAATATTCACTTTTTTTGAACCCCTAAAAGAGACAATAATAAACACAATTTGAAACTTAAAGAGTCTATAAGAGTCAAGTTAAGTTAAAAAATTTTTTTGTTTTTAATTAAATTTTTTAATGAAATAAAAATTTTTCAATCAGGCCTCGTATTAATGAAATAAAAATCAGCTCTAGTTTGAATATCTCACTCATCTCACTTTCATAAAGATATCAAATCTTAGTAATATGAAATCACAGACCGGTCTACTCACCGCTTAAATAAATTAGCCTTGACACCTTGACGTTATTTTCGGTGTAAATATGGGTCACTAAAACCGAGAGTCGGAAAAATCCACCTGTTTTGAATGTTAAAAAAGCAGCCGCGCGCCGCTGCATACATTAAAATGGTATATTTCTCATATAAAGGCGCGAGCAAGCGAGCGGTCGTCCGGATAAAAAATGAATATACGCACACGGCGGCGGCGGCTCATCCGTTTTTTCCATACCTTTTGCATATTAAATGGCCAGCTGATGAATTATTTAACCTGCACTTTTCAAACTACATTCCGCATGCACGCGCCACACCGCGGCAGGTAGATTATAGTACTTTTCAGTGAGAGGAATGCCGCTGCAACTTTTTGCCGCTGAATTATTTAATAATCAGCCAGGCCCATCGCTTTGTATAATATAAATTTTTTATTCTCTCTCGTTTTCATTCATTCACTTTCTTATTATACACTCTCGGTCGCGGTGACGCTGCTGGATTCGAAATGGAATGCGTAAGAATTTTTATGATTATGCACAAACCGAGCCACAGGCACGTTGAGAGAGATGAGTGAGTTTTTTTCCGGCGTCTTTTCATTCACATCTTCCTTTCTCATTCACTCTGGAAACTCGTAAAAAGATGCAGCGAGTCACATAAAAATAGAGACACTCACAACTTTGACGCTTTTACAGTCACTCTCATTAAGTAAAGATTCCCTAGACCATAGAGAATTTTAGACCTTGGCTTGCACAATATATTAAAGACTCTCCATGCCAGTAATGATTTTTACTCTTGAATCCAAGAAAACACAAAATTCATCGAATCATCGGTCTTGAAAAATAAAATTTTGCAATGAGTTGAAAAAGGGGTTAATAAAAAGGTGAAATTTTCCCATCAAAAACATTTCTTGATTGTTATTGACTCTTAAAATATAAATATTATAGACATTAATTAATTAGAGATAGAAAATTTCCCTAAAGATTAAAATACTTTTGGTGCTGGTAAAAGTGACTTTAAAATTTTTAATTTAAAAATAATTTAAACTCAATTATAAATTTCTTTTTTCCAAATTTGAGCTTACAATGGCAATCATTACATAAGAAGACCTACAAAGAATACAGATTTTTGTTTATTATTTTTTTTTTTTATAGTTTTGGCCGGTGGAGAGTGGAAAAGAGCCAGTTTTTGGCCCGGCGTTTGTTTTGTGAGCGCCGCGAATATAAATTTTGTCATAGCCTTGGCAGGTTATTTTCTTGTTTTTATATAAAAGTTTTACAGTTAGATCGCGCGAGGTGTGCTGATAGCCAAAAGAGCCGAGATTCCTCTCTTTCTTCTTCATTTTTCAGGCCTGACCGCACGGGACCTGCTGCTGCTGCTGCTGCCCGACTGGCTCTTTTATTCTCGGCCTTTTCGCGCGGCCCTCCATGTCACCTTGATGTATATATGATGCTTTTAAGGAATTTATAACTTCTTCTTTATCCTGGCAACACGCGCTCGCACAAAACCCTCCGATACTCAACAATAGGCTGGAGAAATTCTGCCGAAATTTCCAGGCAGGACCCACGTCTCCGCTGGACAAAAAGGGCCAAGCGTTATAATTCACCACGGGTTGTTTTTTGCCTGACGTGCGCGATCCGTGTAGCTGTGGGGGTGCTGACAATTATTTTTTATCCTCCTTTGCCGCAGCATCAGATGTACATAAATGTACGGCGCGGGAATCACACGATTAATGGAAATTTAATGAAGTGTCTTACTGGATTTTTTGAAAAGGGAAAATGTTTTGTTGATAATGGATATTGGGTAGATGCTGAGTAAATTATGGTCGTCTATAATATATAATAAAAATGTAATAAATAGAAAACAATGATGGGAAATTCAATTTTTTCCGTAAAGGCTAACAAATTTGATAATGCTAATCAAAAATAAAAATAAATGTATTTTAGTATATTATCTATTGAAATGTTTTTAAGCTCAAAAATAGTAAAATTTATCAAAAATTTAAATAATTGTAAAATATCAAACGTCCCAACTAATTTCAGCACAAATTAAACAAAAAGATTATACCAGCCCGAATTTAAGAGCCTAAAATTGTTTGCAAAAATATGATTTTATTAATTAGCTTTTCACCACAATAGGAATTATTTAGAGTTACAATTTAACTGAACTTTTAGAAATTTGGAAATATTTATCTTATTATTTGAGAATGGATCATTACAAAAATTCATTGCATTTTTCTGCACCAAACTTTCCCAGGCTGCTCAGGTGGAAAATCTTCTGGTATGTGACTAATTTTGTGGTCGCGTTCCTCTTTCCTTTGTTGCCTTTTTCTTCCCTTCAATATTTTTCTTACTGAATCTGATCTGCAGTTCAAGTACCCTTTGGGCTCGCCACCCGCAGGAAGACCCCCTGGCGAGAGCGTGAAATTGGACAGGGGAGAAGAAAAGGAGAGGGTGTCATCGACCTGACGCGCGCGCGAGACTGACCATTTCTCCCTCTGGACCGGCCACACAGGGTGCGTGTTTTGAACAAAACATCTTCTCTCAACACCATAATCCCCGTGGAAACGTTTTTCCAACCTGTTCCCATCCACACACCTGAGAGGTCTCTCTCCTCGCTAATTGATTTCCAGTGGGGCGAACTTTAGTCAAACACCGGTGAGTTTATTTTTAGAGGAAAAAAATACATTTTTCTCGGCAGTGTTCGAATTAATGAGTAAAACAATCGCGCCTAATAGCAGCAGGAAGAAGTACTTATCACCGTGTGGCTACTTTTACGAGTTAGCACCTCTTCCAACCTTTGACGGTGCAGGCACGCAAAACAAACACGGCAGCAGCAAAACACAGGTAGCTAAAACAAATTTCAAGTGGGAGAGTCACTCTGCTTAATTCTCTTTGTGTACCAAAAGAAGAGATGCTGCGCGAGGAGACAACGCCACGGAAAGAGGAAAAAAGGTAAACGCTGTAAAAAGTCCCAGCAGCCGATGATGGTCACCGCTTTCCAGGCTGTTTGTTTTCATTAACATGGCAGTGTTAAAAATTTTTGTCTCTGCGCCCGTAACACCTTGTATTGGTATAAATTAAAAGTATATTTTCCAATCTCCAATGGAATGGATTTTTTGTAAGCTGTAAAAAATTATCAGAACGGAGAGAATTGCAGAGTTTAAGTAAATAATTATTAATTAATTTTTTAAAGCAGTAATACTTCAAATTTCAGAATTTTGGGGGAAAACTGTATATTTTGTTGACAATAAGGTACGTTTAATTTAATTTTTTAAAGATTTTTTAGTTATTGTCAATAATTAAATTATGTTATCTCTGATAATACCATCATGAAATTAAAAAGATAAAAACTCACTACAAACAATAACACTAAAAATTTATAACCAATTCCCATATAGAAGATTTAAAATTGTGCAACGTTCCAAAAAAAAAATTAAAGCATGATGTTACGATCGAGTGTAGATTTTAAATGTTTAACATAGGGAATATTTAATGAAGTTCAAATTAAATAAGCCATCGCTTGTGATTTGTTACGACAAAAATAATGCAGAGCGCTTAAAATTAATTTAGGCAATATCTCGACAAGCACGTCCAGCAGGTTGCATTTGGAGCTATTTTTTATATTTTTATATTACAATTACATATTAAATGGAGTAATTTCCAGTTTTCCTTCATGCCGTTGGCACATTTTAATTCTTAATAAAATATTAAAAATCTGAATTTATTGTTTTTAATCATCGATTATGCCTTGATGTGTTTTGAATTTAATTGAACAATGATAGATGGCTGAATTTTGAATAATCACGCTATTCATATCAACAAGAACCGATCTGAAAAATATCGCCACTCCATTTTCCAATTTAAAGTACCTTGGGGCAGTACATCGTCGCATCGATTTCAAAAACGATCTCAACGCAGCGATCAGCTGCTGGTTGTACGAGCGGGCAAGTAGTCTCTCTATCAAAAGTGCTCTCTGCGCGACCAGGAGCACTTTAAAGTCGCAGCTGTAATAATGATTTCCACGTTTTATTAGATCCATAAAAATCAGAAAGCCGTCCGAGCTGTCACGAGTGTAGATTCTTGTCTGTTTGCAGAGCGAGTACAGGAGCCAAGTGGGCATCCCATTTATTCAAACACGTCCACTTTGCGCTCACCACTGCTCGCAGGTTATATTTGATTGAAGCGAGCTAGAGAGTTTCGTGTAGGCGCACTCGCTCTTTTTTACAAAAGGGGCTTTAATTAGTGGCGGCAAAGTTATATTGTTTGCACTGGTGACACAGTCCGCTGCCTGCACGAAAGTGGGTGACACGTGGGCGATGGTCAAATAGCTCGACGCGATATTGGACGGATGCTGAGTGATGAGACAGCACTCTTACGCCATGTATAACGCGCACATCCTCCCATCAGAGAGAGAGAAAAAGAAAAGTATTCTGGAACCCTTGCGCTTGTTCTTGACAATGACACGACGACTACGAGTGGTGAGCAGCCCTTGGTCCATAGCAGAATGCCAACTATGCAGCCATCACTCCATTCTCAAACACATGAGTGCACTTCAGTGACAAAAGTGAAAGCCGAAAATAAAGAGGAGCAAAAAAGTAGATTTTTTCAAAATAAGAAATGTATAAATTGGTAATTTTTAATTGAATTAAAAATATTAAACAGTTAAATGGGATGTAAATTATTTTAATTTTTGCACAAAATGTAAATAAAATTTGGATTTATTATAATGACTGAAAATTCTATTGATATGTAAGTTTAATCTTAACTTTATATTTTTATGAAAATTATTTAAATATTAAAATAATGTTTATTAAATTTTTAATTGCTTTCGATTGTTTCAATTGCATAGTCATTGAAACATAGCGTATCGAATTTAATTTATATTTGAAATTTTCTGCTTTCTTTATTGAATTAAAAAAAAATTGCAGTTTTTGATTTGGAAGTTTTAGCTAAATCTTCATGCCAGTGATGGTGCCTTATTGTCCGCAACAATTTAATATTCAGTATCTGATTGTAAATTGCTCTCAATTAATGTTTTCTCTCAATATGATTTTATTTTATTTTTTGTTTTAAATTTTTTTAACCAAACTACAAACGAGCATCACATAACGATTTTTTCCATAATACCTAATTTTATTGAAATTTCGGAAAATTCATCTATTAATGGCGGTTAATAATTTCCAGTTTAATTTAATTTGAAAGGGCTAAGTTGAAAAATGTTTCTTCACGCAAAATTTTAGAGCTTCCCTGCTTGATATATAACCTTTTGAAACATTCCCAGCAGTTGCGATTTTTATATTCTTGCTTGACTGCGTAGAGCGTTTTTGATGAGCGATGAACGCGAGCGAGTTGGTCCATAAATATAATTTGTATCCACGTCTTGCGCCGCAAGTGGGATTGATTTATTGATGATGTATTGAGAAGGAGGAATATCCCGCGCGCCGATGACGCTCAATATCAACTCCCCATAGAGCCGTCGTGCTATCAAAGTGTCCGCCGGCTTTTGCCGCATCCCCATGCACATGCCTCCGAGATATATCCGGCCAGGAAAAAATGGTACGTGCCGGATCGAGAGGTCAACTCATCAAAAAAGTGCCGTGATCTTGCAGTGCAGGGCTTTCTCCATCAATCGCCCCCAGAAACTCCCCCATTTCGTCCCTGGTTTTATTTATTATTTGTGCTGGTCAAGGGATCGCCAAATTAGGTTAGTTAGCCCCTATTTCGGCAGTTATATTCGCCGCCCTCTCATGATTTCTGGCGCAAGGTGGACCGTAAACCCAGGGTTAATTTACTGCTGCCTCCCCTATGTAATATTAGGATTGGGTGAAAATATAGGAATTTTCCCAAAGTTTATAAGATTCTAGTGTTAAAACAGATTTGAAGTTAAAAAAATTTCTGGCAAAATTAATTTTTTTGTAGAATCAATTGTAGAATAAAATTAAAGTTGATTTATTTATTAAATTCTGGGCAAAACAGCAATCCAACTTTGAATTTATATTCAAAATAGAAGGAATATATACAATTTTATTTATACAAAAGGTGAAATTTTATATCCAAATTGAAGTTGTATTTTTGAATGAAAAATTTGAGATCCATCGCCTGAATTCAATTTAAAACAAGTTCCTATTTTGAGAAAGAAAAAAAATTAATAAAAGTGATTTCCGTTTTGCTCTTATGTGATATAGGGGGCTAAATTGTGGAATAGAATGAAAACTATAGGTGACGAAAACTGTTAGGCCGAATCACGATTTGACACCTTCAGATCAATCAACAAAAAACGAACTCTGAAAACATATCAAATTATATCCTTTAAGAAAAAAAAACTCCCTTCCTCTATACTGTGCTTGTAGAATTTGGCGGCGGAAAACGCGAAAAGAGTGTTGAAATATTGCATCTTGTGCTGCACGGCTGAAATTTGATACTTCTGGTCTGCTGCGGCTCTCGTCGATGCAGGTGTCGCATCCATACATAGGTGTGTGTTTATTTATTGTGTGTGAAGTAGTGCAGAATAGACGCGCGAGAATATATGAAAGAAAAAATAACCGCTCCACAGAGGAAGAAAGAAAGAAAGATGCATCGGGACGGAATCGGATTGCATCACCGAAAGTTTAAAGGGAAAGAATAAGAGAGAGAGACGCAGACCTCCCTTGCACATACTCCTATCTTACTTAATCTCACAAGCAGACTCTCGATAACTGTAACGATGCTCCCTGCATGTGCATTATACTCGTCGCTGCCGAGAAGTTTTATTGTAAACTCGGGCAGGAAAGGACAAAAGACGAGAAGAAAGAAAAAGACTGGGAGCAGAAGTGCGAGAGGAGAGAAGAGAGAGATATGCCCTGCGACGACAGAACTTCAGAGAGGTGTAAAAAGGATGCTGCGAAATAATAATCTTGGAGCTAAAAGCGCTTGACTTGATTCAATGTTGTTGTTTGGAAAATTTTGGATCTTTCAAATACATTCTGAAAGTAAAAATATTCATTGCAGCAGATTGAAAAATAAATAAAATATCAACCATTTACATAAATAAAATGTGTTAGAATCAATGACATAAATTGTTTATTTACAAAACAAATTTTTATTTTCTTTTTTCAACAATATTATAGAATGATTCTTATATAATTTATAATTTATTTTTTGCTCGTTTAATACAATTTAATTTTTTTTTATAATATTTAAAAATCATTAAATTGAGCTTTTTTTTAATAAAAAAAAATAACAATAATTGGCTCATATGTATTATAGGGGAATATAAATAATATGTAATGTGCAATATCCTATAAGTATTTAATGCAACACACCATGAGAAAGCTATATAATTATGTAAATATCATTTTACACGAAGTTGTCTGTATTTCATATAATTGGAACAAAATTATTACAATTAAACATTTTATTCACAAATTAAATAATAATAATTATTGAAATTATACTCCAACATTCAATCGTTGATTCCCAATCAAATCTCATTTTAGAACCAGAGGACTATTTGAGTTTGCGTCAAATGAATGGTGTTTTGCGAGACATAAGCAACATAGTTCAATAATTATCTGTAATTTTAAATTATGATGAAAAATGTTGCTCATTTTTCCCGAATGAATAATTTTACATTTTTTATTGAATTCAAAAAGTCAAAGGGAGGTCAATAATTCTTTTTATCCAGAAGTTACAAAAGTCTTTATTATTAAGTCGAATTCATGGAATTCTAGAAGTATAATAATATTAAGAATGTATATTTTTTTTATGCGTTAGTTAATGTTTTTTCAATTTCTGGTGATATTAAAATTTTCCTACCAAAGTAAGCACTTTTTAATTAATAAGATAATTTTCCCAAATTTTCACATTGAAATTTCTGCTCTTAAAAATAATAATTAAGAAAATTGTGTAGATCATAAAAAATTGTATAACATGTTAAAAAAAAGCAAAAAAAGTTCGATCCTCAAAAAATAAATATAATTTTTCAATCATGATTTTCATGATGACACAAGTTGCAAAAGTTCAAAATTAATTGAATGAGATCTTGGAGTAAAAATAAATAAAAATTATAAAGATTGCATAAAATTGTGTACGTTCGAGCCTGAATAGATTAAATTATTTTCAGTTTTTTGCAGTTTTTTAGAGTTTATTATTTGGCCAATCGTATAAACGTTTTTCTCTCTCATATAGAACTTCTGACTGGATTCTTTAATATATAATAAAGAATTATGTATTATATAGGAGAGGAAGTGCCGCGACTGCTGTGCGCCGCGAGATACATGCGCAGATTAAATTCAAATTAATACAGCAAGCGTGAAATACTCTGCACTACTCGCTCACTCGCAATGCAAAATAAAAGGAGCTTACGTATATGCCGGGAGAGCATTTAAGCCGTACATGGTATAGCAAGACGTGTTATTTTAGGTTATTTCGCGATTGTGCGATGATCGTGGTAGCTCGCGGAGATGCAAGAAAAGCAGCAACTTATTACAGCGGGGCAAGCCTATCATTAGGCCTCTAGATTTGCGCTGCGCCCGCTGGCTCTTTCTGCTTCCTTCGGTGGACGCAAAATTTTATTTTTTTATTTATTAAAAGCCGCCCGCTTGCCGGCCCGGCCCGTCCTCTCTGATGATGATGTCGGCCGCGCATTTTCCGTGCCCGGCATGATTTGTTTGAGGCCAAGGAATTTGCATCATTATCGCGCCATCGCTCCGCTGATCCTCTGACTACCTGGCTACTGTTTTCCATTCACCGCTCGCTCGCTCGCTCGCCTTCCTCCTTCAATCGCTCGCCAACGATCGTTTTTATACGCATTGGAAGAGCATTATTATGAATTTGCTCCCCACAGACGAACCACCTGCGCTCCGAATAAATTTCAAAAGTCCACCTGAGAAAATCGCCCTGAGCCTGCGCATGATGAATATTCTCAAAAATTGTTGAAATTTATTTTTAAAAAAATGAGGGTGAAAAGCTTAGTTTAAGAAAACAGCAATTTGGAAGAATGAAGGATAAATTATAAAAAATTGCAGATTTATTTTCAATTTATTTACTGACAATTAGAAACTAGAAAAGCATTAACTAAAAATTTCAGTGTTACAATTATTAATAATCAACGTTGCTTAAATTGCAATATTACAAACCATTAAGAAAAAGTATAGTTTGCAAAAATTCAATAAAATTATTGCGCTTTTCCTCATAATTAGAACATAATTAAAAATTTAGCACCCAACATAAAATAACTCATAAATTTCAAAGTTTAGATTCATTATAGCATAACAAAAATCAATTATCAGAATTTCTTTTTGTATAAAATTAAAAAAAAATACCAATTTCATATTCTTTAAATGGAAAAAAAAAGACGTGTCCTAATGAGTAATATTCATTTTACTCATTTCACTACTAATATCATTTTATTATTATGTGATAATCATTTTAATGCTTACAAGACTTCTTTCCTAACTCCACTCCCATAAGGCAAAACAATAATAAAATTTGCTCCTTCACATTTCACCTGCGAATATAGGGTAAAATTTATATAAAATTATTTTAATATTATTATGCCAGTTTTAATCAATCAATTTACACACATTCTTCCTGATACTAAATATTTTTAGCCTTCATTAACCCTTTTCAAATAAAATACATAAAATAAAATTTTTAATTATAACCATTAAATGTGTAAATTAAAAAGAAAAACTGTTAAAAATTTAATAAAATTATATTTTTTAGTTTAAGTTGTTTTTTATTGAAATAAAATTTAGTATTTCTGCGGCCCTTATTCAATTTTTTTACTTGGTTTTCCTGCATGTTCGCCTTTTCTTTCTCCTTTTCACTTTCCTACTTCCAACATCAGCAAATTCAGTTTGGCCTGCGGAGCAAACTAGGCGGCCCGAGAAAGGTTGGCGCAGTAGCGAGCGTGGGCGATAATTTTTAAAAGGGAAGTTGCCCCGACTGCAATAATGTTATATGATGAGCCAAGATGAAAAGTTTTTTGATCTCTGTGAAATCGCCCCGGTCGGTTATTCGCTTCTCTCTCTCCATGGCTGGCGGGCTCCGCCGCACCGTCGAGCGCGCGCGACTCTCTTTTTCTCTCACCCTCGTATTACCCCTTCGGACGTGACTTGAAATTTTTGCTGGATTACGCGAGACCAACGGCACATTAGGGAATATAAAAGCTTGCACTGCCACCGTCCAATAGTAATAATAATCGTCATGATAACACGGCTCCTGCCCCGCTGGCTGCAGCGAGCGTTTCTATATTTCGTTCTGCGCTGCACCCTAGTTTTCTCTGTGCAGCCTCCCTTCGCAGGAACAAGCGATATTTTCAATTATTCATGCGCATCTTTTGATTTTGCATCAGAATCGATCTGGACTTGAAAAATATTGGGTGTCAGAAATAACTTGATCAATATTTTTATAAATGAAATCGTGTTTAAATTTATATGCAATTGAATGCAATTTTGAAAAAAAAAATAGGTATCTAGCATAATTAAAGAATTTATTTTACTTTTCATCTAGTTCTTCTTGAATCACATCGAGGAAACGCAATGAAGATATTGATTTTTCAACAGAAAGGAAAAATGAATGTATATTATTTATTAAATATTATGCCACGAAATTTTTCTGCTATAAATTTACAGCGGACAATATTTTTTAATTACATGTATGATTCATCCACGTTTATTATATCTCAACTATATATTTTAAGTTTTCGTTATCAATCAATTATGAACGTACCGAATCCTGTGAGAATTGTTTTAAATTATTATAATTTTTATATTAACAATTAGAGATAGTTCCAGCATCCGCAATGTACAATTTATAAAATCGTTTGCAATAAAAAAATATAAAGCAATGTAAGGCTATGAAAAGAAAACCTTTATAAATAAATTACTTGATTGATTCAATAAAGAAATTGAAGTAATTAATTAAAAATATAATAAGAAACACAAAAATTATAAAAAAAATGCAAATTGTAATGAAGTTTTAACTATTGTTAAGTTTATTTATTTTTTAATAAAATTTGTTTAACTGTTTGATAATTACAGTAAATCTATGTATGAAATTATTGTATCAAATTATACTTGAGTGACTTAAATGGAGTCTGTGGCACGAGTCGGTTCATTTTTCACAACATTACCCCCAAATACCACAAGACATTTGCCTCATCTCATGGCTTTTAAGCATTCCGCATTTAATACAAAAAGGCAAAAGGAGAGAAGTTCAAAGGCGGTTCTGGCTGATCTCTCTCTTTCTCTCACACCGCATAGTCCTGCATATAACATTTCTGTATAAAGAGGAAATCATCCCCTCCAGAAGATCCGCACCCATAGCATCTCTCTTCTTAATATAATTCTTATTAATCTGCGCGAATAAATTTTAATCTGCGCCGCAGCCAGCAGAGAGTGTGCCAGCGTGGGGCAGAAATAATTTATTTGGCTGCGAGCGGCGGAATTAATTGAAATCCAAACGAGAAGCGCCATATGTAAAAAAAGAAGAGAGGCGCAGCCGAGAGACCAATAAAAATTACTGGTTCGCGTTTAATTCGGAGGTCGGCGAAGCGCAGACATGCAGTTTGAGTGCCCTTCTTACTCTTAAATGCGAATCACCCCCGGCGAGGAGGATGAAAAAAATAGAGAAGGGAGACTAAAAAAAATCGTCTCTTTTTTATACGTCTGCTGTTAGGGAGGAAAGAGAGAGCGTTTAATTCGTCCAATAAATTGTTGTGCGTATGTCTCTTTGGATTTTTTATGGGTGCAATTCAGGCATAGCAGCGGCGTGGGTGATTCAGATGAGTTTTTTAAACAAACCCATAAGGATAAATATCCGGCTCAGAGTATAGCGCGGGGCCGATATAATTGAAAACTGCAATGCAGATTGGGTCATTTATTTTGTGGAGCAACGAAAATGCGGGGCTTGTTTTGCAGAGAGACAAAATGTTCGAAGAGACGACTGAGTTTTTTAGTAAAAGGAATTGCCGTAAATTTTCTTTAAATTAAATGGCCCAGAAGCAAGTTTTATTTAATTCCTGCAAATACTGTATCAAAATACTTTTCAGGTGGACAAAGGAGAAAGTGAAAACAAATTAAAATATTTTAATATGAAAATAAATCTTATAAGTGATAAATTTTGGGATTTCTAATCAAAAATTGTGCCAAAAATTAATTATTTAAGAGGGTTTTCTGATATATTGAAATCGGGCATTTTTTTTTTCTTTACTTTAAAATCGAAACTACTTCTTCTAATTTGATTACCGCTTCAATCGGCTAATTTATATGGTTTATTTATTTTTCTCTTTGTCATTAAAATTTGCCATTTTCATTGCATTTTATCCTGCAGTTGCGCACTTTGCCAAATTAATCTGAAAAAATGAAGAAAGTCTGCTTTTGGTTTATATTTTTGAATACCATTTTGGTTAAACTTTGAAATAATAATCCAGATCAAATCATTAATATTTTTAATTTAAATTGGAAATTAAATATCCGCATAATTTTGACTTTCCAAGCTTCTTGAATCAAGATTTTGTTTGAAATTGATAATAAATGAACTAAAATTGTTTTCTCAAAACCCTTAATTATTTTTTATATAAAACTTTTATGTTTTTAAAACCAAACTGAAGGGAAAGGTAGATAAATTTTCTCTTTTCTCTTTTTTTAAACTTTTTATTTGAACACACGGGGATTGAGAGCTGCATTTTGTAAAATTAAAAGGCGGCTACACTTTAAATTGCACAAGGAACAATAAAAATGATGTGGGTGCGCGCAGTGCACACGAGAATTGCACCCCTGCTCGCGCTTTTCTCCCCGCATGCATATTCACGTGCGAAGGCGCAGCCACCCCACGCAGCAATAAAAAAGCTCTCTGGTGGGTGATTTGGCTGCAAACTCGACTTGTTTCGGCGGCGGCTGTGCGTCACTTACGCGCTCAAAATTTTTTTTCGCCCCCGCTCACTCTATGCTTTTTTTTCAAGAAGGGCGGATTTTTGGGGTGGTTGCACACATTTGCTGCAAGGCACGCACATTTTTCAAATTATATGTGTGGTTGGACGTGCCGTTTCTTGCATCGTGAACGCGTTCGAAGGCGAGCAGCATCTCGTCTCGTGTTATGCGCGGATTTTTTATATACGTGCCTGCAGCCGCAAATCGGCCATCAAACTTCCATTTACGATCGGCTGATGAATTGCTGCCGTGCGCATCAGCTTTTTGTGATTGATTTTGCACGTCAAACGCGTCATGCGTGTTCAACAAAAATATTTAGCCAATTTAAAAAAAAAAAAATAAAGCTCTTTTAGTTTTATTTTATTATAATTTATTAAAATTAACATCTAAAATATTATTTTGTAAAAGAAATTTGCAAAGTATAACCAATTTTATATGTTTTTTTAATATTAAATAATAATATTTAATTTATTTTAATTTTAATCTCTCTAAGTCCCCAACAATTGTAATTAATTTTCCTTTTAGAAAAAAAAATAACTAAATTGTAGTTAAAAATATAATTTTTACATAAAATCGATGGGACCTTGCTCAGTGTTAAAATTTTGTAAAATAAATATGCATATTGTTTATGGGCGCTCCCTTCTAACTTGAAACCAGTAAAATTGTTATATTTATTGAAAACTTCAAATTTAACTATAGAATTAAAAGAATGCCTTGAATTAAGTATGAAATTATGCCTTTATTGACAGATTGAATTAATCATAAAATTTCATTAAGTCATAATTATGATTAAACCTACAATATTTTCACTAAGCGAATTAATTTTTGTGATTTCTTCAAATTAATCTCAAAATCATAAATCAATATTTGTATTGGCATCAATAGTTAATATTTTGGAATCTGGTAAAAAAATATTGCTTAGACTTAGAAAAAAAGTTAATTTTTCTCCTAGTATAACGTTGGTAAAATAGAAACTGATTTTTCGAATAAATAAATTGTCTCATTATTTCGTACAGAACATGCAGCATCACCAATAAGGTTTTTTCTTTAAGAGTTTTAGTATCAGTTGCTTATTTTCAAAAGGAGTATATGAATCACTTTTGACAATTACCGATCACTCGAGCGCTTTCTCCTTGCGCACAAGTGATTAAAAATAAACAAGACCGTCGTGAAAACAATGCTCGTCGACGTACCCATTTTTTCCTCCTTTTCAAGCACATTGCGTGCGCACATAAAATACGACTCTCGTGCGTCCGATCCGCGCGCACAAAACAAAACGTGTAAGAAACTTTCCATCGCGCTGCGGCAATCGTGGTTTTAATATAAAATCGGACAAAACCAACGGCAAATATATATATGGAACGGCGCATTTCCAGGCGTCTCATTTCGCTCGTTCCGAGAATTTCAAATCGGTAATTGCCGATCATCATTTTCTCGCGAGCCGACGTGCTCTCCGCCACTGAAAGCAAGGGTTTTATTGTGACATGAGCTGACGCGGGAATTCGTGTGCGCTGCCGTGCAATTTCATTCTTTCTCGTGATGTGTTTGTTTTATTTTTACAGCCTAACTGAGAGACAGAGAAAAAGAAAAGACACATGCTCGTCTCTCTCGCAGCATCCATGAAATGCATTTCAGAGAGACGCAGACTGAATTGGAGAGAAAAATCCAGAGACTAACTGGATACATATGCGTGCCTGTTCACCGACCAACTTGCTTCACGTGGCTTATTGTCTTTTGCGCGGCAATGAAATTATATGTACCACGGTGAACAAAGAGTAATGTTTGTATGGCAGTGATTTATCGAATCAACTCTTAAATTTAAACCAAGATTGATCGAGATAGATGCATTGCGCAATAATTGTAGATTTTTGTCTAATTTTTTGCTAATCTTTTTTCATTGTATCGAAATTTTAATTGAAATTGATTATAAAGCTTTGATAAACAGGATAATAAACCTGTTCTCCTTCATATTGTGTCTATTTAGGATTTATATTGAATGAATTAAGATATAATTTTGTATATGATTAATTTATAAAAGTTAACCTTCAAAGTAAATTTATTAGAACATATAAAAATATTGAAAAACAAATTAACTGTAAAACAAATTACTGCAAAAATTATAATAAAAAAAGATATATATTTATTTTGATTTTTTATTTCAAATAATTTAATTATCAAACCACAGAATCATTTTTATAATACTAAACTCCTTTAAATTAAACAAATTAATTTTCTATAAATAACTTTTTCACTTCAATTGAATGTTTCATGGTCACAATGGTTCACCAAAGTAATTAAATTATTAAATTATGTTAGACATTTTTGGAAATAAATGAATTGGGCTTTTAACTCGTTGCAGATATTTTTTTTTTATTCAAAAACAAAATATAGCTTTTGAATAAAAAAAAAAAAAAAAATTCTGCATCAGGGAAAATGCCCGATTCATTCATTTCCATGATCATCTCCACGAGTGTCAAACTTCTTCAAAGAAATTAGACATTTTTTTTTGTATTTTCAAATTTTTAATTTTATCTAATTAATTTTTGTATGCTTGCTGTACATATTTTCACACGAGACCATCAAATTTATTTAGAGTAGCCGCTAGGGAATGGACCGATTAAGAAGTGAATAAACTCATCGCTACCGAAGCACCTCAATATCTGAATTTTGGATCTTGGTGACGCCAAGAGGAGCCAAAAGAAGAAGAAGAAGTGCTACCGAAGATTTTCATTTCGTGTCCACCGCCGGAATAATCCTTTGCCGCGCGGCCGCTGCTCCACACACATATACATATATTTTATGCTGTGGAAGAACTCTTAATGAAGCCGAGATAAAATACACAATGTTTGAACGTTGTAATAAGGATCGGTAGATTTCTTAGAGAGCATTTTTCTCTCTCTCGGTGGAGAAGGAGAGAGAGGAAGACACGGTCCAGCGCGACACAACGTGAAATAAAAGCGAGGTAGCCGGGTTTTTAGGGTTTTTATATTTATATCTCTATCTGCTTGGCGGGCCATAGTCAGATGAACTAGTACGCAATTAAGGAATGGAAGCGAACCAACACAGGCAGCTTTATTCGATTCCGCGCCGCTTCGGCCCCCGATAATAAATTTTGATATTTTATAGGACCACAATTTTATATATTCTCTCACTCTGCGCCCATAAAAAGACGAAACCTCTTCTTCTTCTTCTTTGATTCGCCTTGAAAAAAGAGCAAAATTTTTCTTCTTCTCTCATACTTCGCAAACACACGTTCTTTTAATACACGGGGCTGGTAATTGCTAATTAAAAACGGCGCACACACACAACGGCTTGATTATAAATTAAATCACCTGCCAATTATTTTTGCCGTCAAAAAGCTCTCGTTCCAGACACGCTGCTCTTTCTTTCGTAATAAAGAAAACGGAAACGCTTTTGCCGGTCGGACGTCCACGGCCGAGATATATATTTTTTGGAAGACGCGCGTGCAAACGCACCTGCACCACAAGTTTCTCACACACACGAGGCCAAAAGGTGCAACCTGCCGACGACCTATGTCTCACATGGTATGGAAGCAGAACACCTTTCGAATGAAAAAAAAATAATACTTTGATTGCCACCTGAGAGGTCCGGGCCGGAAAATCTAATTTCATGCAGGCTTTCAGAACGTGCAGTTTGAATAATTGGAAGCAGCACGCCTTGCGCTTAAAACCAGGAAAAGGCAGAAAAGAGCTTTTGATTGAATCACACTGATAAAGATTTGAGCTTTTTTACCGGCCACGCGGTTTTATGTGTGTACAAAAGATTGTATAAATTTCCTCCATTAAGGCATGTGCCACGTTGAAAGAAATTTTGATAAACGATGAAATAAAATTTTTATCAATTAAAATTGAACTTCAATTATCTCATTTAAAACATATATTTTTTGGGAAGATTATAGAAAATTAAGAAATAGGCTCCATTAAAAAATTAATCATTGCCTTTTGTGGTAAAAAGTGAAATTGCAATAAAAATGTCTTCCGATTTCAGTTTGTGATTTATTTATTATCCATAATTGAATTTAATTTTTTAATTTTTTATATTTTGTGTGTGCCTTTCACATCGATATATTCTGATTTATTCATTTCATTAATGCAAATTTCTTAATTAATATTTAAAATCAATCAAATAAATGTATAGTTTCATGGTCATTTAAAACGTTTATGAGGCCAACAATTTTAATGTTGGTTTCAAGATATTATGTATTTACATGGAATGATGCTGATATCAATTGTAATTATTACATATTAAAAAAAAAGTTTACATAAAAACAGCATCCATCCAAGATAGAAAATTAAATATTATTAAAAAAAATTTATTTTAATTTAAATTTAAATAAATTGAAAAAAAACAATCATTATCAAATTATATTATTAAATTTAATATCATTAATGCTTTAAAATTGTATCACAGAAAATTTATTTTTGTTTAACAATTTTGGCTTTTTTATTGTATAACAATGATCTTAGAAGATTCTTTGTTGTTTCATTGCCCTTTCAAGCCCATTAAATCTCAAAAGCTCTCATCTCTCTTTTTCTTTCTCTCTGAAAGCGTCCGCGCGCAATATCTGCAATTCTAATCTGGAACGCGCGCGGCTCTTTGCGCTCCAGTCGTAAAACAATAATATTTAATCCCGCACGGACTGACTAAACACAATATCAGTAGCTTTTTACGCTCGCCGCTCGGCCGCGTTTTTTTTTCAACTCGGTCCATCGTGCCGCTGAATTGAGCGGCGAAGAGCCTCCGTCGTGATGCGTGCATTGAGATTGATTAATGCGATAAATCTAATTTCTTTCTACTTGATCAGCTACTGAACTACTCTCTCGTATTATATAGGAGAGCAAAAATTTTGTGCTGCAGGTGGGTGCAGGTGCGGGATAAAAAGCTGCTGGACCTTCTCAAAAGCACTTCTCGTCTGTCTGTCTGTCTGACTGCCTGTCTATCTCTAGCCCGGCAGCAGTCGCAGACAAATTCCTTTCACAGTTCGGCCTTTTATTCTCCAATGTTTATCAGCCAGATAAAAATACAGCATGACGAGAGTGAAGTGCCGAACTCTCTGCCGCTCTTCACAGCAGACCCTTTTGCTGCTGCTGAAAATGATCTCTCTTAATTCAACACCGTTTCCTCCTTGCTCCTTTCAGGTCTTGCCTGTTCTATTTACAATTCAGACTGGACGAAAATAGTATTTTAAAATTTTTATTATATAATATAGTAAAAATTAGCCTTAAAATGGTTCTGCTCTTGTAATTATTTTTATAAATAATTATTAAGACTTGAAACAGAAGGTTTTTCAAATTTTTAAAAAAGGATTTCATTTAAATTTCTAGGTTAATTGAGGCTTACTAAAAAAAAAATCACCACCTCTGATTAGAAATTAATAGTTTTGATCATAGCACTCTCCGAAGTGTGCAGATCATTTATGTAAAACTAATTCATTATTTTATCATTTTTCCCCACATTTTTTTTAAGCTGCTTCACTACAGTTAACCAATTATTATCAAATAAATTTTATTTTTAAGCTGCAATTTGCTTTTGAATTTCTTTGTAATCTTCAAAATCAAGTGTTACCATGAATTTTTAAACAAAATTAAATTATCCATATTTAATTCAATTTTATTTTCATTCTATAAACTATTCAAAATTTATTTGAAAGTAAATTTAAGCCTCAAATTCAGTTTGAGTTTCTCTTTCTTTAACCAATTTATTTAATTTTATTTTATTTCTCACAAGAATGTAAATTTTGAATTTCATATATTTCCTGACTTGGTGTCGAAAAGGGTAAAGAGATTTACTGCCGAGTGAGATGCGTGTGTACGCACAACCCTTTTCTTTTCCCGGGCGCACGTCACTTTCATAATTAAAAAATTTCCCGCCTCGGCAGCGAATACAAAAGCGAAACAATATATAATTTTTCACCCCATCTCTGTGAAATACACGTCGAGCCACCGCTGCTGCCAAGCATAAAAATATTTCCCTCATTTCTTTTATTTATTTTGGCCGTATATGCGAAGCGGCGGCGGCTGCGTGATAAATTTTCCCTTTTCTTCACAGGTGTCCACGAATTTGAGAGGGTCTACCCTTGCGTCTGACACCAGAGGAATGCTGCACCCTCTCTCTCTTGTTATTTTTTTCCACCGAAATGAAATACGCGCGCGTATTCAGACAAGAGAGAGGAAAAAACGCGCGGCCGTAATGTAGGAATTCGGCCGGCGCAGTATTTCATGTCACGACAACTGCAATGGTCTATGGATTATATTCCCTTCATTAACAGCGCAGCAACCCTTTGATTGCGCCCCCAAGACCCTTTCTTCGCCGAGCGCTTTAAGGCTTCATTAACTCTGCTGGCGAAGCAGTTAGAGCGAGCTTATAAAAAGAGAAAGGGGTGAAAGTGTTTAAGCTAAGTAATGCTCCAAATTTCTTAATTGGGGGTGCGGAATTGCTACCGTTTTAGCTTTATATATCATGCTGATTCCCTCCGTGACCCCACAAAACCCCCTCTTATAGTTCAAAATAGGAAAAAAATCACACGTTTTTTAGTGTTCATTGAAAAAAAAACTTCATTCGCAATAAAACTTTATAATAAAAATTTATAAATAATCAAAAATTATAATATAATAAATTATACTAATTTATTGTTAAAACAATTTCCTCGAATCATTCTGTTAACATTTGACATTACATCTGCATCTTTAAATTTTTATTTTCTAAATGGACGTGTATCATAAGAATCATATCACCTTACTAATATATAAAAATTAATAAATGTAAATTTAGCTTAATTTAATTATTGCAGGATAATTGATGAAAATGATGAATGTTCTGAAGCATTATAAAATATGCTAAACTTATAAAATAACTTAAAATAAAAATATTAAATAGAGATGAAAATCAAATATTTGCTGTGGTATCTTAAAAAATTTTATTTTATTCCTAATATAGTAAATTTTTGTTATTTAATAATTAATACCTAATTTACGTATTTAAATCAATCCTTTGAGATGGACAGAAATTGAACATTATGTCGGTTTATATCCCTATGCACTAAAGAATTCAGTATCATCTCATGAGTTCAACCTCTTATAGGGTTCCGCATTCATATAATTTTTTTCATCCTGAAGCGTCTCTCTGGTTACATAAACTAGTTCCATAATTCAAAATCCATTCTCCTCTCTCTGCTTTTTATTTCAAAAAGTATAAAATTAAAAGGTTTTTCTGCGCAGTAGGGCGTCGGAGAATAAAAGGTGTGTGTGTGTGTGTTGGTCACATGTAGATGCGCAGCACATAAATATAAATAAGTTCCTCTCCACAAAGAATTAACTGCAGAGAAGTAGCAAGAGGAGCCACAGCACGCTGCTTTTATTCTTTATTTGGGCTCAGTAATTCATTTTTAATTTCACATTTTGTTTTATGGCCTCTTTGGCCATAGAGCGCGCGCGGAATGAGTTTTCCTCATATTCTGAGAACAATATGCGCGCCGCTTTTCACGTGCCACATAATAAACCCATGCTTTTTCATCCGCGCGCTGGTCCGCAGTCTGCTGCTGCCACATCAAAGAACTGCTCAAATTATATGTATTGCCCAGCATAGTGCGCCGCCTCGTGTCACGGACACTTCTTTTTATTATATTATATGCGGATTGGACATTTTTTTGCTCATCTCTCGCTTCTCTTTTTTGTTCCTGGAATTGTTGCACTTTTATTGTCCCCTTTCTGCGCTACTACTCCTTCGCACCGCCAGACTGCGGCACAGAACTGCTCAATAAAAATTTAATCTTCTTGAAGAGCACATTTGCGCCAAGATATTAAATAAAATAATATTTTCTTCAGAATTATTTATGTCCTTCTTCATATATGAAATCAATGCTAATGTATTATAGTTTTCTCAATTATTTCTTTTTCTAGAGGTAAAAGATATTGAGATTTTTCTAATTCAAAAGAAGTGACAATAATAAGTTTAAATTAAATTACATTTTAAAAGTTATGACGACACTGATAATCAATGAATGAAATTAATTAAAAGCCAAGTATAAAAGAATAATGAAAAAATCATTATTTTAGACTTGCACATTTATAATTAATCATAATTATCTATTTCCAGAAATAACCCGAAAAATATTATTATTTTCTTATCAGCAGTCAATTTTTTTTTATTTTTAAAGTAAGCCACAAAATTTCTAGCTAAAAATATACAATTGAATAAACAAATTTGTGTACTGCAATAATCTTGCTAAAGAGTAACACAACATTCAAATCAAAATCAGTCGGTTTGAATTTTTTTTCTTATTCGAGTTCGAGCCAATTTAAGTTATATATTTGTGAACAAATCTTGTTACGTCTATTCTGACCTTTAACCGAAATTTTAGTGTATAATATTAATTTATGTCCTGTTCCTGTCTCCCCGCATTATATTCTGAAGCATGAAATTTGCCGCCTTGCACCTTTCTCGATTCGGAAATTTTTATTGACCCTTGCAACTGGATCCTTTGTTAACCTGCAGCAAAGCAAATGTTTGCTGAATGGGAGTAAATTCTTTTAAAGGGCAAAATAATAACACGGGCATCCCTCTCGTTGTACTACAAGCAGAAAAATATAACGGCCCTCAGTTCAGAGAGGGATGAATTTATCTGGATCTGCGGCAAAAGCCACGCACGCTGAGCTTCTTCTTTTATAACACAAAGGTATGTCTGCCGCTTGGATGATTCCTCTTCTTTCACAGGCCATAAATTACCAGAGACATCAATGCCCTCAAATCCAGTATCCCCGGCAGCGGCCCCAAGCGTCTCAAAATATTATAAATTTGCCATCATTTTTATTGTACGGCTCATCCCATTCAAAGAAAGGGTTAAGGCAGCGGAGGGATATGAAACTGGCCCCGGCAATTGATGGATATTATCAGCCATTTTTATCTCTTTTCGCCTCTTATTCTTTTGTCAGTTGATTCCTCCTTTGTGTCTCTTTTGCTCATTGCTTAACTGAAAAACTTTCCCTTCGTACATTGTGCTTTTTATACACTTTATTTTTGTATCTTACAATTAGAAAAAAAAAAGATTTTCGATGATTGGCAGAAAAATACAAATTTCTTTAAACTTGTAAAATTAAATTACCTACAACATTTAGTTTCTAAGGATCTCTATAGTAGAAACAATCGATTTTTAAATAGTTGTCTTAATATTGATCAGAGATTTTGTAATGTTTTCATTGCCTTTTGCGGAAAAATTTTTTGAAAATGTAAATCAAAATCAATAATGTAAGTCTAAATATTTATATAATATGATGAATAAATTATTTTTAAACATTTTACTGCACCAATGAAGATAGGAGCTGTCAACCCATTTCATGTTAACAACATTTAGCCAATAAGATGTAGCACAAAAGTTTGGTTCATATATATATACAAAAAAAAAACTAATTATGAAATTGATATAATTTTAATATGCATTTAATTTGGAATATAAAGGAAATAATTTAATATTAAAACAAAATTTTATTATTAATATATTTTGAACTGAACAAAAAAACAATAAATTACTTAAATATTTGTAAACAAACAATTATTTATTTTATATTTTGTAGGTCAAATTCTTTTGCAATACATTTAACATCAAAGTCAAGTGTGTTTTCACCCTCCTTTCTTTTCTTTAGAGTGTTGGAAGCTGTGGAAGTTCCTAATATGTAGCCCCAGGTATATACGTTTTTTTTTTTACCGAAATTCGTAGAAAGCCGCCCCCGGCCAAAAGCCAATTGCCGCACCCTTCTTTGTTAAAAAAGTTAAAAATAAGGCGGTGACGCTCGGGGACGATTATTTCAGCGGCGGGAAATTAACGTGCTGGCTCGTTTCGCGCGCTGCAGGAATTATGGCAAATTGCAAGAAAAATGCTCGGCTCTCTGAAATGAGCCCGGCTGCTGATGTGCGGTAATTTTAGTCGCTTAATGCACTCCGTGTCCTTATTTCATCCATCCCTCGCAGCTAAAAAAGGATTCACTTTTACGACTTTTAAACTCGGCTCCACTTTGGCTCTGCAGCTTTTTATCCTCGCTTTGAATATCCCTACCCGCGCTCTCTGTGTAATAATAATAATAACTCCCCGCGCGCTCTCTGCGCTGTGTGTATTTCTTTAAGCAAACACCCCTTCCTTAATTCCATCATGCTCGGCGCGATATTAAGCTTCAATCTCGTGTATTGCTTCGGTCGGGATTGAGAGAAAAGAGAGCTTCCTCTCTCTGCTCTATGGGAGATGCACTTAATTTGAATATTCGCTCATGATCAACTACTTCTACTACCACTGCACCCTTGTCGCTTTTCCATCGCCCTTGCTCGTCTGCTTTTCTGCTGTTTTCTTCTTGAATTAGAATGCGTTGTGCAAACGGTCCATCAGGCTGCAGCACAAAGTGGATTATTTAGATCTATTATAGAAAAGCATACGGAATCCTTTTAGGAAATTAACACACAGACGAACAGATTCTGCTTTTATAAGGATTGACCTAAATTAAAAGGAAATGTTGAAATAGTTTTGGTATTTCAATTTAAATAGTGTAAACAAACAGAAATGTTCAGTAATTTTCTTGAATAATTATGTGGAAAATCTATTAAAAATAAATTAATTAAAATTCACTGTTTGAAAAAAAATTATAAATTTCAGGATTGCCGAATAATAGTTTTTTTTCCAATTTATCCGCTAAAAAAGGATCAAGAGGAAACCAGAATTTTAAGATCATTACAATTTTCGAAAATTTTCTTGTCAATGTGATAAGTAATAAGTATGAATGACATAACATAAATATCAAATCTCAAATTTCTTTCGATGACGATGACCCACCCTCGTTTTTAAATCAACTGCGCGTCTTAATATCTTTTTTCTTAATTTTAATGTATAGTGCAATAATGTCAACACGATTGATTCTATGAAACATGAAAATATGTAGGGCACAGTTAATCAAAAGACTTGTATTTTTTGGGTCTTCAAAACCTCTTTTTTAAATTTCTATAAAACTTTCGGAACTAAATTAATTTTAATGATAAATTTAATTAACACTGATTTCAATCAAAACTGATGTTTTTTTATCAAAATTTCCTTTGATTTTAAATAAATAATGTGTTATTATTGTAGTTTTATTTTAATTAGAAGAAAATTACTAGCGCATAAATAATATTTTGGATTTCCTTTTATAATCTCTTTCAATTACCACATAATAGAATTTCTCTCTAAACACTGCTAACGACTTGTCCAGAAACAAGTTTCCACCTGCTGGACACTTTTATTTGATTTGAACTCTGACTCCTGTGGAAAAGAGGCCGAACGGAGCGAAATTGGTTTTGACAGTGCACACGAGGAATTCCCGGCGAGTGCTTGATAAATTAGAATGACAAGGAATTTGGTCTCGGCGGAGGCGCATGTATGTGTTCGGTCTTAAGGTAGCGGCCTCTTCAAAAGGCAAACACCTTTTTAACTTATTATTATAACCTCAGCCGGGGAGAAATTAACCTCTATGGATTGAAAATAACGAGAAGTACAAGGATAAATAAAAATTTATGCCCAACATGTGATATAGATGCTGGCCCGCCTGTTTGCTGCTCGCGTCGGGAAAAACATGTTGGCGTATGAGACGCTTTCTGGTCTTATTCGGGCCGTGATAGACGCGCGGGGATAATTTATTTCGTGATATTGATATCACACACCGCCGAGCAGTGTACGGCATTATCAAATGAACAATGTACCGGTCGGCAGTAACATAAATTTGGGCGCAATTTGTGTCAAATTTAATGGCGCTAGAATTCGGTAATGGTGTCCATAAAAAATAAAACGCGCTGGGCCCTTTTCACGTCACACAGCCGTACACGACGGCCGACAAATTTTTCTCAAACAGCTGATGACCTTCATTTGAATGGTCATTCAAAAACAACCGGCTGTTATTTTTATTTTCTGCGCCCTTTCTGTTTCTTTTGACTCGGAGATAAATAAGTTTTGTTTTGAGAAGGAGAAAGCCAAAAATTTTGTACTCACCAGAGCAGATTTGAGAAGAGTTGAAGAACAGCAACAGCAGCTCCCTTTTCGATTTGAAAATCCATTTTTTCCTCAATATGTTGAGTTGTTAGTGATAGTCTAAACAAAATTTAAATTTTAAACAATAATTTTATAAATGAATTAAATTTATTGTCACTAAAAGAAATTAATTTTTTTGTAATTTGTTAACAAATAAATTATTATTTTTTATTTAATATTTTTTTAACATTTTATTTTGCATATTTTTCACAGGCAAATAAAAGAGCTGCTTTATATTTATTTTAATATTTATAATAAGACAAAGAGGTTATAAATCCAGTAAACCTACATCATTAGATGCCAATAGAATTTAGAATTGATATAATATAAAAATATCCTTACTGGTTGCTGGTGGAGATAAAGGTCACTGGACATGATATTATATTACACAAAATTGAATACAAAAAAAGTAGATTTTATTTTATACCAAAATTAAAATTTACAAGGACTTTGAAAAGGTATAGAATTTTGAACATGAATTTATTGATCTAAATAAATATTTAAATTCATTGTTGACATGATTATAGAAATACAATTTCTAAAATCAGATCTTACCATTATAATTCTTTTGCAAAGCAAGTCGCATCATCAGAAGTGATCTCTTGAACGATCTTCAGCGGTCGTTGCCAAAAAGAAAGACACACAGGTACGAGCTCTCAGTATGACCCACACCTTCGGAGGCAAATTCTGTGAACAAGCAAATTAGACAAAAAGCGCGGCGTGAATGAATATTCGACTCTCGAGCAACGTTTGAATGGACATACATATACTTTATATACTTGGTGGGTCGTGCGGTGAGGATGAGTGCGCGCTTTTCCTCGCCAGGGTGGGGTTGCCGAAGGAAGAGAACCTCTTCGTTCAGGGCGGACGAGCTGATGGTTTGTCTGCCTGGCTGGGCTTCACCTTTGATGCGGCTGCGATATGCGTGTAGGCCGCGCTCAAAAGTACCTGATGATGTTGTACCTGAATATAGCTAGGCAGGTACAAACAGCAGGGTTTTGATGGGCGGCGCCCCGCACTCGAGTCATCCTGAGGGCGCGGCGCGAAGGCTTCGCTCGCTGCCACAGCGGTTGACAACTCGCAGCACACTCACTTGTGTACCCTGAAGCACCGCAGCCGTGAAGCAAAGATAGAGAGAGAGAGACACACACACCGGCTAATGAAGGTGACAGCACGCCCTGAAATGAGCCACACTTCGCCTTTAATTAAATCTGCATATTTTATTTTTGGTGGGGAAAATTTCAGAATATAATTTAAGATTATGAGACCATCACACATATAAATTATAAATAGCGTGCCAATAAAATAGCATGGGACGTTAATATAGGTTTTCAATAAAGTTCTTTCCAAACCTTCAGCAAAACATTAATAAAAACAATCTTAGTTTGACTTCGTCTTTACAAGATGTTTTTAAAATTTTCATCAGTATGTTCGAATTTATTGTGTTCTTTGTACAAAAAGGAGGAAAAGATAGGAGTTCCATAAAATAAAACAAATTCCAGTATAAATAATCAATTCTGCTCTAGTTGTTCTGAAATTCACAATATTTGTGTAACTTTTAAAATAGTTTTGTCATGCATCATAATGATTGATGATTTCAGATTATGTGTATATTATTTTGTCATCATAACTATAAATTTTCTTGCATTAGAGCTGCAAAATTTTTTTATCATTTTCTACGAGAATAAGATGTTAGGTTAAGTTTGATGAGTGGAATTTTCAAATATTTGTGGATTATTATTAAATTGTATTTGGAAAAAAAACAATATGCATTGGAAAATTATAAGAATTTTTTTTAGAAAGGATCAGCGCAAATAATAACACTTAATTCTTTTCACTTGTATGGTAATATTATTATTTATATGATGTTAGCTTTTTTCGTCTAAATATTGTATGATATAAGCCTGATTTAATTATTTTGGATGCTTGGCATAATAAAATTAGTCCTTGATTAAAATTTGATGTAGGTTATATATGAGAAATAAAAAAAATGAACAAATATTGGTCGGATCAATCGCGTGTGAGGAAGTTTACAAGTAAAAGTGATATTAAAAACACACTCTGCTCGCCGGTTTATATAAACAAATAAATATTCAACTTTTCCAGTGTAATAAGATTTTCAAACAGTATTATAGTTAAGTAAAAGGAAATTACAAATTTTTTTTATTTAATTTGTAAATAAAATACAATTTAAAAATTTTAAAAAAAAATGATAGTAAAAGGTAATGATTGTATTTATAAATTGTAAATTTTTTTATTCTGTTAAAAAATTAATAATTATATAATTTAAAATTCTAAAGATATAATATTATGGGCTAAATGTGGATAATATGCAGCGTGAAATATCATGAGGCGCGTTGCAAAACGTCATTTCCATCGGTTGGAAAGTTTTGCTCTGCGGATTTTGCGAGAGGGAAAAGTGCTCTGTGGCGTGGGGCAGGCAGAGCGCGAGAGAGAAGAGAGGCGACGCTGGCAGCAATATTGGTACATTTGGTATTTGGATCACGTGCCGCTACATCCCCAAGCCAGCCAGCGAGCAAAGCCAGCGTGATCAGTAGCAAAACGAAGATGGATGAAGAAGCTGCAGCCAGCAACCAATATTCTGTCCAAATCTCACGACCGACCCTTCCTCTAGCTCGTCAGCCAGCAACAAACTGCTGCGTGAAACCGCAGTAGTTGTTGTTTGATATTATGTATAAATTTTTTTGTGCACCTCCTTTCACAGCAGCCAACAGACAAATTATCGACGGATCATAATTCAAAATAATTATGACGCAACCCTTGACCTTTCGGCAGATGTTGTTCGGTTGGAGGAAAAATCAGAGCAAACTGATGTGAGAGGGAAAAGAAAGGGATGTTTTGGTGAAGGGAGCATCTTCCTGGGAGATTCATGCGGAAAATGAACGGTGAAAGGAAAGAGGAGTCGGATGAGGGCCCTTCAGGACCGCCGCGCCGAAACATCCTCCTCATCAACACACTGCGCCTTTCTCTATATAAATATAATAATAAAACTGGCTGCCGGGGTTGCAGTGGAAATGAAAAAGCGGCCGCTCTGGTTTCCGAACTCGGCACATTCAAGTGCATTGTGCCGGCAGTAATAACGAGGCCGATATGCAGCAGCACTTTTGACATGTTCGCGTTTGTTTGTTTGCAGCGGCTAAACAATGCCCTTTAAATAAAGAGAGAAGAGATCGCACGTCAGAAAGTGACTCAAGAGGAATATTGCATTGCGGAAAACGCGCATATGCATCCACTCCCTGTACAAAAGAAAGCAGCTTGCGATGCATGAACGTTCCTAGTTCCAACAGGCAGTTGTACTTTAATTAAAAACAATTGAATATATTTAAAATCAAAAAGGAATTAGGTGGATCAATATAATTTTTTTAATTAATTTATTGATTTTTTTTTAATTATTTTGCAAGAAAAAATTTTCGGCACTATTTTTCCATACTGAATTTATACATACTAAATAAAATGAAATTGTTTGTGTTTTAAAATAACATAAAAATTAGCAAATTTGGAAATCTTTGGATTCATTTTTTTCTAAATCTATTTTCACGTCTTAATTTCAGAAAATTATATGTTTCAAAGAAAATCATTTTTTTAATCAAAATATCGTACATTTTTATCCTTTCTTAAAATATATTCCAGTAAAAAAGCAAAAAATTGCATAATTCTATATTTTTACCCAAAAATTATTCTTTTTCATAGTATCGTGTTTTTTTTTTTATTGTTGGAGATTTAGGGAGTCAGGAACTGAAGAAAATAACAAAATACCAAAGTGCACGTGGAACAATTGAAGCACATAAATTCCCGTCGCAAAGATGCATAATATTTCATCTGGGAAAAGCCGGGCCGATGCAAAATTGCCCCGGCAGTTTTGCCGCGGGTCGAAATGCAGCCGGGGAAGAAAACACGAATTTTTCTCTCTCCTCTCTCTCAAGTGCATATTCATTTTCTGCGGGGGACGAAATTGGCTAGATGGGCGCCTCTATTACATGCATCCTCGCAAACCACTTTATTGGCCATAAATAATAATACGTTTAAATTTCGCCGGCGCTATATGCAAGTATGCATATGAGACCCACATCGCAACAAAGCGTAGGTGCATAGCAGGGGGTTGGGGAAAGGGGGTGACTTTCACTCTCCGCCCGACAATCTACATATTGGACTCCGGGGAGACTTCTTTCCACTTTCCGTGCCGCGCCTCTTCATTCCTCATCATCAGATTAAATTTTAGGCCCCCGCATTCAGAATTAGACTTTTCCACACGCGCAATATTTATAAGTGAAGAGGGGGTTCTCGAAATTATTGCACTTTTTCCCTGTTGGAAAAAAAAGAATGAAACTTCTCTCACCAAAGGGCCGAAATTAAATTTCGCTTGTAAATCACCTGGCCGCAGAGAATTCTTTTTTTATTTAATTTACCAGACATCTTAATGGCGTGTGTAATAAATTTATTTTATTCAAAGGCGCGATTAATTATTTGTGATTGAAGTCCTTTCTCGCGGCGACTCCACAGAGGTGTAAAAGGTGAAGCTTTTTTGAGAGATACAAAGGCTCACCTATTATAAACCACATAGAAGGCGCGCTGATGAAAAATTTATGTTGCTGTACGACATGGCGTTAAATTATTATTCGCAATTACCGCTGGCAAAAAAGGCGCTATCAGCGATTTTTTATTCTTTCCGCTAAAAAGCCAACTTTTAACAAGAAAGTTTAAAGAAACTTTGCGGCAAAGGATGGTTTGCACGCGCGTATAAATTTTTTTGGGCAAAAGACGGTACGGTTCCAACAACGAGCACATCAGGTCATCATCCATCGTGACCAGAAAACATCGCCGAGAGAAAAAAAAAATAGGAGAGAGAAAGACGGCAAAGAAGAAGAGGAACCTCTTCTTTCTGCTCTGTCTTTTCTCGCCGAGAGATGCCACGGGCGAAATAATGTTGGAAATTTACGCAGTGCGGCATTAAAGATGATCATCTCCTTAAAAATCTCGCTGAAAAAAAAATATATAAAATGCTGGTGCTTCTATGGCGACAGATAAAAAAAAGTTCATTATATTGAAGACAATAATATTAAACCTTATTTTAAATTAAATAAAACCATTTTTTTTTAAATGCTTAAAAAATTATATTATAATTTCTTTTATTATCATTTATTTGTGTTTTTTTTTAATTAAAAGTCAAGAATTTAAAACTTGTATGCTATTTAGTTTCATAAATAATGGCAATTTCCATTACAATACATTTTCATTAAATCAATATTACTACAACCACTTACACATATAGAGCTAACAGGAGTTTCTAAAATCAATAGTTCTGTTTCAGTATCCAGCACCAATAATGATTGTCAGTTAATTAAAAGTTTCATTAATTAATGCTAATTTTTAAAAGGAAAGGACAGAATGATTTCTATTTTAATTTTTAAGGTCAAAATATGCCCCCTCGGATGAGTGTGAATGAACCTGGCAGCGGAGGGACAGAGAGAGTATAATAATTTAGAATTATACGCTACAATGATAGTAAACGAAAGCAACCATTCACTATTTTCAACATGGACGCATTAAAATTATGCAAAAAGCATTTCAGGTTCATGAATGGGCCGTCGCGCCGCCGAAATTGAAATGTAAAAATATTCAAAAATGTAAATCGAGTTTTTATTATGAAATGTGCGCACACGCGATAAGAGCAGAGAGAGCAGCCCTGCGTTATTTTGCATACGAAAAGAGAGGAGGGAATGCGCGCGCGTGTGAATTGTAATTTTGGGTGTGCAATTGTTGGCCTTGATTGTTGGCCAGGGTCAGTTCAGGGGAGGAATAAATTTTGGGGCCGTCGGGATCAATGCTCGTCTAGTATGCATGGAATAAGAAGAAGTAAAACTTTATGTGTGTGTGTGATGCTGAGGTGTGACGTCACGGCCGTGTATATGGAATGGAAAATAAGAGCTGGAGAGGTGCTCCCCTGAATAAGTGTATGCAAATGAAACAAAACAGCTGACTGGCTCTACCGCTCCGGAATAAGAATTCGCCGCGCCGCGCGCGGCGAGACTGACCTACAGTCACAAAACCTGAACATGTAAATTTATTCACCCTATGTGCAATGATACACAGCAGCAGCAGACAGACGGAATTTAAAATAACGCCCCAATTTCACCCTCTGGCTCCACCACGGTCGCACAAGAAAACACACACACACACCACCGCATGAATTCAAATTGTACTCGCGCGCGCGAGAGAGAGGCGGCCTATGAATAATTTTAAAAGACTTTGTCTGCGCCTCACTTTACTCTCTCTCCGCCGGCTCCATTCAAGAGAGGCAACTACTCTCGGTCCATTGATGACGAGCCACACTCTTTTGGTGTGTTTGTTTTAGAAATGAGATTCTTCTCTAGCGCCTCTCCAGCTGAAAGCAAAATTATGCTGTGCGCTTCTGCGGCTGCTGGGCGAAGAAGAGCAACTGCGATTAATATTCAAATACTAGGACCACGTTGTTTGCTAGATGATGTGGTTTATGATTAATGATAAATTTTAAGAATTTATTTTTTTTTTAAATTTACTAAATTATGACCTGGGATCCTTGAAATTGTAGATATAAAATTTAATTTCTTTCTCATTTACTAATACATATTGATGACGCAATTAATTTATTTCAATAGCAACGAGTTTTTTTTTTAATTTACGTGCTAAATAGTAAAAGCTTAATCATCAGGTTATAAAATCTATAAAGAAATTATTTAAAAAAAAAATAGCATATATTAGTAAAAATATATATATTTTTTAAATTAAATTCAAAATAAATTTAGAAATCAGAATAAACTTAATGTGTTTCAAATAGAAATAATATCAAATGTTACACCACAGTAAAATTTATATAATGAATGTTAGAACTTACTTCTGTTTCTCGCTTTTTACATAATTAATCTTGAATTGTAAATATCAAGTAGTAATTTAAAAAATTGCAATCCCTTTTGAAACATTTTTTATTGGCCCTTAGCAGATCAATCGATTCATTCCGTCCCTTTTAGGAACAGGTGCTTACTTTTCACCCTTAAATAAGAAGAAAATAATTTTAATTATTTAATAATAAAAAATACAATTAAAGAAAAAAAGAAACCACTTTGTTAATAGGAAAATGTATAAATCATTTGCCTGAGCTATATCTTCAATAGAATTCTGCTTAATTTCATTTTTCCATATGACATTTTTTATACAATTTGTTTGTTTTTCTAAATCAATGTTCTAATAATTTTTTTTTCTGTTTTTGTATGAAATTGCAAGTGGCGCTAGTGTCGTCAGCGCCCAGTGTGCAGCGCTGCTCTCGTGCAGCTGCAATAAATTCGCCTCTCTTTTTGCTGCAAAAGCCAGCCGAGAGCGTTGCGCCGCCACCAATGCTATGCTGGATTCACCCAGCGGAGAGAGCACCCAGGCAGGCAGGCAGCATCACAAAACCGGTGAATGATCCTCATTAGAAGCCATAAATACGTCCCGAGCAAACACAATCAGCATACAATCAGCTCTCGGCCTAATTTAATCTGTCCGCTGCAACCGCGCGCACGCGGTCATTAAAAGCCTTTGTGCCGGTTGGAAAAAAAATCGGAATTTCGAAGTACATCGCGTGTTTGTTTTCGCGAGAGAGAGAGAGAGAAAGAGACGAGGGGGTTTTGCTGCCGGTATTGACCAAAGGGTTGTGTATATGCGAGTGGTGGCCGTGAAATAAGCACTGAAAGCATGCGCCTTGAAGACGCAACCCCTGCTGAATAGCGAGACGTGCCATTACCAAGGCAACCCGCGGCCCGTTCGCCATTGGTGCGGCGGCCATAGCCAAACTCAACACACCAAAAAGCAGCACCGCTCGCTCACTCGCTTTTGCTCTCGCTGCTCAGCCGCGCGCTCTGCTTATTTTTTTTTTATATTTTTTTTTTATATATTTCATACCGGGGAGAACTCGGAGCTTGCATTCGCTTTTGTGCTGCAACCGAGGAGTTCTGCAACTCGGTTGGTTGTTGTGTTATTTTATATATATGAAGTTTCTGGTATTATCTAGGAAATTGAATTGCGCAGCAAAAAGTCTCTCAACTTTTCATTGAATGCAAAAGCCTTGAATCTGGCCGTGCAATCGCTTCTAGCTTCTCTCCTCGTCCCTCGCGCGCGCGTTGCTCGAGCGGGACGTGTCTTGCGTTTTAAGCCAGAAAGTTTTGAAAATGCAGCACTCAAAAGAAGAAGTCTCTTTGCAAGTTGCAAAGTCAAGGATTTTGAGCAAGAACAATGCGCGAGTGGAATATTATTTTGCAAAAATATACTCGACGGAAAAAAAATAATTTTCCCTGTTATTTTAATTTTGCACTTCAAATGTTTATGATGACTGGATTTTTTTTAGATTTGGTGTTCTGATTCAAAATTTTGTTAGAAAAAAATAACAAATCTTTGATTTTTTTTTTTTAAAATAAAAAATATAATTAAGTAATGCATTTTGAGACTGAATTTTTAAAACATTTATTGTATTAGCAAAATCCAATAATTTGATAATTTAAAATTAAATATTCAAAAAAGCTTCACTACAATTTTCATTAAAAAGCTCGAGAATAGTTTTTTTTTCAAAAAAGGGATTAGTTTTTGAGTGAAATATTGTATTTTAAAATTTTAATTTTTTTTTTTATGTAATGTAATAAAAGTTGCACATTATATTATGGGAGCTTGTTAATATAATTTAATTAGAGCACATTGAAATTTTAATAAAAATCAAAGACCGCAGATAATGTCTTCATTCCACGTGCAGGAAATTCTGCATATTTTCGGCTCTTTTATGGCGAGCGTAATTACTCCGGTCAGGTGTGTGCGATGCCCATCGGCGGCGTCCTCCACGCTTCATTATCACCTCGCATTCATCGATATTATAACCTTTTGCTTTTAAGTGCCATTTGCAGAAAAGGATTAAGAAATTTCAAAGCAGCTGATAATAGGATACGTGCAAAAATTTTCCGCCGTTGCAAAACTTATAAACGTTTCTCTCTTTGGAAACCGCGACGACTTTGCGAAAATGTGAGAGAAGAATTAAGAAGTGCGTCAGCGCGCGGGTCCAGCTGGCGTTACAGCAGGTTCTGGATAAATTGATGGGTCGTTTCGGCTTTTGAGGCAGGTGGTGGGCCGGGTCGAAATAAAGAAAGAGCAGCACATGCGACTTCCTATGGATTATTTCTTGTATCATTACACGCTGCTCGGCTGGAAAGATAATGCAAGCTGATTTTTCCGGTCATCATTAGTACGCGATAGAGGCAGAAAGATGCGTATCTCACCCTGCGCCATTTATATGTATAAAAGAGCCGTGCCGTGTACGCATTCCTGCCTTTTGTTTCAAGAGAGTGCGCGATCTTATCGCCTTTGCATTATATAGCAGCAGGTGAGACTGTGCGCTGGGCTGACTTTTTAATGGACATCCAGAGCAGTCATGAATAGGAGTCATAGTGAGTGGCCAGGCACAAAGAGAGTGATTGAAACAATTACAATGCGCTCTGAAATATAACTGAACTCAGCGCTCGCCCCGTTTCGTTTTTCTTATTATATATTTTTCAGCGGCCGGCGACGCCGATCATATTTCTCGCTAATTCCGTTGTATCTCTTTTTTATGTAACTCGCTGAGAGGATTAGGCTGGGGATTATTGCGATGACACACTCGTGCACCAGTTGGTTTTCGCCCAACAGCAAAAGCTCTTTTTCCGTTCGGTGACTCTCGCCCGGTGCCCTCAGCTGACCGCGGTCAATCACTCCGCTGGCTAATAATTTCCTCACAATTTTTATTTTATTTTAATTTAACAGCATTTAAATATTTATAAACACATGAAAAATTTTACAATATGTTAATGATTTTTGTGTCTAAATAAAAACGTTATATATTTTGTTTACAATTTTTATTTATTTAATTTTAAATAAGTTTCAAAGTTTTATTTGAGGTATATATATATTTTTGCTTCTATTACACTTTTTTTTTAATATTTGTAATTTTTTTTTAATATATATATTTTTCTATGTGCTTAATTTAAACTTGAATCAAATTGAAAAAGTATTGGTTGGATTGGATCCGAAATTGTGTGCGGATAATTACGAGTGCAGGCAATATTATGAGATATATTATTATAATTTTTATATTATATAATATAAAATAGCAAAATCTTAAAACATTTGAATATAAATACGATTTCAAGACTTAATAATGATATCAGAAATATTAAAGTCACTGCAAAACCATTTTTAAACTATTATAATCACCTAAGAAGAAATAATATTGAAATACTTTTCTGTTGCTACACTTCATAAAATGTATATTACTAAAGAATAGTAAAAGACCCGATTAAAGATCAGTTGTACAGTTTTTTTTATCCATTCAAATGGTCTATAGACAAGATGAATATTTTGCGAGGTTTGTAAATTAGCTGCATGCCTCATCGTTATGAGCAAACCGCTGCGAGGTGCTTGTTCTATAAATGTATGCATGTGTGTATAAAGAGAAGAGATCAACATTGCGCATTAGTCGGGATAAACACCCAATAAATAAGTGCCCGGGTATTTTTCTCTCTCTCTTGCTGTGTGACTCTCGTCGCGCAAAACCACAAACATTGTTTTCTGCGTTCACGCTGCAGGTTGTAAGATTATATTGCGATAAATTAGAGCATAATGGCGCATTTCGGGATCAACCGGCGATAAATTAGCGCTAGAGCTGAAAAATTTTACGCGATATTAAATGGGTGTGGTGTTACACGGCCGGTCTTTTTTGCCAGGGTTTGGTGAAAAAAAAAATTATACGGCTCACAGCGGAAGAAAATTTAAAACTAAAACACCAGCAGTGCCACCACCATAAACGTGTGTGTATTGCCAGATTATAAATTTAAATATAAATGATGGTGTGTCATAAGGGAAAAAACCAACTGCTGATTTTGGCACCAGATAAAATAAAATAAAAAAGCAGTCGGCTGCAAAATACGCCGCTTATGGACCATCATTGTGAGAAAAGGCGGCACTGTTGCTGCTAATTCTTGTAATGAAAACTTATAAGTTAAAAATTAATAAATATATTTAATAATTATTTTCATAAATATTTATTTTTTTTAAATTAACGCAATTACAACCATATAATATGTTTTTCCCAAATTACTGACTAATTTTAAATGTAACTTTTTCCGCTTAAAATAAATTACATCATATTCTATAATTTGCACTTTTTCCCCCCTCTTTCCAATTGTAGAATTTTAGTTAAAAACGAAAATTAATATTTAAACCACTGGGAACTAATATGTTCTACATTGAGCGTTGTATTCAATAATTTTCTTCTAGCTTGGCTATTCAAATTTATGTGTAATTCAAATTTATGAAATAAAATTATATACAGATAAAAAATTTAAATGAAAGAAAAAGCTAATTGATTTAAAATTCTGGTTTTACGTAATGGGCTCTATTCTAATTTTCATTATAAAAGGGGAATTTTTTCCTCAACGAGATCAACCTCATGTGTGTTTATAAAATAATCTGCAAATAATTTAAACTATAAAAATGTATAATATTTAAAAAAAAAAAGAATTTTTGTCCCTAAATTATCACACTGAAACATTCTTATGCGAAATTCTAATTTTAAAAAAGACAATTAGGAAAGAATTGAGAATAATTGTGCATTTCTGCACGCAAAAACAAGAAATAGTTTTTTTTTAAACAATGAAAATGTAGAAAATAGAGAGTTTCAAGTGGGCCATTAAGGACAATCACACACGTTTCAAAATTTTCCCACATTCCATTACTCCAAATGCGCACTTTTAGCCACAAATTTTTTTCCCCAAGAGAGAGTCTCAGAAACAGTTGCTGGGAAAACTTTCCCATAGCGTGGCACTTATGGTAGGCGTGTCAGTTTTGATTTAGCCTTGAGATTTTGATTTTGTGTCTCGAGTTTTTTTTTTTTTTTGTTCCCAGGTGAGGAGTGCAGCAGTTGTCGTCCTTTGATATTTCACATTGATTAGACGGCCCTCTTCCTTGGCGACGGTGCGCGGTCACGTGCACTCTGGTGCCTCACGTAGCCGCCAATGATGGATGGAAATGCACGTACCGCCGCCCCCGCCACTCGCTGCTGCTTTTTGTCGCGCACAATGAACAAAGTGTCGGCCATTGTTTTAAAAAAAGCGCCGCCGAGGTCACACGTCACTTCCTCTTCCCTTAAAAATAAAAATGGATACGCTTCTCTTGATGGACAAATTCGAGGGAAGCGTGACGATGGATGAGGCCGATTACTTCTATTTTTTTCTTTTCTTTTCGAGATATCTACTCAAATATGGCCGAGAAAATTACACTCTTTAATTGCCGCTGCCAGAAAAGAGTGTGTATTTCGTCGAGATTCCTCGCCGCGATAAGAGACACGCAATATTCTCTCTTCTTTCGCTATGTATGTGCGCGGCTCTTTGTGTTAATGTATAAAGTTTGTGAGTAATATATAATTTCAGTCGGAGAAGGCGCACGGCTCCCATCGGGTTATTTTTCACGGTTATAAATTTGAGTGTCACTTAATTCTCTCCGACTCTCCATTGTTGTCCGGCGGCTCTAATATTTATCACTTCAGGAAGCGTTTTTCATTCTTTTTTTTTTTTTTTTTTTTTTATTTCGATATAAAATAACTCTGGAAATAACTTTTCATTTCCACTTCCAATTCGCTCGGTAATTTATCGCGTCCGAGCGGTATCGAATTTCAGAATTATTATCATCAGAGGCCGGCTGCTATAATTATAATAAAACTCCTCGTCGTGCGCGCACAATGGAATTAAAAAGCGAGTTTTGTATTTTTATTCTCCGTCTTTTCCGCTCATCGTACATATAAGCCAACCGGCTACTCGTTTTCCTCTCGAGTTGCGTGATGCTGAAAAATTGCTCGACACACCGCGAGGCGATAATTGAAAGCGGTGCAGGGAATTAGTTTATGGTGTGCACCGGCGAGCATTGCACTTCGGTTCTCACATCACGGTCGCGGGATTCACTCACTTGTGCATAATGTGGAGAAAGAAAGATTTTAGTGCAGGAGAGTCTGCTTGAGTAAAGTTTATGTATTTATAAAAATTATTATAAACAATCCTCCAAAACTCTATATTATGATGGTCTCTAAAAAATTTTGCCATTTTCCGATAAAAAATAGTTCATAATTGGAAAATGGGTTCAAAAATTAATTAATAATTAATTGGTGCTGTTAAAAAGTCGTGAACTTACCTCTCGGTGCAGATAGCTGTAGTTATTAGAAGGCTGCGGATGGTCTGTTGACGTTAAAAGTGGAACGTGTGCAGCTTGCGTGCGTGTGTTGATTTTCCTCGAAACTTGATGCAATATTGGCTGTAAAATAGACCATATAAAGAATTGGTTTAGTTCTGAGCAATCCTTGAAAATTGTTTTTACAAAGGCGAGTTACTAATGAAATTAAATTAAAATGGCAAGATATTGCAGCAATCCTTAAATAAACGTACACCCGTGTTGAACTAAATGAATTAGGTGTATTTTTATTCTCAATAAATAATGTGCCCAATAATCTACTTTAATTCTATTGTTTATACATTTTATATAATTTAATTTTTGTTATTTAAATTGCATAAATAACATTCGATTATCAAAAAATATTTTCATGGAAAAAAACTTTTTATCGATTTAGCATTAAAAATTTTACAGATGTAAAGCTACATTCTCTAGGTGTGTTTTTTTCACAAAAATTAAAAAAAAACATTTAATTTAGATAAAGTAAACCTAACCTACACTGCCATTAAAAAATTAGCACAATACATGCCACATGCCAGTTTTGTTATAAACAATAATCATTGGAACTTCCATATTATAATATTTATTTTTCCAGAAATTTTCAGCTTTCCCTACAAAAAATAATGACAAATGCCACCCCTATTGAACAGCTTATGATATTTCCAACAGCGCAGTAAAATCGGCGCGATTCAAAATGCAGATGTTGCCGCGGCCCAACTACTATTATTTCAAGGCATTATTGTGAGCGTTTGTCTCGACGTTGGACCCTCAAAGTTTATCTTTTTTATTTAATACGGCTTAGTGATTTTGTATATAAAAGTGCGGGATCAGATACAGAGGGAGCAACAATATATACGATTCCATTATAACGTGCGGCCGTCTGACGGATGAAAGGCAAAAGAACGAGTCCTCTCTGATGCCGTAGGAAGCGGCTTAAGCCGCAACTCAATCATTTGAATGCAGCTGTGTACACATGCACGTTTCCCTTCTGCACCGCGAATGTCCTCGCTAGAGATGAGGGCGATTTTTCATTGGTAATGTGACCAAAATCCTCCGAATGCAATCACATATATATTCATTCAGAAATAAAATTCAAATGGTCGTATTAATATTACGAAAAATGATTAAATATTTTAATCATTGTGTTTGTTGAAAGGTAATTTATTTATTTATTTTTCAAACAAAAAATTTTGTAAAACCCATCAAAGATAGGCTGTAACCATAATTTTAACTCTTATGTAGCCACAAATAATTCTTTAGTTCAAGAAATTTATAAAAAAAATCCTCTGCTCCTTTCATTACCACCCCTTTTGGTACAAATTTTTATTTCTTTTGAACTGAAAATTTACTGAAGCGTGCAAAATGAAAAAGGGTTCAATAATCTCCACTGGAAAAAAAAGCGACCAGCATAATGATCGATCCATATTGACCCCTTTCCGGAAGTTCGTTAAGCCATAATTTAACCCTTTTTCTTTTGAAAACGATGACACGTAAACACCGCCATTGATCCCTATTCGGCAACTTCTCCCGTGTGTGTACAAAAATAAATACTACTCCCCAATCACAAAAAAGCGTCTTTGAAAAAAAAGAGACTAACACTTTGGCCAAATATATATCGCGACGAGCCTTTTCAAGCGCACTTTTTTTTTATTATTTACGAGAGGCAATAATGACTCTCATGGCGTATGTTATATTTATTATTGTCACCATTTCAGTTGGCGCTATTTTTAAAGTCCTTCAGATCATTATTCTCGTTCACCCTCTCTCCACAGCCCCTTTAATTCTTCTCTTACACTGCATTGTGCTGGATATATGTGTCGAACTTGACTTGCTCTTTTCCCCCAACATCTCGCGAGTTATTTTAGCACACTGTTAGCCTGATTAGCGATATCACTGGCCGGAAGAAAACAGGGGAGAGTGTCTCGTCTTTTCGAGATCGGCGGCCGCACGTCCCTAGGTGACCGTTTAGCAACCCCTGCTCTGCTGGTCAAACCAACCCCTAGATCGATCTGCACCGAGTATTATTGCAGCCTTTTGAGCAAGGAAAAGTAGATTGTTGTTCTCGATTATTTCGGCAGTATTTCACGGGAAGGAAGAAAACTCTGCAGGTCGAATTAAAAGAAGACGAAGTGCTGACCTCGTAAATTAAATTTTCGCACCCAAAGGAGAGGGATGAGAGCGTGAGAGGGTGAAATAAATCAAATTGATTGAATTAAGGTGAATATAAATTTACAGCTTTTCTATCAGAAAAAAGTTAGTGCATAATTTGGTTTAATAAAATTAAGAGACGGATTCATCAAGACAACATGATAATTACTTATTATGTTTACAAGTCGTAGGCAATTGAGTGGCTATTTTATAATTTTGTTTGCAAAATATTAGTTTTATATATATTATTTTAATTATTTACTAAAAATAATACTAATAGCAAAAGGAACCAAATTTGAGTAAAATATATTTTGCAATTTAAAAATAAATAATAATAAAAGTATATTATTTTTTAAATAAAAAAATACATATATTTTATTAAGATTATATTCCTTATATTTATAAAAAACCTTTTAAAAAAATATAATGCACTGTTTTAATAAATCCAATATTGCATAAATCACTTGAATTGTGAGAATAATATTCGTCCCAGCTCAAATCCCACGACAGTTCAAAGTCATCAAATACTCTGAGCTGTGCTGTTGTATAATAATGCATAGCAACCCTTTAACTTATTTCAGGGGGTTATGACAGCAGAAGTTCTCTCTCGACTGAATATGTGCAGCGTATATTTCAGAATGTGCAAAACTTTGGAGCACTCGCACGCACATTTGAGAGTTTCCGGCTTAATCTCTCCGAAGCATAATAATATTAATCGTCATGATGCACGGCAGGGTTGTATAAAAGGATCGCCCCGGAGAGCGAAAACGCGCGGCATACGGTTTTGATCGCACTTCATCTAAAATAGAACCAACTCACCCTTGGCCAACCCTTAAACGGGCTCATTAAACCCCCGTGCGCTCGTAAAACACAACCCTTGCCACATCACTGAAATTTTTATGATGGGCCTTCTCGGCAATTGCGCGCAATTAAAAGAACAATGTGCCAAGGGAGAGATGGACGTTTGCATTTTAGCTGAGCTGATACAATAATTGCAACCGTTTTGTTTAAAACAGCTTTTATAAATTGTAAAAATAATAATTATTTCATTCGCCTTTAATGAGATATTAACATTAAATTAAATGAATTTAAATTGATATATATTATATTTATTTTTTATAATGTTTTATTTGCGTTTCCTTAATTTTTATAATTTTTACATTTCTGTTTATTTAGCATTTATAACTAAAACAACAAAATGATTTATAAATACTTGAAAATACCCTCATCTATTTTATGATATTAATAGTACAAGTTAAATTTTTGTCTCGAAGCAAGGTCATCGATAATTCATCTTCATTAATTAGGGTCCAAAAACGAGACTTTCCAATTACACACTAAATTAGAATTTTGTTCCAGGTTATAAAAATTAAAATTGAATAATGCGAATATATCTTTTTCTAAACATCTGCAAAAGAAAGTTTAAAAATTGTGTTTTTTTTTTAAATCCTTTTATTTGTACCGCTGTACCTTAATCCGAGTCAAAAAACGCACTCAAAACTTTTTTACAACGCAATAAAAATCCTGGTGTGGCGGCGCCGTGTGTCTCGTGGCACAAAGCGTGTATAAAAAGGGGTTGATTTGTGCAGCGCGAATCAGTGCCGGGATTAATGACAAGGTGAGTACACGGCGCGCGATATCAGAGAGCAGAGCAGAGAGAGAGAACGAACGAGGTAGTAGAATTAAAGTCGTATGTACGTGTGGCCATTACGGGCGTGTAATTCATTCAGGCAGCGAAAACGCCGGTCTCTCTGGTGGGCCATCGCTCGCTTTGTAACCGTGCATGTACCGAGAGAGAGAGGCGGCGCGGCGGCGGTGGTTGGGGTGGCGCGGCTGATTTGAAATGCTAATGCCACCCCTCAACTCGCACAGCGCGGTGCATCTCGATCGTGTGCCCCTTTAAAATAGACTACACACAGAGGCTGCTCACTCTTTTTCAGCCGACGAGAGTGATTAGCATAACCAACTGACCCCCATTTTATGCACCAAGGTGGCTCTCGCGCTGGATGCCGCCGCGCTTTCATTATTATGCTGATTATCACATTAAAATATAAATACCCGCCGTGCACCTTTTCGCTGCCTCTGCTTTGCTAATGAGTTGCAGAGTTGTTTGAGGTATGCGTTGTTGTATTTGTGGATGGCTCCTTTTCATTATTATTTAAATGATCGCGCCGCGACGACACCTATATTAGTGTCCTAAACAAATTCTAATTGGCTGTGAAGAGCAAGTGCACCCCAATTGTTATACAAATTCACCAAACGACTAACATAAACATGTTACAAGTGGCACTTGTAATAGAGGTTGTAATAATTTTAGACCAGAAAATAAGAAACATGACAAATATTATTTTAAATTATTTCCCAGGGGTTTTATTTAAAAAAAATGCTCTTAATGAAATATTAATAAGAAAGTAATTAACTTTTTTATTTGATAAATCGATCAATTTAAAGTAACTCGATTGTCTTCTTTTTACATTCATTAAGCAGTAATTCCTAATTTTTGAAATTAAAATCCTGTATGATTAGAATATTTAAACTTTATTTAATTTTTTTCTTCAACCACAGAAATCTTTAAAACGTTCTGTTAAATTAAATATTATATCAATTTGGCACAAACGGCTGAAACAATTATTTCCATAAAATTAATTAAATATAAAAATTATTTTATCAAAACATTCTGTTACTAAAACAATAAATGCGCAGATTTGGTTGCACTATTTGGTTTATCTATGGCGCATGACTTATTGCAAAATATTATACACGCGTCTCTAAAGCGATTAAAATTAATTAAACCGGCGACGGTCGTAAAGCAGCGGCAATATCTGCCGCATCACCCGGCAGCTCTCAACCTTGCAGCGGAAAGAGGAGCATCCCCCGCAATGCGCCGCGGCAATAAAACGCCAGCGAGGAAAGATATAGGAATGAATTACAACATAATTGTTATCATCTCAGCGCTGAGAAAGCAGCGCAAATTAAACTGCACGTTCGTCTCTCTCGCCGGCCGTTAAGCATTTTCAGCCGATTTGTTTAATTACAGACGCACTCCTCAGCTGCACAGGTGGAAATTACGATTTTCCGAAATTGAGTTTTTTTTTCTTTGCCTCTGTGAATATAGAAGTGAAAATGTGCATGAGGTGTTGTTCACAAGAAGAGAACTTTGGTCAATATGCAACTTGGTCAAGAAGCAGTGCTGCCAACTTTGAATCATGAATTTCAATATTGTGATTTATAAATAAATTGAAGTCATTAATTTCTTGAAGTTCAACCTTAAAAATGGCTCATAAGATCATCATGTATTAATTAAATATGGTATCTTCATTTTATCTTCTATGCTTTAATGTAAATTTATTTTTGGTTTCTTTTTCTTTAAAAACAAAAATTTTGTCGGTCTTATCTAAAAGAAGAATTTGTAATCTATTAGCAAGAGGAAAAAATATAAAAAATTAAAATAAATTATTAAAAAAAAATATATAATCAGTTATATACATTTGCAAGTATTCTAAATAAAATATAACAAAAAATTATAAATATGCTTTATTTATTATCTATAATTTATATTAAAACTCATTAAAGTTTGCTTGTTGCACAAAATGTTTTGGTTTAAAGTTTCATCTTGACCTCAAACTATTGAACAAATTTTGTTATGTCCAAAGTTTGCTTCTTGTCAACAACAAAGATAAAATAGTACGCACCGTGTGCCGCGGGAAATAAGTCGAAGTTTGCGCGCTCTGGCCGCGATACAAGAAAAGTTGCAGCGCAGCTCCGCACGGCTGCTGTGTATAGGGATGATGAGATATTCTTAGTGAGAAATGGAAGGATTTGCATATGAATGCCCGCTTTTTCTTCTTCCCCTGCCTGCCGGGTCTGCAGTTGCCGCTTCTGCTTATTCGAGAGAGAGCGCGGCGGCGGCGTCTTTTTTGAGGGAGATCAACTCCGAAAGGATATAAAACTACAGTGCACGCTGAGGAAATCTCTATACTCGCTCTGCGTGCGTGGATGCTGCGAGCGCGCAGAAAGAGAGAGGAATACAATAAATAAATTGCAGCAATAAACATCGAGGCTCAAACGCGGCTCCTTGACTTGACTCGGCTCTAACCCCTCGGCCTTTTCTCTTTCAAGAAGCATTGTAATCTCGCCATGCAGATTTCTTTCTCTTGCAGCAAAGAGCACAAAAGACTTTGCATTTTATTGAGAGAGCATCTTGCGATCAAATGAAGATTTAATGGCCGGCGTAAATTTATATAACTTTTACCGATTTTGGTTTTCTTGCTTTTCCACAGAGTCAAGAATTAATATTGCTGTTGTTAATTGTTGTTAAAAAATGGCAAATTGTCAGAGTTCACAAGAGCATTCTATTGTCAAAACATGTTTTCCTCAATTATAAATTGAATCATTCGTTAGTCTTCATGATGATTTATTGCTAATAAAGGTTATATTATAAAATGTTATAAATTTGCGCAGGCTCCAGCTACAGTAGCTACTGTGGATTTAAAGTTCTTCATATTTAATATATTTGCACATTCACTTGCTATTTGAATAAATTTACTTTCAAACTATCCTCTACGCAAGAAGTTTATTGAATTTTATTAAAAGTTATAGATTGGAAAAAATTAAATTTAAAATTAAGTTATTAAAAATATTATAAATATAAGATTTAAAAAAAAAATCATAATTATCTTGCAAAAAGCCTTCACATAAAGTTGTATTAATATAAATAATTAAAATAATTCATAATAAAAATTTATAAATTAGTTTTCTTAACTTTTTCTATACTTTTCTTGGCTAAGTAAGTTTCACTTAAACCACACGTGTCATTCTGCTAGGACGGTCTGGGCGTAAGAAAATCGAGGTTACACTCTGCTGGGGGTGCAAAAAAGTAGGAGCTGCTGCTGGAGAATAGCAAAAGTGAGTGAATGGGCTAGGGCTGCAGGCTGCGGCGGGGTGGATTACACTTTGAATTAAATTCAAGGCACGTCTGTTGTGATGCCATCAAGGAGCGCATTTATTCGGCCGGACTCGAAAATAATGATGAAATAATAAAAAGCGCCCGCCCGCGCGCGCAGACTGACACTGAAAAGGGCGGCAGATTGGCTTTATTGCGGCCGGATTTGCATGGGCAAATGGCTTTTTGGATTGAATTAGCCAAGCCACAGTAAAAATAAATGCACCGGCTTAATTAGCCGCTGAAAGACGGGCAAGTGCAGCCGATTCATCATGCGATGGCCCGGGGGTCCTCGCCGCGGAAAAAATAAAACCGGCAGCCAATCACTCAAGCCACCCCACGGTGTGTACGCAGAGCATCCCCCAGCAGCCGGCCGGCAGCATTTATGCAATACATCTTTTCAACCCCCCGCGCCATTCATCTTTGTATTGTTTCACGCGGCGTAATCCCCATTTCACCCTGGGCTTACTGCATTCACGCCCTGCGAATATTATATCAAGCCAATCCTATCACACAAGTCATAAAGCCGCCGCCGCTTATATACGAATATAATTTATTTATGCTCCCGGCCCATCGATTTCGCTGGTCGCACATTTACGTACACAACGCCGACCGCAATTTATCGAGAGAAATGTTGTAATATTGGCTTGGGAAATGCGGCCGGTAATGTTGACGTGCATAGTGCGTGCCCCGATCCCGGTACAAACAACATGATACTTTAGGTCATCGGGATTATGTTTGAATATTTCCATGAACGCGGAAAATTTGAAATTCCAATTGTCCCGCATACCTGGAAATATATTTTGCAAATTATCAGTATCTCCCAATAGGATAACAAAAAAAAATTCTATGAAAAATAGAATGAATTGCAAAAACTACATACTTGGTAATGAGGAAAAAAATTAGCAATAACTAAAACTTTAGGAATTGATTGCTATGAGTTTTCATTCCCAGTTGTGTATTATTTTATTTTTTATCTATCCATCTATCGCAATTTTTCAACCTCACATATGAAATCACTGACAATCACAGATACTAAAAAAATTAAAATTAGAATATTAAATTTCTTTTCTGTATTCAAAAAACCAAATCGTTGAATATTACGAATTTCAAAATTCCTATTCCTCTAATCAATCAAAATTTTGACATCTTGTTTGGCTTGAAAATTTTAAGGCTTATTTATTAATCAATTGGAATTAATAATTTTCCTCAATTCTTCATTTTTCTAAAATAAAATATCATCAATTAAAATTATTAAGTTAATACACACTTTCATTTAAGAAAATTATTTTCCAATATAATTTTAATTCTATAAAAATATAAAAATTTGAATCATACTCAAATAATTAAGTTCAATTTATATAATAACTACATTAGAAAATCAGCTCAATTATTATCCGCATTGGCATTTCGCCTCAGGATTTCCGTACACTTCACTTGATCAATTTACAGCTCAACAATCGCGTTCCGCCACGTCCACGCGGTTTGTAATTCGTCCCGTTGGTACTTTAAAATCGCCTCTAGAAATGAATCCGTCCGGACGGACAAGAAAAGGAGCGCCCCTGCTTTAGTGCAGCAAAGCCATTTGGAAAAGCTTTTTACAATGAAAACCCGGTCTGGTGTGTGGCAGCAGTGGAAATTTGTTTGCGCTGAAATAATAAGGCTTTCCTTGATATTAAAGTAGGGCTGCTATGCTGGCTGCGAGCGAGTACGAATAGAAGGAACATTGCAAAGCAGCCATCACTGCCGGCCAAACTGATGCGAGGCACGCGACCTGAATCGCTAAAATCTTGCGGCGCGATCGACTCACAAACTCTGGTGTGCTGGAAAAGCAACCAACGGCTCGGCGAAAATCGATTCTTTGTACTCTCGGGTGTGTGAGAGAGAGAGAACAGTGTACAGACTGCTGACTGAACACTCAAACAATACTCATCAGCGCAAAAAAGCGCACAACAACCTTCTATGCGGAAATTTCTTCACAATTCAACGTGAAAAGTTTTTGATTTTTAAATTTAATTTTGCATAAACAAAAATTGTTTATAAATAAATTCCTTTATTTAAATTTTTTGATATTTAAATATTACTCAGTTGATTAATTTTTATTCCACATGCAAGGATCAATGGATATCGACAGATTTCTTTGTAAAAATGTCTTCTAATGCTTCTAAAAACACAAGGCCCTGCAAGAAGTTTATATTTTTTTTTAAATAATAATTTTTTTTAATTTTGAGTCATTATTATTTATTGTTCATGGTTAATATTTCACTTTGAAGGAAAAATTTTGAATTAAATGCAATAAAATGCTAAATTTGTTAAATAAATTATTTTGCTATAGTAAATATTTAATTATTAATATAAAATCTTGTATGCTTTTAGTTAAAAAAGTTTTATAAATTATTTACAACTACTTACAAAAGTGTGAAAATTTCAAACGGTTTTTTTCTGTAACCACAAAAACCGTCTCCCCAGCATAAAATGATATTATATGCAAATCCCCAAATCAATTGAAGCCAACAGCCGTTTTTTTTTTTTAAATATATTGATAAATTTACTCTGACACTTTTCGGGTCTCAAACGCGTGCATTTTTACCGTACAACAATGCACGTTTTATTTCCCCATTGAAAAAATAAAATGCATTCGAGAAAGAGAGGTGATATGCAAAACCCTTTTTCCTTTTCAGAGGCTCTCGACGGCCATCCGAGCCATTCTGGCGTCTTACATGCAACTCTGCTGCAGCAGCGATGCATATACAATTTAAACCTTTTCCGCCGCGCAGCATTTGACACAACAAAGCGCCGCGCGTTTTATTATGAATTTGCGCAATTGTCTGGCACGATCAATGCAAAGAATATAAGGAGGGTACATTTGAATACACCTTATATGGCCGCGCGCATTATGCATATCCGCATGGGGTTTAAAAGGGGTGAACTAAAGGTATTTTAAATATTACGTACTCCCTATCCAAAATGTATATCTCGGCGCATTATGTATGTAATGTCGCGGCCCAGGACAAAAAGCTATGTGACCGTTTTTTTTCTCCTTCTCACTCTCGCCGCGCTTTGGACGCGCACCGATGCAATAATGAAAATAATAACAAGGTAAGCGAGTCGGCCGTCGATTTATGAAATATTGCTCTGGGTGGAAATAATTGAAACCAACGAATATTTTTGAATATTAATACTTCCGAGAGGGGACCGCCGGTATGCATATATTATTGAATAACATTCGGTATGAAAGGGTTTGGCGCGAAGACGGAAATTGAACGCACGCTTTGGATTCTAACGCCTTTTCTGCACCGTTTGAGCTTTTCAATTTTTTAATAAATTTAATTATCAAAACTATATCATTACAATTATTTTGATTAATATCAATCAACTTGAAAATTCCAAATAAAAAATATACCCTTTTTCCAAGAATCTATAAACGGTGCTTTTGTTAGACCAGTTTTTGCAGCACCAAGATCTTGTCCGATATTTACTCTGCTGCTCAAGAATGGATTGTTGAAATTAATCCGCCTTCTCGTGTGCAAGGCATAAATTTTAAAATCCCTTTTTTTCTTTGATAGTATAACACACAAGCTAGTTTGCAGTCCATTTATAATGAGGCATGCACGGTGAAGGATCAAAAAATTATTTTATCACCTCAGTTGATTTATTCAATAATAGAAAAGAGAACCGGTTACTCCTTTCGGCCCGGGCGCAAGAGCAAGTATTATAGAATGAAAAGGCGCATGAATTATTACATTATTCCCTTTCATTATTTGCTCTTCTTTATTTCCCGTCCGCATTTTTGGCACCCAATCAAGAGTGAAAATAAATATATATGCCTGCCGGAGAGAGAGAAACCTGGTATACAACACATGCGGTTTTGCTACACATATTTTTTTAATTGATTTTTTCCAAACCAGCATCTGCACGTATCTCTCTCTATATATTTAGTATCAAAAACAGGAATCGTCACGTCTCGCGCCAGCCAGCGCAGCTCCGATCTCATCACCCATATGAAAATTTCGGCCGTTAAAATCTCCCGAGTTTCAAGACGCTTTATAAGTCTCGTTCCTTTTGCACCCTATTCAATTGAATATCGATTTAAAAAGTGCACGGTGCATGAGTAAAAGGGTCATATGCAAAAAGGGTGCTGATATGGGTACACTTTTATTTGCATGCGTATTATAATGTATAAAGAGTGAATGAGGAGAGAGATATATAGCCATCAATTTGAATGCCCCGAGACAGATTTTTACTTTTTGGCTACCTGCTTTCGGAGCTAACGGTTTTGCATATGCGGCCCCTTATCCCGATACATTCTATTCAAATATCTCGATGTCATCTCTCCTCCTCGAAGACGCTCTCTGCTCGGCTCAACATACAAAAAAAGTTGCAACAGCCTTTTAACCCTTCCCTCTCGGTCGTGATAATACAAAAAAAAAAATAATGCTTCTGCACAAGGATCGACGGGATTTAATATCAGAGAAAACGAGAGTAGCGAATGTTGGGCTCTAATTTGCTCTCCCGCGAGTCTAATGAATTATTAATGAAGTGCAAGTGAATATTTTTGTTTGTATGTGAATCAGATGCAGGATGATCCGAGTTTAAATGCACCGGCTCAGCAGGTCCTATTGACTTTATAATCAACTCGCGCGGTCATGAATTATTTATAAATATTCATCATCATCATGAATAATAAAATGTGTAACAAGTTGGTGCACGGCTCGGCGCGCTCTTGTTTGCTCAAATTTTCAAGAAGATGGACTCACAGAGCCGGCCGCGATCAATATATATTAAGCGGCGCACAAACCTGTGGTTTAAAACGCCGCGGTAGCTCAAAAATGAAATAAATACAAATGGCACGCGGTGTGACGAAATTATTTTGTTTGTTTGTCCTTGGAAGAGATTTTATTTTGTTGACAATGGATTGCCAAAAATACACAAGAAAGTTTCTTTCATCTTTCCGAGTTGAGAAAATGTTAAAAGTTAAGCGGATTAAAATTTGGATGCGCGTTTTAGGAAGAAAAGCAAGCAATTCGCGAGAGACGCGTTCCCACGACATTAATTACACGTGATTGGGCACTAAAGAGGTAGAAGAGGATCTCTCTCTGAGTTGTCGTTCGTTTTTCCATCCCCTTTTGTTGCCTCAACCCTTCTTACTCGGAAAAATAACAAAAACACACTTCTTGCCTGGCTGTCTTCGCCTGTCTGCGTGCGATCGTATTTCAGCTGCACGAGACGCTCGAGTGCATTTCGCGAATGACGGCCGCGGCAATTACTCAAAAGACACAAATTTCCAACACTTGGGGCCACCCGTGCGTTGACCGTCTCAGGACGATTCTTTTATTCTCTTTCGAAAAGACATCAGGTTGTTCTTCTTCTCCTGGAGAATTATTGTTGGGAGGAAGCCTGTTAAAGTCGCTTGGGGATTCAATCCGATTATGATTTTGGTGCGTAACTGTAAAAAAGTTTGGTTTATAAGCAGAGCCGAATAGGAGTTTGTGGTCTTCACTAAACTCCTATTCCTCCCTGCTGTTGGCGACTCTTGGAGAGAATTATTAAATTAATAATTATTATAACTTCTCTCACACCAAGTCGGAGAGAAATGAAAAGAAGGTGTGATTTTTCTTCTCTCATTTTCTCGCTTGGTATATATATTTTTTTCTATTCTATATATACGCACAGGCACTGCGCCTCATTATGTATGCATAAAATATTTTTCTCCTCCATTCCCACGTCATATTTTTCTTTTTCGTTTTGCCGTGGCTACAATTAAAGTCTCAAGTTCATTTCCTGGCCATTGTCCTCAGCTCGGGGCAGCCGAGTTATTATTACTTTTTTCTCTCGCCACCGGAATGCATAGCGACACAAAATGATTCGCCAATCGTATAAAAAGCAGCGAAAATCCAGCTGCCGTTTGTGGCGCAATCACGGATTTTTTTAATGCCAAAAATCAGCCAGGTGATTTGATTTTTTGGGGCGTTTTTTGCTATATTCATTGTTGCACATTTTTGATCGACGTGCGTGCAAGGGTGAAAGACAATCAGCCGTATTTATTTGCACGTTTGTATGAAAGAAAAAAAATCCATCTAAATCCGCCCGCTTTCCGGGAAACCACGGGCGAGCAGCTGCATAACGTGCTTTTTGAAATGAATATATGCGCGAGTTTTTGTTGAAACACAAAAGCGGCAGTAGTTTTTCGGTTGCTGGTCGATCGATCAGCAGCAGAGGCAAATCTGATTAATATCGGGCAAAAACTCGATCGAACTGGATTATTTCTCGTGTGTGTATAAAAGCGGCGGCTCGCGAGACACACTGCAAGCACGGGCGGCGCGTTTTGTGCTGAAAAGAGAGGCGAGCGAATCTCCAAAGGGAGCAGTTTCGAGAGCGCCGGCAGCTCTCTTGTCTTTTATTTTGAGAGATCAGCAAGAAGAGATAGAAGTGATGGCTCGTCATGAAATATAAAAAGTCTGCTGCTGCACGTACCGGCTATATATGAATTTATCCCCTGCCTGCCCCCTTGAGCGATATATCCACGGCCTTTTCACCTTTTCTCTCTCTCTTGTCTCGGCCGCGACCCCTGTTCCGAAAGTAAAACTGCATCACCTCCGTTTATATACAGCACTTGGGTGACACGAAGACGCGCAATGAAAATCAGATTCCCCTTGCTTCGGAAACGCAGAAAAATATAATTCACCATCTGCATATAATAATAAAAGCCGCGACCGTCCACCCAGGGCATACAAAATCGCTCGCGATTCCAAATGCAGCCATAGGCTGTGGGAAAAGTGCAGAGGCCGAGGTTGTTTGAGCTGCGCTAATTTGAAAGTCATCGTTCTAAATTGAGGGTGAATTAAAAGTTTGAAGTCATTTATAAAGGAATAAATCTTAATCAGCAAATTTCCAAAGGGGTTGGAAAAGTTTTGACCCTTACCAAGGGGAGAGGGATCAATTTAATGTTAACAAAATGTGAAAATATTATATATATTTTTTTAATTGCTTGATATTTAATTTAATCCAAGTTTAAAATTCTCAACGGAATTGAACTAAATTTAAAAAAAAAATACAATAAATTATAAATTTGATTTCGAAATTTTCTGTTATTTAAAAATTGCATTCAGAACATTTCATTCACTTCAAAAACTGGTAATAAATTTTGATTCTTCATTTTTTTTATCCCTCCTTTGCTATTTATATTCCATTAGCCTCTGGCTTAATTATGGGCCTATGAACGACCTCAGAGGGTAACACCAAAACGCAAATTGAACACTTTTGATCAATTTATCACCATCGCAAACGAGGATTTCATGCCATCCTCTCTTTCTCTCTCTCTAGGCCGAGCTGCCGCTTCTGCATTCACTTCCAACCATCTGCGCAATCACAAAGCGTCAGCTGATAATAAATATAAAAATCCGCGCACCCTCCCTGTTTCCCTCCCTGCTTCTATGATTTTCCACCCCAAAACGGAATTCACCCTTTTAACAATAATAACATATAATAACTAAATTTTCGGTCGTTTCACGGAAAAACGCATAACCAAGGCCGCGAGTTTTGCTTTCCACGTTGATTTCTTCCTCTCTATACCTGTGAACGCGCGAGCGTGGCACATAAAAAAGTGAAATAGTGGAGGCTGCTGGGTCATTATTGTGTGTTGTTAATGGTGGTATCAGGCGTGATCCAACAATAGGGGCCGCGGCTTTGCTAAGGTGGGTGGATGGATTTCCATTCTTCGCGTCTGCCCCGTCTCTGAATGTAACGCACGCAACTCCCTCAAAGTCAAACATTCGCCGTAGCTTGTTTAGTGGCGCAATAATTCTCCAATTTGTCTAGCCGCGGGGGATGAATTATTGGAAACGTCAGGAAAGTCACCCTCGCATACAAAAATTCTGATGAAAATTCTTTGCCAAAACCCCGTGAAAGTTGATTTAGTTCTTTATAAAAAATAAAAATAAAAAATTCAAGTAATTTTTTCTGGTAAATTTACAAAAATGTCCTCACTTTTCTAATAAAACTGTCTTTAAAAAAAATCAGAGACCCTGTTATAGTTAAATATTTAATATTTGGTTACTCAAAATTTTCAGATTTTTAAATTGAGCCAATTTTCAATTCTAAGAAAGTATTATGTATTATATACGACCATGTCATCATGCGAGCCACAAAACATGAGCGGCAAAATAAATAAACACGGCGGTTGGCGGACGAGTGAGTGAGTGAGTGAAAAGTTTTCACGCGATCCAGCAATATATTTGCGGAGAGAATGTGTCATGATGACTGCAGGGTCCACCATGTAATTCATGAGGGTAGAACTGACTACTGAGTGCTGCTGCGACTCTCGACCGTTTCCAAGACACGAATTCCGAGCATTCCTATTAAATAAAATAAGAAGAGCGCCGGGAGAGGCTGCGAAAAATGCTGATGGATCGTATATTTGCTTTCGTGCGTACCCTCCAGACCATCAGTCTGACGCGCTTTCGGGGGGCCTCCGACTATATAAAAAATAGCACCATGCCCTTGTTAAATGTTAAATTACAAAAACACACGAGATGGAAAAACGCATAGTAATATTGAAAAAAAGTTTGAAAAGGATTTTAAAAACTTAAAGAATAAAATTTTAGTGCCCCGTTGATTATAATAACAGAAGCCGCGGTTCATCTTTCTAGCGCGTCCTACTCTTTTACTTAATAATTAACATTCTTAATAACTCCATCTCTCCCAGCAACGTCGAAGGGTCTGTCTTAATTGAGTGTTTTCCTCTCTCGCGCGTTCATAGAGTGGTGATGAAAAATCCCGCGGAGAGTGAACAAGAGAGAGGACGATCAAGTTTCATTCACTGCATCACATTCAGGGATTAACTTGGCGCGGGATTAAACTGCAATTTTAATTAAAATTCCTTTTGCGCCAACAACGTCACACGAGAGAGCGCAGATTGAGAGCCGCGGATTGGCATTCTTTTCATTTGCATCAAGCATTTGATTGCACTTTTCACCTTAAGTCAATCAGTAATAATTAAATTTAAAATTTACTACAAATTTTGCAACACGAAATACAAAATTTACAAAATATTTTATAATAATTGGTGAAAAAATATAATAAATTTTAATAACAAAGAAAATATACAGTGGCAATTAAAGTTTTTTTTTAAAGAAATTCAATTTAAAAACCAAAAATTTTACCAAATTTTTAAACAAAATCTTTGTAAAGTAAATGTAAAAATTTATAAAAAAATTTATAAATAAAATATAATAAATAATTTTCCATCTAGATGCTTCCAATCTTATTCGGTTGGGCGAATCCATACAACGTGTGAGGTGAGAAGCACCTTATTCAAGAGTGACCATCGCAGCCTCACAACAAATAACAAGAGGCCGTGCTCGCAAAGCGATTTTTACAATAAAATATACCGGACAGCGGTAAACAAACAAGGCACTTGACGCTTTCATTACGATTTTTCAAATCTGATCATGGCCGATCGTGCCGCACTTTCACACCTCTGGCTCATTTGTTTTGACAGGCTTCAGTCATCATTACATTTTAGAAGCAGCTTTTGAAAAAAGAGCGGTGCATTGATGTATTATAATAATAAATAAGAGCAGCGAGGCTCAATCGCTGCAGCAGCGACGGAACAAGAGCTGCTCTCGTACTTATTTGAAAGTGGTGCGGTGCAGTGCAACAGGATGGATCAATTTACTTGGCGCAGGGGAGGCTACACACCAGGCGATCGAGAGGGAGATCGAATTACGCAAAAACTAACCTATCAATCTCTCGATCGCACGTGCGATAATTAATTGCGATCTGCACTAGAAATGTGCTCTTCTCTCGGATCAAGAGAGAAACATACAGGTGAGTCACCGGTGCGAGCGCATTTTTCAGAATATTCAATTAAAATTGCTGCAATATTTTCCATTCCTTTTAATGCACGCGTGCCTCTTCGATCTCGCACTCAATAAAAAGGAGTGTGTCATAAATTAATCCACGCATCGCATTGCAAAGGCGTAATTTATTAATTTTTCCCGCAAGTGCAGATGAGTTGAAAAATTAAACCTGTTTGAGCGCAGCCCGGAAAAATTAAACTTTATTTATTTGATTTGCCTGGCTCGATACTTTTTTCGAAAGAGTTGTTTTAATGCTCGCCTGCGCGCGCTCATATTCAATCTGGATGAATTATGACTTGCGTGTCACAAGCTCAAATTGAACGCTGGACGTATCGAGAGTATAGCGCGAGCCTGTGTCAATTTTGCAACTAAATAGGCGACTGACAGCAGACCAAGATTATATTCAGTAAGTATTAAGCACTAGAAAAATATTAATACGCTGCTGTCTGTTCGTACACGACAAAAAGAAGTCAAGATTTATTATTTTGTATAAATATAAGCTGCTTAAATAATTTTATAAATTAAAATTAAATGTGATTTGATTAACGATGTACACTGAAAAAATATGTCCCACGAGCTCAATGAAAATTTTTAAGGCCAAGAAATACCCATTGATTTTATTATGTGAATTTTAATTGCTGTTCGGGACATTGTGGAATAATAATTTATTTAAGTTTGGCAAATATTGAGACGAAACAAAAATAATTACTGTAGGTTAATATCATAACGAACCAATTTTGAAAAACAATGTTAAAATAAAAATGAATTATAAATTTTCGGAAATTTTATGATATTTCTTTAAAATAAAAAATTTAAGTAATTTATTACAGCCCTAGAAGCAATGAAGATTGCTTTAATTTCTTTGATAGTACATAAGAAAAATTATTTTTATTTTCATAAAGTGAAGTTGATGGATTTTTTATGTGTTTGGACGCCTGCGTGTGTACGTCGAGGCCGTAAATTTTGAGCCGTATGGGTCTCCCAATTATTTTTTCATCTCCATCTCTCTCTATTCTAAATCACCCCGCAGCTAATCAAATATTGCACCTCCGACGGAGGACGCCTAGCCATAAATCACAGCGCAGCCAATCTATTTTAATTAAAATTTCGTTGAGCGCGTTTAACTCTCTTCGACGAGCGAGACGTGTTGCATGAGAACCAAACACACAAATCCGCACCGAGTTGAAAAGTGCGCTGAAATTTCTTCTCGCGGCGGCGTCTCTCGCTTGAAATACAACTTCCCCTTTAAAATTGGAAATTCAGCGCGCCGCTATGCTGATATGGTGTGTGGTGCGCGCACACCGAGCACACACATGTTTAAATATTATGCATGGTGATTCGAAATGTGTGTTGCAAAAAGCATCGACCGCCGGGACGTTATTGAGTGCGGCTGGTGCGAAAACTAATTTTATAGTTGCCATGGCGACCGAATATAACTAAATGATTGGGACGCCCCTTTGACTCTGTGCTTTAATCTGCAGAGTCCAGCATTGTGCAAAAAAAAAATATAAATTAGTTAATATAGAGCATCAATAATTACTATTATCAAGTAACTTCTCAAAATTTAAAAACTTTCAACAAGAAAAATTAGATCTTAAATTAATTATTCCTGTTTCAATTTTAACTTTCAAATTAAGAAATTTTGTACAGAAGAAAAAATAAAAGTGCAATCTTTTAAAATATCAAATTTAAATGGAATAATGAACATCTGGTAGAATAATTTAAATTAAATTGTGAGAGAAATGAGTTTCATAATTTGAAACAATTTGGAATTTTGGCATTTTAATTCATACTTTCAGAGCATTTAATAGATTATAATGTCAACAAGTTTCTCAACTTCAAGTTGAATTTAATTTTTTTGGACAAAACAGTTTGATTGTGCAAACAAAATAATTCCCATTAAAACTAAATTTCATTCAAAACAAATAATAGAAAAAAATTACTTAAAACAACATAATTATTTCAGCTCCCACGCGAAAATTCCTAAAATATCTTATTAATGATTTTTTTTTCTCACATTCGCCACCAGCACGTTTCGCGCATCCTCTTACTCTTCTTCATCATCTTTTTTTTCCTATTTGACCCGTGGTGAAATTGTAAAAAATAATAAAACGGTGGCTCTCCGCGACTTGCGTGCAGGCACGTCGCGGCGCAGAAATTAAGCCCCGCAAAAGACAACCGACACGCTTGCTTTAGGTCAGCGCGTCCTTCTCTCTCTGCCTGGATAATTTATACATGGCAGCATTTGTGAGCCTCAGACACTGCTGCCTTTATTGTTTGAGTTCTCAAATAATATTATAATTGAGCCCAGGAGCAGACGGCAATAACTCGGCAATCATATGGTCGGTCAGCGAGCGAGCGCGCGGCAGCATAATCTCAATTGACACACAGGGGCCAATCTAAAGGCCAAATGTCTTTGCTATGAATAAGCATCATCGTCGCTCGCGGCAGACACTCATGCAGCTTCAAGAGAGTGAATATTATATAAGAAAGCACATAAGGGGCTCCCCTTCGGCTATGACTCTAGAATATGCAAATTTTGTTTTCAAAGAGGCACAGCTGATCGTCTCTCCGTCAAATCTCAGCAATTAAAATGTAAAAATTAAAACTGCAGACTTTCTGACTTTGATTTAAATAATTTTTCAGGCCAAAATGATTATTTAATTATTTGACCGAAAATGTCAAGAATTCAAGGCATTCGCTCAAGTGGGTCTTCCTGCTCCAAAGAGATGATACGATTTTCAAGTTTTTTTTTTTACTAGTGTGTGAGTTGTTTGCGGCACTAAATAAGCAATTTTACAACTCGGGCCGCATCTCCACTTATCACGCGATCACATGTGCAGGTCGAAACCTTTTTTAGATATACGAGAACCCTCTTGGATCATTTTATTAATAATTTCAAACGCAACAAAGAAAAACTCTCGTTTGATTTTCTGCTGACAGCAGATGTTAAAAAGCCGCACGCCGATTAATTCCAATTATACACGCCCCTCATTTCAAGGGATCTGGCTAATTTGACGACATAATTGGCTAAATGCTTCCTCAAAATCCGCCCTCATGTTGGAGAATAAAAAATAAAAATATCCAAACCTCAGAGCTTAAATACGAATAAAAGGCTGTTTGACGCTCTCGGTTTTGAGGTTAGTTGCGGTTGGCGCCGTAGCGAAGAAACACCTGCGCGCGTCCGCCACACGAATAAATTAAAACGAATAAACAACACAAAGGGAGGAAAAAGCGCAGCACCGAATTTCCAGATTCGCCCGCATTGTTTTTCGACTAAAAACTAACTTAATTAAATTACCTCGCAAGAAATCAGGGAAATTTTCTGCGGCGATTTTTTTTTAAAGGGGAGTCTTTTCCTGCTGAGTATAGCTGTGGGGTGATAAATTCTATAAGGGGTAGCATCTCCCCGGGTGAAAGGAGCAGGGGGGTTTAACAAGGAGAGACCGGCTCTTTGTGCCAATATGGAAGAACGTGACACACCTGGTCGAAAATAAGCAGCTCTGCGCGCTCTCTCGGATTTTATATCGCAGACAACCCAATTGCAACAAATCAAACCCACATTATTAGTATTTCAGATCGCGCAAACCACACACACTATAGCTGCGTGAATTATTGCTCGCGCCGAGAAGAGGCTAAGTAAACATTTATTGAACCCATATAAATGCAGTGTGGGGCCAGGATCCTCGAGTGGCTGTTTTTTTAACCGAATTTTCTGTATGAATGAATGGAAAAGTTTTGAAAAACCTGTGGATTAGTTTAATTTTTAAGGTTGGTAAAGAAAAAAAAAATGAATGATTTATTCGTCGTTTAAATTGATTAATTCAATTTTTATATTACTATAATTTGTTTAAAAATATTGTTTGATCATACATTTTTGGATGAAATAATGATATTAAATTGTAAGATAAAAATTGAATGATATTGTGTTGAATCGAAGGAAAGAGTCCCACACTGTCCTGTTGAGATATTTTGATTAAATGGAAGTTAATTTTAATGCTGGCTAGAATGAAATTTAAACTTTTAATTATTACTTCAGAGCTCATATGTTCAAAAATCTATACCCATTTTAAAGTTTTAATCGAGGCATGTTAAATATTGATAATTATTTAAACTAAAAAATTAAAAAAAAATCTTTAGATAGATGTTATAATAAATATTTAATAATCTTCAAAATATTCAAAATAAAATAATAATGTGCAACAATAATTTTTAAATTACAATTAACAGTTGATTAACTAAATTCTGAAAAGCAGAAGAAATAATTCAATAAAAAGAAAAATGCTTTGGTCTTACCTTCAAATTGCGTAAAGAGGCTGCAAGATACAAAAGCGTCCTGGTCTAACATCATGCGCTCGGATTCATCATGCAACATCAAGAGGGTGAAGAAAAATGGCGAACTCCTTGCAAAAATGAGCACCAAGTCGATCTCTCGAGAGCAAATTCACCCCACTCTGCGACGCCTCTCCGAAGAAATCTCATCTCTTTCTCTGCCGTGCTGGCACTTAGCGGCGCTGACTAATTTGACTGGGAGGGTTGTTGGGACCGCAAATAATAACACGTGGTGAGCTCAATATTTAAGGGAGAGGGTGGCGGGTGCAGTGTCGCGGCCAAGCAGTTGATGAAACGCGCGGCGGGGGTGGCTGCTGCAGGGTGTCGCTCCGAGAGAAGCAGTGCACCATGTGTGTTTGTCAGTTGCACTGTTTGGCCAAATAATTGCGGTATTTGACTACCGCACAAGAGCTCACTAATAAAATTTACAGCTCCTAATGATGCAAACATAAACTCTCCGACAGTCGGCGCCTCTCTATATCTCTCTCTTCCTAAATAATATATCTTGCACAAAAGGCCTATTGTGTCTGAATCATGTTCTTGTTTGCCAACTTCAATCAGCCGTGATTTAATTAAACTGCTCCAATCAAGGCGGCCTATTCAGACGAGAATTCAGCAGAGAAAACTAAAACTTAATATTTAAATTTGATCAAACTAACTAAAATGCTTATTTGAAAATGCAAATTTTTGATACTATTTTGGTCTTTCTTTCTCTTACTTACTAAAGGATTTTTATTTTTGTAAATTAAATCGCACTGGAATTTATTTTAAATCATTATCTGAATTTTATTTTTAATTATTTTTCACACAATCAGCACGTCAGTGTAACTTGGGTGCCATTTAAATATAAACATTGGACTCTTGGTATAGTTTTTCATAATCTTAAGGGGGGAGTAAACATTATTATTTCATCAAAAAAAGAGGGAGGCCACAATTGTAATCTTCAAATATATCCATCATCAATTACGTCTTGCGAGATTCATAATAATCATAATTAAGGGACTATATGTACAAAAATGATAAAATATTTACACATAGTTATTAATTTTTTTTTCATCATTTCATCGTATTTTTGTGAGTGCAAATTTTTGCTTCGTTTGCGACATAGCTCTCGATTTTCCATCTTAACTGCTCAGTTAATTAATTAAATGACATATGAGATCAATATATTCATTCATTATGAATAACAACAACTAATCAATTTTCACTGAGGAATGTGTGATAATTTTTGGAAATTGCTGGATGCAACTTTGTGATTTTTTGCTTAATACCACGACTTTTGCTTTTTTAATTATAATTATAAAAATCAGGCAAAATTATACCGCGAAAAAGTGTATATGCAGTGGAATGCTTTTCAAATTTGTACTCTCGCGCAAACTCATTTCTCTCTGCACAAAGGGAGGCGGTTCTGTGCTTAATGAATCGTGTTTTGTTCCGGACTGGGGGAGGATTTGCGATAATAAAATAATTATGTAGCTTTAATTATTGGACTCTCTCGGGGGTGTCATTACTTTGAAACTGATAACAAGAGTCGAATGATAAATTTCAATTATTAATTTCGGTAAGCGTGAGCGTTTCACAATTGAGAGAGGAAATTTTGCAAGTTTTGTAAATACACGAGTTTCGCCTTTTGCTATAGGTAAAAATGCACGACTCATTTCGTGGCATAATTCGCCCTTTTTATTATATAGTGTTTTCAGCATGCTGCATTGTACACATTGGTCTTATAGCTTGCAATAAAAAATATATAAATTCACGCTCGCGACATAAAAACAGGGTCATTTGCATGAAATTAAAAATGCAGCACTCTGTATTTTTTTATTGCTGGTTTGAAAAGAGAGGCAGAATGAAATAAACGATTTAAGATTGTTTTAAGTGATTTGCCAATAAAAGAGAAACGGAATGTCGTGGCATATGGAACTAAGCATGAGTGAGAAAAAAAATCAATGAAAATTTATACTTTTGTTTAAGTATGCAAGCTTTTTTCGTGTGAGATTCAAAACGAAATATATTGGTTTTCAGTCGGCACAGGTATAATAATCATAATAATAATCGAATAACAACAAGGGAGCGCGACAAAACAGAATTAAAAGACATCTATCCAAAAAAAGGTACCTCCCTTAACCGCATCGTCTAATCAGAGATTGGTCTCTCACAAGTGGATACACGCACATTTGGAGTGAATAATAAAAAAAAATTATAAATCGGATTATTTTTTCTCAAAATTTTCGGATCGAACGTTTTTTTTTTACTTTTTAAATCGCATCGCGCGTGAGTGTGTGTGGGTTGAATTGAGATTGAGTGCTCACTTGGTTCTCAATAAATCAAAGTTATTAGAGAAAACAACACTAGAGTGGATGCAGTACCTTGAGCTGCTGGCGAGGAGCGCGGTGCGCGCGTGGCGGCCGCCTTGGCCGCGCCTGCCGTCGCGCGGGTCGTCGGTGCCGCGGCTCACACACGACACAAATTTGGTATCTGTTGTCTTTGGGGGTCAGTTCGAATTTTTCTCTCTTCTCTTCTTTCTTGCAATTTACATAGTACATCACCGGTCAGAATCACAACACAAACTGTATAACAACTGCACAGAGTCCTGTCTCTCTATCTTTGTCAAAGTCAAATTGTTCAATTGTTCTTTTTTTTTAATTACTTTTAAAACCCAGCGTCTCTGATCACTGGACGGTGGCCCTGTTGGGGGCCACCGGGCCCCCCTCTAGGGGCGCCCGGCCCGCTCACTGCAACCTGTGGTGGTAGAGGTGCAGCGTCATGGCCGCCGGAGGACACACGGGCGGCGAGTCCCGTGGGTCTGCGTCCTCGGCGGCCCACCACGCGGCGGGTCGGGCGGCGCGGGGCTAGTGGGCCGCTGCGAGGCTCTGGTGCGCCATCGGCTGGGGGGACAACATTGGTGGGCTGTGTGAGTGCTGCGTGTGCATCGGCGGCGAGCCGTGCATGTCCGCGTAGTGGTGGCCGTGCATGTTCATGCCGGGTTGCGAACCGTCGCCCATCATGCCGTCCGGCGGGCCGCCGAGGGTGTTGGGCGGCGTCATCCGCTTTTCCTTCTGGCGCCGGTTGCAGAACCACACGCGCACCACTTCCTTCTCGAGCTGCAGACTGTCGGCGAGGGCCGTGATCTCCTGGGCCGACGGTTTCGGTTGTTTGTGGAAATGCTGCTCGAGCGCGCCCTTGACGCTCACCTCGATGCTGGTGCGCTTCTTGCGTTTGCGGCCCTGCGCGGCGATCTTGTCGATGCTGGTCGGCGAGCCGGTGGTCGAGTCGGCCTCCTCCAGCCACTTCTGCAGCAGCGGCTTCAACTTGCACATGTTCTTGAAGCTGAGCTGCAGCGCCTCGAACCGGCAGATGGTGGTTTGCGAGAAGACGTTGCCGTACAGGGTGCCGAGCGCGAGGCCGACGTCGGCCTGCGTGAAGCCCAGCTTGATGCGGCGCTGCTTGAACTGCTTGGCGAACGCCTCGAGGTCGTCCGAGGTCGGCGTGTCCTCCTCGGGGTCGTGGCGCGGGTCGGGCCCGCCGATCGAGTTGGGGCTGCCGTTGTGCATGTCCCGCAGCGAGTGGTGCAGCTGCGGGCCGACGCCGAGGGAGTTGCCGCCCCCGGAGGCGGCGGCGGCCGCCGCCGCCAGCATGCCGTTCATGCTGTAGGGGTGCTGGAGGGGCGAGGAGCCGTTGGACGAGGACATGTAGTGCGACGAGTGCCACGAGTGGTGCGGGGGCGGCACGCCGCCCATGTGCTGCGGGGGTCCCGCGGACCCCGCGCGCGCCGCGTGGTGCGCGTGGTGCAGCTCCTGTTGTTGCTGCTGCGGCTGCGGTTTGACGTCCTGCATGGCCGGGTGGTGCATCCCCCAGTGGTGGTGCTCCGGCGGCAGGCTGGCCCACGGGTTGTGCGCCAACGGGTGGCCGTTGGACGGCGCCCCGTGGCCGCCGTGGTGGTGATGGTGGTGGTGGTGCTGCGGCGGCAGGTACTTCATCTCGTGCGAACTGCTCGGCGGCACCGAGGCCGGCGGAGGGTTCGAGTCTCGCGGCGAGCCGTAGCCCTGGACGGCGGCCGCCGCGGCCGCTGCGGCCGCGTTAACAATGTTCATACCTGCGAAGCCGCCGCCTGAACCGAGAACGCTTCGCGAAGCACAGTCCACGATGCTGGAGGCGCATGAAGCGGGCGCCGAGCCGCCCGAGGAGGCCAACACGAGCACGGCACTCGGCGAACTGTTGATGCTGGATGCGGACAAGTAGGCTGTGGCCATGCTACGCTAGCCGCACTGCATCGCTGCACTCTCACGCGTTTTCAAAATCAAACTCTGTCCGTCTCTTTTTTTTTCTTTGTCACTGATCGCGCTCGTCGTCGTCGTCGGACACTGATGCAGCAAGGCTCATGAAGCACCGACTGGCTCTGAGTGTGTGTCTGCGTGCAATGCGGACCGTACGTCAACTGAGTGTCGGCGGGTCGCGCGAGGGCCTCTCGTGCTCCCCACCCTACCAGCCAAGACCAGCTGACTGAAGCGCGATGCTCGGCCCCTTCCAGCGCCGCGGTGTTTTCCTCTTTTTTGTACGTCGGCCGAGGCCGCGCCGCGATTGGCGCGCGCCGCCGCTCTCTGATGTCACGCACGCGGCGCCGCCGCCATTGGCCGCGCCAACGCCGCCCAGCTCGCCTCCTGCTCTCTCGCTGCGTATCTCTCTCGCTACACCCGCAACACACACACCACGGCTCGCACTCTCGCGGAATCATGCCAACCTGCTGCAGCAAACAACCCTCACAGCGTACCACGCACTCCGCGAAATATATGAACAAAAACTTGATTTTTATTATTTTATTTAAACAATATAGAATTATAAAAAAGGATTCCGGAAAAAAAGAAGCTGAAAGAAGTAAATAAAACTTACTCAATTAATGAAAATATAATCCTACTTATTTGGTTTTAAATATAATAATTATATATTGCTTTATGATTAACAAATAATTTAAAAAAAAATAAAATGTAATTTATAATTTATCAATATTTTATAAATTGTTTTACAATTTTTGTACTTGATATTCCTAATTATTAAATATAAAACATACAAAATTTTTTTAGGTCATTTAATAATGGAGGTTTTTTACTGCATCAATATTTCGTTTCTACAATATGTAAAAAAAAATATTATTTTTTTTTTAAATAAATATAATAAATAAATAAATATAATATACAGTTCTATGATGTTTTGAACATTGCATAATAAAAATATTTCTAAGATATCATAGTTTGATTTGCGTCGGAAGAGTTCAAATGATTTAAATTTACTGATTTTTCACAAGAATGAATGAAAAGGAGCATTATACCCTTATTGATGATGGCCTCAACAATAACAAAACAAAAATGGGATAATAAACACTTTCGGGGCAAATTAATACATTGTTTTTACGAAAACTATTGATGAACATAAAAAAGCAAGGTTTCTTGTAGTTTACTTTTATATAACCCATTATATTAATACGACCGTTTTGAGGTTTTTCGAATCAACTGGTTAATTTTAACAAAGTTTAATTTTCATAATCCTCCATTTCTCTTTGCACCAGCAGAGTACTAAAAAATATATTGCTCCAATTAAAAAGTAACTTAAATTTTAATAATAACATTACAGGCATTGAAGCCTAGAATTGCGGCTGAAAATCGCAAACCGCATTTTTTTTACAGCCTTTGGATACAGATACAAGGCAGGCTCCGTGCTCAGTAGTTAGTCGCTGCCCATCGCGCTCGTTGGAGAGGGCAGCACTGCATGGCAAAAGGTCGCTCTTCGCTCGGCACGGGAGCAAAACTTTCAAAATAATCTCTTGCTTGCCCATATAATATAAAAACTATTTTGCACAAAATATTTCATTCAGTTTTGTTTGATGGTATACGTTGGCAAATTAATAAAAATCAAGATCAAATTTTTTAATTTTTTTTTATAAAAATTCATTTCAAATAAATCGCGATAATTATTTCGTTAAATTTTTGAATGCATTGTATAACCATCGCGATAGCTATGTAATGGAATCAAAAAATTATTACAATCTAAGGAACTGAGGTTTGATTCCATAATTTTTTATATATAACAAAACTGCAAGTTTTTTTTCAAAATTTATTATTTTTCGTTTTTGAAAATAATTGTAAGACGAATTTTGACTAAATCTAAATTTGCTTACTTAAAATCATGATTACACAAGATTAAGAGTCACATTTAAAATTAAATTATATTATGTGTACAATAAGAAGTCAATTTATCAGATTAGTGTCAACTAAATTTTCAAAATATGTTTAAGGATATAATTTTAGTTAAAATTTATTCAATAATTTACTACAGATTTATAAATTATCAACAGCTTTCGTAAAAACTATTTAATTTAAATCTGAAGAAAGTATTCAAAATGAAGAAAAAGACGATAATTGTAATTAATCTTTAATTAGGTAAAATATAAAATTAATTTTTGGAAAGCAGAGAAAATATCGCTCTTAAAAGTAGCAACCAACTGGATTATATGGTTTTAAAATAATATTTAAGAAGCTATAAGAACGAGGCGAGCATTTGCATGACGCCTGGGTCAAAAACAATCGCCACTGGAACAGCGGGGGTCGGCCGTCGAGGTGGCCATTTGTTAGCAGTGGCCTCTGGATTTATCACTGTCACCAGCACACACACGCGGCGAGCGCATTGTGCTGCTCTCAAGACAAAATACACCGAGAATGAAACGCAGCCGCCTATGGCACGCATAACAACACAAAAATATATGTGTATAAATACTTTGTATAACAAAGTTCAGAGCGCGTGTGGATTCAAATAAGCCTCTCGGAAAAAAACACATGCACAACCCGTTTGGCATTTTTCACGGCGCTTCACATTATATCTGCAGCCGGGCGGGACAAACAGGCCGAGTGACAGATTCGGAAAGATGAATCCGAGAAGTCAAAAGGGCCGCGGCCGTCTGATTAATTACTACACCTATTCTCATTATGCAAATCGCCTCCGAGCGTTTATGTATATTTCCAAGCCGGCTACTTGTGTTCTTTTCCCTTTCCACTTCAAAACATAATATTAAAGAACTAGATTTTCTTAAACAAATAGGGCTCATCAACGCAGAGAGAGAGATCGCCGCCCCAAGATAATTTATTGTTTTCATTTTGGCTACCGATGCTTAAATACATATTTTGAGAGGGCGCATCTCTCGCGATCAAATCTCTCTCTCTCTCCATAACCTTTGCGAGGCACACGTGGATGTACGCGCAGGGGGATATGATTAATGATCTTTTTAATAGGCCTGTAATAAGCGTTCTCCCGGTAATCTGCTGCTCCCGTGCATTTTTTGCTCCTGATTTTACATTAAAAAGTCTGGCGTTCTGACTAATCGTTGTCTATACTCTACGCCTGTATTATGAAAACTGTTTTTTAAATTATTTAGCTTTTCTTTAACAAATAAAAAAATGATTAGGAAATTTATATTTTAAAAAAAAAACCTGGCACAAGCATGAGATTACACATCAATTATTATGTATTTATTAAATTCTCTCCGCTAAAAATTAAATTAATTGTAATAATTTTGATTAATTAATTTAAACTTGTTTCAAGCACATGTATTTGATTGTTGATCAAACAATACATTATAGCACAGTTAATGTGTCTTACTAAATTTATATAAATATTTTCACATACTGTATTTTTTATGTATAAATATTCAAATTTAAATTTATTTGTATTGTTTGTATAATTCAACAAATAATAAAATATATAAAATAAATATAAAAAAAAACATTTAACTTTGAATTTTTTTAATAATATGTATTAATTATACTACAATTTAAAAATTAAAATTTTGTTATACAAATGATTTTGCTTAGGCAGGTATGGCGTGTTGGCAATATAAAAAAGATTTCCAAAAGAGAATTGTGAGCTTTAAAAAGTTTAAAAGAGCATGAAAGTGTTTAGGATCTCTAAATTTGAACAGAAAAAAAACGCTTATTTCCCCAATTAAATTCCCAAAATCGGAAATAATAATAGTAATAAATTGTTAAGGACACATAAATTGTGGACGTTTTTTGCCAAATGTATTTGATTCAGGCAGGGGTATGAATTTAAATCAAATAAATTCCATTTGAGGAAAAAATACTCTCAAAATTTTTATCTTAAAAAAAATTACAATCGTAAATTTACACTCACTGTCAGAAGATTTAAAAAAATTTATCTGGACTTTTGTGCTTGAATTTCAAATCAATTGAAACGCAGTTTTGACTTAATCTGATCAACAAGTGAAAAATTTATTGGGCTTATTAATCAAAATTCTCATGAGCCTGCGAGCACCAAAAGAAAATAAATTGGAGGGGTTAAATTAGCAAAAAAATTCAAATGGTAAATGACGGATTTCAACTTTTTGTGGCATATGTTTATCAATATATATTTTTAACCAAACTAAATAGTTTATATACCTTAACAATCAAGCTTTTATTCTTTATTTCTTTAAAAACATCATAGCAAATGTGTCCTCTGGTAACAATGTATGTATTATTCAAATCAGCGAAAGTGACATATGGACTGACGAAAGAAGGTTTGATTTGATAAGGAAAGCAGCTGCTGAGTGGATGGAAAATTTTGTACGACATAACAGTGCCTTAGCAAAGCAAAAAAACTATAGAAGATGGACATCTGCAGAGAGAGCAATGTTGGACGTATAGAAAAACAAAACAACGCGTCTATAGGGCGCCGATTTACATCAGAGTAATCGATTTTATTCCAAGGCGAGCTAACGTCGATCGCATCTCAAAGGCGGAATCATTTGATGAAACACCGTCCGTCGGACAGATTCGCTGACGGACTGACTCGGGCTAAGAAAAAAAAATGATATATTTTTATAGATGCGCTCGTGGCAAGGGCGGAATAAAATTTATCAAGAAGAGAGGACGCGCGGTGGCGGCGGCACATGAGTGAATAATAATTTCAGAGGCTGCAGATGAAACCCACACATCAGATCCAAATCTATTTCATAAATTTACATAACGCGTGAACTAATAAATGCTTTGAGGTGTAATTTATCATTGTGGCTACCGAACTGCGCGCGTACGAAATTATATTCCGGAACTCTCTCTCGTGCGCGCATTGATGATGCTCTCTGTGTTGAGTATTTATTATTCAAATTAGACAGACCACCGCACTCTCTCACTCCATGTGTTGTAAATTATCGCGCGAGAGCCGAACTTATTGAAATGAGGCGATCCTTTCCTCTCGCGCTCCTTTAATATAATTTTAATTCAGGCGTCGCGTGCTTTGTAATTATGTCATTCAGTTATCGACGACCGCTCTCTCTCTCAAATGATAAACGGAGCGATTAACGCAAATCACATAATTAATAAAGCATGTGTCAATGAGTTTAATTTCCATAAATCAATGCTGGAAGTTTTGGTTTATTTGCTCTTACAAGGTATATGCTATCGAGATGACACACCCCGATTTCAATGAAAATTGGTGTACAACTTGTAATACCCATTGGTACCCCAGAACGGCTATTAATTTTTGCCCAATTTTCCTTGTTTAATTTTTGCCATATAAACTCCATGTAATTTGAATTACATTGGAGAAATCGGATGTAGGCAAATTATATACACAGAGGACGCTTTTGTTGCCTACATTTGATAGTTTTTAACATGCGTTTTAATGTACCTCCCTTATGAAATTGGCCAACTTTTGATAGCCATTCCAGAACACCCAAGGGTAGAGCAAGTTGTATACCAACTTTCATCAAAATCGGCGTGTGTCATCTCAATAGCTTACCTTGTTAGATTTGAATCACACAAAAAGTATTGATCATGATTAAAGACAATTTAAAATAAACTGTTGATTGAATTATCAACACAATGATTAAACAATGATAAATCAAAATATCGGCCAGGAGCTACTTTATAGTTATGAAAAAAAATGTAAAATAATAATAAATAATTAGCAATAATTCTAGCTAATTTATGGATTAATTGATATCTTTTCACAAGAGTCAACACAAGTGATTAATATTGATTAGAAAAAGTAAATTTTATCTAAGGATTAAAAAGCTCAAAAGTTAAAGTTGTTTTCAAGCACAAGAATAGTGAAGAAAATTACACGTTCTAAAATTTTCGACGGCACTGATTTTCAAAATCAGACAGACACTTGAATAAAAATGAAACAATTTTGCTCATTAAAAATACCCTTTCTCTTTGTAGTGCGTACGTTTCTGCTTAAATTTGTTCTAAATACTGCCCCTCGACATGCACCTCAGGTACACCGACCTTCTCTTTTTTAAAAAGTGCCTGAGCGGCGAGACTGATTTTGACGCGCGCGCCCGAATCATCGAGGGCCGAGTGCTGCGAGGCGACAATAGTCAGCATCCCCGCCTCCAGCCACCCCCGGTCCGAAGTGTGTTCGGCCAGCGCGCTTTTTCCTTCAGGGTCGTCAAGCCCTGGAATGACCTGCCACCGACCCTCAAAAACTGCCCAACCAGCAATTTTCCCTCCCTTTGCAAGCAGCATTTGTGGCAGCAATTTTAAAGTGTCGTGATTGTTCTTTTTTTTTTCGATAGTGTGGGTTCACGCGGTGGCCGATCTCTTTTTGATGTCGGGCGTTTTAGCAGACCTCTGCTAGTTGTGATACCCTTTCTGCTCATTTTTCCAATTTAATTTTTTTTCATGTATGACTTGAGTAGAATAAACAACAAACAACAACAATTTAAGAGAAAAAATTAAAAATATATGCAAAAATATGTAAAACTCGATGAAAGTCCATACAAATTTTAGTATTGTCTATGCAGAAATACAATTTTTTTTATTGATTTATCATCCACATTGTTTACATTTAATTAATAAACAACAATTTTTGACAGAAATGAAATTTATGTTGTTTTTTATCCTTGAAATTGTTGACATTTCAGTAAAAACGCCGGCGTCTCAGTTTATAAAAAGCTTGTGGCAGATAATAGGCGATTTCTGAACAAAAAAGCCTCTGATGTGTTGTGTGCTGTGTGTGTTCTCTACTCTTATTTAAAATTACCGCCGAGGGGTGTCCGCGCAGAGATGCAGCCAAGGCTTTCAAGAAAAGAAGAAAAAACACAAGAGAGAGAAAGAAAGATAGGGATCGGCGGCTCAATCAGAAGGAGCACGGCAGCCGAGACATTAAAAGTGCCTCGTATATAGAGAGATATAATAATGTAATATAGCTCCTGGCCTCCGCGGCCGACTACTGCCCGCAATCGAAATTAAGGGTTTCACCCGAGACATGAAAAGCGTGGAGAGCGTTTTATAAAAATATATCGAGAGCATAAGCGCGCACCTATATAATATAATTCCCGGCTGTATGGTTTTATTCAAAACAGATTCACAAGTAAGGATCGCGCTTGATTGCCTTGAAAGCACCTTGAGGCGGTCAACCAGCAATGGAAAATTCGTACGAATTTTTCCAAGACATCTGCAACATATCGATTAAATATTAATTTTTTTACAGACGAAAATTTAGAGGCAAAGAGCAAAAATTTATTTTTAATTAATTCTGTCATTGTACATTGGTCTACAAATTTTTTTTTCTCATAAATTTACTTTTTCTTAAAATTCAAATGAGTTAAGGTTCAGGTATAAAAAATATCCCTTAAATGAGCTTATTATACGAATAAAATTTATTATTTAATTAACTAATTACGTGAATCCACTCAAATATATATTTTAAAGTAAGTTTTAAATTTATTTAAATCTAAAATAGATATTTATTTTTTAACATTATTGCTTTAAGACGGCAAACAAATCAGAAAAACATATCCTGGTTCAATTTCGGGGAATAATTTATTCGCACAACTTTCAGAGAACACCAGAAGCTGCTGCGGAGCCTGCTGAGCGATATATCTCGGTTAATAACACTTTGAATTTTTATGTTTATGCGCCTCACTCCGATATTCCGCCTGAAACCACGATAAAAATGAATGCGCCCAAGCGTAAAAACGGCGGCCAGAGAAGAACCTCGCCGACGCCGCTTTTAATATTATTTTCCCCGTATTATAATGATTAAAATCAAGAACCCTTTGATGATATAAATCAAAATTTATTCCGCCGGTTATTACACTAATAATAGAGAGCTTTTGTGGAATATTCGGGCTGCACCTCATGGTAATAAAATCGTTCTCTTTCCACATCTCTCTCCTTTATTTAGACTTCGATTTTCAGCACCTGCATTTCATGCGGAACCCATGATTTATGTGATTCTGTGTTAAACGTGTCCATCAAATGATTTTCCATAAATACCATCATAATTATATTATATATAGAATTAAAATCCAACATTAAAGAAATTTGTTTATTTCAATGCTGAATATTTATTAATTTAATACAAATTATAAAAGTATTTGATTATTAACAATTATGAGATTTTAATACGGTTTAATTATTCCCTCATTTTTAAAATTGAATGAACTTAAGTCTCTACGTTTGTGGTATGGGAATTTCAAGTTCGATCCGGATGCTGCTCTCTCGGCAAAAGGATTATTTGAGCACCTGTGTGTGTTTCTGAATCGCGTTTATTCTGGTGTTCAATTGTCAACGCAACGAAATATACAAGAACGTGAATCGCAGCAGCTGAAGAAAAAGCACACGGAAAAAGCAGGAGTCGGTTCATCCTTGTTCACTCGGAGGCAATACCAGTAGCTACAACATTAAGGTTCATCTGCGAAAAAATGCCTTTTGTATTCCACCGCACTTTTAAGTGATTTTTTTCTTTTAGAAATAGCGGAAAATTTTATTATTTATTAAAAATTACAATATTAGCGGATAAAATAATTGTTATTGGTACAAGTATGGAAATATTTAAATCAGAATTGCAGACTATTTTTGAAAGAAAAAAAAATAATGTTACAGGACCTTCCATAGTAAAACGATTTTCATTCTTCAAGACATTCATGACAGAAAGTTAAGTTACAACTGAAAACGGAAAATTAAGACTCCTTGAATTGAAAATTTTCAACGTTTTCTATTTAAAAGTTTTTGAGCTTTGAGGGCCTATTTTGATTTTTATTACTGTATATTTCTGATTTTCTTCTTAATTTAGGATTAAAAATTATAACTGGAGAGGGTCTGAATAGTTTTTTATAGTTTTATCTTTTCTTTGGTTTAATACTGGGGCATTTTGCCAAAACACAATTTAATTAAGTACGACAACTCGAAATCTATATTTCAATCTAATTGAGAAGAAATTAGTTTTTTTTTTTTTAAATACAACCAAGGAAAAAATTTTAAATTTTGATTACTTTCAAATTTATTGTTCTAAAAATCAGTAGATTATGAGAATTTCGTTTCTTTTTTTCCAAATTCTCAAACCAATCGTTAACAGTCAATGCATGTATTTCAAGTCCCTCTTCAAACTTATTTAAGTAAACGAAAAGTACCACAACATTTTCTAAAGCAAAGCACCTGCAGAGCAGAACTCCTGCTGCTTTTTTTTCAATTTAAAATTTTCAGTTTGTCACATTATTTGCGAGTTTTTGCTCGTTGGGCAAAACGGAATGCGCGCAGAGACTCTTGTGCGCGCACAGAGAGCAAAAAGCGAAACGGCTGATTGCGGGCCGAGAACGCAAACATGTGCATCGGGCACGTAAATCTTATTCCGCCGAGAACAATGAATGGCGTGGTCCCTGCTCCGCGCGGCCCAGAAGAGACACACACACTGAATGGACCGCCGCACGGTAATGAATTATTCGGAAAAAACGAAGCGACGCGGGCAAAGGAGTGGCCCTGGCTCGCTCGCTCGCTCTCGCAGCCTCTTTCACTCACTCATCCCGAACTAGGCTGCGCGCAGTTTGGTCTCGCGGCCACGCAGCCTCTGCTCGTTTGTGCGCCAGGGAATGTTGCAGAACCGGATAATTATGTTGACTGACGGAGTAGTGACTACCGTGTCCACACAAGCGGCGACTCCTCTCGAAACGCACTAAAAAGACGCTTCCAAGAGAGCGCGCTCCAGACGACCCGCCGCGACAAAGAGAGGTGGACAGCAAAATTGCTCCAGAAAAATCACTTGTACAACGGAAATTTGTATTATATTTTAAACTTCAGATATTAAATGAAAAATAATGGTATAGAATCAAGTAGAATAATAAAACATAATAGTTATTTTACAATTTTTGTGTATTTATTGAATAGCATGTTAAATTTAAAAAAAAAATATTTAATATTATTCATTTTACAAAATTTTGAATTTAAAGAAAAATTAATACATTAATTTATTTAACGTTTATAATTTTATTATAAAATGCAAAAATTATCTAATTGTAATAAAAAATGTATATTTATATTGCATTTTAAAATGTATTCATATTTTCATTCGAAATCCATATTTGGATAATAAATGTTAGGGAAAAAAATTCCTATTCTTTTGTTGTTTCAATTTTTAATCTTTTTAAAATTATAAAGTTGCAAAATAATTAACGAATATAATTAGTTACAAAGTGATTATATATATTAATCTGCGGATAATTTTGTTATACACTTTGAAATTAATGATGTTAAAAGTATTAAAAAATTACGCTTCAAGTGTTAAAAATAAAAAGTTAAATTTGGATACTACGCTGATTGCTAATTAATTCACATCGAATATGCTTCAGATAATGCGGAATAAAGCGGTGATATGAAGAAACAAATAAGATAAGTATAGAATTTTTCTACTTCTTAATTATTATTATTTTTTGTGTGTGAAACACTCCAACATTGAATCCAGAAATAAACCTTTGAAAAGTTCAAACAAAGTATTAGAAATTATTCAAAAACAAGCAGATTGCAAAATGCAATTTATTTCCTTTTCAATAATCAGTTCTGTCACTTATTTACGTTATTTTATAACCTTAAAAAATATTCAATTTAGTTTCTGTTATTTTCATTAGAAAGTTTTTTTGGTCAAGCAAACCTAGAATAATCGAAACTATCTCTAAAAAAAATTAGACCTGAAAAAAACGCTTAATTGAAATCGAAGGCTTCTTTTCTCTTCAATGAGTATTTTTTTTTTTAAATCTTCGCGATAATTTTGCATTTTATTGTCTGCGTATAAATATGTGCTTATAAATTCTTGTGAATATTCTCAATTTACTTGCAGTTAATAATGTTGGAACACGGAGTTTTTTTTTTGTCAAAATTAATATTGGCGTAAATTTTTTAAATTGATTAATTTTTGTTTTGCTTTTTGCCTATTTTTATTCAACCCGTCAGTCATTCCAGTGAGCAAGTGTATGCATTACGTAATTTTTCCCATCTTGTACCCAGCCAACAAATTTTCGGCCTTTAATTACCTGCGGCTCACGGCTCTCCATAAAATACACCATATAAGTACGAAGAGAGAAAATATTAAAATAAATTGGACGGCTTCTTCTGCGGCGAGCTCCATACCTCCGCGGAGTTTACAAGCCACGCAAGCAGCCCCTTGTGTACGCGAGAGAGTCTATAACTCATAGACGTGCAGTCTATAATTATTATTTTAAATAAAAAAGGCATATTATAGCTGGCAGCTACTGAATCTCTGCTGCTTTTGGTGCTGCTCGGGTGATTAAAGCAATAATGATTATTATGTCCAGCCGCAAGATAATCACCAGGGCACACCAGCACACCGCAGGCTAATATTATTGTCGCTCACAGCCCAATACATTTTATCGACATCGGCTACTAGTGTTATTTAGAATTTATATATACGCCTCAAAACCTGATCTCCGCCGCTCGTTCTTTCTTGTGTAATTTTTTTCCTCGTCCTCTCCGCGTCCGAGATATAAAATAAAAGCAGCGCTTAATTTTTTGGCTCTCCTTTATATATACCTTTTAAAAATTAGATTCCTTATCTTAAGAGACTCACTCCTAGCGCTCTCTTATTTATAAATGTGTTTTTTGTTAGCAGAGTTGCCGAGCCCACGGACGGTCCTGACTCTCTTATTCCAAATCGGGAGTTTCGATATCGCTCGGCGATTTCATTCATAGATTCTGCTTCGAATGAGAGACGCCGCAGATTATAATAAAAAAACGGCGTGGCCAAGAGACTGCCTTGTAATTATTTTTGGTTGAAAAGTGGTAGTCGCATTTATTATGCAAACAGTAGCTGTGTACATTAAACACTTAAGAAGAGATTATACAAATAACACACACTCGCTCGGCCCACTCTGAGCATTCCGAGCGCGTATCCGCAGCCCATGAGCGCGAAAAGTGAGACATTCTTTAGGACAAATAATTCAAGTCATTCTGATATAACGTGGAGCCGAATAAGTTTGTCATTTTAAGATTCTGCTAAAATAAAATCTGGAAATCTTTATCATTTTACATTTATTGAACAAATAATATTGTGGCAGTAAAAATCATGTAATTATATTGTTAGAATTTCTCGAATTTTTAATGAGACTTTAATTAAAGTTTGTTTATTTCATTAATGATATAAAAGGGAGGGAAAAAAAGTTTGTCATAAGTGAAAAAAATCCACGACTTCTTATCAAAAGCAATATGCAACCGAAAATATGTAAATAAAATTTAAATTTCAATATTTTGATTTTCTTTTAAAAACATGTTTAAAAATGCAAACTAATATTTAAAAAAATGTCATAAAATGAAATAAAATTTAATTAAAATAAACAATTTATCAATAGATGATTTAAAAAAGTATGCAATTTACAAAAGAAAATAATTTTTTGTGCAAACTTTAAATTTGTAATGTTTTGATAGCGGCTAAAAAACAATTAATTATTCATCTTAAAAAAAATATATATTTTTTAATGCATAAGGTTTTTCGGCCATGAGCTGTTTCTGAAAGGAAAGCACGCCATTTCATCCTTATTTTGACTTAAAAACAAAGTCAGGAGCGGATTTCTTTTCAATTAATGTTAAAGACTTAAAATTATTATATATTTCTCTTGATTTCTGTATGCTTAAAATTCCTAATTCCTGAAAGATCCTTTTATATTGTCAACTAGGAGTATAATTTATGTTATTTTGCCATCTCATTTATGCAGTTTAATTTTTAAAAATTAATTTGATCGCAATAGTGACATTTGACATCACTCAAAAACTATTATTTTCGTTTTTCTCCGACGGATTTTTCAAACCCTCATTTCGATTTCTGAAAACTCGCATCAGACGCGTTTTGCTATTTATAAAAATAAAAAATAAAATACTAAGAAATCAACCCATCACATGCTATCAAAGCCCACACATAAATTAGCAATTAAAATCCATCAACGATTGCTTGGATATTTCTCTCTTTTTACATAATAACAGTGCTTGCTCTGGAATCCATCGGTGGGGCGTCAGCTGTTGACGAAAAATCCCCCGAGACATCATTTTTCGGTGTTCGATGCGCAAAATATGCAGGAGCCGGAAAGATAACACATTAATCGAGCAAGCCAGAAACCCCAAATTTGACTACCGAACTATTTGTTTCTGGCGATCGAACACGGTCTAATGATAGGTCCTTCAGATTAGAGGCCAATTAAATGTGAAACGCGCTCTCATCAGGCAGCTGCCACCGTATAAACAATTTCACGCACACACAAATGCGTACAAGCGCCACACGCGAGTCGCTGCAGCTTTGCTGGAAGAAATTGGTGGAAAAAAAATTATTAACGTATTTATTATTTCAATACAAAGTTGTAAATCTTATATTAATTAATTTAGAAAAATGCCAATTTCTTCATAAAGATCTGCTGTTTTTTTTTATAAATTCTTTAAGAAGTAAGCCTTTTTTTAAATTTTGAATTTTCTGTGTGTTTTTACCATATTGTATTTGTTTTTTTTCCATAGCCAAATTACAAATTTACATGGTTTGAAAATATATCAATTGATAATTTCAGTCAAAACTACAAGCAAAGGTTTTCTCTTTTTTTATTTAGTCTTTAAATTAAAGTGTATTTTGCCTTATTACAGTGAAAATTGCTGCAAATAATTTTCTTACTTTACATAGCATAAATGTTCATCAATTTATAATACGAAAATAACTCAAATTAAATATATTTTCATCGATTTTAAAGACTCTCTAACTACAATCAAACCAAATCTAAAGTCTGTAATTACTAGAAATTTGGTTCATTTTTACTCCCTCCGGCATGAATCCAGGACACGAAAATGAGAAACAAAGATGTCAGTCGATTTTCATCACGTGCAGATAATATAAAACTGTTATATTTCGGGGCCAATAAATCAAACATGCAATCTTAATCCTCGATATAAGTGGGTTCCACTTGAAAATTGGCGTGTCACCGCAGGAAATCACACGGGGCGCGAGTTTGTCATCCAAAAGAATCGACACCAACATGATCTTTTGATATTTTAATGAGGCCTGCTTTCCTTTTGTCACGCCAATATTGAATCTGGTGACACGTGCTGACGTCATCGCGCGGGGCAAAGACGCGCGCATACGCCTTTTATCTAAAGAGAAAAATAAATTCATTCCTACGTACGTTTTACATACACGGCTCTCTCTAGTTGTTTTATTTTTTATTCTCCGGTGAGCAGCATATTTCCAGTCACTTTCAGGCAGGTGTGTCACTTTTGAATGTCTCGGCATTGTTACATGTGCACTTACAAGCCAAAAACAAACGGTCCGCAGGGGCACACCACTCGCGTCATTTTCATTCAAAAATCCAAACGACCAATTTGGTTGTGGAAACTCCCGAGTTTTTTTTTTATCTGAACACTAAGCAAATAAAAAAATGGCATCCAAAAATTTTAATATATTATAAAGCTCTACTTATAGATGGAACAAGTGCCCCATTAGAGATTTTTTTGTTATGAATGATTAATTATTTAGAATTTCTAAAAAAGACTTTTATGATGCTTGAAACGTCTTTTTGTAATAGGCCACCTCAAACCAAAAGTTACAGCACAGATTACTTATTATTAAAAGTTCTGTATTATTTTTGTATTTGTGTTTAAAAAAAAATTGAAACTAACAAAAACAAAATACACAGCTCTATTCAAAGCAACTGCAGATGAAATCTTCACATAAATATATAATATTAAATAAGATCACGAGGTTGTAAATCATAAATATAGGTGAAGTTCTATTCTTACATTATCCCTTATTTTTATTTCGTTACTGATTTCAATGAATAATTTAATTTGAATATTGCTTAAAAAGCAATTCATAATTTAGAAAAATTATAGAAGCATTTAGACCTTAGCAAATTTATCCCCCAATTTCTGTCATGAGCGACTTAAAATATATTTATCTCCTTGAACTTAATTTTTATTGGCTCAAAAATGTATTGTAACAAAATAGAATTGATAAGAATTAACCCCATGATAGTATGATACATATTGCAGCCAATGAGTGACGAACAAAGTAAATTTTATTTAATGTCATTGCATCCAGTGGTGCGATTGCGTAATTTATAATCAATATAAAATTTAACTGATAACTTCATCAATTTTTTTTTAAAAGCAGTAAAAAATACATTTGGCTATCATGCAAATTACGTTTTTTTTTTAAATCGATTATATAGCATAAGAAATTAAAAATGTTTAATATAATAATAATGTTAAAATTTTAAAATAAAATTTGGAAAATAAGTTAAATAGTTAATTGTAATTAAAAATATTTTGACTTTGATTTTGAGTTATTGCAAAGTTTTATTCAATTGCTTTAGACGCCACTGTCACTCTTTGGAGACACGGCTGGCGAACACAATAAAAATATTGAATAATGACATGCGAGGTGCTGTGCGAGTTGGAGAGCCATGCGGATTAACAAGGCTCATTTATCCGAGCACAGCCTCCCTATGAGCTCGCCTAATTATAGTAATTACCAGCATTATTAGCATATCTAATGCTGACTCGAACGTAATGATGATTACACGCTCTCGGTGTCTTTATATGCAGCATGTCTGGTAGACACCTTTACGTAAATGTCTCGCTTCCAAAGAGAGCGAGCGCGGGCAGACGCAATTTCGCATTCCACAAACACCTCTTCCATTATCTCTGTTCAGAATGGGCATGGAATGCGTTGCTAAATGAGAGGCTGCGACCAAAAATCTCATTACAAAAATAAGCTCTAACCAGATGAGTTTTTGGAATTTAAATTTTAATCAATATTCACCATTCATCTTTGTTGGCTTATTTGTTTCAATTATAATAATAATAACCAAAATAACCAGCGAAGTGATAATTTTTTTCTCTTTAATTTAGTCAAGCAAAAACTCCTTACATTATGCAATACGCGAAACTATATTATAAATGGAATATGGACAAAAAATATAGTAGGAAGGGCAAGAAAAAACCGATTGGAAGATTATGCAAGGCTAATGAGATTCATTTTAATTTGTTTATTCGATTTGAATTTATAACGAATATTAATTTCTCAGGCAAGAACCATTATAAATTTAAATATTTTTACATCATTTTAAATATTTTAAATTCAAAAAGTATATCATATTTCAAAGCCACCTAATAATTTAAAATGAAACTTTAACTTATCAACTCATATAAAAACTTAATTTAACCCCTCACTTAATTTTGAGGTTGAGCTTTAGGAATAATTGATATTGTTCTATATGTTTGGTACAAATTCCTCCACCAATTTTTGAATTGGAAAAATTATAAATTGAAGATTCATGATTCCCTTGTTATTATTAAAAAATGATCCATAAAACTTATGAATCATAAAATTTGCCAAATTTCTTGAAAATGTAACCAAAATTCAGTTTGAAAATCTTACTAAATTTGATTTTCAATCAACTTGCTGTTCCTAAAATTTATTTGCTATAGTTTTACATCTTAAATTTAAAATATTTAATCTGGCCCACTTGCAAGTTAAAAAGTTCTCCTTTCTTAAATAAAGCTTCTGTCGTAGAGCATGCAAGACGGTGCTCTCAGGTTCGGCCGAGCCGGTAGAGGGCAGGTGGCACCGAGGCCGTTTTCTCGTTTTCCGCCGCGATGGTGCAAAGTGGTCCAGATCAAAGATGGATGTGAGTGGAGTGCAGAGATTTACAGGCGGTCCGTGAGCCGCGCACCGGCCTGGCCGTTCCTCCTCGGCCTCGATTGGTACCTGCAGACTCCACCTCTGCACCTTACTTGTCTCATTACCCACCGTTTAAGTCACTCGCGTAATTTACCTCTTGATTGCCCGCGGTGCTGAGATGGAGAAAGCGGCGAGATGCGTCTCCATTGACGCACAAGAAAGGAATAATCATTTGCGTATTTGAGGGGACAATAAAGTCCTGACAAACAAAATTGTCGACGAGAGATCTCGCATAATATAAAGAAGTTTATACAATTTAGAAAGCTTGTTGTCAACGGCTGACGTATTACTGTTTTTATTTCCTGCATGGAAAATTATGTAAAATGAAGGTTAAATTTGTGAGGGGTACAAATATTTGATCCATATAATTTTCTGCTCTTACAACTAACCTGACTGAGAATTTTTACTTTTATTTCAACGATAGTCTCATTGATAATTTTCATTTTTTTTCTCCAAATTATTGTATCCCATTTTATACAATTAAATTCATTTGGTGTCAAATTCCAGCATCTTTCTTATTTTTTTGCTAATAATGTTTTTATATAAAATCTTTTGTCAACATTACGTATAATTCGCTAAAAATATACTCGTGCACTAAGCACTTGAACAAAAAGCTCATATTTATTTATAATTTCAAAACTGCTACTTAAATTCAAAGTCAAATCTATTGTTTGAATAATAAATTATGTTTATGTAAAAAAATTTAAATAATGAAAATTCTTCAATTTCTGTTGTCATGTTGTGTTGTCCCACTCTTGATTCAACGCATTTTTAAATCAAATCCAAATTCATTCTGAAATGTTTTTTTTTTTAATTAATTTTTTTTCACGCTATTTATAAGCTGTTTAAATTCAATATTCAATTGCCAACATTTTAAGAATGAAACATAAAAATGATTTAAAGAAAACGATACATCAAGCATCCCGTCAATGATGTTTTCCAAACAGGAATAACAAAAGCGGCGCGGCAAACAAATTTGAATGGTCCATTAATTCACGACAGACAGGAATTTCCATTCAATGGAGCTGCACGCTGTGTGTTCTTAGAATGAGAAAGACCATAGCCAACGCAAAGGGTTGATCCTCCCTCGCCGATAACCCTTTCGCCCGAAGATATTTCAAAGTCCGGCCGAGAGCGAACTGCACCCTGCAGGCTCCATTCAAACTCTAGAGAAATAAATATTATATTATTTAAAAGTCGTTTTTCTTTCTCTCTCAAGAGAGGAATTTTCGCCCTGGCGCGAGGACAATAATTCATCTCGGCCCATTTGTCAGGCGGGCAGAAACGTCGAGTCTCCTTTTTTTCTTTCTTTCACTGCTAGTTCGCACTTTTGTACGTTCGCCCTGACGGGGGTCTGCGGGTCGCGACCCCACCCCCCGGGCCCCGGCCCATTTGTAAGGTGTCATTTGCCAGGGTGGGGCCCTTTTAATCCACGATAAACACACAACAAACGAGGCGTCACTCCAACTCTATATGTGTGCTTTATTTTCAAACAAGCGCGAAAATTACATCAACATATTTGTTCACTTTTGTCCGCCACCAAAATCCAGCCGCGACAACCAAATTTACAAAGAAATAATAAAGATTCTTGATTCTTTTTGCTGGAAATTTTCCTATCATTGAACAAACCCTCACAAGATTTAAGGAATAAAAAAAAATGTATGGTAAAAAATTAAATAAAATAAATATAGACGAATAACAATAATAAAAGATGAATTGATTATTTTTAACTGACCAAAATAAGCACCAGCCTATAGTTGAGAATTCTAAATATCATTATTATATAAATTTTCTGTCATTAAATATCACAGATGAATAACAATTATTCAAATTAAAAACCCAAGCAAATGACAAACTTGTAAGCTATATTTTATTACCTTTGAGCATGCATAAATTGAACTTTTTTTAGACTCTAAATGTTTCATAACTTTAATATAAAAATCAAATAAATTTTAAAAATGCATGTATTTCTTGTTGAATGCTCCTATGCTGGTTCTTTTGTTTTGCAATATCCCAAATAATCCTAGCCTGAAAATCACTGAAAATCACTATGAAATTATGAAAGATATTTATTTTTCTAATTTAGATGGGGAAACGTTTAAGTAGACCCTAAGGGAGTTTTAAAAATTTTCAAAAGGTAATGAATTAATAAGCACAAATTTGTCTAGATATTTTTTTTTTAAACACGAATATATCTGTGTTAATTGATACTAAATTTAATTTTAATATTATTGGTAAAACGGTTGACGAATTTTTTTCTTTGCCCAACATCCAAATAAATTTTCAATTAATGAAACCAGTAAAATGATCGTTTTTGTCGTTTTTCGTTCAATGTGCAGTTTGAAAATAACGAGATCAACCTCATAATAGGATTCGGGGCCTATTCAGCGGTCTATCTCTCTTGACTAATTTGTCCAAACAAACCCCATGATGGGTCGGGGAACAAACGAACCCCCGCGCGCAGCACGAGATTTTTTCTTGATGTCGTAATCATTTTTTCTTTATGAAAATATGAATTGACTAACCGTAAACACGACGCATTTGAAGTCCTGCCAGTTATGTTTGTTTTATTCTCGTGGCAAAGAAAAAGCGACCGGCGGCTGCTGCTGCCGGTCCATTTGCGGGAGGGAGAACAAAGGGGTGAGAGAGAGGGCGGCTTGTTTTTTCACACACGCAGCAGCACTTTTGAATTTGTGCTGCGCTCACATTTCACACATCAGTGAGCACTGCGGTCGCTGCTCCATCGAATCTCCATCATAATTTGACATCTGACGACGACCCACGCGCCTCTTAATTAATTTTGCGTTTTCAGCTTTTCACTGACAATGAGACAGATGAACTGTTTAGGCGCAGTTGTTGTTTGATATTGTATTAGATTGTAACAGGACACAGCATAAAGCTGAGCGTACAATTTAAGACGTAACATAAAGAAGCAATTTCAACGCACAATAGAATTCATCTTATATAGAACGTAGCGCAAATGCCAGCAGCAAAAGTATAGAGCATTCAAATTTTGAAATGCTGACCGCTAAAATAAAGCTATACAAAATTATACTTCTGAGAAATTAATTAATTACGATTTTTAGTTTCTCTCAATATTCTAATTTTGCTGTACGACGTTTGCTTAAAAATATTAAAAATAAAGAAAAAAAAATTAGAGTAACCAAGCAACTTGAAGTAAATATAAATTTAATATTTTAGTAATACATTATAAAAAGATAAATTATTATTATTATTTTTTTTTTTAATTAAATTTTTCCTTTTACTTATTTTGAAGTTTTTATAAAATATAATTTTACTTATGATTTTTTATAAATTAGCATTAGACAGAAGCAGGACAGAAGCAAAATGTATATAAATTATAAAAATAAATTGGTGCATGCGACCATTTATGCTACAAATAGAATGGTAAATAAATTCAAATCTTTCAATGCGCAGATAATGTTCTTTTAATCAATTCAAAATTCAATTTATGAAATTAGATAATGGAATGACAATTAATTGGGTTTTTAATATTAACGCCAGGACAATAAAATAATTCTGATTGTTTTAAAAATAACATTTTAAAGCTCTATGTATCAGTCTGATTCAGTCCCAGAGAATGTAAAAAAAAATTGGGAATAAAAAAATGAGTAAAACAGAATTTTAACTCTTATCTAAAGTCTTAAAATCCAGCATTAGTAAAATTATATATAAAAGAAAAAAACAAAAATTGAATTAAAGAAGTTTCCTTATTTAATTTTTGCTAGTGTTTAATAAAATGGGGGAAATGGATGTAAAATTTATATTAATTTTAAAATTTACTAACATACGGTTTTGACAGTGTCCTTGTTTTAATTCTAAATATAAAGAGATGATTAAAATAAAATCTATTATTGAAAAAAATTTACTACAGATCAAATTTAGATTTTTAAATTGTTAATGAAACAGGCCAATATTTTTTTTATTTTAAACAGCCACGATTAGATTCTAAAAATTGATCATTGCAGTTAAATTAAATTTGTTCCAGTTCAAGATATTTAATACTTTATACATTAATAATAAAAAAAAACATTAACAATGACAACCTGTGCTGATCAATTCCATAATATATCAAATTTATGTAATTCTACTCAATTTATTTAACTTATAAAACTTAAAATCGATAACACCTTAAAAAATTAAGCTATTTATTAATAAAGATAAGGTGTCTGCAGGGGTGTTCTTCACTTCATTTATATATCCCGGAGTTCTCACTTGTTTTCTCTTAATTTTCTTATTATGAAAACTATATAAAAAAAATTGCAATAATATAACAACATAATAAAAAACTAAATCTCGACAAAAATTTACATCCAATTTCATGCAACTTTGTAGTCACTATGAAAACATGTTCTGTGTGAACGGATATAAGAAAAGCCGGGATAGGAATTCTCACCCCTTTCGCATTTCGGCGGCACATTTTATTGAAGTCAAACGGTCGAATCTATAACGACCAACGCCTCCGCACAAAGCGCACTCGAATCTGTGCCGTGCCCACGCAAGTGTGTGATCGTGCATACGCCAGTGGAGAAAGCATAATCAATCAATTAGTCGTCAATGGCGCAAAACAACAAACGTCGAGAGCACTCGAACAAAAAGAAACGCGCACTCGATGGAGAGCAGAGAGCGGAGGCGCGAGGTGGAAACGCGCAGCAGCACAAACAAATAATAAACATCTATCGGCGTATTCGCGGACACGATCGCGCATTATTTAATGGCAGCAGATGTAATTGGAGGGCGATGTGCTTTATTTTAATTATTATCTGCAGCGGTGGAAATTATTTGCACGTGACAATCCATATCAATTCGGGGCCAGCCGCGCGCGCTTGTTTTTATTTTTAACGACGCCGTGAGTTAGTGGCGGGCGTGTGATGTGATGACTCTCTGCCCGCGCGGCGATATAATAATGATATGCGATATCATGCATTCCTTGTGCACCTATTATCATTCGCGCAGTTATTGCCGAGCGCACTGCGGCACTGCCGCAGATTTTGTACAAACACACCCGCCACCGACGGAAATAAATAAGCCTCGCTCTTATTCGACGCGTCTACTTTGACGCATAGTTAATTACGTTTCTCTGATTTCGCGTCCGCTGATTATTTCCGCACTCAAATTTATTCACCGGCACATCCCGGTACTTTTCTGAATCAGCGCTTTGCCGCTTTGATGTTTGAAGCTGTCTGTTTTGTAAATGGAGCATAATTATGTAAGTCAAAGATGGATTGAATATCTTTTGCTCGGTGATCATTTTTGGGTTACAAAAATTTAATGGAATTTGAAAGAGCAAATAACCAAAAGTCCTAATATTTATTTACATGGTTCTGGAGCAGATTTAATATAATTATAACATAGTAAATTTTAGATAAATTATATTCTCAAATTATCTCTTTCATAACTTGTACAAATCTGTATTATGTGATCAAATACTCTGAGCATCACAACATAACTATTCTATTATTTTTTATAATTCTTTTATTCATTTGCTTAAATCACACTTTAATTTATATTAATTATTTACATAATAAAATTGATAAAAAAAAGAACAATATTGTAAGGTATCATTGTGTTTATATACATTTTACGTATTTTTCCTAATAAATATAATTACAAAATGAAAAAGAATAATAACAAATTAATAATAAGAGTTTTAATAAAAGCTTAAAAATAATGTGTGGATTTTTAATTTAATTATTAAATTGTTATTTTCCAAAATATCTTGTTTTAGCACCTTTAAATTTGCAACTATGATAAAATTAATAAAGCTGCACCCAGTTGCGCCTCAAAATTGAGCAGTGACAAAAAAAATGTTTAATTGAGAAACGACAGTTCTTAAAGTTCAACTGGATCGAACAATTTTCAATAAACACAACTTAATTGCAGAAATTCCTAGTGTTACTTCTTTTGGTCCGCCTGCCTCAATAATAATAAATCTTTGAGGTTTTAATCTGATGGACTGTTGTTTCAAGTTTTTGAGTTATATTTTGAATTTTTAAATCTTCTTTTTGCGTAGTTCTAAATTGTACATGGTTCTTGAAATTCCATTGTTCATCATTAAAATATTTTCTCACCTCTCGCATTTTTATATATTATTTTTCACTGATTAAGTGACTCGTGAAAAATGTTCTGCTTGGCTTACAAAGTGGGCAATAAATAAAGTGCCGCGGCCGCCGTGCTGACGATCAAGAGCCGCGGCGGGAATTTTTCTTGCGCGCCAGATTAGCATTAAGGCCATATTTCACCCGAACATTAGTAACATGTTCGGTAATGAGATGATACGAGAAAGAAGCAGCCGGTGATTTTTAAAATTACACCGTTCCCGCGGCCGTCAACAGACTCGATTTTTCAAAAATCTCCCAAGCACGCACGAAGAGAGCAGCGTGTGTTTTTATACAATAGTCAAAAGGGTTCCCGCTCACCTTGTTTGCTTTGTTTGGGCTACTCTTTCAAGCCGCCATTGTGTTCAGATGATGATGAAATATTGCACGCACCTTGGCATGTAATCATAAATTTTTCAAAGTCCGGAGTGCGGTCACGCAGATTAAAAATCGACTTTGCCACGCACGTTAACTCTTCCTCAAAGGAAAATTCGTCATCAATTAACAAATGAATGAAAATTTCTATAAAAAAAATCTAATTATTTAAATATTTTAAATTTCCCGCTCATTTTTCAATCAATAAATCAAGATTTAAAAAAATTTGTATCGCAGTTTGCTCATTAATTGCATAATTGACAATAAATTTAAAAATGAATATGCTCACCTGAAGATAAAATACTACAGAGAATATTTTTCAATATTTGAATGGCTATTTGTGCAATATTGCCTGATTTTATATCAATAAAGCAACTGTCTCAAATAAAAAATGTACTGAACCAATAATTCATGCATTAAGATTGGAAGGATCGCATCACGCCTTCAATAATCGTAAAAAATTAAATTTAAAATTATGATAAAAACAAAATCAGAAATTGACCCACAGCATGTTTCTTCAATATATCGCGCTCTGATTGAGAGTTTTTGAATTTTTAATACTGAAAATAATATTTAAGGCATCACGGTGCAAATTATTTTTTGCGAATCAAAGATTTAAATTTTTAGCATTTAATAAACAAACTCAACTTTTCAGCACCAATAGCTAATTAAATATTTTAAACTACAAATCTTTGTTATTCTTGGAAAATGTTTTTCTGTTACAGAAGTTGTCACCGGTTCTTCAAGAATGTTACATTATTTTAATTTTTTAAATAGACAACAAATTTAAAAAATTTTAAAGCAGAGAACAAGTAGCTGATTTCTTCAATTTCCTACAGGGGCTTGAAGTCATTACATTTTTTATTTTAACTTTTTTAGATGATTCGGACGATTCATTTTAAAATATTATCTTGTTGTCTTTTTGAATTTTTATTTTAGATTTTTTAGCCAAGCGATTGGGAATTTAATTTCACTTTGGAACTCTCACTTTATCAAAATATAATTGAGCCGTTTTTTGATTACACAGTAATGAATGCCGTGGAGGCCGATTACGATTAGCTAGTTTTAGTACACATGCTCTTACTTCAAAACGGCTCAAAATATTCTGATGAAATATGAGTTCCAAAGTCAAAATTAAATCTCCGATCGATTGGTTATCTCAGAAAAACCTGTACTTCATTGCTAGTTAATATGTATGACTTTAAAATAAAATTTTGTTGAAAATTTAAAAAAAAAATTGTTTTCATTTTATGGAATTCTCATGGTCCTCGTGGAGCTTAAAATTGAAATAAACTGCGGTCTAGCTTTGTCCCGTTTTCTCTGTGCTCTTGCAATTCCACAGAAGGGGTGGCAATTTTTCAAAGGAGGGTTTGCGCGGGAATAAATCGGTGCGAGGGCACACTACTAAAGGCGGCCCTTTTTCTTCATTTAGGTGTTTAAAGTCAATTTGCTGTCCGTGCACGTGCCAGGCAGGTTTCTTTCCGTGCGACAGATAGTGGCGCCAATAAATCTGCTTTGAACTCTGACCCGGCAATTATCTCGGCTCGGCAAGAATAAATATCTGGAGACGATTAGCTGGTTGCATCTCGTCGTGCAGCTAGGGGTGTCTCTGGGGGGTGGCGCGAGCAAAGAGAACTAATCTCGCCCTTTCCAATAAAGCCGCCGCGCCAAACACTCCACTTGCGCGCTCCGTTATATAAAGCTTTTGTCCTAATTATAATATTCTTATCATGCAAATCCCCGCGGAGCAAGCCAAGAAGAGACACTCTGAATTATATTAGATTAGATTTCTACCGCCGCCTCTCTTATTTTCCAGCCGCGACTTCTTCTCGGTATATAAGAGAGGAGCCGGGAAAAAGGGTTCCCACTGAGAGTTATGACAACCGCCGCCGCCACACCGCTGCACTTTTTTTGCCGTGTAAAGGAAATCTGAATTTGTTTCAAAACGCGAGTTTGCAAACAAATTTAACGCAAGAAGAATTTATTTTTAAAAATAATGTGAAAAAGATTAAATTTAACAATATATTTATGTTTGCACAAAATATTTTAAGACTGCGGCTCAAAGTTGTATTCAAATGAGTTTTAAATGGAAGCTTCCCAAGCAAAACGAAAAGAATGTTACAATTTAATTAATTTTTTCTTCCAAATTTATAAAATTAATTGTAACAGTGATAAAGGGGCACATATAAGTAAGCACTGTGACCATTTTTCTTTTCTGTTTATAATTGATTATTTTGGACCTATTATGAGATAAATACACCTACTTGAGGGTGACCTGACAAGAATCTAGAATACTATTTATGAAGAATAAATAAAAAAGGGACCAATCACATCTAATTATAATAGAAAAAATTTAATTAATAATAATTCAAAATACTCATATCCTATTTAGATCCCACAGGTTTTTTTTAAAATGTACAAAAATTTTATTTTAACGCAATAATATGATTTTATAAAGTTAATTAACTTAAAATTCATAAAATAGAAAATATTAGCATTATAAGCATGATGATAAAATATTTTATTAAAACAGATTATAATTAAAAATTGTTGTTGCTTTATTTTTTAATAATGGAAACGTGTTAATTTTCTTTGTTAGCTACTTCTCTTACTTCCTTTTTCTCGTTATTTCTTCTTCTTCTTTTTTTTTTTAGCGCATGTTGTGGAAATATAGATCAAGATTTAATAATATTTTAGTGGCTATTGAGATCATCACTCTTTTTCCCTCTTGGCAGTTATCTCACCTTCAAATCCACCTAATTCAGCTAGAATTATGCATGCAATAGATAAACGCATTGAAGTTTGTTGCAGACCAAATTGCTCCGAGGTGGTCCTGGCCGAACGATATAGAAGAAGCGAGTGAAGATGAAGTGGCAAGGAGAGTGTCTCCTTTGAAATGCATATGAGAAGAGCACTTCTTCTTCAAAAGTAGCATCAGCAAGTGTCCGTCCGTCCGTCTGTCTCTCGCAAGAGCGCGTGCATGGGTGAGTGATTGGGAACACCCTGGGGGATGGGGCATCTTAAGAGGGTATCAACACACCAAACATTATGTGATAATGTATGCAAATAGCATTATGTTAATTCGGGTGGCCGAAAGTACTCCTCCTTGGTTAGCTGGCTCATCGCACCACCATCTCGGCACGCCAAACTTCCCAAGTTTCGCATTTACATTTCATGATCTGTTTTGCTACAACTTTGTGCACACGCTTCATTAATTTGCCGCAAGTTTATGCTCCGGACACGCCTCTCTTGATGGAACTCATTATTAATTTCGGACGACGGCCTCGGGCTTTCTTGCCGATAATTATTTCTTGGCTTTGTTTTCTCTCATGTGAGGCAACAATGCAGCAGCTGCTTTTGTTCCCGAACAGTCAATAAATTTGAAATTTAAAGTAGAAAAATCAATTTTGCTACATTTTTTTAGACAACCAATTTATTGTTGTTGTTCGGGTTGGATGAGATATTTAAAAAAAAATTGTATATATTTGCCGAGAATTTGTATATTATTTGATTTGATTACTTGGGTTTACAACCTTATATTTAATAATAAAAAAAAAACATTCAATATGGCGTTTAAAAATGTATTTTATAAAAAAAATTGTAAGAATTTGTTGCAAGATAGTAACAATATTTATCACAGTTGAGGAGAGCAGTTGAGAGTATCAAAAAATTATGTTAATTTTTCAATAACATTTTTTCTTCTTTCACATTTTTTTTTATTAATTGGAATAAATTAAATTAAATTATTACATACTATTTGTGCAAACAAAAAATGTATAAATTTTCTTTTAAACTTGAAATTAGAGATTTGATTATCAATCCACTTATAATATTTAAATTAAACGTGTGCTATAACAACAGAATTTAAGTTTACAATTTTTAGTTTAAAATTTCCAGTTAATCAAGCAATAAATAATTAAAAAGTTAAAACATTAAAATATCATAAAAATTAAAATATCGAATAAATGCATAAAATAACTTAATATTTAACAAAATAAAAAATAATATTATTTCAGACCATAAATTTTGCAATATTGTTTATTAGTTAAAAGTTTTTATTGTGAATTGTTTTTATTAAAACAAAACTAATTTTTTAGTAATGATCAGTTTTACAAAAAATATATTTTGCGCTGGAGCTTCAAACGATAATTGGCATGCAAAAGTGAAGAGTAGGAAATAAGACATCCATTAAGCTGCGATTCAAAAGCAATGAATTTCGGTTTGTGCAAGAAACAAATGGCCATAAATAAAAGGGTACGGATCCATGCGCTGCTGCTGCTGCTCTTATACACACATTGAGCGAAAATGCAAAACAGAAGTTGCAAGCCCGGCGCGTAATGACAACGACTTAATTTATAATTCCTTTCTTTAAACCCTGGTGTGTCTCTTCCTTTTGCTCTGCGCGCGAGCGAGCTCACAATACACATTTACAAATGCAGCGCTGAAATAACGATAAATTACTTTCAGACACGCAGGATTTCTTTCGCTCCTCTCTTGGCGTGCCGCGCCGCTGAAAACAAAAGTGAGTTTTAAATCCTCTCTTTCGGCAACTTTCTTTTTAAAACCCCCGCCGTTCTCTCTGTCGCAGTCTCTAAGTCCCTTTCGTGCGAAAGAACAAGAGGAATTACCCAAATGGTGTTTATGTTGTTCCCCGAATTTGAATAATATTCTCCTGCAAGTGCTGGTGCGAGAGTGCAGTCGTAGGGAAAACTCCCCCTTTACAGCTTTCCAGGATGGGTTTCAACGGATTAACCACAATGAGTAAAAAGATTTTTTTATTTATACAATGTTAAATTTTGTTTAAGCATAATTTCATTAAAATGTAAACAATTATGTGTAAAATAAATGTTGGCTAGAAGTTACAAAGAATATTAATTATTATTATTATTTTTTTTTTTTTTTTTTAAATAAAAATCCTTATTATACAAGATAAAATATACATACTTATTTTTATCTTTCTTGATATTATTTATGCAAGTTACATTCAATTTTCTAGGAAACGGACATAAAAAGTGAAATAAAAATAAATTTGATAAAAATAATTACGAAAATTGAATAGGGAACTGATTTCTTTTTTCTAATGCTTAATGATTTTCAAAATTCACAATGATCAATGATTATTGTAAATATATTGATTATTCTAAATTCAATAAATATTCATTGAAATGTTAATAAATTTGATTTTATGTAATATTCGTAATATTAATACAAATATTTCAGTTTTGAATCAAATAATCTTGAAAATATTTTTTTAGCAAAAGCAATGACAACCAATAATAAGAATTATGTAATCTCTAGGAAAACCGGAATTTTTTTTTTTTTTAGTAATTGAAAGAAATTTGTAATTTTTATCTTCTGCGTTATTTTTCATCTGAATTCCCTAAGAAATTTCCTGCTTTTAGAGAAATAGCTCGGGGGGGCAGAATGTGCAGACTGCAGAGTCCGTTCCCATGCATGAATTTGCCAGGCGGAAACTTGCGCGCCCACCCACTATTTGTCCAAACTCGGGGGAAATTTGTCAGCATTAGCATCTCAAGCCGGGGCATTATTCAAAACAGCCGGGGTCGAAACTAAATAATACATTATAAATAATAATCCGCCGACGGTGCGAGTGAGAAACTTCACAAGAAAACGGCCCAGCAGCAGGTCTGTCTTCTTCTTGAGATGCAAATCGACACTCGCATGTGTAATTAATTATTATTCGGCGGTCGGACCGCACGAGAGCGTCTTCAAAACCAACCCCGTCGTCCGTCCACATCAGTCACGCGTGCAATGTTGTGCCGCGCCTCCGGGGATTTGTTAATGAGGGTTGCTCTTCTCTTCATTGGCCTCTCCAATTATTAGCATCAAATTTAGCATCTTGAGCGACGCCTAATTACAATTATTCATTACCTGACGATGTGAGATAATTCAGTCGCTTACTACGTTCTGCCTGGCAAAATTTTCGTTGCAAAAACTTACCAATGGAGAGGTTTTTAATACAATATTAAAAAAAACTACAGATCTATACATAAAAAATCAATTTAGATAATTTTATACTGCATAATTATAATTATGCTAATATAAAAATTATTTTCATCCCTCCTTTAAAGTTTAATGGAAATAAAATTTAAATTTTTTGTGAAGTGCGCGATGATTAGCACCAAATTGCTTTCCTCAAATCTATGCCCCAATTTTAGTTTTAAAAGAGCATCTGAAGAACTACAAATTCGTTTTCATGATACCAAAAATTATTCTTATTAATTGATTCAACCAAGAAAAATTAAATGTTATGCAGGAATACTGATACTGCCTTTGCCTATATATTTTTACAGCTGAAATAGACTTTGTAAGTTGCAAATCTTAACCAGATCCCATTCCCCACACTGTTAATTCCTAACCTTTTTCTTTTCAGTTTGTCTTTTTCAGCATCATCAAGTCGCCGCTAAACTAATTTTATGCTAGCGAAAATAAATGATGATTGATTTCAATAAAGACAAACCCAAAAACAAAATAAAATAATAAAAAAGTTAGACCTTCTGCGCCACTAAAAAGGGCACAGGCCGACAAGACCTTGTCTAGGCCTGACCCTATGGAAAAAAATTAGTTCAATAAGTTCTAATTTTCTATTTTTAATGTTTGTATATTTTTTAATCTTGTAATTTTACTTTTCCTAAAATTTTCAAAACGCTTCTTGGGATTAATGGAAACAAGAAGTGAATCAAAATGATGTATAAGCGCGGATGAAAGAGCCACCGAGTAAGATCGCTACCGGCGACGAAACGGCTTTTGTGCGCGGACGACTTGTGATAAAAGCCCGATAAATTGCAGCAAGGAGAGTGAATAAGCGCGAGGATAAGAATCACGATTTCTGCTGCCTGTGTGTCTCCGCGGCCGCCAGCAGGGTCACGGTTATTTATAAGTTCTCTTTTTTCGAAAAGGGTTGCGAGGAGCGGCTTTTGAGGCTTTCGCGGTGCCGCTTGTGCGATTCAATAAAAAGCAGCCGCCATTATGTACGATACATATGAAGCATGATCATCTTATTTTTCTGTGTAGCGCAGCGCCCATTGTTTTCACGAGACAGGCGGAAATATTATCCAGCGCGGTCGCACACATGCACGCGGATCTTTTATTTATTTGTATGAATAAGCCCCGTTTATAAGTTTTGCATGTATTTTATTCTTTGGTGGCTATGTGAAGTCGCCGCCGCCGAGAAAGAGAGAGAGAGAGAGAGAGGAAGATGCATCTTCCTTTTATGCTCTCCTAAGAGCGGGGACTCGCTGTTCTCACGCTGTTCCGAGCCGCGCAGTTCGGTAGCACCGTGTGTGTTATTTGCATCCACCTTGCTCCGACAAAGTGCAGTGAATAATAACATGTGCCTTGATGCATTGTACCTAAAATATATAATATATTTTAAATCTTTTGCTAATTCTCCTGCAGAGGATAAATAAATTACTACAGTCGTTGCCAACATCAACGAAATAAGGAAATCTTAAAATTATATTTTAATTTTTATAGCCTAATATGTCTACTTTGTGGCTAAAATTTGGAATGGGTAAAAAAATTCAAGGAAAGAAAGTTTAATGCGAGCAATTCAGAATATACTAAAGAACAACAAAATATAGTTCAAGTAATATATGATGATTCTAATTTAATTTTTATTCAAAAGCATTTTTTCCCATAAAAAAAGCACTTTTAATAATGTTTGTGCTTTATAATGGAACTTATTTGAACCGTTTTTAACCAGAAATTATTATTATTATTTATTCTACTCAGTTCATAAAAAAGAAAAATTGAAATTGTAAAAATGAGCAGAAAGGGTACATATCACAACTATATAGCAGAGGTCTGATAAACGCCTGACATCAAAAGAGACACGGCCGCCGCGGTGTCTCTTTTGTTAAAATTTGGTAAAAAATGATTTTGCAAATTATTTAAAAAGAATGTAACTTTTAATTACAGTGCAAATTTTTCCAGGATTGAAGGTATTGATCCGAAAATTTCAAATTATCATCACTATCACAATAATGAATTTTATTATTATACAATGGAGATTAATCAACTTGACAGCATTGAAGTAAGACAGGAGACGGGAAGGTTAGTTACCCACAGAATAATCCGTCACCGATGTGAATGTGACTAATTATTGATTTTTTTCATGTTTAGTAAAGATTTTTTAATTTTTTTAATGCTAAATATGAAACATAATATTTTCGTAGATATTCTAAATTAATAAGTTTAGTATTATTTTTATTAAAAATCAACAAAAATATAAACAAAATGTTAAAAATGATTTAAAATTATATCATTATATAATTTCTTGTGACTTTATTATTGTTGATAAGTTAATTAAATAGATATAATAACTTTTAACAATCTTTTTCTAAAGCTCTCGCATTTTAGTAACTCGTTAGCCAGAGGTGTTACCGTTTCTTTGTATTTTTCTCTCTAATTTTTTAACGTCATTTGTCATTTCTGAAGAATAAAAAGCAACAATAGTAAAAAAAATTATATTCTCTTTCGGTAAATCACACGTACATAGTCAGCTATATAATACGGTGGTCGAAAACAGTAGCTTATTGTTTTTGTGGTCAACATGGAGAGAGTATCAAATAACAATACAAAACTCTTTCGGCTCACTCGTTGTTTTTATCTCATTGTTCTCTCCGAAGAATTCCTCCATCAGGTACAATGATCATCTGGTCTCCGCCGCGCGAGTAGATAAAGTTCAGCTCCTTGTGCTGCTGCTGCGGTGGATCCTCATCTATCTATCTGCCTCTAGCCGCCACTGAAGCTGAATTTATAAAAAATTAACATGAATAAATATTTTTCGGCGTGGCGCGCAGTCATTTTTCAGGGTGCCCGGGCCGAGGAGGAGAGTCGAAGGGGCATTGTTTGTTTGTCTGCTGGTCTTTTGGCGGTGCGCATTGTGTTGGGCCCAGGGCATACATCACCGCGGACCTCAAAATACATCACCCATCCGCCGCCGTCTGCGTCACCTGCCGTGTCCTTCTATGACCACAATCTTCCTAAGGTCTCTTTGCCGCGTTTATATAATAATCGTAATAGGAATTATTGTTTTAATATATTTTTTGTCAAATAATCACTTTTTTATTAAGGCTTTTTAGAGAGTGGACTAACGATATTTGTTATAAAAAAGTAATATTCTAATTGAAAAAAAAAAAACGGAAAGATAAGATTGAAATTTACTCATTATTAATCCAACCTCATTTTTTTGTGTGCAATTTTACCTGATTATTCTGTTTTATTCCAATACTAATAACATATTATTTATGATTAGGAAACTAATTTTGAGCTTTTTTGCAGTCAATTTGAGTTTAATTATACTAAAATATTTAAATTGTCTGTGCTCTTCGCCTGTAGTAATTTTCTACTGGTAAAAAAATCTGATTTTTTTTCAATAATTAAAAAAAATTCTATTTTTCACAGAGTACGAGTGCTTTGGCATTTATGTTTATAAAATATCATCTATAGATAATATGCTTTAAGAGATTGCTTTTAAATAAAGAATTGAGAGTTTATAAATATAATAGTCCTTCTTTCCCAAATAAAAATATTTCAATTAAATTAGTAATTGTGACTAAGCGCCTTGACGTGGAATTACATTCCGAGACGCGAGATATTTGAAATTTGAAACAAAACCGGTGTAAAAAAGTTAGAAAATTGGGTTTTAAATTCTCAAAATATAAATTTCAGAAATCATTCCATTTATTTTTAATCTTTCATTACCAACCTTGGTAAAGGTTGCCAGATTTCTATAAATCCCTTGAAGCAAAAATTAAAAAAAAATGCAATCCCGAAAATTTACGGATTCTAGACCCAGAAAGAAATTCTTAAACAAAAATATGACGCTGTGTGTAGTTGTAAAAGATATTTATTTTTAAAAGCCCGACAAAAATTTAGGCCCTTCGTTTCACAGATTGTGAACAAATCTCAATTTTATAATATTTTGTTTTGGAAATTTCAAAAAATTTATGTCTTCTGAGTCTTTGCAGGGCCTGGAGAAGGCAAAGTGCGTCGCTCTTTCTGCGAACATACGTTTGGTACGACGTGTGTGTGCAGCTCACGTTATTTTATTACTCGATTTTTTTTCGCTGCGGTTGCGGCTGGATGGAGCTGAGCGGGCGGCATTAGTGGTGTCCCCACGTAGTTTATGTGCGTCCAGCAACCCTAATATACACCCCCGAAGCACGGCTAATGGAATTGAATTACCCTCCAGAGTGGGGGCAAAAGACAAATAGCCGAGCGGCGCGCTTGCTGTGTATTTATAAATAAATGTTGTGTGCGCCGTGCCTCAACCGCAAATACACTGAACTCGCAACCGTCTGATACACGACCGCAAAAAGTCATGCCTCACTGAAATAGCCAATAAAGCGGCGCACCGAAACCACAAAACCACTGCCTCCGCAACAAGCGATGGCCGCGTCCTGCCGGAAAAAAGGGGCGAACAAAAAATCTGTCCGCCCTTTGCTTGCGATATTGTCCAAAGTCAAACAAGATCAATGAATTTCAATGATGAGTTGATGAAAAAAGAAAATCAGGAAGGGTCAATTTTCAATATTTCTTATTTTACTCACCTAAAATTTATTTTTTACCTTCAATCCTGAATCACCTTTATTTCAACTATAGTGGATTTCAGGAAAAATTTAAGCCTACATTTGAATGTAGGAAAATTAATTAAGAATTGAACATTAATAGTCAAATTTTTTTAATAAAAGATAATACGAGCCAATTTCCTCAACAAAATACTCTTGTAAGAATCCACTTAAATGAACTTAATTTTCATTAAATCAGGATTAAATTAATTTGCACAAAAATAGAAAATAAACTATCATGAAATTCTACCATATCAATTGCCTCATTTCAGGACAAAGAATTTATATCATTCTCAGCAGATTCTCAGTTTCATTTTATTTTTGTATCGATCAAACCAAACTAATTATTTTTTTATATATCCAAAAAAAATTATTCTTGATTACTTGCGATTCGAATTCAACTGTTATTGAATCGTATTTAACATGCTGCATTTCAGTCTTATTTTCAAAATCACTTGCAAAAAAGTTCAAAGCCATAAATCTGCTGGGTCATACAAAAAACAGACATAGTGCAGACAAAATTTTCCGCTTCCGCTCCGGGGAGTGTGTTTGCCAAATGAGCCTGCAGGAATAAATATCTCTTTTCGTTTTATGCTTCTCGGGGACAGGAAGAGTTTTTTGCCGTCGCACTTTCTTTCTCTCTTCCTCTCTTACTAAATCATCGCCGGCTATTTAGACATCAAAAAAAGCTCTCTTTATTTTCACTTTGCATGCTGGCTGACCCCATTGTTGTTTCTCTCGCCCTCTAGTGTGTGAGCATCAGCGTGGAGAGCTAGTTTTTTATTATTGCCGTGCATCCCTGTATGGCAGCCCCGCCGGATCAAAACTTTTTGTCGGGAGAGAGAGCGAAGCGGGCGGAAGATCAGCGCGCTCGAAAAAATGCTCGCACGTGCTCGTCCGCGAGGGTGAATTGAGATGCGCAAGTTTAATGACCCTTGATGCGTAACTCTCGCGCTGTGATACCGAGAACTTTTGACTTTCAGCCGTGTTTGTTTGTGCACAAGGGAATTCGTTGTTTGTTATTTGAACATGCTACTTTATTTGCAATTCTGGTGCAATCCTGCAGCCTGCTTCGCTGACGTGCTGGGCAGGTTGCATAATTTTATTTTTTCTGTTAAAACCTCTGCAAAAAAATCAATTAAAAAAGCAGAAACAAAATAAATTTAAGACCCTCTCCAGCTATATTATTTTTATTCCTGCTGTAATCAAAAGTAAACGAAATTTCAGAACTGAATCGTGGTGGAAGAAATCCTGATTGTAAGGGTTTAAATAGGAGATGCCTCGAAAGCTACACTTTTTATTAAAAAAAAAGGATTTGAATTTTAAGTTCCCTTAATTTGACCAAATGACAGGATTTCTGCCTCTTGAAGATTCGTTTGGTGCGAAAATTTGAGCTCCTCAATAGGAAATATTTTATCACGATCATTTTCATTATGAAATTTATTTTATTTTTTCTCTCTCAAGGTTAAAGATCTTCTAGTGAAGAGGCTATTAAGCTAATTTTTCAGATTTCTAAAACTTTTTTTGCTCCTTCGACGGACGCGCGTTCACACCTTCGGTGCATTTTGATGAGCGACGACACGTTGGAAACAAAATTAATGAGGTGACATTCGTGCGGCTGCGGGAGGGTTAAATTTGAATTTGATATGGGCACGAGGCAATATCAATTTCAAATTTGTTGTCAACAACATTACAAATGCTGATCGGGTGCGCGCGATTATGCAGCAGACGTACGATTTACGCCGGTCAATTTTTGAATACGAAATTAATAGCAAAAGTGAAAATGCCGTCCGTCTTCGGAGCGAAACACTCAGATTGATTATTGAGATGCGCCGTGAAATTTCGTTCGCAGTCACGTTTTCAAAACAACCCACACCTGTGATGTATTCAAGCAAACGCACAAATCAAGCTGCTCATGAATTAAAAAAGGAATCAAGTGGAAATTCAAATGGATCATACACCATTCAACAAGTATGAAAATTTATTTATTGAACTTAGAAACGTGTTACCTCAAATTCTTTTACCTTGACAACTATTTTGATCACATGTGGACTGATTGTTCCGTTTTTATTTAGGGTAATTTTTTAGGCATTTACAAATTCATTATTTCATCGACTAAACAAATACATCCGATTCATAGGAAACTTAATCACTTATTTAAAGTGACTCTTTCAAGTCTAATATAAATCTGAAATTGAAGAAAAAAAACTCAAAATCAGCAGTACTTAATATGACTATTTCTTCCTAATCATTTCTATTTTAAAATTAATAAGTTAATTTGAAAAAAAAAACAATTTCTTGATAATTGAAAACATAAATTGATTAAAATTGTATGTTACGCCTGTTACTGAAAATAGAAAAAAAAATTGAAAATCTTCATTTTCAATTTTCATAAACAAAAATAATTAATTAATTATCCAAGGGAACTTGTAATAAGAATAAATTTTTAACACTTTACAGAAATCGGTTTCTGAATATTGGAGGTGTTCCTTTGGAAATAAACATCAATTTTATACTTTTTTTAATTATTTGATTAAAATTTTTAATCGTTTTTCATAACCTCATGCATATGAAGGTTGAGCAATAATCAAGTGCCACACCTATTTCATTCATGGTAGTCGATTATAAATTTTTTTCAGTTCGTAGAGTCAATTTTCTGATTCTATCTTCAAGAGTCTGACGTAAAATCAAAGAACCTTTTCTCAGGCAGCTACTGGTTATCAATAACTAATTTTAGAGCTGCGGCTACTTATTCACAGCTCAAGCGCCTGTCTGAAAAAGAACCAAACGCACGTCGGTGTATTTATTTTTCAGGGACGCACCCCCGACTGCGAGGATTATTGGAATGCCACTCTCTATACTAATTGCTAAAAGCATGGACGCAAAAACCGGTCCTTGATTCTTAAAAAATTGTGAGAATAAAATTACCTGAGAAAATGAATCTGTGATTTTATTAATTTTTATTACTTTTAAGCAATGAAATAAATAATCTTAATTGTTACAATTTTCAACTCCATCAGATTATAATTGCTGGAAAGAACGGGGGCTTTACAAATGAGGCAGACAAGCCAGAGACGAGCTACCTGCTGTTCAGTGTCTGATCATTTGTTATAACAACGTTTAAGAGGATAAGAGAGGTTTGACGTGTTCATCAAATTGTTATTTTGTGTCAAATCATTTCCGTGCAGGCTATGCTTCTCAGCCGAGCGATGCCCGCGCCTCTCTTCATTAATCATTTTCTCATTAACCTGCCGCCGCGCTCGAGTACCACCTCAAACAAAAGCAAACACGCACACACACGCGCTGAGCAAACAAAATCTTATTAAACCCTTCACCCCGCTGCTTTGTTCATCAAGAGCAAAAAATAAAAAGATTTCATGTTAATTGGATTCCTCCGACCGTTCTTTGATACCTATTGTGATACGCGTTGTTCAAATAAAAAAATTCACTACACGCCATTTGAAATTCTCGTTTGACTAATTTTTACTAATATCATAATAGTAGATTGGAAAAAGAGGTGATTTTTATTATTTATAATTCACTCAGCGATTCGGAAAATGAATTAATTTTTGTAATGTTGTCATTTTTCAATTAAATGTAACTTTTTCGCTCAAAGAAATTATTATTATTATTTTTTTTTTAATTTTGGACTACTCAATTTGACATAATATTGTTTTTTTTTTAACTTCTTTACAGACTTTAAAATTCTGGACAATTATGGATATGATACACATATTTAAATTTAAATTTTACAATTTTTGTGTTCAAAAAGTTGAATGGTTAAAATTTGATTGCACCTCTAGAATAAAAAGGAAGCTTTATATTATTAAATTTACAATACTTTCAATATTTTATCTTCACAGTAGCCAATTAAGTTTATGCCGTTTATTCATGAAGGACAAATGCACATTATTGTGGTTAATCATACAATATTTAACTCGAGTGCGCAATTAATATAAAATAAAACAAAACTTACAAATTAATAGTAATAGAACGCAACAATGGAATATTTTTTTAAAAAATTTCATTATTTAGAGTATTTTTTTAAATTTAATAAAAACAAATTTAATATTGCAAATAACAATTAAAATCAAATTATCAAGAAATTAATTTATGGCAGTAAAAATATTAATTTTTTTAAATAATTTAAATTATTACATTCAATATAATCATAATAATATCTTACAAAAAGTGCAGTCCCTGCGAGAGTGGTGGCAGCACGAACCCCGATCCACCCCTGTGTCACTCCTCGGCAACCCCTGTTCTTCAGCCATCTGCCGTCACGTTCCCGAAGCAGAAAAGGCGGTAACCATAGTTGCGAATCTCATTGTTTACATCTCATGCAGATTATCACACGTTCGCCGCATTGTTGGCGGGGTATGCGCTGACCGAGAGCGATATTGTTTTGATTGTTGCAACTCGTAGGTCGATTGTTGCAGGCTCGAAAAAGCCATTGTTTGATGGAAGACACGCATTCGACGGCGGTCAGTGTTGGTGAGCGGACGAGCGAAAGAATTCGCGAGTGCAAAACTGGACCGCAGAATTATGCTGAGCAGCTTCGGAGTGGGTCTGCCCCCCGGGGGGCACAGACACGAGCCCCCGAACCACGTCGACGGCCTCTACTCGTTCTCCAGCCAACCCAAGGCCTTCCTCTCGCACAGAAGGAAGCAGCAGTACCTGAGCAAAGGGCCACCGTCGCTCATTCCAGTTAGCAGGTAAGAATTCAAATTCAAATTCCGACTGATAAGAAAATCAAAGAATATGTTTTGAATTAGTTAATTTACTTTCACTGAATGTAGAGAAAAAATTTGTTTCCATCTGTGCCTGAAAACAAAATAAATGATTTTGGTTTGATTTCTACTAAAATTTATGAACATTTCAAATAAATTTTATACAAAATTATGTTAGAAAAGAAACTACATAGATAAATTTCTTCTGGAATAAAAGCATATTTCATCATGTCAAGCTCATTTTTTAAAGATGATATTTTCATTAAAATGAAAGCCTGCTTAGAAACAATACCAACAAAAATTTTTGATAAAAACAAAATTTATCCAAAAGTTTATTTCACCAATATTTAGCTTAAAAAGTTAAACTTCTAAAATCTAAAATAAATGCTTTTAATAGATTTGTATGCCTAAAAACAACTTAAATTTGAATTCTTAAAAATGAATTGTAGGCCAATTTCTTTTTTTTTAAGAAAGGAAGAAACATTTTAAGTCGACAACTCTGGAGAATAATATTCTTCGTTTATCCCTAACGATACTTTTTGTAATTTCTTTGACCTGGATTCAAAATTAATTGTAACTAAATAGTTTCAAAAATTTAAATACTCTTTTTTTTCAAACTTTGAATATTTGAAACCTTCAAAGCTCTAAAATTTAAGCTCCTCACCTATTTTTATCCTGCGTATAAAATGCAAAAGTGACGTCACGAGACATTTTCAAATGACCAGGGACGCACCAATGTTAATTTATTGAAATGAAATCGGTGCTATGTCATAAATATTTTGATGTGTGGACCTGATTAAGAAGCAGATGGTCCCTCATTTCGACGGCAACAATCATCATTCTCACGTCTGACTGCACGCGTCGACCCTTTTCTCATTGGCGCATTTTTTATTCAAATCGCCCGTTTCTTTCACGTCGCGTTGTCGCGCCGCTTTTGAATAATTTCAAGTTGTGGCCGACCGGCTGCTGGGCAGCTCGCCGCTGAATTAATAATCCAAATATTGACCTGTTGTCAATGATACTCTTGTTGTTTGTCTTTCCGACGACTAATGTTTCGGTAATGAGACTAATGAGAGAGGCACCGCCGGTGCGTGTGTGCTAAAATAGCTTAAAATTATTTAGGCAAGCAAACAAGAGAGCATTCAACTCGGTGTCATTGTAATTTTTAATAATTAAATTTAAAATTTGACCAAATGGAAATTCTTGTTTCAAATTGATGACTTTTAAGATTTAACAAGTTGAAAACAGTAAATATTCAAAAATTTGTACTAAAAATTTTCTTTGCATTTTGCAATATTTTAATGTTATAAGTATCTTGAAATAAATTTTTATAAAAGAAGAGGTTAAAATAAGCAAAATTCTTTACGATCTTTTCCTTACAGAAACTACAATGAATTAATTAAATTGTAGGATAGGATACCATATATTCTCTCTTTACAATTTGTTGTAAATGCTGGAAAAAATATTTATCCTAATCTAAATGTTTAGTATGTTTGAAGTAAATTAGAATTTTTTTATTTCAAATGAATATTGAAGAAGAAAATTCTATTCCAACAATGTTTCTTACAATGTAGTCATGAAGAGCAAAAAATATTTTAATGCCGTTTGATTTGGAATTCAAATTTTTCCGCGTCTTTGGTGTAAACAGCAGCTTCTGACGTTAGATTGTCCTGAACTGTATATTGATGAGGCTGGTACTGAATAACCGAATTTTCAAAACACATGCGAAACTGCGAGGGGTGCTTGATATCTACGTTGCGTGCTCGCGTGCATTTTTCAGTAGGTTAAAAATTTCGTAGCATAATATATCAAAAATTTATAATTCCAACTCCCTAAAAAATTTAATCAATATATTGTTATATTTGAACCTTTCCTTCATAAATAGAATTAAATGGCCCAGTGGCGATTCGTAATAACCACTTTCTCGATTTCACAAATCAATGAATTATTTACAGTGAAATATAAATTTACGATTGCGCCGCCTCATGCCACATGTAACAAAATTCATTCATCGAGAGAAGAAAAGTGGGCCTGCAAACAACACCTTGGTGGTGAATGAAAATTTATCAGGTATTGCAAACTTACATTTTTGTTACATCCAACGTAACGCACCGTATTTTGCTGCAAACAAATTTTATTCCATTTTGTGATTCGTCCTCGATTTAATTTAGGCGTTTAGAGGAGTTTTGAAAGTCGATACCTCGGTTATTGCGTCGCGCCTACAGATTCATAATTTAGTAGCATGCAAATCGATTTCAGTGACCAACGGACCTGGGTTCTACTCCGGTCAATCACACAGATATGCGTGATATAACTATCAGTCAGTGGATCGATTTGTTCAATTACAAATTAATAACGCAATCAACTAAAATAAAATTAATTATAATAATGTTTATTTTGCAACAATGAGGAAATTTGACTAATTATTACAGATTATTACGAATTTAAATTTTACAAAAATGTAGCTATTAGCCTCAACAGTGGACGGAGAGAATGATTAATTTTGCAATAAATTGATTTCTAATTTGATAACATCTTTAATTTATATTTTACTCTAAAATAAAACAAATTTTTAAAGAAAATATTTAAATTTAAGCTCAACTAATGAAGATATAAAATACTAAAAGAAATTATATCAAATCAATAATGAAATAAATTTATATATAATAATATTAATGCTCATTAATTATTGATAAAACATATATAAAAAAATATATATATTAAAACTATATTTGCCAAATTATATTATTTTCTTTATTAAAAACTGCCATCTATAGATATGAAGCGACAACTTTGGTTAGCTTAATTTCACAGGGGTTGGACTGCACTGCCACTCCTGTGAATCACGAAACTAAAACCACCCCTATCGTGCGTTTCAGTTACATGCCATGAGACCAGGCATATCCGAATTTATTTATTTCAGCGTTTTTTTCTGCTTCAAAAGTCAAGCAAAAATTACAAAAAGTATTGCACGAGGCGTGCATCTCGTTTTCGCTGACAAGCAAATCCGAATCGATTTCGGAAGTTGGCATGCAAACGTCAGAGTTCAGAGTTGGCTGAAGCGGGAATAGAGGCATTAGTGGATGCGGTCGTTTTATGGCCCGTGCGTGGAGCGCCAAGATAAAATAAACGGCGTTTGTTCGCCGACCACACTTCGGTGGTCACCCGCAATTTGCACACAAGCTTTTTTGAACGCTCCGCACGTGAGATGCTTGAAACGCTTTGCATGCTAATCGCGACATTTTATTTGACCCGTCGATGACCTTGCTCGGGACATGTTAATTACTCATTTCGTGGAATTTTAAAGTGCCCCTCACTTTTTATCGGATTTGGTCATAAACGCGAGAATTATTTTAACGACTTTGCACGTTTAGAAAGTTGCACGTGGGAATTATTGTGATTTTTTCCGAATTATGATAAGTCAAAGGGCGGTTGAGATATCAATATTGATTTAAGGGAAATGAGGCTTCATGAATATGAAGTCTGGCGGCTGGTGAAGAACTCTTTTGTCATTCAATTGATTTCCACTTGTTCAATATGAATTATATACGCCGCTCCTTTTCTCTATCGCACTGCAAGACACATTTCCTAATTGCAAGTTCAAGAAAGTGGAGCACATCGCCCAATTTAAATGAATCGATGTGCTACATTCCTAGTTTAATTCTAAAAAGCACACGTAACATCGGTTCTTAACCTGGTTTCCTTCAATCATTTGTATCACTTCTTGCAATTAATTGAGAGAGAGTATTAGTTTCTTCTTATTGACTACAATTAAATAACAGTATAAAATATCCTTGATTTGATTTTTGCTATACTCTTTGAAAAAAGTGTTTTTATTAAATGACAGAAATTCATTCATTAAATGACAGAAAAAAAACATGCAAATTTTTCAACACGGAAACATGCGAAAAAAAGGAACTTCTTGGGAAATTAATGAAATTATTATTATAAGATGTTTGTGAAAATTAATATAATTTTGTTTCATTAATTTCTAAGCTAAATTGAAAATTGATTTTCAAATAATGATGCTCAGTTGTCACTCTTTATCGTCTTCTTAATTCAGAATTCAGATGTAATAAAGTGGATTAATAAATTTTGCATGGCAGAAATTGCGACCGACCACTTCTCACATACGCTAATTGTCTTGTAAGCTAGGTGATGTTTTATTAAGTGATTCGAAGTGAATGTCTCAAACGTTTGTTGTTTATGTATTGAATATGATTTTATTTTTTCATACTTCTTGTGAGAATTTTATATACTCTTAGAGCGCTGCATTTTGATTTTTTTTAATATTTCTACAGTAATTTAATTTCTAACGGTTTTTAACTTAAATATAGAAAATTAAAGAGACTTTTTCTTATAAAAAAACAGCTTTTTAAAGTACTAGACGTGAAGTGATGCAACCTGTACAGCGCCTGAGCTTGCCCGGTTGCATATGGATTACACGATGGCTTGCTTCGCTCTGCCAGAAGCTCATTGTCACACTAAATTTTGCAATTGCTCTTCTCTCAAACAATCCAATGTTAAATTATAACAATTAATTCATCGAATCCACTTTGAATTATTAAAGAAAATACACGCAAGTTTATAAGAGGCTTTCATAGAATTACGTCACCCAATGTCCACAGTAGTATAGGTTTACACTTTTCCAGAAACGGAAAAGGAAAAAATAACATCAAAGGTCAAGACCCAAGTTCGGAATTGATAAGCAGCGACCACTATTAGAATAATGGATGGTCTCAGAGCTTCATGAATAAAATCCGAGCTGGCCAGCGTCGTCCAAACTCTACGAGCACGAAAGCCACAAAATAAAGTAGCCATGGTAATCAAGATTGTCAGCAAGATTCTTATGAATTTGTTGCAGTTGATTTTTCAACTAGTGAGACTGTAAAACGAATAAGTATTTAAATTTTATTTTATTTAATAAAATTTTTGTGTTTTTTTAACCCAACGGTTTTAATCTCCTCAGACAGAATTAAGCTTTGTAGTCATTTGTATAGAATTTATTAGCGCTCGAAATCAATTGAACAAGCTGAAAGTTTAATATGTGTATACAAAAAGTTAAATGCTTTTCCCGGTTCGAATATTACGCCTCGACTTAAGTTTGACGAAAAAGGAGTGCAAAATGTTTGACGTTGTTTTTTCCTGTTATAAAATGAAAATATGAAGACAATTCGCAAAAAGAACAAATTTCAAATTTTGTTAAATAATTTCTTTGCAAAACAAAATTCATCAACATAAAATGTCATCTGATGCTTGCAATATTGCTAGCATTATTTATCAGACGTTTGATCGATATTATGTACTGCTGACTTTTTCAGCAGCTGCAGCTGCGCTTATAAATTATTGTGAGGCTGCACGACCATATTTTTATGGCATATCCCGCTGATTCTTTTCGCCCAGCAAATTATCTGAGATCAATCTCCAGGGATGAGAGTTATAGTGGATTTGGCTGGGTATAATAATAAAATCATTTTGCTAAATAAGATTCGTTTAGTCGATTTTCTATTTCTAAATAAAAGTTATTTTTCTGTTTGTTTGAAGGTGAGAGGATAAAATCTCTATGCTCAGAAAGCGTGTCTAGAAATAAGTAGAACTGACTCAAAAGAAATTTAAGGATGGTCGTGCAGATTGTTTAAACAATCTAATTTTTTTATTTTCTGCTGAAATTGTCATATTTATTTGACTCCATAAAAAAATCAAATACATATTGAGCCACTTATTGAACCAAAATATTTATTTGAATTGGTATCTGTCAATCAATCAACTCAAAATTTAATTATTTTAGCTCCAAAATAATTGAAAAAATATATAATTTTTAATTTTGAACCCTGTGACAATTTCTCATTTAAGCCTTTTGAAAGCCATTTCGTTTTGTCCAAAGAACCAGAGGCAAAAAAATGTTAGTCGCAGTGTGACGTCGTCGTAATTTGCATTTCGCGAGTTTTAATTATGTTTAGCTCTCGCGGCATGACGTGAGTTTATATCAGTCTGGCGTGCGATAGCATCGCTCATTTTTCGCCCTTTTGTTACCCAGTCTGGGTTCGTGCCTCGGTAGTGAGAAAATCGGACGGAGGTCACCTTGAGGGCACTTAAAATATGCATACACACTCGCTTCAACCCTGTATGTGAACACTCACTCAATAATTTCGCTGACCACTTGGCGGTGACGTCACAATCTTTATAATTCACTCGCCGCTCCGGACGCAAACAAATTTACATCGCGCGCGTCGATAATTCTATAAATTATTCCTCCGGAGCATTGCACCTGTGCAGTCTCACTTTCAATGCTCTCTCTTTGTCCGCCAAATTGTTTCCGGGGACTTTTTCTGCGCGAACAAAATGTGTAGTCGTCAACTATGCATTTGGGCCATTGATTTTATTCTTTCGTCCGCCGTTCTGGACACGCTTTGAATTTCAAATTGTCATGCTTCTGGACACGATGGCAATTGCTCGTGACCGTCTGGTCAGTAATGAACCTTGCCCTTAATTCAATTAGCACGTTCAAATTTTGGTTTTGGTTTTAATAGCTAATTAATGTTCTTCAGAATATTCAAATTTAAACATTAATAAATAATCATATTAATTATAAAATAATGTCATTTATGAGAAGGATTGGCAACTGCGACAAACTCATAATGCACTGTTATTTATTAAAAAGTAACTAAATCTATTTATATATTTATAAACATAAATTGTGTAGCTCTGACTTCATTTTTAAACATTTTCTGCGGAATTAGCCCATAATATCAACTTTTTCATGAAATCTCTGATGTATCATGTTAATTTTCGATTTATTGAAATATTAATGTGGTAATATTATGCAAGGTCCGCGCATCACAACAATTAGAGCAAATTTTTATTGTTGCCGAGCGTTCTGATTGGCTTAAAAAAGCGTTTCCACCAATCAGGAGGCTGAAACAACAATATATATGTGTTCCATTGTTGTGATGCGCGAATATTAATGGGGGACATTCACTAGAGATATCCTCCAGGGATAACCATGTTATAAGTATAGCTAGCCGGGGAGGATATCTGTGGCGAATGTTCCCCAATATTATCAAAAAAAAATTGTCAATTGTATTATTTTATATGACTTTTTTTATTATTTTATCTTTTTTAAACTATATTTTCATTTAAAATTATATTTTATGAGATATTTACTTTATTAGATTTTTATATTAAAAATCACCTAGGGCTGTGTAATATATTGCTTTAAGTAAATTATTGTATGTGATAAAATAATATATAATATTATATATTACAAACTTAACGTTTGGCAGTTTATAACATTAAACACATTTAGCAAATGATTGAAATGATGTTAATAGGTTCTGTATTACTTTTATTAATTGCTTGATTACAATTTTAGTATGAAACTCATTGCATTGAAATTATAAATTCATTATATTCATTATAGACTCATTGTCAGACTTCAGACAAGACATTATCTATTTCAAACAACATTTTGAATCCTGTATAGTATAATTTTGAAGAAATTTGCAGATGGTGCTTATTTAACACATGTTATGCTAAAGTTAGTTCTATTGATTCAAAGATTCAACTCAACTCATTTATCTAAATAATCTAATAAAAGATCAGATACAATGTTTTAAATTAGTTTTCCATAAATGAGCCTGATAAAAACCAATTTTGCAAGAATTTAAACCAAATTTAACACCCGTTTTTTTTATTCCAGCTTTATAGTTGTACAATAAATCTTTTAACAAATTTTTCTTTTGAATTAGAAACTTGGGAAAACAGTTTGTGGTGTTTAATTTAATTGGCTTTGAAATAATTATCTTATTTAAATTTTTGCTCGTTTTTCAAGTTCCAAAAAATGGTTCCCGCAGCTTCATTCAAGGTCAAAATCCTCATGCAAGCGTTCATGTGCACAAAGGCGACACGAAACAGAAAATGCACTTTATCGCGGGGCGGAAAGGCTCTGCTATTTTTTCCCGGAGCAATAAAGAACAAGAAGCGATCCGCACCCTGAGATAAAAGGGGCGCAGGCGTGTCTGCCGCGGCACGAGAGGCGCGTTGGGCCGGCCAGCGGTCAGTTGGTGTCGGAGGCACCAAGGTGGTGGCGCCATGTATGTGACCGAGGCCGCCGCCGGTCAGCAGGAGCTGACCGTGCAAATCGACATTAGCATGCCACACCTGGCGCAGAACGACCTGAGCTACCCTGGCGCCAACAACAAACGCTTCAGCAAACGCAGCAACCTTCAGGGCGAGAAGCGCCAGAGCGTCTATCACAAAAGGTGCACCCTGGAGGAACTGCTCGAACCGGCCCTGTCGCCGTCCAACAGCCAGGGCTCAGGGTCGCAGGGTCAGGGCTCGAAGAAACCCTTCATCACGGTGGTCAAAAGTGGCAAATTCCTGGACCCACCTGAGAAGACCAACTACTACCTGAAGAACAGCCACGGCGGCTCTCAGGTGCTGGTCTACTCGTACTGCAGCAGGCCCAGGGTCATGCAACCGGCGGTCAAAGTCAGGTCAAAGGAGAACCTCAAGTTCGCCAATAATAACAACAACAGCAGTCTGAACAATTTCAATTACTACCAAGCAAACAACAAAACCTTTTTGCAGACAAACGAAAATAGTTTGCGCAGCAAAAGATCCATCATCAGCAACGAATCCAATCAGTAAGTTTGAAATTAATTAGCTTTACTTGAAATTTCAGGTCACTGAGGTTTATAAAATGGCGGCCTGACTGAAAATTGACTGAAAACGTGCCTGTTCGATTGTAGCGCCACATTATTCTAATTTTTATTCAAATCTTTAGAAATAATTTTTTTATTTTTAAATTTTAATTTTCAATAATAATAGATTGACTAGATATTTGAAAGATATAATTTAAGAAAATTGTTGCTTTTAAGAAATGCTTTCTACAATAGATGCAAATTTTTCCAATTATTAGAAGATAATTGAAATTTTAACCACTTTTATTTTAGAATTGATTTGAGTGTGCAAATAAGGATTCATTAAAACCTTCAGTTTATAATAAATGAGCAAAACCAAATTTCTTTGACACATTTTACGTAAATTTCAAACTTAAATGTCTCTTTGTGCATATTTAGTTGCAAAGTGTCTTTATTGGAAGAATTTCATAGAGTTTTATTAATTTTTTCGACAAGAATTACAAAGATAATCAACACTCTCTAACTTCAATTAAGATCTAATCTTGAATCACTCTGACAAATTTGTGCGTCTCATTAGGGTCACTGTTGAGTCGTAAGTTCAAGGTGATCGCTAATTTATTCGTCCAGCATGTTCATCCTGTTCTGAAAATCTTGACCCACTTGTCCAGATCCCAATCTTTTGAGGCTGCGAATCGTGATGCGCACTTCTTGTGTGGAAAGTCCAAAGGGGGTTCGAATGGTCCGTTTCGTGCCGCAAGGCCTCGCCGCCCCAGATGCATACCATTTCCCTGGCTGGGGAGAGCATAATATTTTTTTCCTCCTATCATTTAACGCCCGACGGTTGCACCTCGCATTGGACTTTTCTGTCACGAAATCCCGGCATAGTGTATTCTTTCTAAATGTGTGACACTCCAGGGGTTTCACAAACATTAATTTGAATACATTTTTATGCGCATTGCAACACGGAAAAAATTAATTCCGGCCGACGACGGAAGTGTGCGATAACATCGAGGCTCCGTATATAATTTGGCTGTTTACATTTTTCAAAGGCATTAAATTTCATAATTCATTTCCTGTATTAAATTCGACCCTCTTGTGCCCGGAATAATTTGCTTGTGGATTTATGTAAATGCAAAAATTGGCACTCAATTTCATTTTATTACGTAAAAAAACTTCCGAACTTGTGCTCGCATTTAATTGTGAGTAAATTGCTTCTTAGAAGTAAATTTTCTGATTATATTCCAAGTTCAATAGTCGCCTTGCCACTTATCAGCTTCTTGAATATTTCATATATTTGATTGCCAATCCATCGATTTGTCCGACTATTGGCTTCTCCACGAATAGACTTTTGCTCTCTTCTTTGCTCAATCCTTACCGGCCATACAATTCGCTAAAACAAACACGAGCGCCTGGATAATAATGTATTGACCACAACGCTGGCCGTCGCTAGAGGTGAATGTCCCAGATCCATACATTTATTCAACGCAGTTCCTTCTCGCAACAACTCGATTTCCCGCATGACTTTCTCATTTTCCGCAGTGCAAACTCACCAAGCAATATGCACACAAAAAATTATACAACTGAAAAACTCTAAATTTCCCGCCTGCTAAATTTGAAGTATGCAGCCTGGGAAACATGCTTGACAAGCCGGTTGCATATTCTATTAAATTTGATTGCCCATAATTTGGAAATAAACTAAATTTATAATAACCATTTAAAATTTGAGATGGGAGGTTAGAAATCTTGGTGGAATTCATGTTTCTTGAATTTAAGTTCAGCTTATCCTCGATGAGTTGGTTGAGAAAAAATTATTCACTGCTGGCAAAATAAAGTTGAACCCAATAATAATAAAAAAATAAATTGGGTAGTGCCTTCTGTACCACCAATAAGGGGCACAAGCCGACAAGACTTTGTCTTGGCCTGACCCTAAAAAAAAAGTCAAAGAAATAAAAATAATCAATAGCCATAATTATAATTTCGAATAAATTTTTCTGAAATAATTTTTATTACCGAATTAATTTGTGTTTAAATAATTTAACGTTTAAATTAAGCGTAATAAAATAAATATTTATCAAATTAATTGTCTTGTAAGATTTAAAAAATTCATTTAATGAAATTTTTTATTATATGTAAAATTAATATTTTAATTATTTTTTAGCTTTATATTGTATTTTTATAAATTTTAAAAATATGATTAACCATTGATACTGCATACTTTTTACTAATAATGTATAAATTATTTATAATATTATATAAATTGTAATCAATAGTACATGAAGATGATTCATATTCTCATGAATTTTTGAGGGGATTCTTCTGATATGGACTGTCAATTTTAATTATTTTATGATTGTATCTATAATTAAATAATCATTGAGGGCGATCAAAGAACCTAACTTGGCCCAGGCTTACTTCTCCTGCGAAAGCAATTAGATATTTAATTTGAAAGGTGGACTAACTATTAACTTAATAGCCTGGGCAAGTTTAGGCTTTTCGATTTTCGTAATTACATAAATATATATCTGCTCTTCAATTATCATTCTACGCCATTTGCACGCAGCATGAGATTAGCGTGTTGTAAAAAAGTGCTGCAATTGTAATTTATTGCATTACCGAAATCATACACGCCTCACATCCTCGCTCTCACGTCACTTGGGCCAGTCGTTTCCTGCGAAACGAAAATAACCACTCGATGGCGGCGGCGGCGGCCACGACTTTCATCATTAGTGTATGTGTTTTCGGTCGGACACGCGATTTGAATTATTGCTGCTGGCCCGGTGTATAATCCCCGCCGACTTAAATTTTCATGCATTGCATTCGTGATTGTGTCTTTTCTTATTTCTCGCTTATCTCGTTTTAATAACGAAGTCGGCACTCGTATGAGTACGAAAGGCAGAGCGTGTGTGTTACTTGAGATTATTTGGTTAATGAGATGCGGCGGCCTTAAAAAAAAAAAAATAAAAACGGCCGCCCTCTCCACCCGGTCAATTTGAAACGGACCTGCGCGAGTGACCTGTGACCTTGGTGTTGCAGGCAGGACGGCGGACCCAACCCCTACGGCAACATCATGTACGACAAGAGGGTGGTCAGAGGCTCCAACTTCACGCAGCACCCCACACAGACCGTGAGTATCTCGCTTAAAAAGTGTGACTTTCTTTTTTGAGGTAGAGCAGAGTTTAGAAGTTTGCTTCGTAAATTCAGTTGAATTTCGATCTTTTGTGCAGAGGTTTGATGAAACTGAACTTATTTTTATTTTCCTTCCTAACTTATTTCTGTAGTGGAATTAAAGCTTATGAGCAAATTAATAATGACGAAAGCAGTATAATGTTAGAAATCAAATCTTAAAGAGCTTTAAAGTTAAGCGTTTTCTCAATAATGTTTCCTATCTTATTTTAATAACCCTAAATAATTATGTTTTCTTTAAGTCTTTAAGTGAAAAATAATTATTTCCTCAACCAAATTACGATAATAAACCAGCAAGAAAAAATTTCAATCCATTTTCAGTCGTAATTTCTTTAATACATAATACATAACATCACTTCATACTTAATAATCATGCAAAGCTCCTTCATGGCATGTTTAAAATTATACTAAATTCATTTAAAAGCTAATATTATAAATATAATTAAATAATAATTACTGAAAAATGAAAAACCTTCTGTTTTAAAAATATTTTTGGTTTTCCTCAGCTTTTATTAATTTTTTTAGATTACACGTCTCGCCATTGATCCTTCTTACTTAAACTCTTTTCCAACCACACCACTATATACTTCTTCTTTTCCCATCTTGATAAAAGTGGTTGTTCATGCAAATTATCTTTGAGGAAGAATGAGTTGACGTAGCGTAGTTCATCGACCCTAAACGTAGGCCCTGTCGACCAGACAGTGCTTGTAGTGGGTTGTTTTTTATTAGACACATTTACAATTAGTAGTGGTCAGCCTGGACGAGATCAATATTCTCGCGTCGATGTCCATTCTGTGTGTAAATAAGTCACATTAGAGAGCTATCGCGGCGCAGCCATCTCACACAATATTTGATCTTTTTCTGGCTCGCGCTAATTACCAACATGTAAATTTACAACAATTTGAGATAACGATCGCCACCTTTAGCAAATAGACCAAATTTGGAATGTTATCGAGAATTATTATTTTTACTGTCGCCGCTAATCTCACGCGAGAGAATTGAGCTTGGAATAGATTTTTTGAGATTTTTGTACATATTTTTTCAAGGATGATCAACTATCGATCAATTCTTACACGCAGCATCAACCCAAATGGAACCCATACTTTGGGTACGCCAAATTATTATCCCAACCACAGGTAAAATAAAAGATTTAAAAAAAAATGCATGTTTTTAAATTTATTGCTTGATGTAGATGTAGCTTTCACTTGTTTTAACCAAGGACACACTATAATTAACCCCGTTTCCTGAGAACAATCCTTAAAAACAACACAACATACACATAGGCTGTGGAAAAATCTTTCTGATATTTGTTTTAAATTGATTAAATCACTCCAAATTCAATTTTGAAATTCAATTCCGCAATTCTGATTCAACTATTTTTCAATTATTAATTTATTCTAGTCTTTAAATGGAATGTTAGAAAATCAGAATGTTAATTTCGATTATTTTATGATATGAAAATAGTAGCTTCTAATAAATGAATTTTTATATTTTAATTCAAAAATTTGATTAAAAAAAAAACTTTTTCACAAGTCATAAAATAATTCTGCTCAAAATATGAATACAAAAACACTTCTCTCCTGGCGAAATTTTTTAAATGTGCTTTTACAAATTTTCACAGCACACTTAAGTCTAGCCCAAATCGTTTTGGTAAATTTTCAGCCTGCTGAGCGACTGGAGGAATCTCGAAGGCGGGCTGCGGCCAGGAGAAGGGTGCGGCCTTCCAAGGCTTTCAGAAAGTTGGGCACACCGCCCCCTGTGGATGGCAGACACCATACCAACATACAGACTGACCTTAATCTAGAAGAGGTGCTGAGTTTCAACCCAATTATCGATTAATTTATTTTAAATTTTTAATCATAGATAATTGAAAGACCAAGGGAGCTCGAAGCCTCTTGCCAAACAGAATCGGCCTGGGAAAGACCCAGATCTCCCCCATACGTGCCAATCAAGCACGGAACTGACCAATACACGCAAGTTTGGCCCGGCGAGGTGAGTCTTTATTATTGCTTTAAAATTTAGTTCTCAATGACAAAACCTCATTAAAATGTGACGAAGTTTGGGAAAACTCTTAATTTAATCCTTTAATTTATCATGTAAACTGCAAGTTTAAATTTTATTTTTACTTTCATTCTGTTTAAAATGTCAATTTAAATTTAAACTATCAATGTTTTAATTTCAGAGAAATCAAAAATTGTCATTTCGACAAACAGAAAAATTACCTCATAAAATAGAATCATCAATATTAACTTTCATTTTTTTACCAAAATTATAATTATTTGTTTCATTCAAGCTGTTTGACTTTGAGAACGACAGCCAGCCCGTGGTGGGCGGCGTGGTGGGTCGTGCCCTGGAACAGGCGCTCTCCGAGGTGCTGCAGGAGGAGGAGGTCGCGGCTCTCAGGGCCCAGCAGCGTCGCCTCCACGAACTTCGCCTCGCCGAATGGGCCGAGGCGCGTCGGGTGCAGGAGCGCGAGTTCCGTCTGCAGAAGGAGAAGGTCAGTTTTTGTTTGCTTTGCCATTGTCAGTTTGGATCAAACCGAAATTTGCAGGAGGTGCGCACCATGGAGCAGGAACAGGCCTACCAAGAGCAGAAAAAGGCTGAGGAACGGGCCGCCGCTCTAGCCCTGAGCCAGGCCATGCTGGAGGAACTTCTGCCCTCGGTGCTCGAGGGTTTGGCAGAGGCTGGCCAAATTCCTGCACCCGTGCAGAAAGGTTAGCTCTAAAATTAAATATTAAAAAAATATTAATTTTTTTTAAATTTCCTGTTGTTATTCATGTTTTTTTTTTTACTAATTCCAAACTTTTTGAAAAAACAAACTAAAGCATATTTTAATTGACTGCTTTTTTTCTGCAGTTCGTAGACTTTTAACCTAAATTGGAATAAAATAAGCTCAAGTCATGTAATTTGAATTTGAAGACCAAAGAGAGTAAAAAAAATCATCAAATTTTGTTGAAATAGTCCAAATTTAAAAAAAAAAAGTATAGATTTTGAAGAAGAGCTCTCATTACAATTTTTTATTCAATTTCAATTTTTTTTATTCATTTAGAAATGTTTTCATATAATATTTCATCCGATGAATAAATTTGGAAATTTTGTGTTTTGCAGAGGTTGAGACTGGTACTGGTGTGATGCCTTGGTTGGTTGAGGAGGTGGCTCAGGAAATGAAGACGATGATCACGAGTCGGCACGTGATTTCAGGTAAGACCGATCGAACTAATTCTTGTTTGCATTCGGAAATGAGTTCGTTGGCCCCCTCGTGCATCAAAATTCCACTCAAAAATCAATGCGGCACGTGGCCCCGCGTTTTGTGCCGCAGGAGCAAAGTCAAGTGCAGGGCCACGTGCGTGACGCACGACCCTCTCGGCTCGGCTGATCTGCATCGCAGATCTCGCGCACCCTTGCTTATCGACACTGATCTAACGCAACAGCGAGATAGCGGGGGTGTTCGCTTAAAGATATAGAGATACGAAATACTGTAATGTGAAAATACATAATGGAAAAAACAGTTTTATAATATATCAACACAATAAACGTGCACAGGTTTGATTATTAATAATAATTTTAAAAGAGTATAAAAGTATTTTATAAATTATTTATTGCCAATTTTAATCATAAATTATAATGCCCTTAGTTATGGATTATAATTTAAAATGATTATAGTGAATTGTTATAATTTATAATTAACTATTAATTGTATTATTTACTTTAAGAAATTTCATTCAACATAATTTTTTTATGACCTGTGTTTCATAAGTTTAAGTGCAATTAAAAAATTGATACTAAGAAATTATTATAAATTTAACCAAACATCGCCTCAAGAGGATAGAAAATCTGGTATAATAGAAATTGATGTCATTGAGATCTGTGTTTGTATTGTCTCTTTATGTGATATTAGATTAAAATAATTCATTAATACTTTTAAATATAATTCAAAATGATAGATCATTACATTAATAATGATGTACCATTCACCCTTATGGGTGTGCGAGCGACTCAAAATGTGCAAAGGTACATACGAACAACCAACGCACAACAGAAAATTTTACTCAAAATGGCAAAGAAATTAATGTTTGCATTTTATTATTATTTTAAATTAATAGAACAAAAAAATTGTGACGAGTATTATTCTAGTGAATTTTAAAGGGGTTTTTTTCTGAGCGGTTCTAAAACGTGAAAAAATACATCTAATTGTAAGGATTCTAAGGTTGCAACACAACAAACTGGTAGCATTGAAAATTTCCCAATTTTGAAATCGAGAGAAATGAATCAAAAAATAATTATCTGATTTATCAATAAACAAATGTCAAATTATGTGTGTTTTTTTTATATGTTTTGTGCAAGAGAATTTTATGGTCTTTTTTTCAAATAAATTGATAAGGAAAGTCTTGTACTTTTTACAAAATTTTATTAATTATCAATAAGTTTAATTTGAATTTAGTTTATATTTTGCGTTCTTACAGATATTGTGAAAGAAGTGCTTGAAACTCGCGCTGAGCTCCGGCGAGCTCTCGGTGACGAGGTGGACGAAGAGGAGCAGCCAAAATCTGGTGATGACGACGACGAAGAAAACAGCTAGAAGTAAGTCTGGATTTTTCTCAAATCAAATTGCTTTAAAAGTAACTAGCAATAAGAGTATTATTTGCATTTTGCATTTCAATCTAAAACAACTTATTGTTAGTCCATCAGCCACCCCATAAATTAAACTCTGCATTTGATTATAAAATCGTAAAATCGCGGCGATTAGCTGCGGTTGAAATTTCCCTCCGCGATGAACTATATTATATTGCGCAATCATAATTTACCCGACGTGCGGCTCGTCAGATTTATAATTTTCAACAGCTGCACTTGGTGCGGCACCGGGGGCGGGCGGGCGACGAGAGGGTAAATAAGAAGTGGGCCAGGGATGATCCGCTGCAGGGTTGGAAACAGGTGCTGCCGGGGTGCAACTAAATCCACCCCTCGGGCCCTGTGAATCGTAACACGTGATGCTAATGGACCGAAAGGCCGCGAGTGCGTCGCAAACATTGACATTTTGGCACAAAGAGCATCGTTTCTTGCACAGCAAACTGGAAAAAAAAACATCTAATTACATAATAATTAAGAATTAAAAAAAAATTAAAAAATATATAGAGCTAATAAGTCAGAAAAATGTTTAATTTTAAATATAAATAATAATTGTAAAAAAAATTATAAGGAAAATAATTATAAATGTTTTGGTAATAAAAATAATGAAAGTAATTAAATAGCCTAATCTTGCCCAGGGTAGCCTAGCCCGCCATTTAAATTGCATGGGAGGTTAACTGGGCCAGGAAAGGCTGTTTGATCGCCCTTAAGGATAACAAAATTGCAATAATTATATCAAATTTATCAAATTAATTGTTGACAGATATATTAAAAACAACTGAACAAAATATTTTCTTCAGATTTTTTTAATCAGAAGTAATATAAATTAAATTATTAATTTGAATGAAATTATTTAAAACTTTGTGTTATAACTGGCGGATTACCTTCAAAAACAAATCTTAAAGAATTATGAACCAAAAGTTTAACAAAAGAGTTAATTTTCTACTGGGGTAAATTTATAAATTTTAATCCCAAATGAAATTTTAATTGGAAAAGTGAAGCATCTCTTACATCGAACAATAAAACGAATGACAGCAATAATGAAAACGATGCCCCAAAAGTGGACCCACTCACTGTGAGCGCAAATCGGGTCCTCTAGAGCGTCGAGTGGCGCATATGCTGAGGGCTAAATAGTTAAATAAATGCCACCCCAAGCAACAACCCTTGAGCGCTGCGGCTCTTTTAATCGCTCTTTTATTGAAAATCAAAGCAAAACACACGCGGCGGCCCCGCGTCCTCTCCCCCCTCCCTCCCTTATTTGCGGCAGGTTTTTGTGCGGCGATGATCGCATAATCAGGTGTTTGAGCTATCCATACACACACGGGCATGCACAAATTAATTTAATGTATTCACCCCACCGAAATGAAAGAAAGAGAGAGAGACATTCGAGTATGTAATTCGTCCGTTTTGCGCTGGCCTTTGTCTCGTTGCGGACGAGATTTTAATGCTCGATAACACACACAAGAGATGCGCAGAATGGAAAGTGATAGCATTGTCACTGTCGATCACGCCTCGATTCACCCACGAGGACTGTAGATTGCATCTGCCCATCGCATGATATTAATTTAATTCTTTAATTAAAATACTTGAATTGCTCTATCGATGTACAAAAGTATAAATGCATCGATTGCAACTCAATGATATTATGCTCAGGTTTGGTTTTTTTGGAAAAGACAAACTTAATTGTAAAATTTATAATTTTTCCTAGATAATAAGTGAAAAAAAATGTTTAAAGATTGATTTTTAATAATGCAATTTTTAAACATTAAATGTTAAAAAAAAATTTGTGCAAATAAAAGAGAGTTTATTTTTTTTTCGTTATACATATTAAGTTTTTATTAGTATATTTTAATATTAATGATGAATTTTATTTCTATTTGTTTTAATCACATCATTTTAGAAAGTATAGAGCTTTGCATATTTACTTTTTTTGCAAATCTTTACACTCATATTTTAAATAAACTTTCCAGTGATGCCTTCAGTAATTATTAAATAGCACACACGAGCTCTGTAGACCTCCGGACGTTCGCAGATTATTTAAGATTCTAGTATTGTTAATATTTCTCTCAAGAATAATTAATTTTTAATTTATATATTCATTTTTGAAACTCTGCCTTTACAAACAATAATTTGATATTATAATCATAATAAACCAATGATTAAGTTGAAAATTTTTCGTCATGGAGCTCTACGAAAAATTCAAATGACTCTTTTATTCTCGGAAACACTTGCCGCACTCTCGGAGTAATTCATTCGCGATACAAACGCAACATATAATATAAAATGATAATAGAAAAGTGAGTCACGCGCGCGCGCAGCCAGCACCGCACCGAGACTAATTCGGAGGTGCAATCAAGGGGATGCTGTTCGTCAGGATTATTATACGGCACACATGCATCCACCCTGCATACCCACTCTTCGGCAGGCAGGGGTTGGTTCGCAGCTGCGGCGTTTCGTTTGCTCTTTGTTTCTTTTTCTGCGATTTTGTCCGCCGCCGCCGCTGCACCGAGCAAAACGCGATGCGTGGCATTATCATAATCATAATTCAATGGCGGCGGCTTAGCTTCCAACTCGATTAGATCTGGTTTTCAAAAGTGGCTCTGCTCGCCAGATACAAAGAGAGGCATGTGTCAATCATCCGCCAGAAATTTTTAATCTGGAAGTTTAAAAGCCACCATGGGCCACCCATATTTAAATTAAGTATTTTTTTGTGCAGAGGAAATACAGGCTTTTTGTTTACTTCAAGATAAAAATTTAAAACAATGAAGTAAAAAAACGGCAATAAATACAAATGACACTAATATTGATTTAATTGAAGGAAAATTTCATAACGTAATAATGAAAAAAAAAATAAAATTCATGAATTCAAACAAGAATCCAACTTTCAATATTGACCCGGTTGCGATATTCCGAACCCCACATCAATTGGGCGCATTGTGTTGACTTCGCACTCAAAGCTCAAATTCAAATCTTCCATAGTGTGATCATGAAAAACTAGTCAAGAAAGCGATAGAATTGAAATGCAAATATCTTTTTGAGCTAATATTGAAACTGAGTAAAGTATTTCATTAAAAATTAAATAAAAAAACATTCTAGTACAAAAACTATCCATATAAAGCGTTCTTACTTAGCCAAAATATAAAAGATATTCAATTGTTGACTTAACAATACACGTGCATTTGCATTTGATCATAATTCAATTGTTCCAAATCGATTTAATTATATCATTCAAAATGTGTCTGAAGTTGAAAAATAGTTCTACATTCGTCTTATGTTGAAATATAGTTCTACATTCGTCTTAAGACGAAATATAGTTCTACATTTGACTTGATGTCGAAATATAGTTCTACATTTGACTTGATGTCGAAATATAGTTCTACATTTGACTTGATGTCGAAATATAGTTCTACATTTGACATGATGTCGAAATATAGTTCTACATTTGACATGATGTCGAAATATAGTTCTACATTTGACTTGATGTCGAAATATAGTTCTACATTTGACATGATGTCGAAATATAGTTCTACATGGACTTGATGTCGAAATATAGTTCTACATTTGACATGATGTCGAAATATAGTTCTACATTTGACTTGATGTCGAAATATAGTTCTACATTTGACATGATGTCGAAATATAGTTCTACATTTGACTTGATGTCGAAATATAGTTCTACATTTGACATGATGTCGAAATATAGTTCTACATTTGACTTGATGTCGAAATATAGTTCTACATTTGACTTGATGTCGAAATATAGTTCTACATTTGACATGATGTCGAAATATAGTTCTACATTTGACATGATGTCGAAATATAGTTCTACATTTGACTTGATGTCGAAATATAGTTCTACATTTGACATGATGTCGAAATATAGTTCTACATTTGACATGATGTCGAAATATAGTTCTACATTTGACATGATGTCGAAATATAGTTCTACATTTGACATGATGTCGAAATATAGTTCTACATTTGACTTGATGTCGAAATATAGTTCTACATTTGACTTGATGTCGAAATATAGTTCTACATTTGACTTGATGTCGAAATATAGCTCTACATGGACTTGATGTCGAAATATAGTTCTACATTTTACATGATGTCGAAATATAGTTCTACATTTGACTTGATGTCGAAATATAGTTCTACATTTGACATGATGTCGAAATATAGTTCTACATTTGACATGATGTCGAAATATAGTTCTACATTTGACATGATGTCGAAATATAGTTCTACATTTGACTTGATGTCGAAATATAGTTCTACATTTGACTTGATGTCGAAATATAGTTCTACATTTGACATGATGTCGAAATATAGTTCTACATGGACTTGATATCGAAATATAGTTCTACATTGACTTGATGTTGAAATCTAGTTCTACATTCGTCTCATGTTGAAAAATACTTCTACATTTGAATGATGTAAATAAATATTTCTGCTTTTGAATGATGTCGATAAATATTTCCTCAGTCGAATGGTGTAAATAAATATTTTTGCAAAATACTTGCTGATATCAATAGCATTCTAGTTTGAAATATTAGAAGAATCTTACAATATCTTATCATATATTATATAATATTTTTCGTCACTTCTATTGCAATTTTAATTTCAAAAAGATATATATTTTCTCTGCATGTCTAGATATGCATCATCAGAAAAATTAATAATTTACGGTAATTTAATCAAAGAAAATTTTTGAAAATAATAAATTTGAATAGTTTTAATCACAGTTTTGCTTCAACGTGCAAGTGGGGCGCACTTGCAGTTTTCTTTTTTGTAAAAATGGTGCAGTCCCAGATACCTGCATTGGAGAGCTTCTGATTGGGGAAAATTTGAATTTGAGCGCAAATTCTACACAATGCGCCCAATTGATGTGGGGTTTGGAATATCGCGACCCGGTTGGGCCAGCGCGTTACATTAAAGTTCATTCATTAATGCTCAAGAATTATAAAAATCTGAAAAAATATAGCGGTAGAATAAAAAAAAAATTAAATTATGATTTTCACGAAGAATCCAACTTTCAATATTGACTCGGTTTCGCCAGCTCGGTTGATTGAAGCTCTTTAAAGCAACAGAATAATAAAAACTAGAAAAAAAATATTGCGGTTGAATGAAAAAAAAATTAATTCATGATCTTTAACAGGAATCCAACTTTCAATATTGACTCGGTTTGGCAAGCGCCTTTGTTCTTTTCTTCTTGTATGCGTAAGAACAATAGAAATTAAAATATAGATATAGCGGTAATATATATGGCATGGCAAATTAATAAATATTATTCTTTATATAATTTCAAATTGTTGTTTTGAATTTCTCTGCATTAATTTGAAATTATAATGTTTTCCAGTTTCCATTGAAATTTCAATTGAATGTGAAGCGTTTTAAAAATTAAAAAGGGGCCCGTCACTCAAACTGTGCCAGTGGGTCTAACAATTCTGTACAATCACTATGTGTGTATATGGGAACGCGCCAGCTGATGACACAAGGGGTGGCTGCTGGCTCGCCAGGGGTGGTGCTGGCCGCGCTCTCCCGTTCATTGATATCCCTGCGAGGGGTCACTGCAGCTCAGTTTACCAAACAATAACCCCTTAATGAGTGCAGACGACTTTTTCTCCTCGATTATAACACAAACCATCAATTTTGCGCCTCTCTCTGTTTCAGGTGTTCTTTGACATCGCGGGGGCGAAACGAGACATCTCTATCTTCATCTAACTCTCTATTAGGACCACTAGCGCGTAAACCATTAAAAAAATTTTCTCTGAGGTACAACTACTACTATAACTTGCCACGACAGTAAAGGACCAAAATCTCTCTTCACTCATTTGATTGCAATTTAGAAGTTCCATTAAATTGCCCACACATTAAACGTTCGATTCAACAGAAACACTATATATAATCTCTAAAATAACAAAGCATATCAATTTTTTTAATTGAAAAAAAAAATAATTAAGCAGAAATAAGATCTTTGTTAAACGTGTATTTTTATAGACTAGATTATTTTAGAATTTATCAACTGGATTAATTTTAATGATCACTTTTCTAACTATACCTAATTCAATTCCATGCATTTTTTTAAAATTCAAGGGTTGCTAAGAATGGACAATTTTAATTTTCAGAAGAAGAGAGAGCGTGTAATATATAATATTCTAAAATAGAAACAATTTTTAATCCACTTGGATCTGTTAATGTTTTCATGCCCTGTTATTGAAATTCAATTCCATCTTAAATATTAAATTTTTCAAATCAGATTTCTTATATATTCCTTGAATATTTTGTGCAATTGTTCATTATGGTTAGTTCTTTATATTTCGCGTTTTACGGGATATACTGCGCCGTTTTACAACATGTAAAAAGGAAGAATACTTCATGATATATTCTCGGTAATCTGGAGGATCCCCGTGTGGACAAAGGTTATTAAATTCCAAAATTGAAAATCTTGCAGTGCTTTTTTTCAACAATTTACTCTTCTTGGTAGACTCTGTTTAATTGTGTACAATAAAATTTAGTTTCATTTGTTTTCAACATATTAAAAAAATTTAATTATATATAACTGGATTTTTGAAGTAGAGTTCAATGTGATTAAATTATAATATAATACTCTGCAGAAAATAAAAAAAAAAAAATTGTGTAATTGAGTTAAAGGATTATTTTCCTTTCTAAATTACACTCGGAAAAATAATTACCAAAAAGTTAATTGTAAATTGATTCCTAAAATTTGCTCCAAAATAACTGTAAATTTATTATGAAGAGAAAGGTACTGCTTTTAAAATTATAATAAGGCATTGTGAACATATAAAATTGTAAAAATTTGGAATTAAATCCGACCGTGACGTGATATTATACCGTTGATACGACATTGAATTAAATAAACTTGAATTGTATGCACCTCTCACTGGTTTCATTGAAACAACCCTAATTTTTATTGAATCGACAAGATTAGCAGGAGGAGTGCAACAAAGGCGGTATGGCAGGTGACAGGCCCATATATATTATTTATCCACATCATTTCGTCTGCAACTTTGGCGGCGTGACGAATTTATTTGCGGCATCAAAATCCATTTTGCTGTGACCAATGAGCTCGGAGTCAGCTGCCCGGACACAACCGCACAATAATGTCAAAAGCTCGTGCTTATGTTAATTTTTGACGAATGCGACGACGAGGGGTGCCGATTGCAATAATAAATATACACGGGGAGTCCGTCGCAATATTACGCGATCGCATCGAGGCGATAATAGAAATCGAATCCATCATACAGTGGTTTTATTTATTGTCGCGAGACGTGCAGATTCGATCACGGTGATTAGCAAAATTGCCGCAGCTTTCGGTAAAAAGGAAGGCTTTCCATAATTTTTTAAATATTATTTCATAGTCATAGTTAACAAAGAGTTTTTATTGTTACAAATATAAACAATTAACTTTATAATTTCTTTTATAACAAGATATACAAGTTTCAATTTTTATAATACATTATAAGTTTATTATTTTTTTTAATGACTATTTGTTTTTAAAATTATTATTATTATTATTTATTCTTCTAAATTGATTATTTAAAGATAATCAAATTCAATTCAAAAGTTTTTTTCCGCAAACAAACTTTTATATACTAAATAAAAAATCACCAATCAATCATTCAATTAATAGTTCATTGATAAATCTCAATATAGTTGTGGCGTCACTACTTTAAATGCCTTCACTGATATTCATAATTAATGATGTTTATCAAGATATATCCAATATTATTCTCTATGTAATCATTTTGCTTGTTACATAGTCCAAATTGTTACAAAAATTTTATTCAAGAAGAAAAAATGCACCGCCAGTAGCAAAGATTTTGCCTAAAATTTTGACATCAAAAATACTTAATCCGCCCCGATGAGCCGCTTAATTTATTATTTAGAATTTTATTTTTTATTTTAATTTAAAAATTAACATACATTAGTCAAAGGAATGAAGAATCCCGCCACTAGCATGGATTTTGCTAAACAAATCAGTCAATTGCAAAATAATTCTTCTCCCCAAAGTCCAAAAAAATTAAGCAAGATTTATTTGTTTCGTTGGTTTTCTCATTATTCTGAATATTTATCATAAAATAATTGTATAAAAATTCTTCTCAAAAAGAATCAAACCAAGAAGTAATCAAACGTTGTAAATTCATTTGTTAAATTCAACATGTTCTCTCACTTATAGTTCAGATAATAGAAATTAAATAACAACCAATTTAATTTTCCATTTATATGTTCTACAACCGCAACACCAAACTCCCCAAAACTCAAATATATATTAAATGAGAAATACATCATCTGACGACAACTTTGAGCCAAACACAAAAAGCCACAGAGCACACCCCATCTCCTCCCCCTGGTAATACGAAATTAAATGCGCATCCCCCTATATGATTCGGGAGAGCCACCTTTCACTAATAGCCATTCAGCGCGGATCGGATGCACTTGTCATACAAGCAGCAAACCACGCTTGCACTTGCCCCTGCCCGCCGCCGCAACCACGTGTTGTCTGCAGCTTTTTCATATCTAGTGGCCCACCACCCCCAAAAACCGAAAACACCACCCCCTGCCTGGGTGGAGTCAGTGCGGGACGAGGGCATTTAAAGGGCCAAAGTGCCGAGGTGGACACTTCATTCCTCGCGATCAGTCCGGACGGGAAATATAAAATGTGGAAACACTCGAAAGAGAGGTCAACGCCGGGGCGGCTGCTGGCAGACTCGGACATCCCTGTCGACATCTTTTCTGTAGACGTCGAGGTTGCAGAGCTGAAATCGCCCATTACGAAATTGGTGAGTGATTTAACTGATTTAATTGTTGAATGAATAAACTTATATTAATTGTTAAATTTGTATTTATTAGAATTTCATTAAAAAAATAAAATCATAGTAAAATCATTAATAGAAGATATTGACTTAAAGCAAAATAAAAATTTGATTATTTTCTTATAGTAGAACCAGAGGGATGATTAATTATGATTTTTGTAAGTTTGAATAAGCAGTTTTTATATTTCTCATAAAACCTTAAAAACAGCAATAAAAAGAATTCACAATTTTTTTTTTATTAAAAACAAACAGGTAATTAAATGATTAATTTTATTCAATACATTATTTCCAGACTTTTGTTAAGTTGACGGGCTCCGGCCGTTTTGACACAACCGCACTTGACGCATCCAAAGGTTGGATCAGGGCCGCCAGGTTGGCTCCTGATTGTCACATGGGCAACGTGCGTATCCAGCGCGGCCGGCGAAAGGGTTGCGTGGCTTTGCGCGCCGTCAGACCAATTTCGGCAGGTGACGAACTCCAACTTTGGTTTTCCGAAGAGCTCTTGGCCGCCCTTAGAATTCCGTCCTACCTAAACCCGGCAAACATCCAAGGTTTGTATATAAATTTCTTTGCTTTTTTTAAAATTATTTGTATTAAAAGGTTAAGGAGAATAAAATCCAATTTAATTAATAATAATACATCGGTTTCTTTAAAATAATTTTAAAAAAAAGCCATTAAATTAATTTGTTCCTTTTTGGCTTTTCTGGAAATAGAAATTTTATAAAAAAAAAATTCAAGTTAATAAATTTTGAATTGAAATATATTGCTGTTTTTTCTTTTAGGTGAAAGGCGGTATGTGTGCCACGAGTGCGGCGCTCTGTTCGAAGCTCCAAACCCTTTGAAGGTGCACTTGGCGCTTGACTGTGGCGCCGACGGATCTGAAGATGACCTGTGGCGCCGCCTCATCACATCCCTATCAGCTCCTGCTGAGACTTTTGGAGCCGTGCCCTTGCACATGCCAACCCCATCAGCCTTCACCCCATGGATCAGAGCACCATCCATGCTAGTCAGACCTCCGCCGCCTCCACCAGCAGCGATCCCGACCGACCTTTCCGCTCACCACGCCCGCATGGAAAGCCTTGTTTCCAGCCTCGGAAAGTCCAAAAAGGGACACGTCTGCCTTTACTGTGGCAAAATCTACTCAAGAAAATACGGACTGAAAATTCACATTAGGTATGCAACTGTTGAATTGAAATTAAAGATGAAATTAACAATTTAATTTTTTTGTAGAACGCACACTGGCTACAAGCCTCTGAACTGCAAATACTGTCTTCGGCCCTTTGGTGATCCGAGCAACCTAAACAAACATGTTAGATTGCACGCCGAAGGAGAAACTCCCTACAAATGTGACGAGTGTGGAAAGGTGCTTGTCAGACGCAGGGACCTCGAGAGACACTTAAAAGCCAGGCATTCTGGTCCTCGCCAAACCTTATGTGGCACTGACACTGAAGACTCTTTGTAAATTAATACAACTTTCTTTAACTATTCTAGTCTCTTATCAAGCTGTACAATTTAAATTATATAAATATTAAATGTCAAAATAAATATATTTGTGATCAAAAGAAACCGAATTAATTTCAGAAACTATTATATCTTTTAAATAATTAATTAATACTAAAAAAAGCCTAGATATAAAAAAATGACTTAAAGGAATAAATATTTTCTTGCACTTTTAATATTCAGCCCAATCCTAGTCAAACTTTTATAAACAACAAGTTAACAGTGATTTTTTGAAAAAATATTCCATAAAATGAGAGACATGCTCAGCTTTATTGACATAGGCTTACAAACAAAGGGAAGGCATTGCTTACGAAGATTTTGCTGCAAGCCTTTTGTCGCGCTCTTCCGCAATGCTGAGCTTGACGCCCTTGCCCTTGGGCAGCGACACGTACGCTTTGCTGCCCTTGCCAATGACGAAAACGTTATGCAATCTGAAATACATTAAAAAACAATTTAGTTTTGACTTTCAATAAATCAACTTTAGGAAAATTTACCTAGTGGCAAAAGTATGTCCTTGGGAATCCTTGATGTGAACAATGTCGAAGGATCCTGGATGTCTTTCCCGGTTGACGATGGCGCCAACTCGCCCCAAGTTACAGCCTCCTGTGATCATGCACAAGTTGCCTGAGGAGGAAAAAAATTCATTAATATGATAGCTGAGAATACTTTTGAAAAATCATTTAGATTTTGAGAAAAAAATGTATCCCCTCTGGGTAATGCCATTATGAAAAAATATCAAAACGACGACCTTATGAACGGATTGTTGCTTTAGGCTGCACTTTGACTCTTTAGGACTTTAATAAATCCTAACGAGCTTCGATAGAGCCAAAATTTTTTTTTTTTTATTTGAAGAAAATAATCACCTGAGTCAAATTTGATGCTATCCATGATTTTGGAAGTGGCAATTTCCAACTGGATGGTGTCGTTGACCTTGATGATGGGGTCGGGGTATCTGATGGTGCGGCCGTCATGGGTCACAAGGAAGGGAATGCCTTTGGGGCCCGTCTGCACCCTCTTCACCTTGCACAACTTGTACTATAAAATAAGAATAAATTTATTAGACCAGGTTTAAAGGATTATGATTAAAATGAAATCTGATTTAATTAATTTGTTTCAGTCCGGATTGAGGATAAAAATGATAATTAGACATTGAAACCTCACCTAGAACTGACATTTTAATTTACTTCACCGATGACGACCTCAGAATGTAAATTAGCATTCCGTGGCGCTTTTGGGAAGTGAGGTAAACTTGCTAATCTGGACCCATATTTACTTGAGAAATCCAGAATTGCAAGTTGTAGTAATTTTCAGTAAATTTACCTTGGCCTCTTCGGCAGTAATGCGGTGGATGGTGAAGCGTCCTTTCACGTCGTAGATCAGGCGGAAAAATTCGCCAGTCTTTTCAATAGTGACAACATCTAAAATTCACAAACGCACAGTAAATAATCGGCTAGATTAAAATTGCCTAAATTTCTCACCCATGAAACCAGCAGGGTAGTTGGGGTCGGTGCGCACTTTTCCGTCCACCTTGATGTGTCTCTGCATGACGATCTTGGTCACCTCAGACTTGGTCAGCGCGTACTTGAGCCTGTTCCTCAGGAAAATGACGAGGGGCAGCGACTCGCGCAGCTTGTGGGGGCCGGTGCTGGGCCTGGGGGCGTAAACGCCGCCCAGCTTGTCCAGCATCCATGCCTTGGGCGCATTCAAACGCTTCAAGTGCTTCTTCGGACCACGAGCCTAAAATTACGCACAAAAAATTAATGCATAAGAAAATAGATACAAATAGAAAGCGTAAAATGCAGTTTTCGGAATATTTGTTTCGGTCCGGATTGAGGATAAAAATGATGATTAGACATTGAAACCTCACCTAGAACCGATTTATTTTAATTTCCTTCGCCGATGACGACCTCGGAATGAAAAATTGCATTCCGTGGCGCTTTTGGGAAGGTATTTTGCCCGAAATTGAGGGAAAGCCTTAACGCCGTGGTATGTAAACAACTGCTCAAAAAATTCTATCCAGGCGATCTTTTAGCAAAACGAACAAATTTAAAGTTCTTTCCGTAAATTCCCAAGCGAAAATTAAACCGTAAATCGAACCAAAGAGGAAAAAGTTTAGAAAAACACGCTGGCCGAATTTGTTTACGTAGAGCGTGAGCCAGGCGTGGATTGACAGGTACTTTCGGACCCAGTTTCACCTTGAAATAAACTCGCACGGCCCAAAATACGGGGCGATAACGGCAAAAAGAATATCCAAGAACATTTCGGTTGAACCCGAAAATAAAAAATTCGACCGGTTTCACTGATGATTGCGGATTATTCGGAATGTCTTGCGGCTTTACTCACCATGTTCGTGGGGTCACCGGAAAAGAACTACACGTTGGTCGTTGGTGGCGCCTGCGCATGCGTGCTCGAGGAAACAGCGACGCAACGATTCTCCACTCGGCCGCGCCAACTCGAGTGGCGCGAAAGTGGCTGACGTACTGATGCATGCACACTTGCACAGCATAGAGATGAACTATAAGAAGAAGAAAAAAACTCTTTTTTTAGAGGAAAAATCGGGAAAAATATTAAAATATTGACGAAATCAAATCCTTTCAAAAATATCATAGCTTCGTCAATTTTATTTAAAATTAGAATAACTTAATTCAATGACATTGGATTATATCTACTGGTGTCAGAATGAGTTTGGTAAGAATTAAATCACCAAGAATTAACAAATTTACTCATATTATGCGTAATTGCGTTTAGTAAAAACTGTGGAAGAATATTTTTTTTCATTATATTGACTTGATAAATCAAACTCGCAGGTGTATCCGTTGATGAGTTTTATTTCACTGTTGTCTTCATTCAACAATGATGCTGCAAACAAAATTTGAGAACTATACAAATTCCAGTTGAATTTATTCAACCTCACCAAAAATTAATTACAAAATGAGAGCGCAAATTTCATATCCAGTAAAACACTAACTCTGAAAAGTATTCTTTAAACTTCTTCAGATTCATTATTCCAAAAAACTTGCAGATTGAAATTTTTGAAGTATATTGAAAAATTATTATTGACAATCTATCATCTTTATTTAAATTTTATATTATCAATCAATCTTGAAGGTATAAACGCTTCCTAAACATTTCATTTTGACATGTTTTGTAACTATAAAACATCACAGACATCACTTACAATTTTTATACACGATGTATTTAGTAATTCCAACTTCATTCCAGATTTTACTAAATTATTTTTGGATTTTGATATGATCATACATTTTTAGTTAGAATTATCATTCTTAATTTTCATCTACAACAATGCTTTTTCTTACATAATTTTGATCATCACATCATTTTGCCAATTGAAACTTAAAATTTTGTAATAAAAATGCACACGACTATTTATACTCAAATATGAATTTGAATCAATTAATTTGTATTTCATAGATTTCTGGGAAATACAAGAAAAATTTAGAAATTGGGCATGTTTATATAAATTGACTATAATTAAATTGAATTGCATTATTGGAAAAAATAAATTTCCTCTACAAGAATTATTTTCTACAAAGTTAATATTGTGGGACTTACAAGGACTAAAAAAGCATGGAAAGGTATATCTGCAAGGTAGAAAAATAATTTGCAAAAAATTAATATAAAATGACTGTCTTTTATCTCATGAGCAATCATCACAAGAATGAGAGAAAAAAACCATAACCATGGGGTCAAAAGTTGCTAAAGTCACTCTCTGACTTTGTACATCCTCAACTACAGCGCAGGAGATCAAATAAATCTTTGGCTAAAAATTGCGGCCTAGCTTTCCTCTTTTCATAAGCGGGTGACCTCGGACTTTTCGACCATCGACGGCGGCCGACTTTTGGATTCGTTGGTTCGCTCGATGCTGCTGTTGCGGCTCAGCATTGGCGGCGTGTTGCTCACCACCGGCTGAGAGTTGTAGAAGATGCTGTCGATGGACTTCCTCTGCACCGAGTTGTTCAGAAAGTGCGACGGCGGATTCTCCTGCAGAGGCGAACCGACGGCCCCTGCCTCCAGACACTCACAACTCAGACTTGACTCAAAAGTTCCACCGCCGGGAGTCGCACTGCCCGAGATGAGATTTTCCGTTGACTTGGCACCTGGATTGGATGAGGGTGTTGGTGCCCTTTGCTGCAAAACGTAGGGTGCACCTTGCAGACGCTGCAGCATGTTGTACTGCTGTTGTTCGTACTGCTGCTGAAGCGCACTCTTGTAGGCCGCCTGAAAACAAAATAAAAAATTATAAAGTTGTTTGTTACCAACTAATATAGTACAGAAAGCAAAGTTAAATTTCCATTATATTGAAAACAAAATTAATGATATCATTTTTATTTAAATCACAATAATCAGTTTTAAGTTATAAATAATTTAAGGCTGGAGGTCTTATTCTGGAAGGGTGAAATTGAATGATAAATTTTAATATTCCTCCCACAGAATTAGACCCCGGTTCTCAATTTCAAGGAGTTTTGTCTTTAATAAAAAACAAAAATTGTAAAATTTTAGTCAATTGAACAAAAAATTAATGGGGATATTCTCATGCTAAGTGGGAAAAATTGGATGGTAAAAAATTGACAATTTTTGTTAATGTTTTATTAAAAGTTGTTAAAAAAAATTTTTTTTTTTTATTAAAAATAGAAAAGTATTATGTATTTACTTTTTACATAATATTCAAACAATACCATTTTTTTATATTTAAATTTTATTAAATATTTGTATCAGTTTATTTTATCTTTAAAAGAAACATGTATTGATATTTAATATAAATAATTTTTTTTATTGATTTTAAAATTTTTTTAAGTGCTGAAGGCCGTCGGCGTCAAACATAATTCATAATAGAAGTTCAAAAGTGTTATACAATGTTGCTCTTGATGTTATAGTTTGTTCTACTAAGTAAATATTGTATTCAAGTTCAAAAATGAAAAATATCTTCAAATATTGCAATTCAATTAATAAAACTGAAAATAAATTTTAAGATATATCATGCATTTGAGCGCCAATTCTGTATGTAAGAGGAATTTACCTCTGCAAATCATTTAGTTGGAACTTTGATTTGTAATAAAAATGCATTAGGGTTTCGGGTCTACTGCTGTTCTTACTTAGTTATAAAATTTGGCAAAAAATAATTATTCTTGTCTTAAATTCTAAATACAAATCAATGTATAAAATTTTAATTTATCTAGAGCAATTGAATGAAAACTGGGGTAAAAAATCAATGACGCAAAAAAGACCCAATCAATCCTCAATGGAGCGTATTTGGTCTGCTATAAAAATTAAACCCTTTCAACATTTGAATTTTGTTTAAAAATTTAATGAGTACCTTCTGTGCTGCTTTGTTCCTTGCAGCCTGCTGCTGATTGACTGTGTCCGAGTAACCATATCCAAAGCCATACCCTCCGAACGCCTTCGTGGTCAGGTTGTCCCAGGACTTGGGTTTGTAGGGTGGCCCAATAGGAGTGCCGGCCTGGTCGTAGTGTGGCTGGTTCCTCTGCTGCGGCGACTGGTGTTGCTTCTTGAGAGAGGCGTGCTGGACGTGCTGGTGGGACTGCGTGTCCCAGTACAGGGTGTCCGTGCTGATCGAGGTAGAGTACGAGGTGAGGGTGGTGTCTTCGGCGCTGCTGATCTCGCTGGAGGCGCACGAATGGAGGCTGCAGTGACTGGCGGGGGTGATGCTGTACTTGCGCGCGGTGCACGTCTCGGACAGTTGTTGTCCGGGCAGCGGCTGGGACGGCATGCTCGCAGACGTCGGCAGAGGCTTCTTGGGCACGGGATTAAATTGGGTCACTGACAGCACCGCGTGGCCCACCAGAGGCACTCTGTAAAGTTTCTCCCTCCAACCTGCGGAAAAACAAGTTCAATTATTTTTGCTTTTTCCTAGTTAGATGGAAGGGTTTGTGGATGCAAAATACAAAAAAAATTATAATAAAGTAATAATAATAACGATAATAATAAAAACAATAAAGCTGATTGCCTTCAATTTAATAGCAGTTTTTGAGTAGATTAAAAACTTGAATTCATTTTACTTTTTTTACAGAATTTAACAATAAGATTGAAATTCTTAACTTTTATAGACCAAATGGACCAAATTTTTTTGCATAACTTTTCTATTGACACACTAATGTCATAGGTCACTTTTTAGTTGCCAATACCACCTGGTGAAAAAACTCAAAATTTGATCCCTTATTTTTCAAGGTATAGAAAAATGCATCAAATTGAATTTACTAGATTTTACGACTTAAAAAGGAATTAAATTTTTTTCTACAAAAATTTGCAAATATTCAATATTTTTCACCTTTCAAATCTTTGGGCTTTGGCGGTTTTGGTGGTTTGCCGTTCTGCTGCACATTTTCGTCCTTTTTGTTCTTCTTCGACTTCCTCTTTGAGCTGTTGCTGTTGGACACGCATCTTGGATCGCAACAGGGACTGCTGAGGTCGTACGTGTCAGTCGAGCAGTCTTTGCTGTGCTTCACACAAGGGTTGCAAGAGTTGTTTTTGGAGCTGTTTGAACCGTCGTCCTGCACCTCGTTGCCCGAGTTCCTCCTCTCGGCGCCATCCAGCACCTCTTGTGAACTACTCGCCGAGCCACTCAACTGTTGAGGTGTAAATTTTTAATTAGTGTCACGCGTTACATCCTCATCAAAATGTTAAAGAACCTCAAAAAATATTTACTCTGATAATATAAAATTTGAGAAAAGAAAAACACTAATTTTTTACTTTGATAATATAAAATTTAAGAAAAGAAAAACACTAATTTTTTACTCTGATAATATAAAATTTAAGAAAAGAAAAACACTAATTTATAAAATTATAATTTTTTTTTTATTATTTTGTATTTGTTGCCAATTTTGTACATTTGTATATATTTGTATCAAGAATAGACAGACTTAGGAAACTTATTTTGAAAATCCGAGTAAATGAACTTTTTAAAAGATATATGTTAATTGAAAAACAGTAATAATATTAAAATAAGGTTTACACTTCTTCAAAAAAAATTATCAACTAATCATTTTATCTAATTTTGGTATATTTATGAAATAACTTCAATTTTACTATTAATTATAAATGCTTAAATTTGTCCGCTTTTGATGGATTTCATTAATTACCTGATTAGTCGGTTGCAGCTGATAGTAGATTGGTTCAGGTAGGTGAGCCTGGTGTGCCGCTGGGACCAGGTAGAATCCTCCTGGCTGCCGATAGTACACCTCATACGCAGTGGTGGCTTGAACTCTGCCGGCAGGTTCAGCCACGACAACGCTGGTCATCGAGTTTGAGCTCGGCCAGTCGAGGTACTCGGCGCTGCCACTGCAGCTGGCCGGAGGAACGTACTTGGCCCTGGCTGGCATCAGGTAGCGACAGCCTCCGTCCAATGCATACTGAAATTTAACAAGATTTTTATATTAATTGGGTTTTTTTACATTTTCCCCTTGCAAATTTTAATAAATTAATAATTTAAGTATCACAGATTAAAGTCGATAAAATTAAATATTTAGTCAAGTCACATATGAATCAAATTTGATCACAGAAGTTAAAAATAATTTTTTTGATTGATTTCAATAATTATTCCTTTTTACTTTTAAATGATTCACATAAAATTAGACAGAAAAGAAGAAAAAGGATAAAGAATGAGAACAAATTGATACACAAATAAATTTTTTGTTGGCAATTATATAATAATTGATCATAAAATTATCATAAAAAGCTCAAGCTGTCACAAAAATAGCCTGTCGATAACAACTTATTGGTTGCCATTAAAGGTTGTTATCCCATTCTCGTTATACAACCGGCATGCGATTGGTGGAACAAGCAGCGGAATGGAAAAATAATCAGATTTCACCGCCTTATTATACGATATACGATCAGAATGCCATTATGGGCCGGCGCGCCAATAAATCAATAAGAGCGTCTGCGTGCTCATCACTATAGCTGGTTTTGTGAATCAAAGCGGAATAACAATTTCTGAATTTGCGCGCATACTTGATACTGAGCTGTTCTGGACAGGTCGTCGGAGCTTTGAGTGGGCCAGGGGTCTGCGTGCAGCAGGGTGGTGGCCGTGGGTGCGTGGGCAGCCGCAGAGGCTTTTTTCCTTGCTGGCAAACTGTGGCTCTTCCACTTGCCGGCCAGCAACTCGCGTTCCTTCACCGTCAACCGCTCCAGCTCGGCCGTCCTTTCGGTCAGCAGCCTTTGCAGAGTGATGTATCTCATGTGTAGCTCAACCTAAATTAAAAAAAAAAAGATTTGTAAAATTAAATTATAAAAAGTTCAGTTTGTGATAGATAACTAAAAAATTAAAGCATTAAAATTTATAAAAAGTTTTTAATTAATATTTTGGCTTTTGAAGTGGATGAAACTTTTTAAGTAAAGCAAAATATTGTAAAAAAATTTAATATGAATGCTAAGGCACGCTAAGGATAACTTTGATAACCATTGAGTCTCATGATCAGTTCAAATTAAATTCTTGTTAATTTGTTAGAAAACCACATCAGAAGAAGACAGGAATTCAATTGAAATTGCAAAAAAGCGGTCAAAAAAATAAACTTTTCTACTTCTTTAACCTGAAAAAAATTTGAAATATATCAGCACGAAAGTCTTTTCTGATGGAGTAATAATTGGAAATTGGGGATATATATTAAGAAAATTTTCAGCATTTTACTCAAATTTTAAAGGTTTTGGTTTTCAATTCAAAATTCAAAATTGATTAATTTTTAGAAATAAGTTGGCACGTGGTTCTACCCACTTTTTAAATTTTTTTTATTTCCAGCAGGATTTTTATTATGAATTTCACAATCTGTGAGGAAGAAATTGTTGAGTAAAATGTTGATCAAAGCGTGTAATTTTATTTATTTTTTTTAAGGAAACTTTGACCACTTCGACTAAGTAAAACTTTGATTGCTTTGGGTCCATGACAAAAACTTTTGCATTATTTGGCCAAAAGGAATGTTAATTGCAAGTTGCTGCTGCGGCACAAATTGCACCGCAATAGTGCGGAAACGGACGGGCGAAGAACTTTAGTCCTGTCGAGGAATTCGCAAGGTCACGTGTCAGCAGTATTTCGCGTGTACAGCATAATTAGCCATTCCAAAGTGACATGCGGTGCCTTGCATACCAAGTATGCCCCGCATGAGTGTGTCGTCATTGCTGGCGGAAATTAATGTTTGTCTGGCCATTTATGGTGTCGTTTATATTTTTAATTTTAAATTTTAGCGTTCCTGACCAAAACGGACGTGCTAACGACCCGGTTAAAAATAAAGCATTTACTTTTTTCGTGGAATTTATTTTATTTTTGTTTTTCTACTGCTGTAGAAAGATTAATTTTTTTCATTTGAGTTATGGATAAGGTAATAAAAAAAATGAATGCGAGGCACAAAATGTATAAAGCACAAAACTATTTTCGGCTGGAAAAAATTCGATTAAAAAAAATGATCTATTGAACAAAAAAGGGACTTTTTCCAGATTTTTTTTATTTTTTCCCTTTTTTTCTTTAAATATAAATATAAAATACTGCAAATTCTAAAGGCTGAACCAACAAAGCACCTTTTATTTTGAAAACAAAATTCGACAGATAATAATGGTCAGTTATAATCTTTTCTGCAAACGGTACTTTATGCTTCATTAGATAGAGGCACAAATATCTTCAAAACCAACTATGAATTCTGCCCACTCGCAGTAATTTACTGACTCTGTCAGCAGAAACAGAGTTTTTGAACAAGGTTGAAATTAAATTACTGGTGCTTACGCTCCGATTCAAAATTCATCGTCGAGCAAAAGACGAAAAGTGTCACGCCGGCACTTTCCGGAGGGTAATCCGTGCAGAATAGATGGAGCAAAGTTAGTTGGGCAACTTTCGGCGTTTCCGCCATGAAAAATTAATTGGCGAGACTCTGGAGCGCGCGCGGTTATTTGCATAATGAAGCCGCGCGACTCTTTCATTCTGGGTGAGGCGGCCTTAATTATTGATGTTCCATTTACACAGGGACTTCTATATATTTTTTGTCTCGCAGAGAAGAGTGACGAGGCGCGCGGTGTTTCCATGGCGACTCTTTTGAGCAGCTGATGATTTCGCGATGCCACTTGCCTTCTAATTGGATGTATGTCTGTTTTACTACATATTGACACATGTGAATGAAAAGCCGACGACTTTTTGTTGTTTCAGGTCAGCTCGGAAGCACGCGAAGCGCGTTCAAACGACAAAATAAATAGAAAAGCCGCTTCCTTTCAATATTTGCGAATCGAGTAAAATCAAATTATGAGTGACCCATAACGTTCGTGTAAAAACTACTCTAGCAAAAAGGGCAATTTTTAGAGGTAAAACTGGGAAAAGCCTTTTTTTAATTTTTTCAAATTTTGAATCTCAATAAATATTGACGGCCCCTTATTTAATATCATTGATTTTTTTTAATTCTAGTGCTGCAATTTGTACTAACTATACTGTCATGAATTGAAAGCAGTAAAAATATTCTACAAAAGATGTTTTTGAAAATCTAGAAATAATTTTAAAATAATCCAAAACCATCTTTTTTAGTGTTTTTAACTATATTTACAATTAGCCTTTTATAATTTGAATATATATAAAATTAATTAATTTGAACAGATTTATCTGTTCAGTTCTCATGGGTTGAATTAATTTTAACTAATGAATCATAGATTAAAAGCAAAATGGAACCATCAAAACGTGACGTCATCGTGCTGTTCGCACCATGCATCTCTGGTGCTGTGACACAAGATTTGTATTTATTAATATGAGCAAAATTTAATTTTCAAAAAGAATAATTATTCAGTCTTCAAAAACACAAGTTGTTTTGTTTTGAAATAATATTAAAAGGAATAATTCTTAATAATCAATATAATTATAAAATAAATTTATATTTAAAATAATATTTTCTTCCGTTGAAAACTATTTAACAATAGCCTTGAAAGCCTGTTTAATATAAAAAGTTAGTTTCAACAAAACATATGTTTCGCTGTGGAAAGTCAATTTGCAAAGTGCTAGACCGCTCTCACCGTTCGTTTTGGCCATAAATTGTTGCCAAGGGGCAAATATTACCGCCCACGCCATAACTAATCCTCCCCAGGAAGGAGCCTTGCGCTGCCGCCGCCGCTGATATTGATTGCGTAAAAAACAATAAAGGGCTCGTGTGTGTAAAGCGAGTGGTTGGTTCGTTGCCAAGCGCGTGTACGTGCGTGTTCGAGGTACTTTTGCGGAATAAAAAACATACGTGTAGAACTTGCATATCAAGCAGGGGAAAAAACACCCACCTTTCGTACGCAGTCTTCAAAGAGCACAACCATTCGCATGCGCAAATCACAGTTTTTGATGAACGAGACGAGAGTTTTGTGGTCCGCTTTCTCCATATCGACGCCATTGATTGATAAAATCACATCCCCTGTGGAGCACGGGAAAATAATTAATAATCGGCAAGAGAGAGCAGACCAGGTTAGGTCGCCTCTCCGGAGAGAGAATTGCGCCCGTGATAGGGCAACAGGTTTCAATAATCGCATTGGAGAGAGAAAGAGAAAATGTGCTTGCAGAGAGCCATGACTCGGCGCAAAATTCCTCCTTTTGTAACGACGGCAACCCTCCATGATCAATCTATTATTGAGCTGCCGGACAAAAGTTCGGTAATTACTGCTCCCGTGGGGCAAGAGTTCTGACAGGTAAAAGACAAATTATTGAGAGAGGACAATATCGAAGAAGTTCGAAAGACGTCTTTGTCATTGTGCCAATTTTTCTTAAAAAAATCCCCTTCATGAGCTATAAAAAAAATCAGTATGTCTTTAGTTAAAATTTCCATTAATAATCTCTTTAATATTAAAATAGACAAAATTTTGTGACTGAAATCTATTGAGAAATTCACACTCCTGCTCCCATTTACCGAGTCTTTCTATTCCAACCAAAAGCAATTAATTTGAATCTTATTAAAGTCCGTCTTGGATGTTCCTAAATCACTATTAACTAAAAAAATTTATAATCCTTTGGATGAATCCCTGTTTCTCAACACTTAGGAGAGGAGTTTCTGTTTTTTTCGATGGTGATTTTCAATAGTCATGAAATTTTGAACATATTGTGTTGATTTGAATTGAAAAAATGAGACTATCATTAATTAAATAACTTGGCACAATTTATTTCCTTTGTACTGATTATGAAGAAGGATTAGGACTAGTAATTGAATTAAAATTAATTTCAAACACAAACATACGGAACTCAATTAAAACTTTGGGACGGGGAATTCAAAGCTCGTTGTAAAGCTCGCGGGAAAACTTTCTCCAAATTGAGTGAACGCGTGAACTTGCCCCGGCGAAACTAATCGATTTGCTGCAAAAAGAGCGCGCACACCCACCCGATGCAAACCGTAAACATATAATTGAAAAACTTTGGCCTCCCAAGTTAAGCACCCTATGCCAACTCGCGAATATTTATTTTTGCTCTTTTCCGGTCAAAGTTTTTTATCTTACCTTCTCTCATTCCAGCTCGAAAGGCAGGTCCGTCGTAGTCGACGAAGTCAACGTAAGTTATCACCTCGACCTCTTGTTCCCTCTTGTAGTGGATGCCGTAGCTCTGAGGACACACGGCCAGGTATAAAAGATAAAATTGATTTGCAACAATGACCGTTGGAAAAGGGCGTACAGGACGGCGGAGAGATAGAAATAGAAAGAAGTGGGCGGCTGTCTTTTGAACTTTATACGCTCAGAATCAGAGGTCTGACAGTTAAAAGAAATAAGAAATTGGATTGTACGTAATAGCCCTTTCATGAGATGGCTACAAAAACGAAATAGAAAAAAGGAAAGTCCTTTTTTTCTTTGGATTATTTCAAAACTTGGAACTCTCGTTTTAAGCACATATAAAATGTTGACTGCTTGACTGAAATATTTAAATCTAGAAAATATTACTAATTATTTTATGTGAAAAAAAAAATTATTGTTTTCAAAAATTGTATGTAAACAATGTAATGTAACAATAGACAAATAAACAACAATAAAAAATGCGGATTAACGCAATTAATTGCAAAATATGATATTCCGATTATTGCTGTTTATCTTTTGCTTTGCAAATTATATAGCATCACACTTAAAATTCCTTTTTTTCAAAACAATGTATTTGAGAAAAAAGGAACTGTTGTACAAAACGGCACCAGATATTTACATTATTGGAAGATATTAAGGACTCCTTATTGACATAGTCAAATCAAGTCTTTACAACAATGGTGATTAAAATTTCCAATTGTCTTTCAACAATCGCAAAAATCTGTTTATATTGTTGTAAGGACTTGATTTGACTATGTCAATAAGAAGTCCTTAATTTTCCACAAAATATAATTTATATCAATCATTTACATTATCATTAAAATCTAGAATCAATTTAAAATCAATTAAAACGTCATAAAACGGAAAAATAAAACACAATTAAAAAAAAAATAGTTTACAAGTTATTTTTTTAGAAAGTCCATTAGAAGTTTCTGAATCAAGTAAAAGTTCAGCTGTAGATTATGTACGTTTTTGCTACATACCTGTAGTATTAAACTAATAGTTCACCAATTTTAATAAACTCAAAGTAAATATCAGATAAATTTTATTAAATTTTTGTTTTGATCACAGGCCAATAATTGGCATAATTGTTCTTCAATATCCATTTGCCAGACTCTTTCGCGAAAAATTTAAGTAAATAATTTCAAAATATAAGAAATATTATCAATAGTTTTATTAAAACAGCCTTGCAGTTAATTAATTTCTCGCTCAGTAATGCGACGCTCGCACCACCTATTCTTCCGATAAGATAAAATTCGAGTTCATTGGAGCGGCGCTTTTTGGCCTCGTCATTCACAAATGTAACGGAGATTTTTACGAAGCGGCCTGCATCGCAATTTACGTGGCCTAAAGTGGTGGTTGGCCGAAAACTGTTAAAAGCAATCGATAAGCACCCATTCGCGCGCACAGCACAAGGAGAAAAAATCTCGGGGCTGCCGCGAATTCCGAGAGCAGGAAACAGTCTGCGTCGCATTGATTTTCGCCAACCGCCCGTGGCAGAGACAAAAAGCATCACGGCCTCTCACTTTCCGGAAAAAAAGGATAAAAAAAGTTTTGCATGTCGCAATACGTCTGTTGCAAACGTAATGAGACGAGAGGTAGGCAACACGCGTGCCAGCAGAATCAAAGGCTTGCCGTCGGCAGATAGTAAATCAATAACTGGGTGAACATACGAAATGGACCAGCGCCGGAGCCGCCTAGGTGTTCTCTCGCTTACATATCATTTCCATCCCATTTTCCTCGCTTTCTCGCAAAGTACTTGAGAGCGGAAAAGTTAAATTCCGGGAACCCCCTTATTGTCGCAAAAATAATTTTTTGCTATATCCAAAAATTAAATTATTCAATAGAAAATAAAATGCATTTTATTTGTTTTATCAGAAAGCACGTAAAAATTTAAGGTCCCTGTAATTAACAAAATCATTATGTAATTCTATTCTTTACAGGAACTTGTAGTGCCATTGAAAATATTCCCTTGAGTATTGATTTCAAATGGGAAGTAAGACCAATAAAATGCAAATTAAAAATTCAACTTGCAAAAATAATATTTTTTTCTGCAATTATTTGATATTAAAATTTTTTATGAGTTTTATAAATCGAGAGCATTAGCAAAAATCAAAATTAAAAGTTTCGGAGTAAAGAAAAGATACAATAAAGAAGAGGCCTTATCAATGGTTGAAAAAATTTATTTTTTCAAAATTATTGTACTTATGAATTCTAATTAAGGGTCTTCGCACAACATCTCTCCAAGCCTATTGACAGCTGGATCGCAAATTGAGTCAACGAAGTTTGCTCTGCTTGGCTTGTACCGAATGCAGCTTTCTTTGGTATCATTGATGTATAAAGGGTATCCCGGTGACCATAGTGAATCATCAAAGGGGATGCCGCTAGGCTCCCATATGTATTCATTTGAACCTCTTCGCTTGATACCATTTGTCCAAAAAACTCGATTAGCATAAAATCCTATAAGTGAAAATCAGTGAAATTCTTAGTTAGACATTTTGATCAATACTAACCCGGAGCATTGATGAAGTACTCGCTAATGATCGCTTGTTTCGCTGGGTCTTCGAAAGAAATTGGAATCATCCCAGCGCGACTGCAGTAATACCGTGCAGTGCTGATGGGCTCAGTGTATCTATCAACGAAGTAATATTTGCCATCAATCAAGTGATACGTGCCGGGGTCTGTATAATATATCTTTGTTCATTTTAAATTCCAATTGATTTTCACATGACAACTCACCCCAATCATTGTTATTATCGGCAGGAACCACTCCCTGTTAAGAAGTGAAAATAATTATATTAAATAAAAAGCTGCAAAGGAGACTTACATTTTCAGCGGAAATTGCTCCGAAGCAAAGGAAGATTAAGCCAAATGCTGGAATGTTCATTTTCCAACTAGATTTTTTTCAAATGTCTCCTTAAAGTCCTCAATACCATTCAATTTATACGGAGGTTGCCACTTCAAATGATTACTTATCAGATTTGAGTAGCATGACTGTAGTAATTTTCTCTTATAATCTATTTTCATCATCTCCACGATGATAATTTACACAAAAACTTTGTGAATAAAGTGCACATTAGTTAGCTGTTTTCTTTAGAGGTTTTAATTAAGTACGCTTAAAAATAGAATAAGTATTAAAACTAAAAAATTCTGAATTTTAGCATTATATAATAATTCAATAGAATTAAATATTGAAATGATATAATTATTCAAGTGCACTATTTTTCACTACGGGGTTATCAAGTCTGCTATTTTTCCTTGATCAAATGCGATTAAAGCACTAATTGCACGTGAGCAAAATAAACTGCTATAAAGTTGTTGAAGTTGCAGAAATCAAAACAACTCAATTCAATGAGATATATGGAAATGTCAACGAAATAAAAAAAAAAATTGATTTCAACACTTTGGTTTTGCGTTGAATCCAAGAAATGACGCTTTTGCTCTCAGTGTGCCTGTGCAGTAATTTGAATAGACTTGGATAGTGCATAAATTCCTTTTCCTAATTACCTGCCACTTGACATTAAACACGAACTTCATAATAAAAAAAAAAAAAAAATAAAAAAACTATTTCAATGAAAATCAGGAAATTTCTGGTACGTCTTTCAAGTCTCCTGTCACTTGTGACTATTTCAGAATGTCATTTTCAGGTCGTTTTCTGACAAATAAATTTCTGATTAATAACGGCGACCCAAAATTCTTGGGTGGTGCGTTATGGGATGAGATGTGCATTCATTTTTCTTCTCTTTTCTCATTTTTTTATTTTTTTCCCTTTTCTTTGTCGCTCTCTGGCAAACGTTCCGAAAACAATAAAAACGAGTCGGAGCGTGAAAAAGAAATGCGAGAGAGTTTTTTTTTCGCGACCGCCCCCGGAAGATGCGAGACAAAAGTTCTTGTGCGGCGAAGCAGATTTATTTTGCTCTGTTTCTTTTCATCCCTCGTTGTTGCATAACTAAGTTAGGCAACCCTCTCGAGCCAACAACAACAACACGAGGAGATGCTCTTTTTGTGTGCTGCATTCTCGCTATTTCAGTATTCACTCGGCTTTGTTAATGAAGGCCACTTTTCTTTTGTGCTTTGCTACTAATTGACGTTTTTACTCCCGAGGTTTAATTGCTGCATGCCCTGGATTTATAAAGTAGCTAAAAGGGTAAGAACAATTTCAGCTTTACAATTAAAAACAAATGAGAACGTTCTAGAGTTTTTTTTATAACAGTTTGGAATAAATATGAAATCTTTATTTTTGAAATCTTAAGCGCATTATAAGAGATTTTTGCAAGACATAATACACATGTAAGTATAAAAATGTCTTTTAAATTAATCTCTGTTGTTGATGGATTATGACAGAAATTGGGAATCGTCAATTTATGCACTTAAAATGTTTTAACTTGCTGGTAAAAAAAAAGTTTATTTATAAATTATTTTTGTATTTGAAAGTCAAAATAAAATTCCCTTTGCTCTCTAGGAGTGTAAAAATCCTGGAAAGAAAAAAAAATCTTTTGCGGAAAATATTATAGCTGCAAAGGAGTAAAGGCCGCAACCCCTTGGTGCCGCAACCCCTTGGTGCCGCTTCCCCATTTTTAGCTCTTTGCCAAACTTGCCACAAATCGACTTGGCTGAAAAATGAATTCAAAAAGGTGTCTTTTGGGAGAAGAGAGAATCATTTATTCAAAAGCAGCCCAGACGCCACATTATTTCTCAGAATTTCGCGTGTCTCGCTCGCGGCGCCACGCGTTTGATTCAAGTTTTATGTCCTGCGCCGGGTCTTGGCTGCGTCAATAATTAAATGTACGAGATTGGCAAAAGCATCGGGCCTGCGTACGTAAAGTACTCCATGCCATGGCGTGCGCCGCAGACTGCTTTTGCCGACGGCCATCTAAAAAGGACCACTGCGCACAGAGATTTTCTTTCCGACCAGTCCTTCCTTTAATATTAACAATTTCGTCCTCCCGTTCTGTGCAAAAAGAATGCTCTTATCTTGTAAATGGAAGGCCAGCGCAGTAAAAATTTCATCTCAAAAGTGAGGGTTATCTTTTTGATTCACCATGTGCAAAATAAACTGCTGTTGGCTTGTTAACAAAAGCGCTCGATGATTCGAGTTGCACAAAGCAAAACAACGAGATATATGTGAGACTTTGCAAAGAAATAATGTAAACGAAACGTTTTGGTGTTCAGTGGGATGACAAAAAGGACGCTTTTTGCTCTTAGTGCGCGGTAATCTCGTCTGAACAGTGTATAAATTCGTCATTTTGCCGTGAGCAAAAATGTTGACGGGTGATGTGAGCAAAAAAGGGACGTACACAATGCGTACATTGTCAGCTTCAATTACGGGGATGGAAGAGCGGTTGTCTCCGTATAGTGTTTTATTTGAGTCCCCCGCGTGTATTTTCCTTACTACTTGTTTTCTACTAGTAGTACTGACTTTTTTTGACAGAAAATTCCAAAACGTTTCGCATCATATTATAATTAAAAAAAAAATTATTTAAAAAAAAAAAATTTTTTTAAACGATCATAAAGTCTCTTTTCTTTTTTCCCCGTGTTTCGATTTAGGACGGTTTATTTTTTCCTCTTAAAACAAATGCAAATAATATTATGCGCAAATCTCTAGTTCGAATAAACTTTTGTTAAAACGCATTATCAGGTAAAGCTCCATTCTGCGATTTCGTTCTTTTTGCTCCTCTTTCACGTCAAACTTGCGTTGAGGCGTAATTTTCCGACTGGGAAATCTACATCCTTTATCCAACTTTCAGCGTGTTCAATTTCGAGCGCCAATTAGTCCGACAAAGCTTCCGCTTTTGAATTAGCTTCCGTCTGACCTGCTCGGCGCCGGCAAAAAGTAACGCAGAGTAAAGAGGGCGCGGGAGCTAAACACATTTTAAAACATTCATTTCATGAATTTTTGCTTTTTTTGTAATAACCTCAATAAATTCATAAAAATCAAATATTTAAAATAAGCAAGTCCTCAAACCAAAGTTGTGTTTTGGAGATTTCCGTGATGTTTTTGGAATAAGAGGGCATATGATGTCATGTTTAGGCAGATATGTACCTGCCGAGAGATTAAGACGACGGCTGGCTGGCGTTGAATAAAAGCAAGTGGTGGCGAACGGGGGTGGAAATTGCGCGAGCTCGCCCGCCGCCGCCGCCGGCTCTCGCAGTGAACGTGTGGGGTGGGCCGAGACACCGAGTATCGACCGGCGAACGCCAGCAACGGAACAAACTGACTCACTCACTCACATGCAGCCTTGAGAAGAGCGGCACGTCAGCCGAATTCGACCCCCGAATTAATGGACTCCGAATTACGCGTACATACTCAAGTGTGGCGCCGCCGTGTTTAAGGTGGTGCTTAATTAACAAAGGCCATTCCTGTATGTTAACTTGGCTCGTTTTGATTATTATAAACTTTCATCAAGTTGCATTCATGATGATATGGACCAACCATGATGTTGCGCACCAACAAGTTTTTGAATTGCGTAATTAAGTAATATTTTAATATCTCTATTTAACAGCAATCTCTAAATTAATTTATTTTTTTGTTAAAAAGTATTTACGTTTGTAGAATTCAGAAATATTCATAAGTATTTCAAATCTTTTTTTACTTATCTAGATTTCTTTCAATTTACAATCTTTTTTTAGAACGTTTGAGAGTTAAAAAAAATTTAATAAAACCATTTCATGTTTTCAGTTAGGGATACTTCTTTTTCACTTAATAGATTTTTTTCAAGATCTTTTTTAAATATTCAATTTCATTTTTATAATATCGCATAACAGGTACTTGTATTACAGGAAATAATCCAGTTTTCAATGTCGAAATTAGAAAAATATCTCGAAATAAAATTGAAAAAACAACATTAATTTTGATGGCGATACAGAGAAATAATTAATGACAATCATTTCAATAGTTGTATTAAATTTAGTTGTTAATCTTCCCAAAATTGACATTAAAGGTCAATTTTCTTGTGTGCCAATATCAAATTCTTTTCAGAAAATTTATTGATGAAATTAATGGCTAAATTTTTATTACCGCAACAATGTTCAGATTTAAGTGGTGTCAAATGTGCAACTTTGGAAAATAAATGTAACATTAATTTTAATTTAATTAAGTTTCCGCTCGATTTATTAACTGCGAAATTGGAATTTAATTTTAGTCTTGAAAAGGTCAATAAATTACATCTTTTTTTAAATGTACCTTTGTACTTAATTGATATAAATTTCTCATAAAATTCGTTATTAAGTGTCAGTTTTTTGCTTAATTTTCATACTTATTTTTGGAGTGAGTGTTTTTGGAGCGGCCAAGTCCACGATATCATCGATTTTGGAGAAGCAACACGGCACTCTCGGCGAACGCCGCACACCTTGAGCACAGGCGGTGCATGCTTTTAAATGAAGAAAACACACACGGGGACACCGTGCACTTGTCTCCGCCTCGAGAGTGCTACAGGGCGCTCGCTGGTGTGCATTAATAACCATAAGGGATGACAATAACGGACACACAAAAGTGGCCCCGGAGCCGAGAAAGGGAGGCGGATGCGGTTCTTTTTGCAGTGCACTCGAGACGCTCTGGCTGGAGAGCATTATTTTGAGTGCAGATTAGCACCGTTCCATTTATG